>NC_136256.1:22588000-23864500 GCF_053564925.1 Oryzias latipes | reverse complement strand
CAGACACTATCAAGTGTCAACCCCAAAGAATACGACCCATTTACTGTTTATCAAAGAGGTTTAGGAAATTCAGAGGAAAACAGCAGCTTGAAAAATGTTTCTCAGGCACAATTGTCCTGAAAGTTAAATGACCTACAGCACAAGCACTTGTCTCATTTTTCACGCCAACTACTTTCTAAATCTTAATTTTCAATTTTATAATTGTTGTTGGATGCAAAACAAAAATATGTGCAAGTAAACACATATTCAACTAGCAACTTCCATCGTATGTCGACTATTCCCTGAGTTAATTGAATGTATTTTTACTAAGTAAATGCAAATTTCTGATTTGATTTGCTTTTCAGTAATTTGTTGCTTTTTTGTAGAAAAAAATGCATCTTTAGTTTTAATGTCACTACTAACTTTTGTATTCATTTAAGTTTCCTCGCTGTTGAATTTATTTAACTTAATATGTCTAAATAACTATTAAAATGAATTCATGTTGTGAGTTAATATTGCTTTGATTCAGTTATTGGCAGTGATTTCCAGTCCTAGTGTCAAAAAATCTTATTTTGAAAGTCTTTTTTCAGTAAAAATTAAATCTCCTGACAACAGATGTCTTTTACCTGTAATCTGAATCATGCAAAACACATGACAACTAAAAGAGTAAAGACAAAAGTTTTTTTCTGATTGAAAAAAAAATTAAACATTACTGCATGTCTGCCTTTGAACATGCAGGCAGATTTTTACAAATCTGGAGTAAACAATGCAGACATTTAAAAAACAAAACATGTATTTTGTCTTACCTTGAAGAGCTGCACCCATCGCTTCTGCTCAGCTTGGATGCGCTGTTGGACCTCATTGTTGGTCTTGACACCCACACTGCGGAAAGCGGCCATGTATTCCTCTCTGTGCTCTGTTTTGGTCTCAGGGTAGGCCAGCTTGATGATTCCCAGACACGCGTCTCTCAAACAGCGAGAAAGAGCCACCAGCTCCGACAGCGTGAAAGGCATCATGAAGGATTGTACATGACCTGTTCCGAAAAGGAATTATTTTTACATAGACTGACTTTCCTGTACGTAAAATTCTGGGAATGTTTCCTGTTGTCTAAAGTTGAACAGAAAAAAAATATTTCATTTTTTAACAGTAAATGACAAGTGCAGGATGAAGGAGATGGCGGCTTCAGGAGATTTTCCAGCAACTCGTCAGGATCCTTTGCAAAACTAAACTGTTATGTCTGAGTTTTTTGTTCCCCAGCTTTACAGACCCCTTTCCAGGTGCTAATGGTTGGACTGATAGCTTGTGATCTGAATAAAAGAGGAGTTGGACCAGTCTGTTGTCCAGTTGTGGTGGCAACAGGCTGGACTCAAAGGTTTTCTTCTGGATGTAATTTTATTGGAGCTTATAGGGGAGAGCTGCCATTTTCTATGCAACCTTTTTCTCCTGTTAATTCTGGTGGCCGGTTAGTCAGTGTGTAGGTTTGTGACTTTTATTTTGTAGGATTTGAGCTAAGTCTGTGGCCTTGAGTGTACCTGACGTTAGGATGCTCCTGGGGTATTCCCAGTTTTGTTTGAGTTCTGCTATCTAATAAATCTAAGTTTATTTTCATCTCCAGTTCTTTACCTTACACATTCTTTGTTTTCCTGTTTGACAGAGGCTAGTAAGAGCAAACAGAAACGAACGACAAAAAACTCATGTCTCCATTCAATCGAAGCAAGCTGATGGGCAGGGTCCTTTACCTTCCATTTCATGTCCAAAAAACTCGCTGTCGTGCACAGAGATGAGAGAGTGGCTGAACAGGGAACTGAAGAGATAGAAAAGCGGGATGATGCGGTTGGAGTCCTCAAACGACATGGGGGACCCTCGAGAGATAAGCTGTAGCAAGGGCACCATGGAGCTAGAGGGAAAGAACGCAAGCAAACATTGTACACAGACAGTTATGAAAAGCCAGACATATGCAACATAAAATAAACACCCTAAGGCTCACCCTGTGATCATTTTGGTGGTCATGGAGGTTATCAGATGCCACAGATGCTGCAGGAACCTTGCGTTGAAAGCTAAGCTGTACAAAAGTCTGCAAATAAAGAGAAACACACATTTGTCCATCCATAAACATTTGTTTAGATTATACATGAAGCACTTATCAATCAGAACTAAGACGAGGCGTATTAAAGCCATTTTCCAATAAAAGAACCAATTGAAAGAGCAATAAAATGACTCTCAGCCAAACTGTCTGCAGGGCTAAGATTGTTAACTTCATCCTTTTTAAGTAGAGGACACAAAGAAAACCGAAAGGCAAAAATACGTGACACCATTCACCAACAGTTATTTCATAGAATTTTCCTGGCCTTTCTCTCCTTTTATATTTTGCGAGGGCCAAAAGAAGAGATTAAATGAGCCATTAAGCTTTATTTAGGCGAGGCACCTTCCATTAGTAAACTAGTTGCTGGTGAGGGTGCCCAGCGTGGGTCATAAACAGCCCTCATGCTTCCTGCTGGAGCCCCATTTAACTTAATGGCTAGGGGTGTGAGACAATGGGGGACAGCGGAGGAGGAGAAAGAGGGGGCGGTGGCGGTCCTTGCCGTGACCCCTGAGCTTGAGCAAGCTTCCACACTCACGGCGAATTACAGGATAACTCCGAGAAGGGCCCGCATACCTTCTCTGCACTCAACAAGCTCTGGCACAAGGGTGTGAAGGTGGTCTTTGTTCAAGTGTGTGTTTGTTTGTCCTCAACTGCAGGGCTTTTCACACTGAGGGTACGTACAAGTGACAATAATGTGGTAAAAAAGCTCAAAAACAAAATGAAGTGCCTCAGAAAATGACAAAGAAGAGGCAGCTATAAAGATGGCTGTCTTCACCGGGGAGCTTTGTGTACATTCACATCCGAGACATTGTGAGTAAAAGTAAAAGAAAAAAAAAAAGGTTATATTTATTCATAGTGACGTTGTCCACACTCAGGTTTCTACCCCGACAACCCAATATGCCAGAAGTGGCTCTAAAAAAACTTCAAGTGGAATGAAAAAATGGACATTAGCTCAGGAGTGTCAAACTAACCTCCATAAGGGCTGAAAAATAGTTTGTGACCATCTGTCGCGCGACCGCGCTGTGGAGGAAAGCGCAGACTGCTGCTGTAGGCTTGTCATGTGGGTGTTTGATTGAAATGAGAAACAAAGCACTAAACGCCAGCTGACACGCTGATTTACAGCCCGAAAGAACCCGAACCCCATTTCAATCACGGAGTGAACCACCTATAAACAAAGTCAAGACCTCAGAAGGAGGTTACGGATGTGTATGTGTGTGCGAGAAAAATAGCAAATTAAAAAAAAAGGGTTTGATGAATAATGCCAGGATCATTTCCTTTTGGATGTGATGGAAGAATCTCTGATCAGGAGAGACCCGGCATCCTCGCTCAGGTCAGATTTGATAACGCGGAGCTGAAGAGGGATTACACCTTAATGCAAATTAGTTTTTGCAGACTTTTTATTTAGAATGACAAACATGGGGATTCCTTGACAAAAGAGGAAAAACAAGCAGCAAGCAGGCAAAAGTAAATGAAGATCACTTTTATCGGTGTGGCTCTATTAGTGTCTGAGCTTCACACGAGGCTACAAACAAAGTCAAACTGCACCAAACATCTAAGACAAGAGCAAAGCTGCTTTAGAGCATTTAGAAATGACAATGTGATTCTCCGTTGTTTGGACTTTATGTAATCCAATAAAGACCAGCAGGCAGCCTGCAGTTTCATAGACCATTTTATAACATATTTATTAAAAAAGCAATGCGCTGGGCTAGCCACACGACTGGATGCCCTATGTCTCTTTCTTGTGCAGTAGGAGCAGTAAATCAAGACAAGGATGCAATTTGCCCCCTTTAGCCTCTTGTAAAGCTATCCTGTCCACTCCTGCAGTGATGAATCTTTCCCTGTGAGCTAATTATTTTGTACAGATATCCAATAATGATAGAAGATGGAGGACGGGGTTTACACTAAAAGAAGAGAAGGATGAGGGGATGGAAAATCTACACTAGCACTAGCACCGACTACTAACCAACCGCACTGCAGCTTCACAAGCTCAGCTATCCACAGGGTATGTTAGGGTGGAAAAATAACTAACCTAATGTGAAATGCTTCCAGTGTAAAATCTCTCTTTCAACCAATGACAGACACAAGCTCCATCAGTAATTAACTACATCAGCTTGACCTTCCACCAAGTTAAGTCGAGATCATCTCCTGTCAATCAATGCACCGGCCCGCCTCCTCCCACGCCACCTCTGACATTGGAGTCCTAATGTAATCAACCCGAGAAGGGGTAATTGCCTTCATCAAGAACCGACAGCTTCCCTGACATCCCTGCTTCCTCTGCCGGTTGTAAATGCCAGTGGGTGCAGAGCACAGAGAACTGTCCGTCTGCCTGCATCACTTCCCTCTTATTTACATTATTGCTTGCAGGGCAAAAGCACATAAAGACAGGTTTTCTCTCAGTCAGGACAGAGTGTAAATAAGCTTAGAGATGAGAGGGGTTTTTTTGTGATCCCAGACAAGTTAAGCATTCGACCAAATAAAAGATAGGAAGGATTTGAACCACATCTATTTTAATAGTTCATTTTGATTCGAGGAGGATTGCTTAAAAGTGAGGTGCAGCTTGGATTTAAAGCATCCACAAACATTTCGCGGCCCTGTTGAGGTTTTTTTTTTTTCCTACCTGACTTTGGGCACCATCAGACGGTGCTGCACCATGAGTGTGTGACAAATGGAAGCCATCATTGTGAAAACGTCCTCGCTGGCCGAATCCCTCCACACCAAGTTCAGCAGGGCATTCGTCTGTTGCTTCGTGTCCAGTTTGTGGATGCATTCCTCTGTTATCTGCTGCACTGAAATCCGGCTGTTATCCTGCAAGAGATGCAAAGCAGACGTTTAAATAACTGCAGCAAGCAGATAAGATCAAAGAAATTAAAATATAACATGATAAACTATAATCCGAACTTGGTTTGCATTGATTACAATAACCTTTTTTTACACAGACTGTTTCAGTTCTCAAATAATCCATCTTTAGATGCAAAATTTAGTCTTTACTGTTACAAGAAGCTCCTAATCCAGCTATGTTCCCTCATTTTTAAATCAGTGCTGTAAATAATCAACAGAAATGAGTTTTTAATGCAGGCAATCATTTATCTTTTTATCTTAAACTGGTAGACAGATCTACCAAAGAATAAAAATTGTACCTAAAATTCTTTATTATTCGTTGTTGTTCATGGATTGTGAAATTTGTAAAACTGGTGGTTTGATTTGCAGTTCCAGGGATTGTACTGTGAACATTGTTTGAAGTATGTTCAGACAGATATGATTAATCTCGCCAGAATGCGAGGCTTTTTTCTGTTGGCCGCAGGTGAGAACAACTCTGGCTCACAAGGTTTGTAGCAATTAGGTTAAGGGTTCAAGTTGGAAGAATGAGCCAAGATATGGAAACGAGGTATTTGCCATGCTTGTTTTTGTTTTTCTATGCATCATTTTACTCAGCTGTATAGTGTAATGGCGCAAAAGCAAACAATGTAAACCCACAAGAAAAAGTGTGATCGTGTGCAGAAATGCAAATAAACACCCTTTGCAAAAACTGACCGGAGCCACATAAATAGAAGCTCGTCATTTTAGGTGCTTGGAAGGCATGTGTACATTTTGTGCCGACTGTACCTGCATGGTTGGTGGGTGGATCTTGGTGTCATCTTCATCCTCAGACTCGCTGCTCACTTCAGGCCTGCTGGAGCTTTCTGACACCGGCAGCAGAGGCAGCAGCGTCTGCAGAGCTCGCAGGTAGAGCAGGAGGCCCTCCTCTGACAGCGAACCTGCCAACACACACACACACACATTCACCTCTGTCCAATTCACTATGCCTCTCCCATGGTAAACCATTTAGTATTATACTTTCACTTTTTGAATACCTTCTTTTTTAAATAAAGCTTCATCTCACTCCGATGAAAATTGTGTTTTTGGGTGTATTTTATCTTTGACATTTTTCTGATGATGGAGGACATATATAAAGAAAATTAAGCTTCCATTGCATTTCTGAGTATCTCTTTACTCAAACCATGTAAATCAGGAGCAGATAAATAATGCAGTTGGAAAAAGAGCTTATTCATGACGTAGAAAACATGCTGGGCGGGCCACGAACTCCCTGCTCTGCTCAATTCTGATGCATCCACTTGCAGAAAACAGATCCATGTACATCTTAGTTTTTCATCGTCTGAGCTGGAATCTGGATCTAAACTGTATGAATGAAAAACTCCAATATTGATCGCCATTTTTGTTGCAGCGGTAATGTTGGGTTGGTGTTGTGAGGCGCTAGTGGAAAAGCTTGTAAACAGAGAGCTCTCAGCAACGAGAAGGGGAAGGGGGGGCGGGGTTACTACACGCCAACAGTCCCGCCCACAACTCATGTAAATTTCTAATGAACTTCTGCAACTCTGCAGAAACCATGTTCTAGAAAACAACGTTTTTTTGTTTTTTTGCTAAAAATGGCATAATCATAAATAAAAGATCAATAGGAATGCTTTGAGAATAGTTTAAAAGACGATCGAATTGGGTCTTTACTAGCGGAAAGACAACATATGGAGTAAAAGGGAAATGCAGTAGATAAATATATGTCCTGAAATTCTTTCTGCAAGGCTTACCCAAACGGTTTTCTCCTGTAAAAAGGACAAAATACAACAGCCATGGTGCCTGGCTGTGCGCAGCAGAGGAAGATACAACTGTTGCCTGCAGGGAGCTCAGGAAGGCCTCGAAGGGGAATGAAATGCGGCAGTCTGAGAGCGCCGGGATAAAGAAGTGAAAGATCTGCTCGGTAAATGGGGCAGAAATAAACTCCTCAGTAAACGCTGCAAATACAAATTGCCTGCAAAAAAAGCAAAAACAAAAAGAAAGAAGGTAAAGAAGACATAAACAAAGCTTAATAAAAACACTCGAGTAGAAATGGCTAACAGGGTGGATTATTTTTACTTTTCTTTGCATGAGTTTGCCAATGTTTCCTTTCCAAATAGAGCTGCTTTGTGTATCCAAGCCACACACATCTGGTGGTTCAAGTAAGATAATTAGCTGCTAGAACCAGTGTGTACACAAGTTTCTCTCACACCCGCCTTGCTTTTCTTCTGAGATGAATAGCCGTCCTCTTGTCGTTTGCTATTAAGAATGTCTCAAACTCAGAGCAAACAGACTGATTTTCTGCGCCGAGTCTGAGAGACTTTTATGGCTTGTTGTAAATTGGTCTCAATTAATTCTTGTTTCCCCGTAGAACAGAGGGGACAAAAAAAAAGGAGTTCCAGTGTGTCAGTTAAGCTTAATGAATGTTTTATGAAGAGTTCACTGAAGACAAAGGACGCTAGCTTCTCCACCTATTTACTGAACTTTAGTTCCGTTTACTGCAAGCAGCGGAAAACCTGCAAACATGCAGATGAAATTTTAAGCAAAAATAATCGATCTGTTGATCTATTGATCAAATATTAAAATACTCGTATATCTTTTTTTTTCTTTTTTTTTTTTAAATCTTATTTAACTTTATTTTCGTTTTGATTTAACAAATTCACAATAATGCTCTGAGGTTCAATAAAATGAATTTGCATAATTTCTCTTGGTTTACCTTGCGCCTGTTGTGCAAGAGGAGTAAGTAAAGTGCAGAGGCTTAAGCATGTGCTCCAACAATGTGCTTGCCAAAGGGACAGAGGGAGCGTCGCTGTACTCCAGGCTGGAGGGAAGCCTGTGATTCACAAGAATGTACAGCGACCTGTAGTATCCTGTGGGAGGACACACACGGACATTTGGAAAACGTGAGTAAAAGGAAGAGAAATATAAATATTAAACACCCAATCAAAGTCTGTCTTACAAATACAGGGGGGGAAAAAAACAAAATATTAAACTTGGTTAGCGTTTACAATTCTAACTTGTTCACTTTTGTGTGATATTAAGGCTTCAAAAGAAAGATTTACAACATATAAAATGACTAAATTTATGTTTAAAACTTCTGATAGTGCTATCAAAGAGTCATAATACTGAAAAAGCATAAAGGCTGTGTGCGTTTCAGATAAAACTGTTTGAGGAATTAAGTTGAATTCATTCTAATACACATTCGACAGCCCTTATTTATATATATATAATGCTTCTGTGCGACAAACTGTAATAACTCACAATCTTAAAATTTTGCTTCACACAGGCGACAAAAATGATTCATATACGTAAAACAACATATATGTTAGTGTAGAGTACTGGTAACTTACCTTTCTGTACCATATAGTGCAAAATCTGCTCAAGTATCAAAGCTACATAGTTAGCATCTAGAATTACAGAAAGATATGTTTTCTCTGAAGAAAAGACTTCCAGCATGCGCATGGGAACTGCAACATTTAATCTGTCGTCTGTAGAGTTTTGCAGAAGCCTGAAAAAAGAAGCGAAAAAGACATAAGTGAGTTTAGATCCTTCAGATCTTAATTTATGTAACGCCCGATTAGAATTACACTCCCATGTACTCCACCTGCAGCAGAAGCCCAAGATCCTCCTGATTTGAAACATACATGTCTGCTTTTGCGGGGTGGTCAACAGCTTTACAAACAGTCTGTTGTGTTTCACCAGGTTCTGGCATAACCATATCTTTAAGAAAAACAAAAGCACAAAGGATTTCAGAATACATATCTCTGGGTGTGATAGGAAAGGGGAGCAAAGACAAATAAATGTTGCATTCTTACCAATCTATGTGAGTCCAGGTTCTGTCTATAGAAAAATATCAGTCGTCTTGAAAGAAGGCAGAGATCAGAACTGTCCAGAACATGCTGGGCTCCCCCTGCCTGTGTCTGGCTGACAAAAGTGTCAAACTGGGCTCTCTGAATGGCATACTGGTAGAAAGAAAGATATCTGAGGTAACATGCAGACAACTAAAGGCAAAACAAGCTTCATATTCATATAACTACAAATGTAAAATGAATAAGGAATTCATTTTTTCTTTTGTCCTTACAATGCAGCGCTTTCCCTTCATGTAGCCTAACTGCTATTGACAAAGAAAGAACAACTTTTCAATTTATGAAACAAAAGTAGTAGAAGATCATTTCCATTTCAAACTATTAAGGTTGTAACTTGTCTACACATCTGCTTTCCTAAAACCTGAAGGATTTTATCATTAATTTATGGACTGGTGGCTTCTATGGTTTGTCCCATACTCAATACTGCGGCATCACGACTTTGCTCTTCTGATCTATGCAAATTCTGACATCTACAAAAGCTTTAAAGAAGTTAGCATCTTTAGTAAATAATCAGCGGGCTCGCAAGATGAACGTATGTGAAACCATTGAGACAGGGTTTAGACACAACCTGATTAACATACCTGTTGTTTCATGTCCTGATAACCACGTATGTAAGACTGAATGATGATGGCATTCTTCAGTCTTTTTCTTTCATCCTGGCAGACAAAAGAAATTAATCTTACATTCAAGTTAAGTTGTTACATTTTAATGTAAAATAAATATATAATTTGAAATCTACCCTTTATTTATTTCTAATCTGCATTTTAAGCGGTCAAACACAAAAAAGGGACAGAAAAAATGTCAAAAGCACAACAATTATGAACACAATAATACCACCTAATACCAAAAAAAGCACAACGACATAAACTAAACATTTAAACGTAGAAATATTTCAGCAAAACCTCAATAAAATTAGATGTGTTTGATAAAAATGTGAATCTTTTCTGCAACATTTGCAAACCAATTCAATTCTACTTAAAAATGCATGTCAAAAATATTTCCTCTTTGAAACAATAGTACTAATGGATCACCGACACTAATGCTTTTAAAGACCCTCTCAGCTTTTGAGCAACCCAGTCCCCCAATTGTCTTCCCCATTGCTCAGAGCGCTCCGTTTACCCACTCTCCCGCTAGCTTACAACCCCTAAAAATCACTAACCTAACATTACAGGGGCAACAAAAATGGTGAGCATTATTGGAGCTATCCAGTGGTACGGTTTTGAGCCAGACGCCAGGAAAACAAAGACGTGCATGGATATAGTTGTCTACATGTGGATGCTTTAGAATGGAGCGGATCAGGGAGCTTGTGGCCCACCTAGCAAGCTTTTTTTTCAAACAGCATTTTTATTTATCTGCTCCTGATTCACAATGACTTTAGTAGCAAAATACACAGAAATGCAATTTTGAGCTTAGGGTTGCTACAAGAACATGCTAAAAAACACCATTCTCATTGGAGTGGGTCTTTAAGAGATGTTTAATAACTTACTTCTCTTTTTCTCCTTTCTTCTTGTGTTCTGTGCAACAGGGATGCTTTCTCTTCCTTAGAAAAGAGCAACAGAAGGACATGAAAATACTATAGCTAAAAAAAGACTCACAATTATACTTCTATACACATAACATGTACCTTTTTACTTGCTCCTCCAAGGGACACCTTGGGTCTTGTTTTGAAATCTCCCTCGAAGCTAAACATCTTCAGATGCTTCCCATCGACTAAGGCTTTTTAAACACTTCTGAAAGACAAAATAAATCACGAATGGGGTCTGAAATGAAACAAAAACCAGACCAGCCGGCTCGTGACTCGGCTCATATCCATAGCCTGGAAATATAACACTAGTACGATCCGTTAACATCGAGTGTCTAGACTAGACTAGACATCATCCACAAATACATTTGCTTTATGACAGACAACACAGGCAGATCTCTTACATGACTCAACACCCAAAACAGCCTCAGTTTTTACTGCAACAATAGTTAGCTAGCCAGTTATCTCAGTTAGAGTTAGCTAATGACTCAGCAGCTGGCACAGGCTTAATTTGGATTTGTTGTGCTTTCAAAACCAAAGTAACAACGAACACACAAAAAGAGAAACATCTGTTGACAATAACGGTGACACCAACTCCAGCTCAAGGTTGTAATATGATTATGTTGACATTATAGCAAACGGCTAACCAGTCGCCGGCTAAGCACACAGGCTAATTTACGAGTCCGTAAAGTCAACGGCACACAGAATAAACAACACTGGATCGGTAACGTGCAGATGGTTAAGCTTTACCTTTGTTTTTACCTAAATAAAATGAAAAAAAAATTGGCACTGAGAAGGTTATTCGTCTGAATCCAAACGTCAAGTCTTATTTTCCTTCTCCCTGAAAATCAACACAGTACAGTAACTTCGCTTCTTCCGGTTCCTGCTAATTCCAGGAAGCTGATTGGCCAGGATGGGTGTCAATTTTGATTTAGCCCCGCCTTTTCACTAGAGCCGTTGAGAAGGTTCTCTCACTGAGTGGTCAATGTTTAACCTCCCAAATGTTCCCCAAACCAGCTTATCGACGCTCTGTGCACTATTAAAAATAAAAAAGCCTTGGCTAAATGTTTAAAAATGAATTCATCTTAAATAACATTCATATTTTTAACAGCATTAACACAAACATCATTTTTCTGTTTGCACATCCACACTTCAAGCACAGTACTCATTCAAACAGAATAGCTGGTTTTCATGTAATTAGTGCACCAGTAACCTAAAGAAACTTGTATCGTTTTGTAAAATGAATAATACTGATAATAATAAGAAATATATAAATTCATTAATTAGAAACATACATTTTTTTCAGTCTTCTATTGAATCAACATCAATGCTGTGACGTACAGGCTTCTAAGCTTCACTCCCCTGCAGGCAGTTGCAGACAAGATTAAATTTCACCCATTACTTAAAGTCTTGTGCTTTATATTACCTTATTACTTTTTTATTTGTTTCTAAAATGAACATTTCTAAGATTTTATTTCTATTACTAACAGCTAAGGAAATAGTCATAAACGTAAACCTAAATTATTGTTGTTGAATGTTTGCTTAACATAAACTTATAACGAAAAAACAAACTTCCCATTTGGCTAAAGAAATTCTTACTAAGTTTTACAAAATATTTTTGCCTATTTTACTTAGATTTAAAATCTCTGAAGAATATGCTAAAAGGTTTAATGATAAATTGACCTCTAAAAAAAATTTTTTTAAATGTACATGTTAAGGACAATGATGGGTTGGTTACCAAGAGCTACACCTATTTAGTGTTAGATAAGTATTGCAATTTTAAATTGAAATATTACTTTTCTGCTGTGGAAAGGTCCAATTAAATATGGTGTACCTCAAGTCTCACAGTTGGCATCCCCTGATTGACACTGACCACTTAAGGGGTTGGACTGGGGTGCTAAACCACCAAATGGTTCCCGAGCGCGGCTGTGCCTGCAGCTCCCCCATGGCTGGGTGAAATGTAGAGAAGTAATGTCACAAACCGAGGTTAATGACAGTTTAAGGACTTTAACTTGGCCTTTTACCTTGGTGTCTTGTTGTTTTGCCCACATCTTGATCATCCTTTCTCTTTGTATCCCATTTTCATTCAATGCAAAACTATAAATCTTTATTTTTATAATTCAAAATTGTTTAACATTTCAGTTTTACTATCAAGTATTTTTGTTCAAACCAAACAAGTTGATTTTAATTGGTCACTCTTCTTTGATGTCAGATCTCACAAAACAAAAACTTTGCTACATTCTAAAGGTCACACTAAGTCACATGTAAATAAATTAAATTGTCATTCAAAATATGATGCTATTTATTTGTGATTGTTAATGTAATATTTTTATTCTGTAGTTATTTCTGCATTATTCTTTGATTTTTAAGTCCCATTTGTAGCATGTTCACTATGCAATTCAAATTATTGAGATAATTTTTTTAAAAATATGACATCTGATTTTTATTTGGTATTTTGTATTGCTCATTAATTGTTGCGTAAAATATGAAAAAAATGTGACGTTTATAAAATATTAAAGCAATTTATTCCACTACATTTGCAAGTCTCTTCAGTTTTTCTTTGATCATAACTTCCTTTATAAAGCATTTTATCAATTAACAATTCGCCTCATTATCTAAAACATAATCCACATGTAATAAAAGCTTTTTATCTAAATTTCAATTGCAATAAAATGTGTTTTTTAGAAATGATAAATTACTAACTAGGAAAAAAGGAGACTGGAGGCTCTTCAGGATTTTAAGGAATGTCTGAAAATTTTATTATATATTGATTTAGAAGGTGACACATGGAGACCAGATTTTGTTTCATTATGTAAACATATAAAATATAGTTTGCAACGTATCCAAATATTACTCCCCCAATTCGGTTTTGTGATATTTCTGTCTTAATCTTTGTTTTCTATTAAAATAATTCAACTTTATAAAAAACAATCAATTCAGTCTGTCTTGGATGCATTAAATGATTTCTGAAGGGACAGTCTGTGTGAGTTTATTTTCATGACAAATAAAAAAAAGTAGAATAATTATGAACCTGTAATGTTTTAGGAGACCTCCATTTTTTTATTGGTGCCAGTTTAGCTGCATAAATTTATTGTATTAAAGGAGACAGAGTGGGCCCTTAAATTGCCTTTTCATAATGAACACATTTAGTGAAGGTAATTAATTTATAAACTCTTCCAATTTGTCACTTTGATTTGTATTTTAGTTAATTGTGGACGTAATTACGGTGAGAATTAGCGGCTTTCAGCAAAGGGAAGGGTTTCAAGGTCCGGTTGAATCTCGAGCACCTTAATAATTTCCCTCTCTCCAAGATGTGATGAAAAGAAGCCATAAATCAGGGTGATCGCTGAGGGCCAATAGTAAATGGTTCCATATTTCACCACTGCTTTAATAGAAATATTCATGTGGGGCCCTTAATGAAATTAAACTCGTGATGGGGACGTTGGGAGTCCAGTTGGAGCTGAACATGGATGGGGAGCACAAAAGCTTTTGGGATGATCCAAAAGTTGTTTTTAGGCGGAAATCCTCACTTATTAGAGGTCAAGAAGATGTTTTTTGTAATGGTGTCAACGGTTGAAAAAAAAAAGACAAAATAAAGTTGATGTATATGTTTAAAATATTTTCAATAAGTAAGAAACTATCTGGTTTGCTTCCATAATGACTAAACTTTCGGGATTTCCTCGCAGGCCAACATCAATCTCACAGTTATCATTCTGTAATTGGTCATGATCATCAAGGGCCACAATTAAATGGCGATCCTTTACTTGAAAAGTACCAGCTGACTTGTTGATTTCCCCAGAGCAAATAAACGTCCCAGGAGCGCGCTTCGCTGATGAATTGACAAAAACTAATCAGCTTTATTGGTAGACAGGTTAAGGGCAACGGGGTGTCAATAATTCTCGTTCTGACCTCCTCTTCCATTAACTTTAAGTGGCTTATTAGAGCGGAGTCACCCGGAGCCAGGGGCCCATTACGTCTTTCTCCTAATCACATTTTAGGACTTTCAATTACAATTGTTGGAGACTAAGTTTTAATTGTTTTTTTAGGAGAGTTTCAAATAAATAAACTTTTTTTAATAATATTTTGCAAAAATAATTTTGAATTGACTTAAAAAATATTCCAACATTAAAAAAACTATTTGTTATTTGACTGAAATTAAAGTAATATTAACGCCAACCAATTGTCACATCTGCGACTTGTGCGAATGTTATCTAAAATTAATCAAAACTGAATACTATAAAATAATTTAAAATTAGGCTAATGATTAATCTTTGCGCTCACCGCTTTTTAGCCCATAGTCTCATTCCCATCCATAATACTTCTTTCTGTGGCTACATTGTGAACTATAATGTGTTTTTATCCGCATCATACTCTTGTTTTCAAGCAGCCCTCGTGGCTTGAGCATTGCAGAGTCTCGTGCGTAATAACTGTGATCAGTACGGGGCGTTTTGCGCGCATGGCACAGCCCCCTATAGGAGGCTGCACCAATCGCCTCCATCTGACCAGAATTAAGTGTCAAACGGAGCTCCTCTCTCACACTCTGGACCGCATCATAACTTTGGAGAGGTGGGAAAACCGCGCTGACATTTCTTTCAGTTTCACAGGCGCTGCTACAGGGACGCGCAGCCGGTGACCCATGGAGAAATCCAAGAACTTTCGCATTGATGCGATTTTAGCCGTCGATACACCAAAGATGCAGACGTCACCGCTCGCGCTTGTGACTTCTCTGTCTTCATCCTCCTCTTCTCCCTCCATCCCAACCTCTGGAAGCGTGGCAGCCCCGGAGCTGAGCACCAGCGCCGACTCTTTACGCGCTGAGACGCCGTCTCCTCCGAGGATTTCCACCTGCGGGTTGATTCCTAAGCCAGGCTTCTTCAACAGCCCGCACGGCATGGTGGGACTGCACCCACAGAGCACCGCAGGGATCCCGGCTCAGGCTCTTTACGGACATCCCATGTACACCTACTCCGCAGCTGCGCTCACAGGCCAACACCCTGCGCTGTCCTACTCCTACCCACATGGCTCACATCACCATCACACCAGCGATCCCATCAAATTAACAGCCAGCACTTTTCAGCTGGACCACTGGCTCCGCGTCTCCACTGCTGGGATGATGCTTCCAAAAATGTCTGACTTTAATTGTAAGTAATATACAGAACATTTTAAAAAAACAGATAAAACCAAACTTCCAAATTAATCCTGAAAAAGTCACTTTTGGATTTGTTCAATTCAACTATCTTCTGAATAAAAAGGCCGTCTGTCAGAGGGGTTTTCTTTTTTAGTGAGAGGAACTAAAATGGGCAGATAATGGACAGAGGGGAAAGTGGCGCAGCAGTGTGAAAGCCACAGCCGACATGTGATTTGCTCTCCAAATACTGCCTTTTCTGTTTCTGCTCGTTTTAACAGATTTGTTCAAAAATCAAGGGGCAAACACTTGCACTAAGGGGATAGTCATAAGATAATGCTGCTTAAGCAAAAACACTCGAAGACAAGAAGACAGTGTGTTATAAGATGAGGCAGATTTAAGATCTTATTTTGTAATCAACTTTATTAGAAATTGTTTGGTTTTGCTGTACTAATATTCTCGTTGTTATTCTGCAGCTCAGGCCCAGTCCAACCTGCTCGGGAAGTGCAGAAGACCGAGGACAGCCTTCACGAGTCAGCAGCTGCTGGAACTGGAGCATCAGTTCAAACTGAATAAGTATTTGTCCCGACCAAAGCGCTTTGAGGTGGCCACGTCCCTGATGTTGACAGAAACGCAGGTAAATCGCGCGGACTTCAGATTTTGGAAAGATGGTTAAAATATAAAACTTTTGGTAACTTATACTGAAATACAATCAACAAAATAATAATAATTCTAAGCATATGCACGTTGGAAAATATCTGCATCAACCACTTGGAAGGTCTTTTTTTTTTTACTTCTTAGGTCAGGTTTGCGCGCTTTTGCGCACCAGCTATTCTGTGTTTTTATAGCATTTAATGCATAAAGAAAATGTGGGGTAAATATAAGTAATTTAAGAGATTATTGCTTACTATCATGCGGATCCATCAACTGAAAATTCCATCTGTTCCTTTTCTCAGGTCAAAATCTGGTTCCAAAACAGACGCATGAAGTGGAAGCGCAGCAAGAAGGCCAAAGAACAGGCCGCCCAGGAGGCCGAGAAGCAAAAAGGATCCAAGAGCGGCCAGGAAAAAGCGGACGGACTCGATCAGTCGGACTATCACGCCAAGACAGACTCGAGGAACGGCAGAATAAGAGACTTCCGGGACAGTGACGACGAGGAGGGCGACACGTTCCTCTACAACTCCTCAGACTGCTCTTCAGACGACGAGCGGAATCACAACAGCGACATCAGTCCGCAGCCGTGAAGCTGCGCAAAACAAGACGAACTTTTCTGTTTTTGGAAACACTTGCATGTAATTCAATTCACTACCATGGAACAACCGAAATCATGAGTTTAAAACTGATGTTTTTGTAAGCAATAACAGGCTCTCTTTTTTCCAGCATCCTCCTGTTGCGCTCGGCTGTGATCTGTGAAGCTGCATGGCTCTAGGATTTGCAGAATTAACCTGATTATTTTTCCCGAAAAATCTAACATTTTATTGCGTTTATCTATTTTTGTGCTGCCAAATCTTTTGGTAAACCTCTTATTGTTTATTTTTCTAAAATGTATTTAAAAATGGAACTCATACAGGTGCATGCATATTTTTTAGCCTCTCTCCAGCTGTCAAAACATAAAAATAAACTTTTATATCAAAGGTGACTGTAGCATGATTGTGGCCGCAGGCACGCATGTAAAGAGGACAAGTGCTGCTGCATGCATGTCCTCTTTGAAGGCGCACAGTCCCTGGATTCATGATTTAGTGGCGCAGCTTCAGCCAGCTGTTTTTTCCTCCTCTGACAGCTCGGGTCATGGGAATCACTGTTAATAGCGCTGTCGGATCTGTGCAAACGTGCAGCGAGAGCAAACAGCAAGTAGGTAGTGAGACGCAGGAAACATTTCACACCACACTAGCAATGGTCTCGTATTAATAAAACCCTTTAAAAGGCGTGCTCAGTGCGGTTTTGGCCGCAGGGTGAGGCCTGAAATCATTTTCAAGTCATGACCTGACAAGGAAAAATGTCAACATTCATCCAAGAGACTAAATTAATAAAGAAAATGTTAATTTGATTGTACGTTTTGCAATCATTTAAATTATTTTTCTTTAAACTTTGATAAAAAATAGTTATTTATATTCCCAAATCCGTGCTTAGGCCCAACTCACCTGTATGCCCCGTTAGAGCAATAACCTTATGTTCCCTGGTGATCAGTGATGTTTGAGTGATTTCCTTCCATTTGTAAATGCTTACAAGAGGATCTGCCGGTTATCTGCAGCTGTTTGTTTTAGCAGGCCAAATTAAAGTTCAGCCTGGGGTCACCAGGTAAAGCTCTGACAGACAAAAGCTTGTGTATGACCTGAACACGGAGTCCATTGATCCTATTATCTCCACCATACCGAGCAAATCTGCCTTTTCTCCATCATTTAATAAACACACCTGTTTGTTCCTCGAGAGATATCAGGAGCCGCCATGAAATAAAACAGCAGCTTCATTCGTGAACAACAGACATTTCCTCCTGCTGACCTTGACGGCCAATTCCTGACCCCAGGTTACCCACACTGCAGCCCTGGATGAATTCAGACGGATGGAGATAATAATTAGGAGTAAGTATCGAATGTAACAGAGCAGCTCTGCTATGCTAACCATGTGGGAAGCTCCTGGCGTCAGGAAGCAAACACACCAGAGAGGATTCAGACTCCCCAAGCAGGTCGCTGCAGCAGAGTGTGCAAACATGAATGAACAACACAGCAAACCCTTAAATTCACACGGTTCACACACAATGGAAAGGTAGAGAAAAAAAAAATCAACAGAACGAAAAATCAAACAGACACGGCTTTTCATAGAATTACAACTCCATGAAAATACAAAAAAATCAATTTTGTGTTTTTATATCACCAAATGTACAAAAATTAGTATGGACAGTATCCAGTAGTCTAAAATCTTTATTTTTGTATCGATTTAATCAACACCAGAAGGATAAAATAAAAACAGTCGTTTTTTCTTTTCTATAAACAGGTTTGCTCATTATACACAGTATTTTACCCAGAAGGTATTCCTTGGGCTCCATAGGTGTTTTGGATTTCTGGTGTGTGTATGTTTTACAGTTTGAGTGTGGCCTCTTTGGCCTCCATAGCTTTGGCGGCGACCTCGGCGCGCTCTGACAGCAGCGCCGCTTGTTCAGCTGGTGCCTGTGTCTGTGCGTTCTTTAGAAGGAAGTGGCTGATAAAAAGCTTTAAGCCTTCCCGCAGCATTGCTAACTGGGGAATTCCTGAAATCCTGGTGAATGAGAAAAAAAAAAAGACAAATGTTGATTTTTCAAATTTACGATTTATGTCAGGCAGCAAAAAAAACAACAACAGATTTTTAGCCTTTTGTTGCACAAAATTGACTAAAAATCTTAACAATTTTTAATCCAGGGACAAATGTATTTAGATCATTTCTTTACTATTTGTTAAAAAAAATAAAAATAAAGAACAGACCTTCCAAATATAGCGGCCAAATCTTCAGGATCGGTGTCTTTTAGCAGTTTGGTCAACACCTGACGCAAAAAGCGCACAGTGGGCTTATCGAGCTCCCCAAACTCTATCACCTAAAAATGCAAAGACAGTGACTATGATGAATACTTTTTCAGTTCATGCAATGAACTGAAAAAGCACATGTGAAAGTGTTGCCTACAGAGAAACATTTGGTACCTTTAAAATGGAGAGTGAAAGGCATTTCCTTTGAAGGAAATGGGTCACCAGCTGGACCAGATTGTTAAAGGTGCTGCTGGAAAGGTTGGGCAGCTCTCTGAACTTATCCCACAGACTGAACTGGAACGTCATCTGTTTGAAAATAAGCATTACATCAAGTTTTAAGTTTCTGTTTGATCTAAATAGATGTAGTTGTTGCACCAAATTCTCCTTTTTGAGTACCAACTAAAAGGTAGCCTTTTGATTTCTGCACTGAACCACCAGAGGTTTGGTGAACTCAACTTGTGATGCAAAAGGATCCAACTTTTTAATAGGTAGACATACTTAAAATGTTTGAATAAAAACATTCGGGACATTCATGCACATTCACACACCAGTGGAGCCACACTGGAGGAACGGAGGGTGAAGTGTCTTGTCCAAAGACACAACGACGGTAACTGGGGTGGATCAAGAGCCGCTGACCCGCCTGAGCCACTGCCACCCCCAATGATAACACAAATAACCAGTTATTTGTGCGTATATTATCAATTTTTTTCCTATTCAAGATCAAAACTGCAAAAATGGGGGTGTAGCATTTTAGATAACCATTTGGTTCTTAGGTATTAACTGGGTTTCAAAAACTACATGGACTTTCTTACAAAGATCAGGCCTGGTCCATTGACCATTTCCTATTTCCAACCAATGAGATCACCGTCTTAGACTTTGCCATTACATTCACTTAGACTTTCTTTAAAGACCCACTCTGATGAAAAGTGTGCTATAACTGTATTTAACATTTTCTGGTGGCATTTTTCTGATGATAAAGGACATATATAAAAAAAATTAGGCTTAAATTGAGAGCTCTCAGTAACTAAGAGGGGAAGGGGGGACGCGGTTGCTCTGCGCAAATGGTCCCACCCATAATTTAGAGGCGATTTCCGAATGAACTACTGCCGCTGTGCAGAAACCGTCCCAGAAAATGACACTGGCTCTTTAACTTTTGGCTTGAAACGGCGTAATCGTAATTAAAAGACCACTGGGAACACTGTTACAATGGATGAAAAGGTGATCGGGGCGGGACTTTAAAAAAACACACTCTCACACTTACGCACACAGACACACACAAAAACAATCAACACTGAGTCAGAGAGATTATAAGGATCAGATTGAACTTTTTTTTTGTTTACAAAAAATGGCAAATTAGACTTTTGAATAGAATAGAACAGAATAGAATAGAATATACTGCCAGCAGCAGTTAAATTGTAGTTGGTCCAGCAGCAGCAGTGCACAGGGCAATAGTGAGTAAAAGGTGAATTCATAACTAAATACAAATAAAAAACCATAAGAAACAGCACAAGAGGTACAATAGACATAATAATAAAATACAGGAAACACAATAATAAATACAGTTAAAGTATAGTGTGCGGTTTGTGTACACTTTTTGTTCATTTTTCAGAGGGATCAATTGAGGGTGTTCGTGTAGCCCAGGGGAAGAAGCTGTTTGTGCGTCTGATGCTGTGTGACCTGAAACAGCTTTGAATAAACCTAAATTAGGAATAAAGTGTTAATAGGGGCAGAAAACTAACTATTTTGCATTCACTTAGAGAAGTTTTTTCCCCGTATTTCCATATCAGACAGGATCAGGTATTATCATGACTAAATTGTGAGTGAAAATATGCGTTTCCAAAACCACATCAGACACCTTTACCAGCCGACCACTTTGCTAAGATGACTTTCTCATCCAAACCCAGTTAGCATGTGAACAGCAAACATTCCCAGCAGCCCCATCTCCAGCTCTTGATGGAGACAATGGTTACCAGTTTCTGACATGGCGTTGGGGCAGCGTAGAAGGCGTGAAGTGTGGTCTCAACCTCATTGTTTGCAATCACAGTTAGAGAGGTGTCAGAGGCTCCCACACTGCAGAGGTGATCTGCAGGCCACACACAAACTGGGGAGGGCTTCACAGGTTCAACAAACACCAGCAGATCATCTGATTTAGTCCTCCACGGAATGAAGTGATCGACTTTTAAATTGCTTTTAATTCTTTTGAACGATCTAATAGAATGAGCCGCATTTCCGACACAAGCCTTACCTTCAGTTTATTCTCAAATTGCTGGGAAAAAACGCACCTGAAAGCGGCGATCGTGGGAGCAGAACTTCTCTCCCAGCACAGCGTAGAAGCCATTGAAGGTTTTCTCTTGCAGACAGCAGTCCATCAGAACGTGAACAATCTCTCTCTCCTGTTTGTCTTTCAGGCCCATTCTTTCAAAAGCAAAAGCATATTTCATTCATTATATTCTCCAAGCGAATGCTAAAATATTCCGTCTCAATGCTATAACAAACCTCAGCAGCTTCTCAAAAGCATCCAGGTAATCTTCACTGGTCATAAGAACACAGAAGATGTTTCTTCTCACCTCAGTGTTCATCCTTTGCTTCCTTGCCAGCTCTAAAACTTTGGCACTGAACTAGAGAAGAAACAAATAAAGATTCAAAAAATATCATGTTTTGGCTAGTTTTTGCTTTTAATCAAACATTTTTACCCAGATCTGCTCCTAATGTAAAATAAAATGATAGTTTTTGCACAGTTTTTGTATTTTTTTCTTTTTTTTTTAATAGAAATTTTAGAATTTCCTTTTACAAATGTGCATCCTTGCTTAATGTAAACGTATGCTCCTCTCTGTTATTTAAAATAAATCATGTTTTTTTTTCTGTTTTGCAGTGGTTATGAATCAGCATCACAACAACTGTCAGTGTTTCCCTTTACAATATTAAAACAGACTGTAGCCTAAATATTTATGTAAAAAACAAATAGTAACAAATCATCTTGTTTTTCATTTTAACCTAGAAAAATTGCTTAGGAAGACATTAATGCACACTTTCCCTCGCAAAAAATAATGTTTACACCTTTTGCATCTATAAAAGTGCTTTAAACCAGGATCTGTTATGGTCACTTTGAGTTTGGCCGATGTTATTCGCACACATTTACATGTGACTAAGCACAAAAATGGATGGAAATTCATGTTGACCTCACGTAATCCGTGCGATCGAAAGGTAGATTGCCGCACTGCCTGCACGTATTTTAACCGACCCCCCCCATGGAGGGTTTGTAGGACCTTATCTATCAATTTATTTATTTTCATTTTTTTCTTGTTTTATTTATCGTTTCACACACTGTTTTTACTGTCATGTCTTATCTGTTGTTGCTGGAGAGCTGATCCATCTATCCATCCATCCATCCATCCATCCATCCATCCATCCATCCATCCATCCATCCATCCATCCATCCATCCATCCATCCATCCATCCATGTGTGGTGGTGTACCCAGCCTTCAGTAGAGCTGTGCTTGGCAGTTGGGTCCTCTTGCTTGCCGATCATGGGCACACCGCTCCAAGATGAACCAACGATCCACCAGCGGCCCACCTGCTCAGCTGCAAGCAGATTCTCCAGCGAGACCCTCAGTTTCACATCACTGCCTCCTGAGCTTCGGTGGATCTGTGTGCCACACATTTATAAAGCATTTAAGCAATAAGCATATTTTTATATATGTAAACAAGCCCGAACAAAATGTAGATAAAATGTGCTTTTAACAGATGGTGTCACGGTACACTGAGGCCACCTGGTGGTGAAATTGAAAATGACTTGAAATAAATTCTGACAAACTGTTTTGTCACACACCAGAGTCCTCTGCAGCTTCTTCAGTCTCTCTACAGGTTCAGGATCATAGCCAGGAATCTTCCTGATGTCATTGTTCTTTAAAGCCAGCATAGTTTCCAGCATGAAACGCACCTGCAAAAGGGTACATACATGTTAGATCGTCTTCTAAAATAACAAAGACATAAAAAACAATATACTAAAACTAAAATTTGTATTAGTTACAAATGTGGGAGGGAGGTAAATTACAGGCTGACCCTGGTTTGGTCCTGAAACTTTGACTTTGTGTCGTTGGCTTTGCGCTGAGCCTCAGAGATGAGCTCCTTTAGAGCCAAAGGGTCGTCCTTTCTCAGGGCAAAACCGACATTCTTCAGCACAAACAGAATGAGTTCGATGTCCTTCTCCAGAAACGATCCCAGCAGAAGTTTGAGGATGTCGAAGATGAGGGTGGAATGTACCACCTGAAAGTTATACAAGTGAGCCACGATGGCCACGAGGTTGTCGCACTCTTTCCCTTCACTGGAACTCTTGTAGACCTCATCAAACCTGCGCACAACTGTCTCCAGAAAATGAGCTCCCACCTGGAAGGAAATGAAACATCATCACAGCTGCTAGTAAAGCTGATGCTGCCAAGCATCTTTAGGTGATAATAAAACACAAGATGTCTGCAAGTCCCACAATAAGCTAATGTAACTTAATTAAACCAAATACAATTCTGTTTTTGCATTTTTCAGAAGCTTCACACAGCAGATATAACCTTACCTCTAGTCCCACAGAGTGATGGAGGATGCTGACGAGCAGCACATGCTCCGTTACCAGGCGATCTGGCATCAAAGTCGGCGTCACACAGGCTGCAAGCAGCACCTCTGTCAGAGTGTCATTCATGTCTTTCCTGCTGTAGTTCATAAACAGCTCATTCAACTGACTGCAGACGAAGCCCATGTTTGGCTCACTTAGCCTGAAAACATCAAACGAAAACATTCATTTGTGGAAACCGCCCAAAAAATGAGAAAATCTACATTTTAGCATAACTGGACTTAAGCCTTTCTAGTAAGGTGATTTTCTCAGATCTTGAAAATGAAAATTCAACACAATTGATGCTTCTGATATACTACACGATTACATACAGGTTATGTATGCGGATTTGTTTCTGGTAACTCAGACTTTTTGCTACTAGCGCAGACAAACCTCACATAGATTGAATTTATCAAGACAAACCAACAAAAACAATTCAATATAGAATTAAGCTATAAGATTTTCTGTCTTGAACATAAAGCATATACAAGTCATCTTTGCCACTAACTGGGCTGGATTGTAAAAGAAATTATTTCTTGAGTTTAGTTTTACAGGTTCTGCGGTTTTGAGGTGGAAATGATCCCTGGACTAAAATCCAACCAGTTATTCAATGGGGTTTATAGCAAATCTTAAAATGTCTGATAAAGGCTTCTTAGGACTTCATCCAAACCTTTCAAGAAATTTCATTAAAGCTCATTTTCCTTACAAGCTAATTTATTTTATTCTGCAATCAGAATAAAATATAATTGTATACACGATGTGATCACACATTGAATGGTATAGAACCGTTTTACAGAAATCAAATGTATTAAACTTTCTTTTAAATACAGGTCATATCAGGATTTGGGTCAAATATAGTTTTCCAAGAAGGGCTGAATTCAGATGGTTAAAGAAAACAGATTGAAGATTACAAGTTGACAATCCAAAAAAATGTATATAACTTTATAAACATATAGAAGAACTGCTACCTGTTCAAGAGGCCTTTGATATTCCTTCGGAGCTTTTCCAGCTCAGCTTTGCGTTTATCATCTCCAGCGTTACGCAGCTGAGGTGGAACGTACTTTCCAGGTTCAGTGGTGACCTTAACATTAGGAGAACATCATTCATAAATAAATGCACGTCTCAGCGTTTGGTAAAACTAGGAATTCTAAGCATCTGAACTTACAGCTTCTGACTTTAAGCTGGGAGGAGCTTTTTCATCACTCTGATCTTCATCCTCTGATTCTTCTTTGTTTTCTTCATCTGCAGCATCACTTTCCATCAGCTCATCACTGCCTTCCCTTACATCCTCCTCCTCATCTTCCTCCATGTCATCCTCCTCTTTATCATCATCATCATCATCATCATCATTTTCGCTCACTTCACTGGCCATCTCATCTTCAGCTTTTTCATCTTCTTCTGACTGCTGAGTGTCGCTCTCTTCAAGTTTTTCGAAGTTCTCTTTGGCCATCTCCATGTCGTCATCATCATCATCACCTCTGTACATTCCTGCAGCCGCGGAACCAGAGTCGAGAACACCCAGGATGTAATCTAGCCCATCAGTCACAAAAGACTGAGGAAGAGTCTTCTTGTTTTTCCTCTTGTTCAGCCCAAGAAACCGCTCTAGCTTCTTTATTTCTCTGTCCTCTTGTTCATTTGCCTCCAACAGCGCCATCTGTCTTGACTCTTTCAGTCTGTTGACTTGTTTCCCTTTTTTGGTGGATTCCTTTTTTTTAGATTTGTCTTTATCCACAGAGGCAGCCTTTGACACATCCTTACTTTTATCCGTCTTTTTATCCGGATTTTCTGTTTTCGTTGTGCTCTTGCCATCGTTGGGGGTTAAACAGGGACTCTTCTTCTTGCCTTCGTAGTGACTCTTCATTCGGGCTTTCTTCATTTTTCGCTTCTCTTTGCGTAGTTCTTTTCTGCTTTTCTTTTTCACAAACCTCAGCTCATTTCTGCTCCCGACTTCGTCTGGACCACTTTGACTTTTAACGAAATCATCCACGGTCGTCATGTACTTTTGTAGCACTGGATTCGCCTTCTTTTTCTTCATTTTCTGCCTAATTTTGCCTTTCATTTTTACAAATTTAACTCAAAGTGGGTCATTCCATAAAATATTTCAGCTCTCTTAAATAGAAAACTTGGCATCCACAATTGCTATATTAATACTTTTTTTAATCATCTATTTTCTTTTTATTACCTAAACAGCACATGCGGACGCTGTTGTTGATATGACCTATGGACACGTGACAATCTGCTTCCGGGGCACACCGGAAGCCCGCCCCCTGCTGGTGACGGCGTTTATTTGGGGGCGGTTTGTATTTGTAAAGGAGCGGCTTGTACTTCGCTTTTAACTGTCACTGGGCTGTTTATGCCGAGGAGAGGAGCAGCTGGAGATTTTGGAAGGTGTTGCCAGTCGCGCGAACCGTGATGTAGAGGGCGTGTCGCTTTTTTTTCTTCGTATTTGCAATATGAAGAATGGAAGAAGACGATGTTACCATCAGAGAGCAGAATTTTCATAGCCAAGTTCGAGAGTATATCGTAAGTAACGGAACTGCAAGCCAAGGCTAGCTGGCTATATAGCTAGCTGGCTAACGTCTTTAGTCCTGACTTAGGCACTAAATAATCGTAATTATTGCAATCACATTAGAAACCATGAATCCAACTTTTATTTTCTAATTAACAATAGCACTGTTTGTAATTTGAATACAGAAAACATTAACAGATTTCTAATAAAACACTTGTGTTCGCAACACTGCGTTAGCTGCTGCTAGCTTAGCACCTTAATACGGAGGAGGTACTAGAAAGAAAAACGACTTTTAGTTAATTCCTACGTAATTTATTTATGTGTCAAGAATCCAACTTATAGAAAGTGAATTAGAAAAGAATAAAGATTTTATTCATCTGTTTTTATTTTTGAGCACTCAAATCTTAGTCTTTGCTAATATCAGTGTTTAATCAATGTGATTTTATTTTATTTCTATGTATATCGTTTTAAAAAAATACTTTAAGCAAAAATAATACATCCCTGTTTGTCTGGGACTGACAAATTTAGACTGAAAAGCAGCACATGTTAAATGTTATGTTCCTGAATGCACACAAATATTTTGGTTATTATTGTGCAGCTATTTACAATTCATTCCTGCACCAATGGATATAAGTGCATCAATACGTGGGTAATTATTTTTGACCTGAGCATAACCGGATAAGCTTGTTTGAAAGGGACAAAGGGCTGGGTTTGAAATAAAAAAGGATCAGGCTGACCAATATTTACTTTGAAAATGCCACCTCCATGTTTTCACTGAATCGGAAGGACTTATAATTAGTTTGAAATTAACAGTTAAGTTGGTTTTATCAAATTAATTAGTTTTAAAATGGTTTTATTTTGTCATTTTTCAAGCAAAAATGGCATTTGCATTTTTTTTCTACATAATATTTTATAATTACCTTAATGATAATGAAATCTTTTTCAATTTAAACCATTTTAGATTTAACAAAATGGTTTTAGAAGTAGATAAATGAATACATGGTTTAATTGAATCCTGTTGAATTATAATTCCAGTTAAATTATCTTATAAATTTTAACCTTAATTTGATTTAATATTGAGAAATGGGGTCTACACATTTAAGTGTGTTATTTAACTGTTCTTCCTTAAAATAACTGTTGAGAACTCTAATTCTCATAAAATTATTTTAAAAAGAGTTCTTGACAAATACATAGATTCACTATCTACTATTTCATTGGCGACCTCAACATCCCAGGTTTGGCTTGCACATTTTGTCCCGAGTGTCTATAGCTGCGTCTGAGGCCTGTATCCCATATCAGCTTGCTTTACATAATCCCTCTGCACCAAGTTGTAATGTGAGTGTATCGTCTAACATTAATGATTAGGAGAACCATCATAAGGATGGTTTTCTGTCTGATGTTACTTCTGTGGTAGTGCTGAGTCAAAGCTGGTCAACATGTTTCAGTCACAAGATGTTACACTTGTTTTGATGGATGTTAAATCTGGAAACCTGTGTTTTCTACGGTGTCAATATTTCTTATAATGTTTCCTGGCAAGTTTGTCAAAAACTACTCTAAAAGTACCCTGCTGTGGGAAAATAGTCTAGGTAGCATGACATTTAAAAAAAAAAATGTGGCTCAACTAGTCATTTGAACAAAATTCAAGGATGCCTCTGCATGTTGTCACTTTGCTTTGACATGTTTCTCTGAATATGAAAGGTCTGTTCCATCAGAATTGCATTTCTTTTTTATCATAACATTGTGATGCACACTTTTTTAGTTTGTGAAACCTCCTTCTATTAAATCATTTTATTGGAATATTTGGGACATAGCAGTTACTTGCATGAACTTTCCAAAGGTTAGAACAACAAATACTTTGGAGTTTATCTGTCATAGGTTTAAGAAAACTACAGCAAACCAATTAAGATCGTTTGCAAATTGTTAGAGTTGGTGTCTTCCCAATATCCATGCATATTTTTATCTAAATGTGACTTTTTCCTCAGAACAGTGTTATCAATAACAAGGTTTACTGCTGCATTGACTGTTTTGCTTGCTTTTCTGTGCTGTTACCCATCTGTCTTTCTGTTTGTGTTGGTTTATCAGTTTAAAAGCTCCAGATTCTGCGTTGTTTGGGATTTTTTACCCAACCAGCATCATTACAGGCTGTAGTTTCAATTAAAAATGTGTTTATTGTGCAGCTTGCGAAGGGGGGAAATGGTTGTACATTTGTTACATAGCATTTTGTATTCTTTTCAAGACCGGTTGAGGAGATTTGTCTGAAATGTATACGGTCTGGCTGAGTCATTTCATAATCAGAGCTCGAGCCATGCTGAGTTATGCAGTGCTGACAGGCTGCAAAGTGCTGAACTGAGGGCTTCTAACATTAGTTACATGCTGTCTCACTATGGCGGTAGAGGAGAGGAAACGGGATCTTTCTGACTATCCAGCTTGTTGTGAATCTTTGGTTATCTAATTAGTCTTAAGTATACAGAGATAAACAATGATTTATTGCTCCCTGTTCATTTGCCCACCTTAACTGGGCCATAAAGAGAAAAAGAAATTTACATTTATTTTTTTTCTGAACGTAAGAAAATGTACATTTTAGTGACATTTATCTTCCTGTTATGTTAAGGATCAGGGTTTGGGTGACAAGTATGTTTCTTGAAATGTTTAAGGGATTTGTCCAACATTGAGGTGATGATATTTGGATATCACCTGAGGTTGGTGTTTTCTGTAATCATATCAATTGTGTTGTTGAACACCTTTTAGTTGACCTTTTCACCGCTTTAATTTTGAAAGTCACTCTGAAACTAAGCTATTTCACTTTTGAGTTTTTCCCCTGTAAATATTTTTAAACTAATTGATTTAGTGTAATTTATTAGACAAGAATAATCAAACATTTGGGTATACATATCAATTCAAATGAATGGACGTGTCGAAACGTTTGACTGGTAGGGTAGTCTTGTCAAACCAGCTGATTAACTGATTGAGAATAAATAAAATGTTTCTTCACAAAGAAGCATTTGGGGTTTTTGTCTGTTTACTTCTATGTCCAAGTTTAAGGTTGTCTGCTTATTATGTTGTCATATGTTGACTTTGCCTGTGTTTCTCATCTTGTTTATTTGGGCTATAACATGGCATATTTTCTTGTATTTAATCAAATATGTTGATTCTTTTTATTCATGGAGGTCTGTTTGAATCCTCAAGAATGAGTGGAAATCTGCTCCGTTCAGGTTAATCTATTCCATTACTAGGAGTATCTATCAGGAGGAGGAGCTCATAGCATTTACATGAACAATAAATATGTTAGATTATAAACTCTTTCTAGTTTAAATCAGTTAAACGAAATAAAACAATTGGTTAACAATATACATACAGTACAGACCAAAAGTGTGGACACACCTCCTTCATTTGAATGAATAGGTGTGTCCAAGCTTTCGGTCTGTACTGTATAAACAAACAAAATAGAAATAATTAGTACAGCAAGGAACTATGGATACGAGCATAAAATCTGTATTTGACAATACAGTCTATGTGCGAATTCTCCATCATGTCTGAGTGTCTCGTCGCCACAGTTGTTCCAGAATAGCAAACCCGAATATGACTATTTTAAACAAAGATATTCAACCAAATAGGAGCTCACAGTCACTACTTATGGGGGCTCAAGTTACTTTGCAACAGACCCTGTCCGATTTCTGTCTAATAAACTCATTCAGTTAGACCATGAAGGACTTTATAGACCAGATAGGCAGATTTGAGCCGTTCAAAACTGAAACAACACAGTAGAACGGATTGATCTCTTTTGTCTGGGATTTTTAATGCTCTTCTATAGCATGATTCAACAGAAGAAGCAGAGAAAATATCGTGCAAAGTAAAAAATGTGTTTGCCATTTTATCTTTTAGAGATGCTCTAATATTTTAAAAATTACCCAAATATTTCAAACACATTCTCTGAACAATAATCTTGAGTCCAGTACCACCTTGGGGTATTTGAATTGTTTAAGATTTTGTAATACTTTTCCTTTAAAGCACATTTTTGATCACCTTTTTTTGGCTCCAAAGTTGTGTTTGACAGCATTACATTGTCATAATGTCAAACCATTTTTGATTATTATTATTCTCTGTAGTTGTTGCTTCAATCATTTGGGGTTTGACTAAAAGAGCAATTCATCAAACTCTATGTGTAAACTCCACTAAGAAAGCTAGGTTATGTGTAATCCGGACTAAGACGTTTACACATTTGCATCATTAAAACTAAGTTGCATTTTGCAAGACTGTTGTAAGCCAAATGCCTTTGGGATTCTGAGTACCTGAGAGAAGTTATGTAATCATCTTTTATGATGGCATCAAGAAAAGGTCCGCATGACCTTGACTTAGAACTTTTGTTGATATCAAGAAAAGAGTACGGTAAATAAACACTTCATAAAACATATATATATATATATATATATATATATATATATATATATATATATATATATATATATATATATATATATATATATATATATATATATATATATATATATATATATATTTTTTTTTTTTTTTTTTGAATATTTCCAACACTCAGCTTTTTTTTTAACTTTGAATTGAAACTTAAAAACAATTTTTTTTATTTTTTTTATTACATGCGTTTTGCCATTTTTAAGGCTGGACATTTACATCTGACTGGAATCCAGAGCTAATATTCAGATCTGTCAGTTTATTCAAGGATAAAATTCTCTAACATTGAACTGTTTTGAACATCTCAACAGTGTATCTGAACTAGATGAATGAAATGTTTTAAATGAAAAAGTTCAAGAACACAGAGTGTTGATTCAATGACTTTTTTCCTGTTTTTAGATTTGTTTCCTCCTGTTTGCTGTCCTCTACATCGTGTCTTACTGCATCATAACCAGATACAAGAGGAAGAGCGGTGAGTCTTCTCTGACACATTCAACGTCGGCTCGGTAAAATCCGGCCATGAGCTTGAGCGCTTATTGTCAGCAAATCAGTTTCACACCAGCCATCATTGCCTTTTCTCTTCAGGAGTTTCTTTTATGGCATTTAGATGACAGCTTTGTTTTTAACTTGAAGGAATGTCCCGGTATACAAAGATTAGCTGTACAGAAGACAGGCAACACCAGTGCTAATAGTCATCTGCCCTAGTTAACTCAGTAGCAGAATGAACCGTATCCGCCCTTCATTGCTTTCAGGGCTGGGTAACATGAGTGTAAATTGCTGACATGTTCTGCTTAGTGTTGTTGTAATCCCTCAATAAATCCTCAAGTTTTACAAGAACGCTTTGTTATTTCTGACAAAGACTTTTCTCCATCCAATCAGCCTTTGGAAGATCACGAACCTGTTGCAAAGCTTGCAGGACTTGTTTGTCCTCTGGCTGGACTGGTTGCAATATTTTTGACATTATCGCTCATTGCTATGTGAACAATGTCTACCGTTTTGTCATTTTTAGGTATGAATCACTTAAACCAAAGGCAGTCATTTACAAAAAATACAATTGAATAATTTAAACACGAGTTCCTCTGCCTGAAAATGACAGACACGTCCTCTGTGACGTTCTTGTGGATGTTGTTTTCTGGTTTTCAGGTATTTAAACTGTTTACGAGGCCCTAAAATAAGTTTATGGTGTTGTGTACTGTGACACACAGATTATAATGCACCGTGGAGCTTGAATATTAGTTAAATATACACATGTATTTTGCTACAGCAGGTTGAATGTTTTGTAACTAAATGGTTAAATCTGTTGTCTGGGGTAAAGAAACGAGGTCAAGCAGAGTTTATTATTTCATTTTAAAGATCTCTTTTGAAGTGTTGTCCTTTTTCAGACAGTTTTTAGAGGTCTGGGTGCTCTGCTTCTTTTACAGATGAACATGAAGATGAAGATGCAGTTGTCAACAGAATATCGTAAGTGACTTTTTCTCATTTGTGGAACAGCATCATTGAGATTTCCACAAAATAAGGTATTATTATTATTATTACAACAATTCTTATATGATTGTTAAAGATACTTCACAGAAGTGCTCTGTTTAAGTGTTAAATGATAAAAAGTAAATAAAAGAAAAAGGACAAACCGGGATCTTTTTATTGAATTTGTTCATTTTTTCCTGAAGTATCAGATCGGGAATCAATATCAGCTGATACTCAAAATCAAATGACTCTAAATCGGATCGGGCTAAAAAACCTGATCGGGATATCCCTATTATAAAGTAGCAGTTTAATTACTTTTATCCAAAGATTTCCTTCCTGCCTCTCTGTAACATCTTATGCTTAACGGAGGACTTTAATTTTCTGAAGAGCAGAGAGAAGATCCAAAGAAATAATAACTGTAAGAAAGTTTCCTCTGAAGCTTGATTGTCAGGCCTAATTTACATTTTCATTAATTTTCCAAAAAGCATCTTACTAACTGAATATTATAGTAATCTTATAATAGGAGGTCTTAAAAACACCAGTACACCCCCCCCCCCCCGTTTTTTTTTAAATTTTAATTCTTTAGTCGTCTTTTTACGTTTTGCTTTAATCTTTTTTTAATCGGCAGGTTCTAATTTGGTTAACATTTTTGAGTGGTTGCGTGTTTTTTCCTCCTTCCTTTTCAGATTATACCTCTGCACCTTCACCCTGGCAGTGTCTGGAGGAGCCGTGTTCCTGCTGCCTTTCTCAATCATCAGCAATGAGATCCTCCTCTCCTTTCCCAGAAACTATTATATTCAGTGGCTCAACGGGTCTCTTATTCACGGTTAGTAGCTCATCGAGATGAGTGTGTGGTTGTGTTTTTCAAATTAAAAGATGTTGAATAACCTTAAAGGAATAACAATCCTTGAAACGGCGAGAATTCCAAAGGTGAATCACATTGAAACAAAGAGGAAACAATGTACATTCATGGTGGATGCTCTTTTCTTTCCTTTCATTAAAAAATTAGCGACATGTACAGAGTAACATACATTTTTCAACGTTAGAATTTTACAACTTCATGAATGCAAGGGAGCAGTTTGAAGAATAAAATTCTTATTTTATGTTCACTCCTTACTTAATCAAGAAATACCTGTATATAAGAATGTATATTTGAATGAATATACATATCTTGAAATGGTTTGCCATTGGCTATTCACAACCACAATACAGATAAACCAAAGGAAAATGGACAGAAAGATGAAGTAACAAACACTAATAACTGTTATCATAACTCCCAAGTTTGATCTGTCAATCCTTTTTTTTAAACTGAAGAATATGTTTACATCTTTTCAAATTACTCTGTTGTGAAAAGAAAAACACAATTGTTTTAACGTAGCGACAGGGTAGTTGAAATCAATTCTCCTATGATTTAGATGGTCAGAACAGAAAGTAAAAGCTTTTTGTGAACTCTCTGGCATCCCTCTAATTTTAATTTTCAACTTTCAGAAGAGTAGATTTAATGAGTAATACATTTGTACCTTGTCTACATCCAACTTTCTGAACGTTTCTTTACGCAGTTTATAGTTTTTTATTGCAGAAACGAATAATTCATTTCTGCAATAAACAAAATGGCCATACATTAGTTTTATATGGATTACCACACACTTCTACACAATAAGTCAGAAAAGGCAGAATAAGTGCAACCTTTTCATTATTATATCCGATAAAAATACTTCACATTATTCAACACAAATATACTTTCGGACACTTTAGTTTAATCATATGATACGCATGATTTTCAAAGATAGATTTTCATCCATATTATCCTAATAAATCTCAGCTCTGCTACATTTTCTATTTTTACACCATCAATAAATTGTGTTTTTCCTTCGGTTTCTTTTTTGCAAAAACCCTAAACTTGGAATTCTATTTAGGTTTGAAGCAACTGTAAGAAACAGTCTTATTTTTTTCCATTTTCTAGTACAAACATGTTCTCTGATGATTATCTGGCATTTGGGCTGTTTCTATGTTGAAACACACCACCAGGTGGCAGTAAAGTCCATAACTTCTAGCTTCTCTAAATGAAGTGTCTGGGTGTATCCTTAAATAAACACTAAAAAGAAGCTTATTGATACTTTAACAAAAGAGTTTTATGATTGATCATATATGTTTATGTTTAAAAGCATGAATGAGTGTGAAACCTGTTGAAATCCTGCAGGTCTGTGGAACCTGGTGTCATTGTTCTCCAACCTCTGCCTCTTTGTGCTGATGCCATTCGCCTATTTCTTTTTGGAGTCTGAGGGATTTGCAGGTTCAAAAAAGGTAAAATTCACACATTAATGCTAAAGTGTTCTTAAGGGAAGTTGCATGAAATTTTAAGTAAGTTTGCTGACTTTCATAACAAATTGAACAAACATCTCGCAGCTTTTTATTTTTTAAATTTTTTTTCCAAAATGTTTTGATGCACAAACAATTTTATCTGAGTGAAAATTAAAGTTTAAACATGTAAACAGAAAATTAGCCTTTTTTGGTCCAGCTGTATTACCATGCAGGAGGGTTTTTTTTTTCTTTTCGGTTAGCGACCAAAGCAGCAACAGGTGTCTCAAGTCTTTGCCCTTTTCGTGACTCAAGCAACTGACTGTAACTGCCACCGCAGAAAGCTCATTAAGTTTGAATCTGGTCTTCGCCTAGTGCCACATCCTGACAAACTCTTTCAATAAGTCTATAGGCTGCAAACGCTTCAACACTGCTGCATCGGCCCCACTGATTTAAAGTCTGATTCCTTGTCACCCGCTTCCCAGCCCCCTAAAATAAAACTTCAAAAGCGCAGGCTAATAATCGAGTTGTAAGGCTCAGCGAACTTCCTCGTTTAATTGATTACTCACCCCCCCCCATAGAAAAAAAAAGAGGCTGGAGGCTTGTGTTCCAAAAGTCCATAAAGTCGCAGCAACATGACGGGACAATAGGGCCTTGCGAAATGGAAGGCAAAAGATTTACTTTTAATACACCTCTATCCTGTGTCACAGTTTGAACTCTCTCTGGTTTATGTCCCTCTTGGCAAAAGCACATAAAAATTAGTCTGTACTGTAGTGTACGGGCCAGTTCTGTTTTTCTTTAGTCCGCTAATTTGTTTTTGTTGGATTTCGTGAGGCCTTGATGTGCAGGAAGCACAATCACATTATGTCTTTTATTTTTTTTCTGTCACTTTCATTCAAAACCCTTTCCTTCCATAAATGTACTCTAAGGAAGTACTGTTTAGTGTTCAGCAGCACATCCAGTCGTATATTTAGTGCATGTTAAAGAGGATAGAAAATATGGGAGGGATTGTCTAGTTCCACTTTAAGATCTGGCCTGCCTGTGGAGGAAATAATGTGACCGACACCAGAAGAAAGTTAAACGCAGATCCCAGCTTTTATAATGTGGCATTATCCTTTTATCCTATAACAGCATTAAAGCACAACATCATAAGGTTTTATGTGGCATTTTAACCTCCTGGGCTAATGTTGAAGCCCCGCAAGATCCCTTTGACTGCGGAAATGAAGCAAATGATGAATTTCATTACTAACGTCCCGAGTCAGCTTTTTCATGTGGCTGTGTTTACTTTTGACGATGCACTAAAAGACGCCAGGAGAATAAGGATGGAAATGTGGATGCTTTTTAAAATGTTTTTCTTTTTTAATGCTCACTTCTTAAAAGGTTCTGTTGCCTGCCTGATTGATAGTTTCACAAATTGTCCAAATTGTGGATGAATCAAGGGGACTTGGGGTCCTGATGTCAGATGTTATGATTTAGCTTTATTTGCTGCTGTAAAATGTCGAGCTTTACAGCTGCAAGCTGCGTCTTTCACTGCCAGAGGTTGTCCAGTGTGTTGGGTTTCTCATTTGCATGCACTGTGCTGTGGCAGTGTCTCATTATTTTAGAAATGAAATAATCAAAATGCCACTTTTTTATTGGTAACGGCCTAATTCTGATGTCTAAGCATGTGCTGATGTATATGTCAGACTTGTATGGTCTTACAGACATTGAAAAAGCAGCTTCTTAACTTCTAGTTTATTATTTTTTTTTTATTAGAATCCATTTGAAATCAGTTAATAGATCCTAAAAATATATTATTCGAAATGGTTTTTATAGAGGTCAAGCTTTAGTTTTTAGATCTTCAATTTAAATAAAAGAACATTTTAGAGCCAAAGCTTCATTTACTAGAACTTATTCTAAGCTAGGTTTGTTGTTAAGTGCTCAAGTTATTTTTTAACAGCGGAATCTGTTGAAAGACGTCTAAATTGTTGCAGGCATGCTTTGGGTCGAAGCCAGTATTGAAATGTGTTTGATCCTAAAACGAGTTGGAACGAGTCTGACCCCATGACTGACCCAGCAAAGGGCCAACAGGTTTCATTTGGCTGTTAAAGAAACTCCTCATCAATCTCATCCTAAGCCCTAACTCGCCGATGATGAGAAGTGTGTTTATTGTGGAGGAGGAGTGAAGAGAAAACGTCTCGCCCAGCAAACCCGTTTGGTGTTACTAAGATACTCCTCTTTGTTGGAGCTCCACAATAGGGCCTCGGATATTTATTTCAAATCTCCTGAACATGCAGACATTTTTCCCAGGCCTTCTTTCTGCCGAGGAATATAAAGTGGTGTTTACATACCTTCCTTTAAGGTCACAGTGTCTCCCTAAAGCTGCTGGTTACAATGTTCGTAACCACAGCAACATATTAGCTTGAGCTGAGAATTTGAAAAAGGACAAGCGAGGTTTCCCGTCCTCTCATGACTCAGTGTTTCTAAACGAAGTGAAAAGTTGTGGAACTTGATCTGTTCTGGACCAGTTCTTTACCGTTTTTGGTTCAGAGCATTTGACTTGAATTGTAGCATTTCGTCTGGAAGTCGAACTAGCTTAGCGCGGTTGAAGTAAATTGTTGTCGGTTGACTCAAAGGTGTGTTTGAGACTCAACTGTTGAGTCCAAACAGGTTTGTATTTGTCGATCCTTTGAGGCTTTACTTACAACAGAGACTGATCCAAAGCAAAATGGAAATAATACCAAATGATGCTACGCTTAAATAAAAGATTTCCTTCCTGACTCATTGTAATTGGTAAAGGAAGCATTGCTGACTCTTGCTACAGTAATTTGCCTTGATTCTACTTGTTTTTTTTCTTCATTTTTCTGTGTCAATGGGACTTTATTAAGAAGTCTCAAGTCGTTTGAAGTTCATTGCACAGCTTTACAGGGGAATGTCCCTCTTTTCCTGCTTTCTGTCTTTGACACGGCATTGCACTGTGGCTGACTGGCTGAAGGATACACTAATAAGGTCTCTTAGCATCTGGCATGTCTTTAGCAAGGAGAGCAGTCTTTTTTTTTTTTTGCCAGGGAGTGAAAAAAGGGCCCTGCCCCCTTCTTCACTTATTACACTCTTTGCCCTTGTTGCACGCTTCCCTGACAGTTGGCAGAGGGATGGTGCGTGAGATGATTGCTGCCACCACCTGCTGACCTGCCAAGGATTGACGGCACCAGCTAGGAGAAAGCTCCTGTGCAGCTCTGATCCTTTTCCTTGTCGTATTGCCGTACATTTGTGCAACTTTACAGATAATTCTTGCACGTTTGCTGTAATTGCCTCTTTTTACCTAAACACTAAAACAAGCTCAAAAGCAAAGGATGATGACATCAGCGCATGTTAGGTCTTAGTCAAACTGCATTTACAAATGGATATGGGTTGTTTGGAAGCAAATAACAAGCAAACCTTTATGGTGCATGTAGGTGGCCCACAGGAAATATCAAGGTTGGAGACTCCTCTATATGCAGCAAATTTTTTCTGTGGGCATGCTGCGAGTGGCAGGTCGTAGTGAACATTTAAACAACACGTAAGGGACATGCAGGCGCATTGTACCGATTTTCATTTTGTCCAATTCTGCAAACTGTGCAAGGAGCCAGTAAGTGCTGTTCATGTGATAAGTGCCAGCTGCTTGGGTGCAGCACGACTGGTATAATTTAGAAAACGAAACGATCAAAGTGTAGTTTGTGTGGTGTAAGGGCGTTGTATAACAACATCACCTGTACGTCAAGTGCGAGGAATTTGTATCATCCTTACAAATGCTTTATGCTACACTTACCACATGGACGACAATCGTACCATCCATTTTCATGATGGCCTCTAACGAGCCACACGGGAGCTACACGCCACACACGGGCTCCACCTAAGATGCAGCCGCTCCTCTCTATGACCCTACACTGGTCTGGACAAACCAATAACTATACTTTAAAAAAAAAAAGTTACATTACAAATGATTTGCCAAATGCTCTATATCTTAATGGAATATATCTAAAGTTATAGTTTCAATAGAAATTAACTACGCAGTGAAAATGTAGTGTTTTTTTATTTTTTAGAACTGAGTCAGAATGAAATAATGTCTATCTCCTCTTGTTATTTAGAATGCAGTTCTAGCGACCTTGTCTTGAAGATCCTGGGATCTAGATTGCATTTTCTCCCTCATTGCGTCTTCTAATCACTCGAAATGAAATCGGGCAAATGACGTGATATGCATCCGATTGTACTACAGGCGTAAAATTCCAATCACAGATGATGTGATCAGATTGTCTCACATTTCGCAGCGATTGGGTATAAACCGACCCTAAGGCTTTAGAGGGAATATTTCTGAACCTTCCTCATTTTTTCTATTTGGTGCTTTTGAAGGTATATTCAAGAATCTGAAATGAATCTGATACAGCTTAGCAGATGGATTAATGAATGCATAAAAAGTTGCTACTTTTGGGTTTTCTTTAAAAAAAAATTGACAATGTCTCAGTACTTTATGAGCAAACTCTGCTGCTAACCAACTCAATCTCAGTGTGAGGATCAGGGGATGCTGAATATTTCAGAGTGTCTATATTTAGAGGTAGTTACACATTTAGAAATGCAAGAATAGAAACTTCCAGCGGGCACTTTCAGTGCCAAGGCACAAGCCTTTTACTTTTTCTTTTTCTTTTTTTTTTTGCTGCCTTCAGCATTTGACAGTTTTCTCTTTGATCACTGATGACTCAGCGAACCCTGTCCTATTTATAACAAATCCATATTAGAAACAAAGGCCTATATTTTTATTCCTTTGTGGAATAATTGCAAGTATGCTTGACTATGAATTAGCAATTTCCTCCATGTTGCCTCTCAATTCAGTATCTAGTTCGAGCAAACCAGGTCTGAAACGGCTGATTGTTTCGTCCAGCAGCCGGGCCTGATGATAAAAAGAGGTTATGAAAACTGTCTTTGCCCTAAATGATCTGAATGTGGAATGATTTGAGTCTTATAAATGATTGAGAAGCCTATCTAAAGGGAATATACCTTCAACATGGCATGGGCAGCTTGTTAAGGTGGACTGGTGTGCTTGAGCGGACACATGTCCCATCTGTGGGGTCTGCGTGTTCTGAAGCATCCTTAAGAGAGCACATGTGGGATGTGGCTGAAGTCCCTGAAAGCATTCCTCTCTCACCTCTGGCACCTCTGGGGAGGGAGATCTGCTCAAACGTCGGCTCGTCTCCTCTTTCACTCTCCCTCCGTTGTTCTTTTTCATCTCTTTCTTCTGTCCTTTTTATTAAATCTGCTGCATTGAGCATTTTGCCATTAAATGAAACTGGAGAACAGAATGTTTTTGAAGTGTTTACCATCAAATCTATAGGGGAGGATATTTGAAAATATTTGTCTGCTTAAAGCCACAGTCTTGATTTATGGTATCATTGCAGATGCACATAAACTGCACCTGTTATGTCTGTATTGGTTGATCTTTTTATTCGCAATTTTTCCAACTCTTATTCTTTCTAAATGAGTCCCTGCCGGTTGACTGCAGTGCTGGTGTTGTCCACACTGGGGCACTCTAAACCCTGCCCAACTCCCCACTTTGTTGTGCTAGAAAATTCCTGCCTGAAGGCTTTTCCAGAAGCAGAAAGCATGTAAAGCTTAAAACCAACAAAGTGATGCTACTTTGCATTTTAACTGATGTGAATAAGCTGATGTGACTTATCTTAATGTCTTTTTTAAGTACAGGTTTAATTAATAAACACAAAATATAAACGTTACCAAATATATTTGACTATTTTATGTGTTAATTGATTTTAAATTGCAATATGACTTTAATAGCAGACAGGCTGTTTGCAGTTGAGCAAAAACTGTAAAATAAATGTACTCCACAAATAAAATAGTTTTCTCTTTTTGAAGCTGTCTTTGAGTAACAGGGGAACTGTTCAAAGAGGGACCCCCTTCATCTACTTGTTGGCAAATGCTGAACAGCAACCGCACAACCATTATGTTAGTTGGTAACAAATTGCTCACATGTACCCAATTTAAACAGCTCTCAAGAGGCAGGGAAGGCTTGTTATCCCATGCCTGGTTGCCTACCTGACATGTGTATGAAAGAGCCTATCTATCTTACAGTGCTAGACAGCTTGGCTCTCCAGCAGGGAAGTAAGGATATGGAAACTGTGTGAACAGGTAGAGAAAGACTTTATTAACCACTCAGCAGTTTGTGACCCGGAAAACCCAAATTACCCCAAAACCCTCTTGTCTGTTGGGCCTGGGACATGACCGCGGTACTAAGGGAGCTCCTAATCTGCACCATATGGGAGGTCTGCTCTTGATCGCAGACAGTAGCTGACCCAACCAGGCTTCATGGTCCTGACAGCAAACCCTCGCACCCCTCCCTTTCTCGTTTCACCTATGCCGCTCCCAGTCTTTAGTCGCCGCATTTAATAGACCTTAATATGTCTATATAAACGCCCCATTTACGCAAAAATCTATTGGACGCTTTAGTTAACGGCTCTCATAAGCCAGTTTGTGGAAACAATAAATATTGCATCCACAGTAGCTTGTTTAATTGAAATCAAATACTTTTATTACTAGTATCGGTATGTTTTTCTCTCTTGAATTAATGGAAACACAGGCTATTTAACTGCATCTGCGGGTAAAACATAAATCCACTTCTCATCCTTTTTCCTGACTGTAGGATAGTTTAACAAAGTTTAGTTCATGTAAGTTTGGGTTACTTTATGTGTTTAAGCACTATCTGTACTATTAACAGCTTAATGTCCCAAAGTAATAACTGAGGCTCTACTTTTATTAATGTGATGCTTGATTCTCCCTTGTTTGTCCACTACCAAATAAGGAACTATCATAATAAAAAAACAAAATAGAAAACAATAGATTTTCTTAATTTTCTCCATTGTGTTCATGTTTACATTTTTACTCCACCTCTGTTTGATTAACTGCCAAAGTCAAACCTGTTACCTGGAAACAGATTCAACACTAAATCTGTGTTAAAAATCCTTGACTTGTGTAAAAAACATTCCTACATTAACATGTTTTTTTTTTATTATTTAATAAATTATAATATTGTCTAAAAGATTGGAAAAAGTTTCTATTTTGGTTCAAAAGTAGGCGTGTTTTCTCCTTTCAGGGCATTAGGGCGCGTGTTTTGGAGACTTTTGTGATGCTCTTCCTGTTGGCTTTGCTAATTCTGGGCATTGTATGGGTAGCTTCAGCATTTATCGACAACGATGCAGCCAGTATGGAGTCGCTTTACGGTACGTGACTTGAAAAGTTTCGCTTTGTTGTGTACTGTGTTGCGTCTACACAAAACATCAGTAGAAAACTTACATTTCCTTGTGTTAAATGGAAGGTTTTTATTTTTTTATTTATTTTTTATTTAGTCCTTGTGACTTTAGCCCTGAAATTCAGAGACCCTAAAACTAACTTTAAGTTCAACCGTGGGTAGGGGCTTACTTTTCCCTCAGCTGAGCCCAAGCTACATCTGAGAAATTACTGCATTATTGCCATTTTAATAAGAGTAAAAAGCATATTTAAAAAAAAAAGTACATTTAATTTGTAAGTTTAAGCTAAATAAAACATTTAAATGTATGAAATTACAGTGTTTTTTAGTGAGTTTTCTTTTCTTTTCAGATCTGTGGGAGTTCTACCTGCCATACCTCTACTCTTGTATATCTCTTATGGGAGGGCTGCTGTTATTAAGTAAGATGTTTCATTTATTTACACAAAGCAACAAGATCTATCAAACACCCTATTAAAAGTGAATCAAGCTGTTGTCTTTATCCTGTGTAGTGTGCACTCCTGTGGGATTGTCAAGGATGTTCGCTGTAATGGGCCAGTTACTAGTGAAGCCAACAGTAAGTCATGGTTTATCTGTACTTTGTGGATGTTTGGCCGTCAGCAGAGAAGCTTCTTTTTATTTTTTTTAATAGGTTTTAATGAAAAGCTAGAAACTTTAGAAAGCTGAGCCTTCTGTTCTCAAAGGTGATTCGGTTAGCCATTTAAATGAATGACAGGACTACAAAACTATCACCAATCTTATGCTCCCATCTGTCATCACTCTAGTCCCTCTTTGGGCCTAATTATAACCCATTTAATCTTTTTCTACTTTGCTCCCTCCCCTTTAGATCCTAGAAGACCTGGATGAGCAGATTTACTGCATCCATTTGCAAGAGGAAGCCCTTCAGAGGAGATTAAACGGTATGTCTGTGGGAGAAGTGTTGGCACATTCTAGACAAGGGCAAGGGTTGACTGCGCTGTTGGGTGTGATCATGAAAGCCACACTGGAATCAATTAACATTGAAAAGTGGGCCTGACCCACTCGGACACAACATTCAGGAGAGTCTTCATCGACAACATTCAGGAAAATGTTTGTGTGTTTTTGACAATGACCTTTCCAATCACAAAGGGGATGTTGGGGAAAAGCCAAAGTAGCCGTCTTAGCACTGTCCATCTGTGAATTTTTTTTTTTCATTAAGACTCCACCAAAACTCTCCAGGGCACTGTCACTGCCGCTGAGATGATTGCCTCATTTAAGTTCAGATCCAGAATTGTATCTTGCTTAGTGTGATGGAAATCTTATCATGTTTCTGTGGACATAAAAGAGTCCCTCTTCACGAACCTTTGTGAGGCAAACACAAGAAATTTGATGCTCTTATCACTTGTTCACAAAGGGAAAGTTTAAAGAGCTGAAGGACGGCAAGAATGTTTTTTTGGCCTGCATTTCCGCCTCATGTCCAGCCCTCTGTGTTCCCTAAAATTCTTGTTTAACGGAGTGATCTTAAATACAGGAAGTCAGGTTCCAAAACGTACTTTTATAATACCTCAAGCACGCAACAAGGGCATAGATGTTAGTAAATGAAGAGCACAAGCGTCCTTTCAAACCAGGAAGGTAGAAGAGATCACTCCGTGATAACACATGTTTTCGAATACTATGCCTGCCTCTTCTATAGACTGCCACCAATGCGTACGCTTTCTTAGGGTTCATTCCACACTGGTTTGCTTTGAACTAACTGATAGAATAATTGTAATCTGTTCCTTATCATCTCTTGAGCTGTTTGATCCTTACAAGTCACTGTGAGGTGCAAAAAAAAAAGTGGTCAACACAGTCCAAGCTGCTTTGTATTTTCTTCTTAGAGGAGACATGGAATTAGATGTGAAGGATATTGTTGAGTGGAATGTAACTTATCAGATATGAATATTTTTATGGACATCTGCACATACATGGTGTTCAGGCTCATGCGTAAAACTGAAAGACGGAGATTTAGTTCCTTTGATCTAAGATCATTCCCCAGCCAAGAGTTGAAACATAGAAACCCTTCGTGGGTCACACTCCAGAGACTATCAAAGTTGTCTTCTTGCTTCACCTATGTCCACTCTGCATCAGTTCTTTCTAACTGATTATTATCCTCTTACTCAATTTGTGTTTTGAGCCGCATCACTCGATGCGTTCAGTTTTATTTACGTGACAGGCTGTTTATTGTCCTCTTTGTTCATGCAATCACAGGTTTTTCAATGGTGGATTTACCTGTCTTTTAGCATTTTTGTGCCCTACTTTTACCTCTAAAAATATGGGGTTTCTGTAAATTCACAAATTGTTAAAAAGAAAATACTGACAGTTATAAAAAGTGTTTCCCAAAATGATGTCAATTATTCTTTAAAGTAGTGTGAATCTCTTTACAGACAGATTGCAGATTCCAGCTAGACCTATGTGTACAGCCTTAGAAAACTTTCAATAAAAAGTAGTATCTTACAAGAAAATCTCCTCTTGGGACAATAGCGAGTCCCACAAGCGTTTCTCAAGTTTTCTTCACAAATGCCCTTATGGAGGATATAGGCTATCAGCAGGTGCAAATCAAGGAAAATATCAAGGTTGTAGACCGTCCGGTGAGCCTGCAGAGCGAAAATGTTCATGCAGATTCTTTCTATGGGCATATTCCGGGCACAGGTCCTAGCAATTACTTATAAAACCCAGGAGGGTAAAGTAAGGGTGAAGTAGATGAGGCATTTCAGCTATAACATTTACCACACACACGACAAATGTACGTTCCATTTCCGTGACGTCCCTTGAGGTGGCCAAAGTGGCTTCAACTGCAAGACACACCTGTGCTCCTCTCTACAACCCTCCATGGGCCCGGACAAGTCAAAATTCCCAACTTATTTGTCGGCTAAACATTTATGTACAGATGAAGAAAAAGGGGTCGCCTGCATGAAGAAATAAACTTTTAATTACTCTTGCATATAAAAGGTAGTATCTTACTGGGAAATCTCATCTTGGAACAAATTTGTGAGTCTTATAAATGTCCCTAAGCATTGGCAGGGCTCTGTGTGCTCACATCTCCTGTTTCAATGGAATTTTAAACCAAAAGGATCTGCTCTTATTTAGTCACAGGCTGGACATTTTAGTCTTTCAGTCAAATCTGACATTTATTTATACATGATTCTGAAAAACAAAACCAAACAAAAAAAAACTTTAAATTGTGTAATGTATGACTAAAACAGCACAACACAATTAAAAATAATGTTTTCCAAGTAATATTAAAGTGATTTTAAACATTGACTTTTTAAATAATAAAAATTGTGCTCTTAGTTTTTTTTCACCTCAATCATGTTGTGCTGCACAGTCATGACAGGAAAACACAACTAGAAGTTAATGAGCCGAAGAGGAAGAAGTGAACCGTAGCCGTGAAGTAACGGCAGACGAGTGAAAATAAAGTAACCGCTCTGTGCTGACAAGTCATTCCAGCCATTTACACGTCAAGAATCTGCAACCACTTCGATTTCATGCTGTTGATATGAACCAAAGATCATTATCATTTCTGAATCATGCATCATATGTGTTGTAGAACTTCTATCAAAGTTTCTTTATCGAGTTAAATGCGGAACGAGTAACTCTATGTTCACATTAGATAAATATTGGATGAAAGATCAGGAAAACCTCTAAAGTTTTTGCCAAATTCCTCAAATTTTTATGGAAAGTTTACTCTACTTTGCTACAGTGGATGTACAAGTTACTACATCAATCAACATAACCAACTTAGATTAAATGAAATAATCCTTTTTAGGAGATTTGACAGGACAAGTAGTTAGACTTGCACACACATTGTAGTGCTTTTTTCTTTCTTTTTTTTTAACAAAACATTGAATCTAGATAAATATCCAGTGTGCTGCAGTTCAGTCATAATAAGGCAGGCTTCTTTAGAGCCTCATCTGCTGAAAACAGAGAGCTTGTCCAGATGCTATGCGGCACAATGACCTTGCCAGTGCCTCTGTTGTCTCAGCATGGTGCTTAGCATATTTGTGGATGACGTAATTTTTTGACTGGAGACGGTTGGACCGGATCTGTTGAATTACTCTCAGCCTTTCTGTTTGCCAGAAATCTCACTCAGCATCTCTGCCTCGCTGTAACTCTTTAGCTTGATGGAACCGGCAGAGGGAGAAGAAGGATATATGCAACTTCAGTCTGGAATGATGTCATTGAAGGTTTCGGTTCTGCTTCACATTTAATTCTCAAAAAAATGATGATAGTCTTTTTTTTTTTTTCTTCTTTTCCTGTGGAATATAGAAATCCATTTTTTATTTCAACAATGATTCATCTTTCCTTATGACAGATGAAAAGTATGTTAGGAGTTGGCAATGACAATGTCACTGAGCAGATTTGACTTCCCAGAGGTGAAATGTACAGTTCCTATTCAGATGTTAAAGGAAGCTGTCGCAATATCCGTGACATTTCCTGTGACCGCTTTGCTCCAAGGGTTCAAACTTTCCCTAACCAGACAAGGTGCGTCAAAATGACAGAGGACAGAAAAAAGTCTGATCAAAGTGATTGGTTCTTCGCTCCTGTAACAAAGATAAAAGATGGTATTTTTATTGCACCCTGGTAACGCTGTAACACGGAACTAATTGGTCTTGATCTGCCAGTCACCCTGGGGGCTGCAAATGGATACTTTTATTCCTTGGCTTCAGGGGCCCCAATGCTAGTGTGTCAAGCTGGAAAGAAAATGGAGTAAAAGAGATAAATTATCCTTAAATGAGCCAGCCTTGTGGTTTTCCTGGAGAATCCCTTGCTGTCTTCTCCAGCCCACTCAACCAGTTATGGCATGTGGGAGACAGCTTTGACACAAGAGATTATTTTTACTTGTTTGAAAGCCTGTTGCTTTGTAGCGAGCAGGATTTCTTGATATGATGTGATGTCTGTTATAAACAATATGGGACAAGATGAAAACACGAAGAGGTAATTTCCTTTCATTTTTTTAAGTGTCATAGTGAACAATGTCCTACAGTAACTATTATTTCTAAAAGAACTCCAGATTCCAGTTTCTTTAAACATTTTATGATTCTAAGACCCAAAAAGTACAATATGGAATCACTACCTACTCTTGGTAAAAAAAAAAAGAGAACAGTTTGGCAGAATAATCTATTTCCACTTAAGCTTGGACTCAAAATCCGTCACTGCATATTTTTATGCCTTTAAATGCGTAATGCTTTTTATGGGGTGCAGAAGATCCCAGGTTTGGTTCCGCCATCAGTGGGTGAATGAGACTGTCGGATGCTTTGGGCCTTCTAGCAAGGTAGAAAAGTGCTGTGTAAGTATACGCCATTAATACAATTTAAATTCAGCAAAATAACCATTTTCTCCAAGTGTATTGATGCTTTTCTGTGGGCTTTAGCTTTTGTTGATATAAATGTAATGTCCTTTAAAGACCCACTCCAATGAAAATGGTGTTTTAGGTGTTTTGAAGATGTCCTTGTAGCATATTTCTCATGATGAAGGGCAGATATAAAAGAATTTAAGATTAAAAGTGCATTTCTGAGTATTTCTTTAGTCAAATCGTGATCAATCAGGAGCAGATGAAAAAAGCCGTTTGGAAAAGCTCTCAGTTGTGACATGGAAACTGAAATGGGCGGGTCAAAGGCCGAATCTCAATTCTTCTCCTACCCTTCTGGCTTCTCCCTATCCCTCCAATTGTTGGGACATTGGGAGGGATAGGGGGGTCTGAAATAGTTTTTTGAAGGGGAAACCCTTGCAGCAGAGGGAAACAGAGCCCTCCGCCGTGAAGATAATCTGCGTCGCACACATTGCTTCACGTGGGTGTGCTCTGAAGTACAGTTTGCAAATGTAAGTAATAACTTTTTGTTTTTGTGTGACTTTTTGAAGTTATAAAACTGATGTTTTGTATTTTCTGAGCACCGACAGCTACGCGCTAACGTGGATGACCGGCGACTATTGATGACGTCATCGAGTGGGAGTGACGTCCGAATTATAAGACACTATTTTTCTGTAACTTTCCATTTGGAGGGCTAAATGTAGGGGTAGGTAGAAGCCGTAGGGATAGGGGAAGAATTCGGCCAAACCCTCTCTGCTCTGCTCCATTCAGGTCCACTTGCAGACAAATAGATTCTTGTACGTCTTCGTTTTCCTTGTCCGAGCTGTCATCTGCCACAAAACTGTACATCTGTAACTCTGATATTGCTCACCGTTGTTGTTGCACTGCTAATGTTGGCTTGAGGTTGTAAGTGGCTGTGAGCTAGCAGGAGAGCGTGTAATCAAAGGGATGATGGGATATCAGCGAAAGCTTACTTCTGAGTCAACAGTTCCGCTTTCAACTCAGAGATGGATGTCTGATGAACTCCTGCCGATCTGCAGATTCTTGATTTTGGCTAAATACGGCATAATCGTAATGAAAAGACCTCTGGCTTTTGAAAAAGATGGTTGGAGTGAGACTTTAAGCTGCAGTTTTCCGAAGTTTGAACCGCTGATTTATTCATTTTAGATTTGCCTTTTCTTTTGTTGTTAATTTTTATTTTTTTAAAGCAGATAGTGCTCACCTTTTTTCTGCATATATTTTTACCTTTAGCTCCATTTTTTTTTATAACTTAATATATTGTTGGTTCATCTTTTAAATTTAAACAGCTGTCTGAAAGCAGCTCTTACAGTTTTGCCACACCTCATATTGAGTCGTCTTTTAAAGAGCTTTCATAAATCTTTTCATTGGTTTAAGTGGCAGTTCTCTTGTTGTAGCCATGTTTCCTGTCAGTCAGTATGTCGCAACAGCTTCTTATACATGCTGGCTTCTAAACACCACTCTCATTTGAATATTTAATGTTTGTCTTTCAAATGCAAATGATTGATTCTGTCGTTGTCCACTAATACCCTCTGCAAGTTTGTTGGCCACTGTTTTACGCCAAGAGCTCCGTCCAGATGCAAACATTTTTCATTTTAACGAACAAAGGAAAATTCACAAGGCATCGCATTTCTTCCTCTTTTGCTATTTTTTTTTTGTGCCTTGCCAGTTTTGTGAAAAAATGTTTTAAGGAATGTTTTATTTGACTAGTATTGGTCAGGCTGTTTTTACTAGAGAAACAGCTCAATTCGTTATAACACCAACAGTCTCAATGTGACTGCATCTTAGCCCCCAAGAAAACAAAGAACTGATTTATCAACTTTTAGAATTCAAAAAAGTGATAAATGTTCGCCAATCCTTAAAATGCTTTCACACCTGCAGTCTGATATGAGACATTTCTATCTTCACAGGAGCTTCCTCACACAGTTACGTCAGAGGAAGCTTTGCTCACCAGCTCAACAAAGAATTGGACATTATTAGAAATCAGAGAAATAAATTGGGTAAGTGTTTGTGTTTTGTGTCAGGTCTAATGCATATTGTTTTAGGACCTCGAACTTTAATGAAAATAAATGGCAAAGATGTTGGCTTTTTACATATTGCTGACAGGCAGCCGCTCCCTCTTCATCTGCCTTAATTTCTTTATTTGGACTTGGATCAGAACTGCCTGATAATTCCCATCCATTTTAGGATATTATAAATGAGGCCTGAGCCTTTTGGGGAGCAGGGTGGGGAGCACAAAGGCACTTAGGATATTGGACAACATGCAAACTTTATATTGTAGCCAGCCTTTTAGTGATGTCATTAATTTAGAAGGATGGTGCATATAAAGTGCACTTGGCAAACTTCGCGGGCAGGCCGGCTGGGTACACTGGGAGAATAAGGTGGACTAACAAGGTTGGAAGTAAAGAAAGAAAGTCAATATGGCAAAGACTGCAGGGCAGTCACATAGGCATCACAGGGGGGACGTCTGGAAGACAGTCAGCCCCCCTCTACAAACATGACCGTTCAGCTGCTAAAATAAGAGTCGAAATTGAAATGTCATCTGGCTTGAAAGACGCGTTGGTTGCGTTCACTTAAAACCACAACATAAATCACAGAATTAATTTGATTCCTTTTTAACCAACTTTCATGACTCTTTCCATTAATTAAGAGGATAGTGAGTAAATTATAGAGGAGCATGGTTTTTGAAGGTACTACCTGGAGGAGGTGGTGTTGTGATAAGAGGTGAGATGTGTCTGCTACACAAATCCACCATTTGTTTAACCAAAACAAGTGGTACAAACTCTATAAATAAAGCCAGAAGGCTTGCAGTGTCAGCACTCATCTTTAATTAAAAGTGTTTCATTTTTAACTACAAGTGGGGATGGTTTTGTTTTTGGAGGAGTTTCATTCATCATCATCAGGGCTTGGGTGTTTTTTTTGTTTTTTTCATGGATTTTGCTTTTCTCAGAGAGAAGAAAGAAAGCATCAGGATGGGAGAAGAACTTGCTGTATCCCATGGTGATGTTGATCCTGCTTGCAGGAACGGTAAGCGCCGAGACTGACCTGCCATTAAGTTCATATTGTTTGCCAATGGCGTACACAGTCTGGCTGCTGGTGGCTTTAACTAACGCCGTGCTTTTAAACTCGCCGTTTTTTCCCACCGAAGGAAAGGGTGGGGAAACGACTTTAATGTAATAGCTGTTTAAGACGCAGAGGTAAAGTAGCAACAACTGTGATTTTCAATAAATTACAGTGTGGGAATACAGTTTATGTCATCTGCTAGTGTTAGATAAGGCACTGAGGCCATGTGTGAGGCACGAGTCTCCTTCTTCCTCGCATTAGGGACTTTAATTTGGAGTGCTTTACCGTCACAAAATGGTTATTATGCTTTACTATACTTGTGACTCAGCAAAGCATCTGCAAATTCAATGAATGGTGATGCCGGAAACTTGGCGGATTGGGTCAATCTTTTTTGTAATTATGCTATGTGTAAACAAATCTTTGTCTTCCTTTGTGTCTGCAGACGATCTCTGTTATTATGGTGGCACTGAATATCCTCTACCTTCTAGTGGATGAGACTGCCATGCCCAAGGGATCCACAGTAAGCTGCCTTTCCAACTGCAGACCATTTTCAGCTCTTCCTGTCTTTGTCTCACACACACAGACACACACAGACACACACATACGTCAAATGTAAACTGCAGAGGTGCTTGCCTATCAGACCTGTCATGTTCCTGGCAGAGGCATAAATCAAATTCCGGATATGCTCAGGTGCATGTTGGAAGAAAAGGCTTGTTGAGATGATAATCGGGCTGAAACCGCTGGTTTTGTTTAGAAAGCTCATTCAAAGTCATTTCACAGGGTGCAGACTCAATGAGCTTGCTACGTGTCATGTGCCCACAGTGATTGAATAGGCCGCTTTCCCTCACTCCTGCAAGGCATATAAGGCCAAGTGAGGGGCTTTAACAGGGAAGCAGGCTAAGTGTGGAACCCAAGTGGCTCATCTTTATCAAACATGCTGTTTTAAGCCCCCTGAATCTCATCCTAAAAGGCAGCAATGGAGGTGTGTGAACTCCTGCATGAGCGTGCACGTTTGAGGTTGCATTCTTGTCTGGAAAGGAGCAATGTAAGATATCCCATTTCTCCTACATCTTATTTTGCGTCTGACAGTGCTGTCCTCCTCATTCCAATTATTTTATCGAGCAGAGATGTTTTGTTGAGCTATTGCGCATCCCAGAAAATCCCCCAAATTATGCCTGTCATGTAGCTTGACGCTGTCATCGCTCATGATGTGTTGTATTCACTAAATGGTTTCTCAAGTTGGATGGATGCCACACGTATGATCTCACAGGAGTGGGGCATAGTCCTCTACTACAATCAATACTAATATAAAATCCATCTTTTGCTATTTGTTTTTTTTTTTTTAATTTGCTCTTCAGCTTTCATGCTGCCCTCTGGCACAAAATTTCCCTTCTGTCCAGCATCAGGAAGAGCATCAGCTCTGTGTAAAGAAAGGCGTTTGCAGAAGCAGAGGGTGTCTGACTTTGACGTGCGGACAGAACCCCAGCAGACCACAGACTGTGGGAAAGTCAAATTAGGCCCTGAAACATCGATTGTCATGGATGGCGAGTACAAAGAAACGGCACTGCCAGTGTTTGTCTTCCTTTCCAGCTAAGCGTCCTTCTGCAGTTTTCGTCGCCCTGACGAGTGTCCCGTCAGCTTCAGGGAGGAGGATAAGGAATGTGGACAGACGAGGAGGAAGAGCAAGCGCGTAAAACGACAAAGCTGTGCCGATTCTGTTAAACGACACAGCTTTACAGCTTTATGAACAGGCGCAGGCCGAAACTATAAAAATGTTAATGCAGGCCAATCCCTTCAGTTCCCATCACACTTGACATTATATGTTGTAAAAGGCCCAATTACAGAGGCTGATGGTGATTCCATCTCCACTTGAAATGCTCTTTCTTAAACGCACACAAACAACTAAGTGGTATATCTGTCATCTTTGAACTTTGGTCTTTTGAAATCCAACGTTTGTTTAGAGTCCCAAAGGCGTGGAAATTTGTTTTTGAGGCTTTAATCGTATAATTTAAAATTGTAGTCATTGTCCAGTACTAATACTTGTAATATTCTCCTATTTTTAGATGTCCTGAACAAGCTGTAAACAGGCTACAGACACTTATGTTTCATTATTGCTCCATCATGAATTGACATTTAATATGCAGAAGGAGGCCTTGTAGACCTTAAGGTCTTGGTTATTTTTAGTGTGTTTCTTCCTGTGGAAAGAGAAGTGTATTTTCAAATATGTTTGTTGTTTCGTTGAAAGCCCAGTTGATCCTCCAGTTGATCCATCGCCAGCTCCCCATAGCATCAGGCACTTCCTTTACACCATGACGAACAGTTACTGTATGCTCCATTCACCTCTCGTTTCATTTTTATATCTAAAGTAAAAAAGATTCAATGCAAAATGCAGTATAATTAAATCTGACACATTATACCATCTGAATGATAATTCACCTTATTTCTGAAGCACTTATGTACATCAAACAAAACACCAAACCAAGCACATTTATAATAACTAACGTTGTTTTAATTCCATTCAAGATCATTGTAGACAATTTTCGCATCATCTGTTGATGTGTCTACTTTCATTTTTGATATTAAAGAAATAAAGTAGAATCATCAGCTCTGTGGACCACAACTGTACAAAAGGTAGTTTACTTTGGTACAAACAAAACCCCTGACCGACTCATCATGATGACTAAACAACAAACTGGTATCTTATGTGTTCTTATGTGTTATCTTATATGTTCTAGCACCCTCGTATAGGCGTCAAACAGCCTGCCTGGCGTTTGTTCATTCTCTTATATAACACAGGAACTCCAAATCCCAATAAAAAATGAAGCAACCCAGTTTTGTACTAAAACTTGTTTCCGGTTTTATTCTCACATTACGTTTGTAGAGATATTTTATTTTTGTTTTGCATGTAATTGAAAAAAGTCAACGCAGATGATTTCTTCCATGTTTTAAGAGTTTCAATTCCGGCGCCAAGTGTGACTAAAGTCAGAATTTGTCATTTGACAAAACACGCTGAACAGATTTACGTCTTTTCATGCCTCACTTCATCTCAGGGTTTAGAAAAAGAAAGGAGGGCTTAAGGGGTGGAGTGAATCTAGTTTATGTACTTATGCATTTGTTTAGTTGTTTTTTTTTCCCCTGTGTGTGTTGTTGGCATGCTGTCAGCCTGTACACCCCTGTTAGTAATGAGCTGTTTTTGTTTGAACACCTGTCCACATATAGAATGATCAACAGTGATTTCCAAAGAGCCTCTTTCATCTCTTTCCATTCATTACTTAGTCCATTTAATTCTGTCTTCCAAGTGGCGAAAATTCTTTGTTGGATGTCTGTAGTTGCAGCTGCACACAGCACCGACATTTCTTTTCATATTTCTTGTGACTTCAAAAAAAATTATGATTAATGTTTGGGGATTTATTGTGATAAATTACATTTGTGTCTCCATCTTTCAGGATCGGGGAATTGGAAACGCTTCTTTGTCCACCTTTGGAGTGGCTCAGGCCGTGCTGGAGATCATCCTCATGTTGTATCCTTAAAGTGTCCTGTCCTTTGTCTGTGGCCAGAGTAGCATGCTCCACGAGCAAGAGCAACATTGTGGAGGCAGCTTTGTTTACTCGGGGGGGGTATAGCTCAGCCGGACACCATTCCGGAAAGCACGTTTTGGTATTTCGTCACCTTTTATTGAAGCTGAAAAGGTTAGGTTCCAGGACATGGTTGCTCAATGAAACTCTGACGGCTGCAAAGTGTTTTCGGTCCTTGATTGGTTTGCTAAACAGTTACTTGATGGTGTCTTCTGTAGTCGGCTTCTACAGCCTACGCGTCTTTGAAGGACTCACTCCCCGGAAGGATGACACAACCATGACAACGGTAAAGATGGGATGTAAGGACAGGGTGTGTGCTAAAGCAGGGGAAAGAATGCTGAAACTGCTCCTAAGGTGCTGATGTGATTGCCCCCCTCCCCCCATTTAATCCATTTCCTCTTTTTTTTTTATCTTCCTTTTTTTGCCCCTTTTGTCTAGTTCTCCAGCACCTCCTCATCTGAATTCAGAGCTCCTACAGCTCACTAATGTTTTCCCCGGGGCCCTTCAATGGCTTTAGTTGATCTGTCCAATATTTGTTTGTGGCTTGCGTCAACACTGACAAAGTGCATGCTCCTTTCTTGCACATCAGAGGGAGAATTGAGTGTGGGAGGGGGAGGCGAGGAGGGAGGGGGTAAAAGATGTGTGTCCTGTTCAGCCCATAGTGGCACCTTTTCACTTGATAATGAGTTTGGGAGTGGTGCAGCTTGTTAACTAGCCATGACGCCCCAGTGAAAGGATTTGAGGGGATAATAGAAAGAACCTTGTAATGAGCAGCTTCACTGCCTGTAATTATTTTATGTGGTAACAGTTGTGCACATCACACATTCACTGCTTGGAGTTATTATTTTTCTCAGTCCCTGGGAGTCTCCATTAAAATATCAATTATTTTATTGAAACTGAAATCTGAAATAAGCCATTTTTTCTTTTTCTTTTTTATAAATCCTACTTTTAGATAATTGGTTGCTGTGTGTCCATCTTGGTTCTGAGTTCAGCCCTACCTGTGATGTCCAGAACTTTGGGTGAGTCTTACTATGCTGGGATATTTTACATTCTTTACATTCTACAAAAGATGGAATTAAAGATGTATATTTCATCTTTGGATGGGCTTTGATAAGCATGATGCTTCAGCCCAGTCCACTTTGGTTAATGTTGAATATACCATGGTCCAGGTGAATTCTTGATTCTGATTGGCTGCTGGGTGTGGATTAAAGAGTGATAATGCTCAGTGATAACCGCACGCCTAAAAAGAAACTCCGGTCACGTGGCCTAAATGCTCTATGTTACTGCGAAGGCTTCTTTAAAACAAACTTTTGCTTCATCATCTGAACAAAAACAAGTGGTAAGAGGTGAACTCTCTCTCTGAGCTGATGCTTTATTTAACCCATCATGACGGCCAGCATATATATCGCTTTCCTTTGCTGCTGCACTCGAGAATGAAGGTCACATGTAACAAATGGTCTGCTTTTTGTGGAAAAAAAAAGAGATCCTAACAGAAAAAATAACAAGAATAAACTGTTTGAATGTTTATTTCTTTTGTAAGTGACCATGGTATAAGTGGGATAATGGCCTGCGAAGTGTGCAGTGTAAGAATTAACGCACTTTTAATTCTTCTTCCACTTTCGGCTTCTCCCATCAGGGGTCGCCACAGCGAACAAGTCGCATGGTAAATTTGGCAATGTTTTACGCCGGATGCCCTTCCTGACGCAACCTTCTCAAACCGGGCTTGGAACCGGCAGAGGTAGAGAAGGGAACAGGGAGCAGCCCGGAGTCGAACTCTGGTTTCACGGATGGAAGGCGCCGCAAACCAGCACGAGCTAAACTGGCTCCCAATTAACGCACTTTTAATTAATGTTCAAATTTTAATTTTAAAATCTTAGCTCAAAAATGTTATGATTTGGATGAACTTTAGAGAAAAAAAATGAATTTTTTATAATGTGAAACAAATAATATAATTATTTACACTTATTTATGTACAATTATTTGGCAGTAACCTTAACTGATGATTTTCATCTCTCGCTTCAGTTACAAACACATTTAAATGAAGCTACAAAGAACATTCACGGAAAATGAACTAGTATTTTTCAATGTCGCTGCTTTGACACTCTATGAAGCCATTAATGTCAAATGCCTCTTTGCCAAACACTTGAGTGCAAAGGCTGCATCTCAGAACTGTCACCATCAGGTCATCTCAGTTGAATTCTCCTTCAATTTCCCGTAGTGACATCAGACAGAAAGTGGAAAAATGACAGCGGCGGTTCAATCACAATGGCTCTGATAAACATGCGGAGTGCAGAGCCCAGCTGTTTAAATAGTGCTACTCTTGAGTGTGAGAAGAGCCAACAGAGTGCAGGAATGAGACAGAGCAAGCATGTTGTGAGTCACTGGGAGCTTTACAAAATATCAACAGGTTCTGCTTTGTGACGCTGAATAAATGAAAGGAATAGATGCATGAGACAGCAGTGAAGAGAAAGGGCCTCCTAGAAAAGCAACAAAAAAAAAAAGATATGAGAGTCGAGTGTGACAGAAAGAGACAAGAGAGGGTTTTGAGTGTTGATGGGATTTGTGTGTGAGAAGATGAGGGGGGAAAAATGAGAAACTGTAAGAAACTTTAGCACACTGAACAGCTTCATTTAATAGTTAAAAAGAAAAAATTTTATTCCAACCAGTGCCCCAAAAGGCTGTGAAGTTCAGATGAAAAGTAACCTCTTTGGAGACTATATTGCTTTGATTCTTATCCTTTATAGCCTTATATTATATACACAGTGTGAAACAAGAATTTTTCAGATTTTTTCGTTTTGAAAATTAGTTTGAGAAGAAGAATAGAAAATAGAAAATAATACACGAGAATGGGTCACCAAACCACACAAATGCAAACGCTGGCTGCGGAACAAAGAACACAAAGTTCTAAATTCATAGACCAAGACTACTGACTGTAAATGAGAACAGGACCGAGTTTGACCCCCACCCAGGGAAAATTAATGACTTCTGGCTCCAATCAAAGAGTTTTTTTTTTTTTAAATGGAACACCACCATGTTGAAGCCAGACATCATCAGTAAACAGTAGAGATGCAACGATTCACTTTCCCCGTGAATCGGTTTGACCTTCGATTTTTGGGCCACCGTTTTGTTTAATATTTAGAAAAATATTTTTTTTTTATTTGCTTATAAGCGAGTAACGATTGAGAAAAAACTTTCAGTTGGCTCATACTGGTGTCATGTAATGTAACAATAAATAAATACTTTTTAAATTTAGCACAACAAATGTTTGACCATTTTAATGTACGTAAACAGAATGTATGCATTAAGGATGCAACATTTCACTTTCCACACAATTTGGTTTTTTGGTGTAACACATGGCTCGGTTTTTTCGCTCTAGAATCATGATACGCCTTGTAAGGAAGCAGTGGTCCGGTCAGTCTGAGTCAAAGTTTCTATGGCAACCACTCTCGCCAATCAGGAGTGAGCTTGTTAGAAGTCTACACCCTCACCACTTAAAAGCGGGCTCTGGAGAATCTGTGAAAAATTTGAATATTCCACATGGGGTCAGCAGGCACCTCCTACTTTTATTGAGGCTTCTGATTGGTCAGTTTAAAACTTGAATAACTTATCATGAAATATCATGAAAAAATTTTAGGATCAGCAGGAACATGTTAACAAACAAGTATCAGAACAAGAGTGGTTATCCTGACAAATGGAATGACTCAGTAAGAGCTGTTTTTTATTTCAGGAGAAGTTTATGGGATTTTGGCTTCTTGGAGCCAGTGGATTCTTCGTATTTGGACTGGCAGGCGGAGGGGCCACTCAGTCCAGTTCCTGTATACAGTCATTGTCTGAAACGCATCAGTAGTTTTAAAGTTCTAAAAAAGTCTTGGACCGGTTTGCTCAGTTAAATCCAGGTCCTGACCCACTGCCACCTGATAGTACATTTATTAGATATAAAATATTACGTTTAAAAAAAATGCAATCAAGTTTGGGCTGTGGAATTGCATCTAATTTGAGCATTAAGTCAACAGCACAAACTTGGAACAGATGATAAACTTTCCTAAAAAACCAGGATCAAACATCATGTTCTCCTCCATTGATCAGATAAAGAGCACTTTGAGGACGTTCATTGCTTGCTGCCAGCTGTTTAATATGCCTGTGACATTTGGAAGATTTTTTTTTTTTTTAAACCTCCAATTAAATTCTCACAAATTGCCAAATCAAGATCAAAACCTTTGGCATTAGAAACAAATTTGGGCAGACTTAAGTGGATAGCTGTATCGACTGGGGTCTCCTTCATTTCTGTTCCTGACTCTTCACAGGCAATTTTGTTAAAGGTCCCTGATGCTTGCCAAACTGCTTACTGCGGCTGGAAAGACGTCTCTGCAGACACTGAATTGATAGCTCAATGTAATTGACGGAAGAGATTGTGAAGTAGTGTCCAGAGACTCGGGCCTTCTTCAGTTAATTTTATTGTGACGTCTGCATAGACGGTCTGACAGAGTGAAACGGTTAGAAATCATGGAAACTAAAGAGGATTTAAAGCCTTATTTATATTCATTTTATTCTGCAAATAAAGCAATTATTATGCAAGTATACATTTGTTAAATCATATTTTCGTTATCACTTTTTAACGCACGCGGTCGAAGCCTGAACCGTCCAACGCAAAGCGCGTTAAAAAGTACTAAAACACACTTCGAAGGCCATTAACCCGCTTATACCATGGTCACTCACAAAAGCAATACACATTAAGCAGTTTTTAGTCCTTAATTCGTTCTTTTTTCCCCCGATTTGGATTGCTTTTCTGACAAAAAGCGGACGTCGCATCACATATAGATATAGATATAGATATAGATATAGATATATGCTGATCTATCCGATGGGTTGAATAAAGCAGCAGTTCAGAGAGAAAGTTCACCTCTTACTGCTTGTTTTTGTCCAGATGATGAAGCAAAAGAAGCCGGCGCAGTGATACGAAACATTCAAGCTAGGTGACCGGAACTTCTTTTTTCACCGTGCGGTTATCAGGTTTTAATGCACACCCAGCAGCCAATCAGAATAGAGTTCAACCGGACCATGGTATAATTATAATTAAAAAACCACTAGGAACGCTGAGAAAATAGCTCAAAAGATGATTGGACTTTAAAGCTGGATGGATATTTGTAACAAAACACATTTTTGGTTGGATTTTTTCTTTTTCATGAAGGGAAATGACTCTCACAGAATTGGCTAAACCGTCTGAAGCCTGATTTCTTGCCTCATCACTCTTCTTCTCTTCACAGGTATGACTAGGTTTGATCTTTTGGGAGACTTCGGGAGATTCAATTGGCTGGGAAACTTTTACATCGTCCTTTCATACAACCTGCTGTTTGCTGTCGTGACGACTCTTTGTCTTGTGAGGAAATTCACCTCTGCGATACGAGAGGAGCTCCTAAAAGCCTTGGGTAATTTTTTTGTTTCTTTTTGATTCCTTAAAACTTCCTTGGTATCTGACACCTTTAATGTAGTTTGTGTGTTGAATTATTTCTGGCATTAACACATTTTTACCTAATTTCCTCCCAATTTCAGCTCCATTAAATATGATCTGAAGCTTGAGGAGCTTCCCTTCCTCTCTTTAGAGATGTTTGGAGTTAGATTTTGTTTTGTGGCTTGTAGTGGTTTAGTGCTGCCCCTGAAGTCAGGGACAGGGATAGAAATGTCAGACAAAGGCACAGAAAAGAGGGAAAAAAACATCAGTACATCTGTCTAAATGAAAGACTGAATCTTAATGAGATTTTTCTGTCTCGTCTCCTATTGTCCAGGTCTGGATAAACTGCAACTGTCATACAGCCCCACGGACCCTGAATCAGGGAAGCTCTCGGCCAATGGGCATCAGAAAACTCTGTGAAAGGGCCGAGAGATCCTCGCCGTCTTGCACTTCTCGCACGCACACACACATTAGTAAAGCCAAAGGGAGATTTTGACTGTAGCGCCAAACTGCTGAAAAGCATTGGAAGAAATCTTTAAAGAAAAAAAAAAAAAAAACAAGAAATGGAGGCAGTTTTAACTGTTGCTTCAGGTGGAAGCTGAGAGCAATTTAGCTTCGTGACATTCCATCCTCTGCGTCTCTGATGGAAGTTAGCCGGCGCCGAGACCGAGGAGTGAAACAGACTGTCACTGCAGTCACCTTGATGCTGACCTCAACCCACGACTGTGACTTCCAGACCACCCATCCCCTGCTTCAGAGGCACGCGTCTCCTCGCCATCGTCAGCTGGTTTTATTTTGAAATGTTTACACCGCTGTGGCAGTCATCAGCAAAAGAAATGAATCTCCTCTCTGCTTGGTTTACCGTCTTAAGTCTTAATCTGTTTCTGTGCTGTGGAACCTAAATACACCATTACAATCAGTCTATTCAGATGTCATTTTTCTGTCTGAAATGGATTCAGGCGGGATGACTGTGCATTATTTTGAATGTTTGGTGTTTAAAATGTGAAAAAAATGTTTTTGTTTTCGATTAAAATCGAGACATTTTGTAATATACATTCATATCCATTGATGAAAATCAAATTAAATATCTATAAGAAATGTACATTTTGTTGGCATTTTAATTGGTGGACCTCAAAATGAGGTTCTTCTGAGAATTCAGGTTTTAATCTGGTTTTATGCAAGTATGTTTAAATGAAAATGTCATTTTATTTGAAGGGTGATATGATATTCCTGTTTTTAGTAGTATTTTGTAAATGTCATTACACGTTGGGTTGTCCCAGAAAAACTGACCGGGCGCAGAGCGTTGTTACGTTTGTAAAATGGATTTACATGTAAATATGCTGTTTTCATACCTCCAGTTTGTCTTTGTTAGTGTGCGAATGCATTGGAGGGTTTGTTTTTCTGCAACACAAACCACCAAAATCTTATGCAAGTGTGCAAAGGTCTTCATAATGTCAGAAACATTCACCATTAGAGCCAGCTTAAAAAAAAACTAAAACTTGGTGACTCAGGCCCCTTTTCAAGTTGGGGTCTCGCGGCATCATCTTCCTTTACACATTCAGAACCGCCTTGAATGCCTTAAAGACAAACCTCTCAACAGTTTGTTCACCTGTAAAGTTTATGCACATCTACGTTTTCTTGATGCTTCCACTGTGATCATCTTCCTACCGCTTGAATCTGAAATGAGCTGGAGGTCACTTTTTGAGTTCTGTTTTTCTCAGTTATTAGCCAGTTTGTCGTGTGTGTTTTAACCGTGACTGAAGAGATGCGTTTCTAGGGCTGAAAAAGGAAGAAAAACCAAACTTGCATACACTTTTAAATGTTTTACATTAAATCTGTCTGCATTTTCTGTCAAAAAAACTGGAGTCTTTAAAAAAAAAAAAAAAGTCCTTATTAAGGTTTGTCTCATACCATTTCAAATTTTTTTTAAGATGTCATAAGTGAGTGCACCTTATGGTATTTTGTGTTATGCCTTCACCCGATTCATTAGCACCTAAATAAATATTTAAATAATAATAAAAAAAATCAGGGGGAGTGATTCTTCAAGGAGTTAGAGCTGTAATCTGGTAACTAAAGTCGAAGGGCTTCCATGTCTTCTGGATGAGTTAAACTGCCCTAAACTCAAAATATTCCACAATAATTGTGCTTAAAGACAAAGAAATTCTTTGTAATCTGGAAAAAAAAATGGATCATTTAAAAGAAATCCTTTTTGGTGTTCTGTGGAGCGTTGATGTGTATTTGTGAGCGGGTGGTGGGGTCCAGTGAACTCCAAGCTCCACCTGAAGCTTTTATTTCTGTCTTCTGTCTGTAAAACTGCATGTCATTTTTTCATACATGTATAATGAAGGTATTTTTTTAATTGTTTCTGAAATGTTTTTGATGTTTGTGTGTTTGCAAATAAAAAGTAGGCATTTATTAGTGTGGCATTATGGGATGGGTGACAGCAATCTCTTTTGTAACGGTTAAATGAGAGAGTTGCACATTTCTAAGCTTCTAAACTTCACTCTAGCTTTTAAAACCAAGTGGTATCCATTTGTTTATCTTTTAAATATGAGGAAGACAAAAATTCAGTGATCGCCTAAATGACGTTAGAAATCAACCTCAAATTTTATCACAAAGAAAAACTGAAGCAAATTACAAATTTATTGACTTTTATTCCTTTAAGTGTCTGCAGTAGGGGTGTGTATTTTTCCCCCTCACGATTCAATACGCATCTCAATACATGGTCCACCGATCGATGCATAAAAGATTCAACTAACTTTGAGGCATTTTGGCAATAAAAACTGTAAATGAAAATCCCTTTTGACATAGATACTCTTTTTATTTTAAGCAATAAAACAAAAATGTATTTTACATAACAGATTCAAACATTAAAAACCTGCCATTTGGGGTCTTAGAGACTGTTTTGTTCCTTGTCGTTAAAAAGTGTTATTAATTTATTCAGGTATTGTTTGAGGTGTCAAAAAGGATGTTATATAAAATCAATTGGCCTGACTTGGTAGAAGCGAGCTTTTGATTGGACATCTTAGTGTTTACATCACATGTACATAAAAAGTTAAAGACAGACACAATAGGAAGACAAACTGATACTGCTACTACTCTTACTATTTTTATTGATTTTTTTTGATACCCATCTGTATCCTTTACATCCCTAGTCTGCAGGATATTAAGCAGGTTAATTCACTTGGAAAAGAATGGTAAGGTAGTTATTTTAAAAAAATGTAAATCTTTGTCTACAAAGGAAATCCTAAATGAGCTTTTTGTGGTATGGAGATCTGCACAGGGGACATGTTGGTCTTCTGTCTGCTATGAAGGCTTCAAAAGCCTCCAAACAAAACTGGTGGAAAAGGTGGGAACAGGACAGGAGAAGCGTGGGCCGCGGGTGTAGATGGGCGGAAATACCAGAAGCTCTTGGGAAGCTGGTGTCCCACAGTGCAGTCAGACAGATAGGGCAGTCCCGCACTCCTCTCTGGAAAACCTGAAAAACATGGCGTAAACTTAGTTCATTTGTACAAGAATCAGTTTAAAGACAAATCATCTTTTGATCCACTTTCATAGCGTTCCCAGTGGTCTTTTAATTAGAATTAAGTCTTTTTTTTTCTGCCAAAATCACTGTTTTCTAGGACATAGTTTCTGCAAAGCGGCTGGAGTTCATAAGAAATTCGCCTCAGAGTTGTGGGCCGGACTGATAGGGTGGCTTTCCCTGTTGCTGAGAGCTCTCCATTTAAACTCTCCTGCTGGCTCACAGCCCCTCACACCCCAACCCTAACATTACCGGTGCAACAAAAACGGCAAGCAGCATCGGAGCTATCCAGTCATACAATTTTGAGCCAGATGCCAGCTTAGACGAGGAAAACAATGGCCCACATGGATCTAATGTCCACAAGCGGATTTATCAGAATGGAGCAGAGCAGGGAGCTTGTGGCCCACACCTGATTCTCAAAGATTTACATAACGAAATACCCAGAAATGCAGTGCTCAGCATAAATGAGTACACCTCCTATAAAAAGTACTAATTTAATCAGTAGCTCAATGAAGAGAAGAAAAATTTCCAAACTTTCCACAAGGTTGAGTTTTTTTGAATGCATATTTAACTCCATAACATAAAATTATGGGTTAATAATCTAACTTAGATCAAATAATCTTCAGTTTACTTAAATTGGTTGAAGCAAAAATGAACACACCCTGAAACAAAAACTACCACATCTAGTATTTTGTATGAGCACCGTGATTTTTAAGAACAGCATCAAGTCTTCTAGGCATGGAATGAACAAGTTGGCAACATATTGCAACAACTCTCTTCTTTCATTCTTCAAGAATAACCTCCACCACCATGTTTCACTGTAGGCACTGTGCATTTGTCTTTGAATTCCTCACCTTTGCGACACCATACAGTTTTAAAACCCTTAGCTCCAAAATGGGGGATCTTTGTCTCATCACTCCAGAGTATAGAGTCCCAGAAGTCTTCATCTTTTTCAGCATGGGCCCTAGGGAATTCTAGGTGTGCTTTTTTGTGCATTGGCTTTAGGAGAGGCATCCTTCCTTTGGACGATAACCATGCACGCCATTCCTCTGCAGTGTGAGCTGTATGGTGTCATGGGAAACAGTCATTTTGGCTTTCTACCACTTTAGCTAACTGCAGTGAACTTGCATGGCGATTTTCTCATCAGAAGATGCTCCTGTTGAGGTGTTAGCTTCCGTGGATGGCCTGGACGTCTCTGTAAGATGTTTGCACTTCCATCTTTCTTAAAGTTTTGGATCACTTTTGCTGTAGTATTTTGACTGATATGTAAAGCTTTGACACATTTCTTTTCCATGGGACGCCATTGCTGACAGCATGAAACAGGAAAGGCTTTTCATTGTCAGGAAATGCCCTTTTATGGTCACCTGCGTGCTGGACACCTCTTAAATGAATCATTCGACTCACCTGTGGTTGACAGCCTGTTAATTAGAATTTTGTTGTCCTAAGTTTGGCTTTTCTTCTAGACTGTGACTGGGGTGTACTCATTTTTGCAACATGGGCTTGAATTAATTTGTTAGGAAAATCCCTTCTTTGTGTGTACAAATTAACATACCTTGTTTGCAATCAATGGCTCACCTTTGCAGGTATATTTTTTAGTATGGTGTTTACCAGAAAATGTTGATTCTGAAAGGACACTAAAGGTTTTCTGCCAAATGTAGTGGGGTGTACTCATTTATGCTAAGCGCTGTTTGTCCTTGGCCATCAGAAAGTGCCACAAAAACACAACTGTCATTGGAGTGGGACTTTAAAATGTGAATGCTTTTAAACATTTCTGATGGTGTAATTCCAGCATTCTCCTTATCAAGTGACACATAATTTTAAAAACTTCAAAAGAGGATAATGATTGATCCTTATAAACGCAACTCAGCTGCAGTTTACCAACTTCCATTTACCGACCAATGTCTCCTGCTAATAAACTTTTATTACGAAGCAGAACTCCACCTTATAGAGTTTGGAAAAATGTGAAAGGCATTTTGAATTCACTGTAATTCATTTCAAGGCTGTACCACTCCTCCATTCAGCTGAACCTTTTCACAGCAGATAAGGACACAAAAATAAAAGACACCTTTGCACACAACCTACCCCTTGATGAAAAACTCACTGAAAGGCAACAATGGGGCTGAAAGTCTTAAATGTCTTTTCATCTCCTCAGCAGCAGTCCAAGCAATGAAAAGCATGTCGTGCATTATTAGAATTGCTCATATTTTTTTTCAGCAAAAGGATTATTAGCCCAACCTTACATATTTTTGACATTCACTTGGTAAAGTGAATGATCACCTCTGGAGAGAAATGCACTTTCTATATAGCAGCTGTGATGCTGTTGTTTCCTTGCAAGCTTCAGCATGTCAAGAGGAAGGCAAGGCGGAAAGAGGAATCAGACCAGGATTAGACATTTTTACGGGGCTTTGTTGAAATGGCACAAATGGACGACTGGCTCTCCTTTCAGACCTGTGTCTTTATTTGGTCCCAGTTGTTCTCCTGCGGTTTGGAGGGTCGCTTTTTCTCCAGCTGCTGAAACACTCGTCTGCTTGATGACAGTGAGCGGTCGATATCTCTCAGAAAATCCTTCGTGTCGGTGTGACAGTGTCGGACAAAGCTGTCATTCAGCTCCTGCAACTAAATTAAAAAAATAATCACATTTGAGGCACAAATAATGCAAATGCTGCCTTCAGATGCACAATAGAGAACGGTGTGTGTGTGCGTTGCAATGGCTGGGGCATGCTGACAGGGAGCTCTTGTTCAACAGCCAGATCGATGCAATCACGGCTCCCACTAACAGAAAATTAATGGGAAAAAAGAGATTGTGGGGGGAAATGTGAAAACACCAAACACTGACACCTGCTCTGCTCCAAATGCATCGCACTGCAAAAACAGCCCCTTTAAAAAATAAATGGAAAAAAAAAATCTTAAATTAAAAAAAACACTTTCTTTAAATAAGCAAAAGAAAAATGTGCCAATGGGGCAAGAACCACCAAGAATTCTTATTATAGGAAAAAATTCAATCTTAAGAGTATTTGCTATTAAAAAATGTCTTGATAAGATTATTTTTCTTCCATGAAAGCCCATTTTCTTGACACAAGAGTCTACCTACTTTTTTCAAGAAGGAGATTTTGCAGTACACACAAACATGTCCTCTTTTGTTCAGGTGATGTCACATGGCTCAAATAAAGTCAGCAAACTTACTAGCTTCAACACTTCAACAACTCTTTCAACAACAAAGTTTCATTTTTCTGCTGTTCCCGTTATCTGTCCTCTGCTAATTACAGCAGCTGTTGCTAGGCAACAAAAGATATAAAAATTAATCAAGAAGGCCATTGAAACTTTAAAAATAAGGATAAATTGGCATGGAAACTACAAATATCTCATGGATAGAAAAAAAAACATAGTTTAATTTAAAAAAGTGTATGTTATGGAATTCTAACATTTTTTCTTGTATAAAATAGTGCATGAAATGGGAATAAATGTGTGATAAAAAATATATTAACAGCAATTTGCTAAGGAAAACTATTATAAAACCACTATTGTGAATACACTTGAAATGAAGTCATAGTACAGAAAGTTAGTGACTATATATTCTTACAGAGTAAGCGTGCTTTATTGTTAATTCTGCTGCAGCTGTGAAATACTTGTGTTGTAAGCCGGAGAGTTAAAAACAACAGATTTGTCAACACATATTAAAAAGTGACATCAGTGAGCCATGTTGGGTTCTGTTTGAGAAGATGCTTTTGTTTTTTTCTTTTACACATAAAAAAACACTCTCAAAACTAAAACCCTCCACTTAGTCTGTGATAAAGACATCAGAAACCTTTTACAATCAAACTTCTATCACTAATCAAACAAGGTGTTAACTCAGAAGGAAGGTTTTATGTGGCTGGACGTCTGTTCGGGTGAGTAGAGCCTCAGGTGACCTTTGACTCGTTGCACGGTGGGTCTGGATTAGAAGCAACACAGAAGTATGGAGGTGGACGCAGAGCTGTTATCTCACAGCAATCCATCTCCATGTCGGTACCGTCTTCCCTAATGTGTTGACTCAGGGTTGGACCTTCAAAAGGGGGCAAAAACTCCAATCTCCGCCGAAGAATATGCTCGAGCTGACCTGATATGCAGGTGTCTTTTCCAGGGAACACCCATGGCTTCAAGATACAAAGCTGCTTTATAGCCTGCTGCTATGATGAGGAAAACTGAAAGAATACACTTCTGCAACGCATACAGGTCTCAGCTTAGCACCAACACGCCTGTTTGCATTACAGTCAGCTAAGCAAATACGTTTTTTCCCTTGAAATATTGCGTCAATCAGACCTGTCAGTGCGGTGTTGTGCCGCTCTTGAAGATCACCGTCATTGTGACAAAAGATATGAGACAATGTCATACCACCCACAGCCACAGAATCACGCAACTAAAATTTAAAGCCGCTACGGCAAGAAGGTCCACCAGCGAACGTCCCGGTGCTTCACATTAGAGAAGGTGTCTCATTAATAAATGAGGGAGGTGTTGGAGACTGACAGGGGGGTGGGAAGGTCACACTGAACCGTGTCACGTTGTATGTAAAGTCCTCCTGCACACGTCAATATGGTTAATAAACCTCGCTGGAGCACTTTGCATGATTGCAAACCTCCACACCGAAACACTAAGTCTCAGTACTTATCACATTGAGCACACAGAACATTGAAGACGACTCGACTGCTTTAACTTACCAGGTCTAAAAGCTAGTTTAGTAAAACTTTATTGAACAAAACTCAGATGGAGGAGCAGAATGTGAAGAATGTAAACAGTTATTCAGTCGTCAAGTGAATTTGGTTAAATTTTTCTGTTTTTTTACATTTCTGAAACTCATAGACCCCTCTGATGAGAATTGTGTTTTTGACATATTCTTGTGGCATTTTTCCTGATGGTGAAGGGCATATATAAAGAAATCTAGGCTCAAAATTGCGTTTCTGAGTATTTCTTGCAGTTTGAAAAATGGCATATTTGTGACGTAGAAAATACGCTCGGCGGGCCACAAGCTGCTGCTCCATCCTGATGCATCTGTGTGTAGACGACTAGATCCATGTGCGTCTTTGTTTAACTCGTCCGAGGTGGCATCTGACTCAAAACTGTACGGGTGGAAAGCTCCAAAATTGCTCGCCATTTTTATTGCACCGCTAATGTTAGGTTGGGGGTGTGTGAGGCTGTAAGCTAGCAGAAGAGTGTGTAAACACTGAGCAACGGGAAGGGGAGGTGGGGTTAGCCCGCTCCAACAGTCTCACCCACAATTCAAAAAGGGGAATTTCTAATGAGCTCCTGTAGAAACTATGTTCTAGAAAACGACACAGGTTTTGAGATTTTTGGTTAAAAATGAAATCATTCTAATTAAAAGACCACTAGAAATGCTTTGAACATAAATCAAACGATGGTAGGAGTGGATCTTTAAGCAAACTCCTCTCTTCTATAGTAAGATGAAATTTACAGACATTTAAATAAACTTCACTCTTCCATTCTTTCCTTTTTCAAGGTTATACAGGATCGACCTTAACCATCACTGAACTAGAAGAGAAAACAAGACCAATCTAGGACATGGAGTCCAAAGATGAGAACTTGGCATTGAGACTTGGACTTGTGTCACACCAATGGAATCTCACTAGGAGAGGCTTCAGAATTGACCACCAGTAGTCTTGATTAGAAACTGGAGCTTGTTTGTTTTTACCTATTTCCTCCAGCACACCACTTTTAGGTTTGAGAGGAAATTAAAAAAATTTAACTGTGTTTTTGCTGTTTTTTTCATTTGTCCTTTAAGAGCAGATTAATACCAGTTTGTAACATAGAAACACTCATTTTAACCACTTGTTTTAGGACTCTTGGCTTGACTTGAATTGATAATAAAAGGACTTTTGAGCATCTCTCACAGACTCGGACTGAAGGGGGGATTTAGAATCACATGGACGTTCTGAGTTCTGTAGGCTACTTTGTGGTACTTTGGTTAAGGCTCTCACCTCACTGGGAAAAGGCCCTGGTTCAAATCCCGCCTGGGACATTTCTGTGTGGAGTTTGCATGTTCTCCTCATGCATCTGTGGGTTTTCTCCAGAAACTTTCACCTCACAGTCCAAAAAATGCTTCATAGGTTAATTGATAATTCTAAATTTTCCCTATAGGTGCGAATGTGTGGCCTTGCAATGGACCGGCGACCCAACAGCCCCATGGCCCCAAAAGGGATTCAGCAGGTTCTAAAGATAAATGAATGCTAGGAGTTAGTGTGGAGTTTGACAGATGCCTTTCAACTTACCTGTCATTTCTATAAGCCCAGATGAGCCTGAACTTGCAGGGACTTTCACCTCTGGAAAGACTGCCAAGTCTCTTGAATCTGTTGCACTTGTATTAATCTTTTTCAACTTAAGAATAATGACAAAAACTTGTTTGGTGAAGGCTCCTATGGCACTCCAGGATTGATGGACAGTAATGTGTTCTCCATACAATAACTGCTGATGTGATTTCTCCTGAGTATAGCATTTTCACACCTGAACACTCCAGGCAAGCAGACGATTAAGCTTTTTTGGTGGTGATCAGACATGTTGTTGATCAATTCATCAAATATCTTCTACATGTAGACTGTTGCTCCTGTGGAAACAGTGCCGTGTATCTGATTTCTTTTTTGTCTTTCAGCTGCTCCTTTTAGAGATTATTTATCTCAAACTAACCCTCTCTTCCCATCATGCCCTTCTTCCCTACAGTCAAGAATCTCCTCTTTGGTCTTCCTTGAGGCCTCTTTCCTGGTAGTTCCAACCTCAGCATCCTCACTGTTCTTCCATCGTCTTCAAATCATCTCAATCTGCTTCCGTACACTTATCTCCAAAACATCAAACTTTAGCTGTTGTTCTGATAGATTTATTCCTTTCTTTGTGTTTTAAATTTAGTTATATATTACTAATTTTAAATTCTTAAAAAGATATATGTTAAGTAAAAAATACCATTATGATATACTTTCAATGATTACATTTCTGTTTGTATTGGTTAAAAAGATTAAGTGGATGAATTTACCAAATAAATTAAGATTAGAATTCATTAAAGACAGTTTTGAGCAGTGCTGACCAGTGCAGTTTCTGGTTATCAAAGGTTCACTAGGTGGCAATGTTCCCATTTCCTATGATTACCATAAAAGCACCACAGCTTTAGGAGTCAAATGACCCCAAACACTGACTGCTTATGAGACTGATGGTCAGACATTTGTCAATATTTCCTCTATTTGTTGCGAGTTGAACAGCTTTAGGAGATCAAATCCCAAAATGAAGACTCACATTAGGTATTCAAACACTTCAGCTTCTTCACCTCTTCACCCTCTTTCATCCTCAGTGTGAGGATTGTGCACACACACCAGACAAGTTCAGACAGATGAAAGAAAGTCAGACCTAAACATGCACATGGTGCTGTTGTGTTGACCACAATGTCCAGACTGTTTAAACTTAAACACAAATCTTTTGTCCACAATAGTGGACAAACAGTGTATGATTCACAAAGCATCAAAGGTGCTCGACAATGAGAGCAGTCAGGGGTGTGTTTAAACCTGTGTGTGCACATGCGTTAGCAGTGGGGTCGGTGAGTCCCTGAAACCGGTGTCCTAACCTCAAGTTGAGAAGCATCTTGGTTTTTATTTGACCCCCCAAAAATAAATAAATCTATAAATCACAGGGTAAAATGACATTAGGTCTTGCAAAGTGATCAGATGCACGGTCGGAATGACAAATGTACTGCGCCCACTTTTTCTATTGTTATTGACTGAAGGTCACTTTTTTCTATAAAAGCGCCAGCCATGCATTCTTTCAGTTTACAAAGCTCTTCTTTTGTCTATTAAGTGTTTTTCCAGTGTCATAAACATACAAACACACAATGACTAACATGTCCACGAACATTACGCAGCATCCTACAAACTCTTTACTCACCCTGTCCTCAAAGAACCTGCGTCTCAGCTTTTTGTCTTTTGGACATTTGGTTCTCATGATTTCTCTGTAGCTTTTACGGGCAGAATAACCACGCCAGTAAGCTTGAATCCTAAATGCACACAGATTTTAAAAACAAAAATTAAAATGAAATAACCAACAAATGTAAAATAAATATCAGAAAAGCTGCTAAATGCAGATGTTTTTTCATGCCTATTGTGGTGCATTCTTGTTATTATGGGGCAGCAGTGGGTCAGGCGATTGAGCAGGTCGACCAATGATGGAAGGGTCGGCGGCTCGATCCCCGCTCCCATAACCGATCGCCGCCATGTCTCTGGGCAAGACACTCCACCCTTGCTGCCTCCAGCGATTGCGTATAAGTGTCTCGGGTTATGACCGAATGCTTTCACTATTCACTTTATAGTGAACTATATATTGCGTTTGCCATTTTTTAGTGCTGTCCGAATCTACAATTCCAAAATCGAGTGCCCTAGAAATTTCCCAGAAGTCTCAGCGAAAAAACAGTATGCATCGATGCACACTAGATTGGCGAATATAGACCACAATGCATTGTGTGGGATCAATTTTTGCCAAAAAAATGTATTTACATATATTTTTTGAATGAATAATCAATATTTTCATCCTCAGAACTTAGTGGATCTTAAATGATCGTTGCAAAACGCTCACATAAATAAGATTTTCACTTCGTAAAAACTGGTAGCAGTTAAAAATGGTCAACTTATAAAACGATTCAAATCAATTACAAAATGTGGCATTCTAAATACATATTAATGGAGTCAACATGATTCATTACTACGTAATTTTTGATTAAATGTTTTCTTTAGATCAAAATTGTTTTTAGTGTATGCGTTTGTTTATGAAAAAATACTGTTTGTATAAACTTAGGTTTGGACTGAATTAAGAAAAAGGGGCTACACTCGATATAAGTTGTCAAACTTTATCCAAAGCCCTTTTGGAACTTTGCAATTTATTGTTTTACTTCTGTTAATGATATTTGTTTTTTATTTTATCAGTTCCAAAAAAACAAGTAATACATTTTTCAAAATATAAGCAGTGTAACAAGCATGAAAAACATGTTGCTTTTTAAAAAGAAAACAATCACTCCCTCACACAGCAGCTTTACTACAACCCACTCTAGTTTATAGATATGGCTGACCCTGAACATAGTTTGATTGACCTCTGTAACTCAGAGCAGCTGCAGGCGCATGAAGTGATGTGTGGATGGACAGTAAAAGGAGTTAAACTTCAGACTGACTCCAACATCACCTCATTCAAAGTCAATTGGAGCTGCTTTGAGAGTGTATGTTCCATGTAAAACTTAAAATGAAATTATTATTAAATGATCATATTTGATCAATGCAAATAACGGTCATGTAAATTAACAAGAATATCAATGTGACTCTTTCCTTTAATTGAATCTTATTTTATAACAAGAATCTGTACCATGAGGCCACATGTGGCTTTAAAAACAAAAATAATAGGATAGTTAGTTAAGTTTTGTTATTTAGACTTGTTTAGGTTTTTGTAATGCAGTGTTTATTAAAATAACAGTTTGCTGACAGACATTAAATTACAATAAGAACATATTAAAGCACATTTTCTTATCTTCTGCTGCACAACAGTGTTTAGTTGCTGTTCAGAGGTAGATTTTTTAACATATATATTTGCATTTACACAAATAGGTTTTCTTTTTTTTAATTGGATCTACTCTAATGCCATGAAATAAAAAGATGACGGTGCACCATCGTCATAGTGACAGAAAATCTCCTGTTTGATTTGGCTTTGTTGAATTTTTAATTCAAGTAATCTGTTTTGACACAGGATGTGTTTTATTTTTTTAAAGTCTGTAGTAAAATACATTTATTTTCTAAAGAAAAATATACACACTGTAGTTATTCAGTTAATGTTAATATTTAAAAGCCACATTCTATATAATAAATATCTCAATGGCCTCAAAAAAGTGTTATCTAAACAATAAAGTGGGGATATGCAGATCTCACTGCGTTTTAGTCACTAAGAAACTGGTCCAAGTGGCTCCTTCACTATTAATAGTTACACACTTACCCTTAAATATGCATTTATTTATTAATTACTCTATTTATGGATGGTTTTTTTTGTCTGGGATTACCTGATGGCACACTGATGCCTGAAAAGACGAGCAGCGTCGTGGATCACCCGTGTTTCGTACTGCTCCCTTCTGCACACGGGGCAACGCTTCCTTCCAGAGAACCTCTCAAAGGCCTGCAGACATGTTCTGTGGAAAACATGGGAGCAACACAGCAACACCTACAACAAGAGAAAAAATATATACAAGTTTAGCTGCTAAGCTAATATTGACCTTTCGGCATATCTCCTCCGGAGTCGCCATAGTGAATCAGCTTAAAGTGATCCACACATTTGGTTTGGCAAGACTTTGACGCAGAGTGCCCTTCCTGACACAAGGACTGGGACGGGCACAGGAATTATAGGACACCAAGTCTTTCATCCAACCGGAATAGAGCTGTGAAAGAAAAGGCATGGAGTAGGATTCATTCAGATTTGCATCGTTTCAAGATTTCACACCAAACCTCTTCAAGCTGGTGGCGGACGTGTGCTAGTAAACAGTAAAAAGAAGCCCCTCCCTGCTCATCCGCTGTGAACACCACACGGTGAAAGCGTTCAGTAACATGAACATGCATCACATGCCCAGTGTGATCGTAGCTTTACCCTGAATTTCCATTGTTTTTGTATTGTACAACACTTTCCATCAGACAATCATTCAGGGAGAAACGTCACAACTTGCAAATGTGCAGGTTTGCATCCATCACAATGCAGAAAAATGACAGACAAAAAAATGTAAAAGTACAGTTTACGGTTAGTTTTTAAGTAAAACACACTGCATATTGAAGAACAGCCACTTTGGACAATGCAACCACTCCTAAGAGCTGCTGCTGTAAGCAATTTTGACTGTCACAATATAAGAACATAACACAATGGCAGTGTCACAATATGGAGGCTTGCAGGAAAACGCCAAATCAACACAGATTCCCTGTTGTCACTTTCTCCTGTTAGCAGGCTCTAATTAACTCGCCCCCCCTCGGACTCAACCTAATATTTACACATGCGTCTATGGCAACTGTGCTTTGTGAGGCCGTCTATTCTAGTCCCACATTCTTGAGAAGATTGGCATCTTAAAAGGAGATCGGAAAGGTGTAAAAAAAACTGAATGACCCTCACAGTAACACACTGATTGCTTCATCATCAGGTCACAGTTGAGCTCCAAGGCACTATGGGTAAATTTGTACAGTTGTCTACACAGATTAAAACATACAGGAACTGCAGAGGGGGAAAGTGGGGGGTTGGGGAAGGATTTGAGTATGTGTCTGTGTGTTTATGGAAACCCAGGTTTTCTAGAAGAAGTAGAAGATGTTTTAAAGCATGCAAAAAGCAAAAGGTAAAAGGATGCTTGAACTACCTGCGGTTGAAGGCGAAACTCCTCCCTGCATATCGTACATGGCTGAGCGGATTCCTCCCGTAATAAAGACCTCTTCTTGACCTCCATCCAATCTCCTTTTGTCAGTCTTTCTTTCGGGGAGGCCACCAAACCCAGTTTCTGAGCTAAAATTAATCAAGAAAAAAAACAACATATAAACAATTCTTAGTAGAATAACAAAAGCCGTCTAAAATCTCCAGTTATTTCTACCTAAAGTTAAATTAGGTGGAGTAGGTTTAAAAACATGTTTAGTTTCCTGTTGCGCGTCTCCTCTCTTTAGATCTTCCAGCTTCTCTCTTGATGGAGGTTTTCTTGACTTTCTGCTGTGTCTTGATAAAGGATCAGAAACGGAGAAGTCTTCACTCAACAGGCTTCTTATTATGTGGTCTTGAAAAGCGGCTGATGTGATCGCCCAGTTGTTGCTTGTTCTATAGATCGAGCTCTGTGAAAAAAATGAGCACAATGAAACAACAAACCAAATATCATAACCCTTTCCCTCATGTTTTAAATATTCATAAAACGCAACTGAACATTTTTTGCTTTAAGCTAAGTTCAAAAGGTTGGTTGTGATACTTCTCAATCTTCTTTGTCATCTTTTATGTTGTGATTAATGCTTTTAACAAGCTTGATCAAATACGAAAAGAAAAGAAAAAGGCATGTGATGCCAAAAAGAAAAAACTTTAATAACATTTTTTCTTATGGTCTTCTTTAACCACAATAAATAATTTAGAAAAACAAGGCTCACTTTCTAAAACTCTGCAGGTTTGACAACATTTTAAAAAAGAAATACATAATTAAAGGATCATAAAATGCTACTGTCTATAATCCTGCGGGATTAGCTAATTATTTAATTGATAACATGTGTTTAAAAAGCAATATAGTGCTACGAACAATTATTCTAGTTTTGAGACAAAAAAAAGCATAAAAACAGGTGCAATGTATTCTTAAAACGCAAAATTGAAAAGTTATTACTGTTTTCTACCTGAAAACATGACAAATTAGATTAAAAAAAGAACTTCAAACCTTCTGCATTGCCATCCTATCAGCAGTGTTTGAGATGTTGCTAGGTTACAAGCCCCACCCTTTGAGTCTGCAGCACAGGGACTTGTTTTGTCTCTGATTGGTTGATCCACTGGAATGAACTACCATGATTGGTCTTTTTTCCTCTTCTTAAACCATCATAAATATAACATTTGGAAACAATTATGCAGATTTTTTTTTTATCTCATCTGCCTGTTTTATAAGTATTTACATTTTGTACTAACATGTTTCAGAATCAAAAGCAAAACAAGACTATTTTTGCTAATTCTTTTGGAAGTAAAAATACTAAGTGCTTTTTTTAAGTAAGTTAAATTTATTTAATTAGATTTACTAGCTTGAAAGTAATACTGGAGTGTGAAATACTAATAAAAGAAAAGGAACAGTCATTTTCACTTAAAATTCACAATGAAAAAAGAAATGAAAAAAATTATAAAATGATTTAATAAAAACACAAAAGCAAAAAAAAAGTGCTTTGAGAAAGTATGACAGGCAAAAATTTTCATTAACCACAACAAACAAACCCATTTTTTTAAATGTGCAGTAATACAAAACATTCTACAAACGTAAATGTAAATAAAGAACCTACTTATGATTTTTGTTTTTAAACGTTTTAGATTTTTCCAAATGCCAATATGTTGATATCAAATTTAATGAAATAAGTGCTATTTTTGCTTAGTCTTGTTTTATTGATTTTGTCATCCCGAACCCAAGAAAAAATAATTTTGCCACCCTGTAAATTTTTGTACATTTACAAAAGATTTTCTTTAATTTAGGATTTCTTTTTACTTATTTGGTTGTTTGTTCTCATATTGTTATCTCACATCTCCCAAAAGAATGTTATTCTAAATAGTTTTTTTTTTACGTATTTAGATTGTCATATTTTTACACTAAAGATGAAAAAAAATATCACAATCTTTAGACTTTATTTTTCCTTGTGTATTTTTATTGCTCATTTGGGAGCTTGCACATCTTCTGCCTTTTAAAAAAAGTCTGGGTCTCAATCTCAGTAATGATTATTTTATGGTCAGAGAGTTGCCAGTGATCAGTTGGAACCTGCCTGGAAGGAGTTAGTCTGTATGTGAGTGACTCACCAAGCTGTCGTCAGAGTGGGAGCTGAACAAAGCCAAGCTGCTCATACCTGTGCCGTGAGCTCAGGGATCCCTCTCAGGTCACCCTTACACCGAAAACCATACACACCAACACAAAAACTCTCTCAATTTGTGAGCCTGATGATAAGTAAGCTTTATTTCTCACATTAAGGCCAGGGGTGCACAACCCTACAAATGCTTTTCAGTCTCGATTGGCTTTGATCTACTCACTCAGAATCAATGAAAACAGATGTCTGAGGAGAGGGCTAATGATGAGGTCTGTCAATCCGGGGACTCCTCTAAGAAAACAAAGTGAAGACCTGGCTATAGGTGGAGAAGGAAACCTCTGAGCTTCTCAAGAGGCTGCCACATTCTTGAGATTAGGGCTAGAAAAACGTAGACCACTGCCGTTAATGCCCCAGACAAAAGAATGGAACAATTTATTAGTTAAGAATTCAAGCTTGGAGCAGAATCAAAGGCCTGCCGTCCGCACAGCCAGACCAAGAGATTTGGTTTGTTGTTTTAAGTAAATAATCGTGCCTAAAAGATATGACAGGGATGGGGCTCAAGTCCCTTAAAAAAAGCCTCCATTCTTCCAACTGTCATCAGGATGGATTTTAGTGTCCGCTTTTATTTTCAGCAGGGTTGTTGTTTGTCTTTTTCTTCATGGATACCGTTTTAAAGAGGTTTTTATGTGACCTTTTTTGCCACCGAACCTCTTTTACTTATCTGTGGCATTTTTGAAGAGACTTGCAATAACAAGTAGACAGCCAACAACTTAAAGACTCACTCCGATGAAATTTGTGTTTTGGGTGTTTTTAGCATGTTTTCGTAGAATTTCTCTCATGATGGAGGACATATTGAAAGGAAATTAGGCTCAAAATTGTGTTTCTGATTATTTATTTCCGTGTATTAGTTAAAGGACCACTGGGAACGCTTTTACAATAGATCAAAAGATGATTGAAGTTGGTCATTAAAAAAATGACGGGTGCAGTTTTCACTGGCTGTGGATGAAAACGTAATTGCAGATAGTTTTACACCTGAAAGCATTTTTTTTTCAGTCATGACATCATCTAAAACATGAAGAAAAATGTACTCACAGAGGTGAGAAAATACTCCACATCCTTAAAGGATCTGCTCAGTTCAGGCTCCTAAAACTAGTTTGTGTCTATACATCACACGCTGTGATATATTGCATTGTTGTCAAATGAACAATTGCTGTGAGATATAGATGAGAAAAGGCAGCCCATAATGGTTAATTAGCAATTATGTCAGCCAGTGAAATGGCCAGGAGACCAATCACTTTGATAGAAGACAGTGGAGGGGGACAGAAATCTAATTATTTTATGGCTTGACCCATAATGCTGCCTTAACATGACTTTAATCACTCTGCGGTGCATAGGGTTCCCCCACAGCCTTCTGGGAGTGCACCAGTTGGGATGGGGAGAGTCAGGCTTTGCCATTCGCTGTTGGATCCTGCGTCATTGCTGACTAAGTAAGCTATAAAAGAACACAGCCATCATTACAGCCGTTTGGTTGCATTTCAGAGAGATGGAGCTCCTAATGATTAGACATGTCCTTTGTAAATGAAATACAAATCACCCCAGGCTTTTGGTTTTACTTCATTTACTAAGTGCTACATTACCTCATACTTGGGACCTAACAATGGATTTTCTATAAATCTCCCAGTAGTTGAAATGATGAAGGGGCTCACATATCACTGGATGTGCCAGTGCTTATTAGCACTTGAGAAGTTATTGATTTGAGATTTTGATTAATGTCGGCTGGTGGCATTCGGAGGCTCACCAATGCCCCCTGTGCACCTGCCTCAGACTTTTCTCACCAACCGACAGTTTGTGCTGACTGCCAGTCGAGCTCTGGCAAGAGAGCAGCCACTGCAGTGCCCGGTGTCCGGAATAGCTGCAAATCATTCTCTATTTCCAAGTTCTTCATTATTTAGGCATAAATGCATCAAAAGTGCTCAGAAGAAAACAAAGGGTTGACCTCCTGAATAAAGTTTATTGCTCGGTTCAGGAACAAAACCTTTAAATCTAGTAAAAAAGTAGTTTTTTAAATTAATTAATGTTTTAATTTTTCTGTTGCCTGCTAAAGCTTTCTGCATGTCCGTAAAGTCTTTTGACTTGGCTCCCTGTGTTAAAAGTATGATTAAGTATCTTGCTTTTAATTATAGTTGAAAAATATACAGATTTCAAACAATATCTGGTTCCAGGAGTGCTTTCTTCGCTGACACTCAGTTAATTTTAAGGAACAAGGTTACTAAAAAAGGTCATAAAAAAAAAACAATAGTCTTTTTGTGCAAAACCACTACCACATAATTTTAGCTTCCACTGAAATATTCATTTTTTCAGGGATGCACATATTTAGTTGATGCAGAACTGGAATAAAAGTCAGTAAATCTTGACTTACAGGACATTTCTGACCATTCCTCCAAAAACCTGCGCTCTTAACACCAGCCCCTCCCAATCCACGAAAACCAGCGGGTTTAATACAGTTCAATTTAATTATATAGACCAATATTGCAACAATAGTCATCTCATGGGCTTCATATGGACAATTGAATAATAATCATAAAGAACATTCATTCATTCATTTATCTTCTGTTTGTCCCTTTTGGGGTCACGGGGCTGCTGGAGCCTATCCTGGCCACTTATTGGTGAATGCAGGGGACTCCCTGGACAGGTCGCCAGTCTTTTGCAGGGTCACACATATCACACACCCATGGACAATTTGGAGTGACCAATTAACCTATGAAGCATGTTTTTGGATGGTGGGAGGAAGCTGGAGTCCCCGGAGAAAACCCACGCATGCACGGGAAGAACATGCAAATTCATTGTTTTTCTGTCTTGAACCAGGGGCCTCTTGCTGTGAGGCAAGAGCGCCAACCACTGCGCCACTGTGTAGCCCCATAAAGAACATGAAGTCATCCAATTCAATGGGTAATGGCTGAACTAACTAAACAGACTTAGCTAAACTGGGCATAACTGCAAGAGCCATGAGCAACTTGTTGTGGATAAAAGACAAATTTCTTATTTAACTGAATTCAAATTACAAATCCACCTCTCAGCTCAGTTATCTGAATGGTGGAGTATCTTCTCAGGAGGGTGTAGATCCACAGACCAGACATTCCAGACTCCAAAAATGGAAAGCAGTCCACTCAAAATATGTGTACTTTATTAAAATTGTAGACTGCTGTTCCTGTTAGGGATGAGTAAAACACAAACAATGTATTTTCACACACTGCTGCGTGACAAGTGATGGACCTTTAACTTGTAGGGTCAAAGGACACACAAATGATATGTGCAATGACAACATTTTCATTGCCAGGAGTGTCATTGCCAAACCTCTAAATCAACTCAAATGTCTATTCAAAAGTTCCCAACTTAATCCTATTTTACAAAACTTGGAAAAAAGCTTAGATATTTGTTTAATTTTAATTAAAAAACCATTTTTGAAAATTACATCAGTTATTTCAGATAAACAAAGATTAAAGTTTCATTGGGAATTCTCTTAATTTGACTTGCGGATCTGAAAAAAAGAAAATATATTGCTTTTTCTAAGTGAATTTTGACTTAAATTAAAGGACTTCAATCAGGGCCGAGGCTTAGTTCTGTTCAAATAAACACATGCAAGCATTCAATCTTCTTTCTCTTTCGGCTTTTCCCATCAGGGGCCGCCACAGCGAAGCAACCACTCTTTCGAGGATGAGTCGCATGGTTAACTTGGCACATGCAAGCATTCAATATAAAAGTAATATTAACAGTATTGTAAATTCTTCTGTATTAGTATCAAGATGCAAAATGAAGAAAATAACAGATAGGTCGATTTTATAGTGTTTTTTATCGTAACATTGCTATAAATACATTTTGCTGATGCAGAGGTACAATAAAGTGTTAGAGTAGCTTTACAACAGTTTCAAAAATTAAAGCCTTTTCAGTGGAATCAAGAGTGAAAACAGGAGCTTGTCAGGGATGAATTGTGAGCGCAGCTATATTGGAAAAGGCTTTTTCCATCTTGATATTGACCATTACCATGGTTATGTCTTCTTCATCCCCCTTTATGACTTCTAATTAACCTCCCCATCTTTGTCAGATGACATTCAAACGTCTGAAAAAATGGGGAGACTAAATCAAGCAGGTAATAAAATGGTGACTCTAGAATCCCTTTCTGCACATTTTTTCCTTGAATCTTGAGTTGCTTTTTTCCAATATCTTTAGACAAGAAGAAAGCCAAAAAAATTGGTCAATTCTGCATTAATTTGACAATTTCATAAAAGTTGTTGTGTTTTCCATTGTAGTGGAGTTAACGTTTACTCTTTCAAACACAATAAATTTTCATTTTAAATGGAAAATAAACTCAGAAATTTCCAAAATTAATAAAAATAACCAAAAACAAACTAAAACAATTTTCTTTTACTGTTATTCTGTCTGAGCTTCACAAGAATGACAGATTTCAAAGTAATGGACTGCAGCAGGAACCAGTCATTTCTGGCATGGTTGTGTGGCCATCTTTCTTTATAATGGACAATAATTGAGCTGAATCCATCACTATGGCTAGAAATAGACCACCATAATGGCTATAAATTGTTCCCCGTGAAGGCACTGAAAATCCAATCACTCCCGCTGTGTGTGAGAGGCATTGCAACCTCTGTGCATTCCCTTTTGTCCTCACAATTTGACCTCATGCTGATTGCATACAATGCAAACTCAGGCAAGTAAAATCACACCTTTTCTGCAACACTGAATGCAATCAACTGGCCTTTGTGATGTGTTGCAGGCTGTATACCAGGATTCCTGCCCTGAAAGAAAAAGGGTTTCTGGTTGAGGACTTGACCTTTGCATGATATAATACACAGATTCACAAATAAATCTTGATAGCACGAGTAGCATTAACATACTAAAGTATGCAAAGCTAGCACAGCAAATATAGATTGGTGCTGATTACCACTGGGGTGTGTATGCCACCCAGTCGTTCACCTGCTCAAAGAGTAAATATGAAATTAAATTGTTTCATTTTTTAAATTAAATAAAATGTGCTTCTGTAGATTTTCCTCCAAACTGTCCCATAAATCATGAGCAGCAGTTGTTTCATTTTATAGAGGCAAGCCAGGAGTTCAACGTTGCTGCAAGCAATGCGTTTGTGCTGAACCTCACAAATAAAAAGTTTCACATTCTCTATCCAGATCTACATCATATTCAGGCACTTTTGTCTGCTGCAAAATGATAACTTTCTCATAAATGTACTGCACAGCATTTGTAATCCAATACAGCTGGAGCCAGGTCAGTTTACCAAACCACCAGTTGGGTCTTCAATGTAAAACTGTCCTGAAATAAACAAAAAAACAAAAACAAACTTACATAATTGGCTAGATTTGAACACATTAGCAATTGTGCTAGGGGTCCATTTACATGTGACTTCTCATATTTTGAAGATGTGGAATTCTGAAAAAATAGATGAAAGGCAGTTTTTTTGCGTAAAAAGTTGCGTATCTGCACAAAAATGCTTTTGTCTGCATCAGAATCATTTGGAATTATGTTAATTGCGTAAACGATTGAAGAGTTACGGTGGTTGAAAGTATGTCAACAATGGAGCTAAATCTCCGATGCATAAGGGTTTAGGGTTCCATGATGCCCCCCTTGGATGTTTTTTGGAAATATCATTGCATCTGGATCTTTCTTCTTCATTCATGCTAACTCTACTCATCTGAGAGAAATGCACGCATCAGTAATTTGATGAAGTACATGTGCCACGCCTGTGACAGAATGCAGTACTTAGTTGCCATTTGCTGCTGAATAAAGACCGCCAAACAATTTGATGGCCACAAGCATAGTCAATCATTCACAGAAGATCGAGCCTCTGCACTCTGAAGCACGTTGCTCAACCACTCAGTGAGCAACTCATTCACTACTCTGTCGCTCAAAGAAATCCGCACAAGCGGTTGGTTTCCTGAGATTCTGGAGCACGATAAAAGCTCCAAACGCATGCTATTTGATGTGCAACCACAGTTTCTATAACTTGCCTGATCAGGTGTCCAACTGTTAATATTTCAGCGACTGTTTATTTTTGTTTTTCTCCTTGAATGACAAAGTTTGAAAGACTGTCAAACGGCTCGACAGTAACAGTATCAAACACAACATACCGCCAATGATTTATGTCCTTAACAAGTCACAGGTCACAGAGACTTGAGAAGCTTGTCTGACACCACTAATATTACTTCTCATTTGGATTTTTTAAACAAGTGTTTATTGCAGCTTTGAACATTAAACAAAAATTTTTCTACTTTTTTTTTTTTAGTTTGTGTGTTTAGGTATTAAGGCACACAGCCACTTCATACATTTTGCGCATTTTCCACATATGAAATTTCAGTCTTTGGTGATACTTCCATGATATACATAATTCATAAATCTTTCTTGCATCCGTCATTCATTCATGTGTGCAGATGGCCGTCAAGGTGTTTCAGGATTGTCTTTGTCTATGTTTGGTTTGTAGCTGTTCGGTTGAGAATTATGCAGTTTAGGCGTATTTTATGTAGTTTATACAAAATTATTACGTTATAGGCACAATAACCGTTCGGCCTACAACTACCGTTCGGGGTCCTTAGAGTAGTGCTGACGTCACATTATGTGATTGGCTGTCCGTTGATCCGATGACGTATCAGATAGTGATTGGTCTGGACAAATTACGACACTACCATAGAAGAAGATATTATGAAGTCAGTTGTAAACAAGCAGAGCTCCGACATAGAGCGAGATTATCTTCTAAACGTCCTTTTATCATTGTTATTAAGTGCATTTGCAGACGAACTGACTGCGGTCCGAACCCTTCTCCGGACCAAACACTATAACAAAGCACCTTCCCCGCCTGCAAACACGAAGCCACGAGACTCCACCTGCTCTGCTCAGAGACACTGTTCACTTGTGTGGAGCAGCAAGTTCATTCTAACAGCCACATATCTTTTTACAAAGTGGGTTGTGGAAAAATCTCTCTATAAACACTACAAAGGATAATTTCAGACACAACTTAAAAGGGAAAAGAACTTTATGTTGCAAAAGGAAACGTGAAATGAAAATAAGTAGAGCCCGAGCAGATCTCCACGCTACATAGTTTGTCCAAGTGGGGCCACCGTGGTGTGACGTTATCCTCAGTCGAAATGACCCCGAACGGTAGTTGTAGGCCGAACGGTTATTGTACATATACCGTAAATCTTATGCAATTGTGCCTGATTTTTGCAAGATGCATACTCATATATGTGAGTTTTCACGACCGCTCCACGTATGTCTAAAAGACTTTTCATGCATGTACCACTGATGTGTAATTTTTCCCCCCGCTTAAACGTATCACAAATCACGTATAATAATGCATGGTTCATGTTCTATGTCGATTTACATGTTCTTTGCGTGGTTTACTCTTACCTCTTCCATGGTTTTTAATGTAGTTCATTTGTAATACATCTGTGAAAAATGTATGTAAAGATCAAAACTTCCACGTATATATTAATGTATGACCAATTTTCATCCAAGCAATATGCGCAAAATGTACGTAGTGGCTTTGTGACATGGCCTATAGCAAAATAAAGATGTTGTGCTGATTCTGCATGACCTTGATTTATTTTGACACTAATTAATGTAATCTCATCCAGGTAGAACAGGTCTTCCAGCCTTCCCTAGACCTGGGCCAGACATGCTACACAACATTAAACCAGGTAACGTTCCTGCAAGAATCACATTGACTCTCTTGCCAGTTGGGGGGACAAATCTAAAAAAAACAGTGGTAAAGGTGATAAGTTTCTGGCTGTTTTCCTGTTCTGTCTGCACTTTCTAGGAAAGCAGAAGAACTCCTTATCTTTTCATACTTGAGATGGAGCTCATCAGATGCTGCGGACAATACCTTGGCCTAGTTTCAGCAAAAAAAGAGGCGTATTTTTGTAGTCTGGATTTTGGGTTTTGTGATTTTTGCCTGAAATAAATCAAAAACGAATTTGTGCTGATTGCTTATTAACCCTTGTCCTATCTTAGATGACCCCACCCTTACTTTGACGCGTTCTCCCTACCATGACAAAGGTGGATAAAGGTGGAAAGATTTCATGTAACCCATGGACACCAGTGAAGATCACAAATCATTGAAGAAAAAAGGTTCAGCGCACTGTCTAGTGGGTCTAGATGACCCAACTCCCAATGTCAAAGGGCCTAGGATAGCACAAGGGTTACAGGCAAAAAAGAAAGAAAGGAAAGAAATATTGCTCAAAGTGTCCTGGAAGATCAAGGCTATTAAAGGAGAAGTTCTGACTTGTTTACATTCCTACGTGATGTTCTACTCAAAATATCTCCTTTTACACCTCAAATCAATTTTCAGAGGTATGAGGACTTATGAAACTTACTCCCTCTGATGCGTTTTCCAATTCTCTCAACTTTTTGTTGCGGTTGACAGAGCTGTCAGCTTTTTGTTTATTTTACTCCAAATAAAAGTTCTCGTGGTGAAAAAAAAAACGGCCGCCACAGCTGGCTGCTGGGAACCCAAGATGTCATCCAAGCAGCACAATACCTGACCATCAGAAGCTGACAACCTTTGAACTGTCAGAGCTCGGCATGACAGCATCCACTGAGGCTAAACAAGACATGTCAGGCTGGCGTGTAAGCAGACATTTAAGGTCGGAAAAGGCAGAAACCACAGACAACGTCTTCATAAAGCAGCGCCCTGACCATTCAGAGATTTATTCCCCCCACCGTACACGCAACCTGCTGTACGCGCTCACATCTCAGCCACGCAGAAGTGACTTCAAAAGGAACAAGGAGATAAAACAAAATGAATTGCAGACACATCAAGCCTCCTGTGCCCTTTAAAGCTTAATTATACCTGTTGGGGTGATGAGAGACACATCACAGAACCTAGTGATTAATAAACAAACGGTGCAACCCATAAAGAGTCTGACAAGTCCCTGCTCATCGCCCTTCACATTTAGACTGGGGTGTTCATATCAAAGTCTATCAAACAAGAATAAAGTTGGTGCAGCTTTGGCCGAGGCCTAACCCCCTTCTTTCCTGTCCCCGTCTCCTGGTCGTCTTTCCTGTTTTCCAACGCCAAATGTCTGTCTGAGACGCAGGCAAGTGCTTCAGAGCACCAGCCTGGGCTTTCATCTTTCATTGCCAGGTCTAGATCACTCGACTGGGGCTTTGTACCTGCCGACGTGGTAAGTGTCGCATTTGCAGAGGGTTTTGTAAACAGACACACCTTTTGAGAAAGACGATGGGAACGAGATGAAGTTACTAAATGCTGAGGAGGAAACATTCCCTCGTCTTGAAAGGGATGCTTGTTGGGTCAAAGTTACAGCAGCCACAGTTGAAAATATGACATACAAAATGTTTATTTATCTTCCCATAAGTTATGAACAGTCCAATGAAACTGTGACCCCTAAATTTCATGTGACCTGTTTGTCTGAAGACATTCAAGCGACAAAGTTGACACATTTGTAATTATCTCAGACTTTTGGTATTTCTAAAGCCCCTTTTGAGTCAGTGTGGTATGACGCTGTTGGCAATGCAAGCTTCTTGCTTTAAGCCTCTTTGACCAACCAAATGGGATTTAACCTGATCATTTCACTAAGACAAGTCTGTATTGTTTTAGGTATTTTTCCTTTTAGCCATATTTCCTGACGATTTAAAGGTAAATATCAGCTATAAAACACAAACTGTATATTCAGGTGTATTTTGAGGACACAGGTTTCCTCAGACTCATGAGGCATAACTGGGTCAAACTTGTTTGGTAACCTATCATGAAACAATTTCACGCAATGAGTATTTATGTGACAATAACAACAGCTTCAAATGTGTGTGTAATCGGAGCGATGCAAAGACTGTACTGAGGAAAATCACACATAATTATCTCCACACTCTGCCGTTTACTAAACCAGAACAAAGCAATTTGGACGTTTTTTGGCTTTTTTTTGTTAGAAATATTACTGTTTTGGTTGTTTTTGTCGAAGCTCTTACTGATCCCATTTCAAACCACAGCAGGAAGTAGCTTTGTTTGGAAGGACCTGGAAACTTGAAGGGCCAATATCCGGCTTTAGACAACCACTGGGTGTTATGCAAGAAGAGCTGAACTCTAGGTTTGATACAATTTTAAAAATTATAATGTGAAACTTAACAAACTTTGTGGTTGCTTATGTAGGTCATACTCTCACAGTGACTTATACCTTATTTACTATTTTTCCGAGAAGATTTCACAAGACTGCATGACTTTGGAACTGCAAAACAAGCCCAAATCATCATTTTCCCACCACTTTTTCTGAAGCATTTCTGCCGACACACAAAGCTAAACACTCTTCTTGGGTTTTTTATGTCCATAACGTCCATAACTCCTGTGGACTTCCTCTAGCCAAGCCCCCCAATACACACACACACACACACAAACAGTTGGAAGTTTCCTTATAATCGTTTTATTATAGAATTAAACATTTAATGTGCTCCACAGAACCTGTAGGGTCTGAGGTGTGTCCTTTGGGTTTCAATGGATTTTTTTTACCTGTTCCACATTCTTACCGTGAGAAATCTTTAGCTGAAATATCAAATCCAGAAAAAGCCTTTAAGTGTCTAAAGGTTCTTTATGCTTGTCAGTAAAGTGTGCTAGTGTAAGAATATGTTATACTTGTTTAGAAATGGTTTTGTTGCATTTATGTGCAGCAAATACTGATTCTACTAAACAACAGATGGTCTCTGTTCTTTTGCTCATTGTGTTCTAGACACAATAACATATGTGGTTATTATATAGAGAACTTTAACGTACCTTAAGTACATTAAAGTTCCATGTAGTTAGATTAAAAACAACATTTAAAGTTTTTTTTTGTTTTTATTTGAAAGAGAAGAGTACACCTGTGTTGTCTTGTTTTTAATTAAAGTGTGTTCTATTGGGCTTTGGTTTATTACAGACATTTTACTTACATTTACTTTCACAGGTTTTATTTGTTATTAACACAGCTATTTCCCACTATGTTCATATTTTTCACATATGAACATAGAGATGGTAGATTTTTTTAAATTTTATGTTGCCTCTAGTTAGCACACTTAAAAATTATTTTAGATTTTAAGCTTTTGTTTTCAGATTTTTTAAATACTTCAGTTTGTTTCTACCCGGCTAAAAACTTAACCCATGAGGTTAACTCTTTTGGATCTAAAAAAAAAAGAAATGAAAACCTAGTTATGATCATAAAAATATGTTTTTATTGAAGTTCTAATAGTTTTGAAAGCATTGCTTCTAGTTACCTTTTTAACTTGGTTTTCTAAAATGTTCATTAAAAAACTGATACGTACAATTTCTATTTTGAATATAAATAAAATCAAAATAAAACCCCTATAGAAAAGATATAATTTTACTTTTTTTTCTTTTAAATATCTTAATTATATCAGGCTACTATCTGTAATTTGCCATCTTCAAGTATTTCAATGTGTGAGAAAAGTGTATTTAAAGGAAACTGAATTGTCAGGATAAAGTAGTTTCTTAAATAATGTGTAAACCCTAGGAGTTATAAATGGCTCTTGTTAGAGGTTGCATGACATAACTGCTGTCTATTACCGAAACCCGTGTGTTGTTCTGCAGGGAACTGCTGATAGACTTGGGCCAAATGAAAGGGCTGACTGAGCCTGCAGAAGTGCGGTTTACTATAAATGATCATGCTTTACCATTGATTTAACTAATGATGAGTGCTCTGAGTGCAACAATAGTAATTTTCTCATAAAGCTGTCAGCAGTTAATCAATCTGCTAAGGGTTTCTCTCCTTCAATGTAAGATTTATTAAATGCGCATCGGGGCTTGTTCAGGCTTGCTCAAGCCTGTCTGCTCAAAGCAACTCTAAATGTTTCTCATTGACTTTGATTTTATTTGTCACATTTCCCAAAAATATTTATGCTTACTTACTGCTGAGATAACAGCGTTTCATCTCCTGATGTGAACCTCATGTAATGAGCCTTCATCTTAATGATTTCCCTGAGCTCTCTGAGGCTTGAACTGCAAACGCCTGAAGGACATTTTAGGCTGGTACATCTGCCAACAATAGGAATTTCCCTAATCTAAACAACTCCAGTTTAGAGATTACAAAAACTTTACACCACTAAAGTGTTTCAGTACCTCACATATATATATATATATATATATATATATATATATATATATATATATATATATATATATATATATATATATATATATATGATACATAAATAAAATAAATCCCTTCATGCATTTGGCCAATCGGATGGACTCCTATACATCATTGACCAATCGGATGGAACGCTTTTATGTTAGATGCTCGCCTCCTCTGTAGACAAGGGTCATTTGGAGTGTAATTTAAGTTATGTTGACTCATTTAAATTAAACCATGCAGTGAAATGGAAATGATGTATTTAGTTGTTTTGCTATTTGTTCTTGTATCGCAAGTCATATTGTCATCGTAATATTGATCACTTATATCGCAAATCGCAAGTTTTCCTCATATCGTTCATATCAACTGAAATTCATCACATCATGCCGCGTGTCTTTGGTTTAAAAACAAAAAAAACAAACACAAAAACGTGATGTTTTTTGATTATATGCCAGTTAATAATATAACTGGTGGTCATGATAAAACTATAGACAAGTCCCAGATCTAATTGGATTATTTTATATTTACTTGTTTTTTTTCCCTATTCCTAATTTGCAAGACTCAACTGAGTAGATTTCTCAAATTTAAAAAAAAAGAAAAGTACAGTGTTTATACATTTGTGATTTAACTATTATTTAATTGCTTTAAAGGCCCACTCCCCAATGAAAATTGTGTTTATGGTGTATTTAACACGTTCTTGAGGCCTTTTTCTGATGATGGAGGACATTTGTAAAGTTTTTAGCTCAAAGTTACATTTCTGATTATTTCTTCATGCAAATCATTGTAAATCAGGAGCAGACAAAAAATGCAGTTGAAAAAAATGAGCAGAAAATACGCTGGCCGGGTCACAAGCTTCCTGCTATGCTCCATTCTGATGCATCCACTTGCAGAACCCATGAAAATATTCGTCTTCCTCTTCTGAGCTGGCACCTGGTTCACAACTCTGGATAGCTCCGATATTGCTCTTTGTTGCACCACCTATGTTAAGTTGGGGTTTTGAGGGGCTGGAGGCTAGTGGGAGAGACTGTAAACAATGGGATGATAGGAAGTAGGGGCAGTCCCACAACTCAGAGGCAAATTTTCTAATGACTACTGTGACCCTGTAGAAACTATGTCCTAGAAAATGACATAATTTTGGGGATTTTAGCTAAGAATGGCATTATGATAATCAAAAGACTACCATATTGTTGAAAAAAATGAATCTGAATAAAATCAAACCAATCATTTTTACTTTCTATTTATAGCTCTGTAACAAAAAGGCTTGGTGGTGTTCTTACAACACATTTACAATTACAGATTTTTTTTTGAACACTTTTTTGAACATTTTAAAGGTAAATGTGACCAATTTAAGAACCTTTCAAAATAAAAGTACTCTATAGCCTACATTAAATGACTGATTTAAAACAATTTTGTAAAAAAAAAAAAAGTCACACAGTAACGAGATACTTTCTCGTTATTACGAGAAGCTGTTCCAAAAAATATTTTTCGCAGTGGCAGCTCAGAGCTTCCGTAACACAGTGCAAATCTGAGCTCATATTAAAAATGAAACGTAAAATTATTATTTGTGCTGTCAGTGCTGCTCCTTCTGCTCTACTTTGAAGTCAAATATTAAAGTGATGTTTAATGTGGTCATGGGCTTCACATACAGCCTTCTAACTGCAGTCAGCGCCTTTAAAACACACAGCCAGGGCTGTAATTTTTACAAGTTAAGGCAAAATGTGCTCTAAATACAGTATCACAGTTTCAGATGAGTGGGGAACCATCTCATCAACATTTGATATTCAGTCAAGCATTTTTTTGGCATCGAGTGGCATGTTGTTATTAAAACTATAATCATAGATTTTGTGAATGAAACGATTCCATCAAATGGCAGGTATGAAACACCTATTTAAGAGTGTTTAACATTTGGCCACCATCCAATGTTTTTTTTGAGAATGAGAGCATAGTTTGAACATAACACCTACTTTTACACCTATAATAAAGCTGATTTCTTATCTTGTTGAATAAACTTAATAAATTGCATTTCCGTGTAACATGTTTTAATCTTATGGCATATTTTCCTTGAATAAGCAAAATATATCTGTTTTCGTTTTAGCAAGAATTCTTTGAAGAACAAAAATCTATTCACTATTCATGTTTTGTTAAATGAAGATTATTTTGCTTTTGAAAACAGGTTTTAAAATACAGAAACTTAGGCCACTTTTGTTGAAACTGAGGTCTTTTTCCTTTCCTAAGATTCCATTGTTGCAGTGTATGAATTCAGAACACAATTACTTTAATGATAACTGAATGATAAGATTTATTTCTCATCTCATCCACTTTTTTAAAGATGGATTTGTCTTAATTCTGCTTTTTACATCTAAAAATGTGACAATTCACAGCAGAAGCCTTTCCTTCTGTTTTGTATTACAAGTGTTAATTTACAAAAGGGGTGTCTTAAACTTCGCAGCCTCAAAGCTTGAATAGCTCTTGGGTTCCAAGTCTACTGTTTAACATGTTTTTGTTGGTCCCATCAGACAAACAGAGAATGAACAGGAGGAAAAAAGCTGCTGGTTGTTGAGCTGGGACCACCAGCGGCTCCCCTCTGCAGCTTTTCCAGCTGTATGAGGCGCTGTGGTGCTGTAAGAACAGGATAGCTCTTGAGACGATTGCCTTTCACTCCTGAGATGGTGCGTAAACAGAGCAGGGGGCGACAGATGGGCCTCAGCAAACTGGTCCCGTTGACCTTTCAACCCCACTGTCCAGCAGCCCTCTCATCTGTATAAGAAAATGTGGAGGAATTCCAAGGAGATTATCATCCTTTGTGTCCTTTGGTTTGCCATCCACTGGAGATGATGGATACAGAAGACAACAGCAAATGTGGAGCGCATTCCCGGGTTCCCGGCACGGCGGCACCTTGTTGTGCCGACGTAATTCTATGACACAGAAGTTGCAGGTGTAAACAGAAAATCGTGGAATGTTTGTTAATGCATGTTGTTTGAGTGAAAACGTGCATTTTGGTTAAGGTTGACTCCCAGACTCCCACCCTGTCTTACAACAATTAGTGTCCAAACAAAAGGTGTGACTGCAAACTAACCACTTTAGTAAATTCATGACATAATAAAAGTTCGTTTTGATGCAACTTCTGCTCACCGCTGTTTACCTGCTGACAGCGTTTTCATGGAGATAGCAGTAATGAGAAAGCTGACTGTCTAAATGAAGGATTTCACCTTCCTTGGTGAGGCAGAGCAGAGTAGCAATTTAGAAGATTATCACCTCAGATTTCCTGAAGCTACACGTTTGTATATATTCTCATTCTTATCTATTTTTTCTTTCCAAATATAAACAAAGTCTTTAATTGAATTGAATGTATGTTGTTGCAGGGCAATTTCCGTCTCAATCTAATTTTCTTGATTATATTTTACATCATTCTGGATTTTTGTTCTCCGATCTTTCAGACGTGCTCCAAAAAAAGTTGGGTTTAAAGTTTGCCATTTTTCAGAATAAAACTTCAGATGCTCCGTTGGAAAATTCTGGCTTCCCTTTGCAAAAAGTTAAAGATGTGAAATCAAAAACCTACTCAACTCCCTGAGTGATGAATGATGGAAGGAGTTGCTGTATCTACAGAAGCATTCCTACAGAGTTCACTTATGTTTTGTCCTAACAGGTCAAACTTGAAAATGAGATGCAGAAGTTTTATTTTACAATAAATTCAGAATCAGAGAATAGTTTAAGTCTCTTTAGCCTGTGGAAATAGATCCCACTGTTTATAGATTACACTATAAAAGGAAAACATGCCCAATTTGTTGCACCTTTATAGTGTTGCATTAAAATGGTTCCACAGCACAAAACAAACTAATTGAAAATTAAGAAAATAAGAAAGGAAAAAACTGAAGGCTTTTGTAGGATCTAAGATGGAACCATTGATCAAATGTGATCAATTAACTGATCATAAGCTAATTCACCTTTACACATGCAACTAATTGTACGTAAAATGTTCCTGGTTGTGCAGGTTTTTGCACAAAATGTAGATGAACAGACATAATCAGAGGCAGTTTTTGGCTTTAACTGTCAAGCATGGCGGGGGAGGAATGATGATTTGACAAGTCCTGGCAAGAGTGAACCTCTGTTACTATGATAAATTTTGCAGAAGAAATTTTATAAATAAACATTTGAAAAACAGATTTGCACAGACAATGGTGACTCAATTACAGAAATGATGCTGTCAGATTTTAAGTTGCCTTTGTCCATAATAATTTAAATCAGTTCTTAGACAACATATTGGAGAAAAGACTGCTAATGTCTGATATGTTTAGACTACAAGACAAAGTAAAAGTAGTTTTTAACATTAGTTTACATTTTTTGTTTTACTTGTTAATATTTAAACCTCAATACTTAAAATTTGGGAATTAAAAAAATTGCTTTTGAAGGTGAGTTTCTTCAAATTGAAACAACTACCAACCCACTAACATCTAGTTGTGATGCTGCCTTCTTAATATGAAGCAGATATTCAACAATATATTTGTGAGTTGGATACTCAATCTACAGTCTATGCCTGGGTGCGAGATAAACAACAATGCAGCATGGTTTAAACTGTTGCTGATCCTTTCGGGGGCATTTTTAACATTCCTTATTGAGTTTTAATCTGCTTTGCTTTCTTTTCATAGAATAAGCTGGTCAGGTCAGCATTGTGGTTTGTTTTCTGTGCCAAATGTAGGAACTCCAAGTACTGTGAGAAATACCTAATTGATCCTATTGCACCTCACCCTAGCAATGTTTTAGTTTTTCACCGAAAAACGAAGCGGACCAGATGTTGTCCCATCCAGACATTGTGCTCAGAGATGTTTTACAGAGTTTCTCTCTGTATCAATATTTCTCCTGCATAGCTGCAGGATCAGGCTTGCAGCACTCATGCTTATATAACAATGCTGATTAACAGAACATTTCCCTTTTGTGGACGACCACAAAGAGCAACTCTTAGCATCCCTGCGGCTGAGTCACCACAGAGCTTGGGCCCCATTCATGTTTTTCCCATGTTGCAATTTACTCACTGAATTAGGCTTCCACCAGAAAAAGTGTTTCGGTCCCAATTATCATCCGGCAAGAAAGAGGGGCAGTCGGACAGGGGTTGGGCGGGGGGTGCTTAAGCCTTTTCACCAGCGCTGCCTTGTTTCGCCTGTTCCTCTCCTTGAGAGAGTAATGTGTTTCCTCACACAAAAGGAGGATCTTCAGAGATATGCCAAGAGTCTGGAGAGTGTGTTTGCTGGACCTGTGAAGAGACCTCTTTAGGAGGCTTTGGGGACAATAGAGCATGGGCACCGGCCATGGTTTACTTTGTCCACGCCAAGCATTTCACACGCACCCGGGGCAACAGCCGGTCTGAGCAAAGGCACAACATTAGTCCGAGTTATTGAAAGGCCTTTTTCATCTTTGTCACCAAATCAGTGCAATTATTGCTCTGAGTTAGTTTAGGTTTTTTTCCAGCTACATGGGACTCTTCACACTTCTTTACCAGCAAACTATTTTCTCTCTGATGAGGGGAAATTACTGCTCTTGTGATACAGATACCATCATCTAATTTATCTGATTTAGTTTTGTGATTAAAGAACGCATCAAGATCTGTGCATCCATTGTGCATCCATTCTTTAATTCCGCTATTCTGAAAATACTTTACAGCTCATAAATATTGATTAGCAATTGCTGAACATGTAATTGTAATATTTACATAATTAAAATGCTTCTTTGCAGATAAGGTACATAAAATCTGACACTTTTTTAAACAATTTCAGGTAAATAACGAGTTTGCATTTTAAGGATAGACATCCTTTTCTTTCGTCTTTACTGCATCAACAGTCTTATCAACCTGCCTCCGCCTTATTGTTTGTCTTTCAGTGGTCAGGTTGTTGTTGCTATAGAAATATATAGATCTGACAAGCCCTGTGTTCCTCTCACTGAGTGCTAAACACAATAGAAAAACAGTGGAAAAAACTGTTTAAAATTCTTGTAATTGAGCAGAAATCACTCCATGGTTATGAACATCATTGAAAGTAATGTAAAAATACAATCCTAGGTTGAAATGGTGTTTCATTTATCCATCATCTGACAGGTGGATTCCTATTTAAAGATTATATATTTACCTCATCTTTCATAGTAGTATAGTTTGGCTGGGACTTATACTCAGATGCAACTTATATGTGATTTTTCCTAAATAATTAGAAACAACTGCCAAAGGGGATTGAAGGTGTCCGTGTCAGTAATTGCTACCGACAGCAACGCAGGAGAAGGAGCACCTCTGATCATAAAGCGACCTTCACTCTTGCCTCTGCAACTTGCATTCAACCGACCACTTTAAAAGGAAATGTCTATGTCAACACACGCTGTGCGCATTACTGACTTCTACTCTGAAACTCTCACGTTAACGCATCACTTTTCAAAGCTCTTAGGACCGAATCCAGGGTCTATGCACAAAATGGACGGCTATTGAACGCCCGTCAAACTTTGACCAATTTGATTTGATGATGACTTATTGATGACATCACATATGTACCAACTGTTTGAAAATTGATCATGAAGGAGCAATTAATAATTGTGTTTTGTGTACAAATGGCAAGTCTTTCATATATCAGAAGCGAGATTTGCACAGCTTCTACATTTCGCACCAAACCTCTTCCAACTGCAGGTACATGCGCTAATATCAGGTGGCGACAGTCCAGTGGGAACACACACGCATTCAAGAATGTACATATCATGTCCAGTGGAAACGTAGAATTACACTGGGCTTGGCGAAATTGTTCCAAGGCAATAGAATTCAAAGCATTTGAATTTGAATTTGAGTGATTTATGATTATCTTAATAATTCTTCATCTGCTGAGCTTGATTCCTCCTGGGTTTCCTGGAGCTAAACAACCATCCATGTGTTACTGCATATATTCAGTCTATCAGTGTTATATACTCTGTTATTATGATTTCCCTCACAAGATCAAATGTCTGTTCTTGTTCCCATATTTAGTTACATAAATGTCTCCCAAAAGTGCAATTATTCTTTAGTGCGACTTATATATGTTCTTTTCTTCTTCTTCTTTATCATTTTTGGTTGCTGCGATTTACACTCCAAAGCGACTTATAGTCCAAAGAATACGGTAGTAATCTGTGGGTAATTTTCATAAAGAGAGAGTAATGATGAAAAAAAACCCTAACGGTTCTCCTCCAAGCAGCACGCTCCTGGGGAGCAGTCACCTGAGACAACCCATAAATACTTTGTTAAGAAACACCTGATAACAGTGGCAGGTGAGCTCTTATGAAAACACAGCCACTTCAAACATCAGCCTCTGAGCTGCGTTTCCAACCGATGTTGTGTTAAATATTAATCTCATGCATTCCTGCAAAATCACAGTCAAATCTACTTGTGGAATGCAACATTAAGCTCTGAAACTGTACCGTATTTCCTAAACCACGAAGAAAGGCATGCTGGGAAGGCCTGTGCAGATTGTTTCTTAACCTCTGTCTCTCATCAGGGGGCTCTCAGTACTGATCCTTAAATTACTGCTCATCCAGGAGACCCTCCACACTGGCAGAGTTTGACAAATATGATCGTCGTATTCTCCCTTTGGTTTAAGTCAACAAAAGCACTGAGACAGCCAGCACTGACATTTGGACTTTGGCTTCTAAAGGCCATTCAGTTCATGAGGTGAAGGTGTGACTGTATGCCAAACGCATAAAATCCTAATGGATCACATGGTGCAGGTTTTGAGTAAGCGTGTGCAGGCAGATTTTTTTTTATTATAAACCACTCAACAGAATTAGCTTTTGACCTACATTTCCTTTCATGCGTTTGAGTGCTTAAGCTACAACTCAGAAGAACTGTGACTTGACTTATTGCCTGAGCAACCTACCAAAAAAAAAAAAAAAGCAAGTCATTTATGAATATTTGCTGAACAAAAACGAAACCTTCTTTTCACAGTTGTTTATGGTTTTGTTGCCTCTGTGGCATTTGAAAGGGTTTTTTGTGTGTGACTCACTCCAGTTGTAAATGCTAACAGATAACTTCCGAAGACTGAAAATCCTCCTTTGATACTGTGATGATGTGGGTGGACAGGTCCGTGAATGGCGCTTTTCTGAATCTAGCTTGACTTCTGATGGTGTATTTAATTAAATATGTTCCCTCTAATCTGAAAACAAAGACACAAAAACACAAATTCAACAGGATAAGATTAAAAAAACATGACCACATATGTGAGATGACAATTTTAAACAAACTGCGAAATATAATGATGTTTCATAGCAACAACAGAAAGACTCTGGGGTATGTAATATGATGATGTAGCATCTGATAACATAGAATAGGGACGATCAACATATTGACAAGCTGTAGTACTCTGTAAGCTGATACAGAGGGAAACCACTGGCAAAAGGTTTGTAGACTGTTATAATGAGACTGAATATTCAAAGTTTTTTTGTTGTTGCATTAAATACAGTGTAGAATTTATAAAGATTTAAAAAGGAAGGGCTTAACTGCAGAACACAAACGAAACCTTAAAATTCCATTAATTGAAATTTCTGTAATTGATATTTGTAAAGCACCGTAATGCTCCACTACATACTGTTCACTACATACTGTTCTTGTTCTATTTAAGACGAAGTTCTATTTTTTTCCTGACATATTTGTGGGTAATTCTGGCTGAATCCAATTGATTCTACAGCCAAAATTGACTCAAAAACATGAGAAAAAAAATATTGATATGAAATTAACGATCACAACGACAATTAAAACTAGGTGGACAAATAATAAAAAACATTACACTTTAGGAAACAAAAGAAAATTCCGAAAACCGAAACATTAAAAGAAATATTTAAAAAGCAAAACAAGTAATTTCTAGAAATCACAATAAAACGTTGAGAAATGAAACAAAATAAGAATTGGAAGAAGTCGGTATACTGAGATTTCACTGATTATATCATAATGTAGGAGTTTTGAAGAGGAGGGAGAGCAGAAGGAGGTTTTGCTCGAACTGATGATGATGAGTATCCATCAACTGTGGTAAAGAGTTGATTGATCAATCACTGAATGTTTGCAGTGGCTGTGGCCAGAAGTTTAAAGTCACACTCCAATCATCTTTTGATCCATTTTAAAGTATTTCAAGAGGACTTTTAATTATGAGCATGACATTTTTAGCCAAAAGAATAAAAAACTGTGACATAGTAATTCATTAGAAATTTACTGAGTTTAGGGTGGAGCTGCGAAGAGCAAGCCTGCACTGATTACCCATAATCCATTTGTGTACAAGCTCTCCCGCTGGCTTACAGCCTCTCACACCTTCAACCTAACATTACAGGAAAACAAAAATGGCAAGTGATGTTGGAGTTATCCAGCCGTACAGTATTGAGCCAGATGCCAGCTCAGACGAGGAAAACAAAGATGTACATGAATCTATTTGTCTGCAAGTGGATGCATCAGAATGGAGCGGAGCAGGGAGCTTGTGGCCTCGCTATTGTAGTTTGTAAATAACAGCTAAAAGGTTTTTTAAATAGCACTTTGTCGTCTGCTCCTGATTCACCGCGATTGAATATCAAAAAGCATTTTATATGTTTTATTGTTTCATTTCATTATATGATCATTATATGTTTCAATGTTTCATTTTATAACATTTCATTTTAAATTCTGTAAATTACTTTTTCACAATCTTTCATTTTTATTTTGTTTCTTTTCTGATGTTGGAATTTTTTTTTTTTTTTTTTGCAATTATGTTTTGGTTTCTGGAATTTGTTTTGATTACTAAAATATGATGTTTTTTCTTGTTTGTTTGCTTTTGTTTAGATTGTTGTGATCTTCAATATATTTGTGTTGATGTGATTTGTACCTGAACGCTGTGTGTGGCTGGAAAATGAAGTGAAACTCTGTGACGGGAGTATCTGGCACAGATAGAGCATAACAAACTGTTATGGATTACATTTAAAACAATGAACTTTTTTTTAATTAATAAAAATACACATATGTATTCTCATACCAAGCATTTTATAGTGGCCTATGATTTTTTTTTTTAAAAAGCTCATGTAATCCTATTTTTTAAGAATTATTTTTAAATACACACACAAATGGAGCATACATTTATTTAATTAACAATTCCTATTATACAATGGACAGGAAATGCCTCCATATTCTAAATAAATTGATGAAAATTAGCATTGTGCAAACATGGTGTGTTGTAGCACGTATTTCCTGTTCATTACTGTGCACTCTCCAATTCAAATAAATGAAATAAAAATCAATAAATAAAAATAAACCAGTGTGGTCAATGCTGCCAAAACGGTTTGACAGAATATGTGTTGTATTGTTTAAAATCTCACATAAGGAGACTAGATCTGAAATAAGCCATAACAAGGAGGACTTCAGACACATTTGGACTGTCTTTAGGGGCTGGGAACAAGATGCTGTCCAAGGAAATGGTAAAGTCGCACAACGATACAGGAATTCATAAAAAAATAAAAATAAATAAAGAATAGATAAAACAGATGAGTGCAGATCGATAGGCTCAAAATAGTGCACACATATTTGAGAAAGTAATGCTTTTTGCTGTTTTATGATGATTAAGAAGTTGGTCATGAAACTTGACAAAACCCCTTTGGACAGCCTCGGTTCTTCACATCATTATGCAGATTTCGCGGACGGTCTGTGTAATCCCAGACAAAGACTTTTTTGGTAAAATAGGATGCAGGTTTTACAGCAGATTAATGCCACAGCGATGTGTTCCACCGCAGATGATCCAGACCTAAACACACCCCTCACGGGGTAGTGGAAATGTCGGGGGGCTTCCTTCCTCTAAAAGGGCGTAGGGCCGCGGGGTGACATGCACTGCAGAAATCATCCTGTTGGTAATGTTCTCACTGGGAGGAAAAAAAGGATGCCAGAAAGAAAAGACAAAGTAATTCAGGTCGCTTTTGTTGAAAATCCTCCCAAGAGCTACTCAGGCCATGATTTCATTATCAGTCCGACTCGCACTAATCCTCTCAGAGAGGAGTTGGCCCTTGTTGGATGTCCATACTTGGGTATCAAAAACTCTGGGTGTCAAAAGGGCTGGGAGGGTCCAATATCCCTGAAGTTTACCGTGTGTGTTTGTGAGGCTGTGTAATTAATTGTGCGTGTTGGCAGATGAATGTAGAAATGCTGGTGTGTGAGTGTTGAGTGAAATGCTGGATGTCTGAGATCCTCCCAGGCTCTCTAGACTGTTTTGATTTCCCACTTCATGGAGGACGTGAGCGTAATCTCCTCAGGATTCCCCCTCTAGAGGTTTTTAGCTGCCATAAGCCACCATTCAACAGGCAAAACCCAACATGGGCTCCACACAGCCAGCTGGTATTACTGCGTGATTGGGGAGGGGAGAAGCCTTAATCTGCCCTTGGAGCTAACCTGTTGCTGAAAAGAAACCAGTGGCATCCAGCCAGCCAGCCAGGGGACTGCCTTCACTGACAAAGAATATTCTTTTTGGAAGAAAACCTGCATGGGAAAAAAAATTGCAAAAATACTCAGATTTTGTCATTTTCGTCCTCATGAATTCATTGAGCAGGCGGGTGAGACGTTTGCACTGTCATACATTAATGTATTATTGATTTAACATGTTTGAGTTACCTTCAATCTAAAAAAAAAAGAAAATATATATGCATTACAGTGTGTGAAGCAGGCAGACCTTCAAAATCAGACTCTATGCGCCGCAAACTGTTTACTTGCAAAGATTCAAAACTTTGTTGTTGACATTCAAGACCCTTTACCAGGCTTGCTACGCACCTTTCCAAGCTGATCTCTAAATTAGCACAGTCAACATGTTTTTGTCTCATTGGGAGAGCTAGGATGTAGAAATAAAGAAATTATTATTGAAATGAGTCAAAGTCCTTTTCCTCCAAAATGTTGCCAATAGAAAAACATGACAAACGGCATAAACTTGCGAATATAAATGTTGTATGTCAGTGTTAAAAGCATATCACATTTTGAATGTTTAAATGGTTTCATTATATAATTTGTCAATTTATGTTTTTGATAAACTGCATTCTAGTTAACCTCATACCTCCTCCTTGCCCTTTTTACTGTTTTTGGTGTTTGTTGATTGGCAAACCTACCTTGCCCAGGCACTATAGTTGAAAATTAACTTTGCAGCACATTCACAGAAATATTCATCAATGTACCCTGACCCTGTTGGAATAAATATTAAACAAATAAAGGTTTAAGACTCAATATGCTCTGTAATTTTTGGTTTAATTTTAAGTATGATATCTTAAGTCGTTAAATAATGACAAGTTAGACTGGCATTCATTGTCATCATTATGGAAATAGAAATTTGGATTTATGTTCTAAAAATAAGTGCTAGTTTTGTTCGCATTGGGATGTGTAACATTTAGTTTTAAGTAACCATAGCATATTTTCCCTTTTTGAATGCTTGTGTGGAAGTCATTGTTTTTAGATTATGATGTCTTACTTTGAAAATTCTTGTTGCATGAACAGATAATTTTACTATTTTGCAGTGAATTTCTTCTTAAGCTTAGTTTTCTTTTTCCAGTTTTAGGCTACCTCCTTGATTAAATTAAACTGTCTTTTAGTGAGTTCACACCGTAGAATATTTAATGCTGCTTTGCTGGTGTTTATATTTTAAAATAATTTTATATACAATGTGAAACAATATAATATTTTTAGGGGTTCATATTCCAGCTGACTGAAAACGGGCAAGTCTGTGGTTTTTATTTACATGTATATTGATAAAAATAGGTGATTTTAAGTATTGTTACATTTTAAAGTTTTAAAGATCATTGTTACAGTAATTGCATTTCCCGTGGTCTTTTAATTATAATTATGCTGGCTTTTAGTTAAATTCTAGCACATAGTGTCTGCAGAGCGGCAAGAGTTTATTAGAAATTTGCCCTTTAAGTTGTAGGCGGGACTGTATTTATAATTATGCCCTTTCAAAACAGCATTTTTTTCATATGCTCCTGATTTAACAATCATTTGCATAAAGAAATACTCACAAATGTCGTTTTAATCCTAATTTTCTTTATATCTTCCCTCATCAGAAAAATGCCACAAGAACAAAAACACATTTTCATGGGAGTGGGTTTTTACAAGACCACACACGACTAAAATGAACAAATTCCCAACAATCCCTTCTTTATTTAGTTGCCTATACTTTATTCCAGATTTAATCCTAAATCAAATATATGTTAATATCCTAAGAATATTTGGGTTGGTGGCTCAAAAAGGATTTTTCGGATAAACGGAACAGGTGACAAGGCTATATCCATCAGCCTTATGACAAAAGCTTCCATAATCTAAGTGTTTATGTGAGGCTCATTTGATTAGGACCCAGTTACCAAACCAATATTTTGACTCTGTGGTAAAGTTTTTTTGCAGGAAATTCATAAATAAATCGATGGTTATGAAATGAATTCATTGCCTGCCACTCAAGTAAATCTTTATAAGTGCTTTATCTGAAAACTAGTATTGTTTGGAGTAACAACGTGGATGTGAGATGGAAAATACTAACAAGGACTGAGGTGACCTCATTGCAGTGCAGTAGCATGTCCTCCTCTCCAGCCAACAGATTCACATCATATTGCACATATTGATGGATTGCTGGCTAGTTTGAAGAGCTTAAAATAAGTTCCTCTGCTGTGCGATCAAGTCTGAGCAGTGTGTCTTATAATGCAGCACTAAGAAGAAAAGGCCCCGTCACACTGGCTCTCTGTTACTCTCAAGGTCCTTCGTCATTTGACTGTCTGAATGGCTTTGTGTGACAGTTGTAGCTATGCAGCACTGATTGCAGCCAAGACTCACCGTGTTACCATGGAAATGGCGCTCACGTTACTCCTTTTGTGCCGTGCTGTTTTACTTTCATCCGTGACAAAACGTATTATTTAAGAGCTAAAGGTTCGATTGAGTATTCTGCTGAGGATAAATAAAATTAGGATCATCATTTTTCCTAATGTAGGAAAAATGATTTTTGAGAGTTTTTGAGAAAGAATTTTGTTTTTGTTTGTGAATAATTTAAAAAAAAAATGTAAAAGGAGCCTAATATAGCAAAATTTACAAACTTCATGAGTGCAACAATATTGCTGCTTCAACCTGTGGGCTTGAATTTAAAATTTGCCATTTACGGAAGTGTTTTTCAACTGTTTGACAACATTTAAACAGTTTTAGGAGCATCACTGCACCTTCTTGGTTTAAGAAAATTTACATAAAAACTCAAGAGTACTGAAATGGAGGCTGGATGGATCAGTTGGCTGGGTGTAGGATGTTTCCCAGGGGCGCAATGAGCCAAAAAAACCAGTGTTAAGGCAAGACCTTTAGTGCTGCTGCCTATATGTCTTCTCCCTGTGCCTTGAAACTAAAGGGTTGTCAGGAAGGGCATCCAGAGTTGTATGTATTTGTTTTCTTCTGTATGTATACATATTTTCCAAATTCAAATATTCATAACATTTTTGTAAATAGTTTGACAAAAACGATCTTCAATATTCAAAGAACAGCCTGAAAGACTATTTTGCAACGTACCATTAAATCCAGGACTTTTAGCATAACCTTGAACAGAATAAACATCAAGAATATTTGTAATAAATGTGGAAATAATTTCAGGCATTACAGGATTGATCACGGCAGGTAAGGCAACAATAGTTTTTCCCCTGAAAATGATCTCTTCTGAGGTTAAATCAGAAGCTGCTAAGATATTTTTATTAATAAAAATACCATATTTTTGTGAGTCCATATGTGTTTTTAAAAATTATCTGTAAAATGAAGAATTATTTATTTATTTGCCTTATGGTATTTTTGTGATTTTCTCAGATTATTTTTTTTGACTAACAGAATTTTGATCAACAGTTTGTTTATTTTTATTAACCTTTATTGTACCAGGAGGATCAGTTGAGAACAGTTTCCCATTTACAATGATGACCTGGCATTTTATATTACTATTTTTTTCGCATTATGTTCTTTTAATAATAATTTTTAAAAAGTGCTCACTGCTTTTAAAAAAATGTACGAATTGATTTAAGAATTGTCCAAATTAATCTTAATAGTGTTTAATTCGTAGTTGTTCATATATTTTTTTCCTATAGTCAACAACATGAGACCTAAAAATTAACCATTTTTAATGATAAGCAAACTTCCTGATTGCCAAAAGCTGAAATTTTATGATTAATGTAGGCTAATCTTTTCAAAATAAGGTGTATTTTGATTGTGAGCAGCGCTGCACCTCAGCAGACAGTATAAATACTGCATGTGTCATCACGGGGCTTCTAAGAAGCCATGGCTGGGGCGCTCTCAGATTGGCACTGCACTGTTTGAAGTTGTCTATGTGAGAAAGAAGCCCAGGGACAATTATCTTGTACATCCTCAGCAGTTCTGACATGACGGAGGAAAGGCTGAGTAAAGGAAGATCAGAGGAGAGAACACATAGAAATACATCTGAGGCCTTTGTAGATCCCAGGTATTACCGACTGTCTGAATTACCAGGATACACATACTTCACTAGACAGTCAACATGTCATGTCTTAACAGCGTTTGGCCTGACCTAAGAGCCAAAATTCTTAAATGAAGCCTGGTGAGCTCCGTGCCGTTTCGCAAGCTTAGATGAGGTCTTAAGCCTCAACAGAAGATGAATGCCGAGTGCTAAATTAATTTGAGGCATTTTCTTTTGTGTGCTGACAAAAGCGACCAGGTTGGTGCTGCTTTCCATAGCTGATGACAGATCATTGGGCTGCTGTGTTTGCCCAGGTGTCAGGCCTCCCGCTGCAGACAAGCAGAGGGTTTGTCCAGGCCGCCGAACCTCGCATTGCTGAAGTAGCTGTGTCTCGATTGTACACATCGTCTTATTCAGAGCTGCTGTGAAAGAAGTTCTAAAAAGTAATTGTGACAAAATAAAGGTGATTGAAATGTTGGAACATGCCCTGTATTCAAGACATTTCAGGCTGCAAGGAAGAGACTTTTCAAGTATCTGTACGCTGTATTCTTGAATATCTTTCTAAACATCAATCAACGTGAAGTGTATACATTTAAATGTGTTTTAATTGCTTGGTTAAGTTAAAAAAAAGTCATGTTTGGTAGATCAGTGGAGGAGTGATTAGGAATTTCTGAAGTATAAACTTTTTGGATATTGTTATATCTGCATGATCCTGGTGAAGTTAAAGAACCACTCTGATGAAAATTGGGTTTTTAAAAGGTTCTTGTGGGACTTTTCTGATGATGGGGGACACACACATATAGATAAAAATTGCATCCTGATTATTTCTTTATTCAAATCGCTGTGAAGCACGTGCAGACAAAAATAAATGTTGTCTTTTATAACAGAAAATACACAGGCCAGGCCACCAGGTCCCTGCTCCGCTCCATTCTCATGCATCCACTTGCAGACAATTAGATCCACGTTAGGTCTTTGTTTTCCTCGTCTGAGCTGACATCTGGCTCAAAACCGTACAGGTGGATAGCTCCAATATTTCTCGCCATTTTTGTGTTGCACCAGAAATGTTAGGTTGGGGATATGAGAGGGCTGTAGTAGCAGAAGAGCGCATAAACAGAGAGCTCTCAACAACAGGGAGGGGAAGGGGTGGCGGCGTTGCTCCTCAATGATCGCACCCACGACTCAAAGGGGAATTTCTAATAAACTACTGCAGAAAATATGTCCTGGAAAAGGACATAGGTTTTTTTTAGATAAAAAAAATTGTCTTTATCATTATTAAAACACCACCGGGACCCTTTTAGAAGTAAATAAAGAGATGACCAGAGTGGAACTTTAAAATGTTGGATCATCAGTCAGATGTGTGTAGTACTGGGTGGAGCCATGGCTGCACAGCTGGCACATGCCTCTGCAGCTCTAAATTGCCTTTGCCTGCCATGCATGACATCTTTTACCTTTATCCAACCCCAGAGATGCTAAGCAGCCAGTTTGCATGATTCCCAGTCACTGTAGTATATTTTGCATATCTTTAATGGTGTTTATAACCACCTTTCAGGAGGATTTAAAAGCGGTTTGTGCAGTCACAGTGGAATCACAGGTGGCTGGGTTGAAGGAGTGTCATTTGCACTTTTTCCACAGTCAGTTTCTTCCATGGTGTGTTTTTTTGAAAACCTTGGATTCGATCGTGTGCTCACATGCTCATCCTGCAAGTTTATATTTGTCCCCCTTTTCACTTTTAGGAGTTGATATAAGAAGGGGGGGGGGGCAAAAAAATCCTGCTGAATTATGTGTCAAAGTTGAAAAAGAGCACAAATTTCTCCACATTACCACAGCTTATGGGACAATAGTGCAAGGGGATTCATTTGTCCACAGGGTGAGCGGAAAATAATTAGCAACCTCTGCCACTTAATTTGGAGGCTGAGACCTTACCCTGCGAAGTTTTGTTTTTCTAAGCCTCCAACATAACAGAGTGTGTCTTGCCGTCAGCACCTTAAGCAAGTAAAAGCACTTCTTTTATGAACTAAACCTGCTAGATATTTGCTTTGTGAAGCCCTGCAAGAAGAAAAGGGGAGGGCCTGCAGTGAATAACTTTTAAAACACTATGGAAGAAATGAAAAAAGCTGCAGGAGACATGAAAGAGCAGGAGAAATGAATTGAATGTTGTTGTTTTTTCAATTCTAGTAGAAAGAGGGCGATGGAATCTGAGTTCTCCTTTTCCAAAAGCTTTAGCCAGGTGATTCATCACAGCGCTCTGTCAAAAGGGCTTTCCACAACATGAGATGAACAATAACACTGTGATTGCAAAGACAGGAGTGCTCGATTGAAAGATATCAGCTATAGGGTCAGCAGAGGAGAGCCAAACAGGGGAGCAAAAGTGAAGGTGGAGGGAGGGGAGAGAGGCTGCTCACTGATGGAAAAAAAAAAATCGTAACCCTTCCAAATGGGTGTCAAGAAAGCTTTTCTGCGTAACGAGAACATCCAAATTTAACCAAAACAAATTTAACAGCTTTTTAACTGTGAATAGAAGAGCTGCCAGGCTTGCCAGATTGCCAGATTGAAAATGTAGCAAAGAAGTGCAACCTTCAGACTGATGGCGAGTCCTCAGCTGGGGAGCGATGCTGAGCGGAGCGTGAACCGCCGCCAGACACCGATATCGCCCAATCAGCCTAAAGGGATTCAGATTCTTCATGCACTTCCTGACCAAAATTCTGTGTCACCGCAAAAATAATAAATGTAATCCCTACTGCAATTTAGTAAGGTGGAAGTTTGCATTACTGCAATGAGGCACATTGCAATAAAATCACAATAATTCACAGTTTAACCCTTGTGCGATCCTAGGGACTTTAACATTGGGTGTGGGGTCATCTGGACCCCACACCCAATGTGCGCTAAACCTTTTGTCTTCGTTGATTTTTGATCTTCACTGGTGTCTATGGATTACATGAAATCCTCTTCACCTTTATCATGGTAGGGAGAAAATGTCAATGTAAGGGATAAATCAGGGGGGAAAACATTTCTGAAAAACATTTGTCCTTTTCTTATCTGATGCAGAAATGCAGTTTAGTTCAGTTTCCTGATTAAGTGTCTACACAGCAAACTGTTTGAGACATTCAAGATATTTAACTAGGTTTTAAGTTGTTTTAAGTTCTGTTTGCTCTACACCTTTCCAAGAGTCTCTCAAAATCAGCATGAGAATTTAGAAGTTAATCTGTACTGCTTTAAAGACCCACTCCAATGAAAATCGAGTTTTGGTCTTTTAACGTGGCATTGTGGCATTTTTCTAATGATGGAGGACATAAATTAAGAAAATGTAGATTTCATTGCATTTTTGAGTTTTTTGAGAATCAGAAGCAGACGGAAAAATGCTGTTGGAGAAAGAACATATTTATTATGCTGTAAGCTAGCAGGAGAGCATGTAAACAGAGCGTACTTGGCGACAGTGAGGGGAAGTGCGGGCGGGGTTGATCCGTGCCAATGTTCACACCCAGAACTGAGAGGTATATTTCTAATAACCCCACAGCTCTGCAGAAACTATGTCCTTGATAATGTTTTTTCATGATTTTGCCTAAAAACAGCATAATTATAAATAAAAGACCACTGGGAATGTTTTGAAAATAGATCAAAAGATGATCGGAGTGGGTCTTTAAGTTGTGTGCCAAACAGAATACTTATTGCAACTGATAAATTAGCACTCTGGAACTTTTTTGGCATTACTGAAGCTTAATAAAAAAGGTGACATAGGAAAATGTAATTTAACATTTCATGTTCTCAATGAAATAACATCAAAAAGAGGACTTGTTATGGGCAAAAAACTTTGTCTTTAAAAAGAATAGAATAATATGATATATAATATGATATGTAATCAATGAGCTCACACACTCATATTCTGCGGTCTGACCAGGAGTAGGCCCTGCCACTTCATAGGTCAGATAAATCAGAATACATTTAGATTTTCATAGCACTGAAAGTAATAACAGGGAAATCAATCAAAACATGTCCTTAATATCCAAAGAAAGTGTTATCAACATCTGCAATAGACATAGAGTTCCCACTCACAATATAGATATATACTATTTATGGCATATGAAGTGTTTTTTGGTGTAATTCCATCCAGCAGAAGGTGACAGTAGAGAGAATGGAAGATTAGAAAGAAACTTCCAGCAGAACTCCAAAAGGACGAACATCTGCCGTGACCGTGCCGTGATTTGAACATTTTTGTCAGATGGGCTCATTTTCGCCGTTTCTATCTTAAAAACAATCACATTTCACGTTTCCTCACTACACACCTTGGTGTTTTTTAGCATACCATTGCGTGCTCCACAGCAAGATGTCAATAAAATCAAACCTTATCATTTCTCTAGTGTTTTTAATCAAAGATTGGAATACCAAGGCATGCAGAGTGCAGAAACAGTTGCATTGCATCATTACTTCTTTCAACAACAGTCTTTTTAGGAGTGCCTACCAGAACAGCAATCATGAAAGAACTAAAAGATGCCGGCTGATGTTCTGAAATGTTTTTTCATTTTAGCTCTAAGAAGGATTTCTGCTGTTCAATAGAAGCTGGCGTCTTTTGTCACATTTTGTTTTTTCATAATGTTGCTCGAGACCTTTCACGCAGACTTCACTTCAAAGACTCGCACAAACAGTTTGGTAATGATTCTATGAAATCATGTTAAATCTAAACTTTACCAGCTGGCAGTTTTTCTCTTCTGTTGTTTTAACTAGTATTACATTAATCTAATCTATGTTTAAATGGCTAAATTGGTGCAAAACAAAGTTTTTTTTGTTTTTTGAATTGGGGAATAAAAACTGTGCTTGTTTTTATGATATATAGCTTGGTTTATTTTCCATTACAGTTTTACCAAACATACGTATTTAGAGTGTTTTATAAGACATATGATGTTAGGACAAACCAGGAACCGGAAAGATCACCTGGTCAAAAAAACAAAACAAAAAAAAATCCTGAAAAGAAAATCAAAGCTTGACTGCCTACTATATTTTCTACACACTGAATACTATAGATTTTAATACAAATATTCGAACTGTTAATAACTCAAAGGTCACTTATAAATGACTCTAGAATAGATTTGTCTAGAATATTTATTTATTTATTTATTTTTTAAGATCACTGGTGTTTTGGTTTATATTTTTAATTTTTACCTCAAAATGCCTGCGAATATGCACTGTCTTCATTTGTAAGCGTGGAAAATATTTGTTCCAGCAAAACGTACAACCTTAAAAGTAAACTTCACACTGTGACGTTTTTTAAAATTTGCAATAACCAAAAATGTTGTGACCATTTCCCTAAAATATTGTAAATTGAGGACCATCATTTTGGGGGGTTTATTTTTGTAGAATTTCAATAAGCTCTCTAGTTTTGTGTCCTTGACCATGTCCTGTTTGTACAGGGATTTCTTCTTGTTTTTTGTCGAGAACTGATGCTGTAGGACCCAATATATGTTTGTAGGAGGCTTGGTGGCAGAAACCTAAAGATTAAATAACAAACCAAAACATGGCAAAACCAAGGGAGAAACAGAAGAGTGACAAAGTAGATGATCCGACAAGAAGAACGGAAATCCAAACGCTTACATGCACACACACTGTAGACAATGAATTAAAATGAAGAGGGCTGTGAATGATTACAAACCTAAACCTGGAGTGACTGACAGAGGGAAAACAGAGCATGCTCAAAATCAGGAACACGAATGAAAAACCAAACGGCTCCATCCACACAGTTTTTGTGCTTACTTTCAAAAACGCTGAACTTTCTAAATGAGTCCAACAATATTTGCAGGAAGTTCTTTCTGCATCTATTCTCATACATTTCCTGTTTCTAATGCAAAATAACCACATCTTAAAAATGTATATTCCCAATCTAAATAAATCAACGTGAGAATATTGTACTAGAGAACTGGACTGAGCAATCCCTCCCCCCTCGCATTCCAAAACAGGAAGTACCTGGTGGTTCTAAGAAGCCAAAATACCATAAACTTCTAAATAAACAGTTATGACTCAGTCATTCTACTTGTTAGAATGACCATTCTAATTTTTTTCATTATGTTTTTTTTTCTTTATCACAAACTATTCAAGCTATAAACTCACCAATTAGATGCCTCAGTAAAAACATGTGGTGCCTACTGGTCCCCACCTCACACTGTTTGATTGATAGATTCTCCTGAGCCAGCTTTTGGTGGAAGCGGTGTGGACTTCAGACAAGCTTACTCCAGATGGGGACAATAGTTTCTTCATAAATGTTGACTCATACCAACTCGGACCCATCCCTGTCGTCTGGCTCCAACATGTCCATATCATGGAAAAATAGCGACTGAATGGGGGGTACGTCACACTCACTCAGTCCAGTTCTCTTATACAGTCAATGGTTTTTACTACTGATCTAACAAACCATCTATTTTAATGGCCACGAATGAAATAATTAACTTTCAAACAGGAAAAAAAAGACAAGAAAGCAGGAAAACAATTACGTGATTTTAATTTAATCAATTCATTAAAATGTGTCTAAACAGCACTGAAGATGAGCCTGAGCTCACCTGAGAGGTTATCAGGCAAAAACAAAACAGTGAAATTATATGTGAGAAACAGGCAATGCCAACAATTTGTCTTAAGTACGACGAGCACTATGATTTTTTTTTAATTTGCTTTCAAGCTGAATGAAAATGCTTCACATTCATTTTTACATTTTATTTTGGTTTTTCTAATGTTGGCCCACAGCATCACATTTCAGAATATATGTCTACCTCCTCCAAAACGTAATAAATGGGTAATAACCTCAGTCAGTATTTACACTCAGGGCTGAGCTCCACCATTACCCCTCCATCGATATCAGCACTTTACGTTCAGAAGACTCAGAGCCGGTCCTCCGGCCTGTAATTTTCATAGTCCCTAATTCACGGTGAGAAGGAATAATATTACAGGGTGTTGAGATAAATAGTGATGACACTCATGTGTAATTGTGAGAGGAATCCACAACTCTCACTGCTTACAAAAGCTGCTATACCTTACCACCTACTGTATGTTATATGAGAGGGCCTGCGTCACAACAGAGCAGGTATGAAATGTGCTCTGTGGGAAAACAATCCATGACGTATGGATGATGAGGAAACTTCAAGAGGAACATCTTCTGCAGACAGGGACTTTGCATTTGGCTTCACTTCTGCTGTCCGCTACAATAATCATTTATATTTTCTTTTCTTTAGGTAAAAGGTCATTTTTAATTCTGTAAGCATGCTATTAGAGGCTATGTTTTGGCTTAATCTTGTTAAAGATAATCAAAGTTAAAAATTAATGTGTTGATAGCAGTGTAATAATGGACTTTAGGCACGACGCCTCGAGTTGGTTATTCCTTTTGGGGCAAAAACAATCCGTTTTATTTGCATAGAAGTACCCATTTCATTTCGAACTTTATTTTATAAAGCAATGTTATAATTTGTATCTAGTTTTAAACAAATAGGCATTTAACCACAATAATTACTGCACTAAACGGGTCGGTTGAAGCTATAAACCTTATTTAAGCCTTTGCTCATCTCAACTTCAAGTGACGGTTCAGTGCTTAGAGTTTAAGAATTTTTTTGACTTGTAATACAACCAAATGCTAATTTCCCGTAACATGCTTGCTGTCTTTATTGACCATACTTTTTATTTGTCGTCATCTTTGTGCGCAGAAAAGCAAAAAAGAGAAACTTTGTGAAAGGTTATTGGCTCACTGTGCAGCCTAAAGTGAAATTGTTTCCTTGTTACTCACATTAAACATTGAAAAGATGCTACTTTTACTTATCATAGGTCTAAAGAAAATATGGAACAGCATTAAAACAATCCACACAGTTTGCCACCAGAGTGTAACTATTGTTACATGGCAGACTCAATTTTTAGGTAGACTCCTGGCTTGCAAAAACCTGGTTTAAGAAGCATCTTTGTGCCAAATTAGGTTAGTTTTACTATGCAAAGCGACATCTTCATTGTCAGGTTTCCCTCAGGGATGCATAAATTGCATCCACTGCTGTCTGTCTATATAACTTTACTGAAAGCACTTTACTAATGTAAAGTGGTGCATAATGGCATAAGCCGCTTTTCTCTGTGACAGAATCAGCTGATGATTGCGTGAGAACTTCATTACTATAAAGTGTTGGATATCAACACACAGCTGTTTCTCTCCATTTCAGAATCAGCTGATTCCCGTTGATTGCGCAAACAGACGAAGTGCTATGGTGGTCTAAGGAATGTCAACACTGGAGCTTAAGCTCTGGTGAGAAAGGGTCAATATCCTTTGAAATCGAATAACTCCTGTCCTTTACAGCCAAATGCATTATAAATCTAGGAATTAATATTTTTCTGTCCAAGCAGCCGGCAGATATACTTACAAATATCCCAGGGTGCAAGGTATGACTGTCATGACCTGACTGGTATGACCTGACTGTTTCAAAGTCCTGTCCAAAAACACAGGGAATATTTAGGACTTTTGTTTTAATCCAAAATGCACAACACTCACCATTTCTGTCTCTTGTTCTTATTTTGTTCTTATATGGTTCCATTTGGAAAATATTCACATCATTGAGATCTCAAAAAATATATTTCAAACATATATACAAACAATGTTTTTCAGCAGAAATGGCAGAATTTAGGCGGTTTGGGAGAAGAAGCTTTCTAGGATCCATAGGAGTGGAATAAAATGTCATTTTACTGTTTATATAAATGTAGATGCAAGTTTGGGTCCAAACTTTATCCCATTTCATCATCGCGCTAATCATTTTTACTATCGTGTTTTTAGTTTTTAATTGCACTAAGTCACAGGATACAGTGGGATAAGAGAGATCAAACCTGGAAAGCTGCTGAGTGCAGGTTTCTGTTAACAGAGGAATTAAATCGGAGCAGTAGGTATGATTGTGTTTAAGCTGGGCTTTTTTCTATATTTGACTTGTGATAGAGAAGCAAATAAAATGTGGCAGCTGGAAGTAAAGTCAGTGGCATAGATGTGGGCTCATATGTCCAGGGTTTTATAGAAACATATATTTCTGGCTATTTCTATCTCCTACAAAGATCTAGATTAACATTCAAATTGATATTTTTGTAACCATCAATCAGAGCAATCGCAAGGCTGCAAGAGAGTCATTCCAGAGCAGTTGATTAGTGAAAACCTTGATACTTTTATTCTGAAAAGTTAAACAAGACAGGCTTTTGGTGATAAATTAGATTTAAAATATTGCAGATCATAAATATAGAAACTTTTTAAAACACACTAGAAACTGTTTTATAGTTTACTTTACAATGCAGGCTTAAACAAATCACACAGGAATGTCCCAGTTGATGTGCTACCAAACGACTGCTCTCCTTATGCTTGCATGTATTGGGATTTATGGAGGGCCAAGTAAAAACTGAAAGAGGAGACTGCTTGAGAGCGTGACCTGAGGCATTTTAGAAAAGGAAATGTCAAATTGTTGAGACAGATAATATTTACAGGCGTTGTTGAAATCCTGATCCTAATCCTCTTTTTTTTAATGCTTTCCTTTAATTCTTGATATTAACTTCTTTGAGCTTACAAAGATATTAATGCAAGAACTGAAACCAAGCTGCAAGCTCTCTTCCGCAGTTATCATCTACGTATTATTACAAGCGATTTCTCAGAAGTCTTCCAGAGTGAGTGTACTTTGGTAAGCACTTCAGAGCAGAGAGGTAAATATTTGCTGTCTTGGACACCACTATCTTCAGATCCACTCTTGTCACTTGTTCAACTAAACTACTTATGGCTATACGGCAGTAGATTACTTTCTTCTTTTGCCTGTGAGCCTGCAAAGATAAGAACAAAATTCCAGCCATGCAAAAAATGAAAAAAACATTTGAGAGCATTTTTTTATCAATCAGCAATCTAGGAAATTTTATTTTGTATTTGCATATTCGATAAAAAGATGAAGTAGAAAAGCAGCACTAGACTAAAGTCCAAACATCTCTGTCCATCAGTAATCCCAAAAACGCAACAAAGACAAACATTAGGCACTTCCCCAGACCGATGTTATACTATAAACTGTCAACCAACACTTTAGTGGAGCCATTGCTTCCTCCTGCATGCTGGCCTCGTCACTGAAAGCTTCCCTATTTGCTCTCCCCAGAAAAAGAAAAATCCCACCAACATATAAAAACTCCTCTAGACTATCCTGAGATACTCAATTTCCACCCACAGCCTTACACACGATTGAAAAACATCTGCTGAATGATAAAAAGAATCGTCTTCTCCAAATTAGCACCGCATTCAAAAGTTCTGAAAGGCTGCTGAATGTCAACAATGGAGGCTGAGCAGCAAAAAGCTTAATTATCCGTGATGTGTGCGGCTCGTTTGGTTGTGCAGATCATGTCTCTACCCAGGCTCAGTCCAGATGATGTAATATCATATTTGTCTGGAGCATTACATCATCGATACTGCTGGTGAGACGGAGATGCTCAGGCTGCACAGCATCAGAAGCACCGGGAAGCTAAAACTGGCAACATTGCAACATTCGGGGGCCAGGATTTCTGACAGATAAAATTAGGACTAAATACATTTTTATGCTTACATACAGGTTTCCTCATTAACATCCCTGCATTAAAATGCATGCTGATTCTAAAAACCGATGCAATTTATTAAGTAAATGACAAGCTTCCTTCGATTTTTCTAAACATTCCCAGCAGCTGTCTCAGCCCTTTGAAGTTAATTCTATTTAACAGATATATCTTAGGTTCTCCCAGACTCATTTTATGGCTAATGGTTGTCTGTGTTTCAATTACAGCCATACATTGAAAACAAATAATGTGTGTAGCCCCAAATGTTTTAATAATGGAAATTTAACAACTCAGAAATTCTTGTTTTTTTAGAAGACAAAGTCATCGCTTGTGTATGCATTCCATTTTTATACAAACAGCAGAACTATTTATGTATTAAAGACCCCATCCAATGAAAAATGTGTTTTTGGTATTATTAACATGTTCATTTTTCTGATGAAGGGGAACACATATGAAGTCAATTAAGCTTGAAATTGATTCACACTGATTATTTCTTGATCAAATCATTGTGAATCAATTTCTTTTTTAAATTTAATTTGTGACACTGGCTCAGCTACAAACTCAATGCTCCATTCCAGAAATGTTAGATTGGGGGAGTGAGAGGCTGTAAGTTAGCAGGACAGCACATAAATAGATCGCTCAATTATGTGTGATAGTAAGGGAGACATCCACTCCGACACTTGACGCTCTGCAGAAACTATGTCCCAGAAAACAGAAGGTTTTTTTTTTTTTTTATAAATTTTGACTAAAAACGGCATAATCATAATATAATCAAGGACTTATTGAGCCTGGTGGATTGCAGCCATAACAGTGCAAATTCAGATGTCAGTGGGGTTTGCACAAAATTATTTAAACAAAATTTGTTTGGACAAATATTATTTAACATCATTCATGAGACTCCAAGCAGTGAAAAAGACGTACATGGATCTAGTCGTCTACAAGTGAATGCATCAGAATGGAGCGGAGCTGGGCATAGTTTCTGCAGAGCTGCAGTAGTTCATCACAAATTCGCTTTGAAGTTGGTGTGGAGCAACCCCAACCCTACTCCTCGTCACCTATCTGTTTATACGCTAGCTTACAGCCCCAATCTAATGTTGCTGGTGTAACAAAAATGGCAATATTGGAGCTATGTAGTCATACAGTTTTGATCCAGATGTCTGTTCAGATGAGGAAAACAAAGACGAACATGGATCTAGTCGTCTACAAGTGGATGCATCAGAATGGAGCTTCATTTATTTTCTATGTCACAACTACAAGCTTTTTCAAATACCATGTTTTCATCTGCTAATTCAAGTCTATTTAAATAAAGAAAATGAAATTTCAAGCTTAATTAAAAAAGATAAAATAAAATAAAAAATACCAAAAATCACCATTTCTATCAGAGGCAGGAAAACTCCTCACTAAGCACTTTATGCACTTTTCTCAGACAGACATGAACATTTTCATACTTTTCTCTCCTGTTTAAACTTTCAAAGTTCAAACCTTAATAGAAAGACATTTCCATTATTATAGAATGAAAGTAAAGATCTGTAAGTGATCGAAGATTTATGTAGATTTGACAAGCTGAATGCATTCTGTTCTGCAGACACAGCATAGAGGAGCTTAATTTACAACGGCTACAGCCAATCATGATGCAGAGCATAATGCGCTTTGCGCTACAAAGTTGCACTGAAAAATATCCACAAAACAACACAACTGCAAAAGGTTAACCGTGAGGGATCACTGTATCCCAATATATTCCATAACTGTAACAGAGAAAATCACTTTTTGTAAGACTTTAACAAACTTTGTTTGCATACTAACACACCTTTTACATAAAAAAACAGATGTTTTGATGGAGCTGTGAACTTTTAATTAACTTTCAATTTTGCTGCCATCACAAACAAGCCAATTATTTGTATAAATGTTTTTTAAGTCACTCTGTCTTTGTTCAAACCGGGATCATAATGCTCAGTGTTAGCTTGGTTTATAACCACCTGTCTTAAAATTGAAAGATTTCTGTTAGCTGTGGCCTTTCTGTTTTTTTTTTTCCCCAATGTTTACAATGAAGTTTAAGGCTAGTTGAGTGTGCATAAAACGCCTGTAGAAGTGCTTATGGCTGTGTGTTGACCAACACAGCCATAAACGGAGCACTGAGAATTTGTTGCAGCCGACAGTTTCCAGCCGTGGCTCAAGTCAACATCTATTGGATTAATGGCTCGGTGTGTAACGCTTGATTTATCTGACTGTTTGAAGCTTGCTGGGAGCTTTAATACACAAATGCTTCATCCAATCAGGCATTTCTTTTTAGTAAATAAGCAAATGAAGTTTTTTATGTAGTAGCAAAACCTCAACCGACAAATTGGCTTAGGTTAAAAAAATAAATAAATCATAAACTGTTATTTGATTTTTTTTCTTACTCAGTGAGGATTATGGATTTCTTTCTTTTAACTCAAGATACACATTTCCTACAAAATCTATACAGATTTATCAAAACACACATAAAGATGTGATTGATTGCATTTCTTCCTATTAACAATTATTTGTTAATTATCTTATGACCATGGGTTATTCCCACATTCTAGCACTTTATCATAGAATTAGTCTATAAAAAGAAGCTTCTCTACCCTCTTTGTCCAATCTTTGCTCTCTATTTTATTATTATTATTATGATTATTGTTATCATTATTGTTATGTTCCAATGTATTTGCAGATGTTACAGTTTTGTTTTTGGTCTCTCCCTGTTTAAAGTTAGTCATTTCTATCCACTGTCACCCTGTGCAATGAAAGAGTAAGAGGTTGAATGGAAATTGTTTATTCATGCATTCGTTTTCCAAACCCTTTCAATAGCTTTTGGGGTCATGGGAATGCTGGAGCCTATCCCAGCCACAGTTGAATGAAGGTAAGGTACAACCTCAGTGGTTCACCTGTCCCTCGCAGGGAAGAAAGTAAATAAATTGAACATCATTTTGTTGGTTGGCTCTATTTTTAAACCAAAAACACAAAACAGTTTGATTTTGAACTGGAATGGAGTGTAACAGTTTAAAGGTCATAGTAATATTACCAACACAACTCTTTTGCATGACCAGGCCATCAAAATCTGCAAAATACATACATATTTATGTGTGTATTATAGTTGACTAAGGTGTTTCCACTCCAGCAATTGTCACCGTCTTCAGATGGTTCCACCTTCTGACTCCAGCTTTGCTGAGGGTCCCTTAACCCTTTAACACCTGAGTATTGGTCCCGCTGTTGCCTGCGACATCTTCGGTATTGGTGGTGGTGGTGGTGGTGGTGGGGGGGGGGGGGGGCACTATTGGTGTGGGACCTTGGAGGTTTAGCAGGTTGGGGTCTCCACTGAGGCAACACTCCTTGGGGATCCCCACTTCTCCTGGGCGTCTTCCTCCTGGGCAGGTGTGGGCGGCCTTGCTCTCTCCTGGATCTCCCGTGTGGGCTGGGTGGGTCCTTTACAGCTTTCGCAGATTTTTTTTTTTATTGTTTTGATCAACACACTTTATTGGAATTTTCAAGACCAAAAAACAAATTTTGAATGATTCAGACAGCTCTAATATTAAGATTATCCGTATTGTCATTTCTGCATTAGTTAGATCCTGTTCTTATAATGTTCTTTGTATAGCGATTTGAGAAAATTCTAAAGGCTCTTTTTTTTATGTACCTTTTTTCATAGCTTAATGCCATTAAGAATTCCTTTTTTTAAGTTTAAAAACATTAAAGTCCCGTAGCACCATCAGGACAACATACATGGAAGAGATCTTTGTTCGTTCCAGGGTCTTTTGCTTTTGTTTTGTTATAATAGCCCAACTCATGATCTTTCTATACCTCTATCTACACCAATCACATGTCATAGACGTAAAGAAGTATTGTTTTGTTGGGAACATGCCTTTGTCATTTGGTTGGTTTTGCCAAAAAGTAGTTGTCTTAATGGAATGTTTTGTTCTTTTAACTTGTACATTTAAAGTTGTTTCGAATCTGGAGAGTTTGCAATAAAAAACTTATTTGAACTTCCAGTAGGAAAAATGAATATACTTTATTTCCGGTGTGAGATTTCACAAAAGCTGCTATAAAAACTCTCTATTTTGTTGTTTTCAGCTATTCTTTGAAAAAAAAAATGTTCTGATTACTTAAGTAAGAAAAAAATACCAGATTAAAAGTAGGGAAGCCATCCCTTTGTGTAAAAAGAAACAATCTTTGGTTTTTCTTCGCTTCATCTTTCATCCAATTGCCTTTTTTGCTTCACACAAGATAATATAAATGGCACAAAATTACTTTCATAGCATAAAACAAGCAGAAGGTCAGCAGAATCTACAGCACAAAAATGCTTTTTAATTCATTATGTCTTTGGTTAATGATGGAAAATATGCTGCCCTCCCTGAAAAATGCGGAGAGCTGATGGTTCCGGAAGGTTTTTCAGAAGTGTAAATGGTCAGAGAGTCTTAGAACTTGGCTTGAATCAGGTTTGTTCGATTACCTGATTATGCCATTTAAATAATAACTGCTCCTCACTCCCTTAGAATAATTCAATTGGGAGTATAATGTTGCAAACCATTGATTTTTAATTTGCAGGGTTTGGTAACGTCCATAAAAGCACTGACAGGCTGTGGATGAAAATCTCCATGCCCTGAGTTAATTACTCGCATTGGAAACACATCCTGTGTTCAAAGGTTGGAGCAGAGAACATAAAAAAAGATCATCCATGATCATTTATGTAAAACTTCATGGTTGCCCTTCATCTTCGACAACAGTCAGCTCTACTTAGTCAGCCACAAGAAAGTGTGGCTGACAGTTTGCAGGAACCCGCCTGTAATTCTTACTGATACCTGTGTGTTCAACTTCCTCTTCCTTGTGGCAAAACGCATCAAAAGCAGTTTAAAGTGAAAGCTAAAATCAGCAAATGTCAAAAAACTTTCCTGGAAATCAATAAAAATATGTGTATTTTTGATAGAAAAATGGTAGTTTCTCCCTGAATTGACCCCATCATATGATAATAGGCCAAACAAAATCATCCAACTGTTGTTTAAGAATTGCAAAGCACAAACAAAAAATGTATTTGCGGCTTGGTGAACTGATCACTGTGTGGATGTTAGGCCACAGGGAGGGCTATTCTTGCATTGTGAATACATTAAAAGCAAAAGAATGGATTTGTTTAGAGTTAAAACCCTGAAAGCATCACTTCAGACCAAAAAACATGCCCGGTCCTGCGCCTGAACTCGAAGAATCACAAAGGGGGCAAAACTCAAAATGTGATGCCACGTTGATACCCCTTCAACCACACAACCTTAATTAATACTTCTCTCCCCCTGCAGTTACCTTCATAAGGAACACATGCGAGGAAGATGACCTGATATTGAGAAACCACATGTAAGGAAGGCATCATGGAAGCAACAGATCATGTTTACTTTCATAAAATGGCAATCCCCCTCAATCACTCCCCATCCTCCTTATAGCCGCTCTCTACCCAGCAATTAAATCCAGTTAGAGATTACTCTCTGCAGCATCCCTGTCTTCACAGGAGTCTCAGCCTGCAGCCTGGACTGATAATAACTATGGTCGGCGTTGTTTCAGTCATTCATTTGATAAAGTGCTTTTTCACCTTGCAGCTTTCATTATCCACACACCAGACAGAGCGAGCATGTGTGCGTTTATTCGCCCGGCTCAGAGCAAGCTGATTAAATAAGTGTCATGTCTTTATTGTCCAATCAATTTTTTTCCAATTTTGATTAAGGTGGCATAGCATAAAGGAAGGTGAACTTAGATCTATATTAAAAGAGAGGAGGTGGATTGACACCTCTGGAAACAATGCATGGAGGAAACAGAAAAAAAAAAAACAGAAGAGAGACTTTTATTTTGTCAACTAAGATCGATCCTGTTGACTGAAATGGCCTTGGTTCATGGCAGACCGTGTCTACCAGCAACAGCTTAGCCAGCCCACTAAGGCGTCTGTCGGCACGTCTTCTGGGAGTTCCTTTAGGGAGTGAACATAAAGAAGGCTTTCGGAGAAAAAGATGTTTATTGTGGTGACCCGCCTTGACATGGTAACGCTGCTTCCAGGCCACAAAGACACGTTACTCCAAGGCTTGACTTTCAGAAAACTTGAATCCTTTACAAACAAAAAGTATGTCAACAATTTTCCCATTAAGCAACCATAAATATCCAAGAAATTTGTCCTTTTGGATTTTAAACTTTTCCACATTCTGTAAATAATTGCATTTTTAGTACTTGTTCTTTTTTAATTATGGCCGGCAGCAGTCCTGGACTGCAAGGACTAGATTGTTTTCGCAGTTCTTCTTAAAAATGTCGCCATCGCCACATGCTCAATCAATAACTCACCAAAATCTGCACGGAACTTGTACCCAGTGAAAGCAAATTTAGGGTCTAGGGAACCACAGCCCCCCTCTCTCAAGAAATTATGACATTACAGCATGCTTAACAGTCAAAAAAAAAAACGAATGGGGCAAAAATCTCTTATGGGGCTTATAAAAGATATCAAAATCCATTTACAAAACCAAAACACACGTGTCAGGGACATCTAAAGAACATTTTGAAATTATTATGGGATGACCACAGGACCTAAGGCGTGTGAAATTTGGTGATTTTGGCATTTTCTCACAACATGGGAAAATATGTTTGTTAGAGCGACCTTCACAAAATTTCACATCCACATGCCACTGTAGGTTAATTCTACAACTCCAACCAAAGTTTTGTTCACCTTTGACCTCTGGAAGAGGCCACCACCTTGAATTTTAGCACCAGCTACAAATTTAAATTCCTCCTGGGGATTTTAATCGAACGCCTCCTAACTCCTCAAACATCATTGGGAAGCCACTTGGGGAAAAATGTTGGAATCAGAAGTTGGTGAATTTGAACGGCTTTAATGTGGCATGCTTGGAAAAGTAATAACCTTAATCACAACCGTAATATTGTGAAAATGTAAGACATGAATCCTTGGCTTGGGCTCAATGAAACAACATGACATACAACATGAACATATTAGGAATTTGGGCGGGATTAAGAAAAACTTCCATTGCCAAGAAAATCCAAAAGTTTCCTTTTGGCAATTCTTCTAAAAAATTATATAGACCTGTTCTTCACCCACAGGCAACCAAAACATGAAGTAGTTGCTATGGAGATAAATCCATCAGAAAAGCCACCATTTTGGGGAAAAAACATGTTTTTTGTCATGAATGTGTCACATGCTGCTCTGACCAGGATGGCAATGGAGAGGGAGAGAGTGAGGACAGGTAAAAAGGGAGTGGAAGAGGCACAACACTGCTGGCAACTTTAAGTTAAATTGCAATCACAAAGTCTAAAACTCTGACCTAAATTGACAACGTGAGTCCAAAATCCTGTTTGATCTCTTTTAATTCCAACTACATCACAAAGCATTAATATTTATTAGAAGGCCACACACATTTGTCTTCAGCATAGCAGGCAGATGTCAGCTCAGATAAATGCCCACAGCACATCATTTATTAACTCTGTTATCTCCCACAGACACTTATTCAGCTCCTTTCTACTGTAACTCACTCCTCTTGAGAAAATGCTGCTCACTTTTCTGGCGTGAATTGGCAAATAATTGTTAGTCATGGGAGGAGTCATCCTATAATATGCGCTGGGAATTTTAATCTTGACTTTTAATAAGCCTTTGACCTTCCTGCGTCTGCAGCCTATAATTAGAAATTCTGCCTGGGCCAGATTGACAGAATGCTGTGTCTTAAGGGAGGTAAAACCTTGTGTGACTGCGGTCAGCAGACCTTCTAAATCATGCGGCGGCATGAGAAATGTTTAATCTAACAAATTGGTTTCTGTTTCCTGCAATGGTCTTGTCCTTTTTTTTCCTTTCTTTATGCTTTTGGTCTTCTAAACGTGGACATGATGTCATTGTCTCATCTTTTTAAAAGTCACCGTGGAGCAAATACTGTAAGGGAGAGGCAGAGAATCGTGAGCTAATGGTCTCTCCTCCTTCAGCCAAATCTAATTTGGCCCTTATCTTCTCCGTGTTACACTGCTCCGTTGAGCAGTGGGGACTTTAACCACAGTTTGTTTGTTTGTTTGTTTGTTTGTTTTTATTTGCATATAATAATTAAATCTTATTTCTGTCATTAACACTGCGTGCTTGCAGAATTCGAGTTAATAAAGTTCCTCCTTCTTTGCCGCTTTGCATCAGACAGGCTGCACTATATTTAGCAACTAGCGTTTATTTACCTCGTGTCCTTGCTGGTATGTCCTTGTTAAATGAAGGCGAACAGGACTGTCACCATCCAGAGGACGGTGCTGCCCAGCCCCTCAGGAATTGATGGATAATGTGGGGATGTGTGGACCTCTGTGCCGGAGCAGAAAGAAGAATACGAGCACTTGAAAAGCCTTCTGCACTGCAGACACAAAGATCTTACAGTTACAGGAAATCTGTGTGTACAGGCAGCCACCACAACAGGCCTGTGTGCCTCCAGTCATACAGGTATTTGAGTTTTTGCAGCCTGTGAAGGTATTTAGACTTCATGGCATAGTGGTATTTGCACCTTTGCTGTTTCAGTGTGTCAATGCCGAGCGCTACACAGAGCCTCATGGATCAGTGCTTCTGTATGGATTCCCTGGAGCAGCCTCTTGTTCCTTTAACATTCCAGGTACATCCACACCAGCTCCTTCCTGTCGCTGCCCTTGTGTGCCGCTGATTGACAAGCGTCCGCTTCTCTCAGGCGCATAATCAATCTACTAATTGGTGTCGGAGGGTCGGTTGCTGTTGAAGTGTCCCCTGCTCTTTCTTTGCCTAATTTATCTTTGTCACTGCCAGACTCACAAGGTACATTAGCTGGGAAAGTTCAGCCTCTGCAGAGCCTTGTCTCACTCTCTGTATGCTTCGGGGCTTTGTTCATTTTTTTTCCTGCAATACATCACACAAAGGAGTAAATGTTAGCCTTGCACTGTTTCCATTGGTAACCATGGCTCAATAGGTAGAAAGAAGGAGCGGGGTCAGTCTTTCTGCGCTGCATAATTTGTGGAAACAATGCGCTTTATCATAACTCGGAACAGCAAACACAGCAAAGAGGCAAAAGAACTCGCAATTAGAGAAAAGCCTCTTAAAGTAGTTGATTGGGACAAATGCAATCCGTTCAGAAATTCAAGGAAAAGCCTGTATGTGGCCGCACAAATAGTATCAAACACATGTGATCACCCAAAGAGGCACAACTGCCTGGGCTCTTGAAGGAGCACTTCACTTCTGATTGATTTGCAGGTAGTTTCTGCCCAGGGCGCTAATCAAATCCTGATCTTTCTGATTTGCGGATGTTCAGGCAGCAGCAGACGGGTTCTGCTGCCTCACCAGCAACAGATTGATTACAGCTTTAACTCAGATTTATCCACAAATGAGATAGGGGTCGTAAATATTTTATCTGCCTTTGTTTACAGGTTTGAACAAAGCATCGGGCCAGAGCGGTACAGTGGAAGAAAATCCATTTGCTTGATCCCTGTCTTGTGGATTAGGCCCCCAGTGCCCCCTGTTGGCCCCCAAATCATCTGTTGATCCTCTCACACGCTGATCTGCCACATTTTCAGGGAGAAACAAAACTCAGGAAAACTGGATTAGATGTGAGAAATTATTGTTTTAGGTCAAACGAAGTGTTTCACATTCATTGTGTCTCTTCTTTCATCATACAAGGACATTTGTGAGCAGAAATAAAGTTGAGAATATGAACAAGTAAACCTGCTGAAAAGGTTTTTCATGTTTTCTTTTATTTTCTTCTATTTTTCTTGAGGTATTTTAATGTAATTTATAAAAACTTTAAGATCAGAGGTCGTCAGATTATAAAAGTTTCCTTTTCAATGAAGATAAATCTACTTTATTCCTACTTTTCCTAATCACTTTTTCAGTGAATAATAAAAACAAACAAAAATAGCAAAGTTGCTATTTAATAATCTTCAAGGCTGCTTTTATTATTTATATTTAAATCAAGAGTTTGTCAATTTGAATTAAATGGTTTTAAGCATCCAAAAGTTTATCTTTAGACTCTAAAAATGCAACAATATTTCTTAGCAACAGCTTTGTTGGCATGAAGGATGACCTGATAAATGCTGATTTTTATGGCCAATGGTTTGAACAGGCAGAGCTAAAGGTTCACAGTTCATGTTGATAAGTGCGAAAACTGCTGCGTTAAGATTAGAGTCTCACACAGAGGTTTCTGCACTTCTATTTCAGCAGAGGAAGACTGCAAACTGCCTCCACATCTGCAGAGCTGCCTCCCATGTTGGTCTGTTGTGTGTCACGTCGCTGAAGCTCCGACCCAGACACACAATCAGACAAACACACTGATGGAGACACTAGCAGCCGTGTACACGAATGTGCAAAGCCAGCAAAGACAATACGATTTTTTTAACCTCTCACTCTGTCTAGACCACTTTTGTTACAAATGCTTCTCCCCGACTTTCTGTATTTTACAGAAAATGCATCCTTGGTAGTAAATTCAACACATTTTTGGGTGCTGAGCTGCAGTCTAGAGGGCAGTCTTCTCGACAATATAGCAAGAAGGTGAGCTTTTGCACACCTTGCTGTCAGTTTTTAGGGAGCAATGAATGTGGAAGATGTGGCAAAATCTCATAGCTGCTTGGAGCGTTTTAAAAAGGTCAGGCGGTGGGAGTCAACCTCCAACGGTATGAAGAAATCAAAACGGGACACAAGAGCGTCTGTGGAAGAAATGAAATCACCAGGAAAGATGAAAAGTAGAAGGTATAAATCATAATGCGAGGTTTTCCTTTGCCAATCGCAGAGAGGTGTGGTTCTTTGGGAGGAAAAAAAAGCATCATCTAAGGTGGGAAAGGTGTTTTCCCACCAGAATAAAGCATAAACAACAATTTTAGGGTGCTCCAAACAGTAATCAATTTGTGCTACTATTAAAAAAATAAAAGCCCTGAGCAAGCTAATCTCTGTAAGGTCGGCCTCAATGCAAAATCCATCCATTGACTGGAGTGCGAGCAGACCTGTTTCCTGTGCGTTTGATCTGCAACATCTCCACAAAGCTGAAAGATAATGTACAATTTGAGAGTATGTTCAAATATACAAGGCACTAAAACTGCCTTCAGTTCACTCCTCAAACACCTGCGCTGTCTGCTCTGTGATCCCCTCACCTGTGATCTAAGCCTTTTATAAACCTCCCCAACCTGCAGCAGCACAGTGGAAAAAACATTCATGGCGCAGACTCCTCCCCCTGCGCCTGACGGGGCAGCCATTCTCCCAGGCAGTAAAGATAAAGGAAGAGGAGTTTCCCACCTGTCGGCAGGAAGTGACTTTAAGTTCACTTAACTCTTGAGCAGCTATATACTTCTAAGATCTCATCAGTTTAAAGTCGAAATCCAGAATTTCACTTAAGCTGCGATAACGTTGGACCTTCTGCAACGACAAAGAAATATGTTGATTGGGACTTGTTCAGACCTGCCCCAGCAACCTCTTTGCCTCTGTACATCTCACTTAAAGCAATGCTTGTTTGTACTTTTGAAATGTATGTAGTTCTTGGTGGTTTTATTTGCGGTGGCAGGACAGGATTAGCCTCGGCTTACTGAGCTGTGCTCAGACGCAACAAGAAGGAGACAGCCTCTAGACTGTATGAACTTAGTGGAGTGTAAAAGACCAAGTCTGGCTTTAGCTTCTGAATCAACAAATGCCCTGAAAAAAAAGGCACAACATTACTATAATCAATTGTTTATGTTGCCTTGAATTCAGTTTTTTTCTTCGCTCTGTGCTTGCTTTTATGACATGGTCTTTCTGCTTTCATTTTGCAGCAAAAAAAAAAAAAAAAACTTTCAAAACCACCACCTGCAGAGATGGAGAGTGGAACGAAAGGAAAATCTACCCGTTTTCCCTGAAACGTCCAAAAAAGCCCTAATCACATCATCATCTGATGCATCAATCCATTTTCTGAACCCACTGAATCCCTTTTAGGGGTGATAGGGTTGCTGGAGCCTATCCCAACTACTGCTGGGGAAAGGCAGAGTGCAGGACAGGTCTGGTGCAGAGTCACACACACCCTACTAGGGAGAATTTGGAATCAACTATAACCTACGAAGCATGTTTGTATCCCGTGAGAGAAAACCCGCACATGCAGGGAACTAACAAACTCCCAGCCGGAATTTGGAACAGGGCATTCTTGCAGTGAGGCAGGAGTGGTAACCACCGCACCACCCTTCATCCTCCTCTTTAGTAGTTCTATGATAATGCACATCATATTTTTATTCAACACTATTTTGAGACCGGCTGGGACCTTTTTATGTGGAGTTTGCGTGTTCTCCCTGTGCATGTGAGGGCTTCTTCCCACAGTCTAAAAACATGCTTCATGGCTAACAGGTGTTCATAAATTGCCCTTAAATGTGCTTGTTTGAGTGTGTGGCCCTCCAGGTGACTGGTGACCTGTTCAGGGTGTACCCTGCCTTCACCCTACAATAGCTGGGTTGGCTCCAGCAACCCCATGAAGCCAAAAAGGGATTCATCTGGTTCAGACAATGCATGGACTGATGGATGGATGGATGGTAGTGATAGTGATGCAATAGGAAAAGAAAATTAGTGATGGTCCCAATTTTCTCTAGTGAATTAAGAGCAAACATACACGGGTGACCTGAAAATATCAGACAAATGTTACCAAAAACCTCACAGTCAGATGGGCGCTTTTTCTATAATGCCTTGTGATTATTGTAATTATTGCAGAACGAAAACCCTATTGAAGGGTAAAAGCTTTCATTGTGGCGATACTTTTCCAAGAAAATAGACGTGCAGAGCATTTGTGACGCGAACAGACAAATGGAACTGAACTCAGTGTAAAGTGCGGAAGCGCAATAGAGGCTTCTTCTCTGACTTTGTTCAGCTCTCCGTTGGAACAGTTGTCCCACCAAACTATATGTGAAAAAGAAAATCCAAAGGATGACGTAAAGGCTATGTAAAAATGTTGCATTTTAAATACTTCTAATCATGTAAAAAAAAAAAAAAATACTTTTAGCCCAGAATTCCAGTTCACTCATTTAATCAAAGATTCATTCATCTGTTTCCCAGACAAATATTTGACCAAAATACAGGGATTCTGAAATAAATATTACATTCTCTATTTCATAGAGAATGCTGCTGGGAAATGCAATCTGCAACTCCATCCAGATCCTGAGCAAAATGAATCACGTTGGATCGAAGAAAGCAGAGTTTACCAACACCGGCGCTGGACATTGCAGCCCAAATCATGACTGACTGTGGAGATCTCACAGCTTTGGTTCGGCTACTCACCAGTCTTCCTCCAAACCCTTGCACTTTGACTTCCAGATGACAGGCACAGAAAAAAAGACCTTGGACCACTGGCCAACAGTCCAGTCCTTCTTTTCCTTGGCCCACTTGAGATGTTTCCTCCGTTGGTCCAGGTTCAGAAGTGGTTTGACCCAAGAAAACCAACAGTTGTGGCCCATTTTTGGGCCCTGTTTTTGAAGATGTTACTCCAACTCATTCCACTCTTTCTGGATGTCTGCAGGTTCTTGAACGTTGTCTTTTGATGATCCACTGAAGCCCATGGTCATCCCTTTTGCTGCTGCATCTTCTCCTGACACATTTTGTTCATCCATTAGACTCTCCGGGGTTCTGCTTGGACACAGCGCTCTGTGAACAGCCAGCCTCCTCAGATATAGAACCTTTTGTGGCTTACTATAAAAAGGATCCATGATGGTCTTCTGGCTAGTTGTCAAGTCCAAAGTCTTCTCCATATTGAACCATACTGAACCCATTCAATGACATCTGGGGAACCTGTGCAGGTGCTTTGAGTTTAGTAGATGATTAGTTGGTGAAACAACTAATTGAAACAACCCCAATTTATGTCAAAAGAAACAAATAAATACTTGGGATCAATTAAGCAGTGGACCCTGAATCTATATTCTATAAAAGTTAATTTTTTTTAAAGGAATGATGGAAATGAATACACTTTTCCATAATATTCAATTTGTTTTGGAAATAATCTCTCTGTAGGTACAAATATTTTCACAACAATCCTGATAAAAATATCAAAAGCACCACTGACCATTTTAAAATAATGTTGTTGTGTATCTATTTTTATTAGTTTAGAAAATCAGAAATACCTTTCAAGTTAGAGAAATAATCACAACTCTGGGAATCATTGTTAGTTTTAAAAATACTTACATTAGATGTGGGGATCCTCAGAGATCAAGTTTAGGTCCAGGCTTCTTTTACATGTTCTCCTTTTGATGTTATGCTGATGATGAGACTTAAGAAGACTTGGTGGGCCAAGAGCTCTAGCTGCATCTACCATCTTTCTAAAGGTTTTCTTTAGTTTTATGTGACTCAGTTTCTCTGTGCATTTATTCTTTTGAGCTTTTAATTTAATTTCATTAATTCTTCCTAAGACTTTTTTTGCTTTGAAATTGATTTAAAAAATACCCATTTTGGGTGAATCAAGATTGAAAATTCGTCTCTCAAGTGGTTTATTTGCCCCATTTGCTGTTCCAAAGTCAAGGCTGAAAACGTTGAATGAGCTTAAAAGTTCTGGGCCTTGTGGCCTTCAAGTGACCTGCTTGAGGAGATAAGATGGACAGAATCAGTGTCTTATGCTCTTTCTTTAACAACTTCTATGAAATGATCTCTGCTAGACACTTCATCTTAAATGGGATTCTTCTTTAAATGTCACATTTTGAAATCTTATTTCTAGTTTTTATGAAAGCTTATTCAACATTTCTTCTTCTTTTTTTTTCAAAAGTTAGGGCATTAAACACATATTTAACCTTTTTTTGGAGCCATTAAAAAAAAATTCTGAGCTCAGTCACACAGGTTGTCTTTGTTTTTATTGTCTGTCTTGATTTTGTTCATCACTCGTCATAAATCAAAGCAGTTCAGTGAAGTCTCTCATCATTAGGCATCCTGTTTCTTTTAAGCTAAAGAACAGAAGCCTCTGCCATGAAAGACAATTAACCCTGACTCCCTGAGTCCACACAACCACGTTGCCTAAACAAATCATAAAAATAGTTATTAGAGTCCAGCTTTTTCTGAAGCTGCCATAAAGGGATTTACTTCCTTCGTGATACCGTTCTTAGAGAATTCCTGCCTGTTGGGCAAAATGACCAAAGGTGTCCTGAGAGAGACGCTGTTCAGGGTGACAGGGTTTGAGCAACGGGGGTCAACCCCAGAGGTGTAGCATTGCGATAATCAGACTGTTTTTTTTTGTCGCAGCACTTGACATTTCCCATCAGCACCGGCTCCCATTCCTCACCTGGACTCTCTCAGACTTTTAGCCCCCCAACCAGACCTTTTTCCACCGTCTGTTGACACAGACAGGCCGCTCCTTTGGTCGCTCAGCTCATTAACTGCTTGCATTCCCACTGCCACAGTTTTTCATGCAAGAGTTTTTTTTGTTGCACATTCACACACGGAAATCGATTATTAGGAGAAGTAAGTGGAAAATGGGTATCCTGTCCGATCATAGTAATTACAATAAAGACCCCAAAAAGTCATTTATTTATCTTTTCTCATTTTTTCACTCTGATGAAAAGTGTGTTTCTGGTGTTTTTAAGATGTTCTTGTTGCATGTTTCTTATGATGTAGGACATTATGAAGAAAATTAAGTTTAGATTTGCATTTCGGAGTAGTTCTTTATTTAAATCATTGTGAATCAGGAGAAGACGAAAAAATGCAGTTTGAAAAGCTTAAAGTTGTGATGTAGAAGCTGCCACGGCAGGTTGTAAGGTCACTGCTCCACTCCTTTCCAATGCATCCACTTGCAGACAAATAGATCCGTGTACGTCTCGGTTTTCTTCAACCGAGCTGCCACCTAGCCAAAATCTGTACGACTAGATCACTCCAAAATTGCTCACCATTTTTGTTCTACCGCTAATGTTAGATAGGGGGTGTGAGGGGGTGTAAGCTAACGGGAGAGCGTTGGATGACAGGAAGTGGGGGCAGGGTTGCTCTGTGCCATCAGACCCACCCACAACTCAGAGGTAAGTTTCTACTAAACTACTGCCACTCTGCAGAAGCTATGTCCTATGCCAACACAGGTTTTTTTGCTTTTGGCTAAAAACGCCATAACACAATCAAAAGACCACTGGGAAGCCTTTTTGTAATAACCCAAAATACAATCGGAGTGGGACTTTAAGATTCCATAAAAGTCAGAAACATTCAATTTGAATTTAAACATTCAAAATAATGAGTGTCTGAAAATATGTTTTATGATCTTGCAGTCAAAATGAACCAAATATATGAATCATTGAAACCTTATTCAGCTCTGAATCATCACAAATTATCGAATGGTGCAGTCATGTCTATCCAAAGCCTCACTCAGCGCTAAGATATGAGCCACTGCATGCTGGGCACAACTTCCTTGTTCCTTCTAAGCAACAACTTTGACCAGCAGCCACAGTTTCCTGGATTTGTAAACTTTGAATGGATGTGCAAAGCAGGTAGGACACAGGTGATTGTCATCTCCTTTGGTTTCACACGCCTTGTGTCCCATCACTTCCTCTTCTGGCTAAATTGAGATATCTAGAGCAGATGGACAAATCTGAAGGGAAAGATAAAAATAGTTCTAAAAGTGAGTATGCAAATAACCAATCAGCAGCAGCAATGTTTGGCAGATATTTTCCAGGACAAAAGAGAAAAAGTTGATTGGGAGGGGCGATTTAGCAGAAAGATAGGATATCTGAGGTGACTCAGGTGGTTGCTGCGGTTGTACGGGGAGTGCAGTAGCCTGCTAACGGGGGCGTGATTGAGGCTTCCTCGCTGTTTGTTGTGTTCCTACTTCATACTTCAGACAGAGAGTCATTAACACGGCTTTTATAGCCTCAAGTGATGGGCAGAGATCATTAGAGAGATAGAATCAGTATCTTCAGTTTAATAAAAACAAATGCCGAAGAGTTCATGTTGAAGCAAAGTGCTTATCTCTAAGAAGTAGTCAGATCACTATGAATCAGCTTCAATCAATCGAGCACTGTTTCACAATTTTATGTCTTTCAGCCTTTGGTGTCTTTTGACTGAATCTCTTTTATGTAAGCTTGTACATCACATATCGCTGCTTATGTTCAGCGTTATCAACCAGGAGGCTCAGAAAAGAGTTTGATCTTTTCTGCTGCAGTGAAGGATGTTGCTAAAATCTTTTCCATTGTTCTTTTCTTTATGTTGCCAAGTCACTATTCAATAAAAAAGAGACATCATCAGCATAGAAACAAACTTTATGGGATTTGTCCTGACAACTGTCTCCCATTTAAACCAATTGTCTTGATTAAATGTTAAGTTTTGTTGTTTTGTTTTGGCAGAAATAATTAGTTTCGTTGATGCATTTATGTTTCATTTTAGCCATTGACAAAAAAAATTGCGGAGTTTACGCAGAGGAAAGACTTATAAAAATCCCACAGTGATGACCAGTTTTTTGATTTCTTTGTGTTGACACGCTTTCCTGCGTGTACACATTTCTTTGAACAGTGCAAAACTGGTAACGTCATGTTGTCCAGCAGAGTCAATGAGAGTGTGTGTGTGGTGAGTGTCTGGTCCTGTGATGATGGGATGTCTAAGATGCAGCCTGCTTCTTACCTGATGACAGCTGGGAAAGGCTTCAGGTCCTCATTCGTGACCCTGAAAGGAATAAAATGAGTTTACAAACATTTTCCGATTCATCTTTACTTTAAGAGTCTAGTAATCTGAGTCGTTTGTCCTAATCAGACTCTGTCATCTTAATCCTTCATTTTCGGCCAGATTCTCATCATTACGTTCTCATTGCATTTTTTTTTTGTTGCTTTTTTTGTTAATATTGGTGTAACTTCAGTGTTCAACTCTTCTGTTTAGTTTTTTGTATAACCCACTTTATGCCAAACTAATTGTTTGAGCTATTATGTGTATTTTAATGTTAATTCCACACAAAAAACAACCCCAATTGGTATTTTGATCCATTCACGCATTTCTGAGCATGCTTTAAGACCCTGCTCTCTGAGCACCAGCCCCTCCCAATCCACAAAAACAAGCGTGTTCTCTCATTGTGACGTGGACAAGGGAGAACAGCAAAAAAAAAAAAAAAAAACTACACACTATGTGCAAATAAAAAAAATTCAAATAAAAAAAAAAAAAAAAAAAAAAAAAAAAAGACAAGGGAGAACAGCCCCTTCCAGGAAGAGTCTGCACTGCTAGCACCGCCTCCAGGCTAACAGACACACCCACTTTCTCTGCTGAGCTAGCGGGGATCAGCCAGATGCTTTAATTTTATATATTCAATATGCACATCCATCTTTGCAAAAGTTCAGATGTTGTTTATTTTCGTGGATGCTGCTGTCATGAAGTGGGCGGAACCCACATGAAGTAAAGGCCTCTGTGCCTTAGAGATGGAACCGTCTTACTTCCTGGTAGGAAAATGAGCTGTGAAGATAACTAACATTTCATTTTAAAAACCATTCTTTAGTGTGCCAAAGGTAATATATTATCATACAGATGTAATTTACTCTGAAAGACTTATGAAAAGCATGAGATAGGCCCTTTAAATCCAGGAATCCACTTAATTTAGCATCAATTTAAATAAAGAATATTTTTTATGTAATTGAAAAAAAGTCAGGCACGAAGGGGTTAACTTCATGTATTCTTCTTCCACTTTCGGCTTCATGTATTAACGTGAAATAATTTTGCAAAAGGTAAAATACCATTTTAGTGTTATATGCAAACAGTTGAGTCACAGAGATGATAAGTTTAGCCAAAAAATTATTACATTAAAAAAAACAGTGTTTCTGCTCTGATATCACTGACATATAATTGCGCAACGTCGTCAGACACGTTGAACACGTCTGTCAAAAACCCCGCAAGCTCCTCCCCCGTCTGTCCATCACTATTTCCTAACGTTGTTGTTTCACTGCAAGGCGGCCATCGCCGACTCGCACAGACCTCATCCCCTTCACACTCCACTCTCCCAGCTCCTTCCCCTCCCACAGAGTTCACCCTGCCCTGCAGTTCAAAGTGGTTTTGCCTGTCTAGCCTTGGCGTTTAATGTTTAAGTATTGGGAGCGGCTGGAGAGTGCAAATAAAATGCCTTTAAAGACTCCAGGGCATGCTGAGGGCTGTGATTCCAGATACTGTATTGTGAAATTTCCATTGTACATGACAGATTAGCCTTCGAGCATCAGAATCTGTTGAGCCAGATTTTGAGTCTTTACTTGCACATAATGCTTTAGGCTTAGATAAATCATTTGAAGGAAGCGCATTCAAAACATTATTGCTGTGACAAAGACGTATACACCTTCATGGGATGGATGGCAACCTATACCTGTGCTGAAAAATGTTTGTCAAATGTTCAAAACAAGATAAAGGATTGAAGGTGGACCCCACCTGCACTGAAAAAAGAAAAGAAAACCTCACCTCAAAGAGTCATGAAGAGCTGCCCCTTCTGTTTGTCTGGAATAATGGAAACTCTGTTTGCAGCAAAGCAAAACAAGCTCCTTGTATGTTTGTGCGTGATATTCCGTAGTCTTAATCCATCTAACAATGTTACAAAACATTCAGACAGGAGGAGGCTTTAAAGCATTAATTGGGGGGACTTAAGATGGTTAAACTCTATCAAACACTTCCAGTTGCATCTCGCTTGCGCTTGATCAAGACTGTGGTACATGAAATCAAACATGGGTGTGGGTTCGGTTTATTTGGGAAGAAATGTTCATTCTTTTGAATGTCTGACTAATATGGGAAGCTTTTCAGAAATATGGCTCAATGTGAAGATGTGTCAGAGTGGATGGGAATGCAGGTCTGTGGGTTTTAGGGGCTGCTTTGTTTGATGGGACACAGAAAGAGGCGGAAGCTGGTGAATGGCTGCCCGTTTTCACGCCTTGTGCTGGATTAGTAGTCACATGCAACAGGCTTCTGAATACGAATTGTGAAATTCACTCCCTATTACATACAGACTTTATCATGATATGAAAACTCTGTGGATGCACAAATTCATGAGAATTTTGTTCTTCTGACATAAAAAAATACATAAATTCTTACTTTTGAGCTTGCACATACCTTCACTGTCTGATTCCCAGGTCAAACCCGAAAACTGCTTGGACATTTTTACATTTTTGTAAATACTCTGCACCTCAGGTCTGACTGAGAGTCGGTTCCTCTGTGGGGGAAACTCAAGTTCAAACCCATCAGCACTACGAGCTCTCGGAGCTGCATTATTCATTGCATTTTCTGTATTATTCATGTCATTCCACATCACATTTTGTCACTTAGAAGCAATACAGTTCAGTCTCTAATATTTTCCCTGTTGTTGCTTTTGTTATTACAACACTTTGCCCATGGATCATTCACATGAGGACTCTCACCACCTCCTCCTTTCAGCTCGGTGGCTTTAAGGAGTTTGTGTGTCACATCAGGATTGATCTCAGAGCTGCGACACCTGAACCAACACTCTGACCCGGAGCCAAATAGTACCACGCGGTGTCCCTCAGGGAACTGTAAACTCCCAGCACTGCTGTGTTTGAATAGCACCTCTGCAAAAGCAGCTGCAGAAATATTTCTGATGAGAAAATGTTTAGAATTTCTTTGACAACTGAGAAAGTGATGCTGGAAGCAGTTTGTTTTAATCAAAATTTGGTAATTGTGCAGCAAGTATGGTCTCACCTTCACTGGTTGTTCCAGCATGGCACCATGAGAGGTGCACCATGCTGGAGAATAGCCAAACTGAGATTTAAAGAGCTAGATTTGCTCATTAATATTTTTTTATTTCTGTCTTTGGGTCAATTATATTTTATTTTCCTTACATTACTTATCATCTGAATGTGACATTACAGATGGCATTCCTAATTAGTTTTATTTGAATAATATGGAGTAAAAAGCTTTTACATCTTTCTTTTTATGGAACGTTTTATGTTATATATTTACCACAGACAACAGTGTCACTCTGGAAGTCACTTTGCTCACTTTTCTTAGAATTTAGATCACCTGATAGAAAGAAAATCCTGTTATGGGTTAATTATCTCTGTGCTTTAAAGCCCTCTGCATGCCAGGACGTCGGTTAGAACAAATGCCAATCTTTGCTCCTTTTTATTTTTTACACTGAATGCATTTATTGATTTATTTTTGTTTTTCACTGCAAATCCAGGTGTGTGCATGCGCGCGCCGGGAGCACACTCGGCCATAAATGCGCACAGGCGCGCGCAAGCGCACGCGTTGAAGTCACTTCATCCAAGAGAGCGCCGCTTCAGATTTGAGCACAGCATTGTGCAAGTTGTCTGCGCTTCCTCTGCGTGTGTGTGTGTGTGTGTGTGTGTGTTTCGTGAAAGCTGGAAAACGGGAGGGAGGGTGAAAAAAGACGGTTTATAATTGATGTTTTCCCATGGAGGAGCCCCTCCTCCCCGCAGCGGAGGCTAACCCCCAGGTGGGAAAAATCTTTTAAGATTTTTTTTTAATGTGTGTGTGTGTGCGCGCGCGCGTGTGTGTGCAGGACAACATCAGGAGGGTTTGTCTAGTCCCTCCCCTGCTATATAGATCGGTGCTATAATACAAAGCATTAAAGGCGGTCGGCTCACACACGCTGCAGCTCGACTAGAGATCCCGTGGCTTATAATTCCCTTACTACTTTTTTTCTTCCAACCCCTCTTTCGATGTGCCCCGTTATTAGCGTTAGTCTGAGGCGTTCATTTCCGCACCTGCCGCGGTAGAGACCAGGCGAGACAAGGACGGAGCGAGAGCCCTGACAGACGCGCGGCTGAGACCAGCACCGGTGACTCGTTTGAGATCTTTAAAGGACAGGAGGGTGGACAGAAAATGCTACTCTGGGCCAAATTTGTTTTGGTCGGCCTCTTCTGCTTGTCCTTAGTGTCTTCTGGGATGGGCTGCGGACCGGGAAGGGGCTACGGCAGAAGAAGACACCCGAAGAAGCTGACACCTCTTGCGTACAAGCAGTTCATCCCCAACGTGGCGGAAAAGACCCTCGGGGCAAGCGGCAGATACGAAGGCAAAATCACAAGAAACTCCGAGCGATTTAAAGAGCTGACTCCCAATTATAACACAGACATCATATTCAAGGATGAGGAGAACACCGGAGCCGACAGGCTAATGACTCAGGTAAGGAGACAGAACCATTTCCTCCCCTCTTCTCCTAACGCACCATCCCGGCGCACTGCAACAACCTCCTTGTCGGTCTGGATTGCGCACCTTAAGTGAAGTGTGTTGTTCCTGCCGCTGAACTCTTCACACTGAGCCTTTTAACTTCACTGTGAGAGCAGATGCACTTTATGCACCAGCATGGGAGTTTGGAAACGCTGCGGGCTTGAAGCGAGCATTGAAATCCAGAGAAGTGATGTGCAGGAGAACAGTCAGGACACTCGGCCTGCATGGTTGTGACAGTGTATATAAAATATTAATGCGCCCCTCTCCTCACATCTATATTCACATCTATATTTGTATCTCTATGAAGCCTGATTTGTTGCTCTACACGCGCGTATTCATACTAACTTACATACAGGGCTTGTTTGGATGCTGCGGCTCATTTATGCGCCTTTTCTTGTAATAACAGCCATGAACGTCGGGTTTGCGCGCCGCTTCAAAACACATGGCGCAGCTCATTCGCACAATTATCCTCAACCAACTGCTGTTTGGCTGCGCTGGATTTGTGCACAGTTTCTTTAGCTTCATCAAGACTTCAGGACTGGATCAGGATGGCATGTGTTTCTCTGCTCCCTCCTGATGCAGCGCGTTGGTGATCAAATCAGCGCAGAGAGGAAGACGCGATACAGTGGAAAGATGCAGTGGTTTCTGCAGGATGCCGCGTCGCTCCAGTGTGACTTTTTAGCACTCCCATCCTGGTGAATTATTCACGCCGCTTGGGTGATATTGACTCAGTAAGAATGAAATGCCGGTGGTGATGATGGCGTCGCAGGTTGTGATGAAGCTCTGAACCATGCATGCGCATGAGCCTGATAAAATATTCACCGTGCGTCCGTTCTCCGCGTGCCCCCACCCTGCGCTCCCCTCATCCTCTGTGTGAGACGCCTCGAGGGTCTCACTCGTGGGGAGGAAATCACTGGCCCGGGAGGTGATTTCGAATATTAGAAGAACAGAAACATATATAGAAGCACCTGCTTCAATCTGAAGACTCTTTGGAAAATGTTCCACCTGCTGCACTGGCAGGGCGCGTCCACGTGGATGAGTGGCTAAAATGCACGTTTAAGTCTGTTTATTGCTGAGTCGTTTGTGGCTGGCGCCTCACTAGCCAGTCCTCATTCAACAACTCTTTGTGCGTGTAAAAGGAACTCAATATAAACTTTGAACTTTTGGTCAGTCGGGGGTCGGCGCAAGTTAAACTAGGTTATTCCTGCGTCATCGTGCATTTCACAGCAGAGCAATATCAAATTCAACCATGCAAATCCAAACAGAGGGGAACGCAGTAGTGAATGACATAAGCATAATCACATGGAGATTTAAGCTGTCGCAACGTTTTTGCTTTGTTTTGGGCTTTGTGCCACTTGATTTTTACGCGCGGGATTTTACGCACGCAGAAAGACCGGCTCCTCTCCTTATCTGGTGTTTCAGAAAACAGGTGTTGTACATGAAGTAAGGCACGTGCCTTCAGGAGCTCGGTTAGATGTGTGCAGTAAATAAATTAATGAGTCAGCTCACTGAAGTCTGGCCAGGACTGTGTTTTTGAAGGAGGAGCAGCTCGCCCCCAGGAAAGTTATCAGCAGATTTGGTTTGCTTTACACAAGTTTTCAGATAGTTTTTATTTATTTTCTCTACATGTCTTCCACAATCTGATCTGATCATTGTGGGCATCGTTTTTCGTTGTTTCTTTTAGAGAACTGCACTTCTTTATTTTTTAATTTGTCCACTATTTTTGATTTTTGAATTACGGAATTATCTTTTGCTGTTTTTCGGTCTTCACGCTTTACAGGAGATTAAATGGCTCATAAAAGTTTCTTTCGTGTTTATCCATTCTGTAAAGGTAGAGATGAGATGGGAGTTTGTTTGCACTGACAGGTAGCTGACAAGTGTTTCCTTTAACCCAATCATTTGTGAGAAGATTAAGTGGGCAGGCTGTTGAACAACTTTACGAGGAGCCCAGCGGTCCAAAGCGCCCCGCTGGGCTTCATGGTGGCTGAGTAGAATTTGGCTTGATTCGTGGCACACGACCTGATGAATTAATAAAAGGATAAAGCTTTGCACCGCTTTGTTCCATGTTAAAAGTGCGCAAAACTTGTTTTCTAGTTGTTTTAGTGCATTTTGCGAGTGAAACAGCCCTCATAAAACAGCAGTTGTCATAGAATTTTCTGAATGAAGCGTTTAGAGATGCTCTTCTGCACGCCCTCACAGATCTCCAAAGGTCTGTCAGTCAGCATCCAAAAACACCTCAACTTAAGCAAGCAAGTCACGTTTCAGGACTTTGCCGGAGAGGATAATGAACGTTTTTCCTTCGCTTTTTTTTCTTTTTGCACTGAAAGCCTCTTTGTGATGCTTTTTTTTCCAAATTGGTTGGGCGTCAAAAATAGTTGTCTTGTAGAAGGCCAAACATCTTCTTTGGGAGCGCAGAGAAGCTGTGGGTTCCAGTTTGTGGCATTTGAATCTCCTCAAGATCATATTCATATCAGCTGCAGATCAATAATTCATTTAAAGAAAACACACCGGCAGAGCACTTGCGCGTCCCGTTGACTGCAAACATGAATCTATATTAATGATGTTTTTGGGGCAACACGTTTTGATGGTGAGGGACGCTGCTTTTCCCGAGACTGAAGCCCCACATGTTATATGCCAGTGAAGCGAATGCGGTGCTTCATCCATATTTCATGAGCAGCTTTCTTACCCGAGATGTGCCCTCTGACGCGACTGCTCGTTCTGAGAAGTGCAAGCTCAGGATTAGAATTCCAGCTTCCAGAGCTTCACCTTAGCGCGTGGGGGGGGGGGGGGGGGGTCTCAGTGCCGCCGGTGGTGCTCCAAAGTCGAGGTGAGGCCTTGGAGTAACTTCAGGCAACTCAGAAGTGTGCACATACATATTACTTTAATGCGCAACTGTTTTTTGCGCAACTGTTTATCGCCTTTAGGTCCTGTTGTTTTGTCACATCAGCATCATTTGACGCATGTCTCCGTGTCCGCAGAGATGTAAAGACAAGCTGAATTCGTTGGCGATCTCGGTGATGAACCAATGGCCCGGGGTGAAGCTGCGGGTCACTGAGGGCTGGGATGAGGACGGCCACCACTTCGAGGAGTCCCTTCACTACGAGGGCAGGGCCGTGGACATCACCACGTCAGACAGGGACAAGAGCAAGTACGGCACCCTGTCCAGACTGGCGGTGGAAGCTGGGTTCGACTGGGTCTACTATGAGTCCAAAGCGCACATCCACTGCTCTGTGAAAGCAGGTATGGAAACAGCAGGTGCACCCTGCAACCTCAAAATGAATTTCACTACATTTGGCTTTCTTTTCGGACTAAAAAGAAGGGGGGGGGGAGTTCTTCGAAGTCATCAAGAAGGGAGAGGGAACATGTTCAATCCATTCCAAATTAGTATTTGATAATATCTGTGGCCTCAGTTTCACAAATAAACAAAATCTGGTTATTTCAAATAAATCAAAGGCGCAGACTTGAGTGATGTATGAACACAAAAGCAGCTTGTGGCGCTGTGAGCATTTCCCATGCAGCTTATTCCTTGATCTTACATCGCCCCACACTGTCTCCTGGTGGCAACCACGGCCCAAACCTGGAACCAAGCAGGTCCATGTGACCTGGAAAACCGTGGAGGACCACAATAAGAAACGCAATTTGTGGAATTAATCTGGATTAAGAGGCCTTTTTTATTCTTTTTCATTTAAAAAAAATGGCACAATTCCTTAATTTCTTTGTATTTAGACTTTAGTTCTGACTGCAGTATAAATAAAGACTTCTAGGGCGCACACTAAAGTGTTTTTCCACGTTTTCGTGCTCAGAATTTATTGATAAATCCCTCATTTGCCATTCCTCACACATGTTTGGAGATCAGAGCGCGCGGGCCTGCCCGGCGTGTCATCGGGGGTCATGCGACTTTACCAAACGGATTTAGCCCGAACAATGTTGAATTGGTCGGGCTAAATCTGGTTTTCAGTTGTCACCTTATTTCATGCTCGGGAATCTTAAAAGAAGATTAAAAGCCCCTCAGATTCTGAGTAGAACACCCCCCCCCCCCGGTCTCTTGTGTAGGACAGTGTGATCCCAGAGGCTGGTATGTGAAGAGCTCCACCAAGGCCAAAATTATTGTCATCAAGACTGACAACAAAGCAGGGAGAGGTGGTAGACAGGGGAGGGGGCATTGATGTTGCTCAACAGACAGCATTTAAGAGTCCAGGCCCTCATTTAAATTCAAATCTACAACTCGAGAGGCTTGGAAAAGTGGCTCCACTGTGTAAATAGTAGTTGTGAGTCGCCTATTTGTGTGAATTGTCACATAGAGGTTTCTGCACCTGAGTAAATATGGGGAGAGTCGCTGGGAAAGGCGTAAGTGTTCTTTGCCGAGAGTCGCTGGATCCACAGGATGATTTAGAATAACAATGCCTTCCCTTTATTGAGTTTTTTTAAATTAAGGAAAAGGCTTTCAGGTTCTTTTTTTTTCTTGCAGACAGCGTGAGCCAAGCCAATACACATCTGGCATCAAAAAGGATCATTATGCATAAAGGCCCTCTAAAAAAAAATAAAGCGCCAAATTAATGAAAAATTTGCGTGATTTTGCGTGAACTGTTGTGAATTGACTAGGATTCTTGTGAAATGTATTTAAAAAGGGAAAATTGTGCTGTATTTTGGCAGAAAACTCAGTCGCTGCAAAGTCGGGCGGTTGCTTCCCAGGATCCTCCACGGTCACCCTGGAAAATGGCACCCAGAGGCCCGTCAAAGATCTCCAACCCGGGGACAGAGTACTGGCCGCGGATTACGACGGAAACCCGGTTTATACCGACTTCATCATGTTCATAGACCGGGACTCGTCCACCAGCAGGATCTTCTACGTCATCGAAACCGAGTCTGGCCAGAAAGTGACCCTCACCGCCGCGCACCTCCTCTTCATCGCCCACAACTCCACGCAGGCAGAGCGGCGGATGTCGGCGGTTTTCGCCAGCCAAGTCCGGCCGGGACAAAAGGTCTTCGTGTTCGGGCGAGGTCTGCTGGCGCCCGTGACCGTGAAACGGATTTACACGCAGAGGCACGAGGGCTCCTTCGCGCCGGTGACAGCGCAGGGGACCGTGGTGGTGGATCAGGTCCTTGCGTCCTGTTACGCAGTGATCGAGGACCACAGCCTGGCGCACTGGGCCCTGGCACCGGTCCGGCTCGCCCACTGGGTGTCCTCGTTGCTCTTCGGCTCCCAGCCGCGCGTCAGCGCGCAGAGCGAAGGGGTGCACTGGTACTCCAAAATCCTTTACCAGCTGGGGACTTGGCTCTTGGACAGCCACTCGATCCATCCGCTCGGGATGTCAGTGTCCCCGAGCTGAAACCCCTGAATGAGACTCAAATGTAGGAACTTTCGAACTATTCAGTAGATTAAACTTTAAAATATTAATAATAATATTAAAACAAAACAAAATAAAAACGAACGAACGACACAAAAGGCCCCAGCGGAGTTGGGATATTTATTTCAGTGACTTTTCCATGGTGTGTCCTCTTTCAAAGAATGAATGGAGCCTTACAAAGTTTCTCTTTGAATAATTTATTCTCGTGTGAACTCTGCCAGTGTCACATAAATGGATTGTGAGACGATGCGAGCAGCAAATTGTGCATAATCTATTTTTGTATATCTCCAATGCAAAAAGGAAATAAAAAAGTAAAAATAAGAAGAAAAAAATATACATAAAATGATGAAAAAAATGACAAAAAAATACCGCAAAGAGATCCTGTAGGACGGAGCTAACTGACAGGTTGTTCTTATGTGCAGAATTGTGCAACTGACTGTTATATTTTGTGGGAGAAAAAAAAACTTTGCGGAGTTTCATAAATTATATTTTTATACACAGGAATGTAAATTACATTTTGACGGATCGATACGGAATCACATTTCGTTATCTGAAATAGTGTAAGATATGAGAATATATTTTAATTTAAATAGCTGGGAAAGTGTTCGAATGAAAGAAAAACAAAACATGTACTGCTTATCAAGAAGTGTATTATTTTGTAAACTGATGGTTTGTTGGAGCGGGACAGATATTCTGCCTCATGTCTGCATTATCTCCTTTTTTCTGTGTGTTCTTATTTTTCTTGTTTCGTCTAAGGAAAAAAAAAATCAAAATGCAGATTCTGACAATTCAGTAACAGTTTAAGTGGTAATGAAAAAGTTCCGTTGAATAAATGCATAAGAAACTCCTGTTAAAGTACTAAAATGATATTTTTCTTTTCATATTTTGTAATAGGGAAATAGTTTTATATAGAAATGACCTGCGGCAGATGCACAGTTTGTATAGTCTATTTAGCCAGACAATACCAGTTAACTTTCATAACAGGGCGATGTGTCAAAAAATGTCTAGAGTTTATTATTTATATGTTTATTACAAAAATGAGATAAAGAAAAACTTTAAACTTGTTACACGTGTCTGTCTAAATGCGCTCCTCTGCAGGAACATCACATATTGAGGGATTTTGTCACCAATTAAATGTTGTTGTTTTGTTTTTTTACCTTTCTGGTTCAGCTTCTTTTCAGAAACGTTTGGTTGCTGCTATTTCTCTAAAAAAATATTTTTGTCTTTTTTAATTTAATTGGATTGTCTCGGCCTATATATATGTGAGCACCAAGAAATTTGCAGAAAATGAGGCTTTGAAGTGCTTCTGGCATGCTTGCGAAATGTTGAGAGCTCATGTCAGATTTAACGAGGTCTGCCCATCTGCAAATAACTTCTAAGTTGCAGACAAATGAAACAGCAGAGTGTTTGTTGGCTCTGAGTCTGCTGCTGCAGCTTCAGGTCAAATAAAGTCTTTATCACAGCTTCTAAGCATCTTCACAAATCACTATAATCCTTCGGTGTTTTCATAGAGCCTCGGAACGCTCCTGCTGAGTCTGAACGGGAAGCTTTGGGTTGTATTTCCCTTATTGCGCGTCTCTCGTTCAACTGATTTACAGCGCTCGCTTCCTGCAGGAGACCCGGAGACTTATAGGCAATGCAAGGGCGACATCGTGTGGCCAAACGTTGGTACTACACACCAACAACGTACATCTCAATTCACGTTTTCTGAGATTTAATTGGTTAAAAAAAATCAGAATACTTTTTTAGAAGAGATGGGTAGCTAAGCAAAATATACTCAGCGAAAAGCAGCAACATAAATAATTGTCTTTATGTAAAACAATCAGAAGTTTAAAAAAAAGAAAAAAAACAACTCAAGCAATTTTTAACTTTTATAATCACTCAAATGATGAAAATGTTGGTACTTTAGATGAATATAAAATAAATGAATGTACTTTTAATAAAAGCAACCTAACTAATTTAAAAATAACGAGATAAATGTAGCGTACTAATTAATGTTTGGTGTTTCACAGACATTTCACCCAAATTAGTTCTGTACTGCTTATATCTCTAACTTTTTGCAGAACTAGTTTTCTTTATGCAGATATGCACAAATTGGATTATTTCAACACCTAGAGGCATCAGGTAAAAACCAAATAATGTAGGTTTGAAAAGGTGCATGAAAACTACTCGACTACTCTTTTAATCCGAATCTACTTGGTAAATGTTAAAGTAACTTCAAGCTTTCTAAATGAGGTACAACTGCTGCGATTTATCACAATATGAAGTAATTCAGGGGAGGTTTCTCCCATAATTGTTGAGCATGCACGAACAGGATTTCAAAACTCTTTTTACACTTACAACTTATGGTTTTTCTTATTGGAAAAGCTTTTTTTTTAAAAAAAAAAAAAAGTCCCAAAGTGTATCTAAATGTAGATGTGAAGAATGTGAAGCTTTGCTCTCCCAGAAATGATGCCATGTCATCCCTCAATCAGACTTACTGAAGGTAAAAGGGGCCACTGAACCTGCCTTTCTGAGGACTGTTGCAACATGAGCAGGAATTCCATCTTCGGCTACCACATTGTGTTTTGCTGTTGATATTGGGAGCTGGAAACTCCAGGGAGGGACAAAGCGGGGCCATCTCTCCCGGAGCTGTGACCTTGGGTCCCCGTCGGATACAAAAGCGTCCGCGCAGAGCAGCATTCCTCAGAGCAGGTAAACAGAGCTTCTCTAATCCCTCTGGAGGCCCTCAGTCTGCTGCAGCTCAACAACAGCTTTTACAAATGTTGACATTTGCAAACATGAACAGTCTGGCTTTTCTGGAAAACAGAACTCGCTGTCAAGTCTCCACCACGGGGCTTCAGGTGGCACAACTTGTTCCATCCAGGAAGCTTTTGCTTCTCCGCGGCAGCCAAAAACTCACCTCAAAAGGAGGTAACTTTATGGATAAGAATCTTTATCTCCTTTGCTCAAACAGTTATTTTGCTGAAGCTTTTTATTTCTAGCTATTTATAAACGGTTTGCAACAAAAGATCCTAAAAATCTGCAAACATTCCTGGTTTAAAACGATACGTTTATGTTGACTTCAAAACCCTTTAACCAAACATTTCCTAAATATTCAAACCAAAAGTGAGAATAAATTCCATAAACACAGTTTATTTTGCTCCTCATCTTTTATTTTCCAACAGTTTTTTGAGGAAAAATGGTACAAAAATGTTAGTTTTCACACAACAGCGTGTTACAGTATTGGAAAACATTTCCGAAAAATCCAACAGAGTAAACATCATCAATGATACATCAGATGATATATCAATTGCTTTTCGAAAAAAGGCAGCGAGTTTCAGTCGTTTGGTTTCCCGTACAGTTCGATATCAGGAAGAGTCTTTTTGTAAAATTCGACCAACAACGAATGTCAAGACGCTGGGATGACCTTTGGTGCAGAGAAAGCTGTTAAAGCGGCTTTGCTTTAGAGTAACGCGTCTGCTCAATGACCCCGGCTGTCGTCACACAGATGGAAACCTCCATCCACTGGGCTAACAAAGAACGGTAATCCAGGCAGGCCACCCTGCTGGATACAGAAGTGGATTCAACAGCATCGGAAAATAAAAAGAACAGGCGATGAAACGGATTATTGGGTCAGGGGGACAACAGGAGCAGCAGCAGCAGCTGTTCAGGGAGGAAAAATAAAAAAAACACGCAAAACCTTTGCTGGAGGCGGCGACGCTGAAATAATTTTTACAAAAGGGTTAAAAGGTGGAGGCGGGAACGACGCAGCAGCATCCGATCATCAGGTTAGCACCTCTGCAGGAAAAACGGGTTAAAAAGAACAGTCCATGGAGCTGCCTTCAGGTGTCAGCGATGAGAAAACCTGAAAACTGCAACACCAACCCATCTCCTCACTGGTCCAGCATGCCTTTACCAACTCAATTACAAAGAGTCGTCTTATCTGAAGAACTAATGTACAAAACAACATCGTAAATTAGCAAACCTTTGCAGCTAATCCTAATTCTTCCAGATTTGTGCAAATAACCTGAAACTTCTTGTACGTTTTATTCTCAAAGTGTCAAAAAGGGAATTAAATGTTAAAGCGTGTGCATTTCTATGTCTTCAAGACGAGAAATCTTGCAATATTTGTTGATAAAAACATGCCAAACCACTAAAGAAGGTTGTTGGGGAAAAAACAGATTTAAGCTGATGGAGTCACTGCTTTAAGGTGGATTTGTCCTGTAAAAACACAAAAATCATCATTAATGTTCCAGCAAACAGTCCTGATGGAATAAAACACATTAGAGTTGATTGAGGCATCTTTGATGCAATGACATAAAATAAACACACATAATAGCCCAGAAACATTAAAGCCATAAAGTTACCTTAAAAACTCTGATTTAGTCACATGTGGCGGGAAGATCGATGAGGTTAAATGTCATTTTAAAAGCTGAAGAAAGAAACTAAATGTTATAAATAAATGCTTTGATTCTACATGAGAATTCACAGCACATGTTGATCATTCTTTCACTGAAAGTACAAAGAGATTCAACGTGAATCTGTTCTGGTTTCATGACACAAAACCGCGTCATCATCATCATCATCATCATCATCATCATCACCGGCAAAGCCCGTACTTAAAATTCAAATCCATAGGATTTACCGTAAAGAACCTCAACTGAGCCAACAACAAACACCCGGTACAGAATGTCAGTTCAAAATAGAAAACAAATCAAAACTATAAACAAAAGAAAAACATCTCCACAACTCAAAACAAAAAGAGGAAAAAACATAAAGAAGTCACTTCCGACAAAACGGCAACATACAAACAGGAAACCTTCAAACCATGCAACGTCGGGTTCTGCACAAAGAATGGAACGTTCTCCATTTGGCAGTTTTGAGATTTGTGGTGTTTCAGAAACTGGAATTCACTCAAGTTTAAAGAAAATGCCACTAAATTTATGAATCACGTAAACAAGAATGAAAGCAGCAGCCTCAAAACCTTAGCTAAAATGACAAAAATGAAGACTTTTACTGTCTAAATTCAGCTTTTTGTCCTAACTGGTCAAAAAAAAACAACAACCTGGATTTGAATTATGCTTGAATTGTGCAGTTTGTTAGTGAACGCCAGGCGTCATCACACATAAACCCAAATCTCAAATATTTGTGACATTAAATAAATTCAGTGGCATTCCATGTAAAATGTGAGGTAGCAGCTTGTTTCCAGTGTTTCTATAAAGTTGAAAACCAGAGTGGATCATTCCTCCAAAGGGATTTTTTGTGTGTGAGGTGAACCAACAGATTCCATCAAGTACATCAGCAGAAACACAATGAAGATGCGTCGGCGTAAAGACAGTGGACACACAAGCACGGGCTAAAGTTAACCGGCTTCACATACCTGCATATTCACAGTATATTGGCCGTATTTTTATTTTTTTTGCATGGTTTTTTTAACTTTAATTTTTCCAAAGGTGAACAGAAATGTGGTCCAGATTTTTTTTTCCTTTCTTTTGTGGTAAATTTTACTTTAAAATAGAGACAAACTCTCCTAAAAAGGATTTCCGTCTGGACACAACAGCATGTACTCAAATATAAAATAGCTTGATACAACGTTACCAACACAGGGGAAAAAAAATCTCTACTTATTTACATGACACTTTTTTTAAACAATGGTTGCCCCCTCCACTTTTTTTTTTTTAATACAAAAGTCGGAACTTTTTCGTTTGAACAATAATTTACATTTGAAAATGGCCATTATTCTCAAACTATAGGAAGTGTTTGATGAATGCAAACCTAATTGAATAAATGTAAATAGTGTTTTTATGCTAATTCTTAGGTGTGAAAACAGTGAAATGAATGGAACTGCTCCCATTTGGAGATCAAGAAAGACATGCTTTATCTGGGAGACATTTTCTAATTTATCAACCTATATGGTTAATGTTTTGCAACATTTATTCAGACCAATTGGCTTTATAAGGACATTTGCTTCCATTTTATTTATTACTTTTAGAACATGTATGTTTTTTAACTAATTTTTGCACCAAAATGTTTTTTTCTTCCATAACAATATAAACCAAATTCTGTATTTACACACACTCACTCCATACATCAACACCAAACTTAGACTTCTTTTCACTGACTCCAAATACAACTTAACCTAAAAAACAAACAAAAATCAGGCTGAAAACTGATCCTGCTTCACAGTTAAAATACTTATTGAAGTCTAGAAGAAAGAACAACCAAAAGAAAAAAATATCTGTTCCCAATCTTGAATCCTTCAACAACAAAACCAGTAAAAATCCCCGCAACAGCCTTTTCTATCTTAGAGGTTAAACCATCACACACAGCCTCGCCACTAGGTGGTGCCATTAACCCATCGCCTGAAAGCAGCAGCTTCCATCAGCTGTGAGGAAACACTGCCATCTACAGGGCAGAAGAAACACTGCTACAGAGAAGCTTCTCAAATTCTGTCTCTACTTTTCCCTGCAGGAATCCAACTAAAGTCCAAGAATAGAAAAGACGACCAGCTCAAAATTTGAAAGATGTTCACGTGACCTTCTGCATTCATGATCCTACAAGCAGAGGGGAGCAACCATTATGTCATCGTTACATGATACTTAAGTGTCTAGGGAAAGGGAAAAAAGGAAGGAAAAAAAAAAACTGTTTAACAAACTCCACCAAAGCAGGTTTCACTGTTGAGAGTCTCTATTTAGTGCATTTACAAATACAAAGCCTTGACAGGCAAAGAATATATATGTACATGCTTACGAGTCATTTTCTAATGTTCACTAGTCCAAGTGGGGGGGAAGGGGGGATTGATCAATGGTGCAGAGATGTTCCTAAGAGGTGACAAAATCGTCCAACGTCAGGGATGAAAACGAGACGTTAGGAGACAGGAAGTTCTTGTAGAAGACGCCCGACTCTGTTGTGGTCCTCATCCATCGATCAGGGAGACGTCGATGTGGGACAGGTCAATCATGTGCCTGTGTGGTCGATCACAATCACGTCTGAACAACGGTGGAAGGGAAAACTCATACTCAGGACCCTGTACAGTAGGACTGGGTTAAAAACAACTAACCAAATCTACTGATCGCGTCTCCTTGAAAACATTTTTACACAGTTTTGTTAATGAAATGTGAGATTTTCAGATTTTTTTAATAGCTCAAATTACTAAATAATTAAGATCCAAATTAAGTTGATGTTGTGATTAAGATCAATAAATCATGTCAAACTGAGATCCAATGGATTCAATAGTGATGTGTAGCCCCACTGCGTAGCAGATCAAATCTAAGATTATGATAGTGTCATAAATAAGGAGGTGTGGTTTGAAATGTCCTCAAAAAGCGGGTTACCTGTGGAAGCTCATTTGGAAATTCAGTGCATGCTGAGGATTGGCAAACTTGGCAACCGCTTTTCTTTGCTGAGGAATCAACTTGAACATCTGCAAGGTAAATAAATAAAATAAAAATCAAACAGACTGAACTTCTCCACGAGAGGGAGTGGGGGTGGAGAGTTAGCATCATTTATTCACTTGAAACAACACTGCCATAGTCCGTCAACAGGGGGCGCTGCGGGATAAAGAATTTGACCAGCTGCACATTTGTTCTTTGGGAAAAATACCTTGCTTAAAAAAATAAATAAAGACACTTTATACATTTGTGATGCTGTGGTGTATTTGAATTGGGCTCTGACCTCAATGGGACCGATTGATCCGAGCAGGTTCTTCAACTGATATTCAGTGGTGGATGTTGAGAGGCCCTCGATGGACACCGTACGGCGCTGGTTCTCTGCTTCTCTTTGGGTCTGCCTGGCAGAAACCGGACGACCTCGACCCACGTTTCCACTTCCTCTCCCCCGACCAGACACAACAACCTGCACGAGCAGCGGATGCAAGAATTGGAATATATTAGTAAAGAATATCAGGAACAGGAAGCCGGAACCTTTTCTTTCTTTTAAAGGCAGAATGGCGCTGGGACTTCAGCCATGTGGAGAGCATTCTGTGCAGTTAACATGTTTTTTCCTCCGCTGCCTCTCAGCCTTTCACCAGATAGACTCATCACATTTCTACATAAAGCATCAATGTCAGAACATGATGCGTGTCACATGATGCATCTTCATTAGAATGAGAGGTAGGGTTCCCTGACTGCAGAGAAAAAGGACGAAGACACAAAAGAGAGGAGGCAGAGGAAATATGGTGTGTGCGCGTGTGCAGGGACGGGAGCATAAAAGAGAGGCGCGGTGACGGCTGCCTTACACTGTCGGCATCAGTGAATGTGCTATCTGTGACAGGAGCCTGGCAGTGACAGGCGTGCAGAGGCCAGGAGACCTTGTGGAGCCCTCTGCGTTGCACTGCAGTCAGCTTGCCAATCCTGAATTGGAATAGCGACCCGCTTAACTCCAGCTCAGCTGGTAGATCTACTCTTCTTTGGGCATTTTGACTTCTGCTACAGAAGAGTTGCCACCTAATTACATTCTACTATTTCAGGTGAAAGAACCGGCGCATCAAAAACACAGACGGATCTCTTATCGGCGACCTACCCTGCCTTGCTGCTGGTTGCTTATGTCCACACGGTTAGCCTGCGGAGCTCCGCCTGGTCCCTGTTGCTGCTGCCCCACTATAGTGACCATCCTTTGGATGCCCTGGTTGAGTGGAGGTCCTTCCCAGTTACCCTGCTGCTGCACCAGGCTGCTGTTGGCCTCGAGCCCCTTTCCACTCTGAATGGGAATATAGGAGTGTAAACTTTTATTTCAAACTACAGACTGTGGTTTGAAACTTCCAAACAGGAAGTACCATAAGTTGAAATCCCAGACTTACACTGAAAAATAAACCGCTATTACTCAGTCACTCTATATATCAAAATAACCATTCTTTCTCTGATACCTTTGGTACCAAATTCTTAATAATCCTTTTATTCCCCCATATTTTTTAGTGCAAGTTATTGGAGGTATACAGTGTTCCCTCGCTACATCGCTCATTCACAGTCTTGCGGTTTTTCTGTATCCTGATTGGCTGTAGACCGTTTCAATCACTCTCCAGTACAGAATGTGCTCAGTTTGCCAAAATCACATGACTCTTCAATCGTGACCAGATCTTTGTTTTCATTCTATAATTTTGGAATTATTATTCGTGGATGAAGATGTGAACCTTGGGAGTTTAAACAAAGGAAAAAGGAGATACAATGTTTATGTGGGTCTGAGAAACGTCTCTAAAGTATGGAATGAGGAGTTTTATTCCTGTTTTACAGCCAAACATCTATATTCCTACTTTGTGGACCTATCATGGGTTAGTTTTAGAACGTCGCGTGTCGAACTTTCAAAATGTTTGACAGATTTCGTGGGGCCTTATTTCAAGTCATAGGAGTGTGGATTTCCAACAAGCACACCGCTGATTGGCGAGAGAGGTTGCCATAGAAATGTTGACTCAAATCTACTTGGACCAATCACTGCTTACTGAGGACGTCTGGCACCAACATTTTGACTTGATTTGATTTGAAATGGGTCATTTCAAGCAATCAAATAAGAATAGTACACAAAAAAATTAAATTCATCAGTTATACATTCATACAATGACATATCAAACTTAAGATAATTAGACATAAAACATGACTGTATTAAATTAGTTTTTGTTGGAGCTGGAAGTAAACCATTTTCTACGGGTGACGTCACACTCATCCGGTCCGATTGTGAGATACAGTCGATGCTTTAAACAAAACTCGAGAGTTTAACCCTCGCTCCCAAAGATTTCACAGGCCGTCTTTACAACAATCGTAAATCAGCAAGCAGCGGGATAGGATTCCTATCTGTGCAGAATAAAGATCAACCTGACAAGGTAATGGTCTCATTATCAAATAAAGTCACAGCTCAACTCTGTTGACATGCAGGGAGGAACTGAAGGTCGTCTCTTCCTCGACTCTGCAGAACGCCGTGACAGATCAATATGTGGGAAGAAAAGAGGCGCTATCTCTGACCTGTCCCCAGCTGAGAGTAAATGGATTAATCCCTTCTATAGAAATCACAGATCTTGATTGTGCTCAATGCTAAGCTGCATTACACTAGAATGAACGCCCCTCCGTGCGTGTGTAACCCATCCCCCCCACACACAACCCATCCCCACCTTTTGTGTTTCACACTTCTTTGTATTATCCCAGATGAAAATATAATTTGGCCCTTATCTAGAAGACTTAGCTACACAAATCCAAATCCTCAAAAGTGGCAACTTTCTTACACAGGTATTATGTCATCCTCCCCCTCAAAGCCACCTTCAACCAAGTAAGATTAATTATAAGGGGGTTGGATTGGCACCTTTGTTGCCTCACACCTGAGCGATGGATTGATGGAGAAAAAAAAACAAGTGAAGGACGACAAAGAGGAGCGGAAGGAGAAGAGTAGATAACATTGTCAAAGCTTTCAGTGATGACAGCGGAACAAGACACAAAGACGCTCATTTTCAGCCCAACTGTGAACCGTGGCTCTTTCAGTTCCACCACTTTTTCCCCATCAGATAGCTTTAAACAGGCTTCAATTAACACACCGACTCTGTTATCTTTATCTGCAGGAGGGCCAAGATTTGGGTGCAAATTGTTGTTTGTATTTTAAATATGATAAGAAGCTATAATAGCTAACATGCATGTCTGTGTTTTCCAGTATGAATTAGTAGGGGTAAAAACTTGGAATGAAATGTTAAAAGCAATTTGTGCCTCTCAAATTTAAGTCCCACTCCAACTATACGTCTTATTTATTGTAAACGTTCCCAGTTGTCTTTTAATTATAACTGTGCAGTTTTTTTAGGGCGTATTTTCTGCAGTGCAGCAGGAGTTCATCAGAAATTTGCCTCTGGGTTGTGGGCGGGACTCCTGGCGCGGAAGTAACCCTTCATTGATAACCCAGCATTCCTTTGTTTACACTCTCTCCCACTAGCTCACAGACCCTCACAACCCCAAGCTAGCATAGCAAAGAAACGGCGAGCAATATCAGAGCCGTTGGATTCCAGATGAGGGAAAATGAAGACATTTATGGATCAACTTGTCTTTTAAGTGAAGGGTTTAGAATTGGAGCGGAGCAGGAAGACCTTGGCCCACCCATGGCAGTTGCAGCATCACAAACCTGAGCCTTTTCAAACCGCGGGTTTTTATCTGCTCCTGATCCATCACAGTTTGAATAAAGAAGTACTTAGAGATTCAGTTTTAGTCTCAAATTCTTTCATAAATGTCTTCTATTACAAGAAAAAATGTTGTGAATCAGGGGCAGACAAGAAAAAGATTGTTTTGTTACGTAGAAAAAACGCTGGACAAGCCACAAGCTCCCTGCACCGCTCCATTCTGATGCCTCCATTTGTTGACACTTAGATCCATGATCTGAGCTGTAATCTGGTTAAAAACTGTACGGCTGGACAGCTCCAATGTTGCTAGACATTTCTGTTGCACTAATAATATTAGGTTGGGGCTGTGAGGCACTGTAAGCTAGAGAAAGAGCGTGTAAACTATGTCCTAGAAGACGACAAGTTTTTTTATTTTGGCTAAAAGCGACATAATCATAGTTAAAAAACAAAAACAAAAAAACCCACTGCGAATGCTTTTAAAATAGCTAAAATGACCGGACTGGATCTTTAAAAACAATTTTCGTCTGTCCTGAAAAGAGGACATCAAGTATCAACCTTTAAGAGCAGCGATGAGGCGTTCGCCAACTCCACAGATAAATGTCAAACTTATCTCCAGCTTTTCTGTTTCAAAGGTAAAAATGATGTCTAGACATAGTGGCTTAAATACCACTTCCACAAACTTTACAGGGGGGGGCACTCTTAACAAATCAATTTTGTCAAAATGACAGACATCAGTGTGTCATTCCTATAGGTTAGACATCATCTAGATTACAAAGTAGACAGTTTGGGCAATCACTGGCATTTCTTTTCAAAGCTGTGTAGCATCCCTTGTGGATAAAATCTGCTCAAAGATGATCAAATAAATGTCAGAGCCGAACAAAAAAGAAGGTGTCGGATAAAAAAAGGAATCATGTGCTCACCAGTCCTGAAAGTTTGACGACTCTAACTTTTTGTGGCACCTGCTGGCCTTCAGTGCTGGTGGTTCTGGCTCGCTGCATCACTGTCCTTTTAGCTCCGGGTTTGGGTCCCTGGGTCTGGGCCGGGCCTTGGTTCAATGAAGGAGTGACGGGTATGTTTTGTGACGTTTGCATGGACGGAGGCTCAGCGTTAGGTCTGTTGACACCCTGCAGGATGCTGTTCCTTCGTTGCGGATGCAGTGCCTGTTGTTGATTCTGCTGGTGCTGCTTCCACTGCGGTTCGGAACCAGGAACAGGGTTCTGTTGTGTGGTACTCTTCCCCAGCTGCAGACGCTCCTTGACGTTCGGACGGGAGGCTGGAATCTGAACGCCACTGTTGGGGGGGATGCTGTTGTCTTGATTGAGAGTTCTTGGTGTTTGGTTTGAGGTCTGTTGCATTTGCTGAGGAAACTGTCTCTGCTGCAGTGGCCGTTTTTGATCCGCCTGTAGCAGCGGTTGTTGTTGTTGTTGTTGTACGGGGTGTTGCATTTGCTGATTTGGCTGAGCTTGTGTCTGAGCAGTGCCTTGGCTCTGCGTGTTCGTCTTTGAATTAAGCCTTTCCAATAGTTCCTTCTTTCTGACACCAGCCTGCATCTGTCTTCGCATTTCCTTCCTTCTTAAAATCTCCTCTCTCAGACGCTTCTGCTCCTCGATCTTAAGACGATACTGCCGAGTCTCCTCGTCTTCATTGGGATCCTGTAGCAATAAATAGAAAGCGGATAAATTATTTGTGACTTTCATTTCTTCACCACAAAAAGGTTTAAAGGAAAAAAAAAGACATTTGGACCCTTAAAGCAACAAAAAAACAGGAGGCCAAACATATTAAATTTTATTAATTTAGTCTGCGCTGTTAAAAATCTGATGGGAAGCTTTCCCCTCCATGTAAGCTCCAATGTCTTAGCCACTTTAATAGCCTAGAGGAAAATAAATACTTCCTCATTTTTTACAAGAATTTTGCCATCGTTGGGAAAAAAATAATGGATTTTATATTTTCATTGCTGACCTGTTGTGTAGTGCTTAAAGGTGTGCTTTGGACTTCCATGCGAACATCCGGCTTGCCTGCTCCTGCAGGCTGAGGTTCAGTCTTGGCAACAGCTTGGCCTCTTCCTTTGCTGACGCCAGACATCGGTTGAGGGGTCTGCCCAGGATAACTCCTCTGCGTTGTCCTGGCAACAGTCTTGATGTTGGCAGTGGAGGAGGCGGGGCCTTGTGTGGGGCGGGAGCTGTTCATGTTTGTTGTGTTCGTCGCTACAGGGAGCTCTCGCAGGTTACTGTTGCGCTGCTGCATCTGTTTGGAGGCAGGTGCGCTCTGGAGAAGTCAGATAATTACATTTAGCAACATTTTGGAGAAAAAATATTTTTAGTCTGTGATAAAACTAAACGGAGTAAATATGGTAATTTCTCACCATTCTGTGCCTGTTGGACATGCCGCGCACTTGGGCGTTCGAGGGGCGTCCGGGCATCTGTCTGGGGCTGCCATGGGCATGTGGCTGATGGAAAGGATTCTGGCCATGATGCATCATGGGTAGAGGTTCTCCGAGATGTACCTGTGGGTGTTGATGAGGTGGTAACTCTTGCCTGTGGTGCTGCTGGTGCATGGGATGGGATGACAGTGGGTCGTGATGTGGAAGCGGGGAGACAGGAGGGCCAGGCATTAAACCCTGAAATACCAGAGGAAAAGTGCAAAATGTAATCCAAATATTTATTATGGTGACACCAGGAAGGTAATTATGAACAAACTTAATTTGAAGCTTTGGATAGGACAAATTGTGCACTAATCACCTCTAACCAGACCCTCTTTGGGCCACAAAGCAGAAACTGAACAGGAATAACATCACTAGAGGGAGCTCTTGTCTATGTTACTCAATATGATGGAGCAGCACCAGACTCTTCCTTAAGGAAACAGGAGTTATCTCAAATACAAGCAGTCGTCAAACGTCCTCGTTTCTCAAACAAATCAAGGGTGTATTGATACAGAACATGGACAAACACACAAATACCTAGAAAGGTCTTAAATGACAAAATCACTTACTCTTAGTCGTACCTGCATCCCAAACTGAACTTGTGGATGAGGAAAAATGTTCCCCTGCTGGCCAAATGGTTGACGAGGGCCCATGAAAGATCTAGGCTGGTTTGGGGGACCGCCCTGCTGATTGAAGTTGACCATTCCCTGGTGACCTTGGTGGGGAGGGAGGTTGGGTCGAGAGGGTTCTCTCTGAAAGAGTCCTAGTGGGCTTTGGCCCGGCTGGTTGAAGGATGGTCTTGGCGGCCCGAAGCCCATATGGCCCTGGCCTGGCAGCTGCTGGTGGTGGAGGCTGTTACCGCTGTTCAGGAGAGGGCCGGGACCCTGGTGATCAAACATGTGCTGCCCTGGAAATCGCACTGAATCCACACGCTCTGTGTTCACACAAGGAGACCGAATAACAGAGATATCAGTGTTTTTGTTGCTTGAGAGCTTGTTTCAGTAACAGCCTCTCCAGGTGTACAGGGTTATGACACGACAATTACAACATAAAAACGGATCAAGGTACACAACGCAAACCACCATGAAGGTATTAATTCTGCATTTAAAATGTGAAGGGGAAAAAAAGTATAAATATGTATGTTTAATTCTGTTTCCAAGGTTCATTCTGATGTATATATATACACACATGCATTTAACATGAGTTCTGCTAATGGAGCCACAACAGAGAGCTAGCAGCATACCCTCTAGGTACAGCGCTAGAGGTGATGAATAGGGGTTAAATATTCTAAGAGAGCTTTGTAACCCTCGTCAAGGCTGGGTGCAAGACTCACCTCCCATAAACATGGGCTCTCTGTCTTGGGGGGCTTGATGTGACTGGCTTCTCAAGGGCTCCATGTGATGAGGGGGCCGCTGGGGCTGACCAAAATTACCTGGCAAGTGCTGCTGGAAGTCTCCTGGTCCCTGAGAAAGCATAAAAGTACACAATTATAGGGCATTCTGGGGAAAACCACAAAAAATAGTAATGTGCCGGGCAGTGATTGAAGTGTCTGAGTCATTAAGCAGATACAGAATCAAGAGTTTAAACATCAATATGCATTCCAATATCAAGGAAACCCTTCAGCGTGAATCTATAAGCAAACTTGGATTAAAGCTACTTTGGGATCTGTGATAAAACCTTCTAGAAGCCAGTCTAACAAGGAAAGGCTATTTCAGCAGGGGATAAGTGCCCTCATCTTTGTTTAAACTACTTCACATGTTCAACAGCTTTTCACTCATAGCATGCATGCTACTTCCCATCCAAGAAAACCAGATAAAAACCATTTAATCCCTCTTTGGAATTCAAATCCCCTTCATAACCATCTTCTTTATTCCTTTAAACATCCATCTCTGTTGAAAAATTAACCTGCTATTCAACATGTGGCACTTACACAAATGGACTGCTTGCCTCCTTCAAGCCTATTGTAAATTACTTAAGATGGTATCGAGGCTTAATCCATCTTTATTCCACTTCTAGGTGGAGGTATTTAGTAACAAAAAAAAGGTGTTCGAAAAGCTAAAAGGCCAGAGTTCCAAAAAACTTGCTTAACATAAAGTTAATGGAAGGTGCTTTACAAAGACAGGAAATCACACTGGGGGCGCAATCATCCCATTCTGAAAGGTCAGACAACCAGGTTTACACAATGAGGACTCTGGTGACCATATAATACCTCTCAAATAACACAGCTCATCCTCTCACTTCTAATCCAGGATAGAATGGAGAGTGAGCTCCTCAATAGGAACTGATATATTATGGAAAATAGCTAGAAGTTATAGCATCTAAATTCATATCTGCAGAAATAAATGCACTTTTGCAACATTCACGTCTAAAAAAAGCCGCTGGAAACCGTTTACAGTTTCCAGCGGATTCTAACTTATAAATCAATTCCCTGCACTGATGTGGTGGTGAAGTGCTGACACAATCGACATAAATCAGCTGATTCTGTAGCGGAAAAAAGCAGCTTTGCACTGTGATGCAACACTTTACTTTTCTCCGTATCAGAATCTGCTCATTTACATTGATCATGTAAACGATGGGGCAGTAACGGGACGTCAAAGAGCGTGTGTTACTTAGGTGCTGCTGACAACGTCTCCGGTGTTAAAGGGTTTAAGGGATAACGCTTTCTGAGGCAGTGAAAAGCCGCTTTGCACAAATATGCAACACTTTATATTAGTTAGGTGTTGTACATGTTGCATTAAGCCACTTTTTTCTGTGTCAGAATCAGCGCGAATCTGGTTGGAAACACATGAATTGCATAAACGGTTGAAGAGTTATTGGGATTGAAAGAACATCAACACTGGAGTTAAAGCTCCGTGGTTAAAACGTACAGCGACCTAGATTATCTGCCATGTTTATTAGGTTTGATCTCAAACTACATATAAAACACAACACGATAACAACTATTTTACTGTTCGCTCACCAGTCATTTTCCAGCTTTTTCCTAAGCCATTGCTTTTGGTATATCTCATGCTGCTTAGTCTGATTTGTTATCAGTTTTGGTCCACAGGGCAGTCTGTCTGCGTTTACACTGTAGTGAACTATTCTCAGGATCATTTGCAATATGACAGACTTATACATACATTTATTTGAACTGTAAGGTGCTTTGTCAAACGTGAAGAGTTTATACATTGAGACTAAGCATCAATTGTAAAAATCCACCGTACCATTTAAACTGTTTAATTGTCAACTGATAACATTTAAGATGGGTCATTTGATCAGTTATGATCAGTCTGGTTGGGTCATGTGGCCTAAAACCTTTGCTTAGTCACCGCCTCCATAACCTGGAAGCAGCCAAAAGATTTAAAAAAGAAAAACTTCAGCAAAGCAGAGAATCTACTTTTTCTCAATCTGTCTAAAAATGGTGATTTCTTAAATTATTTATTTAAGACTCTGCATTTAATAAATGACATATTTGTAAACCTAGATGTTTCTAATTTACTTAATCCTCAAGTAACATTTCATGAAAACTAAAACCAGTCATTTACTACAACCAGGTTGTACAAAGTACCCTCTCAATTTTCCTAATGTGCTGAATATTTTACAGATCAATAATATAATTAGGAAGGAGCAGACAGAAAATGAGCTGCTAATTTCTGAAATAAAAATCTGGACAGAATAAACATTTCCAATAATGACTAACTGGCGTTGAGATTATCATTTTAAAACCCACCTCACACCAAAAAATGATTAATGCAGTACTACTGGAGGCTATGACCCCCCCTGTTTGCCTGGCCTTTCAACAATTAAATCTGATGTGATGATAATGTATGATAATCATGAGTAATCAGGTGCCCACTGGTAAATGGAAAAGTGCGGCGTGGTGTGTCACCTGCATTTCAAATGGTTTCTTTGGCAACACCAGTCTAAATGAGCCTGACTTCAGGGAAACCAATGCTATGCTGTTCATCGTCTAACTTATCTGCATGTTTATCGCACTACAAATGTCTGAATAGAACCCCTTACTATTGTGCCCTTAGTGTCCACCTTGCTTGTAGACTTTTGTGATGCTTGATTGAAAAATAAACATTTAGAACATGTGATAAATACAAAGCAGTGCTTTTGATTAACATTAACAACTCAGCTCATCTGATTGAAATGGGATTGGGCCACTCGCTGAGAGCTCATTTGCATAAACCCGTATAATATGCACTTTCCAGAAAGATGTCAGGCAGCATCAGCACCACCTGATGCCCAAGCACCACTGAATAGAAAAACGGATTGACTCTAGGCACTTTGGCTGACTTCCTAACATGTCAGTTCCCTCAATGCAGTAATTACTTGAACAGTATTTCTGTCATCTCCGGGATGGCTTCTTTGTGAGGGAAATAAAAGACCTGTTCTTAGAGAAAGTGTGGAACTTCAAATCCCTTTGTATGACAGAAAATTCAGACTTAAGGGAATTATTTGCACAAAAAAGCAAAGGTGTTAACCTCCATCAAATAAAATGTTAAAAAAACTATCACATTTTATTGGTTCTACTAGAGTTGATGATATGAAGGCAAAAACTCCATATTTGCAATTCCATCGCATGACAAGCAGCTAGTGAACAAATCAATCCATGAAGAGCAGCTACTTTGGACCTGTCAAAGCAGCGTCAGCCCGCAAAAAAGCCTACTGCTGGGAGCTCCGATCATGCATTTCCAGCTGTGCAGCCAGTCTCCGATCAGTGTTTACAGATTTGATTTAACCATGTTTGGGTAGTGCACAGTCTTAATTAAGGTAATTATATTTCCTTCAACAAAAGGAATGCTAGCTGAGGTGAAGGGAAAAGAAGGTAGAGGAGCAGCTGCAACTCACTGGGAACCTCTGAGGACCCACAGCAGGTCTGGGCTGGCTCTGAGCAGGAGGCATCAAGGGCACTGCAATGAGAAAAAGAGGGGCAGACATTTAGAGCAGAAGAGGTTGGGGGCGGGGAAGGGAGTAACATTAAAACAAGAGGAAGCAAGTTCAGAGAGGGCATCCTTTTAGAAGGAAATTATATCTTCACACTGACAGTTCTTAGAGGTTGATGTCAAACTCCAGCTCAGATTGGATCCTCACGGCTGGGACCTCAAGAAAATATAAAAGGTCTTCTAAAAACAAATAACACATTTGCAGCTTCATAAGACCAGGTAGAATAAAAAACAAATAGAGCCCGATTTGATGTAGTTGGCCTTCTGTGTAATTTAAGTAAATGAAACGATTTGACAGCTGCTACAACTGGTAAAAAGCTATTTCCGCTCAGATGAGTGAAAATTAAAACACAGATGCCCTGCGGAAAATACAAGCTGACATACCATATGCAGCATTTGCTGTTTTTTAAAGAAAAACCCTCAACTAGACACGTTTTGTAAATGAGAATTCATTCGTGAATTGTTTTGACAGACAACCAATTGTGTATGTGGTTTTCTCTTGAGTACTTCAAACAACAGCGTGTGGGTGGATGCGTCTCACAGTGGCCTAACCGGGCTGCAAATCTCTGTAAATCAATACTAATCCACAATTTTGATGTGATTTCAGTATAAATCTAATCTCACTAGCTTTCTTATAGATGATGGAAGTAACAATGCATATCAAAGAAACCTATTTTCAAAGTTCAAATGGACAAGAACCTTGTACAGATGACTGTGAAGGTCCTCTGAAGTGGGGGTTGATGTGGATGTTTTTAGAATGTGGAGGCTGCTGCTGGTGATGCTGAGGGAAGTTGGGTGGGGGCGAGCTCATCATTCTTGGGGACGTATCCATCTGTGGCCGCAGTGGCGGGGAGCGATGTGCCATGTGAGGGGGCATGAGAGGCTGGAGAGACTGCTGGGGAAGGGGACGCCCGTGATCCTGGAAGGGATGAGGCCCTCTTGGACGTGACGGATGGTGCTGATGGGACGGAAGTTGGTGCTGATGGGGGGGCGGCATTCGGGAAGATGGCTGTTAATTGGAGAAAAAAAACAAAGAGATGAAAAACCACCTGTCAAAACACGCGTCTCTCTTAAGATTGGGACTTCACTGGTTTTAACCACGTGAAGACCCAACAATTAAATTCACCAGCAAGACTTCAGCCGGAATCCAGTTCTGTTTAAATTTCTTCCAAGGTTTAAAGTAATCAAGCATTCAGTTCTGCAGAAAGTTGCCTATTTTTAATAAAAACAAAATACGGCTGTAATATTTACAAAATACAATAGTCACTTCATTTTCAATCAAAAGAAATCCTCAACCATGGCATGACTGCATGTTGGCACAGTCATCATATAGTAGGATGATGGCGCAAATTGGTCTTCATAATTGGTCAAGCAAACAAACATGTAAGTAACCAAATTAGTTAATGTAACTCGACAACAAAAGGATGCAGCAAAAAAAAGAAACTACTCATTAACCGCAGTCAACACAATGTTTGCCAACATGTTATCGATGTGCCAATGTATTTCATTTCCAGCACTGCCGTTTGTTTTGAATTTCACTGCTTATTATCATTAATTAACGCAAACTAAAGTAACCAGCTGTTGGAGTTACATTTGCAATGGATTAGACAAGAGCTTTAACTCTGTTCAAGGGAGTGAATACCTGAAAAGAAGCAGTCAATACAGTTTTTTGCTTTTTACAAACACAAAAAAAAAGACCCGTATTATGCATTACATTTTTAGTGTTTAAAAATATTCTTCTGCACCAGAATTCTTAGTAGTCAAACATATATGTGCACGACATCAAGTTGTTGTAGACGTTTTACCTGTATGTTCATGTTTCCCATCAGTGGAGGCATTATCTCATGCATTCGACCTCTTTTCCCTCCTCTGAAATCTGACGATCCAAAACCAGGGAAGCCTCCTCTGCCCCTGCCTCCTCTTCCTCCTCGTCCTCCACCTCGGCCTCCGTAGCGGTTTTGTCTCTTCTGACGCTCTTGCTCTTCAAACTCCATTAAATCTTTCTTGGCTTTCTCCGACAGCTCTAATGATGTTTGAAAGAAGACAACATTAACTGTCTGAAAAAAAAACCCGTCTGGTAAATAAAATGTATGCATAAATAGAAGGAATTACTTTTTTACTTAAATGAAGAAAATGACAAATAAGTGAAACTAATTCCTGCATTGGCAACATACTAAAGTTATGAAATGTTTGTACCTAGTTTGTCAGGAATGTTCCGTCTTTTATTGCTTGCATCTGCCAACCGCTCGATAGCACCGTCCTTCCTCTCAGATTTGAACCGTAGTCGGCCAGACTCTTCGTCTTCCTCCTCCTCCTCGTTTGATTCCTCCTTTGATTCGTCGTGGAGCATAGTTTCATTTTCCCCCTGTAAACATTCAAGTCTCTAGTTTGTCGAAATACTTTTATAGGTTTCTTCTTGGCTTTGCGAATCTAAAACAGAAAACTAAACCTAACGAAATCACCATTTTCCTATTTATGTAAAAAAAAATCATGTTGAGTTTCATTATTTTATATTAATTTAAAAAAAGGACGATTTCCTTCACTTCCCTTGCCTTATGGATGCTGTTATTTTTATTGGGAAGGAAATAATTCAAACGTTAAGAATGAGGTCATTTGGCGTCTCTATCTACTAACTGCAGTAACATTTGTGATGCAAAATAGCAGAACACAAGTTTGCAAATGTCTGCAGCTCTCTTAGGTTCCAAGCACTTCGTCCAACAACAGACGATGAAAACAATGAAGCTGAATCCCCATACAAAGCTAAAGCATACCTCCTCTGTGTCATAGACTCCACCTCTGTCCAGGTCGGTGGCCTCTTGGCCTTGCAGTTCTTCACCAACATTCTCCTCAGCATCTTCCTCCTGAGCAATGCCATCCATATGAAGAGGCTCCTCCCCATAGGATGTTCGGTATTCTTCATCCTAAAAGAAATTGGACAGACCAGGGAGACGTTTATCAAGTTGCAATAACTCTCCGGTTACCATTACCAATTCATCATTTAATATCGGTCATTCATTAAAAACGATATTTTCCATCCTCGCAAAGCATAAATGGGAAGTTCTGCTTTAAATAAATAAATAAATAAAACAGAGATGAATAACTAAGTCAAGCTTGAGTTGGATGAACTAATAAAAACTGTTGTAGGCTCAGAAAATTGGAAATTCTGGCAAATGTAGAAATAAAACTCTGTACTAAGTAAACATACCAAAATTATATGGTAAGAGTTTGGGGGGGCGCTCATGGGAACACCCCCCCACCCCAATCTAAGCCCAAAATTTCCATAACAGTAGGAGCAAGGCTTCATTACTATTCCTGACGGCATTTGAAATTCAATGAGATGTAAATGTTTGACATGATATACAGAAATGCAGGCAGGGATAAAAACACTCCTCCCTGCTTCAGTGATGGTGAAAATATCATTGACTGACTCCTCACAAATCACTCAGTTATTGGTCGCACTGTAAGTTCATGACTCCATGTCAGAAACGATGCTGGGATGTTCGGAGGCAACAAATCCTTTTTATTCCACAACAAGATTTTGTTTTTACTCTAAAAGCAGGTAAGACATTTAACCATAGGATTTATTCCAAATGAACTCTATATTTACAATTTAATTAGGTTCTAAGCTAACAGGTCTCAAGACATAAAATTATTTATTCCCCAACAAAACTAACATATTTTTCTAACTTATAAATCAGTCCGAGCATAAGTCACAGCCGCCAAAAACATAATCATTTATAAGTTGCATTTTAATGTGACTTATAAATTTAATTTTAATTTAATTTTAAGGAGAAATGTATTTATGTATTTAACAAAAATACTTAAACAAGAACAAACATTTCATCTTGAAAGGCAAATCATAATAATGATATAGATAAATGTAACGCGTTAATACTTATGGAACTTCATAAAAATTAGGAGGAATCGACTAAATTAGCGCAACGTATGTATAATTATTAAGATATCCATTGCATTAAGAACATACCAACAAGTCAACTAAAGTCTATTCAGCATTTCAAATGACAAATAGTAAGGACAATGTCACAGCCAAGCAGTTAAGTGACCCCGTAAACAGCTTTTGCACAGAATTCAAATAGACACTCACACTAGCACACATCTTTAAGATCCAAAATAGACAGCCACTTGGGCTAAGGAGGTCAACGTCTTATCTTTGTTAGGAGAAAAGAGGTAGGCCAATATATCTCTGTCAGGTGCCAAACACAATCACATGATGGCAAATGGAGCACAGCAGACATTTGCACATGGATCCAGTCTTATCTTTGATCCTCTTAGCCCAGGCTAAGAGGAAAGGGAAACGAATAAAAAGAAACTCCCATCAATCATTAGAAAACTGTATGGAGTGTCCTTAGGAAGGTCAATAATCTTTTCACCTGCATGAGACTTTATCAGATCCAGTCTGAAGCCAGAGAAAAAAAGCCCCACACATTAACCTCTGTCGATTGGCAGCACATCTCCAACACAAAGCAGCTTTTTACACCCCTAAAGATACAAGACCCAAGGTCACAATGGCATGGGGATTTGGAGGCGACAACAGAGCATTACCCCACGCCAAACAAGCTGTCAACAAAACTTTGTCAGCAAGATGGAGAAATTTGCTGGCAGGATGTGATAATGAATCAAATCACCCCCCTGCCCAAAAATGCCGACCAACATCTCCTTCCACTGAATAGATTTTCTATCCTGAGAGCCTCTTCAGTCAGACGAGAAGTGACATTATCTCTACCACACAATAGAGATGGACAGGAAGGGGATTGGATAATTCGTGTGTGTGTGTATAAGAATGTGTGTACATGGGTCTTTACATGAGAGTAAGCAAAAGTGAGAACTCACTTGAAATTCACCATCTATAGGTTCATTGATTTGAATGTCCAGCACTTCATCTTGGTACCCATTGTCATCCTCGCATAGGTCTCCAGTGTACTCAATCTGGTCCTCAGAGATGTCCGGATTGTCTTCTTGGTTGTATTCTTCAGTATATGCCTCTTCTTCCTCCTGCTGGTACACCCCCTCACCCCCTTCTTCACAGCCTTCTACACCCAGGTTCATAACATCATCTGTGTAGTCTATATCCTGAAGGTTGCCGTCTTCATCATATGATGTACCCATGTTGTATGTGGCATTGACGTGCTGTTCACTAAAAAAACATGAAAAAACGCCATTAAAACCGAATGTAAAGTAAGACGGAACTAAAAGCAAAATTGGGCAAGTTCTGATACAACTTACCCCATATGTGCATCCTCATCATCACTTTGAAGAAGGTCATCATTCAGCTCTTCATCTGAGACTTCTGAGGGATTCTAAGACAAAACAAATAAAGAATTTTAAAAGTAGGGTCATTTCTAACTCGCTTGTGTCAGGGTATGCAGAAAAGGCATTGGGGCAGAAGGCCACCTCCAGCCCCAAGGGATGCTTCATTTTCATGTGGTGAAGGCAATCTGGGCAAGTCAGTGCAGCGTTTTTTTGTCCACTGTACTTCCTTTTTGTTCACATCAACTAATCCCCCCATGGAGGAGCCATCTGCTTTAAATACAGTCACTGTGACCATTCTCGAAATGCTGTTTCAGTTCTAGCACGTCGTGCTTTGGATGTTATCTTCTCCTTGTATGGAATAAGACGCACCAAAAAAATAAATCACGTAAATATTGTGTCCGACATGTACACACACACATTCATTACAATGCAGTATAGGGTGAAATTGAAATATATTTCCTTTTTTTTCCCCTTACCTTTTTACTAGATAACCAATCCTCTCCTAACAGGTCTTCTTCCAAATCGCTACGGTAAAGAAAAACAATAATAATAATTAGGTGTTAGCAATTACTAAGTTCAAAGATGGTACAAAGGTGCAACAGAAGAGGGGAGCTCCTCTGTGATTGATAAGGTGAGGGATATGGAATTATATGAAACCAGCAAAAAAGATGTTAAAACAGGCTTTTCTACTCATTTTTGGCACGGCTTTTCCACTTTTAATTGCCTTGTCAATCAGAATGAAAATATCATTCTTGATATGATGTGACAAAAAAGAGCGAAACATAGAAACACAAAAATACACACTTGGGAGCCGTATCAACACAATAAAGCTTCTTTTAAAATTAAATCATTAACTTTGGACCCAATATGCAACAGAAGAAAGCTGAGTTTTACCTCTCTATAGTATCATCTTCACCCCTTCTTCTCCGTGAACGCTCAGCACCCGGTTTGTCGTATTCAAATTCAAAATCTGTAAAAAGAAAACAAATAAAATGCTAAGAATAACATTTTTTACTTGCATTTGACAATATAAAATGGCGAGTAGAGTAGTTATCGCTTCATTAGAAATGTTAATGTGAATTTTAAACTTTCACATCCAAAAATCATACCATCAAATATCAGAAATCAAGACAACACAGAGAATAGAGGAATTATATTTTAATAACTTTTAATAAGGGGGGAAAAAAACTTGAAAACAATAAGTGACGTGATTTTTTTTTTTACTACCTAAGCCTTTATATTTGCCCAGTACACAAAGTCAATCTCACCAAAAAAGGAATAATATTTCTATCTATGTTTTAATATAAAAACCCGTTCCCTTATGTCAAATGTTACCATTTTCTTACTTACATGTTGGTACACTTTATACGGCTTTATATTCTTGCTTTGGTGCACTCTCTTTTAAACCACAAGTTGCAAAGATCAATGGCTTATCTCATGGCCCATCGGAACATATTCACTGAGGTTTAACAGGTTTCACCAACGTTGGCTCTATACATAAATTATCACTCTTGCTCCAGGAAAGGGAGCCTGTGTGAGTAAATAGCCAAAGGCAAAGAGCAATACTAAATTCCCCTCAAGTCTGACACAAACGCTTTAAAAGTGAGAGTTAAGACAAACCGACATGCAATTAAGTTTTAAATGCAATGTTCATGGTGGCTGTCCTCATACAACCAAGAATACTTTATCTGATTGTATTTTTTGCTAACATCATCCTTTTGTTTTTGTTTGGTTCAACATGACTCTAGCTTTGTTACAAAAACGCAATTTGTTTTCCTTTTTCTAGGAGTTAGTCTCCAAAGTTGCTGCACAAAATTAACAGGAAACAATGTTGACAACATGTTTGCCAAATATTAAATGGAGGTAGAATAACAAGCCTGTAATCCACTAGTGATCATTTTAAACAGATATTCTATAAAACAATCCTACATAAAAACCTAACAGAAAATCTGCAACTTTTTGCTAAAGAGTCTAAAGGTATTTATAAGAGCTCTCATCTGTCTGCCCAGCTGTTGGACAGGACAAGTAAAAAAAGCAAAAACAATAAATAAATAAATAAAAGTATTTATAAGGTTATTTAAACCAGTCTATGAGCAAAGCCCAATAAATCAACAAAATTATGAAAGAAACAGACTTGTAGAATCACAGCACAATCTCTAAAATGACCAGTCATCTATTAACTGTCTGCTTCACTGGACAGTCTGCACATCCATGTTCTTTACAATACTTCCCATCTAAGAACTTCCTTTCCACCCTCAAACTCTGAATTCCTCTAGACGAGGTGTCTCTAACCCTGTTCCCCGTGAGCTATTGCTTGTTTTGCAGCTAACCCCACTTCAGTAATTGCTAATTGCTAATTGACTGAACACTCCTGATCCAGGTGAACCAGTAATTACAGAAGCAGAGTTTGCTGCAAAACAAGGTGGGGAGTAGCTCATGATGAACAGGGTTGGAGACGCCTGCTCCAGAAACTTTGTTTAACCGAAGAGATAAATAAATTTCTTTTCAATGAAAGTATTGTGTTGCTGTAGCATCCAAGTGCTTCTTTCCCAAAATTTAAAGTGAATAACTGGCCTCTATCTACATCTTAAACTATATATCTAGGCTACAAAAATGATTACTTCTAGACGCTTTGCTAAGCATTTGCAAAGGCCAGATTATCATTCTGTCATATTTACATGTGGGCTCCAGTAACCCATGTGCTATCCTAGGCACTTAAACGTTGGGAGTTGGGTCATCTAGACCCACTAGACAGTACGCTGATCCTTTTTTCTTCAATGATTTGTGATCTTCTCTGGTGTCCATGGATAACATGAAATCTTTCCAGCTTTATCCACTTTTGTCATGGTAGGGAGAACACGTCAATGTAAGGGTGAGGTCATCTAAGATAGCACAAGGGTTAAAGGTCATCTGGGTCCACACAGATGTCATGAACTCTGAGTGGAACACCTTGCTAGTCAGTTATTCTATCCAAACATTTGTATTGCCATTAAAAGTTTGGCGACACTAAAGCAAAGCCATCCAAACTACAACACACAGCATAACACAATGTAAACAAAATGAAAATGTAATGGTAAAATGCTGACAACAGTTCAGTTTTTCAGAATACCATGACTGCTCAATGCAGAAGCAGCCAAAGGCTTAAGGCCAATAGATTACAAATGAAACTGCAACATTGTTTTAAAGGGTCCGAGAAGAGTTAAGATTTGCTTTTAAACAAGGCAAAGTAAAAATAAAAAAACATTCTATAAAAGACCAAAAATGTCTAATGAAATCATAAAATGGGAGACTTGGTTTTATACCTCCAGGAAAAGAAAAACAAACATTAAAATATCAAATTCAGACAACACATGTTAAAACAAAACCCTACATACTGGCTGCTGACAAAAAGGTGTCATCAGACATCCTTTGATTTATTCAAATAATCATAAGGCAAGGTTTTTTTAAGTTAACTTTCAAAAAGTATTGTAGTATCTGGACGTGTATATTACAAAAGCATATATAGTTTTTGTTTTCCTAATTTGATAAGTTTAAGGCCTCAGGTCACGATCACTCTGTCCTAGACAGCAATCCACTCTTTGATAATGTGTGCATCTTTTTCATCGGGCACCTTGATCAGTAAAAGATTAATTAACGGTCCCATGTAGACCTTCAAGATGTGGATGGTACTGATTTTGTTATGATGGACCAAAACGGTGCCATCTCTCTGTAGAAAGACAAAACCCCACCACTAGCAACACTGTGAAGACACTGCAAACCCAAACACCCCCATGATCCTCTCTGTTTACCAGGCCAGTTTGAAAGTTTATACAATTACTAACTTAAATTGTATGGGTGTCATTTTCTTGAATACATACATATTATTGTCTGCAATTCTTTGGGAACTAAACCTTGAACAAACTCTGAAGTTGTAAAATAAATCCCCCTTGTGAAGACTGACCAAACTGAACTCTACTTTAAATCAATAAATTAGATCAAGTCCATTCATTGACTTACTGTATTTGTATTTATGTTGTGTACATATATTACTCTTGCTTATGTCTAAATATGTTTTTCTGCTTTATTTTAGCACTGATGAAGGGGGGGAAAATCCGAGTTGGTGATGGTCAAACCAACGATGGCAATAAAATATGGTCTGATTGTCTAAACTAGGCTTCCATGACTCGATTTTTCTTTTACTTAATAAGTAAATTATGCTGTAAAGCTACTCTTTTTTATGACATCGTGTTGTACAAATTGGCTTTTACCAACCAAATCAAACAGAAGCTAAAATGCTTCACAGGGTTGACCAATACAAATCCAGCCAACCTGAATTCATTGGGCCATGGCGACGAGCCTTTTCATTGATTATCATGATCATCCAACATATAAATATAAACACTGATTTCCATACATACACTTTTACCTTTGACCACCAAATACCCTGTTTATAATGTTATCCAACGTATTTGTATTTATTTATTTTACCGGTGTTTTCGCGACCGTTGTTTGAACAAAAACACGTCACAACGATTACATATTTTTGGACTTTAAATCGGCATCTAAATAGCTTCAATAGTTGACAAAATAACATTTAATTGCCAATATAGAAGCAGTGTGCGTTTATTTGGACAGCATTGGACATTTTGCAGCTCGTTTAGCAACAGTTAGCATACATGCTAACTGCCTTTTACGTGATCTGCAGTTCATGGACCCAGCAGTGTAATAAAACATTAATAGGCTAAAATAAAGTACGGTTTTACTTACTTCTACACATAAATCGGAAAACAAAGGCAACCAATAATGTATTAAATTGATTTCAGGCGTTTCGGCGCTAGCTGATGTCCAAATTGCGGCCTACCGTAGCTGAAGCCCGTTCGTGTTCCGCTGTTTGCTAGCGCTAGCTCACATTAGCTCCAAGTATTGTCGAGAAAATCCACTACCCACCTTGTGCGTTAGCTGACATGATGCAATCTCCGTCCCGCCTAACGTCTGATAAGAAAGTCAAAAGTCCGCATCTAAAAATTCAGTACATCGTTACAGTAAAACCAATATGCTAGCAGACGCGGAATGACTTTCCATCCACGACCAGGTCTCAAACATGGCAGTGGTGGAGTCCGCCGGGATGGAACGTTCGTTGTGGGTGGAGAAACGCAAGCGGGTCCTTCGACCGCGTTGCGTTGCTGCACCGCAAAGGCGAGGCAGACAAGCATCCTGCCAATTCTAGGTCACACAACCATGGACATATTAGCCCAATCTATTCATTAAAGCTACAATTTCAGAATCGTAAATAATCGTGTAATTTGTTTTCCAAAAAAAATAATAATAATAATCATTTGTTACTTAATTGGAAGTTGTTGCTAACTCCCACTTTTTAAAATAATTGTATTCTTCGTATAATATAAAAAAACTGACTTACTTTGAACATCTTAAAAGAAATTATTTAGTAAATATAAATTTATACTAATTATTTAAATGTACTTAACCCTCAGGGAGTTTGCCATAACACCTCTGACTTCATTCAGAATTGAAGGTGATTGTTTTACAAAATGTTGACATGTTTTGATGCAACAAAAGTATAGCTAGAGTTATGACAAATAATTCTTGAGACACCCCTTTTAAAAATACTTGTATGTAGTTAAATGGAGTTTTACCTGTTTTTGTTTATGGGTTCATTTTATGTAGTCTTTTGCAATAAAACATAGAAACTGTTTGATCTAAATGTTTGTGATTTTTGCAAACATTCAATTCTAAATGTTGCCACTTAGAATTGAGGTTTTTTTGGACAGTTTCAGATTAATTTGGGGAATTTTTGTCTAATACCATCAAAACCCTCTCTGTAATAAAAGAAGGTTGTACAAAAAATGGTTGTCAAGCTTTGCCACAGAAAAAGTTTTAAATATAAATTAATTGAGCATATATATATATATATATATATATATATATATATATATATATATATATATATATATATATATATATATATATATATATATATATATATATATATATATATAAGTGTGTGTGTGTGTGGGTGTGTGTGTGTGTGTGTGTGTGTGTGTATTTATAAATATGTTTGTGTGTGTCTGTGCCATGGAGCTTCAAATAAATGGATACATCAAAGCTCAATAGCATATATCGATAAAGTAACAACCCTCTTCTCATCTCACTTACGTTGCCCCCCCTAGCACCTGTGTGCATCTCACTGCATTTCTGCTCTACTCTACTTTCCCATGGGGAGCGCCACAGATTCACCTGCGCATTCAGGCACCTGCTCCAAGACTCCAAACAGACTTCCTGAGCGCAAGCTGACCTGTGGTAAAGCTAGCCAGTTGGTAAACTAAAAGATCAATAAGCTGAGCAATGGGAAGGCAGGAAAACTGTGGAGAAAGGTGGAGCAGGTACCAGTGCCTGGAATAGAAGTTCATCCAAAATGGCACTGTGCCCCTCCACAGCCAGAGTTCTGCCACCTAAAGAGCTTTGATAAACCAAGCCTTGGTAGAAAGCATCTAGCACATGTGTGCATTGTCTCATTCTGTCCAGAGAGACCTACTACATAAATAATAGCAGCTTTTAACCCTCAGGTTAATGGTATGTTTTTCTGGTATGGACAGACAAGGGTTTATACCCAATTCTAAGCCAGGTAATGAAAAAGATGGACAGGATTGAAACAGCACAGTCTCCAACACAGCAACAAAGAAAGGGGGAGAGATTATTCTCAATTCAAGGACATGGGGTCACAAGTGACAACCATTTACACTTTGATTATTAATAATTTTGGGCTCTAAAACGAACATGAGTTTGCTTCTGTTACGTGATTTTCTATTTAGACTTGCCAATTTTCTTTAGCACACTTGAGAAACAAAAAGAGTTTTCCATGCATGTCTAAAATCCGAGGTTAAATACTTCTGTTGCTGTGTTGATATCACAATTTTTAAGTACAAGGACCAATGCATTTCCATGTAAATGACCCACGCAGTTGAGCAGGCAATCAGAGGAGCAGACAAGCAAGGAAAGAAAAGCAAGATAAGATAGGCTGAATTAAAAACATCCTTTCCAAAGTAGACAAAAACATTGTTTTTCCTAAACCGTTATATGGGAAACACAAGCTAAAAGGTCAGATTATTTCAGCAATCAAGGTCTTTTTCAGAGTCGAATAATTTAATGGAGGTTTGCGAGAAGGCAGAGCACGCTACACTAGAATTTTTTGTGAAGCTGCAGCTGCACCACAATAGGCAGAACAGAAGTGACTGCACAATCAGAAAATCAATGGATTAAGCTCTCTGCTTTGGGAAGTGAAAAAAGCAATCTTTCTATGCTTATAGAAAACAAAACCTAAATAATATGTTGAAAAGAATATCACAGTTATGGCGCCAAATAAAAAGCTACAGTTTAAGAACAATGAGCAAAACTGAAAATTTCTTACCCATGTTCGAATTCTGAAGAACATTTGTTTTAGGAGTGCACTTCTTTCATACGTTTTACCTATTACCGATCTCATCTGAGCCACAGGAAAAGATTACACAAACATTGAGATTTCCTGGATGGCAAAAAAAACTAAAAACCAAAGTAACAACTGAAACAGGAAAACGATTAGTGTGCAAAACCTTAGTGGTTTTCCTGTAGTATGCAAAATGGAAAACGTGTCCAAAAATATAAATCAGGTACAGTTTTTGCTTGAGTGAGGCTGTTTGAATTCCTTATAGAGGGAGATTTGGTTTTCAAAGTGTTGCAGAGCACAACAAAATTTAGTTTTTATAGCTGCCAACCTATAAATTTTAGGAGATTTGAAAGGAAAAGACAGTATTTTAACAAGTACAACAAAGGTTTACATGGCACACTTTTTTTTAAACATTTGGGCCATTTGTTTTTCTTTTAATACATCCAAATAAAAAATGTCCTTGTGATCGATATAAGCTTAGTTTAAGCAAAAAACACAAGATTAAAAAATGTCAGCGTTTGAATAAAAATTCGAACATTTGTCCTATTCAAGATTCTTTTGGTCACTTTTCATCTTAAAGTCATCAAGTAAACATTTTAGTGATCAAATCTTAGAGTCGAAGTCTGCATTTAATGTCAGGGTTGTTAGGGTACAGCAGAATTTACCCCCTCCCAGATTCCTCCTAGGCTGACAAACGTCAACAAAGACCCAAAGAGACACCAAAGAGAGGTGAGCAGTGAACTTGAACTGAAGCCTCATTGTACTGGCTCATTATGGGGTCCCACTGTGAGGAAGAGGCTATTTTGTAGCACCACAAGGTCAATATCGGAAAGGCAGGGCGAGGGGAAGGGATCAGCCATGAGATTTTTAATTTGGAAATGCGTAAAAAGACTTTGTTGTGAAAGGAAATAGTCTGAATTCTAACGGACTTTGGGGATTGAAAACGCAAAAAGTAAAAATGAGGTTGGCTGTTTGTTCCCTTGTACATGATGCCTTTTTTACTACTGTAGTGAACAGTATCAATCCAGAATTTATTAAAATATTTCCAATTTTTGCTTCTGAAGCCTTTTGCATCACAAATCATTCCTCTGAAATTCATGCAGTTTATGAAAAAGTGTCTAGAATATCTGTTTTAAAGCTGTTCAAATGTTTCCACCCTGCTTGGATTCACTTTCCCAGGAATTTTGATTTCACTTCCAAATAGATTTGAAAAGGGAAGCTGTCACACTCTATTATTGCAACCTCAGTGTTTCAGAGCTCTTTCCAAATCCAGTGGTTTTCCATAACAATGCAAATTAAAGGGTGCAAAGCTGGAGCAGACCAGACTTGTAATTTCCCATCCAGAGGACAGTAGTTCCTGACAACAAAGTGGTCTGTATGCCCTTTGTAGATTTGACAGAAAATGAAATTCCAAATTGGAAGTTGTTACGTGCAATAAAAAAAAAGTTTTGATCTCATTTTGCAAGGATAAGCACATTGAGAGATACACACTAAAGCTATAAAAAAAGCTTTAGTGCCAATAAGCAGTAAAGAAGTTTCAGTTTAGTTTCAAGTTTTATTCATGATTAAAATAACAACAAGATGAATGGCTTTACCTACCATAATGCAAATATGAATGTTATTGGTGGAAACTGGTAACTGAATATAGTAGCTAACTGCTAAACTGCTGAGGGTTTCTAAAGTAAAGCACTGTTTGGTAAACTTCAGTAGTTAATAAAGTTAATTCAAAAATTTTAGAGGTTGCCAAAATCACAATTTTAAGCAGGAATTTTTCAGAAAGAGCTGAAAGTGTGCTGTGGGTTTAGATGCCGGAAAAAAAACAATGGGAGAAAATGTAATTAATAATTAGAAAAAATACATTAAAGAATTGTGATATGTTTGGAGGTGAAACTATGCAAAAGCATTAATTCAATTATTTTTTAAAAGCTGGTGTGATTAATATGTTTTTATTTTCTGTTTACTTAAGGCCAAATAACTAAAATAATTGCCTGAAGGAGCTGAACATAGCCAGTTTATACCGCAAATAATTAAATCAGAAAACTGATTGACTAAATGCTAAATGTTCAATTTTGAAATCAGGAGATGAAAGTTAAAATCTAGGGATGCAACAATTTGCTTTTCCCATGATTTGCTTCAAATCTCAATTTCTGGGTATTACAAAACAACAACAAACAAAAAATGTTATGAAAATCTGTTTTTACATTTGCAAATGAGCAAGTAAGAGTGGAGGACAACCTTTTGGTTGGCCTTTAAAAGAGGTGCAATGTATTAAAACAATTCTAAATAAATTAAATATGGCACAATACATGTTTTTGATACTTTTAACTTAAACATATGTAAATGTATGTTGTAAGGATGCAACAATTTCTACTTTCCCCACCATTTGGTTTACTGGTGTAACATACAGTTTAGTTTTAAACAAAGACTTGTGCGGTACATCGATTATCTATCCACTGTTGGCGAGGAGCAATCCTGCTTTAATTTTCCATCATCCCTTGGTTTACACTCTCTCCCACTAGCTTACAGCCCCTCACACCTCCAACCTAACATTACCGGTGCAACAAAAATGGTGAGCAAAATCAGAGTTACCCAGTTTTAAGCCAGATAGCAGCTCTGATGAGGAAAATTAAGACGTACGTGGATCTGGTCGTCTTCAAGAGGATGTATCGGAATGGAGCTGAGCAAAGAGTTTATGGCCCACTGATAGTAGCACCTATATCATTGTTTTTGTTTTTTTACTTTTGCTCCTGATTCACAATAAGACACAGAAATACAATTTTAAGTTGCATTTTCTTTATATATGGCCATCATCACGAATGAAACGCAACAAGAACATGTTGAAAACACTAAAATACAATTTTCATGGGAGGTTAAAATATAATATGGACTAAAATAAATGTACATAAGTGGGTTAATTAGATGTAACATCGTTCCTCAGATATGATACCAGTCGCCTCTGCTATTTTCTTTGACAGAATTGGCAAGAATCAGTGACCCACATCTCAGTTCAATGAACTGCTTAACTCAGACCTGTTTTCTTCGGCTCTCTCTGTCAATGGACGGGTGAGGAGGTAGGATGGGAGGCGGGGTCAAACCTCGCGGGAAGCTCTGATTCGATGCTGGAATCCCTTCCACTTCCTGATTGGCCGCTTTTGCTGTCGCTCCCGATCCGCTGCTGACGCTTTCCGCGCCATTCGGCGTGCACGCGCGAGGGAAAGAGGCACGTAACCGTTGGGAGACTGTCTGGAGTCTGTCTGAAATCGATAAATTTGGAAAATGGAGTTTTACGATTTCCGCGAATTGACGGAAACGCCGCTTGGTGGGAAATGTTTTATTTTTTATTTTTGCTTTCCTCCCTCTGATATTTTCGCACACGAGTCATCCCGCATAGCCGAATATTTATTTTATTTATTTATTTTAGATAAAGGCTCTGAAAGTTTTTCCTCTGCAGTCTGGCAGCAGACATCTCTTTATGCTCAGGTAGGTAAGAACGACGGCCGACAGGGTAATGTCCAACAGCAAGTCGCATTATTTCTCCTGTGTTATTATTTGTGTTTATCTGGAAAATGTAAAATATTTTTGCTTTTTTTAAAATTTTTTTACTGCGTATATATTTAGCGAGTCGCGTGGTACAATTGGGGCTGAATATTTTCTGAAATGATTACCAAAGATACGCTCTGTAGTTTGTGTATTTTCTAAGTTTCTTGATACTAAACAGTTCAGTTGTGGTAACTTTGACCTCAGTCACCCCGCTACTGCGCAGGTGACGCACCTCTGCTGACGCGAGACATCTTCTGTTGTCCTCTGCCGTTAGCCTAGCTAAGTTGAAATTCTACCTCGATCAACCTTATGGTTAGAATTATTTTAATTAATTTATGTATTTTTAACCTTTTTTTTTTAGTAATACCAAAGTCATGTTAGCATAACTAAGCTATAGAAAGCACAAGTAGACTTTACCAATGTATTGTTTGTTGGTTACATGTCTAAAAACGACCATGTATTCTTGTTGCCCCCTCCTTCTACCATTTGAATGCTGGGAAATATGTAACCATGGAGTTCAGTAGACAACACTAACAGGTCTGTGCCTTTAGCCATATATATATATATATATATATATATATATATATATATATATATATATATATATATATATATATATATATATATATATATATATATATATATATATATATATATATATATATATATATATATATATATATATATATATACATATGCACACACACTAAAAGGAGAAGAATGGCACACTTTAGGCTTAGAAAAAGACCTATCCAGACAGGATGATTTGTCTATGAAATGATAACTACAATGCTTTGGACAGCATGAGAGTGCCTGATCTACTGCCGCTGCGGCGGACCAAGTCTAGACGCTTTTGCTCTGTCGCTGCGGTTGTCTGCAGACGGTGCAGTCATATGACCTGGGGAGGCTTCCTCCTAACTTCCATTGCAGCTTATATCCTCGTTTGTAGCAAGATGGCTGCTAAGGCGCTAGAGGTTTCTTTCTATATGCAAGCTCAAGGTTGTAGAAGCATGACACCCCAATGGTGGGATGACTAGCGTAACTTGCATCACAACGAAACGTTGAATCTCAAGAACGTAGATAGAAGTTGATTTCTTAGGTTACTTTGTATCATGTCCGATACAAAGTAACCTAAGAAAGTAGATAGAAGTGCTAGAGATGTCAATTTTTAATGGTTTTTTTTCCGTTGCTAACTATTTGTCTTATGTTTAGCACTGCAGGACATCAAATTTTAAAAAATAAAAATAACTTTTTGATTGTTTAAGAACAGCTTTGCTTTTTTAAAAACACAATTGTTTACAGTTTTTCAATGCAACCTCAAGGATATTTGTTAAGCAAGTTATTAAATGCACTCATCAATGCTCAGTAGTAATCCCATACATGTTAAATAGATTTAAACTAAAATAAAGAAACTAGGCAATGACCTTTGTGCTTTTTGGTGTACTAAAAATGTTTTCTAGAAAGCAGAAAGTCCATGTTTTTTTAATTAAAAATACTAGATTTATAAAATGCCATTATTATTTTTCTGGGTACAAAAAAGCAATTGAAAAAGAAGTCAGGTTTGTTTGTATTTTCTGTTTTTTTTTTTTTTTTGAGTTCACTGATTTAGCAGACAGCAGTGAAATGTTTCTGGTTCAGTGGTTTGCAAGTTGTTTGAGTGTAAGATCTTCCAGCTTTCCTCCAAGCTTGGTCAAAGAATGTGAAACCCATTTGTTCATCTACCTGCTCAAACTAATGATTAAGTTTACAATTTTTGCAATACTAACACATTTAAAAAGTACTTAGATTATATTTGTTTTAATTTGCATATTGAGCAGATTTCGTACTGTCCTGATGTTTTCTCCAGCTCTGAGATAACAGAAAATGCTAACTATGACTGTAAAGGTGCTCCAGGCTTCATTCTGACAACAATAGTTACTTTCACTCTGAAAGTCTGAGATGTTTATCTTTTTTTCTGAAGCCTGAAGAGATCTCTTCATTTCCCCCATCTTTGTGCACACTTGCCTACTGTCAGACACCGACTTTTATCTCATCTCTTCTCATTGCCTAATGGCTTTTCAGTGATTGTATTGTTTTAACTGGGGTGTGTAGCCTCACCAAAAGCATGCAGGCCTGTCCTAAGTCTCATCCTGTGTGCAACAAAAATGACTGGAATTGCAATTAGAAAAGGTAAGGAAGAATTTTGTTATCGTAAAATTATCGTCATATTTACGCGTTACAACGTTTAAAATAATCAAACTACTTAAAGTTTCTAAATTTGAGTGGTAGTTAAGAATAAAAAGTGCTTAAACTTGGTAAGTACATTACTTATAATAATACTAAAGTATCTGTTAGAATGTACAATATATCCTAACTTAAAGTGGAACATTTATACACTTTTATTAGAATTGTAAACTAGAATTAAACTAGTTCTACCAGCACATTTTGTTCTAAGTTTTTTTTTTAATCTGTTTACGCAGTCTGGATCTTTTATTTTTGCATAAAAAAGGAATAGACTATAGGAATAGACTAGGAATTGAATTTTTTGCAACAAAAGTTTTTTTGGCCTTTAAGTAGAAAAGTACTTGTTTCTAATGGTTTTGTCTTTTACTGTTACAGGGGATTCATGGTTTCGTATAGTTTTTCACCCTCTCAGGCCTTCAGTCTATACGTTTTCCCACCAAAATGGTAAGGTCTGTGTTTACTTATTCATTACAATACACTTGAGCAGGTTTAATTAAAAAAAGCAGAGCAGAGAAAAGCAGGAATGCCTCCCAGTTCTGCAGTTTCTGAATGCAGTTAGTTGCCTGGGGGGAGATATCCCTTCTCTGTAGACAGTAGTATTTGGAAAGCTTGAACTGTGGCCGGCGATGCTGACATTCAGCCAATCAAATTACCTGTTGTTATGTACCTCTCTGCTGCTATCATTTTTTAATCCATACTTCTTTCTGATTTTTTTTTTTTTTAATCATGGATGTGGAATTTTTACTTAAGTGGAAAATGCTGATGCAAGAAACGCTCTCCGTCTGCATGGTGTTTTTCTGTGGGTTCATAGTCTCCACCCACAGTTTGGTCACGAGGTCTGACTTGATGATGATGACTGGTGAAAACTAGCTTTCATCCAGGCTCTAGCGCTTCCTGGGCTTTATTGCATATCTGTCTCTGTTTCTGCAAGTAAAACCTGAGAAAGTTTCAAAGCTTTGCTCTGTACAAAAGCAGCACCTGTCATTTCCTGCAGTAAATGCAGGGTTGTTGTTTATCTCACAGTCTTTGCTGTGTAATGACACACTTTCCTTTGACATTGGTGAGGCACACTGAAAGTCAAAACCCAGGCTGGGTGAAAGAGGATGGTGCCATTTGCTTGTCGTGGATCACAACTGGGACCCACAACTGTTGGACTTAGCCATGAAGCACTCGGAGCCACAAGCGTCCATTTTAGGCTGACGTGAAAGAGAGGAGCTGCACTGTAGCTGTTGGGGAGAAAAATGGGAATCACGGCGGAATAATTGCCAGGAAATGAAGAATACAAATTAAACAAACGAACGTTTAAGCGAATCGTAATTAAAAATACGAATGCGTGGAAACGTTAGCATGGTTTTAAGGGCTTTTATGAACCCAACTTTGTTATTTTAAAACGCCGTCTGTTTTATTTTAATCATGTCGAATTCATCCTAATATTTTGTATGATAAAAATAATAATTATACAATAAAAAATTATTCTTTATATATTATTTATGTATAAATACGTATTTTTACATTCAGTGATAAAATAATATTTACATCCAACTTAAAACAATACGTAATGTAAGAATTCGGTCGTAATCAGTTTCAGTCATTAAAAAAACTAAGAAATAATAAGAAGGCGCATGAAATAAACATATGATATATATACAATTTAAAATATTTGTATTTTCTTCTGTTTAAATTTAATATTTATCCAAAAGGAATATTTATGAATAGAAAAGCCTTTGAATAGCATTATATTTTGATTTACTGTATAGAAATAATAAAAAAATTATGATTGTTTGATTAAAAAGTAAAATTATAGCTTTAATAAATCTAAGCTTTATATATATTTAATATTAAAATACTATAATAATGATTTGTTGCTTTTAAAGATTGTTTTTGATGAAATTGCTATTTTATTTGGATTTGCTAAAACAAAGAAACTGATTACATTTCTATGCATGTTTTTTAAAACACAAAAATGATTCAATTGAGCTTTTGCAAATTTTTGTCGTAAACGGCCAATAATTTATGTCGACTGTGTATTAAAACTGTAACAAAATAAAAAATATACAATAAAGACATATTTTTAAATAAAAATGCACGGTTCACAATTTGTTGCAGGTACAGAAAATTTGCATTTTATTTTTGATAAACTTTGAACGGGTGGAAATACGTGTTGCAAATCTTTTGAAAATTGACCATTATTTTTAAAGTTCTACTTTAATCTAAAATCTAAGCAAAAGATTTTCTTGTAACTGCTGGCAGAAATTTCATGGGTGAGTTTTTGGCCTTTGCTGAGTTGCTACAGAAAAAGAAAAAAAAAAATCAATTTTTGCCTTTCACGTGAGTTTGAGTGTCATTGAGAAAGATGGTGACACTTAATTCTTTTATTTTTGTACTTTTGCTAACTTTTAATATTTTATATCAGTGTTTTGACCTGTTGATTTTATAGCGCAAGCAAATTAGATGAATACGTTTATAACTGCATGTTGAGTATTTATATCTTCAGTTAGATTCAATTAGTAGATTAGCTTTACATTCAGAACGTCTTTGGAGATTTTGAGCTTGTGTTGTTATTTCTTTTTAGTATTTATAGTTTTTTTTTTTTATTTAAAACTAGCAAATTACCCCAAAACAAAAAAGTTCATTTTATTTATAAAATTTTTACTATTTTTTGTTTTCAAAGAAAATACTAAAAATGTGTGGGCCTTTCAAAGTGCCTGATTTTTTTGTCACACCTCTTCACAGAAGCAGATTTTTTAAATTTTAGACTAAAACTACAAAATCACATCGATTTTACATCCTTGAGACCCCTGACTGTAATGCAAATATCTGTTGCTATTTTTTTGTTTTATTAAAGGTGAGGGCTTTCTTTTGGGACAGGAGTGTAGACGTTGTCCACTTGCCTGCTTTTGTTACAGCAGTAGCAGATCCAGCCAGTCCTCACTTGTGCACATGCTGCATGTCCGTTCCCAGTCAGCAGCGTCGCAGTGACGGCTTCAGCTGTACTTCCTGTTTTCATTTGACTGCAAATCCTGCTCTGAATTTTACATGGAGTGTGCTCATCTATTACACCCTCATGAGCTCCACAAAAGGAGGCTGTGGGTCAGAGTGAGCACCGTCTGACTGAAGCACAAGGCTGCATGCTTGCTTAATCTGAACACCAGCTTAAACAAGTACTTACCTTCTGGAAAGAAACTTCTGTGCCTCAAAAGAACTTCTGCTTATTGACTTAACTTCTCGGGTTTCACAGAGTTCTCTGCACTTTGAAAGTGCTAAATAACAGAGTTTAGAAGGATGGATTTTTTAGAAAAACACATTTTTCCGTAACCTGTGTACTAAAAGTGCCTTTAGAAAATATATCAAATCTTAACTTTACACATAATTAATCCATATTTATTCTTGATATCCAAGTAAAAGATTGTTTTCTTTTGACTTAAAGGGGCGGCTGACAATAAAGAATAACAGCCCCGAACAAATAAATAATCTATTTGTTGTTTTGGTCAATAATGGATCCATTTAATTTCTCTAATTTATCTGATGTCCAACTATATAACAGTAATAGATCCTTTTCTCTTTGTATTCTCTTACAATAGTTTCTAATAAGATATATATATATATATATATATATATATATATATATATATATATATATATATATATATATATATATATATATATATATATATATATATATATATATATTTATTATTATTATTATTATTATCTTAAAAATTGAAACGAAAACTTACTGATTCTCCCAGGGTTTAAACCAACTTTTGTAATATGCTGTCCTAAATAATAACCTTGGTTAGCTTTAAATATTGATTGGCATTAATATGCTGGAAGCACATCGTAACTTTTACTCAAACCTTACATAAAAACTATACTCCAGTTATAAATACTAATAACAGTCCATAAGCCCACTTTAAATTCTTTTTTTTCTTCCAAATTTAAAGCTCCAGTTTGACCAAAATCTCAAATCCCCGTTCTATTTTTGTCTTCAAAGTTAGACTCTTACGTTTTGGTATTTTCCTTTAAGTAAACTAAGTATTTCAGAAACATGTTACTGCATAAAATGTCCCCAGTGCAGGGGCTTTGCAGAAACTTCACTTCAAAGTGGGATATGTGAGACTTGAGGGTGTGCTTGCATTTTTCCCTAATTGGGGCTTATTCCAAACACACCTTGAATACCTGCTTTCCCTTTGCCATTTGACCTTTCTGTGAATTAAGATAGCAAGGCAGGGTTGGAGCTCGTCAACCCTGCGGTACATCTTAGTGAGGGGAGGCTGCACCATGACTAATTAGTAAATCTCACTTCTCTCTAAGGTGAAAAAGAAAATCATTTCCTTTGCATGGAGCATGGGGCTTGATGAGTAAATACCCACCTGCACCAAGTTGCACTAACTTAATAAGTCTCCCTGGACTTTGAAAAGTGAATATTTCATATTTCACTGATCTCTAACAGGTTTTCTGTTTTATATTTGACTTTTGAAAGCCTGCTAAGGTGGTTAAGGCTGCACCCACCGACTGCAGGGTCTCTCCTGTCACACAATGGCGTGGAAAGGTCAGGCCTAATGAAGTCGGGGGTGCGACCCTCAGTATTCAGTGACTATGCATGGACTCCCATCCCACCGCTGCAACCATGCCGGTTAATCCCTTTTTGATCCTAATTGATAGGCATTAACATGATCCTTATCCAGGAGCTGTGTTTTGTCTTCCACAGCCCTTCTCTCTGGGTGTCAGTGACACAAAGTGTGAAAGCGCTAAACCAAATGTGAAATTGATATTTTTCGTGTTTGTGTGCTTAAACTCTGCCTGTGTTTCAAAACAGTCGGACAGAAGTGCTCATTGTTCAGCGTTTGCCCTTTGAGGCTCAAACCAGGACTTAGCACATAACCTCTGGAATCCGACTGTGATGTGAATGGTGTCAGCCCATTTTTCAGATTGTTTTCCTTTGAGTCCCTTTATCTTCATCACCAGATTACTGCCTTTAAATATGAGCTAATTGCCCAGTAAAACTGTTTAAAGTCACAGTTTCTCACTTTTATGTAAGCATAGACAAGGTGTGACTTCCACAGTCCAGCTGTTAATACCAGCTCCCAGGAGCTTCTCCACACTTAACATTTGACCGATAGATTGCAATCCGTTAAATGTTACTAGTCATGGTGTGAAGCCTGTCAGGCATCAACTAACTTTAACGGGAGACATTTACAAGCTTTGCCTAAAGTAGCTGATGCATACAACTGATGATTATTTTGGCTTTAATCATTCGATTATTTCTTCGATTAAGCAATTAGTGCTGGTCGTTTTGGCAACATCCACGTTGGCTTCAGTTCTCTGGTGCTTGACAGGAAACAAGATGTTTCTGTGCTCGTCCAAACGAAGTGATTTCAAGGCTGCAGCAGAAAATTATGCTTTTTTTCTGTTAATCTTTATTTATAAACCCAACCGAACAATTTGCTATTTCGTCTCTTGATTCATTTTTAGAGATTAAGGCTGTGTCCGAATTCCCACTCTAATCGCAAACTACTACAAAACTATTTAGTGCGGCACTTGGTAGTGCCCTAGATTTTAAAAGCAATACGGACACCATGCTCACTAGTTTTTTTTTTTTTTTTAAACAGCGAATTTGCCGTCTTCGATTTCACAAAGTGAAAATCTAAATGATAGAATTGTTTTGCGATGACCATTAATGAATCCAAGGAGTTTTGAAGATGAAGATGAAAATGCTAATGGTTTATTAAAAAATTAAATGCAATTTTTTCGCAAAAAATGTTCAAACACAATGCATTGTGGTCTATTTGCCAATCTAGTGAGCATCGTTTCACACTGGTTTTTCGCAGAGACTTCTGGGAAATTTCGAGGGCACTCTATTTGGGAATTGTAGATTCGGACAGAACTACAAAATAGCAAACGCACTACGTTGTGCACTATGTGAAAGAGTTCGGACATAGCCTTACAGTCTATGCAAGTGTTTTCTAATGTTGAGGTGTTATGGATTTATTTGTTTTTTATTTACAAATGTATGTATACCTATAACTTTATTGTACTTTTTTTTGCAATTTTTTGGTGAACAATAGTCATATAAGCCACTCAGTTATACGTTTATTTTAAAAGATAATACAGATTAAAATGTCCACACTGTTTTGTTTAAATCTTATTGTCAACATGGGATTAAAACATTTTGAGAAGGCTTTCTTAGATTGAAGTTTTTAAAAGAAAACTTTTTTTGTATCAGAGTTGCACCGACTACATGAGAGAACATCTCTTTTTGTCTGTCCAAAATACTAATATATTTAATACATCGGGCGACCGGGGTGCAACGGTAGGGCGGCCGACCTCTGAAAGCAGCATTCCAGGTCCAATTCCGGCCTACCCGCCAGTGTGTCGAAGTGTCCTTGGGCAAGATACTGAACCTCTGATGGTAATAGGTTCAACAGTGGAGCCGCCATCAGTGTGTGACTGTAGAGCGCTTTGGGTCTTCAAAAAAAATTCATAAATACAATACAGTCAATCAAACCTATGATAGCATTAATGCATGTTACAACAAGAAAAATCTATTTAAACAAATTTTATTGTAAGGTTTTATACGTCCACAATTTTGGTGTTAATATACTAAGCATAGTGGAATATGTATAAAATCCTCATTACTTATTAGGAAATGTGTCTGATAGTAACTAGAAGCTGTCATCTTTATTTAAACTTCCTCCTGATTTTTTTAACATGTGCCGACGTTCATTTGTCCTAATTTTCTCACAAAAATATGAACACTACGTCAGCCTAACAGGACTTTTCTTTTTACCACAGGTTTAAATTAAGAACATATTCAACTTATTTAAGGAAGAAAAGACACATTTACAAGTGGAGACCAGCCTTTCATGACATCCCTTTAAAGAGTTTTGGATTATTTTAGCACTTTTTCACATCACAGTGAATGTCTTTGGACCCAAAGGCCTCAAATTTCTGAAGAGATTGTTGTAAACCACAACCATCATAACACCAAAGCACTACTGACAGCACAAAGACATCAGTTATTTCATGGATTGACCTTAATCTATATTGTGGATAAACAGTAGTTAATACTCGTAAAGGAAAAACAGTGACATCTTGGTTAGTTTTAAGTTTTTTAGGGACTAAAATGCTGCTAATCATATTTCCTTCTTAAGTGCATACATAAAAATGCTTCCACATTTAAAGCCTTTTATGAATAATCTTATGGGATTTTGCCTAATGTCCCAGTATGCCTAAAGCTGCACAATTAAAAGTATTCCTAGCTATTGTGCTCAACAGTGTGCAAAAAAGTCACTTTAGCTGTAAAGTGCCAGGTGTCATGTCGGTTCTTGTTGGTTTCACACAGCGATCCCCGTCCCTCAGTGGAATGCATGCCTCCTGTCTCCATAGGATTGAGTGCTATTTCCAGTTTGTTTGTTACAGTGAATAATGAGTGCTCTGTAAGGGCTGATAACATAATTTGAAGATAGATGGAAAAAAAAGACTTATTATGGAGTTCAGACACTCCAGATTGGGACGGCTCCCGTGTACTCCACTTGACTGGCACCACCTGCCCTCTTTGTATGTCACACTCGCTTCACATATCCCTCTGCTGTGAAAGGAGCCGGGGTCTGCCAGTCCTGAGCAACTCCCAGCAGAAATCTGAGATGAATCTGATGCTGTTGTTTAAATTACTTTACCTTAAACCATTCCAGCTCAGGATGTATTGGAATTTTGGTTGAGGAAAGATTCAGTGACAACAAACACAAGGGAGCTTTCTTTATTGTTGCCATCTTTGCCAAAACTGTAAGAAAGTAAAAAAAAAAAAAAAAGAAAAAGGCAGAGTACTGGAGAAAAAGTTTCGGAATACTATCTTTGTTCCCTTATGCTGTAGAAGGTTTCTACATGTGTGATTAACCTGAAGGTGCTCGTCGGGTGTTTTTTGTTTTGATCGGCAGGTGGAACAGCATTTGGTTTTCTTGCTTCTTTTCTTTCTTTTTAAAAAAAAAAGAGATATTTTTGTGGCAAATAGAGAGCAAAATTGAGCTTGTGCACCTACGATATGAGTGGTTTGTTTCACATCCATCTGTGGCTGCATGTGAATATTTTTACTCTGCCAGTATTTTTCTGCAGAAAAAAAAACATGCAAAGCAGTTCATGAATATGAGAACACTGGAGTCATTTGAGTTGATAGAAAACAAAGTTCTAACGTGCCAGTATTGCACAGAAAGTACTTGTAGTACTCCGCAAAACTGTCCAAATAGCACATATTTAATTATTATGTTTTATTTTCAACTGTTTGTTTATACCGCTGTATCTTGCAGCATCTTTACCCCAAAACAAAACCACAAGCCTGCAATCTTTAATTCTCTTCCTCTTTGCTGCTTTTCTGGTTCTTTTGATCAATACAGACAAGGCCAAAGAGTTAAATAAGGTACAAAAAAAAAAAAACCTTGATGCGGTTCAATTTACACATGTATGGAACCCATACACCTCAAAACTAAACACAAGAATGCAGTTTGGGGGTCTGATTTTGCCAGAGCCTGTTTTTAGGAGGCTTTTTGAGGCCAACAGTAGCTGATGTTTTACTGAACATTTGATATAATTTGAATATATTAATAGAGATAAGGCACCTTCATGCTTAGCCTTAAAAAAGCATGCGTGATCTGTAAAATATGGCCAATTTTGATTACATAAACTCAAAGGTGCAAGATTATACCAAAAAAAATGCAATAAAGATTATGACACGATTCATATTTGTCAATTTCAGGTTTTTTTAAATCATTTAGTGTAATTTTTAGTGTAATTTTTTACTTGACGCATCCCAAACCTTACCTGCTTCAGATCAGCCTTTCCATATTGTTTAGACTTGAATCACTTCCTGTAGAAGTGACACAGATGAACATATCACATGTGAGGTGCTTGCAGGATGTTCCCACATCACAGCGAGGAAAAGAGGCGCTTCTTGTCATGTGTTGAAGCAGGTCTTTCAAGACACACGCGCTAATTTCCGATCCACTCAAGGTGTATAGTAGCTGTCATGAATCCTACCAGCAGAAATTCACTCATGACACTCATTTCTATGAATCCAATTGTGGACAATCGGACAATTATGGGCAGGATGCGAAAGATTTAGTGTGTTATAAGTGTGATTTTTTTGTATTTTGTTTAAATGTGTAGTTTGTTGGCTGGAATGAAGATTAAAATGAACAGTTGAAGAAAAGGAAGGTAAAGTAGGACACGCAATTCAGTTTATCTATAAGGCAGCAGTGGATAGAATAAACTGTGTTGGGTTAATACAAATCTCCCAGAGTGTAAGGTTCCTGTACTTACTCTAAGGCTTTTTTGGTTTTGACTAAAACTCAAACTACAATCTAACAATATTTTCATGAATAAATCCTAACCTCAATCTACACTATAATCTGAAAAACCTTTTTCTTGAAAGGAAGTCAAAAATACCAGTCCATTTAAAACTTTGACCTGGAGTATCAGTTGACAACAAAATTCTAGTCATTTTTTTTCTGCTGAAAAAGCTGTAGAGTCTGCTCAATCCAACTGCATTCATCCCGACAGAAGCACTTAAGATCAAGGGCCCATCACCTTTGCCACTAATGAGGCTGTTTATTTGCCAAATTTTCTTGCGCACTGAAACTGAGTGGAGAACAGGCCGTGCATAGCAGATCACATCATCAACATTAACCAGAGTCCCAAGATGTTTATGAAAGGGAGAGTAAAACACTGAAACTTTGAGCATGCAGACCTCACTGAGGTCACCACAAAAGGACACTTCAAAAACGATGCAACAGGCTTTAACTGAACGTCATCTTTTTACAAAATTTCCATTTTGAGGATATCAATTAAAAGGCTTTGAAGGTACTTTCGGGCCACATTGAGTCTAAAATCGTGACAAAAATACCACCTCCTGGTTTGGCGTAATGGAGGTCAAGTTTGTCTGTGTGCGGTTCAGTCTACACATGTATGAAACCCAGTTTCACCTCAAAACTAAACACAAGAATGCAGTTTGGGGGTCTGATTTTGCCAGAGCCTGTTTTTAGGAGGCTTTTTGAGGCCAACAGTAGCTGATGTTTTACTGAACATTTGATATAATTTGAATAAATTAATAGAGATAAGGCACCTTCATGCTTAGCCTTAAAAAAGCATGCATGATCTGTAAAATATGGCCAGTGCCATGCAGTATCTGAGGTTGCAAATCAATTATATTTCAATCAGCATAATGTCTTGAAAATCCTTAGGTCTAGTCCACATATTGGCTTTTTAGTCACAGTTGTGCCTAATGTACTCTGGCTTGAATTATTTAGCTGAGTTTCTATTGACCATTGTTTGAAAAATTCAGGACCATCACACGTTTTAATGCTTTTAATCCAATTTCCATCTCAGATCTTGTAGTGTGAGATTGTTTTGAACTGATGAAGGGTCTGGGAGCATTGATGAGTTGAAATGAGGATGTTTTATGTATGTGTGGCCCTCCTCATGAGTATACGGCTTTGTTTGCAGATGTAGATAGCCTCCCAGTCTCTGCGTAAATGTGAGGGTTTACTGTATGTTTGCTTATCTGTCCAGCCATTGATTCACTCAGTGTTCTTTTCATTTAAGGCTGTGCACTGGCTGAGGCTTTTTTTTTCTCTTCTTCCCTGGGACCTTTCCTATTATTTTTGGACCAGATGGCGAGGGGCACGGAAGCACCTCTTTTGTGTGGGTGCCCCTGTGAAAGGAGGTTGTTCTCCTTAATGTAATCAGCATCACCGGAAGGGTCCATTTTGGTCCGTGAAAGAAGACAATTGGTCTGGACACGTCTAGATTACAGAATCGCAGGGTTCATCTCCCAACCCTGCCCCCTCTGACCAAGGGCCCGGCAAGGAGGATCCTCATCTTTGATCAGTGAAGGGTGGAGGTGCTGATCCGACCCCATGCAGGCCAAAGGCCACCCCCCCCACCCTGCCCTGTTTACCCTGTACTTGGCTGCTGCTGACACCTCCTTCCGGAAGAAGCCCAAGAGAGGTGGGGTGGTTTGGGCATTAAAAGGGAGGGAGCTGGGTAGCTGGTGGGGGGCACCATGACCTGTCTAGACACTGTTGTTTCTTGTTGTCGTGATGTTGCCAAGGAGATATCGTGAACTTTGACCTCGAAAGCAGTTGGTTAGGAGCCACATTGGTCATTCACAGAAGACTTTTTTTTTTCTTCCTTTTTTCTATTTTAATTTGCAGGATTGGAGGTGGGGATCTGGACGGGAATGGATGTGATCCACATCAGACGCATCCTACCTTAGGAGGCCACAGCCAGGACTTTTCTGGCTAAGCTGTCCCATGAGACCAGCGACAGTACAGCTGCCTTTTTCTTCCACCTGGATACACCTTTGAACATTTTCTTTCCCAATCACAGTAAGTAAACTTATATTTTATAAGTCATTTGGTTAATAAACAGTTTGCAAAAACGCCTTTCTGCATCAAACCTTCTCTTTTTAAGATGTTTTGCTTAAGTTGCTGTCTTCATTTGGAGTCTTTTATCTTTAACATATCATGCATGATCTCTATTAACCATTAAAAGGTTGAGTGCAGCACCAAGCATTCCTTATAAAAGATGCTCTTCTGTAAAAAATGTGCACTCTTCTAAGTTGATTCCTTTATTTGGTGCAAACAGTTGGATGACGTGTTACTGAAGGCTCAGATAATCTTTGTTTTGGCTTGAACCTGATCGTTTGGGATAATGCGAAATCTGGCTTTGATGGTAAAGCTGCTCCTCAGGAGAGGGTGTAGTAATTTCGCCATCATGGCCGTCGCCAACACCAACCCCGCCCTCTCGCCTGCCACTCAGGAACAGTTAAAATGGAAGCATGCAGCAAAATGAGTGAGAGGGAGAAAGAGGGAAACGCCCACCAGTGCGAGCTAAAACACGGTTGACTGAGCTGAACTTCGCTTCGTTTTCCTGCCCAAACCGTGATGAATTTCTTTTTGGGTGCGTTTAGGTATCCGACTATAGGTATAAAATGGTTGATAAGGCTGGAATCCTCTAATTGTTCACATCTTTTGTTAGAGATTTATTTTTGACTTAGTCAATGAAAGTGTGCATTCGGTTGCTAAACAACGAGAAACACCAGGTGCCAAACAAAAGCTGCCTTTGGCGCCTTTCACAAATCTGGCTTCATCTTGATAACATTGTGAGACACTTGGCTATAAATCACATTTCTTTTATATTTACATTTTTTCTGTTTATTTGAGTTAAAATATCTACTTTCGAAGTGGCAGTTCAAGATTCACTTACGTATTTCGCCATGAATGGATATATTTCCTGTATTTTCTTAGCTCAAAGGCTGTAAAAAAAATTGAGAAACACAAAACTACAGTCTGCATCATCCAGAATAATCCCTGAGCTAAAGCCTTTTTTTAGATTTAACAGTAAAAAGAATTTGTCTGCAGGTTTGCGGCTGGACGGTTTTAGCGGAGTGTGATTGAGGATCTATTTGCTGCAGCGTTGCAGCAGTTTTGTTTTAAATTCAACTTTTATTGTAAATTTTTTTTACATGCTGTATAAGATCTATAAGCAAAAACACAATTTTTTTTTGAATATCAGGAAGAAAACACGTCGAAACAGAGATTATAGAAAAAAAAGACATTGAAAGATTGTATCTACATTCAAAGAATATTAAAAAAATAAATACATTTTACCAAACAGAATGATTTAGTGGTTGACTAGTGTTGGGTAACATTTCTGTACTTTTTATTGTTTGTTTGCTGAAAAAATAAAAAAAGTTACAAACGTTTACCCCATTGGCAGATTATCTTTAAATAGGCAAAACAAATAACCTGTCAATGGGGTTACAAAAACGGTCGAAACAAGAATTTTTTTTTTTGTCAGAAAAAAATTCGAATCACTAAGAATCACATATTCTTAAAAGAAGATTATTTTTTTAACTCGTGATAAGATTATTTTCTTGCAAGACACAAAATACAACCATTTTTCTTGAAACTAGATTTTTTAAAACTTTCTTCAGATTTTGTTTTCATAAGGGTGGATTCTGTAAGGCATCAACGTTGTAGCAGCTTGCTTTTTCATTTTGGTTACTACAGAATATATTATTGTTATAATTATAAAGTTGATATTTGTATCCACATGATAGAAAACAGATTGTATCTGTACCTATATCCACTCTTACTGGCTGAATTATGGTGTTCCCTTATAAGCTAGCATTTATTGTTTATTCTGTAAAATCACTTGTTTATTACAAAGTCAACGTTTAAACCTGCTTCAGGTAAACAACTCTTCTATAACATGTCAGTATATTAATTATTTCCGAGGTAACATTTTCTTTCTGTTTGCTGAGATGCCACCTAGATCTGGAAACTTGTCTGCTGCTTGGTGCAGCCGTTAACAGAGACTTCCTGATCACATCGTCACTTTCTGCTTTGTATCACATCACTGTGAAAGAAAAAAAATGGCGTGACTCATGTGTGCTGTCTTACTTTGAGCATTGGTCACAGCCGTGTTTGTCTTCTGAGGTGATGCAGTGACGTGTGAGTGTCTGCATTCGTTTTCTAGAGGGAACAAAGTGCTGTGATCATAGATTAATGAAACCCTTTAGCGAAACAGCTCTATCTATGCATGTGCTTATTATGTCATCTAGCTAACACCAATTAAAAGCTATACGCTACACCAACCCAATGCTTTTTCAGAGAGCTGAAGACCCTTTTAAAGTCGCTCAAAGACGTGTACGCAGTCTTAATAAACACCGAAATTAAGGATTATACCCAATCATTTCAACTTTCACAGGACTGGCTGCCACTTCCTAACAGCTCTATTGCAGAGAATCCCACATGTGTTCTGCAGAGGAGAGAATTTGCACATACAGAGGTAAATGTCCACCTTTTTTTTCCTTTTGGCTCTTCCTTCTCACCCTGAATGACACTTTATTATTGGCTCTTGTTGTGGTTTTCTTCCTCTCCACCGTGCAGGGAGCTGGTTGTGGACTAGGAGGAAGATGTCACACTAAAGATGGGTTTTGGTGATGATGTAGCTGCTGTTGATGCAGCATCGAGCTCTCACTTTGTGTCTCTGTCAACTATGATCCGTAACCACAAAGTGAGTGACAGGCCAATCCCCGGGGAACCAGGGGGCCTGAGGTGAGTCAGATGTGTTCTTGACCTTGTCTAACTGTGTGTCAGCAACTAACACAAACTCAGTAAAGAGAAAGAAACACAACTAAAAGTCCAGAAATGACACAATCGCACATGAACATCTTCATTCAGCATGTTGAGAAGCAAACAAATCTACTAAAGCTATGTGTTTTTTTTAACTCTGGATTTCAAATTCTCCCTAACTGATGAGTTATGAAATTATCATTACAAAGCTCATCGTATTCTCAACAACACCATGAATTGCTTTGTGTACACTCGAGTTCCACTGAATATTTTACTACTGCAAACCAGTTTGAGTCGTAAACATACTTTATTCTCAAAGCTGTTCAACTTTTTTACTTCACTGCTTCACATGCAGACCATATAACATTGCTTTTTATTCAAACATGTCAGAAAAGTTGTGTTTTTGTGTTGACTCGATTCAACACAAAATCATCTAAGGTATGATGGTTTTGTTTGAAAGGAATCGAACTTTTTCGGCATTAAACTTTGATGGAGTTCAGGACGTCTTTCTGCTCCAACCTGGCTATCTCTTTATTTTTTATTAAACCTTGTAATTAAATAAAAGTTTTGTGAACTGCAACTCACACTGGTCGTTTCTTGTTTAAATAATTTAATTCCATGTGTAAAAAATTTGATATTTTTTTACTTTTTCCCAATTTTTTCTTTTTTTAAAACACATTAACATGTGCATTATTGATCAAACTCTTGATCTTTTTGATTATTACCTAACGTTCTAACACATGGATTCATTTTGTAAGCAGAAATAAAAACATATGCATTGATGGATATTGTGAAAACTATGTTGCATTAAATGCAATAAACAATAAAGTTGCACCTTTTTGCTTGGATAAATGTGATTTTTTTTTTTTTTTCCACATGCATGTTTATTGTAGTTGAGTAATTTCCCCAAACTAGTCATAAAACTGCACCAAAAAAGAGGAAAGATTACAGAGTTTTAAAATGAAACAAATGATGCAACTTGTGCAATCACAACTTAAAATTAAAGGGCAATTTTATTTTTACATTTTATCCATTCATCACTTTTAGAGTTATTTTCTGCATTTAGCTATTTTGTGGTTAGAGCCAAAGCCTTTCCCACAACTTTTGCCAAAGTAAATGCTCTTAACTTTTGTCCCCAACCATAACATAACATCAGGGAAATATTGAAAAGGTTTTCTTTTTTTTCTTTTTTGGGTCCTCAGTTTCTTTTAAGTGAACTCAAGGAATTCTCTTTTTAAGAGTCACTCAAACACGGTGTGAGAAATGAGTTGCCCGGGTTTGACTTCACCAAAAAGCATCCAGTTTCTATTGTCTGCCAAGTCAACTTCTGCAGGCCCCAGCGCCCTGACTTCCATACATGAGAGATCAAGGGTTACCAAGGTGCTTTGGAGGAAGGAGAGCTCAATGTGAGTGGGGACAAACTAGTCCAGAAAATACTCATTTCCTCTGCTTGTTTGGTGGGGATTCAGATGAACAGATTTTTATCCTCCCATCGCTGTTACTAATGAACACTGTTGCTTCCCTTTGGAGGGCCCTGTGGCCGCTACCTGTCGCCTGCTGTACAGTATGCGGCTTGTTAATTCTCTGAGTTTGGCCAAAAGAAAATTTGTTCAGACTCTTGTTTATCCGGTAGTACCAGACAGAGGCACCTCATGTAGAAAAAAGGTAAAAGCAGTTCTGTCCACCTCTCATTCTTGCCAAAAAGTTCAGCCACTGAGCCACGGCATTAACTTGTATTCTAACAAGATTAAAATATATTCGTCCTGGGGATTAGCATAGTTAGGTGTCCTTTTGCCTCTTTTTTTTTTGCCTGCACTGGTGCGTTGACAGTGGGCTTTGATCTGTGTTGCGAGGCAAGAGTCCTGGCTTGGACCTTACCATTCGAGTGCCAAGTGTGAAATTGGCCTGATGTCATCCCCATTCTTCACCTTTTACATCTTTCACCACTTTAATTATGTTTCCGCCACAAAGCCCGGGCACCTCTGAGCAGATTCCACTCTGGCCGTAGGAAGAATTTAGAAACTGTGGGTAAATGACACAGTAGGGGAGGGGGAGGATGGTCGGAGAGGTCATAGCAGGATGGGGCTCTTTTGTGTTTGGAGGTGGACATTGATAGTTTCCTGATGGATCCAACACATTGATTTTTACAGCATGAGAACTCTCAGGAAAATTACAAAAAAATGAATTGTTTTGTTTTAGTTTCCTTGTGTTTGTGTCCAATTATTCAATTATCTTTTTAAAAGCGTTCCCAGAGGTCTTTTATTATAATTGTGCTATTTTAGCTTAAATTCCAAAAATCTGCGTTGTTTTCTAGAACATAGTTTCTGCAGAGTTAATCAGAAATTCATTTCTGAGTTAGCATGGAGTAAGTCTTCCCCCACTTCCCATCATCCCTTTGTTTACACTCTCTCTCCCACTGTTTAACAACCTCAATCTAACATTACCGGTGAAACAAAAATAGCGAGGCATAATGAAGCTATCCAGTCATACAACTCTGAGCCAGATACCAGCTCGGACGAGGAAAACGAAGACGTGCATGGACCTATTTCTCTATAGGTGATGCATCAGAATGGAGCGGAGCAGGTTTGCCATTGTAGGTCTTAGGTCACACGTACAAGCTTTTTACATCAACATGTTTTCTTCTGCTCTTACTTCATAACAATCTGAATAAAGAAATACTCAGAAATGCAATTTTAAGCTTAGTTTTTTTTTTGTAAAAATGACCGCCATCATGAGAAAAATGCTCCAAAAACATGATTTTCATTGGGGTGGGTCTTTAAATGAAGACCCAGATGAGGCGGTCTTCACATGAACCTCACTTCCATAAACGAGACTAGTCATTCTCGGTTCCAGGAGAAGTTATATCCACGAAGCCTCACCGCTTTGGCTCTCATTTGGGCATCAGTGTCCCTGTCTGAACTTCCTGTGGATGCGCTGAAGGAAGGATCAAAACAACAGGGGCGTGTGCACATGAACCGAAATGAATGGAGTCTGGGGATGTGTGTGCGCACACGCGTGTGTGCATGGCAGGAATGAAATAAAATGCAGTGATTAGATATGTGTGTAAAGCAGAGAGCATGAGTATAAAGAGTGAGAAAGCTGTGTGTGGAGAATGGGTTACTGAAGGGCGGGGAGTGGGGGAACCAGCCACCTGCAGCCATGACGGGCTTTGACCTTCATTGCTCTTTCCCTCCCTCCCTCCCTCCCTCCCTCTTCCTCTGCTCTCATTTCTGCCTCGTGATAGAAGCAAAGGCTCTTTTCAGAGGAGGAGAGGAAGACTGACCGTCTCGAAGACAGCGCTGGGAGCTGCCCCATCCACTCCAATGCTAGTCACTGGCCGTTAGACATGGCGTTCAAAGACTAGCGGTGCAAGTATGGAAATGGAGATAAGGCATTGTTGGGGAAACATGCCGGGGAATTGTTCAAGGCTTTCCCTTGCATAATGTTTGGATGCTTTTGCAAATGTTTCAATCTCAGAACCCATGAATTTGATCCTCCACAAATCAGACTGAAGGTTTGCAGGGGAAGGGGTTATTGTGCAATGCAAATTACTTCTGTGTGATTGAATTTGTGAATATTTCATGCATTTATCTTTTATGGACAGCACGTAATGAATTTGTTTCATGGAGAGCAAAAGTCCAGCACTGATGAAGGCTTACATGTCCTTCTGCCGCCAGAACTCACTTGGTTCTCCTAAGAGCAACACAAAGAGAGCAGAGTCTTGTTTGCGTATAATCTTCAAGGTTTATTTACTCTTCTTTTGCAGTTTTCAGGAGTCAGTTAATTACACAATTAATACATGATACAAATTATTTACATTTTTACCAAAGAATACTCCAAACATAAAATAAAAAATAGCATTGTATTCTACAACTCTGTGTTGTCATTTTATTTAAACATGTTCATATATAGATAGATATACGCTGATGAGTAAATTCATAATGTCGTACCAGCAGTTTTCATAAAGGCATTAAACTTGAGTAGTCTGCATTTGAAGTAATACTGCTTCTCTGATTCAGCACAGTTATGTTTCATATAAGGTTCCCACTTGAACTTTAAGGCAAAGTGTGTTTTCGGTTTGGTGGATTTTAATTCACACACACTTTTTGCAGATATACAACGAAAGAAAATTTAAAGAAAAAGAAAATTTGAAAGGCAAAAAAGTCCACAATTTGGTATGGATACAGTCTGAAACTTAGCTCAATCATACTTTTGTCAAGAAAGGACCAAAGTCTATAAACACAGTTATTTTCCCAAGTAGAACAAATTGCAGCTTCCATGCAAAGGCCCCATAAACAAATGTTCATTCACGAAAAAAAAAAGAGAATAAGAACAAAAAACAAAGAGTAGTTATTGCAAGATAAACAAGCAGTGTAAACACCTCAGATATCTACTCTAAAGCAACACTGGTCATTGGATAGATTTTTTTTCTCAATATAATCTATATAAATACACATATGAAGTCCTTTCAACAACAATAAGCGATTTCCAACATCTGTAATACAGTCACTGACAGATTTGCCTACTTTGTATGATAAATGGATATGTCATAAGAAGTTTCATCTTGGATTTCCTCCAATAAAAAAAAAAACAACCAATAACCAGCATTCATCGTCAAGAGTGCGAAAATGGTATTAATCATTGTCTTCATGCTACAGTGTTGTTTCTGTGACTGAAAAGCCAGCATTACAGTCTTTATCTCGCTACAAAATGAATTATATATTGCTATTTCAAACTATAATAACTGTGCAGACACATTGGTATGATGAAGGGGAGATGCACAGCTTTCAATAAAGACTATGAATCAAAAGCAAGGCCTAACTTAGTGGTATGGTTAAGTGGCGTGTTAGAAAAACAATCTATTTCAGTTTCTTTGAAAAAAAATGTAACTTTTGTGGGGTTTTTTTTTTAAAAACAGCGTAAAAAGATCTACAAAAAGCCCAATTAGCAGTGTTTGACACAAGTATCTCCTTCAGTCCATTTCTTTTTTACACCAAATACGATGAAGGAAACCAATAGAATTGGCATTAAAGTGGAGTTTACACTTCCTAAAATTCACAGTAGCCTGGATGCAGCAGAAAAATCGTCTTTGGACTTCAGTCTTTTTCACTTCACTGGCAGATCGAGGGCCAGTCCTCAAAATAATAACAATCACATTGGATATAAAAAAAAGGGGGGGGGGGCGTTGAGCGTGTGTTCCTCTTGAAAGGGGCGGGGACAACAAAGAATGAAAACATACTTTTTATACAACATCTTTTATAGACGTGATATTGCAGAAATATGTCTCTGTTATTCTTTAAAACAATTTATGCTGGTATATTCTATACACTGGCCCTTTATTTTTAACATTTTATTGCATTGTAGACTTGATTAAGCCTCCCATAGAACGAAAAAGCACTATAATATTCCCATAGGAAGCTATGGTTTCCTTAAAAACCCAAGGATTCTTGTGACCTTTTGCACTGGATTCATCCGTAAATGACTGATAAGTAGTATTTTTATGTGCTGTGACATTAAATATTCCTGTATTTTTGTGATATCTCTATAAAAATCTATCATAGGATTACTATAAGTTCTTTTTCGTCAGGAGGCGTGTTGTTTCCAAATCAATCGCTGTCTGATTTTTCGTCCTTCGACGTGACGGTGGCGTGATTGTACAGTCCCTGTGCCATCAGGTGCAGGGCCAGAGTGTTCTTGGTGCCGCTGGCTTTCTTGATTTTGGCCCTTTTGTTCTGAAACCAGATCTTGATTTGGGATTCGTTCAGGCCCAGCTCCTGCGCTAAGTTCTGCCGCCTCTGCTCCGTCAAATACCGATTTGTCTGAAACTCCGTTTTTAGTCTTTGCAGCTGCTCTGCGGTGAAGGCCGTCCGTGGTCTCTTGTCCTCTTTGCTGGTCGATTTCTTCTTTGGTTTGCGGGATCTTGGCCCTGTGTCGTGAGGGGACGGGGAGGTAGGGGGTTACAGACACATTTGGTTTGTCAGAGAGGGAGGGAAAAAGCGCAACTAAAAGTCTTAAAAACACAATTAAAGCTGAGCAAACAATTATCCAAACGAGTGCGCAACACAGACACGAGTGTAGCCTAAAATTCTACCACTTTGCATTCATTGCAGTGCCTTCAAAAGTATCCACAATTTGGTGCGTAAAAGATGTTTTAAAAAAACAAACAAAAAAAAAAACCATATCATCTAGAACTACAAATCCTCCAAAATCTAAAAAAAAAGGAAAACAAAACACCACGTGTCCATGTCCCTATTTTTTTTCCAATCAAATACCAAATGAAAAGTATATTTTTTGCTGTCATTATTCATAAACCCGCGTAAATAAATTAAATCATGAAACAAATCTTGCTACTCCAAGAAAAACGAGCAAAAAAACAAAAACCAAAGCATGCATGCTTCCCTGTTGCTCTGCACACATGCACGCAGCTCACATACATGCACGCTGCACACATGCAGGCTGCACACTCACCGCCACCATCTGAAGCAATACTAGTCAATTACAGCGTAGAAGCACCGCTGACGCAGCCTAAAGCCTCTGTCCTGCAAAGTTCGTCCTAAAACTGGTTCGATTGCAGAGCTGCTGCTTTGCATTTTCCCCCCTTTGTACGCCACTTGAAAAGCTCCTCAATGAACAAACGTGAACAGAATCTGAGCAGCTCACATTACAGACACATTAATTTTCCAACTGGATGGAGGCCTGTTCGATGGAGCTGTGTCAGTGCCGCGTGTTGAATCTATTCAAAACAGTGCGCTAAAACACGGCCGAAGCTGCTAAAATTCGGCCAGAAGTTCATGAATCAGTGTTCGGCAGCTTTACAACTCGTAGTAGTGAAGGTACACGCCTTTCCATATGGTTACATAATGCATAGGAACAAGTTGTACTCCACTTTTTGAAAGAAAAACACTCGGCCTTGCTTTAATACGCTGAGTCTGCGCTGGTTTTCTTTCAAAATAGAATGAATTCTTATCACTTAATGTTGGTCAGTTAGAACATTTTTGTGTATTTTTACGCACTACTTGTGCAGCTCCAACAACAAATACGATTTTATAGACGCCTTATACTGTTTACTGCATGCATAACTTTCCTCTTATGTCTTTCTGTTGAACATTCCGGCAAAAAACCTTAAGAATTTGTTATTTAATATAGTTTGACTTATAATAATAATTGGTTAAACTGTTTTATCCTTTGATAATTAAAACGTTACCGTTGTTATTGTTTTAATTTTACACTTTAAAGGTAAATTTTTGTGTCTCTTTTGTCATGCATTAAATGATTACTGATTGCTTGTATTTTTATTTATTTATTTTTGCGTGAAATGGATTCGTTTTTGTGAATGTTCGGTCGGCGCTAATGCGCGCTGCCTGCTTCACTCTGCCATTGGAAAATCGGTCAAGCCATCCGGGGTCAGTGTTACGGGGTATTTCAGGTTAGCGTGAGTGCGGGGTTGTAAAAACGCATGCCACCAACCTGAAGAAGGCCGGTCCGAGTATCTGGTGCAGTAGACCCACGCTGGCCACAGCATGGGCTGCGCCGAAGCGGATGGGTTCGAGCTGGCTTGGGAACTGTCTGAGTCTGAGCTTAGGCACTGGTCTCCACTCTCCCCCAGGGGTTGCAGTGGCTCCTCGGCGGATATAGTGGGCTTCTTTGCGCCGGTGACTGTGTGTGGAGTGGAGGTCCCCTCTGCTGGAACGGTGCTCCCCACAGGCTCGGTCTGGGGTGCGGCGGGGCTGTTGTGGTTGTTCTCCCGCGACGCGAGGCTCTCCTCGCGGTTTGCGCCTGCGTCCTTTCTCCGTCCAAAATCCGGCCGCAGGATGTTGTCGATGAAAAAATTGGTGACTCGGTGAGGAATCTGCAGGTTCCCCGGCGCCTGCAGGAGGGGAAGGATGGCTCTGTTGGATTCGTCTGCCGACTCCTGCCGCTCCACCACATCTCTGCTGCCGCGATCATTTTCTTCCATACTGATTCACTTTCCCCGCTTTACTCGCGTTAACCCCTTTATCGCTCCCTCCGCTGCAATAAGATTCGCGCAGAACTTCGGGGAAATGGGATTGCCCAAAAAGAAAACCAGCACTGGTTGAAGAAATAAATACAACCTCAAAGAATACGCAGTGCCCTGGACACCATGCAAAGTCTTGCGGCCGTGTCCTTTGAGAAAAGCATAATTTTAGACATATATTCCCTCACTCTCGGGTTACAACTGAAAGCTCTCAGCTAAAGCATCTGCCATTTGCGCACCAACAGATTCACTGCCACTGGATTTCAGCGTGCCCAGTAAAGCCTACACCTAAACTAAACTAGGGGTAAATAAAGAGGCTCCTAAACTGATGCTCTAATACTCTCACTCTGGAGTTTTGTTCTTATTTTCAATACGAGCCCCCTAAGTGACGCTCTCCCACCGTCCTCCCAGACACGTGCCTTAGACCAATAGCATGCCAGAAACCAAGCCACATGACGCAGACTCTGGAGCAGTCCACAAACGCCCATCCTTCCCTTGTAAAGAGAAAGAGTCCCGGACTATGGGAGAGGAAGTCTAATTTAAATCCAGTGCATGCTCCTACACAGGCTACTCCCAATATTTCATCTGCATTTGAGAAACGGTGACATGTTTTATTTTATTTATTTGAGAGTTTGGAAGCGCAGTGCGCATCAGTGCGCGTAAAACAATAGGTGATTGAAGCATCGGTTGTCAAAGTGAACCGCAAGGACCCCCGGGGTTCCTTGCTTACAGGGCAGGCATTCCCGATGAGAGAAGAAAAAACACATTTCAGCGCATTTAAATGCACCGCAACATAGTTTTAAAACAAAATATTCAAAAAATGTATTTCTAGTGGGTGCACGTGGTTCACGTTAGCCCAATTAAGACTGAAAACACCTTTACCTAAAGGAATAAATGTTTTACGTCAAATGACCTATTGTGGAAATCCAGGATTTGAAAATTACGCAAATAAAAAAAATATGATCTTGGATATAAATGAAAAGCTTACTGGATGTGGATTACGCACTACATTAAATACACACACAAGATGCAAACAGAGCTCAACTTGAAATTGTCTTTTTCTGTAAGAAAACGACAAATTGGCACGTCAAAGCTTCAATTTTAAACTACTTAAGCATTTTTTTTCTGTTTAATCATCTAAAACGTCTCTGTTTTCTTATGGAACAGCACGTCGTTTACGCATTTGAATATTTCTGTTCATTCTGGACTCCGCTTCTGTCTTTTAGTTGGTAGTAAAATTCATCAGAAATGAAAGGTGACAGCCCGAGAGTCCTTCTTGTGTGATTTCAAAGGCGCAGGGAAGCGTGATGAGTCTTCCCATGTTCTGCTGTTTGCCTGTCGTGACGCTGCGCTCGACCCAGAACTGGGTCCGTATCCCTTTAAAAGAAATCAGTGATGCAAACAAACTGTTTTGTGCGCGCCGCTCCCGACCCAGAGTCGCGGCAAAGACAAAACTTTGAGTAACTTTACTGACCAGAGTAAAGTTTGCAGTTGTTCTCCCAGGGCGCCGCCGGTGGCTGAGCCGGTTCTCCACCGACGTTTGAACCAGGACTGCGCGTGAGTGAAGCAGGGATGCGAGGATGAGGAAGAGCAAAGCACAGACAAAGTCAGTGAGGAGCTTCTCCGTGTTTCAGTTTGTTGGAAAAACAATGATCCTTTTTTAACTTTTCTTAAAATTTCTGCTTAAGATACAAATCATTGTTTAGTTATTTAACTGTTTTTTGGAACACAGGGCTAGTATCCATTCATTTTAATGACATTTGTTTGACTGCTTATTTTTACGCAGAAATGAAACGTGTATCCATGGTAATAAACAAAACTAATTTAGATTAAACCATGGTGTTTTATCCAAGTATTAAAACGTGAGATGCTGTAGTTTTCACTTATAATCGACACGCTCGCGTCAGGTGTATTTGTCTGTAATTTCAGTGAGTCTGTGTTTGTGTGGGACCTCGCACAGATGCTGCACGGTTAGGCCAATCTGGAGGAATTTTAGCTTCCTTTTTTCTTGATTCCAAACTGGAAAACACGTTCGCCGCTTCTGCTGCAAATGTGCCCCATGACAGAGTCTCCAATCCACGCAGGGAAAGTTGAGAGTGAAAGATGTAATTAGACAGGCCTCTCTCATGCTGCGATTGTTTCTCGTATGTGAGGGGAAGTGCAGATTAATGTTCAGCGCCAAATAAGCAGCAGACAATGGAGCCACAGACAGGCCGCTACCGCCTGGGCTTGGCCTCTAACCTCACAGCAACACGGGGATGTCTGGAGGAAATGACACCATTTCAAACTCTGAATTGGAACAAAAACCTTTGTGCACTGCGAAAAACTGCAGATTTCAATGCCCCAACCAATTTGCATTTAAGCCCTAATACAGGTTTTTTTTTCTTGACCTTTGTAAATTCTTATTATAAATTAAGAAAAAAACAAACACTTTTAAACAAAGATTCAGAAGTTTTTAAATAAAACTTTTACTTGAATGAAGCTTTTTTGATAAAACAGTTATTTATTTTTAGGTAAGCAATCTTTTTTTAGTGTCTGCTCACTCTAGGTTTTATTTATAGTAAATCCATCATTGCGATTCTTATTATTACTAGTTGCATTGATACATTTCTCAATGATTTACTTTTCTGTTAATAAATATTTGTTTGCACTTTGTTTAAAAGTTAAAGCTAAATATTATTAAACTGGTAAATAAACTCTTTCTCATTTCCTTTTCTTGAACTTTAAGCATCGTTGTGACAGATCGTGTTGTTATTTTAGTGTAATCATGACATTTTTCACTTAAGCCTCTCAGTTAAATTCGCAAAAGTCGGTTTTTCAGTTTGTTGGTCCCCTTGCACCGAATAAACCCATTTTAAAAATTATTTTATTTTTCCTACCTTTCATTTTCATGTATTTATCCCTATCGCCTATTTGTGAGCTAAACGGTTTGAGTAATATTGGTTTACTCTGGTAAAATGAACAAAAACAATTTTTAATGACAAATGTGCAAAATCTGCTTTTCCAAAACTGGCGCAGCTCCTTTCAAAGGTGTTTTTTCTTATTTTTGCTTAATCTGAGCATCGCCGTTTCACACATGAATCACTGCTGAAACATCCGTGCAGCTGTTTCTGCAAAATCATTTACGAGAAATCATGGTACGTGGAGCAGAGGCCTCGTCTTTGTTTCACAAAATCATAGTCAGGCGTTGTTATAGATCACAGAATAAAAAGCTTAAAACAAGTTTTTTTTTATACATTTTCATTATTGCATTTTAAAGTCAATAAATACATATAATAATTTGCCTAATTTTGTATTTATTTGTTTATATCAAAAGCAGTTTTATTCTGCTTGTATACATCAGATTTCTGTGCAGTCTCTATTTTATATTCACTTATAGCCCTGTCCCCCCTCCCTTTCTCCTGCTCCTGGAAACCCATCGTATGCACAGTGCGCATGTGCTCTGTCCTTGAGTTCCTATAACCTATTTTTTCTGTATTTTCTCGGTAGGATTGTGTTATACGTCACCAGCGCTCAGTGCTGTGGAGTACTACAAAAGGTGACGCGCAGAAGGAGGATTTGTGAATGGACGCCGTGATGTGTGCCAGCTCACAGATCAGAAGGCGGTGGGACCTCTCCAGATGCATCCCGGGGCCCAGCGCCCCTCCCTCTGCCGGTCACCATCCCTGCCTCCAGATGAATGGGGGCCTCTGAGATATCAGCTTTGTCACCATTGCAGGGGTCGCAGCAAATCCTCCAGCTTCCTGTCCCTTTCAAAACCTGAAAGCGCGACTCTACATTTGATGATCATGCTTGCTTTTTCTGTGGCTTCTTTAATTCTGTGCCCTTTTTATATAGAAAAAAATATATAAATTGTGGAAAGAAAGAGAAATAGGCTTGATGATCATTTTTTAGAAAGGGGGAACAGTTGCACCTGTGCGCCTTTGTTGTCCCAGCAATTCGCTAAGAGTGTTACAATTACGGTAACTGGGCAGATTTAGGAGGAATCACAAGTAAAAAAAAAAAAAAGTAAACAACATTTTTGCGTCTTCTCATCCAAAGGCAAATTTTAAAGTTGCAAGTCTGTTGGCAATTACTGCTGAAGGGTTCATCCAAAACTCTAAATACAACGAACAAGTTGGTTTTAATACTTGCTTTTCAAACTTCTGCCTTTTCTGTCGTGGAACATTAGTGTTGTGTTTTAGTTTGACTGCGTAAAAGAAATCCTCTGGAGTCGCCACGCAGTCAGCCAAGGGGCTGCTGCTCCTTGTTTGAGCCCTTTATAGGTTTTAATAACCCCTAATCCGTCTGATCGCTGTGGCGTAGATAAGTCTCATTTGAATGTGGATTGTTCTTCAGGAGAGCCTCGTTTTTCTCCACACAAGTCTCAAACAAATGCAACACCCTGCGCGCAATTAAGGTCTAAGCTACATTAGAGGAGGCTAATTGAATGCAACTCAGCTCCAATCACCAAAGAAAAACAGTTTGATGATCACTAATTATTACCTTGTTTGAAATATGGAAAAACTGGGATTTTTGAAAATCTAGAGGATGAAAAAGCTTAAACTTTCTTTTTTTTAAGTCCTGCGTAAATTTAGTCAAGGTTTTAATTTTGAATCCATCTTTCTACATTTATAAACATACAAAAACTCATTTAAATAAAATAAAACAAAATTAAAAGTTGCATTCTTAGAATTAATTTAAAGAAAAACAACTTTTTTTATCAATTCAAAAGTAATTTAGATTTTTTTTAATTAATAAGTTAAAACACCCGAATCGTTTTCCCTGATAAGCTCAACTGGTGTCAGCTCTGGAGTTTCACGTCTGACTTTGTGGAATGAACTCAACGAGGTGCCTATTTCTGGAAGTTTTATGGCTTTACATTCTCAGTCAGTCACACAAAACAAATAAGCTCCTGTCCGTCAAGTGGGAATTAAAAGGAAAGAGGCGCCAACAGAGGAAATTCAGGCAAGAAAAGTTATGAAACGAAAAGGAGCAGCTTCAGGAGGGATTCAAGGAGGCTCAGTTATTTAACAAATGGTGACATTTGATTCTTGTGTGCGGCTTTTGGGTTTGTGCGCATGTCTCCTGCACCTGTTCTTTTCAAGGAAAAGATGAACAAGTGGTACGAGGACAGGTGTAAAGCACTTGCTAAAGAAAAAAAAAGCATATTTCTGCATCTAGGAGTCATTTCACCGACCAGAATATGGAAACAGGTGAACTCCTGCAGGCAAAAGTGAGTCAAATTTAATTTATTTGGAGTTACTGGATGGCGTGTTTCTGTCTTTAACTTAAGTTCAGTGATCGATGAAAGGTGGAAGAGAAGTGATTTATGAAGCATCACAGATTTTTGTTTTTACTCTGTAATTACGAAAGTTACAAATACAGGCAAACTAAGGCAGTGCCTGTGTTTATTTGGTTGTTTTCGGTTACTTACTGAAGGTGTATTTTCCCCTCTCCTCCCTTCGTTCCCAGATCGGATTTATTTGAGAAACAATTCAGATTATGCGTCGCGTCCAGCTAGCAGCTTTAATTATAGAGGACGGAGGTCAGTCCCAGGCCGCCTCTCGACCCCTCTCCCTGTGTGGCACCGCGCCCTTTGCTGCTAAACTCGCCAAAATAGTGTCGGCCTCCCCTGAACGCGCCATGTGCCACCGGCTCCGGGTCACCCCCTGCGCACCTGAGTTGTTTTTACCCCCCACTTAGTTGACATGTCGTGAATTTGTCACTTATCAGGAAAATCAAAGAACTGTTGCGTGACTTTCCCGCATGGGTGTTCGGCTGCCAACTTTGTGCGCGTCTCAGCAGCCATGCAGGCCTTCCACCTGCGCGCGTCAGGACTAATTGCAACATGACTGAAGCTTTTTGATAGGATTTCTTCGACACTGCTCAAGCAGGTGACACAGCTTCTTTTGCTGCACATCTGCTGCACAAACAGAAAATTGTCCATTTTGTCCTTTTATCTTAACAGTTCTTTTTACCTAAAAACTTTAAAAAGAGAAAAGTTATTTTGTTATTTTGTTTTCATGTTTTGTTCGTGTGCTGATGTCGCCAGCCTCTCAGGTTAGGTCTGACAATAGAAATTCCTTGATTTATTCCAACCACCCTTCATTAAGCTGGTATTCTTATTACCCCAGTCGATTTTACAGAGTCTGATCTGGGCTGTAAGGGGCTGTTGGTGTGTTTAATTTACACTGGGAAGGATTTGTTTGGATGGCATGCATAATCAGTCATTACCTGGCGTTTATGCTGTCTTATTTTTTATTATATTGCACCACAGAAGAAGGGAAAAGAAATCTACACAGAGCTAAGGAGGATGATGTTGATGGTGGCTGCTGGTTAAGGTCAGATTTTTTTTTGGACTATCCTGCTGTTTAACATGGGGTACGAGAGGGGCAACTAAATAGCTGTGACAGAGAAGGATAGGCAGAGTAAGCAGCCTGTGATTGCCATTTGAATGGTATCTGAGAGGTAATTTAAGCTAAAATGGAGTCCACTTCAAGCTTACCACCCCACACACCCATCCCACCATTCCCACCAACTGCCCCCATGGCATCCACTGTAATTAATTATTCCTGGCCGGCACTGGGAAAGGCAATAAGCGAGGGCAGAGTACAGGAGTGGACCCCCCTCTGGTGTAATAGAGACTCAGTGGACCTAAACGACACACACACACTCTTTCATTATCTATCAGGGAGCGGGACATTAATGCCACCAAAAGACCTTTTGGCTCAGAAATCAGAGTGCAGTGACTCCCCCCCCCCACTCTCAGTCCATTTCATTGACCTTTTCTATCATGCATGTGACTCAGCCCACTCTCTGCTCTGTGACATAAATATTACAAGAAGGATATTCCTGCCAGCGTTTAATAAATGATCCTTTTCTATCAAAAAGTGTGCGTTCATCAGCGGCTGTAAGGGAAACCGCACACATTTACAGTATCGATAGGACTTCTTCTGAATCTTTTAACAATCAAAGCTTCTTTTCTCTGATGTGTGAAACACAGCAAGTGTGTCTCATTAACAAACAAAGGCAGTAAACTGACGTGTTGAAGCCTCTGCTTGATAAAGAACAGCTCCTGCATGGCATTGCAGTTCCCTGTTCCTCCACTAGGGGCTGCAGAAGTCATGTCCAGACCGTCTTGGAGGATAAACACTGTCATCTGGTGGCTGTGAAGGCCATCACTCCTGAGTAGACACCTTTGTTCTACTGTTTGCTTTACAAAAGCTTGCATGTTTTTTCTTGTATTGCTCACCTCATTGTAAATCTTTTTTAAAAAAACGTTTGCATCAAACCACATGAAGATATCAGTCGGTCCAAGTAGACCAAACACCAGAAAGACCAGAAGAACAGCTTAGAGCAGCGCAGCAGCAGGAGCAACCATCATAAGGAAAAGAATTCATAAATTGGAATTGTTTTTTTTTTAAGGCAATCAAAACAAAAAAGATTTAAAAAAAAGAGATCAAACTTTATATGATTAATTGGAAAAAAGGAAAGTAAAGAAGATACATCTGTGTACATCCGCATACACTTGTAAATGATACCATTATAATTCATCTTAGCTATATATACATATATTAGTACTTCAACAGTACATACAATATATGTCACACGGAATCCATTAAATGTGAAATATGTTACACAGACTGGTTTGTCACTTCTAATTAGTTATTTATACTTTACCAGTCCCAATGCAGATTATTTATGAAGTCCGTAAGCATCAATAGTATCAAATAACAAAGAGGAAGTACTTCCTGATTACATCAAAGGACAGACATTATTCCAGAAATCTGTTTATGCTTTATTACTTTTTTAAAAATCCAAATAAATGCTCTCACAGTCAAATGTTTACTTTTTAAAGGCTTCTTAACAACACAGGTGGTTCTGGAGGAAACTAAAGTATATTTTCCTTTTCAGAAGTTCTTTTTTGACAAGCTTCCACTGAAAAAACAATATTTATGCATCTGTGTTATTAGAAATATGACTTTGTAATTGTCTACAAGTTGGTCTTTGAATAAATTCCTTAAATAATCCTTATTGATCGTAGTCATTGAGCAATCCACTTTGTTGCTTGACCTGTGAGATGCATAATAGTGATTTACCTTAATCACATATATGATGGAAAACCATTTTTAGGGAGTGGTTTGACAAAAATAAATAAAATAATAAAAACCCTAGAGATTTTGCACCATTTTTATCCATATCCTCTTTTTTTTAGTTATATTGTGAAAATCTATTTTCCTGTTGGTTCATTAAAAGACCTCATTGAATATAATGTCTTATTTCTTTTTAAACGTTCAAATGAGGATCACAAAAAAGATGTTAAACTCAACAAAGCTGCTTTTTTTCCAGGCATGTTGACTCAACGTTTTACATTTTAGGCCAAAATGGCAGGAATTTTGGGAGTCACAAAGGTGCGGCACAGACACGTCTGCCAGAGCAAAGCTATAGATGGTGCAAATCAATACATGGGCCCCTGCTTGTCTTGTCTGATTGCCTTGAAGGGAGGATGGAGGGAGCGCAGGGAGAGGAGAGCCGGGGTGCTTTTGGCAACGAGGAGGCGCTTTAATGGAGTCTTTCAGTTTGCTGTGGCTGGAAATGAAAGGAGGTTGAAGCCTGGCCAATTATTCTGCCTGAGAAGAGACTGAACAGGGAGAGGGAAGAGGTGGCGTGTGGCGCTGGATGGTTGCTCCGCCAGAGAGATGGGAGAAAACGGATGGATAAATAGTTAGAGATGGTTATATCAATGCAAAGACACATAGATGTACAGAGCGGCTGCCAGAATGAGGGCCTGATTCAAAATAGCCCACAGATATTGGCCCCGTTCCCAGAAATTTCCCCCAGTGCAAAAGGTTAACTGTCAGTCCCCCACTAGGTATAAATAGGAGTCTGCCCTCCGGAAAGGCGTGTTCAGAGAGAGGGGGTAGATGGAGGCAGCTGGAGGAGGGGGGCAGCTCTTCATGATCTCCATGACACACATGGGGGGGGGGGGGGGGGTGTTGAGCCGGGGAGGGTCTGACAGAGAAGAGGAAGGAAAGATGCACCCAGGATTCTTCACAGAATGACAGAAACAAAAGCGTCCTGGTCCTTTCAGCCCGAAAGGACCCCACACAGCTCATTTCTGATAAATCATCTGAGGAGGTCAAATCCACTCAGCTCTATGGATCTTCACAGAATCATCACAGAAACTGTTTTCCTGTAATGATTCATTTCTACAACATCACATATCATCGTTTGTGGTTGACAAGACGATTCATAGTCAATATGGATTCATTTTGAATGATCTGATCCACTGACCTAAAATCGATCCAGGACATCTTCAACCGGTGTGACTCCTTGTATTTTTTGCAAGATAATGAAGTCTAAATTAAATATGTGTACAAACAAACAAGTACACAAGAATTAATGGCAAATCCATTTAAATTTTAGCTTCCTAAAGTTCAGCCCACTGTTGTTTTTCCCCCACCAAAATAATCCAAAGGGAACATTCTAGCACAGTGTATGGTATGTTTCCACACATTGGACTGGAATAATGGCTTGATCGTTTTTTGCTCTCATCATATGTGTTGTCTGCTGTGATGCACTATAATTGGCCTTTCCGTTATAGTAAAATAAACCTATCGTGTCTCAATCCAAATGCTATTTTGCAAAATCGACATAACTGGTTAATTTAATTTTAAAATGATTTTATAATGGTTAAGGGGGTTTGAAATCATGTTTTTGGTGTTTTTTTACATGTTCTTGTAGCATTTTTCTCATGATGGAGGACATCTGTTGAGAAAAATTAACATTAACATTGTGTTTCTGTGTATTTCTTTATTCAAATTGTGGTGTATTGAGAGTAGACAAAAATAAAAAGGAATTTGAAAAGCTTATAGTTGTTACGTACAAACTTCAATCGGCTTCTGACATATTCACTTATAGACAAGTATATCTACATGGGTTCTGGTTTTCCACATCTGAGATGGAATCTGGCTCAGATGTAACTGGTTTTCTCCGATGTTGCTCGTCACTTTTGTTGCATTAGTAATGTTATGTTAGGGTTGTGAGGGGCTGTGAGCAGAGGGTTGATGGGAAATGAAAGCAACAATGAAACCGGTCCCCGCCCACAACTCACGAGGAAAATTTCTAATGAACTCCTGCCGCTCTTCAGAAATCATGTCCTAGAAAATGACAAGTTTTGTTTTGAACCAAAAGGAACATCATCATAATTAAAAGAATACTTTGAAAATAGATCAAAAGATGATCTATTGTTTGAGACTTATGGATCTGGTTGGATTGTAGGAATATAAATCGATTGAATCTATTAATCATCTATTTTTAATGATGATGACAAACATCCTTGTTTGGAAGTTTTTATTTTTTATTTTTCACTTGAATTCATGGTAGCAAAAACAATACACAGCAGAAATTTCAAACACTTAACAAACTACAACGACAAAACAAAAGGTGTTTCATCGGCAAAGAAAAAAAAAAAAAAGGAACATAAAGCTTCCTCGTCTGTTTTGCACCCCTGAATGTGGCCTGAAGATGTCTTCCACAAAGAGTATTTACAAAAATTCATCAGGATTTCTTCAGATCGTTCCACAAAACTGTTTGTTTTTCATCCCGTCTCTCATTGGTTTTGATTTCAAAGGCATAAAATCGGACAAAGACAAACACGTTATTGCTTTTTCCTGAATTCAAATGCACACAAACATTTATTTGAATCTTTTTTTTTCAAGCAATTTGTCAGAAGAAAAAATAAATAAGTGTGTGATTGCACTTTGACTTCTAAATCCCTCAAAGCTAACAGACTGTTGGTCTAACGTGGAACGAATACCTGTCTGATGATGCAGTGATGTGTTCCGGAAAAATGACAAACCTAAACCGCAACAGTGACAAAAGCACTACATTCTATACAATACATAGGCAATCACAGATTGCAAATCTTAAGCATCTGACGTCCTTATCCTCCCCTTTAATTATCTGCATATTTTGCAAAAAGGATCAAACCAGGTGTGAAACGAAAATAGGTCAATTTGTGCGATCACACTAGAAAAAGAAGAGATTTTGCTGAAACTCTTAAAAAAAAACCAAAAAACATTTTAACTTTTCTACAAACGTTCTTGTGCTTGAAACTATTTTACCCAAACATAAGACGGGAAACAAAATCCAGAGGAAAAGAAATACTTTTGTGCTCCAAACATCTTACGTTTAGTCTCAGAGCCTAAAATCTGAAAATGCTCTGGGTTTTACACGACACACGGGGCAGGTTGGTAGCAACGTCACTGGCACTTCCTATTTTTCCCTGTTTCTATTCATTCATTATCCTCAAAAAGAAGCATTCTGGGAAATCATTGGCTTTATTTTCTTTTTAAAGATCTAACAACAACCTCGTTTCTGTGAACCAAATAGCATAAATGTCAGTTTTTACATCTGAAGGAGAGTCCAGTTGAAAGGATGAAATAAAATCGACTGAAGTCATGTGACAGGCAAATGTCAAGTTGATTTTTTTTTTAATTTTCCTGTGATTTTAGCTTCTAAAAAATTGGCAACTACAGGAAATCAGTCGTAACCTGTGCTGCACATTTAGCTTCATTAGTGGTGCTAAATAAGCAGTTTTCTTTGATTTATGCTTTAAAGATAAATATTCTGGTCAAGGCGAAGGCCCTTTTTTTTTCCAGTTTCTCACAAATTTTGAGGATTTTGAAAGGAGAAAGCAAACGATTTCCCAAAAATAGCCCAGAAATCAAAAGCGTCCATTCTCACCCTCTGGGTGAATTTGAGGCACACCGACCGTTTCTGTTCGGGGACATGCTTGTGCCCCTTCAAACAGCGTTTCCCTTTTATTTATCCTACGTCAGCTGTCCAGGCGGACGCCGTAGCACTCGGTGGTTCACGTCCCCGCCAGGACCTGTCCACGCTTAAAACCAGTCCACCATCCACGTCAGACATGAACACGCGAAAGGCGAAACTCCCGTTCGGTGTGAAGGAAGCTGGGATGCTAATGGGAGGAAGAGGCTTGTTGCTGCAGAGGACTATGGCACGTTTTATGAAGGGATGCTTTGACCTGCACTCTGACAGCGCAACAAAAGAGGGAGTCAACGTGACGAGTCCTTTTTCTCCTGTTGTTCCTCACAGAACTCCTCCATCTCCACTTTGGCTGCCCTTCACTCATCTGTCCTTATTCCTGCTTTAGTGCAGCACAGCGTTCAGTCCATGTGGGGCTTCTCAGTACCGCCCTGAAAGGAAACCAGGATCATTTTCATTAAACAATTATTATATTAAAAATTAACAATGACACACCCCTCTGTTCCATTATGTGTTATAGATGCAGGTTTTCACATAAAAACATACAATTATGTGATTTTGGAAGATTATTTTTTTTCAGTGACTAATAACTTCTGTCTGCTTTTGTGTTTTGATTTCTGTTCTTCTTTTAAAAAATAACAGAGAAAGCCCTTCCCATGTTCTGAAAAGGAAAATCGGCATACTGTTGCTGAAAACTGGACCCAATTTAAAAAAAACAACATATCGTTTTGGTAATATTTGCCATACAGAATAGTGAAACCTCACAATTAAAGTCTCAACTTTATCCATCTAAAAAATCTGGAGAAAAAAAAAAAAAAAAATCGGTTTTTGACACATTAGTCCCAAAACATTAAAATTTATGTAACCACTAATTTCTTCTTTTGATCCATTTGACATGTGTTTCCAGTCGTCTTTTACTTATAATTATTCCGTTCTTAGCCAAAAATAAAAAATAAAGTCGTTTTCTAGTACGTAGATTCTGCAAAGTGGCTGTAGTTCATCAGAACTTCTCCTAGGATGAACTATTGCTGAAAGCTCTCTGTTTACACACTCTGCTGCTAGTTTACAGCCTCTCACACCCCCAGCCTAACAATACCCCTGCAGCAAAAATAGTAAGACATGCTGGAGCTATGCAGCCGTACAGTTCTAATCCAGATTACAGCCTAGACTAGTAAAACCGAGACGTACATGGATCTAGTCTACAAGTGGATGCATCAGAATGGAGCGGAGCAGGGAGCTTTGGCTCGCCCAACGATTTTTTTAATGATTGGATTAAGAAACGATTTAAATTAAGAAATACTCAGGAATTCAATTTTAAGATTAATTTTCTTTATATATGTCCTCCTTTATCACAAAAATGCCACAAGAAGATGTTCAAAACACTAAAACTCAATTTTCATTAGACTGGGTTTTTAATTTGAAAGTATAAACGATTAAAAAATGACTTAAACCTTTTATTATGACAAATTCTTTTAGTAGAATCGGCTTAAATGCAAACTAGACAAGTGGAATAGAAATAAAGTCTCAGGTTCCTCCTGATCCTTCTCATAAATGACGCCATGGAGCGGAAGGAGGAGAGAAAAAGAAAAGGCTGAAAAGTGCGAGTTCAGACTTGTGCCAACAGTCCTCGGGCCTCATCACAAACAAAAACAACAAGCAGCAAATGACCCTTCGGTCAGCCGAGTCCCGACTGGCTCTGTGTCTCCCGGCGGCTGTGAGAAACAACAGCTCTTAATCTGCTTTCACGCTTTTACCGAGTCAAACTGAGGGAGTGACGGCGCTCTGGCTTTACAGACAGAATGAGGTGAGGCTTCCGGGCACGAGCTTAATGAAGACATCAAGCCGACTTGATGGGGTAATTATAAAGGAGAGGAGGGTGTCCAATGCTCTTTGCACAAATTTAAACCATTACAATCTTATCTCCTGCTCTTGCTCAACTACATAATTCCATATGAAGTGGGTTCGCTGCAGCAGAGGCTTTTGGAATATTTTGTGACTGGCTGCTGCTAAGTAATAAACACAGGAGCCGGTTTTTGTGACAATCAAAAAAGTGTAAACTTTTAAAAACAAACAGACAAATTAAAAAAAAAAGTTAATCAAGATTAAGAGAAACACCTGACTGTTGCAAATCAAACCAGAAACACCTACAGAACTGGTTCTACTCTTTAAAGGAGTGGAAAATGAAGATGAGACACTTTAGATTTATTTTCTCTTTCATTTCAACTGATGGTTAAACAAACTCACCAATAACCCCCCCCCCCCCCCCCCCCCCCCCCCGCCTTTCCTCAGATGCTACAGGATTTTGTGGAGTGAAATGGAAAGTGTGCAAATAATTGTATTCGCTCACTGAATGCAGATTGTGCCTTATTGAGTAAGAGAATTGTGTTTTTTTGTGGTGTATTTTCATAGGATGACAAACGTGTAGCAAAGAAAACACTAATGATGTTAAAGTTCAATATTCAGAACCAGAACTTGATCAAACTGCTTGAAAAGAACTGAAAGGGTTAAAACGTTGAATGTTAAAATCGTGACATACATTTCAGTTATTGAACCACCTTGAAGAGTTTGAAAGTTTTGATAAAGTGTTCCCTCGCTATATTAGGGGGACATATTTTGTGGATTTTTTGTGCAGTTTTGCCCCAGTGCATTGAGTTCTGCATCCTGATTGGCCGTTGACCTTGTCAACCAATCCCCTCCGTGCAGAATATGCTGTACAGAATATGTTACTTTTCCCAAAGTGACATAAATCTTCAAATCTCAATCAGATTTTTGTTTTCATTCTATAATAACAGGATGGGATTTTCTATAAAGATTTGAGAAAAAAAGTGCAAAAATATTAATGTCTTTAAGAGAAAATGGTATAAAGTGTGTTGTGAGGGCTTATTTATTGTTAAAAAAAATCATTAAATACCTATTGCAGGTAACTTTTTGAAGGTAACTACAGCGACAAACTAGGGAAAACTGTAATTTAATTTTTTTTAAATGAAGATGTTGTGACAGAAATATACAAATTTTAACCAATAAAATAGCAAAATAAGAATCTAACATTACAGACTATTGTGCTGCAGCCCCTAATCAACATCACCACATGCTGGTCAAGTAGATGGATTTATTGTTTCAGGAAGTCCATAAAACATTTCCTGCTTCACATTCAGATATATTCTGACTGACATTGTTGCTGTTTTGGAATTTTGTGTGCACACCTCAGAGGCACACCAGTCTAAAAGGAGGCTGAAAACAAACTCTGCAACTCTACAACAAGCTTTTTTTTAGCCCCAACAGTGAGTCTTCTGGTGTAGTACAGTTCACCTGTTTTGAGCAGCAGGTTAGATGTTAAGCTGCATTCCCACCAAACGAGATTCACGCGGCAGAGTCGTCCAGTTTCACTGCAGTCAATGTACAGATGCAATCAGAGCTCCTACGGAACAATCTAAGTGTTGAGTGAGGCGCAGTGAAATACACATTTCTGAAGTTTGGCAGTCTTTTGCCCGTGACGTCTTGATAATGTAATCAACGGGTGGAGTCCAAAACCACCAGGGAGGAGAAACTGATCGTTAAGATATTTTTCTTATTTGTCTGGATACAAAATAAAAAGTGCCTCTAATTTTATTTTTGTTTTTATTTGTCACTCCTCAGAATAATGCGGGACACCAGGTCTTCAAAAGTGGGTCACAGAGAGACGGAAGTACCGCTGAAAGCGTCCGCCATTCAGACGCAACTCCTGCAGTAGACGGTGAAGATCACCGTACTGCGAGAGCCTCTGAATGATCTCATGAACCCAGACATGGAGACGTGATTAATGATGTTTTTGTAGAGCAATGTAGCAATGAAGCTGAAGACGTTGGACAGAAGCTCCTCCCACACACGGCGGGCGGGAGCGTCAGATTTATGAACACCTTTTTCAACCAGCGTCCAGCAGAGAATTCGCTGCGCGGCAAAATAGAGGCGGAGGACGCGGATTCGCAAAGCAAATCGTGTTTGGTGTGAATGCAGCTTTAGACTTAGGCAGTTAGGTTTGTCTGTGCGACTCTTTACAAGAAAAACAACTGACAGAGGGCTTTACCATGGCAAGCTGGCGTCCTATGTTCCCCACAGTCACACCGCCTGAGAAGAATATGCACGGCAGCCACGAGCGCACATAAAGGAAATCTGGAGATGTGTACCTACAGCAAAGAGAAGGAATCAAGGGTCAGATAATTGCAGGTATCGCGAGGCGGATGGATTAAAAATGTCAACAATCTCTCATAGAAATGTTCTGATCCTCTGGTGTGCCGTTCTGCTGTTCACCATGTAAGCAGGGCTAAATGTTACGCAACTACCCATGTGAATTTGAAGAATGAGATCATCTAAAAATAAAAGTCTTCAAAGCGGAGAAGAAAAAAAAACAGATTGCATCCAATAACATTAGTAACCAGTCAGTTAAATGGATTCTAAGTGACAAAGGTCAACTTTTACTACTGCACAATCACTTATTAGTGTTGAGAATCAGCCATAAGAGAGAAACATTCTTGTTTGTTCACACAACATTGAAACCACACGTTGTTGCTCCAAATCTCCCCTGAAAAAAGGCTGACTTACTGGTAAACGCCATTGTAGACCAGCAGTTGTGTGATGACAGTAGCGAGGAAGGCGGTGGTGATGCCCAGACCGAAGCCACTCCTGGAGCGGTCGAACGTCCACCACAGGCCCAAGGAGAGCGCGGCCAGGGTTAGGGAGAGCTGCACATTGTTGGCAAAGTCTAACTTCTGTTTTCCAAAGAGTTAAGGGGAATCACTTCGATGTTAGCACAGGATCAGATGGTTTGAATTTTTTTGACTAGCTGGACTGAATGAGAAGAACAGACGTTTACGCACTTCCTTTCTTTGCAACAAAAGAAACAAAACAGAACAGCAACAAAATTTTAAACTAAGACTCTTTACTGGTCGGAAAACAAAAGACTCAACAGGGACCCTGTATTTAATTCATCACTGGAAAAGGTTTGATTCTTGTTGTGGCTAAAGCAAAGCAAATTCATGCGGGGCAAGACTTGGAGGGTGATAAAAGGATACAACACTGGCGTGGTTGATTCCTACAAAGACGGCGATGCATCTCATGACGCTGGCCCACTCCCTCTTGAACTTGTGAGGCTCTCCCAAATGACTGTCGAGGCAGGGGTACAGCAGGCCGATAACAGCTGTGAAGACCAACAAATACGCCTGAATTATGCAACAAAAGCAGAAATACCGAGACCCACTGAGGGCAAATCCTGTCAAAGAGCTGCAGTGACAGAAAATTTGCTGAGACGTGCGTTTCTATACTTAGTGACTCATGTGAACGCGATACTGTTTTGTGTATTTGCAATTTCAAGGCTCATATATGTGAATTTATTATTTATTTAAATTACTTTCTGAGAAAAAACCTTAAAGGTAATTGCCCTAAAAATAAGTGGTTTTGGACCTAAATTTGACCGTAAAAGTATAAACAAGTTATTTATTTAAATTCTGAACCATTCTCTCCACATCTTTAATGTAAAACAGTCAGAATTTATAATTTTTATAGGAATAAATTAGAAACGTTTTTCTATGTTAAATATGAATTAAACATATTACATGAAATTTGAACTTTGGTTTACTCAAAAGTCGTCTAAAAAGACTTTAAAACCAAGAAAAATCGGTTTCTGTTTCTCTGCCTTCCTTCAGCACGTGGGAGGCGGAGCCACAATGGAATGTTTTCTTTTTTTTAAAACCCCACTTCCTGTTTCTACAAGAAGGGGGAGGTCCTCCGCTCACCCGTTATGACACCAACCAATGAGGGGACGTCGCACGTCGCGTCCGGTTGTTTCAGCCAATCAGAGCGCAGAAATAGCTATCATATGTGCCCAGCCATCTTTTTTGATATCTAACACAAAACCAGCCAGATCCACACCGCCCGAGAGAAAAAAAGCTTACATAATGGTGGAAAGAAAGGATGACTAATGTTATGTTTCACTGCGAAAGTCTAAGTCAATGATATTTAGGGTATTTCTGTCGTTTTAGACATAAAAATCGACGGATTCGCTTGTCGAGCCCTAGAAATACACCTAAAGAGACATTTTTTTTAATTTAACCTGAAAGTTTTTATGTCACATTTGTGGTTATTCTCACCAAAAATAGTATTTTATTAGGAAAAACCTGGAGCATTGTGACCCCTCCCCTATCTGGCCTCCTTTGTCGCCAAACAGCAGCACAATTCTGATTAAAAAACAGAACAAACAACCTCCAACAAACTCACCCGCTCCCGTCCCGCAGCATGGAGGGATCCACCAAGCGGAGGAGAACAACGTTGTCATCACCTCCTCAGGAAACAGAGTGACGTTCCTCTGGATCTGCAGTAAATTCAGCACCAGGGCCAGGAAGACCCCGACCGTGAAGAGGACCAGACCCCGGCGGATCAGGTTGGTGGTCCGGACGTCGTGCAGAGAGCCGTAGGCGCTCCCGAGCACCGTGGTTATGATGGACATCATCTCCTCAACCTTGGATGCGACCCAGCTAGCCCCCGATGAATGCTTAGTGTCAGCCTTAGAAGAACAAGAGCAGCTCCAGCAGTGGTCCTCCAGTCTCGGCATTTGGCACTTTTTTTTTACTGTTAAATCAAAAAAAAGATTTAACTTACAAACATAAATCATTTATAGCATGGGTCTAGATGATGAAAGTAAGTCGTAAACTGTAAGTTCTTACCTTGATCTCTCTTGAGACTGTGTGACCCAAACTTCCGTCCTGCTCGTTGGCGCCTCGGCCAGTGATCAAACTACCACCCTGTTTTGTTTTCCCGCACTCAACGACAAGGACTCCGGTCACGTTGTGCGCTCACATCATCGCTTCAGTAACAAAAAAAACACACACAGGGTCGCTTCATTCCAGCGCACGGCGCTCGTTCAGAGGCTTCCTCTGCAGAAAACAATCACAGCTCTGTCGGGTGAGAGCCAGGCAGCCAATCAGAGCGCGGTGGCTGATATGACGTCACGCCACCCCACCGCCCCCTCGTCCGGCGCAGACGCTCAGATCAGGAGGCTGCGGCTGAAATGCAAACGCTCTCAATGGAGAAGTTCTCTTCACTTAACAAGTACAAATCAATCACCTAGAAGTTAAAAAAGAAAAAGAAAACACAAAAAGTGAGGAAAAACTACTGACAAAGGAACCATAAAGTCAAAATACTAAAAAAAACCAAAAGAATTAATTGATCAAAAAAGCATCACCCTCTTATTTGCAGAGATTGTAGCAAAAAAAGGTTTGATTGGTGTGTCAAATAAAACAGTAATGCATAATAACCAATTTTTGTTGCTAATAAACATCTGCTCATTATTTTCATGCTGAGCTTTAAAGTTGAAAGCCTTTGCATAGCCTAATGAAATACTTTAGTAGTATCTTCTGTTTTTAGCCAATAATTCATTTCTTGTAATTATTCTAATTCAACAATAATAATGTAAAGAATTAGGAGACTGTTCTTACCAGGAAGAACGCAGGTTTAATCCTTAAAGGTTGGTCTATTTCTTCCTTTGTAGCTACATCAGCGAGTTACATCGACTAAATAACCCTAATCCAAGTCACAGGTGCTCTTTTATAGGCAGGCATCAGGGAATGGGGTTAGTGGCACACTTTGTTGTGATGTTTTTCTGATGCTTGCACAAGTTGTTGACCCATAGGTCATCATAGAGGAGGTGTGGTTCGGAGGGAGGCTGCAAAAGGTGTGTGGCCATCCGCATGTCATTCACAGATAATGTCATGCAAAGAGTTCATTGCCCGCCTTTCAAGGACTAAAAACAACGGGGACAGGACCTACGTGTTTTACGATCATGCCTCTAGTCCAGTTCACTGCCAATTAGGGAGCACAGTAACCATTACCGACCCTTGACTCACATACAGCTGTAAACACCGTGTTCCATGCAGTTTAACCTTATAATAGCCACAACATAAAATCATAATTTTTAAAGAAAACTCACTTCTGGTCAAAGTAATCATTTCACACGTTAAGAAAAGCATTAGACAAAAAAACATCCTTACATCCTCTTAAAACATCCTTAAAAGTCACATTTCTTAACATCAGTGTCATGATAATAAATTACATGGATGAATATCCTTTTTACGATGTAAATTGACTTGCAAAATGACTTGTTGCATCATGACTCACAGCAAATTTGTAAACAAAAACAGAAAGCGTATCAATCAGATAGCATGTCCTGTTAATTAAGTTTCCCTCTTAAATTCCTCTTTTGCTAATTGACTGTGCTGCTAATGGCTCAGTGTTGTATTCATTGTGTCACGGCAATTATGTGCAGCTAAAACGCAGAACTAAAAAGGAGGATGATTTTTGTTTTGTCAAATGAAGCTGTGAAGCAGAAACTTATTTCTGGTTGCCACCCAGTGATTAGCTTCATGACTTGAAAATATAACATAAAAATATTTGTCAAAAAAAAAAGAAAGAAAAGAAAATTAACAGATTTTCCCTCAAATATTTCTAAGTAAAACAAAAGTTTAACCCTGGAGAACCCATGGAGACAAGTTTGGCCGCTGTTTTTTTATTTTTTTTTCTTCAAAATTATATATACATTTTGTGTATTTTTTATTAATTTATTTATGGATTTTCAATCTTCTGGTCTATGTTAATTGCTGCAAAATGAAAAAAACAACAAAAAAGCCAAATTAACTTCAAAATCCCAGAAGAAAATTGCTCTTGGGTTCTCAGGGTTGAGGCATTAATCAGTCCAGATCTTTGTATTGACCAAATAATCGAAAAAGAGAAGATAAACTCTGGATATATTAGCATTTCTAAGACATCTGCAGATGTCGATTTATTCATTAGTAATTTATATTTTATGTCTGATGAAATAAATGATGCATAACATTTTTCCATATTTACCATAACAGAATAATTTTAGGTTGTTTTTCATGCCTTATTTTAAATTTACAAATAATAAATATACTATTTTAGAAGGAATGTGATTGTTTTTTTCTGCTGTAAACATTGGAAAAGCTCTGCTTTGAGTTGATTGTACCATTGTCTTAATCTCTAATCACCTTCAGACTAAAAGTAATCTTCTTAACACAAGTTTTTAGGTAAACAAAACTTCTGGCATTTTTATGTTATTGGGATCAAATTAATTTGCAAACAAGGTTATCTCAGTCTAATCCAAGTTTATTTATACAGCAGGTAAACAGGCAATAGTAACCAAAGTGCTCCACTATCAGATGCAGCTCAGGCGGACACAATGGTGGAGTCAGGGAGTGGCAGAATCAGAGTCTTTAATATAAGTTCAGGAGGCCATCCAAAAGAGGACTGAATCAGGAACAAATTGCTCTATGAACTCTGGAGAGATTAAGGCTGGATTGCTCACAGGGAAAGAAAGACAATCTGGCACTGGCTTGAGAAAAGAGCACTGCTTATATAGGGAAGACAATGAGGCACAGGTGGAGCACATTAGGGAGGAAGCAGATCACACAGCGGAACTGGAAATGAAGACAGAAAAGACAGCCTTCAAAATAAAACAGGAAGTGACAGCCAGAGGGCTAACTAATCCTGACAGTACCCCCCCTCCCATGGCCGACCCCGTGCGGCCCAGACCCGTGAGAGGCGTGGAAATCCCGGATGAGCCGGGGGTCCATGATATGGCGGGAGGGAACCCAGGACCGTTCCTCAGGCCCATAGCCCTCCCAGTCCACCAAGTACTGGCAACCTCGGCCCCGACGCCGTACCGCCAGCAGGCGGCGGACAGTATATACAGGGCCTCCATCAAGTATCCTGGGGGGCGGAGGTGGTGCAGAGGGTGGAACCAGGGGGCTTTCCTTTACCGGTTTGATGCGGCTAACATGGAAGGTGGGATGAATCCGAGAAGACCTGGGTAAGCGGAGTCTGACAGCAGAGCGATTAATTATCTTCGATACTGGAAATGGTCCAATAAATCTCGGAGCCAGCTTACGACACTGCACTTTCAGCGGGAGGTCCCGGGATGAAAGCCACACCTTCTGCCCAGGCGAGTAAACCGGAGCCGGACGACGGCGGCGGTCTGCAGACTTTTTGTATGAGTGTGACGATTTCAACAGGGCTGCCCTCGCTCTGATCCACATGCCTTTACAACGACGCACCATAGCTGCCGCTGAAGGAACCGCAACCTCCTTTTCCAAGCTCTGAAACAGAGGAGGTTGGTAACCAAAAACCACCTGAAAGGGCGTCAGGCCAGTGGAGGCAGAGGGTAACGTGTTGTGGGCGTATTCCACCCAGGGAAGAGATCTGGACCAGGACGAGGGATTCTGCCCAGACAAGCATCGCAGTCCCGTTTCCAGATCCTGATTCACTCGCTCTGTCTGGCCGTTGCTTTGGGGGTGGTAACCTGAGGTCAGGTTCGGCTCAGCACCTATCAGGACACAAAACGCCCTCCAGAATTGGGCAACAAATTGTGGGCCCCGGTCAGACAGAATGCTCTGAGGAAATCCAAAGTCTTTAAACAGATGGGTGGTGAGGAGTTCAGCAGTCTGTTTGGCAGTTGGAAGCTTGGGCAGGGCAAAAAATTTGGTCATTTTGGAGAATCTGTCAACCACTGTAAGAACCACAGTGTTACCTTGAGATTCAGGTAATCCGGTGACAAAATCCACAGAGATCTCTGACCAGGGACGCTGAGGAATAGGCAGGGGTTGAAGGAGTCCAGCTGGAGGGGCATTTGAGGATTTCTGTTGGGCACAGACAGAACATGCAGACACAAACTCGGACACATCTTTTTTCATATCTGGCCACCAGAACCTCTCTGTTACACGAAACAAGGTCCGTTTCACCCCTGGGTGACACGATAACAGGGAGGAGTGCCCCCACTGTAGTACTTCACTTCTCAACTCCGGAGGAACAAACAGCCGATTAGGGGGCAATGCTGCAGGACTGGCGATGGATCTGTTGGCAGACCTTACTTTGGATTCAATGCTCCATGTGAATGCTCCCAGAACTCTTTCAGGAGCCAAGATGACGGACTCATCCACAGGCAGGTCAGCAGAGGAATACATCCGCGACAGAGAATCCGGTTTTATGTTTTTGGATCCAGGTCTGTATGAAAGTATATAGTTGAATCTGGAGAAAAAGAAAGCCCACCTTGCTTGCCGGGGATTCAGACGTTTAGCTGTCCTTATGAATTCCAAATTCTTGTGATCGGTCCAGATAAGAACCGGATGGACTGCGCCCTCTAGCCAGTGCCTCCATTCTTCCAGTGCGACTTTGACTGCCAAGAGTTCGCGGTCCCCCACAGCATAGTTCCTTTCTGCAGAAGACAGCTTGCGAGAAAGGAAAGCACAAGGGTGAATTTTTCCGTCCTCACCCGACCTCTGGGAGAGGACAGCTCCTACACCAATATCGGAGGCATCCACTTCCACGATGAACTGTTTAGCTGGGTCCGGCAAGGTGAGGACGGGAGCTGTAGTGAAGGATGACTTTAAACGTTGGAAGGCGGCGTCAGCCGATGCAGACCACTGGAAAGTAGTTTTAGAAGAGGTTAGCGCATGAAGGGGAGCAGCCACCGAGCTAAAACCCTTGATGAACTTCCTATAGAAGTTTGCAAAGCCCAAGAATCGTTGGAGATCTTTCCTGGTGGTAGGGGTGGGCCACTTCAGCACACTATCCACCTTGGATGGGTCCATGGTCAGAGACCCCTGAGAAATGATGTAACCCAAGAAACTGACCTGGTCCTTATGGAACTCACACTTTTCCGCCTTCACATAGAGGTTGTTGTCAAGTAGTCGTGTGAGGACTTCTCTTACTGTGGAGACGTGTTCGTCCAGGCTGGGGGAAAAAACCAAGATATCGTCCAGATACACAAAAACCTTTTTATTCAACAGATCCCGGAGAACATCATTCACTAGAGATTGAAATACGGCGGGGGCATTTGTGAGGCCAAACGGCATGACCAGGTACTCATAATGTCCGATGGGGGTGTTGAAGGCCGTCTTCCACTCATCCCCCTCCCGTATTCTGATCAGGTGATAGGCATTCCGCAGGTCAAGTTTTGTGAATATTTTAGCACCCTGCAGAATGTCAAAGGCAGAGGAGACAAGGGGAAGAGGGTACCTGTTTTTGATGGTTATGTCATTTAGCTGAGTGTAATCTATACAAGGTCTCAGGGTCTTGTCCTTTTTCTCAACAAAAAAGAATCCTGCACCAGCAGGGGAAGAGGACGGCCGGATCAGCCCCGCCCGTAGCGAGGTCTTGATGTATTCTTCCATGGCAAGACGCTCAGGGATTGACAGGGAGAACAGCCGGCCTTTAGGAATGGGTGCCCCTGGGAGGAGGTCAATGGCGCAATCACCGTCTCTGTGGGGAGGTAAAGAGGTGGCATAACATTTATTAAACACATCCTTTAAGTCATGGTAGCACCGAGGAACGCCTTCCAGGTCTGGAGTGTCGTCAGGATTTAGGTTAGGGGACACAGGAAAACAGTCATTAAAGCAGCTTTTCCCCCAGGACTTCACAGTTCCCATGGACCAGTCTATGTGAGGGTTGTGCCTGAGAAGCCACGGGAACCCTAATATCAGAGGATGAGCTGCTGAGCGAAACAGGTGAAAGGTTATCAGTTCTGAATGTCCGTCAGGAAATGACAGAGTCACGGGAGGGGTCTTGTGCGTGATGTAGCAAAGCAATCTGCCGTCCAGTGCAGTGGCTGTGAGAGGTACTGACATCTCAACTTCCTTTATGTGTAGTTTGGAAGCTAGCTCATAGCTCATCAAGTTGGTGTCTGCTCCGGAATCTAGCAGCGCACCCTGAGCGGATGTGGAGGTGTCAGTGGTGAGCGTGACCTGCGTTAATTGTCTGGGTACAGAGATCCTGGACTGGGTTGCACTCACCATGACGGAGGAGGTGTTGGTGGAAACAGCTCCCCTGATAGGGCAGTTGGCGATCAGGTGTCCCAGCTGAGCACAGTAGAGGCAGCGACCCTCGCTGAAACGCCGTTGGCGTTCTGCTGGAGTTAGGCGGGTGTGACCCACTTGCATGGGTTCAACAGCATCAGGAGGTGGAACAGCCCCTGAGCATGATGGTTGAAGTTCAGGGGCGTAGGGCAAACTTGGAGGTCTGGAGAGAGGGGCAGATAATCTCCCACGTTGACGCTCTTGTAAACGTTGATCTATTCTGGACGCCAGCGAAACCAGAGCATCCAGCTCTGGGGGGAGGTCGAGAGGAGCGAGATGGTCCTTTAAACGCTCCGACAATCCGGTGTAGAAGGCATCCACTAGCGCCGGCTGGTTCCATCCACTATCAGCAGATAGGGTTCTGAACTCAATGGCATAATCCATTACTGATCTTCTACCTTGTTTTATGTTCACAAGAGCTTTGGCAGCCTCTCTTCCAGGGACAGCTGAATGGAAAATCTGTCTGAAGGTCTCTAGGAATAAAGGCAGCGAGTTGCACACAGCGCTGCGCCGGCTCCATTCCGATGTGGCCCACGCCTTGGCTCGTCCGGACAGGTAGGATACGATGTAGGCGATTTTGGCTCTGTCTGAAGGAAAAGCGTGGGACTGGAACTCAAAATGGAGCTCACACTGCGTGAGAAAAGAGCGACAGTCTCCTGAGTCCCCGGAAAAGCGCTCTGGACTGGATAGTCTGACAGGGCGGGGCTCGGAAGGTCCAGGGGGCGTAGTAGCTGTCTCAGAGGGAGCAGAGGGAGTCACAGAGGAAGAACACTCCGAAACGGTCCGATTCTGGAGCGCCGTGGTTACGTCAGAGAGCTGCGTTGAGAGTGATGACATGGCAGTGGCAAAATCATGGCGAAGCTGTGCGAGCTGTTGGTCCTGCTGGGTTATTCTCTGACCTTGTGTTCCAAGCGCTGCAAGGAGACGTTCTGACTCCGATGTATCCATGTTTTGGCCAGATTGTACTATCAGATGCAGCTCAGGCGGACACAATGGTGGAGTCAGGGAGTGGCAGAATCAGAGTCTTTAATATAAGTTCAGGAGGCCATCCAAAAGAGGACTGAATCAGGAACAAATTGCTCTATGAACTCTGGAGAGATTAAGGCTGGATTGCTCACAGGGAAAGAAAGACAATCTGGCACTGGCTTGAGAAAAGAGCACTGCTTATATAGGGAAGACAATGAGGCACAGGTGGAGCACATTAGGGAGGAAGCAGATCACACAGCGGAACTGGAAATGAAGACAGAAAAGACAGCCTTCAAAATAAAACAGGAAGTGACAGCCAGAGGGCTAACTAATCCTGACATCCACAAGACAAAATAAAAGTTTTTTAATGCTTTTTTAAGAAAAGTGTTCAATAAATTTCACTTTTAGACAAATGTACAGCTGCCAGACGTGGTTCAGTTGAAAGAGGAATGAAAGAATGGATAATTTCACCTCCAGATTTTGTCCCACAGTTCCAAAGCTGCTTGTTTGGAGGGTGTTTTCTGCCTGAAATGATCACTGAAGGAATAAAAAAAGCACAAAAATGAAACCTGATCTAACTAGTCCTATGACCATCATTAATAGATTGGCTCCTACACGTTCCTGCGCCAAAATACATGAAGTACAGTATATGTTACTCATTATCCTTCATTTACTTTAGGCCATTTGTCCACTGTGTGATGCATCAAACAGCCAATGAAGGCAAAAGATAGATTTAACAAAAATGAAAAACAATCGTGAATTTAGACAAACACAAAAGAGGCTTGAAATGAGCTGAATTTAACTTAAAAAAGGAAGAGACCAACAAAACACAAAATGAACAATTGTGTATCAAGAAAGATGCAGAGGGAACATATATGGGGGTTTACTGTTATACGAGAACCTACAGTTATCAAAGACTGTAAATTCAACTAAACACTTGTTTTTTTTACTAGAAATGTCAAAAGCATGAATAATTGTTGATGATCTCAATTAATCATTCATTCATCTTCTAATCCGTTTTTCCCTTTCTGGGTCACGGGGCTGCTGGAGCCAATCCCGGCTACTTGTTGGCGAAGGCATGGGACATCCTGAACAGGCCGCAAGTGTGTCGCAGGGCCACAGTCACACACCCATGCACACTCACATTCACACCTGGGACAATTTAGAGTAACCAATGAACCTATGAAGCATGTTTTTGGACAGTGGGAGGAAGCCGGAGTCCCCGGAGAAAACCCACCGTGCTGCCACTACAAATAAAACCAGAGGGTCTAGTTTGAGTAGTTTCTTTTCAAACTTGGGAATTCCCGATGACAGTGAGTTTCACAAGTGTAGAAATTGTGGGGCCAACTATCTCTTGGATAATAAAAAAAAGCCTCAATGACTGGTCAAAACTGTTGTTACTTACGGTTTGTGCATTAATCTCAAAGAAAAACCGCACTTCCTAAACATCAAGCGGAACAGTTTCAATGTAGGGATTTGTTTTTTCCCCCGGAGAGTTTGAGTCAAGACCTCTGTACAGTATTTGAGTCAGAGTGCAATTGTGATGCCTCCAGCAGCCCTGCTCTGCATGCTTGAGATGTTTCTCTCCTCAACATGCCTGAGTCAAATCAAAGTGTCACGATCTGGCTTCTGGAGAATGCGGTGTAGAACAGAGGACCCGAACCAGGCCTGCTGGAACATTTATACACTTTAATAAATGGACACTTTTCTTTTCTTTAAACTAAGTAAAAATATGAATGTATTACACCATTTAGCCTTTCCTCTAGCACAAGGCTTCAGGGATTTTGTTCAGTGTCTATACCAATCCATACAGCCCATGAGCACAGTTGGCCATGGAAAATCTGATTGATTGTCTCTTTATTTTGTGCACAGACGTGCAGAAGCATATCATGACTCAGCATCAACAAAAATTGGATTTAGAGCAAACAGTGAAACGGTTGTTCTTTAAAAAAACCACTCCCAATGATCTTCTGATCTATTGTCAAAGCGTTTCCAGTGGTCTTATGATTATGATGATGTCTTTTTGAGTGCAAATGCAATGCAAATTTGAGTTCAATGCAAATTTGAGCTTAATTTTTGCGGCAACGGCATGTTAAAAACACCAAAAACATTATTTCCATCAGAGTGGGACTTTAAAGAAAGTTTTTGTGGTTGTAGACATTTTCAACAATGAACAACTTTTGTGGAGAAAAAAAGACATTTTCAGTTGTTGGATGGAGATGTACATCTGTCAGTTTCAGTACAGTTTCAGTACATCTGAAACACACAGATTTAAAACTACAATTATTCAAACTTCAAAGTCTACTTGTATTAAAAAGAGACAGTCACTGAGGTTCATCTCTCACAAAATATGCTTTTTTTGTTTTGTTTTTCCTTGCAAACATACACTAGAAAGTGATAGCAATATTTCCATAACCAGGAATGACTCATACAGAATTCCACTTAGAAAATATAAACTGCATATTTTCACTGTAAGCACAGAGCTGCGCAGCTGTGGCCACACACACAGCAACAGTCCTTTCCTTTTGATTACTGACATTCACAAACGCCCCAAAACCCCAGCTGTTTTTCTCTTTCACCTGCTATCGCCCCAGTCAAACCCTAATGAAAGTCAATCTCATGAAGAACTGTGTGGTCTTTAGACATCAAAATGTATCCAAGGAAACTGTCGAGGACACATTGAACAAACAATGGGGAGTACAACAAACGGGAATCGCTGCTCATTGCAAAGAGGGATCACTCAAAAGTGTCATCCAGTATGAACGGTTACTTGATGAAACTTTCAAAAAAAAAAAACCTTGACAGTTTTATTCTTTCTCAAAAGGAAACCCACTAATTCCTGACTTTGCTCTGTCAAAAGATGGATTCATTTGCGGACAAAAACAACCTTTTTGCATCTTTTTGTTGAATCTCCTTGAGGTAAATTGCATTGTTGAGGATGACTGAAGTCAGAATTTACTTCTTATATTGCCTACATGCAGCTCCACTTTTAGCCAGGGTTTAGTCAATCACAGAGCACACACTGTCTGGTTGTGTTTGAGCACTATTAGATCTGTTAGTAGCACCATTTTCTACCGATCTGCATTCCTTCTAAGTCTCAATGCAGTGTGATGTGATTCTTGGGATTCCTTGCAAATCCTGCATAGAGAACATTGTGTGTTTGCATAGTAATCTAACCTTTTTAGGCCAAGATGCGTCACTTTACAAGATGTATCTCATAAGTTTGCTTTTAAACTGCATGTAAAACACCATACAGACCATACATGCTAACTTCCTGCTGTGGCTACTCGCCAAATCAGAGAGGGAAAACTGCCACAAAGCTGTAAGAAATGACACAGAAAGCTGTTTACACAGTCATTAGAGTCCTGCGATATGTGAGGCATTAGAAAATGGAAATGTTGGCCTATCATTTGGATTGCAATTCAAAATATCAAACATGAAATGTGGAAAAATAGAGGAATTTTTCCACCAAATGCCTCACTAATTGGATATTCTTTGGGGTTCATGTGTAAAAAACAGAACTAAATATCAAAATTACTGAATAAAAAAAAACAGCCACTGACTTTATAGCTCAACGGTTGAAGTGGCAAATAGATTAGTGACGGTTGCACACCTTTGGAAAAGAGCAGAGGGGGATGAAAGACAGACTAGAACAAGAAAGCATGTCACAACTCTGTGACCTTTACTGCGAGGGTAATTCGTTTTGGATCAATTTAGTTATTACACAAAGGCAAATATATTGAAGAGTGAGCTTCTTACTATGTGTTCTAACCATGTCATCACACAATTTGAAAGATAAAGCGGCTTTTTCACCCCCGCTGAAGTGGCTCCAGATTAAGTTTTTCAGTGTTAGCATTACAGCTCCAGCCGGCACATTCAAACTGACCGACTTGAAATTGGTTTCACTTGAATAGAACGAGAAAACCCATTTCTAAAATGGCAGCGATAACCGAGTACTTAAATATAAATGTCACAGCTCCTCTCCACTGGAGCTGTTTCACTGTATTTTTTAGCAGATAAGTCAAGCGTGAAAGTGCATCGAAGGTTGAAAAGTTTGCATTTGTTTCCGAGGTTTCATTTCAGAGTGCTTAGAGTTGTTTTGATCTATAAGGAAGGCGTGAACAAAGCCGCCGTGTCTTATGGACCGAGAGGGCCATTGAGGAGAAAATTCTGCCCTTTCACAGTAACAGGTTTCTCTTTCTCTCCCTTCATAGCCCTCTTAACAGACATTTGGTCAGCGGTATTCACTCTTTTCCTTGAACTGACATGACTGCAGTGCATAGATAATGACAGCAGTCATATTTACTGTCTTAATTTGGAAAGCCATCTGGCCTATGCTGATAAACCACCCGAAAAGTAGGAGGAGGGAAGGAGGTCAAGCACAGAAGGGGGGCTCCTCGAGGCCCTAAACTAGCACAGCACTAGCGTAAATCTGCAGGAGTCCTCTCCTCAGCCTGAGGACTTAAGGCTTGTTTCAGGGAAGGGGTGTGTATACATTTCCCAGATGGATGTGTTTCTCTCTTTAATTCAGGGCTATCCAGGTGCCTGAGGATAAAAGCCTACAGCAGTGAGTGTGTGGAGGTGCAAAGCTTTTGTCAGTTTATCCCTGGATTGTGTGTGAGATTTTTCCAAAGAGAAATTCTTCGTGTGACCTCAAATGACTTCTAAACAGGAAGCTAAAATTTTTTGAATATTTAGAAAATGTTAAGAAAGTCAGATGAAACGGAAAGCAGTTTCAATCTAGATTCCTTCATTTATTTTTTACCTATTTTTTTAACTTGTCCTTTCCAACAGCTGGGCAAACAGATGAGAGCTGAAGGCCTCTTGTTTTGGACATATTTGACTTTAACAATAGGGGTTTTGAATCTTCAGACAAACCAGACGTAGTATGTCTGAATAAACCCCTTTTGTAATCGAGGCCAAACCTTATTCATTCTAATCGTATTTGAAAATCTTTGGTGTTGGACCGGACGGAAAAGGAAAGGAGGGAAAAAGAGAGATGGATGTTAGAGAGAGAGAGGGGGGGGGGGGTAGAAGGGTGATTATAGGAGGGGGGGGGGGTTAAAACCATGAATCTAGATTCCTTCCAATGACAGCAAGATGCAGAAATGAGCCCTTTTGTTAGCTAAAGCCAGGCCATAATAAACACAGAAATGACAGAGAATAGAGCAAACAGCTCCTAGCAACCGACAGTGTCGGGGATGGCGCTGTGGAGGTTTACGCCACGTCAGGAGATAAAGCAAGATGCTCCAACACATCAAATGAAAAGAAGATCAAGCGGTTCAAAGATTATGCTGTTAGACTCGGAGGGGTTTTTATAATAGGAAAAGCCTGCTGGAAGAGCAGGCAAATTGATCTATCAAACCCCAGTCTGACAATTTCTCCCTCAATCCTGTGTGAAATTATGAAAGGAAACATCCTAATCCATCCTCACGAATAGTTGATGAAGACAGGTTCAGCTTCATCCCGTGTATCGCGTCTACTTCACGTGTCAAAACGATCACGATTATTCCTCAGCTTTAAATCCTTTCAACCAACAGGTGACAACATTTTCATGTAAATGTTTAAAGGTAATTGCAGCATCTATTCCGTTTTTACGGATGGAGAAATAATCCACAGTTTCCCCAAACTTCCCCAACCCTCTTTTCTTTCTTTTTTCCAAAAACCCTGCTTTACTGAACTGCCAGTATGCCGAGCCGTTTCATTGGCTCTCTGTGCCGGTGTGGAAGATGAAAGGGGATTTTTGGGTATAGAGAGTATCAGCCAGCTTTACAGAGGTTGCCGTGAAGGCCCGGGCTCTGCAGCCTGAGGGTGTGGCACCAGGATCCTACCTCCGTGTGCCTTTGTTCTTTGGTGCTCAGCTCATGCACAGATCCTGCATGCTTTCCGGTACAGTGTGCTTATTTTCTGGGGGTTTTACACCAAAACAGAAAGGTACACTGGGTTAATATGAAAAATCACCATTCATGGAGTCTAGTTCTGAAGCAGTGACTGACTTCTAATGATGTTTCCTAAAAGGAAAATGCAGGAGTGCATTTTTAAAACTGCACTTAATTGTTTTTCTTGCCACTACTTGCATAACATCAATCACACACCTGTTTGGTAAATATTTACCAGCGGTCACATGTTGTAACGAAAAAGCTGATGATGACTCTGTCGTTCTGACATTTTCATTTGCATCGCGCAAATAAAAAAAACCATGTAGAACAGGTTATTTTTCATGAAATTGCCCATTGTTTGGTCTGTGTTTGCCCTGGAATATGATCCTGCAAACACCACAATCCTGGCAGAGGAGAAAGCAGGTTTGGATGGATTAATAGAATACGAGAATTCTGCTTTTTTTATTCTAGATTTTGCACAAAAAAAAACTAAAAATGCTGCATGTAACAATTGCCTCAGGCAGCGTTGTGCTTATTTTTCACACAGTAAATTCATAATTCAGCCTCAACTTGATGGTAAGTGTGACTAAACAGCCTCAGACGACAATATATAAGGAACTATCTCTGTTTTTTTCCTTTGTGTTATGAACAGAACAGAATGGAATAGAATAGAATAGAATGTTTAATTTTCTTCATATAGGGAGCACCACAAAATCAAAGGTAGCCACAATGTCAAGGTGCATTAAGAATAATAAGAACAAAGGACAATAATCAATGCAGAAGCAGTATAAATATGTATACATATTTAAAATGTCATGATGTTTGGAATGCTTAATTTGGAAGCTTTATGATTCATAGGTAGTAACTGTTTTTGAGTTTATTTGTGCTGACAAATGTAATGAAAGAAACTGCTTGTTAGTATCTTTTTTAAATAACATGAACAACTCAATTTAAAGATAAAGAAGGAATATAGAGCAGCAAAAACTGAAACCAGGCAAATAAAAACAAAATAAAAACACATTAGAATATGGATTTATAAAAAACAACTTAATATTGACAAGAAAAACCATTGAACTTTGAGATGAGCACATTAAATATAAAGAAAAAAATAAGAAAATGATAATGAAACACGTCGAAGTTAAATGTCAAAAAAGGATATAAAAAAATTAAAATTTTTAGTGGTTTAAAGTTGATCAGCAATTTTTATGCCAATACTCTAAGGATTTACCTTCTTAAGCCAAAATACAGCTGCAAAATTTTCGGTTTGACACATCCAACAAAATGTTTGGATGTTATCAACTGCATTTCTTGACATTTTTAGCACAAAAGATATATATATATATATATATATATATATATATATATATATATATATATATATATATATATATATATATATATATATATATATATATATATATATATATATATATAAATTCAGCTTTGTCCTTTCTTTACTTTTAAAATGTGCTGGTCCTCTTGTAACTTTCAGTTCTTGTTTTCTGTAAATGGTTTTAGAATTTCATATCAGGTGGCCTCACACTGAACATGCCACACGGCTGAATCATCCTCTGTGCTGGATGCCTCTTTGACAATCACTAGGCTCTCTCTGTTGCAAGGCTTTTCTCTGACTGTTGGGGTTGTGTGTTTGCGTCACTTTTATTCTGTGTGTGTGTGGCAACATGACACAACAGCACTATTCAAGCCAGAACTACTCATGAACAGGACGGTCCCGGGAGCCAATGAGCACGCTTTCCAGTCCCCCAGCTGTCTGCTCACATGTCAGTCTTAGCCAATCTTCGCTGTTCTTTTAGTGGCAACATTTGCATGTGAGAGGTTGAGGATGAGCAACAAGTCTGCTGGAATTTGTTTCATGAGAAACTCCCTACACGGGACGCGTTTCTAGCCCTCGCCCGGGTTTCTAACATGTTTTTTTTAGTTTGTGTACATTATTAAAAAGGCCTTCATTTTTTTGAGGCTCCAATTCATGCCTGCCTCTCCTTCCTGTTACGGGTTTTGGAGCCGCGCTGTAGCACATCCTAAAATATTCCTCACATCTTTAACCTCAGGCAAAACGGCACGGAGACAGAAATTAGTCAGGATGTCGGACAGATCCTGGAGCGGCTTCACAGGCAGTGAATAATAGGCCAGTTCACCATGAGAGCACCCATGGGTGATTCTATGAGCACGACTACATGACTAATATGAAAGCATGTTGGATGACATGTCTTTGTGACAAAACGCTTTTGGCTTTTTTAACTAAAGAAATGCAACTTCTTTCCTTGTAATTCTGCTGTCTACCTCATATTGACAGAATTTTATCAAGCACATACACTTTTGTTCAAACTGATTTGAAATCAAGATGTGAAGAAGACATTTGGCAAAGAATGGTTCGCTCAAGGACACCTCGACGTGGAGAGTCACTTGGAAGCTGAACACATAACCTTGGAGAAGCCTGTTTTTTATGGTGACATCCTCCATATTTAAAGGTTTACATCGTGTTCAAGTTTCCCTGAAGTCCAGAGGAAAATCCGAGGATGGGATCCCACTTCAGTCCACGTCGGCATACAGGGGAAGGCAGAGGGAGTTTGGGAACAGAACCGACTGACGTCAAGCCACTACACAGCATTTTGCACGTATTTGCGCTTTGTCAACATGTTTACGGAACATAACTAGACTGACAAGGATCTAGAGTAAACATGTTTAAAGATGAGCAAATAAATGAGGGTTATTTAGATGAAAATCCATGCACGAGCCAACTTTGTGTAGAAAAATGTTTTAAATTTAAACCTTTTTCAATATTGTTTATGCTTTTAAAGGGTCAATCTCTTTAATAAATGGTTTATTTTCTCCACATTTGCTCCAGTCATTCAGGGTCATTGTAGGGCGGGAGCACTTCTACCCCAGACAGGTCATCAACCCAGGAAACGGCTGCAGAGACAAGACAAACAAACTCAACAGCTATTTGGCTTTTGCAGTGAAGTTCATTTCAATCTAAATGAAACGGGAGCGATGTGTAGTTCAATAAGTCACCAGTAGGGCCTTTTTACTTGAACAAGGTAGTTCAGCATCTAATCCAAAGTGAAATGCTTTATAATATAATAAAACAAATTCACTTAATTGTTTCTCCATTACTTTGGTTTAATGGATTTTTTTCTGAACAACATAACAACAAGAGGCTTCTATGTCTCATCTATTTCATCATTTTCAGAAATGACTGTTACATCACATCCAGCCGAGATGACGATGGCTTGACTTCTAAGAAATAATCGACACAGAAAAACAAACATTTTTACGATTTCTCAGTAAATAAAAAGCTCAATTACTATCTGCCTGACATTTCAATGTTCAGAAGAAGGGGTTGCACGGTGGTGTAGTCTTACAAAGAGAAGGTGCTGGTTCAAATCCTGGCTAGGTACTTTCTGTAAGGAGTTTGCATGTTTTTCCTCAGGTTTTCTCCCATCCACAGTCCAAATACATGCCTCATAGCTTAATTGATGATCCTACGTTGTCCATCTGCTATGATGGGCTCCAGCAACCTGGTGTGCCAACAAGCTACACTTTCAGTAGAAAACCTGCACAGAGCTTTTTAAACATAAAAAACAAAAAACCAAAATGCAGAATCATCACTTACTCCCAGACAACAACACTGATGCTGCAGCTATGAGTAAAAATTGTCAAATGTTTTGATTTCTTTAGGCTGAGTTTGATTCTTTTGGAACAATTTCATTGCAACTTGCTGTAGAAGCTTTTTGAAGCCATACCTCCACACAGCTTAATGTTTAACTGCCTGCAGTTGACTATCAGTGAGTTATTGAACAACATGTTACTAAAAGAGGTCAGTGTGGGTAAAAAACTGTAAAAGTTAAAAAGTAAGCCGGTCGTGTTTACTGTTCTCAGAGGATTTCCACCTAACCCCTGAGTGACACAAACACCGACACTGATCGGTAACACTAAAAATATTTTACGTAACTGGGGTAAAAAAAAACCAACAACACCTCATATCTAACATGGTACACATTAAAATGAAGCTTCTAGAGTGCAAAAAATTCAGAAAATGAAATTCTAGTAGCTCAAATGTTTTTTCCAGTGTGTCCATGTTAAAACCTTGATGTCACTGCTAGATTAAAACACTTATTAACACTTGTGCCACTCCCTGACATCAAGACGATAAAAGTTTCAGGATTTGAACTTACAGTACGACTGTCCTTGTTAGCCTGCTGTGCACTTGTCACAGCGGAAACCTTGATGCCATCTCTGGTCTTCTTGCCCCAAATTGTGTCTTCAGCCTTGAATCAAAACACTGCTGCTTAAGTAGTGAGGTCGCGATGAAGAAGAGGACCAATTGTGTAGTTTTTTTCACAGTAGAAAGTACCTAGACAGTGGCAATACGGATCGAAATTATTCTTTTTCTTAATCTAAGAATGCAAATGTATCAAATAGAAGCAAAACAAGTGTTGGTTTTCTAATTTTAAACCTTTTTTTTTCAAAGTATTGCATACTATCAACCACATGTTTCTTAGTTGTTGTTCATTCTGATGTTGATAAGATGTTGCTGTCACAGCATGGTTACGGCGGACACAGCACAGGCTGCATGTTCCACTGTAGGACCTGTCACCTGTGATAAGATGGAAAGGTGTTTATGCTGAAGAACGGATGTCTTTATCTTTATGATAAGAGAAAGGAAGACAGAACCCCCCCCTCCCCCCAGCAGAAAAAATATATATATGTGCTTGAAAAAAGTCATTCATGAATGTGAAATTCAAGAGGACTCCTAGTGGTGGAGTAAGGTTCAAGTACAACATTTTCGCAGTTGCACATATTAACCAGCAGATGGCAGCCACATCACAGCCTAAAAAAAGACACAACTGTTGTTTGTAAGGCTCATTTTCTTCAAAATATATACAAATAGAGAATTCTTACAATATAATCCAACAAAATGACTTTTTTTGCTCATAACTTCGTGCTGTCTTTCGTACTAAAATAATATTTCAACCTGTGACTCAAGGAAAATATATTATTTTAATTAATTCAATCTTGTATTAATGAGAAAAAAGGAAAAATCTAAGGTTAATTTGAAATGGAAACCTTTTCCAAACCTTCTGGGGGATACTATACATGATAATTAAAATTTCTGCTACAGGTCTCATGAGGAAATTAAAGATATGGTGTTTTTTCTTTACTAAAAATTTTCTTTTTTAATGACTACGAGTTAAAAATTTCAGCTTGAGTTCATTTTAAGGAGTCCCAAAAACTCCATTATTGTGACAGACGTATTTGTCAAAGGCATCTCCTCTGGTGACCTTTGAGGTCAGAGCAAAAGGACTTTGTGTTCCTGTCGTGGTTCCAGAGTTAATTTTTTTGTGTAAGCAGGTTTTTTAATATACCTTACTGTCGCGCTCCCTTGTTTCTAGCACAAATTTAGCTGTGAAACAAAATTTTGCATGCAAAAATCAAAAAAAGTCTCCTCTTCTGTCATTGCACATTTGATTGCTTTCCACTCATTCGGTCATTATCATCCCTTCAGGAGCAATTGTTCAGCATAGATCTATTACGATTGTCGGCTTATGGGGCATTTTAGATCAAGATACATGCAAAATGCTAATGGATGCTGCCTGTTCAGCAATTGCAGGCAATTACGACCAAAGTTCTCTTGTCATTTAATTGCCGATAATGAAATCAAGAGATACGAGGATCATAATTTGAGTAAATATACATATCAAAACCCCTACTTTGATTCTGAGTGGCTCTGCCTGACGTCAACACACTTTGACTTGGATGGTAGCTCATCTAACTAAGACCAAAACAGTTATACTGACAGATGAAATTGTTGAGCTTTTAGTGCCTTTTATGTCGTGATACCATGTAGATCTGAAGATCTCTGAAAGCTCATCTACATCTCCATCCTTGGGAAAAAGAGACGAGGAGGAGAAGTCAGCTCATTCCCTCAACACGCCTCTGCGGTGAGACACTGAAAGGGGCACGACTTTCATCAACGCCTGGCTGCTTGTGAGCTGAGCCATGGAGAATCTAAAAGCCCCGAAGGCAGAACTGAATCCAGAAAGTCAGGTGGAGGCTCAGGCGTGTTATGTTTGACACCCACTTGAAGCTTCCCGATGTACAGATGAGGAGAAATGTACGCGCTGCTCCTTGGAGTGTGTGTTCTGCCTGTCATTAATCATCCTGAGCAAACAGAAGCAAAGATGAGCAAAGAAATGTCATCATGAGGGAACACAAAGTCCTTGAGCCTGAAGAAAGTTTCAGGAAATTAGAAAGAAATGAAGATGATTATGCTCTTTAATCAAATTAGAAGTTATTAACCGAATGAGGAGATTAAAATGCGTTAAGAAATCGGAAAATTGAAAATGAAGTCCTGAGGGATTCTCATTCGCTGCTAATTAAAACCAAAGCCGTTCAGTCAGGCTTCAGTCTGTAAATTTTGTCCTTTAGTCCAGCATTTTGCTTCACATTTCAATTGTCCCACCCTGAAGAACACTCTCAGCAGTGGAACTGAGGGGGTCAGATCCGGAGAGGACGTCAACAATCAGTCAGTGCTAAATTTTAATGAGCCCTCACTGAAGTTTGCTACGAACGAGCAGCTGAAATATGATCAGCAAATCTGTTAATTAACACTGAATAATGATGTGCACACTTTTTTCATTATATCAAAACTTTCATTACAAACTTCTAAACACTGGATGTGGAATCTAGCTGTGTTTCCTGGTCCTCAGGCTCCCCACGTTCCGCACGCTTGACTTTGCTCACCGGCTGATGTTACACTTCTGAAATCTCACAGAGACTCTCTATTTAAAAGAAAAAAAGGAATTTTATTAGCTTCAGTGAGGAAAATCATATTGTTTCTATCTCATCCCTTAAGTATGGAGCCCTGGACATGATTTTCAAAAACAAACAAAAAAAGCAAATTGTTCCCTAAAAGGAAAAACTTGTGGCCATCTTCTGCATGCAAACAAGCCTTTTGTGGCCAGCATTCAGCATTTCATGCGCTTAGGATTTTGTGTGCACAAATTAAAATTGTTTGTTCACAAATTATTAGTATTTTTTGGGCTTAATTTAGCATTTTGTGTGCACAAACTAGTATTTTGTTGGCGCTTAGGATTTTGTGTGCACAAAATAGTATTTTGTGGGCCCAAATGAGCATTTTGTGTGCACAAATTATAATTGTTTAAATAATGAAGCAGTTTTCAGAAAGCTTCATCTCAGACTCTACAAGCCTCAGTTAGCTTGCTGAATGAACACTTTTGCGACAGTACAGCTTGAAAAAACATTATGGAGTAAACAAAGCTTCTTTAAAAGGGTTGGAGGTCTTTTTACCCTCCACTGGTTTAAACCATTTTCAGCAACCAACTGACAAAACTTCGCTTGATAGACTCAATTTAAAACAATTCAAGGTTTTGAAATGTCCCACAGAAGTAAAAGATAAAAAATAATCATAATCTTTTGAGTTTAAATGTGATGGAAATGCTTGGTGTGGGTATATCATTTATTGTCTCCAAAATGTATTTGACAAATGTAAAAAACTTTGTGATAAAATGTCTTTACATTTATCATAAAAATAAAGTAAAACCTTTAGATCAATCTTTTCACAAACTGTGAAATACATTTAGGCTTATTTTGAAAAAAAAAAAAAACTTCTCATCCCGTCAGCTGTTGTGGAAATTTGTTACAACCCATTTTTTCTAATAAATCCTCATGTCTGGAATTCTTCATTTTGTAATTTATCCACAAAATACCTCCCTCAGCACCTCGTTGACAATACCTTCTTTTCAGAATATAATTTCGTCAAATTGTTCCTTCCCTGTTGTGCCACACTAAGAAAATACTGTTTTACTCTGTCAAAACTCTCAGAGTGCAGTGAAAATAAACCTCTTAGAATAAATTGCTCTCACCTGTATGGCCAGATAACAGGACTGTTACTGCATCTGTTCTCTTCAGGGGGCTTTCACTCGGTGCTCTTTCACCTCTGTGGTAAGTCGATGTATAGATCAATTTCACGAGTTTCTTTTTCCTTCTTTTTTATGCTTTGCTGCACAAAACCTTGTTGTTAAAGCCAAAGGTTTTACTGGAAGGCCACTGACAGAAGATTCCATGTTTTTCTAGATTTAAAAAAAATATTGATTAATTTTTGAAAGCAGAAAGTTGTGCAAAGTTAGCTTACGTTTTGTTAGTTTTACTGCAATACTGTAAAAGTTTAATATTGTAGAAAGCATTTTTAAAGTATTGATTTAAGACACTGAAATGCCCAGCTGGAACTCTATTGCCTTTGCCTGCAGGAGAGTTTCATCACAGCTAAAGCACCTGGTTTGAAAGGTCTTATTTTAAAATATTACTAAAATCAGATTATTTGGTTTTGTCTGATATATTTGGTAGATACTTTCTTTAAGTTTTTGGGCTAAATAAAGGCTAAACTGCTTTTCTTTTCCTCAGGCAGTAACTTATTTTCCTCTCTTTGCAATGACATCTAAAACATGTTAAACTACATTTTAATACACAAACTATGACTTTACAGTATATTTGTGTGTTTTATGTGTTAAAATAGGACTTCCATATTCACTCACTGGCCACTTTATTAGTTACACCATGCTGGTGCTGGGTTGGCACCACTTTGGCCTTCATTGGTTTCAGCAAGGTACTGGAAACATTCCTCAGAGAGTTTGGTCCATCTTGACATGACATTATCATGCAGTTGCTGCAGTTTTGTCGGCTGCATATCCATGATGCCCATCTCCCGTTCTGCCACATCCCAAAGGTTCTCTATTGGGTTGAGATTTAGTGACTGTGGAGGCAATTTGAGTCCAGTGAACTTGTCAAGTCTGACATCTCTGGAGCTCTATGACATGAAGGCTAATCCTGCAGGAAGTAGCCATCAGAAGATGGCTTACTCAGGTAGGCCAAGATGATATCCTCCACACCATGACACCACCACCACCAGCCTGGACCGTTGATGCTAGACAGGGTGGATCCATACTTTCATGTTGTTGACGCCAAAATCCAACCCTACCGTTGTAATGTCGCTGCAGAAATTGAGATCTTCTATTGTCCAATTTTGGTGAGCCTGTGTGAACTGTAGCCTCAGTTTTTTGTTCTTAACTGACGGGATTTGCACCTGGTTTGGCCTTCTGCTACTGTAGCCAGTCTGCCTAAAGGTTTGACGTGTTGTGCGTTCAGAGATTCTCTTCTGCAGACCTCGGTTGGAACCAGAAGTTCTTTGTGTTCCTGTTGCCTTTCCATCAGCTGGAATCAGTCTGGCCATTCTGATCTAATTTCTGACATCAACAAGCAGGTTCCGCCCACAGACCTGACACTCACTGGATGTGTGGGTAATTTTTAAAAGAAAGCTAACTGAATGCATCTTAGTTCATTTTATAAAGAAAATCTAGTCATTTGAAGGTGGAAAAGTCTAGTTTTTGTGATGTTCGGCAAGGCTCACGTAAGTCAAGAATTATGTTTGAGTTCAGACCCATAATTTATCACTTCTGCCAAATTATTAGTAAAGTAAGAAGCATTTACGGTCACTACTACATCAATTTTTAAAATTGCTTTTAGCTCAACAGCCCTGCATTTTGTTGAGAGTTGTTGTTCTGCTCTCATGTTGATAAACCCTGGCACATTCCAAAACTCTGCTTTCAAAGCAGATCCCATTAATGTCCAACCATCCTGGCAATGAGATGCCTTAATGTCACCAACAAACAAACTCAGCACTTCTCATAATCTATTAAAGGTAGTTTCTGTTTGATCCTCAACAAAAGTAAAAGCATTTTGAAATGTGGTTTGCCAGTGCTTTGCCTAAAATCCTCAAATCAGCAGCAGTAGCCAACCGTGTGCACAGCATCATCCGCCTTCCTCTGTTGCTGCTGAAATCCAGACCTGTGGCGTTTATATGACGCTAACACACATCCCAGTTACTGACAGGTGCAGACACGCTCTACTTTTGATCTCTCCAGTGAGTGCCTTTCTATGATTATCTGAAGCTACCTGGCTTTGATTCATTTCCTGTATTTCTGCAGAATCCTCCGTTTCCAGGATTTTGGTTTGTGCTTTCAGATCTACAGCAAGTAGGAGCAGTAGGCCAGCAGTAAATAGAGACTACGCCTACATCATATTTTTGAACAAAGCTGCCTATATAGTGATGATGTAAAATAGTAGACTGTGTAGGCATTAGGGAGCTGTGATGTATTTAAGTGAAGAAAAGGTATTCTAGGTAACCTCCTCTTCATTAGAGAACAGCTGGGCACAATCGATGAAAATGTTTGAAGGAAAAGAAATATGAAGATGTATTTTTATTGTGTGCAGCTATAGTAATCCTGTAGTCTGTGCGTTACGAGCTGCAAGGATGTTTTTGAGGATTCTTCTTTCTTGCTGTGCCTTTGAGCAAACATTTCACCCTCACTGCCTCAAAAACTCATCAGAATTTGCACGCATCTGGTTTCAGGTGAAACTGATTTATTTGGGATATAAAGACCCCCTCCCCCCCAAAAAAGAAAATGATGGAATCACGACGGGAGAAACCCTGAAGAAGAAAAAAAAACCTGTCTACAATGGTTCAAAATCAAGTAATGAAACCAAAATACACATATAGGTGGTATCGAAATGAAGTTTTAAAGTTATTATGGGATTGATACAGAAAGGCTGCCATTTTGAGCAAAGTATGTTTTATGAATATACAGGGAAAATGAAGGGCATGTAGCAGCCCGTCAGCCAGTGAGGCCGGGTCAAAGGGGGTGGCGAGGGTGGGCCGTACAACACAACTCGCTGCTTTAATGTTTCTATTGCTTCTCAGTGTGGACGCTTGTTAATTAAAGCATTGCAAAGACATGATGTTTATCCTCTGAAAATCTAGGATTTAAATGTTGCAAATCCCATTTTTTAAAAGCGTTGCTTTAAAGTTTTTAGCTGACATTTGCTTTTGCAGCAGCTGTCAGATCTGATTATAAATAATTTTGTTTACTGTACTTATGCTTTCCGTTCTCATGCAAACATGATGCCGTTCAAGCTCTAAAAAGCAGCGTTATTATAATTACTGGTGTGTCTGGTAAAGATCAATAAACGACCCAACGATAATCACATCAAACGCTCTCATTAGGGGCTGACAGGGGTGTTTGTTTTGATCTGAACTGAAAAAGCTCTTTGTCTCCATGCTGTAAACTTTTTCTTACATGTGAAGGAAGTGTTATATACATATTTGTAAAGCAAATGCTTTTTAAAAAAGATTTTTTTTACCTTTAGTTTGAGCACAGGATGCAGGTTTCTGCTGCAAAAATTACCGTGGAGTGTGAAATTTAGTCAAATTGTGCTATTTCAACAGAGTAGCCCAGAAGCTGTTTGGAGAATGCAATCATTTCATATCCAGTAATTTATCTTTTCCCTAACTGTGTGGGCCAATTGAAGTCAGCCACAAAAAAGGCCCTTCAACGAGCCAAATCAAACTGAGTTCTTTGTAAAGAGGAGAAGAGAAATCACACTGGAAAGGCATTTTTTAGGTTGTCCTTTTTAGTGTGAGTGCAGAAAAGATATTTCACCATGCGACTTTTTGTCCCTTGTTACAAATTCCTTCATGAATCATCCAGGCTATGCCTATTGATAACCTGAGCACAGACATTTGATGAGCCGCACAGGTGCCTTGTAATCCTTTTTTCATCACTGCGTTGGGTTGTTTCAGTCAGAAAAGATAGAAAACTTTTTGTTAAAATGTGTATTTTATTTTATTTTTCTCTTGAACAACTTACGCAGAGGATTCCAATGTCAAAGCATGTGTCTTTGTCCTTCAGATGCTTTTAAATGGTCAACATCTTTATCTGAGATTAATTATTTGGGTCATACACGAGAAGATGGGGACAAAAGCAGGCAAGGTGGAACTAATTAGACAAATGAGGTGGGTCTTGTGAGACTGGTTGCAAGGAAGGACATAAGGAAATCAGGTTGAAGGCGTCTAAAGGAATCATCTAAATTTGCTTTTATCTTGACTTCATTGAAAAGTGACAAAAAAGACACTTCTGGAAGGAAAAGGTTAGCCTGAGAACCTGGTTTTGATGTATGGATGAGTCAGAAAAGAAGGATTGGGTGAATTAACTCAGAGATAAAGTCAAATCTTTTAACGTCTGAGCTCATTTTGCCAAATTCTTGCAGTTGGATTTCACCTTTTGCTCTGTTGGCATTAAATAGTATTGATTTGGATTTATATATGGTTTGGATGGATTGGGAAATAGTTTGAGAACCACTAAATTTAGTAGAGATGTATCTCGTACCTGTTAACATTTTTATTTGATGAAATTGACTTTATGTATGCTGTTTTTTTTAATTCATTCTTCTGAATTCAAGGCTTCAGTGCCACGAGGAGTCATCGTGTGAGAAACAAGGTCTGGTTATATCCATTACACAACAGAAAGGTAAACTGCACAAACAACCACAAAAACCTATACTTACTGCCAAAGGCAATTTCGAGTCTTAATTCTGGGCTACATAAAGGCTGAGAATGGAAGTACAAGCCGTAAAACAGCTGCTTCTGTGTTTTCCACTCAGTCAATCAAAGTCTTATATGTACAAAGATGTGTGGCAGAAAAGTTCTGTCTGTCTAGCTGTGAAAATGTAAACGTCCTGCTAAAGTTCAGGAGGCCCGAGCTGAAAAAGTTCAGCACTGGCCGCTCGTGTTTGGAAAATTACATGTGAATAGTAATTTTCTTTATGGCATTTCATTTTTTATGCTGTTCAAGGTAATTCATCAATCTGCATGTGCATCAAATCAGTTCTGAGCTACAACCTCTGCTGCTTCAATGCAGCCTAAATTATATATTAATGGACTTGTCAATTTTCTTTTTTGTTTTAATTTCATCAAATGGCAGGGTCTGATACACACGTTTGTTTTGTGAGTCTGCAGACTTGGAACCAAAAAAATGCCACTTTTCACCATTTCTTTATCGCTAAAGAGAAACTTTTGAGAATAAACGGCATCAGTTGGTGTTGTTTGTGGCCCCCCTCATGTCAACCTCTTCACTCATGCAAGATGCAACTTGCAGAAAGGGCGGAGCTACTCAGCTCAGCACCAATAGCCACGCCCCTGTAGAGGAGATTTTGGAAACAGTGGTTGCAGATAGACATGAAGCATGGCTTTTTAAGACATTTAGGTTGTGGAAGTTTGGTTAAAAACTTCATAAGTATAGTTAAAACACCACTGGGAAAGTTTCTATAAAAAAATTGTCATTTGGGACTTTAAAAGTTTACAGTATTTATTAGTGAATGATGTAACCTTTTATATAAACCCAGATTTACCATTGGGAAAGCTGTTTTTTTTTCTAGTCAGACTTTTTAAAAAAAAATATGAATTCCATTCATCAAATAGGAAATTCACAATAATATGAGTTTAAAAAAAGATGTTATTCTATTTTGTGTGAAGGACGGAAAAAAATCAATAAATAGTTCATTTGTATTTAGTGTTTGTATAAGAGTTCAAAGAATGCAGGCCAAGTGGGTGGTCCCCACCAGTGACGTGCAGTCAGGAGAGGCAGGTGAGGCACAGCCTCACCTGTCATTATGGGAAGAAAAGAGAAAAAATAAATTCAATTATTATATTTAATCAGTAAGTTGTGCTTTGCGGTCATTTTCCATTTAAATGTACCATTTTTGGGTGTTTTTTCTTTTCAAAATCGCTGAATTCCCGCATTTGCCGTTCAGATACTAAGTGACCTGCGATGAGGCACCAGCCCGCTGAGCCTCACCTTGGATTGCGCAATACCTATGCAGTCAGACGGTACTGCTGTCTCTCTGTATGTCGGTTCAATCACTTGTACTATATGAGCTGAGTTTAAATAATTTAGCAGATGTATATGATGCACAGTGCTTGTTTTTATAAATAACTGTATGTGAGGGACGTGTTTCTTGTGCTGAGCGCTAAACGACGGCGAAAAAGCCGCTGGGTGAGGCCAGACATTCTCGTGCCTCATGTTGCAGTTCTCGTGCCTCATGTTAGGGGGCGCCGGTGAGCCCTGAGATTATGACGCTAAAAATACTAGAAGAAGTGATAGCAAGCGGCAAGTCATTTTCTTCAGAAGGAGCGGCGTATGGACTTTATTTACAACTAAAGGTAAGACGATAATAACGTTTGTGCTTTTTTCTATGCTGCAGTTTGTATATGAAAAAAAACATGTTGAAATTATATTTTAAACAAAACGTTAACTGTTGTCAATCAAATGGTGAATAAGTTACTCAGTTATTTATACTCATGGTTCATATGTTTGTAAATCTGACTGATGACGTCAGTGCCTCACCAGCCATTAACCTCACCGCACGTCACTGGTCCCCACACATGTTCCCCTCACCAAATCTGAGCCTCTTTGAAAAAAGTTTGGACACCCCTGCTTCAGGGGCCTTGTATCTTGGTAACTAGAATTATTTTCTTGAAATAAGAATTCTCAGTACAACCATTTTCTTATCTCGTTGGCAGATTTTTTGTTATTGTTACTTATTTAAAGAAAATCTGCCATTTGTGTCAGAATTTTATGACATGTATCTGAGGGGCCTGTTTTTACAGTGTGATGTCTGTCATGACTGCTGCTTTTATTTTGAAAACTACTTGGCTGGTGGTGGAAGGTGCTTTATAAATAAATAATTGATTATGATGAAATGATGATAAAGCAGTGAATTTTCCAAATATTTAGGAGTAAACAAGAATCCATCTCATTTTATTCTTTGTTTTGGCCAGACAATCTAGAACTGCTTACATTAATATTAATTATGTTTTGTTCCTATTTATGTGTTTATACTGGATCTTTGCTGTTGGATTATTTTCTTTCGCACCAATAAATTATTAAACTAATGCATTCCATTTCATGGTCTCCAACCTCCAGCTCCTACATGCTCGTGTTCACGTTATCTCCGTTTTGATTATAGAAAAATAATTGAAGCTCCATGTTTGCAAGAATATCAGACAAAACTACCTTCACAATGGGTTTCATCCCAGAGGTGGAGACGTTTTGTAGTAAAAGCTAACAGACATCTCTGTTTTTTTTTTTTTAATCACTAAACCATTAAACAGCTTCTTAAACTTCACTGAGCTTTACGACCAAAGCCTGACTCTGTTCATCAGCTATAATAGGCATAATTAACACTTGAACCATCCTTTATTGACCGTATTTGTATAAGACTAAAAAGTACTAAGAGGTAATGCATCAATAAAACCATTTCATGCACCAGATTGCAAAAATTTGTGGTTCAAACCTCTTGGGAAGAAACAGGAATAACTCTTTTTATATTGTAGTTTATGTATAATATTTCTGTGTTTTCCAGCTTAATTTAATTTTTTTTAGATTATTTCTTTTGTTGCTAGAGCCTTTTCACTACGACAACTTGATCCTGTTTTAAACCTTCAGAATATATACTTGTTACTCTTTTTAATACTTGCTTTCTACTTTCACCTTTGAGTCGTATTTTCCATATATTTTACATTAATTTCATTCCAGTATAGAATAATGTTTTTCATGAATCCACCCAAAATGGCGGCGTTTGAATCTTTAATAAGAAGCATGTGAATGGCGCTCTGGAGGTGAAAGAAGCGTGAAGCTGAATTGTAGGTTGGAAGCTGTGACGCAATAGAAAGCTTTAGGGGGGGTCCCAGTGGGAGCCCCATTTTAGAGCCAAAGCACCAGGCGGGAAAAAAGTCGCTCAGAGCGAAAAGGAGACAGAGAAGTCCTTTCATCCTGATTTACATTCATAGAATAACAAAGTTAGATGAAAGTGCCGTTAAACAATGCTAGTGAGGGTTCAGGAGCCAACATTGAATAAATTGAGTTGAAGATTTGTATCAACTTACCTGGTTATTTTCCATGTGCTGATCACTTGGATCAATTATCTGATCCAGTTGGTCACAAAAAGCAAATAGGATGGTAGATTTAGAGTAGGGGTCTGTATCACCAAAAGAGCGATTTGGTTCAGTGTCCTACAGACAAAAAAGGTTTTGAAAAAAAAAAAATAACGTGTAATATTTTCATTTGCTACTTAGAAAGTTTTGTTTACAATGTGCTGGCATAAATATTACTTCATAGAACTCGTGGAACATAGTTGGCCAGCTTGACTTGAGATCCTAAATCCGACTTACTGTAAATCAGTCAAACTGGAAGTCAGTATCACATTTTAGCAAAATATTGTTATTAATTTGGGGAGAAAATGAAGGAAATTGAAAAGTTTTACTGTGGGGCAAAAAAGTATTTAGTTGGCCACCAATTGTGCAAATTTTCTCCCTTTAAAAGATGAAAGACCTGTAATTTTAAAATAATACTTGTTTGCTTAAGTATGCTATGCTTACGTATGCTGTGGTTGATTGAGTGAATGAGAGTCAGCTGTGCAGCATCCAGGAAGCGTGCGCTGGAGTTGCTGGGATATGAAGTGCATTCAATACTCTGCAGACTGCTCCTGTCAGTGACCAGAGGGGGAGACAGAGCTTTGATTTCTGACACCAGAATATCACTTTGATTTTTAAAGAATTTATTTGTAAATTATGGTGGAGAATAAGTATTTAGCAAATAACAAAAGTTCAACTAATTGCTTTGTTATATACCCTTTATTGGCAATGATAGCAGTCTTCAAAATCTGTGAATTTTAAAATCTTTAATTAAAAAATAATTGAGTAGATGGGTCAGTATAGTTACTTAGTTACTAGGTACTCTAAATGCTTTTTTCTATATAAATAAATAAAATTGAATTCACGTGTCACGTTTGTGTTTCCCCGAATTTCAATACAACACATCAGGTCTAATATGTTTCTTCAAATAAGGTAAAGGTTTGGATGTAAACTTTTTTTTTTACCATCAGTAGACTGTTGCATGACTGCATTGGCTTCCTTGAAAGGTTATATTCTGCTTTATAAATGTACATCAAATACCAGAGATTTTTTTCCGTTAGAAATAATGATGAGAGAAAATGAAAAATGAGTGGAGGAGACAGATGGAGTAAGATGAATAAAGGAATGCAGGGCACTGGAAAGACAGAAAAAATGGCTCAGACAACAAACCTGTCGAGCTTTGCTTCTCAGAAGAAAGAGGCTTGTCCTGGTTTGCATGCTTTGATGATGATGGAGGAGGGCAGTCTCTGTGGACTTGAAGCCTGTGGGGGATTCTGGGAAGAGTGGAGAGAGACAGATGTGTTTGTGAGGGCCGGCAGAACAGGTAAGAACACAGGGAGGAGGTGGGTACATGTGCTGTTAAAGTGACAGACAGGTTGCAGGTCAGGATGGATTGGGCGCCAGCGCTGAGCGCCCTTTTGTTCAGAACGGTGACGGATAGGCTGACAGATCCGGACAGGCAGGAGCCTCCGTGAACTGATGTATGTAGACGACCGTGCATCTGTAGTGTGAACAGAAGATGCTGGAAAGGTTGATGTAGTGAATACATACTTAAGGTCAATTATTCAAAGACACAGGCGGTGAGTGACAGTGGAAGAAGGTAGAGGCAGGGTTTGGAAAAGGATGGGAGTGGGAGTGAAACAGAAGAATTGCAAAGATGGATGGTTTGAAGAATGGATGAACAGAGAAGAGTTAATCTTTTTTGTAAGGATGAGGGTCCACAGGTTGAGAAAACTTTTGAGGATATTTGGGTACAAAACAAAAGAGACATGTCAATCAATCTGTTGTGTCTATTCTCCAGTCTGTCTGCGTTCATTTTTTTTTCATATCGCCAGTCACGGACACAGAAGGCCGGCACTGTTAAACCATATTCCCTGGGGGCACACATGAATCGACCTATGTAGTTCTAAAACTGTGCCATGAATACAGATCGAGCTTCACAGCGGGCTCCTGTTTTTTTTTAACTAAAACATCACAACATGCAGGGCTGTTTTGAACCTCCCTTGGATGTGGTGGCAGACTAAGCAGACGCACGCGCAAACGGTGATGGATCAGGGGCAAACCTCCAGTGAGGCAGATTCCTCTTCTATGCTGCTGCGCTTTATGGCAGAGGAACCCCCAACCGCTCTGTGACTTTGATGGGAAAAACAGCTGAGGTAAAGAGTTGTATTTGTAAAGTTGAATAGTCAATAATAAAAAAGATGTTTATTTCTTAGCCAGTGTGAGTGTTGATGTTGCTATCATCAAAAAAGATCAAAGAATAAAAGACAACCAATGCGGTTCATTGAATCCTTGAGATCTGTTTTTTACTTCTTTCTAATCCCTTCTGAAGAAAAAGAAGATAATAAATCAGCAGTAATGCATGTCTACTTCATGTGTCAAATTTACAAAGATGAATGGTGCTAGTTTGCTAAAGAAAGCAGGTAAAACTGGAGGTTTAGATCTCATCTGAGTGGAATCCCTGCACATGACCTGCTGTCGCACCATTGTTGATGTACACAAAAGCAGGTAGGCCGATGTCGACCTCTCCGCTTTGAAGATCGTGTTTTTTTTCTGTGCTTTGTTACCATGTGCATATATTTCCTGTGTATCAGAGAACTGCGATGAAGGCTTGATTGGTGCATGTGGCAGGACCTTGCTGTCCTGTTGGGGACTCGCCTCAATGGACACAAAACAATGAAACCCACTTGGACAAAAAAAAGCATAAACGAGAGAGAAAGACAAGCTTCATAAAGACCTGCTTTTCTATTTTTTATTTCTTTTAAATCTTACCTTACTATTCTAATCTCTGAGTAATTTATAAAGTAGATTCTAATCCTTCTAAATTATAATTTTATACTGGTTTAACCTCTTCATGCCGGATTGTGCAAATTCACAGGGTACCATTTTAAACACACCTGTAATTTTTTGATCTATTTTAATGTATTCTATGGAATTTCAGCCGTTCAGTTGTAAAATACGGGGTCGCTTGGTTAGAATTGTGCCAGCACGGTTTTAATGTTCACTCACTCAGTTTCTAAATACGCCCGCTCAGTTGTCTTTACGCCCTTTCAGTTAATGGCAGAAATGTAATTCTATAGTATTCCTTTGTGGCCTTTTCAATAGGGATAATGCCGTTTAAAAAAAAAATCTATTTAACTTTTATTTACCCAGGAATGTCCCATTGAAATTAAGAATATCTTTTTCAAGGGAGTCCTGGCTAGGTGGAAACAGCTTATATAGTTTCTGCAGAGGACTCCCACCCCCTTTCCTCCCCCCATTGTTGAAAGCTCGGAGCCTGGAGCTTGTGGCCCGCTCAGAGTATTTTTTACGTCATAAATAACCTATTTTTCAAACAAACAAGATTATTCCATTTGCTCCTAATTTACACATAAGATTACTCATGTTTCATTTTAAGCACCTGAAAAACCCCAAAAACATGATTTTCATCAGAGTGGGTTGTTCCAGGATTCCACTTTATTGACTTTCACCATTTAAAGGAAAAAATATTGAACCAGATTTTTTTTATACAATTGGAATTTAAGTCAGACATGAATGGGTTAATTGTTTTCAAGAAGTGTTGTTTTTTAAGCGAAGAAGAAATCAAAACTAACTATTTTTGGATGTTTCTTTTAAACTGTGAAGCCTCATTCGTCTGGAAAAAAAAGATTTTAATCACAAAAAAAACCCATAATCCTTTTTTTTTTTGGGTTAGCTGAAACTATCAGATGCTGGCATGGGCTCACGCAACAGAAAGATGCACTATCATGCAATCTTCTTTTCCATATTTGCCTCAAAGGTTCATTTTAATTAATCCTTAATCCTTTTCTAAAAGTCTGAAGTTGAGAGTGTGGACCTGCTGTACATTTGAGATGCATCGCAGAGCCAAACTGGCTTGTTTTTCTAACATGGGATATGATGTGATGCGGCCAGACTCCATTAACTGCAACCTGATGCTGAGCAGTCTCTGCCAGGTTTCTGCGATTAGTCAAGTGGAACAGTGGTGCTCCAGTATGGTGATGGATTCATGCAAATGTTGGCTGTTGGGAATACGTTGATCAATAAACATCTGTCATCTCTGCTGCTTTTTACATTTTTGACATGCTCTTTGCAAATATGCTCCCTGCCTATAAAATGTTTGGAAAAGGAAGTAAAAACACAAGCATACCGATATATATTCTATTTTTTTAGCAAATGTGATGCCTCAAGGGTCTTTTCAACTAAATGTTTTAATCCTGCATGGATTTATTATTGGGGTACAGTGTCTATGTTACTCATAAAATAACAATTATTTGTTTTTTCTGGAGCTTTCTTTCTGAAAAGGGGGACATTTTCTTTCCTCTTGCTTTTTTCCATCTGTTCTCTCAGACAGTAGTTTGATTCTTTAAATGCAAACTACACACACACCCACACACACACACACACACACACACACCCACGCACGCACACACACACACACCTACACACCCACACACACAAATTGAATGAAAAAACTGAATGACTTTTTGAAATTTAATTTTTTTATCTGCCTAAAGACACACTCTGATCATTTTTGATCTATTGTAAAAGTGTAAAGCAGTCTTTTAATTATGATTGCGCCATTCTTTTCCAAAAAAAACCCAAAAAAAAAACATGTCTCTAACCTTTTATAGGGTATGGACCAGTTTAACATCAGACAATATTTTTACAGACCGGTCTGAACGGGGCTGAGGTTGGTGTTTACTATTTTTAGCTTCCAGTTTCGATGTTCACAATAAAATTCTACTACAAAAAATTTAGTTTAAAAAAAATCTGAAAACATTAGTAGATTTTTTTCTTTAGTTTTCCAGATGAGAAGGATTCAGGGAAGGTAAGCTGTTGATTTGTAGAAATTATTTTTGATTTGTAAAAATTCAATAAAAGCAACATTTTCTTCCATAGTTTTTTTCCCCATAGAATACCATTATCACACTGAGAACTCAACCAGGCTCAGATATCTTTCAGAGCAAAAGGTTTTTTCACATATTTCTTACATAAATCTTGATTTATTGTGTATTGGTTTTTAACACAAGAACATTTTCTTTGCCAATGTTCCATGACAGCTGCCTGCCTAATTCACCCATAATCTCCCTTTCACAAGTTTCCTCAGATCAGAAACATCTTCAGCAGGTCGGCAACTTTACTTAATTGAGTCTTCCTTCTCTGTCGAATGTTTGCGGCTGGTTTCATCTTAGAGTTTGTGCCATAAATTTAATGATTTGACTTAAATTTAATGATGGATTAATAAAGCAAAACAAAATGACACAACCGTTGTAAAACTGGTATTTTCTAAATATAATTATAAACACGAAGCCACCGCGTCTGCAACTTTATTATCTGCTTGGGTGAAACAAACAAGAATCAGTCATTGTATATCAGGCAGAGCAGCTTCTGGTACGTTGAAACAACTGTTTCATTAAATGCATATGTTGAGGAAGGCTTCAGGTTTTGTCTGTAAATAGCAACTTTATGTTTTTATGAAGTCGAAGACCCTTATTAGGTTTCCTTATTGGCTCTTATCTCCCTAAAAATACGTTTTTTTTTCATTAGCTTTTTTAGCTTTGGTCTTTTTAGACGCTTTGAGATTTTACCTAAAATGTAAAGCGCATTCTAAACAAAATTTATTATTATTATTATCATTTTTAACTTAGCGATCTGAGCAGCTGCTTAAAGTCATGTGATGCGTCAAGATAGACAAGTGTGGTGAACAGAATAAATCTTCCTTCAGAATCATAAAATAAGGGTTGGGGACCACTGTTGTAGGACACAGTTTTTGAAGAGCGGCAGAAGTTTTTATATTTTATTTTTTAGAAATGTTTACCACGAGCTGCATGGGTACATAAGTGCAGAACAACCTCTCCCCCTTCTTGTCACCCACATTGGGGAGTCATCTGTTTACCTGCTCGTCTGCTAGCTTTCAGCTCCAATCTAACATTACCGGTGCAAACAAAAATGGCAACCAATGCTGGATTTATCCAGCCATGAAGGTTTGATTCAGATGCCAGCTCAGACGAGGAAAACAAAGACAGTAATGGATTTTATTGTCTACAAGTGGATGCATCAGAATGGAGCGGAGCAGGAAGCTTGTGGCCCCCACCTTTTGTCTGCTCCTAATTCACAGTGATTTAAATAAAGAAGTACGTAGTAATGCAATTTTTAAACTGAATTTTTCTCAAAATATACCTTCAATCATCAAAAGAATGCCACAATAACATGTTTAAAAACACCAACATTTTTTATTGCAGTGGGTCTTTAAGCAAAAATCTATTTAAATGCTACAGAGAAAAACCAAAGAAACTATAAAGTTATCACGTAAAAGTTGAGATACAGTTGTCTGTCTGCTGTGGTTGAGGCAGTTTTCTGGTTGTTAACTGAACAAATGTTATTATTCTACTTTTGTCTAGGTTTTTAGCCTCAAGGACACTTTTTCTCAGGAGTAAACTAGTTTATGTTCTTCTGTAAAGTCTGTAAAAGAGCCGAGAACTTTTTGCTGGTTTTTCTGAAAACGCCAAAACAAACTGCTCCATTGCTTCCAAATTGTCATTTTATTATGTCATTTTCCACTTTGAGCAATCCTCAGGCGTTGTTTGCTGATTTGTGGCGTAGTGCAATTTCTTTTTTAACCTCGGTTTGAGGCACAGGGGTGGATAGCACTCAGTTTGTTTGCTGGCAGTGAAGCGCTTCATCCTACATGTTTAATTTTTGGCACAGCTGAGAAACCCTGCAGAACATTTTGTCTGTTCACACTGTCAATAGCATGAGTAGCAAACACCCCGGGCACAGTTTGTTAAAAGATTCTCAGCTATTTAGAATTTGTCCAAAAAAGGCCTTCTTATTCATATATTTTAAAATATATAACAAGTACATTTTTCTCAATAATCTGCATTTGTAAACACAAACATGCATTTCTGACTGTAGTGATGATTAAATCCTGCATATACATGTGAATTTACAGAAATAAATATGTGTGCTAAGTTGTTTACCCTTCTGGGATGTAAAATATGAGGATTACAGGACAATTTTCCCTGTTTATCTTGTCGACTCTTTTGTAGTGGACAAAGAAAACATGGTATGTGTTGCAGTGGAGTGGAGCAATTTAAGTGAGCTGTGAGAAATTGTCAAAGTCTACCTGTGGCTACAAAAACCCATTAGTTTCTTGTTGATACACTTTGAAGTCGTCTGCCAAGTGCCTCCAACTAACAGTAGAACATTTTTGCAGTTACTTAAGGAGATCATGTTACAGCCGGTGAATCAAGGAATAACGTGATCTTCAAACGTCCACTCAGGATTATTTCTAACAAAGCAGTGAGGCAGATGCACTGACAGAAGATTTGGAGGAAATCTCCTTTTTGCGTGACGCCATTAACATGCTCACACTTTCTTTTTGACCATCAAGAATCTTAAGTCATGGGTCATCTTTTAGGGATTTGTCAAGAATCATTAATGAAAATGCTGCAGAGCTACAAGTACAGATAGACATTTTTGCTTTCACATATCGTAGAGGCTTTTAGCCAGGCACGTGTAGAGTCAAGTCTAGATTAGTATCTTTCATTTGATTGGAAATAAAAAATGGCAAAAGCCAAAAGTGGGATGAACGTGTTAATCTGAAATATGGGTTTAGTAGATTTAATGCTGTGTGTGATGTCAGAACTATACAAAAAAGCTGTAGTTAAGCCTGCAGAGATCTACTCCTTTCATCTCAAAATACCATAGCAACAAGCTTAAATAATAATGCAGTTTTCCAGTGATGCCTAACTCAGGAAAGGGTCGTAAAAGTCATGTTTTCTCATGTCAAACTGGAGAAGACTCATCTCGGTGTGCACTGTTATTCCACTCCATGTTATGAAGGGCCGATCATGAGATAATAGAATGCCAAACAAAGCCTGTTTTCTCCCTACTGAGACTTGTTGCGATTATTATGTACTGTATGAAGTGTAATTCTCAGCCTCGTTTCAGATCCAGAGATCGGTCAACATTGGTTTCAAAGGCAGTTTGGTCTCATTTGCATACACGCCAGGGGGCATCTTCTCTCTGAATCTCTGCACATGTCACGAGAAAGCTCTGAAGCTCACGCACTATCACAGTTTTTGAAACCGATCATCAGACAGGGCAATCAACCACCTTCTGTTCCTGCACAACAAATCTCATTCATATTGTAATACTTCTTCAAGGGAATTCAAAGCAGAAGCTCACACTGCGTGTAATGTGAGTAACGATAATAAGGCAGCAGTGACATGGGTATCACCAGACATCAAAGAGAGGGTTTCAAACCACCTCCTTCAGGCTCAATAAGCTGGGCAGCACCAGGCATGACACTGCATGTGTTGATCCTTGACAACACACACCTCAGGTAAATATTACGTCATCTCTTTTTCCTCTCTAGTTTGCGGGCAACCGTGCTTCCAAACCAAATACCTTGTCAGGCATCCCAAGCAGATTATGTCTGCAGCTCCGAGCCGAGCATCTCGGCTTTTGCAATCCTGAATATGACATCAAAAACAAAACCTCTCAAGGATCCAAAAGTGTTGATGTTTGAAGGGAGCACTGCAGGGCCTATTTATATTCTTCCTCTATACATTCCATCAGAACTGATTTTGCTGTATATGGGATTGTCCACAAGTCATACGACAAAGCCCAAGCCTGACTTTTAAAGAGTTTTGAAGCTGTTTTGTGATTTCTTTTATACTTTAAAAGTGACATGAGAGCCATCTCATAAACTCATTTCCTCCCACAAGTCCTGCATAACCTGGAAAAATTACTCTTTGACAAATGAATAAATACAGCGCTTCCTTTTACTCTCAATGCCATAGCAACAGAGGATGGAGCCATCTTCTTTCCTGATGAATTAGCAGAAGAATGCAATCACCTCGGGAAATAGAAAACAGCCATGGCTGTTAGACTTTAATAGACTAAAGTATAAAAAATATGAGACAAAAGAACATTGTTGAAGTTGGAAACATCAAAGTATTTCAAGTCTAATAACATGAGGATGTTTTTTTTAAAGATACAGTGTGATAAAAATCACGTTTTTGGTGTTTTAACGTGTTCTTGTGGCATTTTTCTAATGATAGAGGACACAAAGAAAATTAGGATCGAAATTGCATTTCTGAGTATTTCTTTATTCAAATCACTGTTGGGGGCAGATAAAAAAAATGCAGTTGGAAAAACCCTGTAGCCGTGATGAAGGTGCTACAGTCGGCGGCGTGGAAGCTTCCTGCTCCGCTCCATTCTGATCCATGAACATCTTCGTTTTTCACGTCCGAGCTGGCGTGTGGTTCAAAACTGAACTGCTGGATAGCTCCGATACCGCCCGCCATTTTTATTGCATGTTAGGTAGGGAGGTTGAGGGGCTGTAAGCAAGTGGAAGAGAGTATAAACAAAGGCACAATGGGAAGTCAGGGCAGGCTTACTCCTCGCACTAACAGTCCTGTCAACAACTCCTGGGTAAATTTCTGATGAAAACAACACAGTATATTTGATTTTGGATAAAAATCGCGTAATTGTAATCTAAAAGACCACTGGGGATGCTTTGAAAATACTTTATAAGATGATTGGTCAGACTTTAATGAGCTGGTTGAACTGTTAAGTGACCTGATCTGCTTTTGGACTCCATGGTTGTTGTTCTTCTGGCCTGGTCTCACACTATGAGCCTCTCTTCCTGCCTAAGATTTCATCGGAGACGTTTGGCCGTCAGTCAGTTCATCTCACATTTCTTCATCTTGGAGATCAGGCTCTAGGCTTCTACTATTTCTGCTATGCGATGCTTCTGTCTTCTATATGCTCTTCTGATATTGTTCAAAGAGAAAACACTTCAGATGGTTGATTGGAAAGCATACACCTTCAATTTACCAAAAATATTCTTCTCAGGTGGGTGTTCAGGGCTGTTTGCAGGATCTGGTTTGGCTGCCTTCATGGTGAAACATTAAAAAAAAAAATTAAATTATGTGGCATTTTGCAGCTTCTCCTTTGTGTGTGTGTTTTTCGTGCGTGTGTGTTTTAATATTACTATAATTTTTTTAATATAAAAAATATTGACTTTCTAATTAAAAATAATGTAGATGGACTCAATAGCAGACAATTTTGTTAGAAGCATCTTATCTTTGAACCATAATTCTGAATGGTTATGGATCATTTTTGGTATTAAATTTGTTTCAAACTGCGTTTAATGCGTTTAATAATCACGATAAACGAAACAAACAGAAATAACACTAGTAATAAAAACAACAACAAGCAAAAACATGTCTATGTTTATGACTACGCATGTTTACCTGTATAGTCATATTGTTAATGTCCTCATAGTAGTAAATATCTTTCTCATGCTAGTATTTATTGTATATTTTTGAATGGCTTTGTATTGTAAGGTTTGCTTTTAACCACTGACTTAAAAGAAAACAACACTATCAAGACACTGTACATTAGTATTTATATTAAAACTGTGTTCATTTTAACAAAAAAAAAAGAAGTTAAACAGATGACATTGCATGTAACACTCCATATAAAGCTCAATAGAAACATCCTAGTTGTAAAAAAAAGTCGATGAAACGCTGTCCGGTTAAATATAAATTCTTGCAGTTTTCCTCTTAGTAGAAATTTCATTTTTTCAAGTTTCAAATGTCTCATTCTTGTATATTAACAGTAAAAGGGTCAGGTCTTTTTTTGTTTCCAACTTAACAAAAGAATAAGTCTTTGTGCCAAAAGCGTCACAAAATGTAATACAGTACTCTGGGTGTCCAATAGTTCCACAGCAACCGGCCTCACTCCAAACAAAAGCAGTGAGTGGATCAGATTTGAATGATTTCTGTAAAATTTTGCAAAAAGTTTGTTATCATAAGTTTTTTTTGTTTTAGATATGAAAAATAAATACTGGTTCACAAAAATACTTGTTTTACTTTTAAATTTTAATAATAAAATAAATATATCTTCCAGTTTGTATGGGTTTATCATAATGTTTTGGTGATGTTCTGCAACAGCAGCATCTGCTAAATCTGCTTGACATGCTCTCCACACTTGCATTGCATTAAGTATTCATGGCTTGGCTGGAAGGGGTTATTATTGGGAATGAATAGAGAGGTCAGAGAAGAAAAGATGCATCCAACGATGACAACACAAGGAGTGGATCTATTGTAGAAAAAAATTAGAGATGTGACATTTTATTAGATATCATTTTAAAGTCGGGAAAATCTAGTACAAGCATATTTCTGAATTTACCTCACATGTCATGTCATTTTGAAATGTGGAATGGAAAATTAAAACTTTATTTTTTTCTTTTTTTGGTTATTTTTGACCATGTCAGGTCAGGTGTTCTGTTGAGCTTTGCAGCTCCACCAACAATGAAGCCTTTAGTCTCTTGGCCTATTTTTTGAAAACAAAAATGTTAAACAAAAATCCCGTTCATCAACATTTAGTTCTAATATTGTTCTAATATTGCATTATATGTCAGGGATTTTTTGCTAATCAGGAGCAAAAACATTTAGTTATGCATAATCATAAATGGTCATCTGGTTAATTTAGAGTCAAAAGCTACAGGAGCTCAAAGCAAGAAGTCGCCTTTTTTCTTGTCAAAGAATAAAACAACTTTACTTCTATTAGATTGTCAATTAAAAACTTTTCAATAGTAGAACTGGCTTGAATCACAGCTGAACAGAAAAACTCATCATCTAGATGAAAAAAATAGATTTTTCCTTTTTTTGCGTGCACTGAGCTAAAAATGGTAAAAGGCTATAATAAGAATAAATTGTCTTTTAGTTCCTGCAAATGTGGTTATTGCTGCTGTTGTCAGGGGACATGAGGATGTAAGCAAGTTAGATGAGGCGAACACATGGTGCCATTATTGCGTGATTATAAGGCTCTGCATCGCCAAGTCTTTTGTGTATTCCCAGAATCTATAATAACAATCATAAACGTCTTTTGATGTTATCGCAGATGTTTTTATAACAGCAGATTGGGTTATCTTTAATCCTCAGATGAGGCTTAACATTTCATCAATATGCTGTTTCACTGCAGAAGCTTGGATTAAAAAAATGTTTGTATTGATATTTCTTTTTTGTAGATAATATATATATTTTTCAACTTGTCCTGTCCAACAACTGAGCAAACAGAGCTGAAGGCCTCTTGTGTTGAACAGAATTTACTTTTACAATAAGGGGTTAGGCATCTTCTGATAGCAAAGGTGTATATTTATATAAAAGCCTTTAGTTTTTTTATTATTTTTTTACTTATTTATCAAACTTCATTTTATATATACAGTGTATATATTTTTTCCATTTTTCAAAGAGGGAAGAGAGAGAGGAAAAGTGTGGGAAAGAAAGGAGGGGGGGTGAAATAGACGATAAAGAGAGAGGGGGCGAAGTAAGGGGATACGAGTGCCAAGCTGCTAATTTGAGTGGGTTGTGATTTTGAGCTTCACAACGTTCATGCTAGATCAGCCAGAAAGAAAATTGTTACATGCAAGGATGAAATTCTCACGCTAAGATGAGGTTTTGTAACTGACCATGGGTCACACTGGAAGATGTCTGATGCGTCCATCCCAACCCATCCACTGCGGGTTGGGAGCGAGGAATAGAGCAGACAGGGAGCAGTGTGACAGGGTGCAATGAGGGTGGAGATGCAGATCAGATCCTCCTTAGCCTGTCCCGCCAGACCAGGAGAGAGGGGGCAGGAGACCCCCCCAGATCCCGGAGCATACCAGGCAAAAGGACCCACGCAGCCTGAGCAAGGGCGACCGCCCCCCTACGTGAGCCCCCAAGCACAGCTGAGCACGGGTATCCCCAGCGTAAGGGCCCCTAAGCCACGGGGCAGACTGCCTCAGCCGTACTGGATGGCAGCCATCAGGGGCCACTGGGCGCTGAGACGCGGGCCAAAGGGGGAGCCACAACCTCAAGGACCCAAGAGCCGCCCACCACCCAGCCGAAATCTTGTTACCACAGGCCAGAGCAAGGCCGACGGGGCCCAAAGACCAAGACGCAAGCACAGCTCCACCCCACCCCCCACACTACCCATACACCTCCCCTCACCCTACACCTCCCTCAACCCCTCCTCCCGTGCCCTCCCCACCCTGCAGAAGGGAGGGTGGCCCCCAGGCCAAATACCTTTTTCATGCAGGGCCATTGTTTTTTATTTAAAAATGTTTGATAATCTGCAACACTTTGGTGATAAATATGCAAACAAACAAGACATGACGACGGTTGCAAATACCTTTTTGCACCACCTGTACAACATGACAGCGTGTGATTACTTGAAATTTTTTTTTTACTATAAGTCTCCCCCTCCCATCGTTCCTTGTTGATTTATGAACTAACCTTTATTTCTCTCTGTTCCACTGAGGAACAAACTCCCTTGAGTCAGATGATCCATGCTGTGCGTTGCTGCTCAGAGACAGCGAGGGGAGGAAATGGGTCTACACCTTGTCGATGCCTAAGTATGCTTAAGGTGTAATTTTTTAAAGAACTTGAGACACTAGTTTAAAAATGTGGTGAAATACGTGTGGTAAAATACATCCACAGCTCCCAATTAGTCATTCCTGGGGTCTTATAAATATATTCTCAAGAATAAATTTAATGGTTTTTACAAGCTAGCTGGCTGTTTAACACTCACAGTGCGTACTTACTGAGGAGACTTTTTCACCTGACACAATTTTCCAACACACAACAGTGGTCTGTTTTCTCCCTCAATATGCAGTTTTTAGTAATACACCAACTGCACATCCTATTAAAATGCAGATTAGAGATAAAAGCTGAAACAAAAATGAGTAATTTTTGTTGCAATGAACTTTCCATCTATCTGTGGCAAAATACATTGTCTGTGGCAATGGATAGATGACACATGTGCAATACCACGCCTTAAGAAGCGCAGCAAAATGAGGTTTCAAAGGTCTGGAAAAGAAACCCTGGTGAAAATGACTTTTTTGGTTCTGCCGGTCATAGCAGAGTTCATTTGCTGAAATATGTGACTTAAGAATCCATAAAAATCCAGCGTGCTCTTTCTGCTGCAGTTGTATCTTTAGGCAAAAGAAAGATTTATGAGCTTCTCTGTTATATTTTGATAGTTCCAATTCTTCATTCTTCCACAGTCACCTCTCCTTTGGCCGAGAGTTTGGATGGAAAGCAGTCGAGGCGTGGAGTCGAGGAGAAGGATGTGAGCGTTCATTCGTATCACACATCCATGCACTTGCTCACAGGGATCATCTCCTCTGTGTCCTCGCTGTGCCGTTTCTATTTGGATAAGTCGTAGCTGTCACAGAATAACAAGTGGGACAGGAATCGAGTCAGAGAGTCAATGTTGCCGCCAACGTGAAGAGCCTGGACACGACAGCACAAAACATCCAGTCATTCTACTCCAAAGGTTACCAGAAGCATGTCTTCAACTCAGTTTAGGGTGATGAGACCGTTTTGAGAGAATGAGGATAAAAATATACCACAAGACGTGCTTAGAGACGAAATTTAAGGGGTGTCACTAGGCTATAGTTGTGCCACCGAGAGCTTCCAGCATGTGTTATGTATGCACCGTACCCAGGAAAAAACATAAGCAGCGACATAGCAGGTTGACTTGCCAGAAGCAGTTGGCTTTAATCTGAAGTCATTTCAGCAAAGCCCCATTTTCATGCATTCTCTTTTCCCTGAAGGCATGAGTGGATGTGAACAGGAGCACATACCCCTCGGCCCTGATATGTGCATGCTGGCTGTGGCACCAGGAACAGATTTAGGTCATGCCTGTGCCTGTTTCTAAAATGACCCACGGTGCATTAGCAGGCTTCATAAAAAAATGATTTAAAACTAAAGTGAGATATTGTTTTTTTTGTCTGACTTTTTCTGCCACTTTCCTGCAAAATTCCCAGAATATTATGTACCCATCTGTGACTCATACTACTCTATTCATGTTTATAAAATCATAGAGTCTGCTACCAAAGTTTAATGCCAATTCCCCTTTTCACGGGGTAATTTTTTTTTAAATTTACATTTTAAATGCTTAATTTGTTTTTAAAGCAAATGTTAAGACAAAATTGCGAAAAATATTTTAAAAATTGTGCAATTATTTTTTTTTTTTTCTGGTTGTAGTAAAAGTAATTTCTGATTAGCATTTCAAAGGCAGGTTAAACATAGCAGAAAGTTCACAAATTAAAAAAGGGAAAAGTTTTTGTTTCCTTTTACTAGTCCCGTTACCACCGAACTAGAAAAAATAAATGTTTGTATGCTTTTTTTGTAGTTTACCGTAACATTTTCATTACAAGTTGTAAATGCAACCGCAAGGAGACACAATCCAGTGTGTTTGTGTGCCTGTCCCAAGTCTGGGTAAATGCAGATGGCTGTGTCAGGAAGGGCACTTTGTGCAGATGCTGTGGTCTAAAATGGATCAGTGACTGCATCAGTTGTGGCTGTAGAGTGTAGTTAGATGAGAGGATCAGAACAGAGAAAGTCAGAAGCTGCATTTTTTTTTTTGTAAATCTGGAGAAAGTCTACAACAGAATACAAAGAGATGAGCTGTGGTTTGTGGTATTATGCTTAGTTAAAACTTAGTTAAAGATCTACTCCAATGAAAATGGAGTAGAATTTAATATCCTCTTGTGGCATTTTTCTCATAATGGTGGACATTTGTAAAGACAACTAAGCTTAAAATTGCATAACAGGATATGTCTTTATTTTCTTCATCTGAGCTGGGATCTGGCTCAAAACCGCACAACTGTATAGTTACAAACAATACTGCTCATCATTTTTGTTGCACTGGTAATGTTCGGTTGGGGTTGTAAGCTAGCGGGAGAGTGTAAACAGTTGGATGATGGGAAATGTCGGTGGAGTTACTCCGCGCCTACAGGGTTTTGAATGACAAATCTTTAAAAATAGATTTAATTATGAATTAAGGAATTCTTAATTTTTTTCTCTTTTCATTCTGTGTCCAATTTGAATTCTGCCAGTTAGCGATGAAAGAAAGTATGTAAAGAGTTAAAATTGCGACACAGCGTGTTGTTGGCAGTGAAGCCAAATATCTATGTTGAACAGGTGAGGGGCAATTAGTTAGGAAGGGCTCATTCATCTAAGAGTGGGCCCATTTTTCCCAGAGGCAATATTGCCTTTGCAAAGGGCCTAAGAAGGTTCTGGCAATGATAGATTTAGTTAATCATTTCAATAATAAATTAAGTGTTGTATGTTGTGTTGCTATGAATTTGCTTTGCTAACTGTTACTTGCAGAAAAAAAAAGAAAGGACAAAAAATGTGCAAACCTTTGCATTTATCTGGTGCTGTGTTACCAGGCCACAATTTTAATAATCTTTGTAATTTGAAAGGCAAAATTTTATCACCAGTTGAGTTTATACTAAAGATGTTTCCTTAAATATATACTTATGAGGGACACTTTGTTCATTTGCATAAAATTGCACAGCATAATAATGAATAAAAACATATTTTCTCTTTATTTATTTTTCTAACTGCATGATCCCATCCCATCTTTTGTTTAAACAGATCTGTTTACGCTTTGTTGGACTGGAATGTCAACATTTCTGAAATCTTCTTAAAGTCATAGTTATTCTAAAGGGGAACTAATAGGCTCATTCCTTGAATTCAAAACAAAAATATAACTAAGGAAGCAACCAAATATGAAATGAATAAATAAAACAAACAACAGAAAATTTTTCTTATCTGTCAACAAAAAATTGTAAACAAAGTCAAATTGGAAATGAGTACTAAGCAAGAGAACAATTAAAGCTTAGCAACATTAGGAGAAAGAGACACCGTTTGCCTAATTGAGCTTCAGTTAGCTGTTAGAATGAGAAGAGAATAAATGTTTCATTCCTTCTATGTACAGTTTTGTAATTTACAGTATTTGAAACGATTATTAAAGGGAGGTAAGGTTGTTCAGTTAAGATTTTTTTTTTTAGTTCAGATTACCTTTTGATAGTTCTGTTTTTGTTGTTATCACAACTTTCTGCTTTAGCAGCTATTTTATTTTAAGAACCCAAGGATTTTATTTAAAAAACAACAACAATTTTCTTCATTTTTAATAAAGAACTCAAAATCCATAAATAAAGGGACACATTTTCACAAAACAGCCACAGAGTTTCTCCAAAAACGTGTTTAATCTTCCACCATCAGAATTGATCTCTGGTGCAGTGTGACGACACGTAATGCAACAGTTTGCAGACAAATCCAGCTTTTTCATTTCTAAATCAGTGTTACAGAGTATTATTTAACTGAAAAACTCACAGATTTGTGGGTGGAGACCAGATTTGGTCAAAGTGGCAGCTTCTGCATGAGATAATTTATTTTCTTAAGAAAAATAGAAAGGTGTTAAAACATCTTTAGTCAGACATTTAACGTTTTAACACAGGTTTTATGTTCTTTAAGGCAAATGGACTTTAAAGGTAGATTTCAAAAATAGTTTTTGCTGCTCATTTGAGTAGCTTTTTCCACTTTTAAAGCTATGTTGACACCTCTGCAGTTGACATTCAGGTGGCGACTTCCAATGAAGACTCTATATAAACGGGCATAGATGTGCGTTTGAGGCTTCCATGTCCAAAACATTCATGTTCCCACGTAGATACAGAACTTTCTACGCCCGTTTTTGGGCTCTACGTACAAAATGCATGGCCATTGAAATCAGGGACTCTGATTTAGTAATGATGGACAATGTCCTTTTTCATTCACGGAATTACCAACCATTTGAAAATTTATCATGGATGAGAAATTAATAATTGCTGTTTGTGCCTGGAATTATACGACACCAAGTCTTTCATATACAGTGGTATGAGAAAGTTTGGGCACCCCTGATAATTTTCAAGATTTTTCTTCATAAATCATTGGTTGTTTGGATCATCAATTTCAGTTAAATATGTCATATAGCCGTTGAACATAGTGATATGTGAGAAATAAAATGAAGTTTATTGGATTTAAAGAAACTGTGCAATAATTACTTAAACAAAAATAGGCAGGTGCGTAAATGTGGCCACCCCTGTTGTTTTATTGATTTGACGACCTTTAGTAATAATTATTGGAACACAAAATTTGTATTATAAGCTCATTGACCCTTGACCTACATACACATGTGAATCCAATCATGAGAAGAGGTATTTAAGGTGGCCAAGAGAAAGTTTTTCTCCTCTTTGCATCTTCTCTGAAGAATGTCAACATTGGAACCTAAAAACAGCTGCCAGATGACCTGAAAACAAAGATTGTTCAACATCATAGTTTAGGTAAGGGATACAAAAAGCTTGCTAAGAGAGTTCAGCTGTCACTTTCTACTGTGAGGAATATAGTGAGAAAATGGAAGACCACAGGCACAGTTCAAGCAAAGGCCCGGAGTGGACGGCCCAGAAAAATCTCAGATAGGCAGAGGCGAAGGATGGTGAGAACAATCAAACTCAACCCACAGAGCAGCTCCAAAGACCTACAACGTGATCTGGCTGCAGATGGTGTCATTGTGCATCGTTCAACCATTCAGCGCACAAGGAGATGCTGTATGGAAGAGTAATGCGGAAGAAGCCTTTTCTGCGCACATGCCACAAACAGAGGTATGCTAAAGCACATTTGGATAAGCCAGCTTCATTTTGGAATAAGGTGCTGTGGACTGATGAAACTAAAATGGAGTTATCTGGACATAACAAGGGGCGGTATGCTTGGCGAACAAAGAACACAGCATTCCAAGACAAACACTTACAACCCACAGTCAAATTTGGTAGCGGTTCCATCATGCTTTGGGGCTGTGTGGCCAGTGCAGGAACTGGAAATCTTGTCAAAGTGGATTCCAGTCAGTATCAGCAGATACTTACAAACAATGTTCAAGAATCAGTGACAAAGTTGAAGTTGCGCCGGGGCTGGATACTTCAACAAGACAATGACCCTAAATACTGCTCTAATTCTACAAAGGCATTCATGCAGAGGAACAAGTACAATGTTCTGGAATGGCCATCTCAGTCCCCAGACCTGAATATTGAAAATCTGTGGTGTGATTAAAAGTGGGCTGTCCATGCTCGGAAGCCATAAAATCTGACTGAACTGGAGATGTTTTGCAAAGAGGAATGTTCCAAAATACCTTCAACCAGAATCCAGGCCCTTATTGGAAGCTATAGGAAGCGATTGGAGGCTGTCATTTCTGCAGAAGGAGGATCTACTAAATATTGATGGCATGTTTCTGTTGGGGTGGCCACATTTACGAACCTGCCTATTTTTGTTTAAGTAATTATTGCACAGTTTCTTTAAATCCAATAAACTTCATTTCATTCTCAAATATCACTGTGTTCATCTGCTAAATTATATATTTAACTGAAATTGATGATCCAAACAACCAATGATTTATGAAGAACAATCTTGAAAATTATAAGGGGTGCCAAAACTTTCTCACTCCACTGTATCGGGATAGACCTGCGAAAGAAAAGGCCTGGAGGAAGATTCATGAGAGTTGTCCCGCATTGTGATATTAAACCAAGACTCTTCCACCTATAGCTGGTGGACAAGCGCTGGAAATAGTAGAAAAAAAAAAGAAAAAGAAATGCCTCCCAGTTTGTCTATAGTGAACAAAATGAGCTAAATGTTAGGGGTTCAATGATTCATTTTAGCAATGATTAAATTAGCATAATAGTTTGTGGTTGCTGATTCAATTCCTAAAAACTGTTTTTTGTTTTTGTGGTGGACCAGTTTTGTATTTAACAGAATAAAAGATCCTTCTGAGCTTTTCAGACACACACAATGATGTTAACCCTTGTGCTATCCTAGGCACTTTAACACTGGGAGTGGGGTCATCTAGATACCACAAGACAGTGTGCTGAACTTTTTTCTTCAATGATTTGTGATCTTCACTGGTTTCCATGGATTACATGAAATCCTCTCCACCTTTATCCACCTTTGTCATGGTGGGCATAACACTTCAATGGTCATCTTGACCCCATAGTATAGCACAAGGGTTAAATGGATCGTCTTCAGATGAACCTTTACAGTCCAAGTGTCCTGAAGAACTAGAATCCTGTGTTAGCAGTACCAGGATAACTGAGAATCCCCACATAACGTATAACTTTTTTTTTTAACTTCTGTGATAATCTTTGTAAGAATATGTTCAGCTTAGCTTCTCCTTTTCCCAAATCCACTTTTCAATTTACAGTTTCTTCTCTCTCTCTCTCTTTTTTTTTTAAATAAACATGCATGATTTTAGCACTTTACATTGTCGATACAATGGGAAGACATGTTCATCCCAAACCTTATAGATTTTTCCATCTGTCTGATCTTTTATTCCTTTGCAGAAACTCAACATTTGTTTGTTCTGCCGCCAATGTGAGGGTAAACAGTGTAGTCTGTTTTCTTTGTCGTTTCTTGTAAGGAGCATGTGGGAAAAGAAACGGTCAGAATTGTATTACACTGCTGGGAGTGGAAGCACATTTGTTTGTTGTGCAGATAATTTCTTGAAATCACAAAATCTGGCGCTGGCTCCAGCGGGTGACATTATTTTTTTTAAGAAGCTTGAACATATGATTGTATCCTCTGATAGTTCTTCCTATTTCCCACAAAGCAATTCATTCACAGATGGAAGAAAATGAGTGTCTTTTTTCCAGATTTGCGGGTGTGTGCATGGACACGTACATGGATACATATATTTACTCAGCATCACGGAACAGCATTTGTCTTTATCTACAGAGTTGTTTGAGTAGATTTAAAGTGACAACAGTTTATGAGTACAGGTAAAAGTGGTGGTCTCTGAACAAATTATGGCTTCCTTGGTGAGATTACAGCTGTAGTCTGTTTTTTTTCTAGGAAACAAACTTTTTCTTTTTTTTACTGTTCAAGCTGAAAATGTGTATCTACACCGCTCTTTTTATTTATTCCTTTATAAATTTCTGAGAATAAATCCATTTGTTTTTGACATATATTTTTTAAAAGTACTCCCAGCAGTCTTGAATGTCATTAAGATGTTTCATAGGCTGACAGGAGCTGCCTGAAAATGATAGATTTATTCCTCTTCTTCTTGCTTAGACCTCCATCTCAGCCCAGCTGGGAGGTTTCTTTTGAAAGGAAACCATAAACATAACAGGGAAATCTTTTCTCCTGAAGACATGGTTGAGAAATGAAGCTGGTGTGATCCAAGCGTGTGGACTTGCTCCTCACCGCTGCCGGGAAAAAAGGTTCCTCAAGGCATTGTTGTAGTTTTTATTAAAGGCTGTGTATATGAGTGGGTTGAAGAAGGAGTTGGAGTAACCCAGCCACAGGAAGATGCTCTTCCAAATCGGTGGGATGTCACAGGAGCACAGCGGCACGATCAGCTCGGTGATGAAGAAAGGGATCCAACAAAGTACGAAGACGCCGATCAAAATGCCGACCATGAGCGCCGCCTTTTTCTCTTTCTGCTCACGCCACGTGTCCCCGTCCGTCTGGAAGGTCACAGTAGCGTGTCGTGCAGTGAACACCATCTGAGGCTGCTGCGCTTCGTCTTTTACCTGGTCGATCACAGAATAATTGAGTTAGTCTATTACTTCATTCATCAGTGAAGACAAACCTGGTAAGCTTTGGAACACAGCAGCAATATCTTACACTTCATGGGCCGCAGAGAGGCAATTACTGCAGCGAGCGTTTTATGGTTGCTCAACAAAAGATGAATTGTGTGCTGCTGTGAATCCACAGTTGGATCAACAAGCTGAAGATTATTCATTCAGTTCTTTTGAACGCACAACACAAAGTACACAGAGCTGGAGCAATGTCTTAATCTGCTCTATGCAGCATCCTGTTCTGTGCCATTTCAGTGACTTACCGAGCATCCAGCAGAGAGAAACTCTCTTCTGGAGACCTCCTTCAGTTGGAAAGTTAGTTGTTGCCAAGCACAACGTCAAGCTTTCTGCTCCTCTATCTGCTGGTAAAGCGTTCCAATTCAGATCTTTTTCTTTCTTTTGTTTAAAAACCTTCTGCCAAACTAGGGGGGCCTTGATCACTCTTGTGGAATCAATCATTGAATTAATTTAGGTCAGTAACTGATGAAGAAAATCCAGTCACAACAAAGACAAACATGAAAGCCTGCTGGTGTTAAGAATGGGAATTAAAGTTCAATGGGTAGTTTAAACGGAGGCAGTTCATCCATTTAAAGCAAAGTGTGCAGGAGATTGTCCAAAAGTAAGACTTCTGTGCCGAAAAGTTTAATGGAAGTTGGGATTTGTATCACTCTAAAACTTCAAAAAGAAGTAAGTATTGGTAAAACTTAAACTCTAGGTTTGTAAAAGAGTTAAAGATAATATAACTTTTCTCAGAAAAAGCAGCAACAAATTGGCTTTAATGAAAATTTTGTTTTTGATGATGATGGAGGACATATATTAAAAAATTAAGCTCTTATTCTAATATTTTTGAAACTGGAGCTTGTTTGTGACTCACGGCCACAAGCTCCCTGACCCAAACATGGAGGAGAAGGGGGGTGGAGTTGCTCTCTACCAACCACTGAAGGAAAAATGAGTAAAGAACCTTATTCTGTTTTTAACAGCTGCTTGAAATTGTAGTAAACTTGAGTAATGTTGGCGCTGCCATCAGTGTGTGAATAGATGAATGGGACTGTGACTGTAAAGTGCTTTGGGCCTTCTAAGTAGGTAGTAAAGCGTTATATAAGTATACAGCATTTAATATTTATTTATAGTCCTGCTATGGGGGTCAGAGTTTTTTATCAAGATGATAGCTGTCCAATAAAGAAACCCCTGAGCCCCATATTAAAAGAGTCTGCTGAGGTGACATGATAAGCCAAAAAAGTTTAAAAAATATTGAAAATATGACATGAATGTGTTTCACTTTTAATATCAGGCTGGGACAACACACATGAACATTATTTAAAAAAAAGTTAAAATCACAACACAAAGACTACTAGGGAATAACCTACAACCACTGCATAAATTTGACAGTTTCCACTTTAAGCCCCACTCCTAAGAAAATCTGATTTTTTGTGTTTTTATCATGCTCTTGTGGCATTTTTCTGATGACATAGGACCTGTATTTGGAAAATGAAGCTTAAAATTGCATTTCTAAGTATTTCTTCATTAAAGTCTCTTGCAAATCAGGAGCAGACAAAAAAATGGCTGTTGAAAAAAAAGCGTATCTGTGACGTATAAAATACACTGGGTTGGCCACAAGCTTCATTCTTATTCATCCATCTTTATAGACAAATATTCATTCCTCTTTGAAACTGTTTTGTCCCTTTTGGAGTCACAGGCTGCCGGAGCCTATCCCGGCCACTTGTGGGAAAAGGCAGGTTGCCAGTCTGTCGCTGGGCCACAAATTACGCACCCATGCACGCTCACATTCACACCTAAGGATTAACCAATTAACCTGAAGCATTTTTTTTCCACTGAAAGGTCCCATATTGGTGTTTCAGGCCTTCTTGCTAAGAGGCAAGAGCGCTATCCACTGCGCCACCATGCAGCCCGTTATAGACAGAAAACTAAATCCATGTATGTGTTCTTTTTCCTATTCAGAGGTGGCAAACTGTAGAGCTGAATAACCATTTTTGTTGGACCTGTAATACTAGGTTGGGGCTGTAAGCTAGTGGGAGAGCGTGTAAGCAACAGGAAAGGGGGTCGGGGTTGCTCTGCACCAATGGTCCCGCCCACAAATCAGAACTACTGCCACTCTGCAAAAACTAAAAAAATTTGTTTTTGGCTAAAAACAGGAAAATCATAATTAAAAGACCACTGGGAATGCTTTTGAAATAGATCAAAAGATGATTGGAGTGGGACTTTGAGCATAAATAGACATTCCGTAACACAGAAAAGTAATGCAACATGTCATGTACTGACAACGTAGACAAAGAGATCTTGAAAAACCGAGGGCGGGACGTTATCTGTCAGCTTGTTTTAGATGAGGGAGAAGCAGGAGGATGAAAAACAAGCTTACAATAACTATGAAATGCAAGCATATTGGCACATAGGTTTAATAAAATATTTAAAACAGCCTGCTATTACTTTAAAGACAAGATAGAAATTCGAGTTTAAAGTTTTAAGCTTTCTAATCTCCTTTCTTCTCTACAAGGGCCAAAGGCACTCATTTCATTCAGAAGTAGGGGTAGATGAAAAATTCAATGAGTGATAGTACACGTGAAGAATAATACTTTGTTAACTAGAAAGGACAGGACTGGAAACGGAATCAATAACCTTCAAGATAAAAAAGGTGTAACTACTTTGAATCGAGGCTGTCAGGTTGGCATTAGTGTCAGCGTCGGCGTAAAACCAAAATGGCGTGAAATGAACAAAAAGCTTTTAAAGCAGTTTTGACAACTTTCCTTGATGTGCAAAACTTTAGTGTTTGCCTTAGGCTCTGAAACAAAATACATTTATGGCAACAAGTTGACAATGATCGTTCCTGAAAAAGAGAAAGTGTTGAAAAGATGGAAAGTAAATGCTTATTCCGTTTGACCAAACCTCTTTGTTCCAAAAAATAGAATTTAATCTACTTTCTGTTTCTGGTTTGCCTACTTTACTCTGCCTTCATGTTTATAACTGAAGTGCAGAAGCACAACATCAAGGAGGTTGTTTTTGATCTAGACCAGTTTCGTATTGACATTTACTTACACAAAAAGCAAATGTCTCTTTAAAATAGAGGAAGTGCCTTGTAGCTCATAGAAGGTCAGCACGATACTTGCACTGTATATTTCCACATTGCTTTTTGGTGAGCCTGTAGAGGACACAGCGCCTGCACACGGCGCAAGGAAGCTGTTAGTGCTGCACAAGTGATAAGTCTGCACTCCTTGTGTGCAGACTGACTGTTAGAATTTAGGAAATTATACATGTAGTTTGTGTTAACGTCCTATAGATACGTTAATATCCTGTGCACACTCCGTGTATGCAGCCTTTGAGCGGTGTCAGTTAGGAGCCAATGCATTCACCTTACTAATGACTGACGTATTTTTTGGAGTAGAAGTTGTGGTGTTTTGCATTGTTTATGCCAGGGGTGCAGCTTAAATGTGATTTTTTTTTTTTTATAAATAGGTTTATGCATTTGTTATTTTCCCCTCTAACTAACAGTTACTAGAGGGCACTACAGGTGATTATATCAGTATTTGCCACTAACAGCACACAGAAGAAGCGCCACTTAGTCTGATCAGCGGGTCAAATCCAAAACAAACAGAGGAGAATCTGATCATTTTCCTCCAGAACTTTATATTTTTCGTATTTGGATTGTGAATTTATTATTCTTGTTTTTATTTTTTCCCTCCTTGTGCAAAAAAATAAAATAATAAATGTGGCACAGTAAGTCAGACAAAAGTAAGACAAAAGTAAGACAAAAGTAAGACAAAAGTACCGCTGAAAGCTGCCATCGTTCAGATGCAGCTCCTGCAGTAGATGGTGAACCTCCCTGCACTGAGAGAGTCTCTGAATGATCTCATGATCCCAGACATGGAGACGTGATTACCGATGCTTTTGTAGAACTCTTCAAAATAAATGATCTTGATCTTTCGATTTCATCCATGTTTTATCCATGTCTTCCATGCATTGTAAATGAGATACATAGTTGAGATGCTTCCATGTAGAACCGAGGCTGAAAACCTTTGACGAGCAGCAAATTTGACGTGCATTGAAAGAGAGGCAGCAGACACAAATATTTTTGCCTGATTCACAATCGGTGTGAAAGCAGCATGATTTGGTTCAGAAGAATCTTTCTTCTCCCAAAAGTGCAAATTAATCTATAGTGCGACTTATATATGACCTTTTCTTCTTTATAATGCACTTATTGGCCACTGCTACTCATACTTAGGAGCAACTTATATTCAGAAAAAATATGGTGGATTGTGGCGTTAGGGCACCATACAACAGCATCACCTGTACATCATCAGTGTTTGTAACTTCCATTATCCTTATAAATACTTCAAGACACATTTATCACACACACGAAAATGGAACATTCCATTTTCATGACTTCCCTTAAAGTGGACTCAAGGGTGATGAGACTGATCCTGTCCACGACCCTCCGTGGGTCCAGACCACCCGGGCCCGTGTACGGGTCAACCCCTGTATGGGTGCATGTGATAAAAACCAACATAACATGACAGAAGTGTTGTGTACTCATGTCTGTGTTGCACTTTTAAGTGACCGTTATTGCTCCAAGCGTGAATTTACTTGTCAGACTTTGAGAAAGTGGCAGAATAAACTTGGCTTGGTTTACTTTCTTGAACTATTTAGCCATGGTTTAGTGTCAAAAATAGTTAACACTATTATTTCACACTTACAAGAAATCCCAATGAGCTTCTTTTTCAAAACTACCAACTAGCAGGAATGTGCAAATGTGATTATGACTCCTCCAGACAACATGTTTTTCTGTCTATTTGAAGTGTTCGATCAGCATCTGCAATTACCAGAAGAACGTTGATGTACATTTTCTTTTTGCTTCATTTGTACAGCATTGCAAAGCTTGAGTTCATATAGTGTGACACATTTATGTGTTTTTCAGTTCTAACTCATTTTGCTTCAATTGAGTTCAAGTGTTGTCAGAACTAATCAAACGTCAGTGAAGGGCAATGATTTAGAATCTATTGCACATACATTGCAGCTTTGCATGCTGAGGAAATCATCAATATTTATAAGAGCGGGAATGAAAATGAAAAATCAAACGAGATTTCACAAAATCACTGAAGGGGAGTGTGTAGATTAGGCTTTTATATTAAATATATATAAATTTCCTTTCCTTTCACTGGAATCAAACGTTCTGTTAACAAGTGTTTGCAGGAAAAATTAATAGTTGCACCTTTATTTGACATTAAAAAACATGCAAATAGAACATGCATGCAGCTTAATTGCACGCTGCAATGAAGGTTACAAACAAGAAATTGAACAAGAACTCCTGGCAAACCAATTATAGGGGAAAAAAAGAACTCAGAGGGTTAAGTATGGAGTTTTATCCAGGAGGTGATAAGCTTGGTGTAGCATGAAATTACTGAAAGTGAACATTGGGAAACAACTAGCTTGCCTCTGTCTAAAATAAATACCAAGTCAACAGCCTGACACGCTTTCCTTGGAAGATGAATCAGAGCACACACCGAAGCATGAAAAGGAGGATTGTTAAATTTTGTGCCACAAATGGTACATTTCACCACCAAACAGGGCCTGGGAGCAATGGGACTCAGGTCATCGCCAAGAGGTTGCCAGGCAATCAGTGAGGACCTCAAACTGATGGAAGACACGTTTGAAGGTGCTCCTAAAGCTTTATGAAAGCAAGAGTTAGGACAACAAGAGTCTCCACTTCTCAGTCATTTATCAAACAGCAGATAAAATTTAGTAAATGCTACAAGAAGTTTTCATATGAATAAAAAGAACAGAATAAATCCTATTTATTATGAACCGAGTGGAGGTTTTTGTTCCCTGCGTGCATATTTGAATAAACTTGAATTGTTTTAGGAAACAGTTTTATTGCCTCTGCAAGAGGGTTCTTTGTGCAACTAGGTCATGAATGCATGCAACACACTTATTAATAAACTATTTCTGCAGTAATGTCTGTCTGTCTTAAAGTCTGTGTGGGAGTTTGGATGGATGGGGGCAGGAGGTTTATTTTCTTTGACACTACTGCACATATCCTTGCTCTGCTACAGTCTTTGCTAAAATTAATTTACTCTGAAAGAAATGATGAAAGTAAACGTTGCAGAGAGACTAAAACAATCCAACAGTTTGCTGTGGAAAATCAACTCTTTGAAAAGAAGACATTGCCTAAATAATTGATGCTGCAACTTGACTCAAAACTGATTTTATTTTCTAAGAAGTTCTCCTTGATTGTAACCTCATTCCTTTAGCAAAATTAATGCCAGGTCTACACTGCAAAAAGAAATGATCATACAAGAAAAATAAGAGTCAATCTTGCTTTCCACAAAATTTGAATATCACGGAAAGGTCAATTCATTCCCATAATTCCATTGAATAAAAGTGAAACTTTTATAAAATGGACTGTGACTTAATTTCAAGTTTATTTTTTTACATAAATTTTAGCTCATAAAACCCACAAAAACAGAATTTTATAGAATTTGAATACTGTGGAGAAATCTGCTCAATTTTTGCGGAGCCTGAATATTTTAACCAAATAATCATCAACTAAACTCAAAGCACCTTAACAGGTTCCCCAGATGTCATTGAATGGGTTCAGTATGGTTCAATATAGGGAAGACTTCAGACTTGACAACTAGCCAGAAGATCATCACAGATCCCCTCTATAGTAAGCCACAAAAGTTCCTATAGCTAAGGAGGCTGGCTGTTCACAGAGCGCTGTGTCCAAGCAGAACCACGAAAAGAGAAATGTGTCAGGAGAAGATGTAGCAGGAAAAGGGATGACAGTGGGCTTCAGTGGATCATCAAAAGACAACATTCAAGAACCTGCAGACATCCAGAAAGAGTGGGATGAGTTGGAGGAAAAGTTTAAAAAACCACCACATTCACAGAAACGGTAGGGTTTCTTGGGTCAAACCACTTCTGAGCCTGAACCAACTGAGGAAACATCTCAACTGGGCCAATGAGAAGAAGGACTGCTTTGGCCAATGGTCCGAGGTACTTTTTTTTTCTGATGAAAGGAAAGTGTACTTTTCATTTGGGAATTAAGGGCCAACGGTTTGGAGGAAGACTAGTGAAAAGCAGAAACCAAGCTGTGAAATCTCCACAGTCACTCATGACAACAAACTTGCCGAACCTACACCTCATTGAAAATGTATGGGATGTTATGAAGAGGAAAATAAGGAGCACAAGAACAAAGTAGAGCTGATAGCAAGCACCAATCGAGGCAGTTATTAAGGCAAAAATTATTCCCAACCAAGTATTGAAGATGACATATCATTTTGAAAGTTCTTTATTTTGATTGGATCATAATCTTTGTTTTTTTTTCTTTCTGCAAAAACTGAGGAGTAAATGGTGATTTCTCCACTGTATTCTAATGTTCTGAAATCCTGTTTTTGTGAGTTTTACGAGCTGAAACACAAATTTATGTAAAAATGAACAACTAAATAGTTGAAATGAATTAAAAAGTGGGCCCTGAATCTATATTCCATTAAAGTTGAATTATTTTAAATGAAATTATGGAAATTAGTACACTTTTCCATGATATCCAAATTTTTTTGAAAAGGGTCTGTATATCAAGGTCATAGCAGCCATCGAATGATTCATATCTTTCGAAAACAACGTTTGTTGGTGGTATACCATTTAAAAACAAACTGGAATTACTATACGTTATCTGTTGGGGGGGGGGGGGGGGGCTAATTGAGGGCCAACTTAGTTTTCATAGGGGAAACTTGACTGACAGAATGTTGGGTAATGCAGTATGGCTCACACACAGACCTTTATGCGCGCTGATTAGATAAACGGCAAAGCCTGGAGGGTGCAGTGGCCCATTAACGATGCCGGAGATGATATTTACAGCCTTCTACCTTCGGCCTACGCACATCAACGAGCTGATGGTGATGAGGATGATGGCTCCAATTATTTTTCCGTATGCTAACGAAACACATACTTGTATCTTTCTCTGATTACTAATGAACGTCTTATCAAGGACAGTGGCAAACAGCAGCACAGCAAATCCCTGTTTGAAGAGGAGAGGCATTAGTTCTTAGACGGTGTGATCATTTATCACAGGAAAAGACTGATGATCGTGTTTTTATTTGTCAAAATCAGGAGTATAAAGAGAAAGATGAATGTTCACCTCTGCCATTGGAGTGATGGTATTCGTCTTTCGGGAACCGATCCGAAACTTGGCTGCTTTGTAGATCTTCCAGTAAACAAACAGCACCACACAGAGTGGAAGGTAAAACGCTCCAAAGGTGGAGAAGATGGTGTAGGAGGGCTCTTGGCTCACTTGGCACTTCATTCCCTCTGAGTATGTCTCTCCCCAGCCAAAAAGAGGAGACAGGGAGATGATGGATGACAGAAGCCAAGTGAGCGCGATCATCACATTGGAGATCTTTTTGCGAGTCTTGAGCGTGTACTCCAGATGCCTGGTGATGGACCAGTACCGGTCCAACGCAATGGCTGTCACGTTCCAGATACTGGCTGTGCAGCAGAGAACGTCAAATGAGATCCACACCTGACACAGCACACGACCCAGTTTCCACAACCTGCCGTTCAGCTCGTGGACCAGACTGAGCGGCATGACCAGCGCAGCCACCATCACGTCCGAGATGGCCATGGAGGCCACCAGGTTGTGAGGGACTCGGTGAAACGTCCTCACCCTGAGGATAGTCACCAGCACCAGCAAGTTCCAAACAAAGGTGGCCAGTACCAGCATGGCTAGTAAAGTGAGAGTGAGCACGCTAAAGACGGAGAAGGGTCTGTAGATGTTCCCCCCGGAATCATGGCCGTCCACGGCCCCAGAGAGGTTAGCTGTGAGTGCGCTGGCGTTGGTGCTTGTCATTGTGAGCGCTCACGACCTCACAGCCAAGGGGCCAGAACGTTCAGAGACGGTCTCTGCAGACAGCTGCTGCATTCTGCTGAAAGGCAGAAAGAGGTAGCATCAGACACAATTGTTCTCATGCAAGCAACAACAATGTGGGCTAAAGGCTAACGTTGCAACACTCTTGGAATTGTGAGGTCCACAGCTTATTTTTACACATAGGTTCAAATTGACTATACTGCTCATTGTGTCACTGACAAGAGAGGTGGTTCAGTGATTTGCTCACAAAAGTAAAAAGCACTTCAGTTTCTCATTTCAGCCGTCAAGCAACCTGCCTTCAACTTTCAAGTGCAATTTCATCAGCCGTTAAAAAGGCTCCAAAGTACTCGGCAGCAGAAAAAGACCATTAATATTCAGTTTCATCATCCTACAGCTTTTGATTCCTTAGTATCAAAGTCGCAAATTTGTGATACAAAATGAACAATTTATTTCAGGATGTCAGATTCGTCAGGATGCGCGGCTGAGATTTCTGCAGAGGAAAGCGGCAGTTTTTTTTTTTTTTTGGGTGCCTAAAAAGTGTCTGAGAGGTGATCTATTTTAACCCAGTTCTGCCTACATTGGGAGCCAGGCAGGGGAGAGATGTGACCTGCCAGCCGTATCAAAACATTCACAGGAGAGACCCAACAAGCTGCTAAGTCTTGCGCTGCACATTGTTCCCCACTGCAGAAACACTGCATCTCCAAGCACGCCTACTGTCTGACAGCTCCTTGTATTGATCTCTACAGCATGTAACTTTTATAAACAGATTCATCTATGTATGTGCACATGAAATGCATAAAAGGCCAATCTTCAGCTGCACAGGTTCTTGATTAATATTAAAAATCCATCAGTTTTTCTCATTGCTGCGATAAGAGCCAATACTAGCGAACATCAATTATTGCATGGATTTGATTTCCTAAAACAGATGAGCCTGATTTATTTATCGCACGTGATCTCTTTTGAATATTGGATAATAAAACATGCATTAACTTTACCTGCTTTAGTGTATTAATGCTTCAAGCCATCCTTTCTCAGAATAACAGAGCTCAAGTTGTTAGCTTGACCTCAATGTTTGAGGTCGATATGTGTCTTAAATATTAAATAATTCATTTTCAAGATCTTCTGATTTGACATTTATGAAGTACTCCATTGCTCTCAAAGCAGATTAAAATTAATTGTGCAAATAAATGCACAAGTTGACATCTAATCACCTGCATTCACACTTGTGACCATTTTACCTCTCACAGCATCACTTCAGGATTAAACAACAAACGCTAATCAAAGTTCAAAGCAACTTTTGTCCAACAGATCATCAAGTAAGACTGTTTATCAAAATCATGCTCTCTCATGGCTCCATCAGGTGGATTTGCAGGCTTTCGGTCACAGCTTTAATACATCCTAGCAGGTACCGGTACTTGAGGGGGAAACCATTTCTCCATCAGCATTGGAAGTAAACGGCATGTGACACCATCTCTGAACACCCCCCTCCACCCCCCCCACCCCCTTCCTGGCCTGTAATCATTGGCTGCAGCCCTCACCAATAAACTCTGCACTTTCCTTCTGCCTGCTTTCATCAGCGAAGCCTAATAACAAGCTTCGGAATTGGACAACTGTGATGAAAGGAAGAGGCAATAAAGCGAGCGGCGTTCAGAGACGCAATCCTGCAATAATTCTGCTGTCATCGCAGGTCAGGTGCTTCGACCGGCAGCTGCCACTCACTCCGACAAGATCCTGCTGCTAAAAAAAAAAAAAAAAACACATGCAAAACCTGTAAATGCATATGGGAGAGGAGGGAAAGGAGCAAACGCTGAGGGGAGGAAGAAATACCAGGATTAACAGCTTTTGGCAACAAAAGCATTAAGTGAAAACACCGCTTGATATGTTCCAGAAGCAGCTGCCTCTCTGGGTATAGCTGAAATGCTCATGTGGATTTCAATTAGCAGCTATGGATGGTGATTAACATCTCATTAACCATCAGAAGGTATCTTCTTTTACATTTTAGCTGGGTATATGGGCATGCAAATTGGTGTAACGGTGAAGAATTTTCCCAATCCTGACAGAGCTGTGGGAGGAAGATGCTGTATTTCATTGCTAGTTAAAATTCTGCAAATCCATCATGCATTTAATCCCCCGCCCCAACTCCTGCATAGCACCAGATCCTTCAAAAACACATTGTTAAAAGAGTCAACAAACTCACACGGTTGTGTTTTCCTGTTTGTTCAAAGCAACCTTTCTGTTTCTGATTCTCTTTGTTGATGCCTCTTTTATCAGAAGTCACAAAAACTGCAGATTTTTGACATCTCTATTTGTTTCCAAATGTCAAAGCCATTTCGCTGTAAAATTGCAGCCATGTGAATGGCTTGTGTCAGTGCAAACGTCTCTGTGAAGAAAGTCTTGTGTGTTCAGCTGTTCCACTATTTTTCCAAGGAGTTTTCTGAAAGGCTGACATTAGCTGAGGCGGAGAGATCATGCAGATCTAGACTTTTATAGAACAATAAAAAAAAACTTAAAAAAGAATGATGAAAGCTTTTCTTGTCAAATTCACTTCTTTTGGGGTGCATCTCCTTCAGAAATTGCTCATTGGGTTAAACAGATTCGTTGGATTCCTGTGAATTTTTATTTCAAATCACAAATTTATCCTTTCAAAATGCACCCTTTGCTGTGACTATTTCTAACTGCAAATGGACAATGAGCATCTGAGAAAAGCCTCCTCACTTTTCAGCCTCACGTGCTTTATTAGGATTCGTTTCTATCACATAAGAAGGCTGCGTGGATCAAAACTCACCCCAGTAGTGGTTATGCAAAACGCAGTCCTCTGCTGTGTCTGATGTCTTCATGGAAATTCACTTTTTTGCTGCTCCTTCAGCGGAGTGGCTGAGCCGCCCGCGTGCGCCCGACAGCAGAGACGCACCTCGCGCTGAGGAAGGATACAGCATTGCTGGACTGAACCACAGCGCGATCGGAGGGGGGTGGGGGGATGAAGTGGTTTTCTGACTAACTCACACAGAAATTCTGTATTTTTCTGCGCGCATCGGAGATTTGAGCGTCTCCGCATCATCTGAGCGCGCAGCTTTATTTTGAGACATTAATTTTAACCGTACACTGATGGATTGGGAAGATCATGCTGCTTCGTGATGGATGATCCTCGCTTTCGCACTTTATCCGTCCACATCTGTTTCATTAGTTCTGTTTGGGTTTTACGCCAATAAAGTGAGATTTTCATCAGAATTTATAATGCCAGGCTGGAACTGTTGAAGCAACTGGCACCCAGCTGTCAATAAATGGAAGACCAAAATAGTTCAGAGCTGTGCCCCCCCCCCCCCCCCCCCCCCATGCGAACTGCCTGTTTATCATCACACACACACACACACACAGACTGTGTGATGAATACAGCCGTGTAGGGTTTGTGGTTTCAGCACTGTGGTCAGCGCCAAGGGACGCCAGGTCATTACTGTCACATAAAAAAGCCAATTTATTTCAGCACATCCTGCAAGAAATCACACGGTATCCATTGGAGCTTTAGCGGAAATGTTTTTTTTTTCTCAGCTTATTTTTAGTCAGATTTAATTCAATTTTAGATCATCAGTTTTAATTGCTTAGACAAGTATTTCAGAAAGCAGAAACTCCAGTTAATGTGAGACTTAAAGCTTTCCAAAGGCACGAACACATCTTATTTGAAGACTCACTCCAATCAAAATTGCGTTTTTGGTGTTTTTGACATGTTCTTGTGGCATTTTTCTCATGATAGACGACATCTATAAAGAATTTTAAGGTTAAAATTACATTTCTGAGTAGATGAAAAAAGAACATTTAAAAAAAGGCTTATTTGTGAGAGGGGCACAAGCTCCCTGCTCCACTCTATTTTGATTGATCCACTTGTTGACAATTAGATCCATGTAGGCCTTTGTTTTCCTTGTCTTATCTGGCATCTGGCTCAAAACTGTACAGCTTAATGGCTCCGATATTGCGCGCCATTTTTGCTGAACCGCAAAAGTTAGGTTGGGGTTGTAAGGGATTGTAAGCTACACGGAGAGAGTGTGAACAAAGGGATCATGGGCATCGGGGGTGGGGGGGGGGGGGGGGGGGACGACGACGTGTAAAACCCAGAGGTTAATTTTTGATAAACTCCTGCTGCTCAGCACAAAATATGTCCTAGAAAATGACACAGTTTTTTACATATATGGATAAAAATGACAAAATCATAATTAAAAGGCCACTAGGATTTAGGATTGAAACGCAATGTTTCAAGGTAAAATAAAAGTTGCAGAATTTTAATTGTGCATTGATGGAGGCTCATGGCTTCATGCACTCCGTCTAATCAGTCCTGTGCTGTGGTGTGTGGGAGTTAGGCACCAAGTGGGGCATCCAGTTAGCTGCTGTTTTAACTCCTACATGTGCTTGTCACTGATAAAGGTTAGGTTTTTCTCCCGAGCCATGTTTGCCACTTTGGACACTTCAAAGTTTTTTATCTTCCCCTCCAAAGCTCCAAAACATTTTCCCCAAATAAACAAAAAAAAAAATTGGCCCACCAAGTGGGATTTTCTGCACAAACTGGAGACCTTTCCCTCCTTCCAGGCTGTCTTCTTTTCCAAACTAAGTTGCCTCTGACGGTTTCTCCTCCAAAAGATTTGGAAAGAAAAGGTGCTCGATGCTTACTGAGTTTCTAGCTTTTTCAGCTGGATTTCCCTGAGTTCCAGCAAAAACAAGGCAGTGCAGGATGGGTCTAAACAAAAAAAAAGAAGACTTTACAAATTTTCTTGACTTTGACCACATTGTTCACAGTTTCCATATTTACCTTCAGTCATCACTGCAGAAGAGGGGGATCTGAATGATGATGAGTTCAGCCTTACTGCTTTAATATTAACATTATATCCATGTGTCTCACTTTTTCCCCACATCTAGTTCCCTACTATCAGTCATCAGGTTATCTCACCTCTGCTGCCTCTTCTCCCCAGCCAATCTGTTAGTGCTAGAGGTGTTTTAGAACCAGGATATTCTTCTATGACTTTCTCCTTCCTCTCCTACAGCTATTTCAAATCCCAGTGGCAGAACCACTGCACACTCGTAAAGTTGTTGGACTTGGAGTAAATGTTTATGCTCTTCCTGAATAGATTTCTGTGACTGAGGGCAACTCAGAACATGACCACAAACCAAACAAAAGCCACAAAACCCTTACAAATACATGTTCAACTTCTAGATAATTAAACATAATTAAAGTTTTTCTGTTGTTGTTGTCCTTTCGGCTTTTCCCATCAGGGGTCGCCACAGCGAACGAGTCGCATGGTAAACTTGGCAATGTTTTACGCTGGATGCCCTTCCTGACGCAACCCTCTCAAAGCAACCGGGCTTGGGACCGGCACAGAAGTAGAGAAGGGAACAGGGAGCAGCCCAGAGTTGAACCCTGTTTTCACAGACGGAAGGCGCCGCAAACCAGCACGAGCTAAACCGGCTATAATTAAAGTTTTTCTAAGCTTCAAAAATAATTTTTTTATGTTCATTCAGAAAAGTTTTTGCTTTAAATGTTTACATCACTTCAGTCATTGATGCAGTTTGAAATCCCACCTCAGGAGAAGAGGGTATCTGAATGTTGATCTGAATTACTCACAGACAACCCTGAATGTTATCTGTGAGTAACATTAAGTCTCAGAACTTATTTTGACACCAATCACCACTGATCTGATGAAAAAAAAAACTGTTATGGACAGAATTTAGTTTTCATATGCATTTTACAATTTTACAAATTTTTAAAACTGATCTATTTAATGAAGTTGGACGGCTGCCAAAAAAGTATAGCCAGGAGCCCAAACAAATCATTTCAATTCATTCAAGTGATTCAAAATGTTAGACAAAGAGTTTTGAAAGGTTCTGAGACATTGTCCTCCTTGGTTAACATATAAAATCTTAAAGGGCAAAGTTCAGTTCTGCTGTAAAAGTCTTTATATGTAGATCTGAAAGAAGCTGACAGCTAAAGAGTGGATGCAGAGACTTAATTGCAGTTTCCAGAATGTCAAGGTCAGAAATTGGAGGCAAAGCTTTTAGCTTTCAGGTTCATTTTCAATAAAACAGCTCCCTGTTAAACAGATAGGCGGACACATTCCATTTTCAAGACTAGGAGTTAAACTGACATTTTAAAATGAGCCCAGGTCAAACTGATCTTTTTAGCTCTATTGACTTTCAGGAGGGTTATGTATTCTTTATGCATTTATTTTTTTTAACTTTGGGTCTATTTTAAATTTCTGCTTGCATGCTGACTAATTTGAATTTCCTTGCCATTTCCAAAAATAATGGATTTGGCCAACAACCAGCTATAAAACGGGCTCACAAATAATTAGAAAGGGTTTTAAATTATTTTTTTTAAGTTAAAATGTGCTATATTTACAGAGCCTCTATAGTCCTAAAAGTGTAATTTCATTTGTTTTGGAGCAAATGAATAGAATAAGTCTGCAAATCGGATACAAAAAATACAGGGAGGGTTTTAGTTGGATGGAAAATCAGGTAAGACTATTTGGCTTTTGTTTTCAAATATGCTGAAGTACGCTGCGCACTGGCATAAAATGTGCAAAGTTAAGTTGGGTTTTGTCAGATGCATAATTTGGTCACACAACGTACCAGCGAGAGACAATTTAATTTGAGTAAAAACACATGATTTTTAAATGAAGAACACATTAACTTCTTTTTGCTCCTTAATCATCAAATGTCATTGTGACAGAAAAGGACCCTCTGTACTTAAGCTACTTTCATACAATAATATTCCCACAATGCAGGAATGCAAAGTTTAAATTCTTAGTCTGATTTGTTTTGCATTCACACATGTGGATCTAAAGCTGCGTTCACACTGCCGGTGTTCAAGCGACCACTTTGAACGAAAATTCTATGTAAACACGTCCAAATGCACCATTTGTGCTTCCGCGTTCAAAACTCCCGGGTTCTTGCAGGTTTCTACTGTACACAGAAAACACATGGCCATTGAACGCATGTTGCAAGTTAAACCAGGTTGTACTTTGACCAATCAGAGACTCTGATTTGTTAGTGACATTTAGCTAGCATCCCTTTTAATTCACAGAAGTGCAAACCGTTTGATCATGATGGAAAAATCAATAACTGCGGTCTGTGCCTGTCTAAAATTATGACACCAAGTCTTACATATTTCACAATAGAGCTGTGAAAGAAAAAGCCTGGAGCAAGATTTGCAAGATTTGCTCCACTTGGACAATTCACACCAAGCCTCTTCCAACTAGTATCGGGTAGCAACAGTCCAGTGTGAACACCATATGCTAAATTCGCATTCAAGAAGCCTGGAGTGTATCAAACTGCAAGGAAGAATCCCACAGTTCCAAACCCTGATTACTTGGGGGCAGTGTTTTCTGACCATAGTGGGGGAAAAAGCTAGAAGAAAATCTGTGAATTCCCCCAACTTTCTGGTTATTATGTTGCATTAAGTGCACAAGGGAACAGAATTCAAATATGTGGTCTGCATCAGAGTTCAGATGAGTTTTCACATTTGAGATCTCATACAGCGTATATTTGTCACAATTAAGCTTTTTTCATCTGCTCCTGATTCACAACAATTTACATAAAATAAAATAATAACTCAAAATACAGTTTTGAGCTTAATTTTCTCAGCAACTGTCCTCCGACATCAAAAAATGCCACAAGAACATGTTAAAAACAGCACATTTCCATTAAAGTGGGTCTTTACATGTCAGGAACTCCACTCAAATGAACACTTGAATGCATCTTAAGTGTGGCTCCACCCTCATCCTTAACACTCAGCACCTGTGAGTTCTTCTCTCACCTGTTTGCTGTCGATGGTTCTGCTGAGAAGCTGAGACTGATTCTTGTTCCCAGAATTTGCTTTCAGGCTGGTAAATTGGGTTTGGATTGCATCTTTTCACCTTCTCTCAGGTCTTGCTGCTGTTTTTTTTTTTGCCCTCTTTTGTTTGGGGTTTCTTTTTTCATAACATTTGCTTTTTCCATACATTTTTGAATTTGATCCCTTTTAAGCTGCTTTGTACTTCTATACATAAGTCACTCGCTGTTGTCCTGGTCAATACATTTTGTTCAGTAGTTTTCCTTCTTTGTCCTTTGTAACTGGATTCGGTTTTGGTCTGCATTTCCATTGCTGAGATGATCTTTGTTTGTAAAGCTTTATCCAGGTTTAGTTTGTTTTTCTGCTTATCAGAAAGCTGGATGTCCTTGAGTGGCTAAGCTAGTGCGTCCCCCTCTGTGCGCGCGTGCATGTTCCAGACTAAGTTTCTGGGTTCTCAGGGGTCACAAGGGGAGGTTAGTGGTATTTCTGGATATTCTTTTTCAGAAAGTGGCCCTCCAGCAGATTTTTTCCCATCATTCAAGAACCTCTACTTCCATTTTTGCCTTCAGATTGCCTACCGACTGTCTGATTTATTTATCATAGATGTGAACCCGTGAAACTGTTTTCCTTCATTGCCAGGTGGCATTGTTGGATTTTTGCTGTGAAGGTTCAGAATAATTATTTCTATATTCAGAAGAGCTAGCTGTGCCTCTGCCTCACAAGCCTCAACATGCAGCTCATCAGGATAATCCACAAATATGGAAGCTCGTATTTATCGGATCCTCTCAAACATTTTATCCACTTTTCTGCTACAACTCCCTCGTTTAAGTGATAATCTATAGAATAACATCACCCTAGTAGCTGCTAATACTTTGAGGCTACTTTAATTAGGAATATCAAATCTTTCTAATTAGAAAGTGTTCATTGTGAGCCACTTGACTCACTGAAGTGTTTTTGTTCATTCAGGTGTAATACTAAGGCTCTTTTCACTAAGCCGTTTGATCCTAAGGTGCAAAATTCCACTGCAGTAGATTAAGAAACCACAGTCACCGTCTCTGCAGCATTAATTTAGCTCTGCATTTAATTGTGTCTGCGCAGATGGAAATGTCCCCCCACACTGTGTTTCTGAGCAGCTGTGATTCACATCGCACTTGTTAATGCAAACATCACACGTCTTTGCTCGGCCCCCTCTTCACGGTGCAGAGTCCAGTCTTTCCACTCCCGCTGTACATATCTCTGACCTTGTCCTGCAGTACTTGCCTGTCCCCATAAATCACAAGCCTTCAAATCCGGCTATTACAACCAGAACGTACTGCTGTCAGCCGCTGTGGCTTGACAGCAGCTCCTGGAAAATGACTATTGGCAAGATACAGTCAATATTTGATTTTTTTTGTTTTTGTTTTATGTCAACATAGTCACGAAAAATAAATAAATAAAAATGGGATGAAAATGTTTAAATATTTAATAAATGCATTCCTAGATGTATTTTTTGTGCACCAAACTTTAAACTTCTGGATTAAACTAAAGTTTATTTTTTCCTTTACTTTCTGTTAAAGATTGGCTATATAGACCCTCTGGAATTGAACAAAACCAAGGATCACCAGCAAGCAAATTGAAATGGTACTTTGTGTAAGCACCAATCTTTTAGCAAAAGTGTTTAACCCTTGTGCTATCCTAGGCACTTCAACGTTGGGAGTTGGGTCATCTAGACCCACTAGACAGTGCTCTGAACCATTTTTCTTCAATGATTTGTGATCCTGGTGTCCATGGATTACATGAAATCCTCTTCACCTTTATCCACCTTTGTCATGGTAGGGAGAACACGTCAATGTAAGGGGGGGGGGTCATCTAACGTAGCACAAGGGTTAATAAGTGAGTTAGAGTTTACTCACATTGGTCTTCTTAATTTTTTTTCTGTTATTTTAGGGTAGTTTGTTATTTAAAAAAAAAAAAATCCTTCTACTCTGATCCAGTTTACCTGTTATACTGTCATCAAGCTCCACACCAGACCATTAACCACATAGCCATACAAGATTACAATCAAATGTTGTTGCTTTCCCACTTCTATATTCGTGCTGGTTTTTCTCTATATATATCTTTTTATGCTCTATGCTTCACCCTGTTTACATCTGTGACACGTCTTCTGCCAGCTACAGCTGGAAAAATGACATTTGTTGCTTGAGTGTCTTAAAAAGGAAATTTCCTCCTCCTTTTTTTTGGCTGTGGTGGTGGTGTTACATTAATGGAGTTTTACACTTTTAGCCAATTTTGTTAGGACATTCCCTTAAGATTGATTTCTGCCTTAACGTCTTTGCACCTATGGACACTCTCACTCGAAGTATGGCCTTCAAAATGATCATAAATTGTCTTTTTTCTTCAAATTTATTTAAATTATTCAAAAAAAATACTTAATGTGTTGCAGAGTTGATATGAGGATGTGTTTAAGTCTGGAATATTTTATGGTTTTATTGTATTTTTAATCAGGATATTTTAATCTTTTTATGATTTTATTGTTTATTTGGGGGATTGTTATGAATGCATGCAGCAGCAGCAGCAGACTGTGCTTGAATTTCCTTCTGTTATGCAACCTTTTTCTTATTGCAACTCCATAATAAAAGATTTTAAGAAAAGCACAGATCAACATGGACTTTTCTTGAGATTGTTTTCTTTGCTCAATTGTCCCTCAAGGTTGCATGTGTGAAAGAATATGACACTTTTGATGCATAATGGCAGCCCTGAGGAAGAATCTGGATTTACTGAGACTGTCTGACATGTCGTTTCTCTGTCAAATGGTCTTTCAGACGGCTAACAGAAGGCAGGGCCGCTTAATTTTTGTTTCACCATAGTGTCCTCTGTCCCATTATGGGGGGTGAATGGCGGTTTAAGTTAATGAGCCAGCGTATGCCTTTGAGTCAGCAGTAAAGGAAGCCGTGCACTTGTGTGTGAGCTAAGCACAGCCTCTCTGAATAAAGCTGTTGTCCCTCAGCTGACTCTGCATCTCCAGCTTATACCGTTTCAAAAGCAATGATGCAATCGGCCTAAATATAAATCAACAAAAGCATCATTTTCTGGTACTGTTGACAGATTGAGTCATCTTTAAACACAAATTAACATGGAGGAAAACAGATTTCTGAGCTAACATTTTTTTGTAATAAAGCAATAATTTATGAAGCAAGTTTAATGTGCTGCACGATCTGAAAATACACCAGGCTTAAATTAGTTCTCTTTTAACCATTTTAGAGAAGCAGAAACTGGCAAGCTGCCGTCCAATACATATATTGATATGTATCTGCACTTTCCCACCCACAGCTAATTACCGTGTCAGTGGCTGGCAAATCCTGCAGCAGGTGCAGACAGGCAAGGTGTTAGGTTACGATGTGCTTAGGCAGGCAGTACCGGACAATGAAAAAGGCAGGAAGATTCAGTAAATTAAGGAGATGGAGGTTTTTTTTCTTTGACAGGATGTTGGCAGAGTAAAAATTCCATCTCATGAGCGGCGCCCCAAGTTTGTCCTGCATGCTGAAGAAGATTTTTCAAATTTATCGTTGCATAACAAGCAGCACAGGTTTTGGTGCATGCCTCAAATAATTTGGCCTTGAGATTCATGCCAGAGACAGCAGGTGTCACTGAAAGTTTTCTTTTATCTGCTCAAACTCAACACAATTATCTGAAAACGTCTTTCATTTTGTAATATTTATGGCTCTGACAGCCACTCATGTTTCCTTTTGCCTATTTTCTCTCATTGGACACATTTGCAAAAAAGTGACGTTAAAACAAATTTAAGTTATAGATACAAAATCTTATTTGCAATCTTAATTGTTTTGTAAAAACAATAAATACAGTCTGAAGAACAAAGATTAAAATGTGTCTGTATTTATGTTCATATATTTATTTAGATAAAGCAACACACCTAAAAACTAATCTATAAACCTTTAGTTCTCAACTCAGATTGTGGTCCTTGCCTGTTATGCACCTCCAGGAGGGAAGGGTATGAAATAAAAAAGAGACACCAAAGCAAATCAATCAGCCCTCAAGCCACCAAAAATATTTAATAAAGCTGCCAAGACGAACCATTTTATAACAAAAAGAATCAGTTTAAAAAGTTTATTGCCCCAGATGCAAAGATAACAAAGTAAAAAGAAGCATTTCTGGAGGCAAAAATAAACAAAACAGAACCAACTCAAATTTCAGATATTCTATTTGACCTTGGGGCTGTGAAGATGCCAGGTATGCAAAGTCCTCATCCTCCAACACCGAGCCGGAACAGTCTTCCTTCCTCCAATCCAGCACAGCCACCGGTCCTTATTGACCCAATCCAGAGCACCTGACAGAAAATGAAAAGAACCTACAAAAAGGAACTTTCACTCTTTTAGAATTGTATAGATAAATGACAATACACAAGACTTAAAATATAAAAAGCACAAAAATGAAAATGAAAACATTAACCAAATCGAAAAACGTGTGAATGGAATAAATGTTTAGATTTAGTGAAGAATGCCGTCTTCTCTTCATGAATTCCAACCTGCCTTTCGTAGAAGTTGTTAAAAAGAAATTCATCTGCAAACATTTCTAAGAAACTTTGGTCAGCCAGTCAGGAAACTGGTAAGAAGGAAATTAGCAGAGAATGCACAGTTTGTGTACTTGAACTTTGAAGGTGTAGTGAAACCAATAAATGCTTTTCCTCGCAAACCTGTTGCTACAATTATGTTACAAGTCACCCTCAGTTTTTGCTGTAAAGAGACTGAGCTGCTGACAGGATGAATTGTTGCAAGAAGGACTTTGCTAAGATTTGAAAATCTTTGGTACAATCTTAGTGTCCTATCAAAAAGTTGAAAGGGCAGCTCCACAGTGAGAGATCAACTATCAAACATGGAGGAGGAAGTGTGTGGTGGTGGCGCCCTGAACCAACACAGCTACTATATTCTGAGGACAAAAGAACACTGAATTGTACTGAATTGGGATAGACAGAAACGTGAAAGCCGAGATTTCTGCAAGAGTCAAACGTTTTTGGGATCTTTTGCAAAAAACAAACAAAGACCAGAAAGAAAATTTCTAAAGATTTCTTTAATTTGTTTTGTTGAAAGAAGTGTACATGTTCAGCTCCTATATCTGTAAAAAGTGGCTAATGTAATATATTGAATGTTTGAAACACACAATGGTCTAATAATTACTTTAAATTAAAGATGCGTGTAACTCCAGCTGCTTCTTTGTCCTATCCTTTTCATTTCAGAATCCGAGACTTTACGCTGAACAATTTTTTAATGAAAAGCTGGAAACATCAGGGGGCCCTATAAATGCTTAACTGGTGGTGCACATATTTGTTTACAGATTAGTGTGTTTGTGGTAAATTTAAAAAAGCATATGTTGGATATTTGGTTTTTAATTTTCCTTTCCAGGAAGTAGTAAAGCAATTTCACATTCTATAACAGGTGTCTTAAGTACAACTCAAGAATAAATATATAAAATCTAAGTACTACACCTTCATTTAAAAACCATTCACTCAATGCAGTCGGTTAAATGTTGCAATTCTGATTGGCATAACTAAAGCGAGATACGGTTAAAAGATGTAGGGTTCCTAAATTATTTTCTACGTTGAGACCTTTGTTTTTACCATCTAATAGTGTGGTTGGATACATGATTTCCTTTTGTCTTTCATTTCTTTTTATTCTTAGGCTTCCTCCTTGATAAAGTCAGCAGTGAGACCTTAAAAGTAGGAATCTCAAAACATGAAAGCAATGATGTGATCAAAAAATAGAACCATGAATTAAATGTTTCCTAGAAACTCTCTAGTCCTTTTATCTTTGCCTTATTATTGTAGGGAAAAAAAAAAACCTCAGCGACTCTGATTTTCCTTCTCTAATCTGCCCTGAATCTCCACTTATGAACTTCCGACTTTTTCCTATTAGGTTTAGCCTGCTAGAGTCCAAAATGGCAGTCATAATTTATTTATCTATTTATTTTACTTGTCCTGTCCAACAGCTGAGCAGACAGATGAGAGCTGAAGGCCTCTTGTGTTGGATATATTTTACTGCTACAATAGGGGTCATGAAACATTTGACACACTGGGTGTATATTTAAAGAAACCCCTTTTGTAATTTATGCTAAACTTTATTCTTCTTACTCGTATCTGTATCAGTCTTTTGTTGGACCAAATGGAAAAGAAAAGAAGGGAAGAAGAGAGAGTCTTTTTTTTTTTAAAGAAGCGTTTCGCAGTGATGCAGCAGTTCTATTCAGATGCTGACATTTTGCCAAAGCAGCGTGTCTTTGAAATCTCTACACAGTGTCCTTCACTGCTGTCATGAAGCTCCAGTCTCAGTAATATCAGATGCTGAGTAACTGAACACTTTGGCATCATTCTGCACGACGTATTTCTGAGTAAATGTCTGCAGGGAGAAGCCGGACAGCTGGTGGGAGCGTCACATGCTTCAGGTCATGAATACTGCATGATATCTGGTACAATATGGTTTTTTTTGCATAGAATTTATTTTGCGTTTAGGAAGTTATTGTTCTCCACAATCTAAGCTAACAGAATAGCATGAGTTTTAGTTTTAGTCATCAAAAAACAGGCAATTTATGAACATTTCTAACAATAAATCAACTGCTGTGCCACAATTGAAAAGCAGATATTTGGTTTGTCAAAATGTTTAAAGTTGTGTTTCTAACCTATACATTTTTCTTCTGACTGCAAAGTTTCACATTTGCATCAAGACGCTGTACTGAAAACGTTTTCCTTTTTTGACAAGTTTGTTCCTGCACTGAATAGAAATGAACAGTTCAGACAGGACAGCAGTGCGTGACACTGTCGCAGTGAGAGCAGGTCTGATGTCGACAAACAAGGAAACAAAACTGAAGACATCTCAGATACTTCAGGAATCATTTCTTAGGGGTGGAAAACAACTCTTCCTGATGTTCAAAACACTTTACAGCACACACAATCAAACAAGATGTCAAAGAAAAGGTGAGGGAAGAAGACAAACCAAGAATAATAATAAAAAATAAAACACTTAATGAATATTTTCCATAAGATAAGACAACTAACCAGGTTATAAATTATTTTGTTCATTATTTTAAAGCTAGTTTGCAGACTCCAAATGAAAAACTGAAAAACAAATTATGATTTTGTTACTGTAAGAAAAAATAACATGAAAATACCAACATCTGTTTTCCAAGAATTCATATACCTACAACAAATTCCAATCTCTGCAATTTAAATGTACTGGTTACAGTTTCGGGATGTAACAGGTTTTTCTTTAATAATTTTGGCTCATTTCAAGAGAAAAAAAAAACAAAACAGAAAAAATAGCCTTGATTTTGAGGAGTACCTGTGACTGAAATGTCTAAACAGATGTATGTCAGGAATACAAAAAGTAAAACATTTATACATTTTTTTTAAATAAAATGCCATTTTTCATTTAGGTTTCTCAAAAGGTTGTGCTTTTAAAGCATTGTAATAAAAATTCCAATTATCTGTCACCGTAAAAGCAGCTTCTAGATGCATTTTAACCAGGTTGAGTAAAAGACCACAAAAGGACACGTTTGGCCAAAAAAACACTTTTTTTAAATGTAAATGCTGGGAGGCTCAAATTGTTGTGGATGTTTTACCTTTAACTTCATCTTTTGGTCTTTATTTTAAATTGTTCCCAATGGTCTTTTAATTATAGTTACGCATTTTTTAGCGAAAACCTAAAATCCTAAATAGTTTTCTAGGATGTAGTTTGTGCAGAGCGGCAGTAGTTCATTAGAAAGTTGTGGGGGCTGGACTGTTGGAGAGGAGTAACGACTCCCCCTCCCCTCCCCATTACCAGAAAATCTACCGCTAGCTTAAAGTTATGGAGTCCTATACTGTTCATAATTAAATAAATAAATATTTAATTAAATAAATAAATATGGCCTCATGCAAAAACACAATCAACCAATAAATCTCTCATAAATATATAAAAAGATCATGAAATTGTGAAAAACCTGCACACAGACTTTAAATAAGCCATTATATTATTCAATATATTTCATTTTGCTTTTAAAACCTGTTCATTATTTTAAAACAGCATTTTCAAATATTCATTTTTAATCATGTGGAATATTATTATAATTCTGTCTTTTTTCAGAAGCTCGTATTTCAAAATCAATGTTTTCCAAAGTAGCTGTTTTTATTTCATGTTGCTGTTTTTCACAATGACTGATTTATTTCATGAAGAGCTTTTTCAGGAGAATAGGTCTGTCTGTCAATCAGTGAAAGTGGGCGGGATCTAAACACTCATTGGCTCATCCATGGAAATCGACTCTTATTCCTCGATACCCGCTCAGTGGTGTGCCAGTCAGAGAGATGACATATTTCAGTGATATCCGCGCGGATTTGCTGACATTAGAGATCAAATAGAGTCAAACAATCTGTCTGCTGCAGCAAACATGGACTCTGTTTTTGTAGTTTGAGGGTTTGTGTGGACCAAACCACAGAGGAGCTCCGGTCGTCCACGGCTATAAGTCCCCCGTTGTTGAAACACTCCTCATTCTTACGCCATTCACTCAGAGCTCACATCGTGCCTCACACTGTGTTGGCTCACAGGAGGCGAGCTGGCGGACCGACAGTCAGACCAGGCAGCTGTGGAAAGCGGGACAAGCCTGCTCAGGCCTCCTGAACCTTATGATATTTTTCTATTTTCATTGAGACAATGATTTCGGGTATTTTCGGGTATTTTTCCCTCCCGGGAATATGTTGAACCTGCGATGACGTTTCTGACCGTGGTCGGAAAACGCAGCAGAGATCCGGGATTGATTGAGCAATTCTGCAGACAGGGTTTATTCCAAGAATCAGGCTCTGTACTTTGGAGGAAACCTTTTTTTTTTTTACTATTACTTTTCCGGGGAACAGGGCAACAGACCATTAACTTGCGCTCACACACTCACTCTCGCGCTGCCTGGGCGCTCTGATTTACACGCAATTTAAGACGTAGTTTCACTGCAGGAGCTGAAGCAGAGACTCTCTCTGGGATGATCTCATCAACTCAAACATGGAAACATTGTTATCATGTGAAACTATTCAAAATAAATAAACCTAATCTTTTAACACTCCATGTGCATTGTGCATTTTTACTGAGATAAGCACAGGCAACCGCTCCATGTGGCTATCAGGCTAAAGCATTAGCTGGTAGCCCCTCCCACACGGGGCATGTTGCGTTCATGGAATTCCAGTTCATAGAAGCGTAGTGGAACTCCAACAGCCACCCAGCCTAACTTAGACCACTACTAGATGTTAATGAGAAGATGAAAATTGCAGAACCGACCACAAAACCAACTGAATTATGCATACTCACCCAAAGCCCCTTTTATCCGCAAATTTAGAACAAAAACTGCCCAATTTCGTGTAACACTGTGGATGTGTTGAGGTGCATTCTCCCCCTAGTGTTGAGGGGTGTGTATTGCGCCGTCACGTTCGCTGAAACATCTTCGATCGATGTAGTCAAGGTGCTGCTGCTCATGTCTGAGTAAAGGAGTAGCCAATTACAAAAGTGTCTCCGCCTTGTCTAGTTTGATTGACAGACAGACACAGTCTCCTGAAAAAGCTCTTCATGAAATAAATCAGTCATTGTGAAAAACAGCAACATAAAATAAAAACAAAGCTACTTTGGAAAATATTGATTTTGAAATCCAAGGTTCTGAAAAAAGACTTAGCAATATAATAATATTCCACATGAATAAAAGGAATACAGTAAACCCTTGTTTTTCGCGGGGGTTACGTTCCAGAAAGAACCCGTGATAGGCAAAAACCGTGAAGTAGAAACCTCTATCTTTTAACAATTATTATCCAATTAAATACTCTATTATACATTGAAAAGACAGAACAAACCATTTTACAGGCTCAAGCATTTGTTTCACCAATAAAAGTACCTTAGAAACGTTTTTTTCTATAACTTCTGTTCTGTACTGTCAAATAATAATTTTAATCATCAATGTGAACAGAAGGCTTCAAATCGCGGAGATTAGCCCCGCCCACCGCGACCCGAAGAATTGTCATTATAAAATAATGATTAAAAAAAGTACAGTGGGACAAATAGTGACTTGGGTGTATTTAACTGCTCTAAGTCCAGACTGAGCCGCTGCATCCTGACTTTACTCTGCAGTGTTTTCTTCTTTTGCAGCCCGCGGTGCAGCTGCAGGTGTGTTTGTTCGGGGGAAGAAGAACATAGTGATTGGCAGTTGGTGTCGCTCTTTTTTCTTCTTCCCAAAAACATCAAAAACATCCTTATACACCGACATGCCAACATCAAGAGAATTTGCACGTACATAATGTAAATTTGGCAAGCTGTTTTACGTACGTGTACATATTAAACTGCAACGTTATTGACGCACAGGTAGAGAAGAGCGGAGTGACTTTTTAGCCAATCAGAATGCAGAACACAATGCACGATGCCAACCCGTGAAGTAGCGAAACCGTGAAAAGTAAACCGTGTTATAGCAAGGGATCACTGTATTTGAAAATGCTGTTTTAAAATAATGAACAGGTTTTTAAAGCAAAATGAAATATATTGAATAATATAATGGCTAATTTAAAATCGGTGTGCAGGTTTTTCACAATTTCATGATCTTTTTATATATTTATAATAAATTTATTGGTTGATTGTGTTTTTGCATGAGGTCATATTTATTTATTGAATTAAATATTTATTTATTTAATTATGAACAGTATAGGACTCCATATAAAGTCCTTCACAGCCCCAACTTGGCATTACCGGTGCAACAAAAATGACAAGTAATATTGGAGCTATCTGTACAATTATGAACAAGACGTACATTGATCTATTTGTGTTCAAGTGGAGGCTTTAGGATGGAGCGGAGCGGGAAGCTTGCGATCCGCCCAGTGTACATCACAAATATCCTCTTTTTCAAGCACCTTTTTTTCGTCTTTTCCTGATTCATAACGGTTTGAATAAAGAAAAACTCATAAATGCAATTTTGAGCCTAATTATCTTTCAATATGTTTTCCCCTTCATCAGAAAAATGCCACAAGAGCTGAACACTATTCACATCAGTGGGGCTCTGAAGAATTTGTACAGTGTTTGTAGGGAATTCTTTATGTCGTCAGAGTCTGTGTTGTGATTTTATAGCATTTTTTTCTGTTCATTTGTGTTGTCTCAGTGTTTAATATTTGAAAGTGAAACACATTCATGTCACGTTTTCAATATTCGTGAACCTTTTTGGCTTTTCATGACAGCATAGCAGGCTTTTGTAATATGGGGTTCAGGGGTTGCTTTATTGAACAGATATCATCTTGATAAATAACTCTGACCTCCACAGCAGGACTATAAATACTTCAACATTACTCAAGTTTACAACAATTTCAAGCAGCTGCAAACAACAGAATGAGGCTCTTTACACATTTTTCCTTCACTCGCTCTTCTCGGCTATAAGATAATGGTTCCTTGCACCAGGTTATGTGATATCTTGCTGTCAGTATCAGTTCACCCCCCTTATTACTTTTTATGGAATGAATCTTAACCAAATATATTCTGTTTCAGTGTAATATTGACAGGTTTCTGCTATCTGTGAATTTGGACTCTTGGACTTTGCATTGTGGAACAGAGAGGCGAGGGTTTTTGTGCCTTGTTTTTTCCCACATGCATATTTGATTATCATAATGCAAATGCAGACACCCCCTCTCCCCCCACACACGCACACATTTGCAGCAATGACACGTTAAGCACAATACATTTACAAATACACAGTGAACGGTTGCAGAGATTGTGAATTCTTGATTGCTCCGCTGTGCTAAGAAATACCAAAATAAAATAGAACGAAACTGGAACACGTGACAGCTTCTTATGGTAAACAGAAACACTTCCTAATTTAATCTGTGCAGGAAGGAACCCGTTGTTCCAGAGTTGTCAGTCTTCATGAATATGGCTTCTCATCGAGGAGGTAAATGCCACTTAGAGTAAAGTATCTTCCATGCATGACTTCACAATGAGATTATGCTGCACAATAATCTCTAGAATTAATGTTTTCATCTTGCTGTTTTTGCTATTTGGAGTTATGGTAAAGGGAGCTTTTATTTCATGACAGTTTAGAAACAACTGGACCAGATGTTAACCATACTCCTGCCACATATATCTAAAATAATTACTCCCTCCTCACTCACTAATTGAATGGGACGCTTCAATGTAAAGACACTGAGGCTAATTCAATCACTGGAATTTAATTATTCTTCAATAAAAATGTGTAATTGAAAATGTTAATGAACTATTTAAGTCATTTTAAGGGGGAATTGTCCAATTTCAGATCTAATGTGTCAAGTGATCCCTTGACTCATCTGGTAGGTGATTTGCCTGAGGTGCTGCCCTAAAAAAAAAAAAAAGGCAATTAATAAAGTACTCAAGGTCATATGACATTAAATTCTGAGAGGTGCCATTTATCTTCAGCTCATGGAGACTGGCCAAGGTAAAACGTTGCGGTACTTCATATTCTTTTGAAACTACACTTGCATAGTTGCAATAATTCATCTAAAACGGTTTCCATGCACCAGAGAAGCTCATTAAACTTCACTTTGAGTAGTTTCCTGTCAAAACTTTAACTATTTGAATGGTTATATGCCAAATTTGTGTGCAATTCATCTTTGGCTTTTGCGTGCAGCAAAGATGGGAACATTGTCGGGGGCAAAGATTACAAGTTCAGCGGCCTCTGCAACCCATTTATTGACTGCAGACACCTTAGGCCAGTCTTCACCATCACATCTTAGAAAGCTGCGAGTGTGCGTCAGGATCACATCTGGAGCAAAATTAAAAAGCCCTTTAATCTATAATCTGCCACAAAAGGACAGTCAGGACCTTTGGGGTTCAGTGGGTCTGATACTTCAAATTGCTTTTCAGAAATCATGGAGTCACAGATGATCCTATTTTATTCTCAAACTTTTCCCTGTTGGTAGAAATAATACGAAGTCACCGGTGATTTTTATTTATATATTTTTTCTTACTTTCCTGGACTTCAGCAGGTATGTTGATCTGCAACTGACATGAAGTCTGCCACAGTTTTCTATATTTATGCTAGGCTGACATTTAAATCGGTGCTGCTCCACGCTGAACTGCTTCAGGCGTTGTGTCAAAATAACAATTGGGCGGCCTGTACAAAGCGCCATTTTACCATATTCCCTCCAGCGGTGTTTACATTCACATTTAAACCACTTTCAACATTGAAGACGGAATGAGTGCGGGGTAAAATGTGTTTTTGAAATGATTCTCCATGGTTATAGCTTCTAAATTGTTTTCAGAGTTGTTGTTTTTCTCCACACACATAGTAAGACTTTCACTCTTTAGGGAAAAAAAAAGTTCAGCTACTTCAGGCTACTGAACGACAGAGTTATAGTTCCACCAAAAAGGAAAAAAAAAGTTAAATTATGAGATTTTAAGTAGTAAATGAAAGTCGTAAATAAAGTGGAAGTGAGCATACAGAGCAGCAAGTGAACGCCACGCAGCAGCAGAGCAGACAGACTAAACTCAATTGATCAGGTGAGCTGAATGTTTATTGATAACGTTCCAAATGTTTGGAAGCTCATTTGTTTGATTTATGATTTATTAATGTTTTGTTTATTGATGGGTGGTTTGCAGGATCTCTGCAGCTCGATGAAGCCATCGGTGTCCCTGCAGCTGTCCACCAGAATCCTTTCTTCCTCCACCAAATCTCTACGTTTGTGTGATGCTTCAGTCTAATGAAACGCGACGTTTCATCTTTAGGAGGGGGCGTAAGTAACACTGTTTACTTCCGCATTGGTGTTCGGATGACAGGTTCATGACATCAGGTGACAAATGAACTTCAGGTTACGTGAATGAAAAGGAAAATAAAGGCTGCAGCGGTCCCCTACACCCAAACGTGTCTCTGAGCTCCTAAGTTAACATATGAAACTCCGCTTTTAGGACACCAAACCCCGGAAAGCCGGCTCCACTGACAATAGTCTGATTTTGAGTCTTCTGTGTTTCTTTCTCATTTATCTGTGACTTTTTCTCTCGTAATTAAAAAAAAAGATTTTTTTTGGAAACTGGCCCTAAAACTGTCGTACCACGGAGTTAAATTTTTATAAATATTAATTTTTTTACAAAATAATATTCCTAATTAAAATTGGAAAGAAATTGATAACAAAACAAGAAAATTAGGTTGACTCAATTGCTAATTTATTTGTTGTTTTTACATGTTCGTGTTGAGTTTTTCTCATGATGGATTTAAAACTAGGCCTAAAATTGGGTTTCTGAGTATTTCCTTATTCAAATCCTAGCTCAAATATTGCTCGCCATTTTTGTTGCACCGCTAATGGCGGGCTTACACCGCACCAACAGTCCCACCCACAACTCAGAGGTCAACTTCTAATGATCTCCTGCCGCTCTGCAGAAACTACCGCCAAGAAAACGACTAAATGTTGAGATATTCCTAATTAAAAAACCACTGAGGACAGTTTCACAATAGATCTAAAGATGATGGGTGTGGGACTTTAAGATGTCTTCTTTAATTCTGTCAATCCATCAGACGACAATTTTGTGGTTCAGGCCACTCAGCAGCTAGCTTTAAGCTAGGACGGTTCTCTGCGCAGACTCACCTCATTATAGCATGCATAGTTTTGGGTATCTTTAATGATATGGCTGTGCAATTTCCTAGAATTTAAATCAGTTTTCTATGAATGCTTGCAATGCAACACTCCAGGGCCCACAGCAAAAGTCCCAGAAGAAAGCTGTAAATTTAGAAAGCGTGAAAGCAGAGAAACATTATTTCCCAACTGATTACCAGCAGTTAAGTTCACAAAAGAACACTGTGCACCTCTGCACAAGCGCGTAATGACTTTTCTATTTAAGTTTACAATCTTAAGGCGTCACGGTTCCTTAGTTTTGTTTCAACGCTTGCCTTTGTGTTTTACATTTGCTTGTCCTTTTTTTTTTTCTTTCTTTTTTGTAAGGTTAATTTTATCAAGGTTACTTTCTACTCTGATGGTTTTGCTCCATGTGCTTCCTTTCATTTCCCCCAGCAAATACAGAATAACGTTGTTGTTTTTCTTTGTTTGCTGCTGAAAATGATCTTGTGTTCATACCTCTGTAAATCTTGGAAAGATCTCGGTAAAGTGACCGCTAGATAACAATGTGAGGTGCCATTATTAAAAGTTACATTTATCTATTCAAGACCACAGAAGGGAATGCATTAAATAAAAAAAAAAAATGCTCAGAATAAATCAGAACTTCTGATGGGCTTCCACAATTTACCAGTAAGGTATTAAAGTTCTTAAAAGTTCTTAAAAGACAAAAAGCAAGAATTTAATATTTCCAGGGATGTTAATTAAGCCATTAATGGTTTTAAGGCATACTTAATTGGCCTTATTAAATGCAATTTTAAGAAGAATAAACTGGAAAAAAATATGGGATTATTTATTCACAAACAATTAAGGAGCCACAAACCGAAGACAAAGGAAACTAACAAGCAAAGAAAAGCATCAAAACAAATCTTGACTCTGCTGCAGCTCATTACGACAGCTTGAATATAATTAATGCATTGGCTTCAATAACAAAACAGCAATGTTCTCCCTCATTCATGTCTTTGCTTATATTTCTGCCATTGTTCAGTGATACAGTGGAGCTGACTACAGGAAAGGAGAGATCACAAGTGTTGCTGTAGTATAAAAACAGGAGGGATGATGGGGATTTTAGGGGGATGAGTCTTGATCAGGAGTGCGACATGATACCTCGAAGATGGAGCACATTTTTTATTCTTTGAGGAGGCAGATTTTAAAGTTTGAAGCAACGTGATTCAGTTCCTTTATCTGTCTGCCTTTTTTTTTTTTGACCTCGACCAGCTGTCAGGAAGAAACTGAATAAGAAAACAAAGAAAGATGGCTGTGCAACTTCCAGACCTGAATATACTCAAAAGAAGGGTGCAGCACAGCCCCAAGGAACTAAATGACCCAAATACCAAAAAGCTAATTACATAATACTATTGTTTACATTTCAGTAAAACAAACTATAGTAAACTGCTGCATTGACTTTAAGGTGCACACATGTTCAAAAGAAGGTTTTGATCTGAGTTTATCATTAAAAAACATTCATTTTAGGGTGAAAAAAACACATGCCGCCCTCCTGTCTTCCAGAACAACAATTAGAGAAAGGATGCACCGCATGCCGCCTGTGACAGAATAAATTGGCCAAATTAGCACCTTATGTGGTGGAAGAATAATTGCTTTAAAAAGTCGTTAAATGTCAATGTGGATTTTGCTGGGGAAGGAAGCTTCTACCTATGCAGAGTTTTGATTAAAAAAATTGATGAATCATTCAACTTTAGTCAGGAGATTGTTTTTTGTTTTTTCTGTTTTTCTCATTTTTTTGTGTTTCTTGTTTCTAAAAATGATCTGAAATGTTTTTGTAAATATTCCTGTGAATGCCAATACAAATTAATAATGTGGAGGAATTTTCTCTCCATTTTAGCAAAGATATTAATTACAATTATAAGATTTTTTTTTAAATTCAACACTTTGAAAAAAGCCCTTCGGGTCAATTTCTCTGTCCACAACCCAGTAGGAGCCACAATATCTCACTTCAGCCTTCAGAAACATAGGCACTCGTTTGTATTGATGTTATTATTATTATTGTGATGGAAATAAACAGTTTTGGCATAAAAAAACATGAGCATGAACAGAGAAAAAATATTTTCTTCAAAATCTTAAACAGTTTATAACTTTCGACAGATGTTCGCATAACTTTGTGTTATAAAGGATCCTCTCAGTCCAGCAAATGTAGTCGTAGATACTATAATGTCAACTGTTTATTTTACTGTTTGTGGTGCATTTAAGACAGAAATCCATAAATCTAACCAACCCAAATTAAATCAGTTAATTAAGTCAATCGAACTGTTTAAACAACTTTAAATTCTTGAATTTGTTCTAAAATAGAAAATTTCCCTTTACTTCCCAGTACGCCTTAATTCTAGTTGTGCTTACTGACCTAAATTTTTAAGTTTGACTTGTGATAACTGTTTAGGAATACTTTGGACAAAGTATGAGCTAATTTACTTTGCTTTGTTTTACTTTACTATTTGCATACTTCTGACTTAACAGTTACTTTTTTAAACAAAAAGTCTTTATTTTTCTTTAACCAACAGTGGGTAAAAGGGCCACACGAGGCTCCGGAGGCTCAGGTTACAGACACCTGATCCAAGGGGAACCAGCCTCCGATAAATTGCATTACTATTAAAAGTGAAAGCAAATCATGATATAGTTGACCAAAGATCAAATCTAATTCTAAAGTGATATATTAACCATTAACAAAATGTTATAAAAAAAAGTCAGTAGAGAGTTTTGGTTCCATTTTGAAATGTTGCTGTCACTTGTGAGCATTTCATCACTTTCAGAATAATCTGAAACATTCAGCAAGGATTTATGTTTCTATTTCAAGTCCCTGACAGACCACCAGAGAACCACACTTTATATAATTATTGCTCCTGTTAATTACAACTGCAAATTAATATCTTTTGATTAATATCAACACCCTCCTTGTTGGTTTGCACCCCTAGAAGACATCTGCCATTGCCCACCTGACAAAAAAACATTCTCTAATTAGAAAAATGGTTAAAAAAGCAGACGTTTAGGTGTATAATTATTTTAGAGGATGTCATTCTTTAGTATCTGCTGCCCCCACATCTGGACTGGGTAGGTTTGTTTTAAATATGGAGCAAAAGGAGTCAGGGATTACCAGCTAATTAGTACGCTTGTGTCATGGGAATAATTAATTCGGAGCATTTACATTTATTAGGATTGTCACGTGGAGCTAATTGGCATCGCTTTGGCAAAAGTTGCATTATTGAAGACCACCGGAGTTCTCCCAGCAGCAAAAGCAAATATGTCAAACTGCTGTGTACTTTTATTGCTCCATTAGATGTTTTAGTAAACTGTTTCTTGCCCACTGAAGAAAATTTAAAAAGTGTATCTGTTGCAGATTCGCTTTTGCCGCAGGATGTCCTGCATTTACATGCGTGCTTGTATCTTTTTTAATGGTGTTTAGGATTCCGATTTGTGAGATTGCAAAGGAGGTAAACTCATGAATCATGGGAAATGGTAAAAAAAACTATGCAAGCATGTCATTTCTAATCTTTAAATAATGGCAAATAAAGCCAACAGGCTTTTCAGAAAAAAAAACATCAACAGAAAAGAAAAGAAAAGTTATTTTTTCCCTGCTCTGCAATTAATTCTTTCTTGCACCAAAAATATACGAGTTATATACAGTATGAGTCACACATTTTCCAGCCATAGAATGACATGCAGATTTTGTTGAAAGTAATACATTTTTTGCATAAGAAAATGTTTTTTTATTATGTTTCTAACTTTAATTCCTGACATAATATTTAGGAAAACTAGGACAGCCTCAGAGACCTTATTTATGATAGTTTTTCATAAATACACTCTGGCAACTTTTCTGCAGGTGTGCCAAGAAACTTTAATATGTTTAATTACAAGATAATCATTGAAAGTTTGTTTTTAATATGCAGACATCTGTTTTAGCCCGTTCGCTGTCAAAATTATATAATTCTGCACAATAAATTGCAAAAACACACAAAATACTGAAAAATAAATGCCATTTTATTGGAAAAGGTTATTTTGGAAGATCTGTTTTGTGTTTTAAACGTTATCTGTTGTGGATTTTGCAAGACATTTACACATAAGAACAAAAATAACTAAGCTCAAAACCGTTCATGATTTGATTAAATGCACGCAAACTGTATTTGAAGGGGAAAAATATCTTTTCAAATCATTTCTCATATCTTTTTTATTAAAATTACCTTTCAGACATTCTTGAATACTTTGTAAATAATTGTTTAGTTTTGTTTTTTACGTTTGAATAATAAAGAAATTTTGAGCTGCACTCATGAAGGCCTGATCTAATTAGCCGCTTAACTTCATTACATTTTAACCCTATAAATGAATTTAAATCTGTTATTTTCACTCCAGTTTATTTTAAAAGCTGAAGATCACTCATTAAAATGTTAGCGATAATTAATCATGCACATCTTTGTAACTGAATATCCTTTAATTTTTCAGGTTAATTTAGCTGTACCCTGAAGAGTGAGGGGGCCTGAGTGGGAGGATAACTTGGCACAAGAAAAGATTTCTTTTTCCAACCCAATCTCTTTTTTTCTACATAATTATATCAATTGAGTTAATTGGAAAGGCTCATCTGCATATCTGGGTTATTGCTCTTATAAAAGGAGAAGGTCTGTGGGGAGCACAGAAACAATTACAAAGCTGCCAGACAGTAAAATTCCTGTTTCCAGCCACACATCTGTTATTTCCACCAAATGCTGCACTCCAGGGAGGATTTGGCCCCAGAGCTCCAGAGTGGAGGGTTGATAATACTGAGATGCATTATGGGCGAGAGTCACATCCATGAAGTAGTTTAATAGACTTCAGCTGACATCTTTAAATTAGCAGGTACATGCAATTTGCTTTTCCTGCACAGAAACAATTGAAATTATGTTGGATATTTGTCAGTGTGGAAAAAAAATACAGCTGGGGATATTATTGTAATTATAATCTCTATTTTTTATCAATTCTTTTATCATATTCTCTTCAAATGAGGGTAACTTTTTAATACTTTGAGATTGTGTACATGATCTCTTCATGCAAAAACCTCTCCAGGAACTTTGTCATCAAGAGAGGCCAGAGTTTGCAAGCGTGTGCAAAAGTTAAAATCAAAGAATGTCCATTAGACCTCATTAGTAACGAGCAGTTTGGGTCTAAAATTGCCCCAAAGATGAAAATACTTTATCTCTGATTTGCATGTTTATTGTTTTTCTTTTGAGTATTTAAAGAGTAAATTTACAAAGATGGAGATACTTTGAACACCATCAAGGTCCTTTTTTGGAGTCCTGGTTGTTGCTTCAGGACAGTGACAGACCTCTTTCTTCATGATTTCAAACAGAATCTGGGAGCAAAGTCTTAATGCTGTTTCTTGAACATCTCAGACCAACTGTGAAAAATAAAGTGTGTTCATTTGCAGAAAGTTTAAATGAAGGATGGAGGTTAGTTTTTTAAAGTAAAAGTATAGAAAAACAAATTTCTAAATGTATGTTTTTGGAATATTGCTCAGATGGACGCCTGTTCTGTTTTTCCCTTAAAGACCCATTCCAATAAAAAGTTGTGTTTTCAGTATTTTAAACGTGCTTTTGTGGCATTTTTCTGGTAATGGAGGACATGTAACGCGCCAACAACAAGTTTTTTTATTTGTATTTATTTATTTTTGGTAGAAACAGCACAATCATGCTTAATATCCCACTAGGAACACCTTTAAAATAGATCAAATTATGGAGTGAATTTATAATGCAGTTTAGAAAAAGCACAGTTCAGGCAGGAGCTAGCAGTCAATGTTCAGTGTAAAACCAGCTCTTTGCTCTCACCATGTCTTATCTCTAAACATTTGTTTTGTTTTAAGATGTTTCCAAGTACATGGTGTGTTTGCACAGCCATTAGCACAACACCACATTCACCACTTCAGCTAAATTTAGGATTCTTATCAATAACACAATCATTTTCTTGATTCTGTTTGCTTAGGATCCATTTTTCTGCTATTTGGATAACTCCCAGACCTACACACAAGATGGTTTTTGTTTTTTGTGAAGTTTTTTAGTGTGCTTCTTCTCATTACCTCGAGCAATTTGTGGTTTGCTGCTTTTTCATTGTGCCTGTCTCTTCCCTTCCAACCAGCAGGTCTTCTAAATCTGTGTCAGATCTGTCAAATCCATTTACCATCATTTACCTGACTGTGCCAATACAAACTCTTAAAAATAAAGAGCTCATCCTTTAGTTTTATGTAAAGTTGCTTTTGAATCTTAAAATAATCTGACTTAATCAGATTTAAAAATGAAGTGCTGAATACTAATCATGTTTTGCCAAACTCTGTTAGAAAATGAAATCAAACAGTCAATCCTCTTGAGATTTACAATTTCTGTGTTGCTACATGATATTTTTCAATACTTTGGTACATGATGACCCTGGCCTCTGTGACATAGAAGCTGATGTTGAGCTTTAATGCAAATCAAACATAAATGCCTCAATCCTTTCTTGTCTGCACCACTCTCACAACTGAATATCTAGGCCTAGGATAAATAAAAACATTCGTAAAGTTGTGAAGAAAATGCACATTGTAGCTGATCATACAAGTCCGGTTTTAGACATTTTTGGCATTAAAACCTTCAAAATCAGCATCACAATTTGGCATGTAAACAGTCTAAAGCCTAAAATGAACCCCAATATTAACATCAAACACCCTTTGAGGTTCAATATTACCCAAGGTGTGACCTTCTCTAAATGTATAAGTATAGCACTTCTTTTTTATTTTTGTTTTTTTTTTAACTTGTCCTGTCCAACAGCTGGGCAGACAGATGAGAGCTGAGGGCCTCTTGTGTTGGACATATTTTACTTTAACAAGAGGGGTTATTAATCTTCAGACAAACCAAAGGTATGTCTGAATAAACCCCTTTTGTAATTGAGGCCAAACTTTATTAATTTCAATCATGTTTGAAAATCTTTGGTGTTGGACGGAAAAGGAAAGAGGGGAAGAAGAGAGAGGGACGTTAGAGAGAGGGGGGGGGGGTAGGAGGGTGATAATAGGAGGGGAAGGGGGGTAAGACCATGAAGCAGCATAAAGCAACAAGTTTACTGGTTGTTAATCATTATGGTAAGGTTCAAATGTAGTACAAAAAGGGAAGGGCCTATCCACACACACACTCAAATGTTATAAACACACCTGCTAGCTGCAAAAATGTCCACCTGTCGACATGTACACAAAACAGATAGTGTTCACACGCATACTTATGCCTTAAGACCAACTAGTGTGAAATATTTCAGTCATTCAATCATGCAAACTGTTAGTGCAAAGGTGAGCTAACACCTGTGCTCAGGTGAGTGTTTATGTTCTTCTAAAATGGATGGTGGAACGTTACAAGAAGGAGGGAGAGTGCCCAGCCATCCCCACCCCAAGACCCCCACCGCAGCAGCAGCGGCAGCCGGAATCCCCCCAACGCCACACGGGAACCGGCAGGGAACAACCGCCGCCCGGGCGACCAAGCCCGCCACCCAGGCCAGGGCCAGCAGGACCGCCGCAAGGCCCCCACAGCCAGAGAGCAGGGAGGCACGGAGGGAAAGAGAGCGCTGCCCCAGCCCAACCAGGAGAGCATGCCCCCCGCCGCGCTGGGAGCGCCCAACGCAGGGCCCCACCGGAGAAGGACGCCCACAGCCCCAGACGAGCACCCCACCACCACCCAGGAGTTCCGGGCATCCCCCCGCCCCTACCCCAGGTACGAGCCAGGACCCCCCAAGGGAGACCCGCTCCGCACTCCAGGCAGCCATCCGCCTGGCCCACGGTTGGTCCAGGGAGGAGCAAGGCAGGGGCCCGCCGCCCCCGCCCAGGAGGGGGGAACCCCGGGGAAAAAAGAGGGCCCACAAGGGGTGTTATAAATATGGCCCGACCAGGCTCGGCCATGTTGGAAGTTTGGCGGGGCCCAGCGCTCAGGGGCAAGGACCAGGACCCACCCCCCAGGGACACCAACCCCCCCCGGCTCAGGTGTAATATGAACCCCCCCACCATGCGGAGAGAGCACCGCCGGGCCCAGGGAGCCAGCACCCAAGGGACACGGCCGCCATCGCCAAGGGGCCCGCACCCCCCACCAGGGAAGGGGTAGGGGACAGATGGACCCAGGTCCCACCTTCCTTGCAAAATGTGTGTGCGTGTATGTGTGTTTGAAAGAGTGTGTGCATGTGTGTGTGTATATAAGTATAGCACTTCTGAGGTAGTAGGAGAGGAGCATATTAGTACCAGCCAGGCTCAGTTTGGTCTTAAATGAAACTCCACTTAAAAAGAAAAAAAATCCTGTTAGAAAAACAAAAAGTTTAAATTAATGAAGGTCTTTTGTTATTATTAACCTCTTGACGCCTGAATGTATTTCCATCCAAAAAACATATGCTTTTGCTTTCTCGTAGTTGCTAAATTAAAGTAATTTTGCAGCCATAGGGATTTGATGCATATTTGCAATAGGCATCAAGGGGTTTCATTCATTTTAGTGTTAAATAAATGTTCTTAGAAATTGAATAATCCTTTTTTTGCTGTCACTATTAAAATATGTCACTTTTTGTTAGTATTAGTTAAATAACATGATACCCCCCCATAAAACATGTTTGCAATCATTTTGTTCCAATATGTTTTATTTTTGCAGAAATCAAGATGGTGAATCGTTTAAAACTTAAAACTGAAAATAAATATAATTTAGTCTCTGACTGACTCTATTGTGAAGGCTGAAAGCATTCACTTCATTTTCTTTTCAACTCGACAATCATTTTTTGACTTAATTTCCATAAAACTCATTGTTTCTGGATTAGACATGTAAACTTTTCAGAAGAAAAACAAAATTGATGACCATTTTTTTACAACAGAATTGGTTTTTATTTGCTTCTTCTAACAAGCTGATGCTGCCATGGACACATTTGTGTCTCCATTGTCTTTTGTCTCCCATGCTTTTATCTGGGGCTCAGCTCAGTGTCCTCATCAAAGGTCGCGCTGCTCTTCCCCACAGCCAGCATGCATGTTTGGTATTCCATCTTTAAAGCCACACGAAGAAAAAGAGGGCTCTCATAAACTTGAGCGTGCATGATTATCTCTGCGACACAGACCCAGAGAGCCGCAGAGGGGGAGTTGAGGAGGGCAAAGAGATGTTTAGCTCTTCCCAAGTGCAGATTTCATTTTTATTTAAAACCCAAATGTGGTGTTTTTGTCACCCCCGCTTACCTAATTTGTGATTTAAACTAGTTGTGGTCACAAACTGGTGTAACTTTTTGTGCAATTTGTGTAGCATGCTTGTTATTTTAATTACATTTTCTTTTGTTAATCAGAAGTTGAGTTGCAGAGAAAGGCCCCACTGTGCCATCTTGTGGTACATGTTATTTAGCATGCTACATTTGAGGTTAAGATTTGCTTCCCTCTTCTGGAGGCTCGTTTAATGTACAGTATTTGGGGGGTGAATGTCGTTCACAGCAAAAAGTATGAATAAATAGGAAAGGAACACAAATTGAAAGAAGAAAATCACTGGAAAGTAGCAAAATGAAAAGTCATTTTTACTTAACAAGAAATCCTATAATACGATATAAAAATATAGAATACAAGGAGTTCCAAGGTTTCAAAAGAGAATATTAAAAAGCTAATTGTTAGAATTACTTTAAATTGAAGGTCATACAGCCCACTAATACATATTCTTTTGCTAGTTCTAAGCAAATGGTTCATATTTTTGAGTTTCTATGTACTTAATAGAGTTTCACTTTGATGACAGTTACAAAAAACTAACGTAATGAGAGAAAATGATTCATTTTAGAACAAAACATGAACAAAATGAGAAGGTGATCCTAGTATAAGTTGGCCCGTCTTAATAAACCCTCTTAAAAAACTAAAAGTAACACTTATTCTTACAACACAAATTAAAATTTTTGTTTCCCAATGATTGATGCCAAAATAACATCCTTAAAAAATTGAATAAAAAAATCAGAGGAAACTAACGTTTTTTGAGACATAAGTGAAGTTTTTTTTATTATCAAAAGTATGTAGCAAGTACATTTGGACTCATTTTAGTAATAATTTTCTTTTTCTAAATCTTAGCTCTTTAGGACAAACCCCATTCTTGACTATACTGATTTGGCGAAAAGCTTGGAAAGGTGTCGAGTACAGAGAAGTTCAAACAACCTGGTAAAATGGCTTGAATGTCTGAATACAAAATCCTTAATAGCTTGCAGGGTTCCTCTTGATTTAGAGAAATTGCCATCACGTGAAATAGATTAACAAACTCTTTTGTTAGTTTGGAAGTTTGTGTTTGTTGTTGACCTCCAGTTGACAAACGGTCTGTAAGTCAAAGTTGAATTTCAGAGCAGGCTCAGCCAGAGGTTTCCGCTCTGTCTTCAGGCATGACGTGATCAAATGGATGAAGCTCATGACTGTTATCAGCACCATGAGAACACCTGAAGATAAAAAGAAGACTTCAGGTCTAGATCTACATTAACACAAATGAGCCATTTTGAATTAAAATCTCACCGCAGACAGCCGTGTTTATGGAGAAATCTCGGACTCGATAACTGTTGGTGAACATGGCACCCAGGCCTAGAATCAGAATGCCGTAGATGCTAAACGTGTGGCCCATGAACATGGGTAACAGAAGAATCTGGAGAATGAACCTGGAGACAGACAGTGGAACCCTTTTAGTAGTTGTATTTTTACTAGGTTCAACAATTTGCTTAAATCTGCTTGCTCTTACCACATGGCTATGCAGATGGAGAGGATAGAGAGGACAACAGTGCTAACCACTGGGTCTGGTACTCCACTATTGTACTTGAGTGCAACGCCAAGACCCACAGATGCATTGAATAGAGACCACCAGGCAAACACTGCCAAACCGTTCTGGGTCTGTCCAAAACATTTGGTATAAATTGTTATAAAAACTTCTCTCTGAAAATAATTCTTTCCTGCCCAGACTCACCAGATAGCGTGTCCACGAGATCACATTAGGGTTGTTGATGGCCAGCCAGGCTTTGTGCTTGCTGAGACTGGAGTAGGACATGTAAAGCATGTAGAAGCTGTAGACTGGCAGAAACCATCTGAGCAGCACAGCTCCCACGATGTAACTGTGGAACGCGGCAAAAACTTGAATTCACTTGTTTATACTGCAAATGCACCATGAGAACACTGAACGCAACTCACTGTTTGTCCCACATGTACATGCTGGACATTCTTAAGACATTGGTTACGGTCCATATCAGATGGAAAATTGGAGGGTGGATTTCTGGATTGCAGGATTCTGGGCCAAGAGCATTTCTGCAAATGAAATCGGAAGACGCGGAAACTTCGCTCTTACAAAAGTACCCCCTCCCCTTCTGCTGTACCTCCTGTAGAGACTGACGGCTGCATAAACAAGCCACGCTTTGGACCACAGGTCAATCACAATCCAGCAATTATCTGACCACCAGTCCATAGTAACCTCCAGGTAGAAGGTGTTAGACACATTTCTGGCAGAGTTCTGAAACAGAGCTGGAAAGAAAACAACATTTTACTAAACTGAAAGGAATACCTCAAACAACAAACATAATGCACATTAGTGGGATTTTAGACGATAAACTCTTGCTACAAAATTATATAAAGAACAACACAACTTTTTCATATTTTAAACTTCGATTATTAACTTTCTGCTCCCAGAATGAGAATTCTGCTGCCAAGAAATGATCCAATTCTGGGAGCAGGTCTTTAACATTCAGTCACTCACCGTTTGGCACATTTCCTTCCTGCGACAGAATGAAGAAGACATCTGAAATCATCTGAGAGATGAAGGCAAGTATGATGCTTGCAGCATGTTTCATCAAATGGTGACTGTTATTTCCAGCAAAGACAGTCATTGTGGATGTCAGTGAAGAGTTCCTGCTCTTTGCAGCTCTTAGCTCTCAAACGGTTTTTTCTCTTCTACCACTATCTAATACTTTGGACTTTGGATCATTGCATGTTCCTTTTGATTTTTATGATCCCTGTGTGACCATAAAAATCAAATGAGGATCACTGTTTAATTTGATTAACAGTTGCAGGAACCAGCAGGGTTCCCACTGCATGGTTGTCACGACCGCGCACAAATGGAAAGTGCTGCTTTCCCAGCCTGAAGGCCTGGCTGTGTGGAATTCATGACATTTTTGTGAACATCCAGAATTCTTGCTCTGACAGTTCATCACCAGTCTCCTTCTAAAGTGAATGATAGATAACAGCTATCTTTGAAACTGTGAAATGCATTAGCAGTGACACCACTGCAACATGGGGTTTATTTTGCTAACTTGATTAACCAAACACATTTATTCTGTTAATCATATTGAAGATGGCTCTGAATTTGATATAAATAGATTCATGATGCTAAAGAAAAAAAAATGAATCCCATCTTCTTTAAAATAATTGTAAATAAAAATAAAAGTAAAGTTCTATTTTTCTAAATGGACTTTTGTTGGTCTTTTATTGTCATTACTTTGCGATTCACATTGCACTTAGTAACACTTAAGTGTTACTTAGACACGTTTTGTTTTATTGTGTTTAGTGGTATAAGTGCGTCATAAATGAACATTATCTACACATATGGAGAAATCAACTACCAATATTGGGCAATAACCAAAGAGGAATCACATTTTTAAGAGACGTTTTTCTAAAATTTTGTTGGTCAAGATGCTTTTCTTTAAGTTGTCCTCTGAAAAAGATAAGAACGTTCTTTAATGGTAATTATTGGTCCTCTTCAACTGTGAGAGAATTTATTTGTATGATGATGCAGAAAATAAGGCTGTTTTGGTCTATTCTTCAATCCAGATCTTCTCAAGAGCTGTGATGTTTTGAAGTTTTCACTGGAAAAATGGACTTCCAACTCCCTCTACAAATTATTTGAGGTCCAAAGACTGGCTAGACCACTCCAGAAACTTGTGAGTCAGCTTTTCCCTTGAGTCTGCAAAAGTTCTGGCAATCTTTGGAGCTCTTCAGGATTTGAATGCATGATAACACAGTGTGTTCCTACTGGTAACCCTTTTGTTATTGTGGTCCCAGTTCTCGTCAAGTCATTGATCAGTTTCCCCAGTGGATCTGGACTGTTTCCTCTTAATAAATTATCATGTTTTTTTAATTGGATTTTGCTAATAAGTAATAGCCTGAAAAACAGAGGAAGAAAACATTTATTTCTTCATTCATATTTCTGATTTCTTCCTCAAAGATCTTCTTAATTTTAAACTTAGAGGTTCTTAGTAAAGTAAAGTAAAGTTTTAGGCTTTTTATATTTTTTTGTACATCAATTTAATTAACATAGATAATTCCAAACACTTTTTGGATTGGTTTCTTTATTACTTTATTAACAAACTTACTCGTATTACATAGTGTTTTAAAGCAGCCATTTACAGTTTCTGATAAAAAAAAAAATCTAGAATATATTTACACCTCATCTCTTGGTATCAACATCTTGCATTTAGAGGAAAAAATTGCTTTGTGTTAAAGAAATTTCCACCGGAGACATGCTCAGCCCATTGTCTTCGTAAAGCGGCTGTTTGCAGTGTCTCCATACCACCAGGGTTAAGCGTGCTACAAACATGATGCAGGATATACCCAGGATCGCAGCTGTAGGAAATCAGAATGACATATGTAAGGACAAAGTAGTGCAAGATGAAAATAGATGATTTATCTGGGTATGACGGATTGTTCCAAAGAGCACCTGCAAAGATGTAAACTTGATTCCCTGGAAATCTGGAGTTTGTCAGGGAGCCTGCCAGCCAATAGATGACCACAGGGTAGATGGTCACGATGTACCGCACTTCATCAACAAAGTAAAAGTTCTCTAAGAGAAACCTGAGAGCAAAGGGAACCTAAGTTTACTTTTTTTTTTCAGTCGGGAGGGTTGGTTTCAGTCAGAATGAGAAGAACTCACCACACCACCAGCTCCATCAGAAGCAGCAGCAGTGCCAGGAATGAACAGTCACATTTAAATGTTTCTGTACGGTGCTGTAGGTACATGGTCAGACTGAGCAGTGTGGAGAGAGTCCCCCATGATGCATAAACTGCCACTCCGTTCTGCACCTAAATGAAGAAAAACTTAAGTCAGAAGAGTTAACTAAAGAATCTAAAAGAGTGATGTGAAATCTATTTTGTCCGTTTCAATGATTTTATTTTTTACTTTAATGAAAAAAATGGTATTCGTGCTTTTAACGTTGTGTAGGCAACTTTTACTTTTTTTAACTTTATTTTCTCTGAGTTTGCATCTTCTTTTTTTTGGACAAAAAATAGTTTTATTTTTGGCACATCCCTTTTGCATACTTTAAATAAATGCAAAGAAAAAAATTGAAACCATTTTGAATGCTTAAGATATTGGCATTAAGTTATTTATTTGTCTTGACAGCCTTACAGAAGCTACTTCACCGCTGAAACCTTCTTGGTCAACCTTATTAAAATGATTCTTGAAATTCAGACATTTTTGTTTTTAATTCAAATTCATTTCATCAGGAAAAACCCATTTTCGAAATCCACAAAATAAAATGCAGAAAATAATGTAAAATTCGGTTTTTACAGTTTTAAGGATGCTTTTTCTTTTTTCCAGGGTTGTAAATTTCTCATTGGCTGTTATTATTTCCCTTTTTTAAAATCTATTTTCATTTTGAAAAAAGGGAGAGCTATGATGCTGAAATTAGGAGCTAGTGTTTTAAACTCTTAGCTCAGGTACGACACTTGAAGAGTGAATAAAAATACTCTGATGAAAAAGAATAAAATAGCTTTCTAAATGTTTATGTGCTTGGTTCATATGCATGTATCTGCTCAGGTAAGATAATCATGAGGGCAAACACAGACACAAAAGACTAAATTAGAAGCGACCCTGACACGGCTAAGCAAACCTTTCAATTCTGAGTATATTCTAGTACAGTCTAAAAACCCAAAGGTTTGTTTGCAAAACCATTTATAGCTTAAATCCTGGAACTGTTTACTTTCTCAGTTTCCGTCGTAATAAAATTGTTATGAGCTCTAAAGTAAGCAGAAAGGCATCAAAACTCTTTATGACGATTTTTTATGAGTTTACCAATATTCTGAAGAGCCACAGGTCTGCTTTGTGATATTTGTTCAACCAGGGTCCATAGGTTTGGAGTCCATTGCAGGCGAAGAACAGGACCATGTAGTCGGTAAGTGTCATCAACGCAGAGGTTATAAGTGCTGGCATCAACAACCTGTAGAGTATACAACGGTTTAGTTAACTGATCATGAATGACCATACCTGACAATGATGCTATTAAAACATGTGCACTCACTCTCTATCATATAAAAACAACCAGGTAATATTCAAGCCAAAGTTGATGATAATGGTGACATGAAATCCATAGGGCAGCACTGCAGGTGTGGTGTACATCCAGTCATACACATTCCTGTAGAAAGTATGTTCAATATTGTCAGATATGAAAGCAAAAAACACTGCAGCAAATACACTCACTGGTCACTTTTTTAACCCTTGTGCTATCCTAGGCACTTTAACGTTGGGAGTTGGGTCATCTAGACCCACTAGACAGTGCGCTGAACCTTTTTTCTTCAATGATTTGTGATCTTCCCTGGTGTCCAATGGATTACATGAAATCCACCTTTGTCATGGTAGGAATAACACGTAAAAATAAGGGTGGGGTCATCTAAGATAGCACAAGGATTAAGCACACCTGTCCAGCTGCTTGTTAACGCAAATTTTTAATCAGCCAATCACATGGCAGCAACTCATTGCATTTAGGCCATCTGTTTGCAGGTCAAAGAGAGCTTCTGAACGGAGAATAAAGGTGACTTTGAATGTGGAATGGTTGTTGGTGCCAGACCGGCTGGCAGGAGTATTTCAGAAACTATTTGGATTTTCACCCACAAGCATCTCTAGGGTTTACAAAGAAAGGCCCGAAAAAGAAAAAATATTCATTGAGTGGCTGTTCTGTGGGTGGAAAAGCCTTGTTGATGCCAGAAATCAAAGGAGGATGACCAGACTGGTTCCAGCTGATAGAAAGGCAACAGTAACTCAAATAACCAGTAGTTACAACCAAGGTCTGCAGAAAAGCATCTCTGAAAGCACAACACGTCCAACCTTGAGAGATTGGCATCATGGATGTGCAGCTGACAAGTCCGCAGCAACTGCTTGATGCTGTGATGTCAGTATGAACCAAACTCTCTGAAGAATGTTTCCAATACCTTGTTGAATATATGCCATTGAGGATTAAGGCAGTTCTGAAGGCAACAGAACAGAACTAGTCAAACCCGGTACTAGAAGGGTGTGCCTAATAAAGTGGCTGTTGTTTGTATGCGGAATCTGTTGGGAAATCATTTATTGTTTGAGTAGGTGAAGAGAAAATAACTGCAAACCATTTTTACCTTTGATTACCATCGAATGATTTCTGACAGTATGATTGAGATAATAATACACTAAAAATACAGTTGTAGCTTTAATGTATTTGAAGCATTGTGTGATAATAGACAAGAAAAACGTGCTCACCTTCTGCAGAGGCCAGTCAGAAAGTATACAAACATGGCAAAAACCCAAAAGTATGTGAAATCCCATACAAAAAAAGCCCACTGAGCAGGAGTTATGAGTGTAGAGTACTTCCTTGTCACATCCTCAGTGCGCTGCCGGAATACACCTGCATTCAAAGTTTCATCATGAACATCCTGAAACATCTTGGTTTTCTTATTTAAAAAAAAATAGTCACCTGATTTATCTCCGAACCCTGAAAGGAAGTTGAACGTAATGGCTGATAAAAAAGTAAACAATCCAACAAACATGAGAACAACACGAGCTGGGTTGTGGTTAACCATGTTGAAGGTGCCTAGTTCAGTTTCCCCAAGAAGGTATTGACAATGTCATCTCAAAAATGGTCCTTCGTGTCCTCCTTTGGCTGAAAAAGGACATGTGTCTGGGAAAAGCACGTGAAGGAGAACGTCAAAAGCATAATTTCTCACAGCCAGCTCTTTTTATGACCATGCTCTGAGCATCTCTTATCTTTTCCTGTCATAAATAGCCTTCTCTTTCGTCGTTAAAGCCGGGGTAAAGAGTAAAGACCAGCCCATGGAACAACAGAAAAAATATGTTGAATGACTGAGGCACTAAATAGGTTAACTTGAGTTTTGAGGAAAAATTTTAAAAGTTTTAAAATAAAGTTGTTTAGGTTTTTTGATCAAGACTATTCATTGAAAAAGAATTTGGTATAAAATATAATATGAGCAATCGCAACATATTTTTGTTAGTTTAAATTAACTGTCTCAAACTTATAAGGTATTTAATATTTCCATATATTGTGTTGAAGAAAAACACAAAAGTAGTGAAAAATAGTTATGTTTTAGCGCTGAAAATGTGAAGTTTCACATATTTCAGTGTTTCAAAAAAGTAACATCATCAAAATAGATTTCATTTTTTTTAAACAGCCATCCATCCATCCATCCGTCCGCCCATCCATCCATTTCGCTCTTCCCTGACCGGGTTGTGGGGGCAGCAGTCTAAGCAAAGATGCCCAGACTTCCTTCTCCCCGGCCACTTCTTCCAGCTCCTCTGGGGGGACCTCGAGACGTTCCCAGGCCAGCCAAGAGACAGTCTCTCCAACGTGTCCTGGGTCTTCCATTGGGACATCCCTGGGACACCTCTCCAGGGAGCCACCTCAACTGTTTCCTCTCATTTTGGAGGAACAGCGACTCTACTCCAGGCTCTCTGCGGATGACCGAGCTTCTCCCCCTATCTCCAAGGGAGCGCCCAGCCACCCTACGAAGAAAGCTAATTTCAGCCGCTTGTATACAGGACCTTGTTCTTTCTCTCATGACCCAGACCTCATGACCATACGTAAGTATTGGAATGGAGATCGACCGGTTAGTTGAGAGCTTTGCTTTCTGGCTCAGCTCTCTCTTCACCACAACAGACCAGTACAGCGACTGCATGACGGCAGATGCTGCTCCAATCTGCCTGTTTATTTCATGCTCCAATCTTCCCTCTTGTGAAAAAGAACCCAAGATATTTGAACTCCTCCACCTGGGGCAGGAGCACCCCACCCACCCAGAAAGGGCAGACTAAACCTTTTTAAACCTGTAATAAGATTTTTAGGGTCAAAATTGTATAAATAATACAATACATTTTATGGTGGTATTTTAAGCCATTGTCACAGAATTTCACCTCCATACTGTAATTTTTAACAAAGTAGAGTTCTGAGCCTCACCACACAGTGGCAGTATCACATCCTGTGAAACTCTGAGGCTGGCCACTTGTGCTCAAATGCTGGAGAAAGAACCATCAGTTTAAAAAGGTCAAAATCTACTTTACTCATACAGAATATGTTCTTACAACATATTTAGCTTTTACTTAAGCAATACTCTCAACTTCAATTGCCTGTTTTCATTCAGTTACTGTTGGTTTCACAGCAAACGTGGGATTCACGTTATTTGTTTGATGATTACACAACTAACTATAAAGTAACAGTAAATCTTTTCAACATAGTTTAGGTTTGACTTTACAACCACAATAAACACATTAGTGCCTTCAACAAACACACCATTCTCGAGTTGTGATGCATTGTGGGGTTAAAACAACATTTATTTAACACTTAAACTATTAAAACAAAAACAAAACAAAAAAGGAATTGAAAGCAAGAGCTTTAATAAATGAGAGAAAATGTTAAATACTGGAAATTGGTCTTTACATAACTCTTTTGAAAAGACTTGACATGCTGGATTAAAAAAATGGTACATCACAAGTTTATTCTTAACACAGGTAAAAACCCTTTTTCTACCATACATACTGTTAACGAGGGAAAGTTTATTTTTTTGTTAAGGTAGTTTTATTTTATGTCTATAATTGCCAGAATGAACGCGTTAATTTAAATAAAATACAAGTCAATCAAATGTGTCTAAACTGTTATAGTTAAATACTTTTTTTAAGCATTGTTCTTTTTAAAAATCTTGCTCAATTAATTATTTGGGTGATTACTTTTTACTTGTGCTTGAGTAATTTGACTTGACTTGACTTTAACTTGAGTACAATTCTTATTTTTATTATCTACCTACCTCTGATGCAAAGTGGACACCTGGACTGCTTAGAGACTCTCAGAATATACTAAAAATATAAATAATTGTGCATTAATTGCTCTAAATAATCTTCTTTAATTGGAGGACTCCAAGATAGTAGATATTAGATCTTAATTTTAAACTTTTTTTTTTTCATCCTGTAGGGAGTGTTGCTAGAAAAACGAATTTATGGCTGTCACTGTTTTGTCCACTCAAATACAGTCAATTTGTTTGTTTAAAACCCATTTTCCAATAAACATATTTTTCGATGTAAAGTTTTACCACTGCTTGATTTTTATACCTAAAATCCTTACAAGTTTCATACATTATTTATAATTTTAACAATTTTTATCTTCAATAACTTTCTTTTAAAATCTCCCCTATTTGTTATAATTTGGATTTGTGTTACACAAACTGTCACTTGATTATATTTGATGAGCTATGAGTGCTCTGTAATGCTCAAATAATTGCCTTATTAGTAAAAAACGATTTATTTGGTTTTTTTTAACCATAAAGAAAAAAAGACAGAACTTAATGGGAAATGGTGACCATTAATGTATAAATGTTTAAAAATGTAAAAGTAATGTTAATTGAACATGTAAGAGAGACGGGTAAAACATGGACTTTTTTTTGCAAAAAAAAAAAAACTTTTGCTTTCTTGTCAATGTCTCATGTTAGAACATTATCTTTTTACAAAAAACATGTATTTTTCTTATTTTCATCCAAATTAGTTAGTGAGTGGACAGGCAGGCAGTGACACAGCAGCCCAGCAGAGGTTAGAGGAATAGCTAAACCTTAAAAACCTTTCCTGCTGTTTCCTCACCTGGCACCAGATGTTGCCTTGTGGTGTTTTCCTCTCACCAGCCTTCAATAATTAATGACGTTTTTCTCTATCAAGGCTGGATTAAAGGTTTCATAGAATTTAAGCACAGTTATGCTTCTGTGGGTGAGTCATAACATTTGAAAATTGTGGATAATATATAGAAGCACTCCACTGATGAGACTCTTCACGACCCTTGAGTCAACAAGCACTTTTTCAATGTTTAGTACATGCAGCGATGGTGAATTTGCTCAAAGAACCCTTGACTAGTTTTGGTTGTGCAGGCGGAACGCATTTGGCTTCATTTCTGATGTTTTAATCCCACGTTGGGTCTGGATGACTCTTCTAGCTTGACTGGCTGTGACCCACGCTCCTGGCAGAAGACAAATTATTGGCTGTTCATCATCTAATGAGTTAAATCATATCCAATTACACACCCGCCACCTTTGATCACTTCCATTATGAGGGATGCGTGCATGATGGGTATTACTGTCATTTTTGTACGACATTATGATTCACTTAATGACTCATGTAGGTCTTTGCAGCAGGAAACGGATCACCACACAGCGATTATATCCACTGTTAAATAGTAACATTCTGTCGACATGTTTTGGGGTTCCTGTCCCAAAAGCAATTAGCTTTAACTGACAACCATTCAGGTAAACAGAGAGCGGAAATTTGGATCAATTGCGAAAGGGGAAAAAAAAGCAGAAAATTAAAGAAAAAAAAGTGTTTGAAAAGAGTTCAGTGTGTGGATAGCAGCAGCCTCCCTGGTTTCATTTCTGTGCAGATGAGATTGGACAACTGGGACAGTCTTACATGAACCATTCAATAATTAGGGACCATGGCTAACAAGCTACGTGGTCTGTTTATCTCCTCACAGCTCAGAGTGACTTTCATGCTGTATTTGTGCACGACATTTGTGGATCCCTCTGGAACCAAGGCGTCTCTTAATGTCACAATTACACTGCCATGACCAATAGGGGAAACGGTGTCAACTAGATTACACATAAGGATGGCAAAGGACAAAAAAGGTGAGAGAAGAGGAGAAGACATTAACTTCTAAATGTAATCAAGACTCACTCTCAGTCCCAGGAGTACAATTTAGATCTTAGAAAGTGTTTACACTGCATCTGATTCAAAACCTGCAGGGAAGCATTACCTCAGACAAACAAAAAAATCAACTATTTGACAGAAACAAGTATTTCAACTGAGACGCACCATGATGAAATGCTTCCAAAATTGGTTGTTGCAGCTTTTAAATGTGGAGGGTTGGGTCCAGCATAAAGGTGAAGCCAAATTATAGGCATATTATGTACTTTCATGTGGCGATCCCTTTGGAAAGTAGCCTAAAGCAAGCAAATATATTTGAAACTGTGAATTTACCAATAATTGGTTTGATTGGCTCCAATTTGCATTTTACAGTCTGAAAATGTCATGCAAGTCCAACAGCTACTCTTGTGGAGGCGATTTTGTCTGAAGTAAGTACCAGTAGAGAAGAAAACAAGCACAACTCTCAAGGCTCTCTTTACACCTGAGAGCCACATTGGACATTGGATCTCTAACAACGAGGAGTTATGCCCCAGTATAATCTTTTCCAGAAAAAAATAATATTTTCTTTCAACCAGCTGCAGGGGCGATGTTTTAAGAATTTATGGAACTTTTACTGGTAAGCCAACCAATCTTTCTTTTCTGTTCTCTCATACAAGTCACCACATGACATAAATCCCTGCAATATCAAGCTACCATGGTCTGTAAAAGGCTGTCATATTTTTGCAGAGAATAAAAGATGGAGCTTGGATGTAACACAAAAGATCTTTAAAGGAACACAGCTTATGGTATTAACAGCTTCTCAAGTGTTGTTTGTTTCCTGTCTATCTAACCCTGAGTGCTGTTAGTTGAGCATGAGGAAAGACCCACCAGATGAGCCGGTGGTTGACCAACTCAATTCATTCTTGAGACCGCAGAGCCCTTTATCACTTCTTGCTATCTTGAGTTAAAACTGTTCAACTACTGTGTATTTTACAAATGTGTTTTCATTGTCATGCAACTCAGTTTTTAAACTAACATGATTTTAGTTTATACAAACAGCCCATTTTTACTTTTGCCAAGCTAAAAGATGTATCAGTTTACCTTAAAATTATGTATTACTGACAGTTGAGTCATCAATTAAATTAAAATATGCATCCTATTTCTTGTAGTGATGACCTAACCTGAGAATTCCAGACCTCCATGTCCCAGCTGCTTCTTATAACTCTTCAGGAAGGAGAGATTTCCAAGCCAACCATAAAACACCTGAAGCATGCTGTGGGTCTAGCCCGAGGCTTCCTCCCAATGGGACTTACATCAGACAATTAAAAACCTATGGGACATATCCAGACGGCACAGTGACCCGAATCGCAGATGTTGGCTCTTTTAAACTTCCTTTGCACTCCCTCTACTTTCTGCATTGGTGTGCAGCCATGTCGCAACTTCTAAGCTTCAATGCTACATTCAGCTTTGGCTCCTGTCTCTTTCTAAGAATTTCTGGACCAACAACATGGCTGCTTCACCGCAGTCTTCTACACCTTTTGTTTCATTCTTGCTGACACTCTTCAGTCACACGTCACACCTGAAACCTTCCTTCACCCTTTTTTTTCAATTTGCTTGAAAATGCCTCATCACTTCCTTCCCACACTCTGTTGTTCTGGACTGTTGAGCCTGAGTTCGTAAAGTCCTCCATCTTCTTCACCTCTGCTCCCTGTAACTTCACCCACTTGAGTTCCTCATTTACACACAGATATTCTGTCTTGCTGTGGTAAACCTTCTTTCTCTCTAGATGTCCCTCCACCTGCTCTCTGCTCTCACAACAGATAACAAATTGTCATCTGCAAACATTACGGTCCACAGAGATTTTTTAACTAACCTCATCAGTCAGTCTGTCCATCACCACAGGAAACGAGCAGGAGCTTAAAGCTGATCCTTAGTGCAGTTCCACCTCCACCTTGAACTCCTATGTCACACCCACAGCACATCTCACATCTGTCATCCAGCTCTCATTCACGTCTCTCCAGACTTCAACATGCAAACCACAGCTCCTTTCTCTGTATCCTATAGACTTACAATTACACAATGCAGCTCCTGCTGACCTTCTCTGCTCCTCCAGCTATTCAATTCAATTCAATTTTATTTATATAGTTCAATATTACAACAATAGTTGTCTCAACGTGCTTTATACCGGTAATTTTATAGTAATTATGAAATCATAAAGAACATGAAGTCAAAGAATTCAGAATGTAATGACTAAACTAAACAGACTAGACTAAACTGGGCATCCTTGCCCTTCCACCCTGCTTTTCGGTAAGGAAAACCCCCTAAGAAAAAGGGATTCTGGAAAAAAAGAAGACTCAGGGATGTCTACATGAAGGAGGGATCCTCTCCAGGACAACAGGCAATGTACCAGAACTCTTAGAGAAGAATTAGCTTATCTAAATCTACAACTACATGTTTACATAGTCCAGCAGTTGGGTTCATCCAGATGGAGTTGGGGCACCGTTGGGGGGGGGACGCGAGACGAACCAGAGGCAGGGTCCATGGCCAAGTGTATGAGCATCAGCATTATCTAAGCAAATGTTGTATCTGTGATTCTCTTTCTTGGCATGAAACCATGCTGTTGTTCTCAAGCATAGGCCTAATCTGGGCCTATAGCTTCTATAATTTAGCAGCCACTTCTCCTTTTGGTCTCCTAAACACTCAGGATGCCGATCTTTCTTCTTTTATTGGTGTCCAAACCTCTAGTTTTCCCTGCCAAATTCCCAACATTCAAAATTCCTACTCTATGTCCTTCACTCTTGCCTTTCCTATTCTCTCTCTCCTCCTCCTCATATGTGACCAATAGCAGGCTAGTCCAGTTTCCTTCCTGTAGGTAAACAGCACCAGAGGCAGTCGTTGTTAACCTGGCTCAAGACGCCACCCAACCATGCATGCATCTGAACTCGTGATGGGCACTAGAGAGCTAAGGATCGCGCCCCCTTGTGATTGAATTGATATCCCCCAATATTTTAAATAAATCTCAGCTGTTTGTTTAATGTTTTCTGAATAAACTCTAAATGTCTAGTTGCACATATGAAAAAAAAAGTCAAATAGTGTATCATAGTTTAATGTGTAACAAAGCATACATAATATCTGGATTGAATGCTTAGAATAAAGTAGAGTAAAAGCCCATCTCATGAGGATGACAGGAAAATCGTAGGTTGCAAAGGATCAGTGACAAGAGAAACATAATTAGGTGTGCAAATATACTTTTACTGCATGCATTTTATTTTCATACTGTAGCTGTGGTTGCATCTAACAGCATAGGCTGGTGATGCTTTGGTGACACCCTGGCATCAAAGCTTTCCTTTAACATACTAACATTTAACAACACATGTCTGCCTGCAGCAGATTGACTCTTTATAACCAGCTTTCTTATTTTTTCCTATTCTCTCTGATTTACTTTTATATTCCCCCCATCTCCACTCTTTTATTTCTGAATCTAATACTGTCAGAGCCATAAATTTCCTGTGGCAGAATACACAGTGATTTAGTGACATTCTTGGAGTGTCTCAAATGTGGGACTGCTTGATTCCAAGGAAGGTTTGTTACGGTTTGTTTCTCTTAAAAACTTTTTCAGACCCTGTTCCTGTACAATCTTTAATGACGTGGTAATAGCCGTGTCTTGTCTGACACAACTGCCGGTAAAACTAATGGAGCTACTCCAGTTGATTCAGTTAAAGTGGAGTGCCCTCTGAAATGAAGGACGGGGTTTATTGTGATTGCAGATGTAAACATGTTTTTGTTGATATTTTTCCATATGTCTTAGGAGTAGCTTAAATGTCATATTTTTTTATGATACTGCCAAACACGAAAACTGTATTCTACACTTTATTTGTAGATTTGAACCCACAGAATTTGACAGCTGTCCTTCAGCTTGGGTTTTTAATGACTCTTGGGAAGCAGAATATATACTCATGTTCTATTCACACTTTCGGAAAGATGTCCTAATGTATGTGACACATGCTGACTTTTTAACAAGGTCAAAGTCTTTATTCAGTGTGCGAGAATGCCCCCTGACACCTGTCACTTTAGGTGGACTAGTCATGGAAAAGAGACAGAGAGGGCATGGAGCATGAAAAGGGAGAGGAAAGCAGTGCAGTGAAGCAAAGATAATGCAGTCTCTTTCTGATTCTCTCAGCACCTTCTACCTGTCACCGAACAGTTCGGGCAGGAATTGCTCCTGTCTGTGTCAACCGAGGAAACATGGCAGCTACACAGAGACACAAGGTGACAACACAATGCAAAATTTCAGTGTTAAGAGCTTTTCCCAGGAGCAGAAGCTTCTCTCACAGACACCCAAACTTTGCTATGATAAGAAACCCCTTTAGAGGGTAGAAAGCATTGACTGTCAAGTCAGAATTCTGGTTGTTAAAGAAACCATGGCCTCCTCATAGAATCGAGTCATGGAGTTGCAAAATGCCTTAAACGAATCCTGTTGTTGATAATCATCAATGAGAAGTGCAGATTTGTGATTTAGATACTTATTTCCTAAGGTGAAACAAAACAGTGCACTCATAGTTGCTGTAACTGAATGCAGAGGTGTTGCCTGATGATTGCAGACAAACCAGACTGATGGATCCTTTGCTTCATTTGGTGAAGCAGGAAACAAATCAGAAAAGCTGCTTAGTCCTGATTTGAGATAATTTACACAGGTTGGGATATAAATTAGTCTGGATTTTTTCTCTCACATTTTTTGTGCTTCCTCTGTTACAATACTGAGCAGAGTATATTATTTAAAGTGAATTTTAATTAGAAAAACAAACACATACGGGCAATCTAGACAAGCTAAGCTTTGATATGCTTCAAAAACCAAAGGATCTTAATGAAGTCCCACGCCAATCATCTTTTGAACTTTTGAAAATTGACTAACTCTACAACATAGTTTCTGCAGAGCGGCAGGAGTTCATTGGAAATTCACCTCTGAGGTGTGGGCGGGACTGTTGACATGGAGTAAGCTTCTTCCCTTCCCATCATCAATCTATTTACACTCTCTTCGGCTAGCTAACTTCCAACCAAACAGTCTCGGGGCAACAAAATTGCGAGCAATGTTGAAGCTATCAAGCCGCACAGTTGAAAACGTTACTGGGTCTATTTATTTATAAGCGGAGGCATCAGGATGGAGAAGAGCAGGGAGCTTGTAGCTTCTATGTCACATCTACAAGCTTTTACCAACAGCATTTTCTGTCTGTTTCTGATTCATAACATTTTAAATAAGGAAATAGTGGGAAATGCAATTTACTTTATATATTTCCTCCAATGTGAGATAATAAGAACACGCTTGAAACACAAAAAACATGATTTTCATCAGAATGGGTGTTTAAAATGTTTCCTTTTCCTAATTTATTATCTAGTAATACATGTTTTTGCAATTTATTACAAATTGTAAAAAAAAGCTTACTTTGTCTTACTTTCAAATTAACTTCAAAGAAAATACAACACTGTTGCATTCAGTTAAATACAATAGAAAAAAATTGTGTTTTTTGTGAATTCGTCTTTTCTAAATTAAGGACACAAACACAGCTGGACTCATTGTCCAGGTGTCTCAGGGAGGATGAGGTTAACCCATACATCTTGCTCTGTGTCTCTCATCCACTGGAATGACAGATGACCACTCTAACACTGTCTCACGTGTGATCTTCAATATTTAATGCTTCCTCATGAATATCCCTTTGTAAAGTTTAGGCAAGTGTGAAAAGCCCAAGTCCCATTGAGGGACATTTGGAGGCTAAGCATGGATGAAGAATGGCAGCTAAATGAATGGGGGTGGAGTGGAAATTGTGTAGAAGCTGCTCTTCCTGCACAGCAAAATGGAGAGTCACTGTTGCTTATATCCAGAGGGTAGGCAGAATTGTGTCCATTTTTCTAGTCTGCATGGTTCGCATGGTTACACTCCGCGACATGGACATAAAGATGAAATGGTTCTTATCATTCAGGGAGTGGAAAGTTGAATGCTGAATACTCAAATCCATCCTACTCAGTTTATACATTCATACATTTTTACACATAAAAAAACCCCCCAACAATCCTAGTTTATAAGTTCTTGGTGCAGAAAAGATGTAGAAATACCCACACCATGCACCCACAAGTAAATTCCTCTCAGGGTGTAATTCTTTAATGTGATACACGCATTTTTGATTCTTGTGGGAGTTTTTTTTCTGCCTGAAACTTCATGGAAAGACTCATTGTGGATTCCACCCCTGCATCTGAATAATTCAACTTCAATGCCTTTTCTATTTTTAGTTCTTTTACGAGTGTTTCGATGCCTAAGAAGATGCATTAGCCCACTGTGAACAACATAAACCACGATGTTAATTGACTTCCAGGTTTGTACCTCTGATTTGTGTGGTTAAAAAATCTTCAGGTATGTGTATGTGTGCACTTGTTTTATCACTCAACTGGGATTAGAGATGTGCATTATAAAGGCTAAACAGCTACAAGGTTCAAATTAGGTGCTGGTGTTTACCCATCACTTTTCAGGGTGGAATTAATTTGCCTCCAGACAAAGACTTCTCTATTAAACTAGGTTGGAAAGCAATAGCGTCTTCAAGGAAGCATCAAAGGTTTGCATACGTCCCTCTGGGCTTTTTCATGAGTATTGATTGAAAGTGCTGGGTGGGACTGCGTTTAGAGCCTTCTGAATCCTGACGCCACAGTCAGGATCTGTTAATCTCCTAAGTTTGAAAGTACTCTTAAAAAAAAAGCATGTAAGTAAAAGAGAGCAAAAGAAGAGATTGATAGGTACAACTGAAAGGAGGACATGTCTGTTGTTTAGTATGCCACTAATATGCCCCCCCCCCCCCCCCCCCCCAAAAGTCGGATGTTATGCAACTCAAACTGCTTTTGTCCTCTGACATTCGACATGCAATTTGCATCACACCATGAGAGCAATATTTTTGGTTTTATTCCAGGTTTTGGTCTTATTTCCAGACATGTGCATGAAGAATTTAATATTTAGGATACTGGTAGTCTTGTTTTATTTGCAGCATCTGCAGAATCTTTAGAGATACAAATTTGTTAATAATTTACACTCATGTTATTTGATTCTCAGCTGCCAGAATCGTTGATTAGACTAATCAAATACATTAAAATTAAAATATTCTGTTGGCATACTTGAATCCACATTTCAAAATCTGTTTGTAGTCTGAATTATTGAGCTAATTAACAGGAAATGCAGTCTGATGCCTCACGGAGAGACCTTTTCATGGAAAGTTAAGAGCATCTGATAGACCTTCAGTCTGTGATTTGGTAGTAACTGTGCTTACAAAGTAAAATAATAGTTAGCATGCCCTTTCTGTCATTTTTCATATGTTTGCATACCTCCTTTGCCATGAATTATTGATAAATAGCTGGCTGTTGCATGCTGAGCTAGAGAAAGAGGTAAACCCTGGACTGGATACCACCATGGAACGGATCTAGAAATACAAAGTGTCATTCTTAGCCACACTTTGTGGTAACAAAGATTTCCAAGTATTATGTGGATTTATTATAGTAGATTTAAAAATATAGATTTTTTGAGAATATAAATTAGAAGAATGAAAAGCACAATAGCAGAAAATGTTGGGTTCTGACAAGATGCCCATGTTGCCTTTTCATGGGGTTATTACCCCAAATTGCCTCCTAGACACCCCATAAAAACCTTTTAAATGATCCAAAATCATGCACTTTGAAACTGCTTCTAAGAGGTGGATTCAATGATTAGCTGCACTTTGCTTTTAAAAAAATTGTCTCCTTTCAAGAGGAATTAGTCTCTACATTGGGATCAGGAGAGATTAAATCATTACTCTGAATATTAGTGTCAAAGGGAGAAAAATAGCAGCAAACTTGGGAACGAGAATTAGCCCAGTGTGATATCAGCTACGAGCTGTGCAAATCCATTTCAGCTCAGTTAATTCATCATGCTGGACTAGCATGCAGATAATCAATCTCTTTTGCATATTGCAAGCAGAGGTGCTGGTTGGAGCTATATTTCTATCTCTCTGCTGCTGCATGTTGTGATACAAAGGAGAAAATTAATCCCACCAACACTTTTAGCACCAATAAATAGTTGATTCTTTTTTGATTGAAAAACTTTCCCATAGTTTTTCAAAGTAACACCCAGGTGTTGGGGTTTGATGTTCGGGGTTTGATGCTGCCCCTTCCTTTGCTGTGATCAGGGCTTTGGCACTAAAGTATACAATCTAAATCTATGCTTTGTTGTTTCTTTGTCCCAGCGCATAGCAACACTGCAATATTTCAGTGATCGACAGAGTTTTATGGGGAATGTCTGTCTGTGTGGCCCAAATACTTTTGTTCCCCATACATTGATTTTCTTTTCAAGTCAGAGCTGAAAAATGTGGCTCTCTTATTTTACATACTGTCCTCATTAACAAATGTGTCAGTGAAATATGATGAAATAAAACATTGAAACAGAGAAGAGATGCAATAATAGGGAAGTTGATGAATTCAGGAAAGTTTTACATTGACTGGCAGATTTAAGATGAAACAAAAAAAGAAAACAGATTAACCAGCACATCCCATAATTGCCTTCAGGTTTTAATCATTTTTCAATTCACTTATTTATGTTTTATTTAATTATGCTATAGCTTTAATGCACAGCACTTTGTTTCAATTTTTAACTGTATTAAAGTGCTTTATAAATAAAGACGATGATGCTGATCATGGCTAAAAGCATTTAACTTAGTTTCCTTGTAGATACATTTACTCTTTTATCACTCATTTATATTCGCCTTTATTGTTTAATAAAGAGTTGAAGTTACACCTACAAATTTGTTATCTTCTGTACTGACCTGTATAAGAAGTATGTGACGGACATATATGGCTCTATGCACTGGCGTTTTAAGCAATAAGTTGAAAAGTGTCGCTATTTGAAATTGTCAAGTTGTGTTTAAAACATAAAATGTTTTTTGTTTAAGTTTTTGGAAATTCACAAAACTTTGAAAATTGAGAATTTGTGCAAAATATTGACCCCTTTTCAGGCAAATATGTATTGAACCACTTCTGCACCAAAATTACCACAATTTAGCATCTACATAAAAGCAGACACATATATTTTTCATAAATGCAAGTGTCAAACGGTCTTAAAAATTTAGAGATGTAGTCATAAAAGTCTTACAGAGGCATACAGAGTTTGTAAGATACCTCTTGGGGAAAGATGTGGACTGTAAAATATCCAGTTAAGTCACCTTGATTAGCTCTGCAGTCTAGAACTTCTGCTTTAAATTGTATAACATTGTTTCAATTTGATAAGAAATACCTGAAAACTGACAGGAATATTTGAAGTTGCCTTCAAATTCAGCCTCAAGCTACAGTTTGTTACTGATAGTGTCCTGAGTTTCCCAAATTTTATTTTCTTTAGAGGGATATTGCTTTGAAATAGTCTTTTATCGGTTATCCTTTTGCTGCAGACTCCTTTCTTTCCTTTTTAATCAGAAATGAGGTCCTGGAAAAGTATTAAATAAATAAAAGATAGAAATATATTTTTCAGAGCTCTGAAGGACTCTCTAGGAACTTCCCTCCAAAGAAAATAAATAAAATAAATATGATATGAGTCATTCATCTTTTACTTAATTTAGGTTTGGTAAATTATTTTATTAATATTATTTTAACTCGATTTATAATCAAAGACAAAGAAACATTTTTTTTAAACAACATATGTGCACAGTATACTATTTTTGTTTTTTCATTAAGACAACATCAAGAAAAGGACATATAGGAACGATATAAATATATAAATATATATATATATTATTTATTTGGACTCAGTTAATTCATTTATAGGAATCATTTTCCTTTTCAGAGATCTGTTGGACTAAAAGTGTGGTTTGTGGTTTGGTTTATGGAAGAATCCACGCAGACAGGAGACTCCATGTTGTGTTTTCGCTTCCTCCTTTCATCTGAAGCGCTGTTTCATACATTCAGTGATGCTCCTACAGCCCACAGACAGAGCGATACAGGGAGATACTACAGTCCGTGGGACCTCACATCCCAGTGACGTCCTATCGTCAACCTGAACTTGTCATCATTTAAAAAGGAAGAAGCCTTTTCCAGAGGATTTTTACAGGATTTACTGTGGAGGCGACGGGCGGACGCGCAGCGCGCGGTGCTGGCAAAAAGCAAGGTAGGGGGCAAATGCGCAAATTGTTCTCCTCCTTAAGCGTTAAGAATTTTAGTTCTCACTTGTCATCTGTTAAAGCAACCATAAAATGTGACTAAAAAGGCATTTTTCAGTCAGAATTAGTTAAATGATGCGTCGTTAGAAATGACGGTCAGTTGCAACTTTTTATACTAATTATTTCAATGTTTTCTGAATTGGTTTGTGTATTATTTATTAAGTCAAAGTTTGTCTTTCCTAAATGGTGCATCCGTGCGCGTTCACGCCACTAAGTGATAATGAGACATGAGTGCGATATCCAATCACCCCCATTCTTGTGCTTTGACGGAGGAACCGCGTCTGCAGTTGCGTCTTTGGCATTTTAATACGAAAGCAAGCTGCAGAACGTGACTTTGTTTCCCTTTACGCAGCACCAGGAGCTCTGTTCTTTCTTTCTTCATCTCAGTAAAGGAGAATAAAAGGTTTCTACCACTTGTAGGATTGTGAGACACCTCATTTCTTACATCCAGGGCTCCATAATGTTATTGAACATCTTTGGCTTCTTTGGAGTATTAGGGCATGGATTGGTGTGCCAAAAGATCCTCACTACCAGTGCCACAACAGCCTGTGATTCCAGTCATTAAAACACTGCCCCAAGTATAGCCTGTGCAGAAACGAACATCACATTTGTAAATTACTCTCCAGACTATCTCCAGCTGTGATATGAATGGATCACTTGTCTAATATAAATGCACAACCAGTTCATCTGAAAGAATAAAGATGTGCTAATGGCTCCTCGTGCAGATGAAAATGATATGCTATTAGAATAGACAATTTGTGTGTCTGGATGGCTACCGAGCCAAATGGAAGAAAATAGATGCAAACATTGTTCTGACTCCTGCAGAGGTGGCGTAAAGAGCCAGGCATGCCAAGGAAGGTCATGGATATAAGACTAAGTTGTTATTAGTCACGAAATAATTGAAGAAGTTGGATAACACAATGTTATTATAGGATGCGGCTCCCTTTGGTTTTTTGGGTATGAGGTAATATGCAATGAAATCAGAAGCATTCCAAATTTAATAATTTATCATTTTTCCCTTGTGGTATCTTCAGTGCTCCATTTCTTCTAACTTGAAAAGACTCAGGTGGACATTTTTTTTCCCTTTTCTTTTTTTTATAGAGCAAGCTCTGTCAAAAACAGCTAACAATCCAGCCGCATGTTGATTTTTCTCCTGCACATAAATTGCTCCTTCCTTCTTATACCATCCATTAGAGACCTCTGCATCTTTCAAATATGAATAAATGCTGAGCTCTCACAGAAAGCCGAAGATGGAGTGTGGTCTTTTCCTGTCAAGCAATGAATGTCTGTGCTGAACTCTGCCCCTCTCTGTCAGTCATTCTTCAATTTTTGGCCTCCCCCTACATCATTGCCATTGCTAAATTATTAAGAATCCACTAACAAGAAAATATTTTGTGCTGCCAGCTTTTTCTCTGTCACTTAACCAAACATTTATTTCAAATATTGATTAAAAGTGAAAGCCCATGACCCCAAAAGGCATATATTGGGTTCAGAAGATGGATGGATGGATTAAAAATTAGAAAAACTAATAGTTAACCTAAAGATTAAATCTGTTAAATGTTTGTGAATTGGTGATAAAACAGACCCACCTGCCACATTAATCATGTCTTCAAAAGAGACATTGGGTGCTTCACAATTGAAGGTCTTTTATATTTCACACTTCTTCTCTAAACTTGTGAATTAATGATGCGGGTAATGTCGACCAGATGTGTCCCTGCAAATTTCTCCTATTTCTGGATAATTATTCAAGATTAACAAACACGGAAATTATAAAGAGGCCGCTCTATTTTAGAGGCCCACAAGGCAAGAAAAAGGTTGTGACAAATACAGGCACAAATAATGCTTTCTGACATCTCATGGGTTTATGATAAAAAGAAGATGACTGCTGAAGAAAAGGTTTTCCAGTGATGACATAGCTGTTACTCATAATTTTGTCTCCTGGTAAGGTTTTGTTATGGAACAGCAAAAGTCTCGATAGTGTTGTAATGATGGTGGTGGATGACAACAACGATGAGTCAGCTATTGCCGTGTTCTCTGATGGGCTGTAAATCTGGACTGCGTTCTTTTCTTTGCTGATTTTTAATTACGCGGCACAGTTCAACAGAGCTGAGACCTGTCAGGTCCCATTACTTCTTGTTGCTTTTCTGCAGTTCACTCATAAAAACAGGACGTCTCCTTTTTCCGAGGCTACACTCACGGTTTTTTGGCTTGAGGGTACTCTTTAAGCACTCCTGTACTTGTTCTGTAATCTCAGTCTGTGCAACACGAGGCACACTGTTCTGGTAAGGCTGGCCGACTGGGAGCTGTAAGCACAGCAATTTAATTTCTTTGTCTTTTCTCTTGTGTTTTCTTTTTTATATGTAATGGAAGAAACCATGCTGCTGCTGCTGCTGCTTTGGGAAAAGCTGGTGGGCAGATTTAAACCGTGCAATTTCAACTGACTTGAAGTTTTTCTGTATTCACTGATGACTGCTGTCAAGGAAAGGATTTTGCTGTTTTTTGAATTAAAGCAGATTTATCAATTATCTTCAAATGTTCTGTTTTCTGTCTTGGTTTGTCAAAGACAGTCACTACTCCAGTAAATACAATAACTTTTAGGGTTAAGTAGTTTTTGCCCGCAGCTTAGTCATAATGTGAAGTTGATTAGACTCACTTGTTGATGTCACCTTGCAATATACCATGAAAGAATGCCTACATGTGCAGCAGCATTGAAGTCTAATTGGGCCACAAACACTGCTTGTGATCAACCTTTCCCCAATGGGTGGTCTGTTTTTATGGCATCTATAGCACTGGTGGAATGTTTTTTCCCAAAGTGCAGCAGGAGGTAAAGACCAATCATCTTTTGGTCTATTATAAAAATTATTAAGATTATATCGTTTTTAGCCAAAATAAAAATAAAAAATCTGTTGTTGACAAAGTTTCTACAGTGCAGCAGTAGATTATTAGAAATTCCCCTCTGGATTACAAGCGGGACTGTTGACATGGAGCAACCCCACTCTCCCTTCCTGTCACCCATAACTGGGAACTGATTATGCACTCTCCGGCTAGCTTACGGCCTCTTACACCCCTAGCATTACAGGTGTAAAAAAAATTGGCGAGCAACATTGCAGGTATCTAGCCAGACACCAGCTCGGACAAGGAAAACAAAGACATACATGGATCTTGTCGTCGACAAGTTGATGCATCTTTTTCAAACATTATTTTTTCGTCTGCTCCTGATTTACAACAATTCGAAAATATAAAATCGGAGAAATACAATTTTGAGCTTAATTTTCTTTGTAATTTTGTCCTCCGTCATCAGAAAAATGCCACAAGAACACCAAAAATAAAATTTTTCATCAGAGTGGGTCTTTAAGGAGTCAAATATGGTGGTAAGGCAAATAAAATAGACTGAAAAGAGACGTGTTTGTGTGCCGTTCAGTTGTTGGAGCATGGTCCAGCTATTAGACCAGCGCCACCGTCAGGTAACATAATCCACCAGTGAGGCTTTGGGCCACGCACCAGAGAAGTCTGCCGATACAGAGCCTTTCTCTTGTGCTTTATGTTCAAATGCAGATTTCTTTTAGCAGTGGAATCCGCCGCTATGCAATTTATAGGGTTCCTAAATAGGTGTGTGGCGCAACAGCACACACACCCAGTCATTGTTGTATTTAGTAGGAAGAACTTTGAAACAGTTGAATTGATAGTGGCAAAGCCTAATATTCTTTTTTCCGTCACTAAAGGCAAAGAGAGCACAGAGGTAGACAGAATGAGAAAAAGCTCCTATGGGAGATGTGAACTATGAGTTAACTGACTGGACCGTTTTAATAAATTATTGCAAAGTGTATGGCGTCTTGCATAACTGCTGTCAACAGTAATGTGCCTGTGAGGAGCAGATTGATAGTTTGAGTGGATTTCATTTGTGTTTCAAAATGTTCTAATATTGAATTTCTTGCAACATAATAGGTTTTGACTTTATCTCTATAATGGAAGCTTGGAATTTTTATAAACATGTGGTCATGCAACAACTCAAGCCCTGCTCTAAATATCCATATTTGTTTCAGTCTGAAGTCAAGCTTGTCGTACTAATTAAGAACCACTTCAATGAAAATGGTGTTTTTAACATGTTTGGAGGACTTATATAAAGAATATTAAGCTCAAAATTTTTTTTCTGAGTATTTCAGTTTTAAAATTGTTGTGAATCGAGAGCAGATGAAAAAAATAAAGTTTAAAAAAGGGCTTATTAGTGACATAGAAAATGCCCACAAGCTCCCTGCTCTGCTCCATTCTGATGCATCCACTTGTAGACGACTGGAATCTGGCTTAAAACTACACGGCTGGATAGCTTCGATATTACTTGCCACTTTTGTTGGGGGGGGTTGTACGCCAGTGGGCGAGCGTGTAAGCAGAGAGTCCTAAGCAACATGAAGGTGCACTACTCCCGCTCTGCACAAACTAGTACTAATACTGTGTTCTAGAAAACAGGTTTATGGAATGTTTAAAAAAAACAGCATACTCAGTTAAAAGACCACTAGAAATGTTTTCAAAATAGAGAAAAAGATGATTGGAGTGAGTGTCCAAAGTTGATGTTTTTCTGTATTTTTCATTTGTTAAATGTTCTCTCATCACTCACACAGTGACATCTGGATGGGAGTGCTCCATTTTTTTATTTTCCAAGATCCCTTTCAAACTATGAAAAGCCGGTTTGGACGATTCTGCTCATGTCTTTGTACCACGATGTGTCACCATATGTGCACGATTGTAGCAGCACTTGTTTGCAATCATGCTAAAAGCTTCTAAATTGCTTGAATTCTTTGTCTTCCAGACTGAAAGTGATGAGGGGATGCTGAAGTGAATATGTGAATCGGGACTGTGTCTTGGCAGCAGATCATAAAGATTACGCCCCCAACCGTGCACACTTTAAATAGCCATGCTTCAATGGATTAGCCTCATACAGTTATACCTGGCAAACATTTTTTTTTTTTTTTTTTTGCAATATTGAGTTTTAGGCTGTATATTTATGAAGAAAAAAACTTTTCTTGTACTTGAAAAGTTGCAGCTGCTTAACTATATTAAATGGCTGCCACTCACCTTTACAGGTCGAAGGAATCTGTTGTTTGTTCTGTTTCTTTCCTTCTCTTGGTTTTGTGAGCCAGTGGAACCGAGCTTTGGTGGATACCACTGAGAATTGTGCAGTTACTGGCATGTCTACAGTCAGTAGGTCCAAAGTTGATGGATTTTTTTGCAGAGGGATATCTGTCATATTTTTATGTGAGAAACTTTCTCTGCGGAAAGTGGACATGCTGAGGCAACAGTTTATAAAATCCATAGACTCTCCGCTCCCTGCCAGCATCGTCACATTGAGCTGAGGCCTGAGTTTATATCACAGCAGAGCATGATTGACATTGAAAGGAAAAATCATCCATTTCCAAATGATTGTTAAACTAATTTGGTCAAACGAAAAGCTGTATCAATCATCAATTTTTATGATGTCTTTTATTCATTCCTACTTTAAACTATGTTTTTATCACTTTTTGGGCTAGTTTTGTGTATAGATAATAACATTTTCTATGCATTTCAGTCTCATGAGATGTTTGCCACATAAAGGGGAGATCATTGGAATGTTGGGCTCATGCTAAGTCTTTTAACCTCCACACAGCAAAGTTCTCACATTCTAAAACATGACAGTTTCCCTGCTCCCTTGGAAACATGCAGACATTGTGATCCTGATGACCTACTGTTTCAGATTTCAGTTTGACAAAATAATAATCTTTGCTGGCTTTCCTGCTGATATTAGGTCATCCATTTACGTGTTTCTCTCTAATCTACAACAACAGCTGATGTTTCATTATAGGAGCTGTGCTAAACTGCTCTGCGATAAGTGTTTCTTTAAGGAAATGTTTAAAATAAGAAACGTAATACATTTTGCTTTTCTTTCCAACCAAAACATGAAGAACAAGATATTTTATGGTTTATACCACCCCAAATTTCAAAGATGATCAGGTTTGGGTTGTGACTGAAAGAATAGGACCAAGCTTTCTTTCCAGCATGACCAAATTCTCCCTTAGAGGCAGGGGGAGGCTCTTGGTCATACACAGCTTGTGATAGACCCAATTCACATTGAGGAGGCTATATTTCTCAGCTAGCCTAAGAAATTGTTCTCCCCGAGGAGGTAAGATATGAAACCAAAGTTAAAAAGTGAAGCGTTTTATATAGGAGTCTGATCATCTCAGAATGATGAACAAAAATTGCTTTGTATTTCCCCTTGAAATTTATAGATGGATAACTTTTACCAAGAGAAAGACACTATGCGCCATCATGCCATTTACCGAATAGGTCGTGTACCTGATGAAAATAAAATCCCATATGTAAATAACTGGAAATCCTTGTGTTCATTTGATATGAATTGATTGATTTCAAGCATTAGAAAAATTTGGATGCTGCTGAAAAAAAAAGACAAAACACAGATCTATCAAACCCATTTCAGATATCAATTAATAAATTGATTAGAAAATATAAAGAAAAATCAACAACAATCTTATCCATAATCATAAAGAGACCAAATACAGTAATACATGCGGTACACCTTTATTCTGAAAAATTTCTACTGATATAGAGTACCCGACTTAGCTGACCAAAAGTAGTTTAAAATAATAACATTTGGATGAAAACTGCACTTAATAAGATGCAGAAACCTTCTGAAATAAATGTGACAACAAAAGGTTTAAAACCAAGCCCCGGCTTAAAAATCAAATGCGCTTTCTAATAAGGGGAAAACTAAATCACATTTTTTATATAAGTTTTATGGGACAGCAAGGTCAGCAAGAAGTCCTACATTTTTTGTTTAGTCTTTAGGAAAAATGGGACAAAAGGGATAAAAAATCTTGCAATACTGTAATGTGATGTAAGTCCCAAATCCTGGATTTTGTTTATGCATTAGCATAGATTATTTTGAAGTTATTCGGTGTGCATTAAAGTAAATGTCCAAAAAGATGCAAAGATTTGAAGCTAGCACAGAACTTTATAGAGACCATATTTATAAACTGGTTTCATTGCAGTTATTGAAATATTAAATCTGAAATGTCAACACCATCATGGTGACTCCATCACTTAAGCTTTCAGTTTGGAGTTGAATCTGCAGTGTACATTGAAATTGCTTTAGCAACGCAAGAAAATATGATTTCCATCTTCTTTTATTCTTTCTGGATTTGAAAAGAGCTTTTCTCCCACTGTAGATCAGACACAGCTTTTAAATTCACAGAGCAGGTTTTTGGCCCATTGGAGCAGCGTGGGGGGCTTCCCTTGACCTGCCAGCATCCATCCTGCATGCCACAGCTCTTTGCAGTGCCCTACAGCAGCTGGCCCAGTTGCCTCCACTAGTTGTGACAGCAGAGGGGAGGTTTGGGTTGGGGTGGGGGGTTATGAATCAGAAGCATGACAAAGATTTACCAAGAAGCGAGCGCTCCCTGAGACGCTGGGTATTGTCACGCAGTGTGCACTCACAGTTCTATATATTAGTTTTAAAGCTCATGAACACACTTTGTTTGTGACTTTTCCTCGCATTTGTTTTTCGGTTCCTTGTATGTGTCTGTAAGGCTGAGTTGCATAAGCAATAACATTTTTCAATGAAACTCACTTTTTTATGGAACTTTCAGTGTCTGTTATACAAAAGTGAGTTAGTGAGAGTCAGAATCTCTGTGATGGTCTTTCCTAATTGCTAAGAAATAGCTATAGAATAAGAAATTAATAACAATCTATTGTGTGATTATTGTGTGTTATCTTTAATCTGCAATAAAGGGTGTGTATACTGTGAATAATATATATGTATATATATGTGTGTATGTATATATATATATATATATATATATATATATATATATATATATATATATATATATATATATATATATATATATATATATATATACATGTATGCATGTATGTATTTTTATATATATATGTGTGTGTGCGCGCGCTTCTGTGAAGGCTGATAGCCTGATTTTAGTTTAGGAAGAGCTTTAAAAGCATAACGGTAACCCTGCCAGAAGAAAGTAAATCTGAAAAAAGCTTTTCCTGCATTGAATTGTTGATCCACTAATCATCCTCCTTGGCCACCCTACAAGGATCTAGCTCTTGTACTTTCATCTTTTAGTAAAATCTTTCCACCTATCTACATTTAGAATAGAAAAGGCACGAGTGAAAAGAAAGTGGCTCAAACTTCGTTTACTCAATTTATCATGTTTGCTTGCCTTATTGTTTTAGTACAATACAGTTCTTGGTTATCTTGATGGGTTGGATGAACCATAGGATTATCTTGGATTAACAGAGATAACATGGCATCACATAACGGCAATAATGTAGGAAAGATTCTATACCCACGTTGATGCCTTGGTTCAAAATATGGACGTCAGATAATTGATTTGAAGAAAAAAAATGGCGGCGGGGTAGAGGGTGTGGTTTTGCCGTAATCATAACATGTGCTGCAGTTTATATAGGAGACGATGATCTCTGGAATGTCCATGTGAGAAGAGGCAGGGCCCTTAAACTCTGCCAGATTTCATTTCATGCTCTGCAGAGCACAGCCTCTGAGATGGTGACATTTACATGGCCTGCTATACTACCGCTAGTTGCTCCTGGCCCAAGGCTCTGGCTAAATCTGGCACAAGGCCCAACAAATGTGTAGGCAGTGTGAGCAAGAGTGCAATGAGGAGATGGCTAATGTTCTTTACCAAAGAGACACACGAGAAAGCTATATGTGGAACAGTGTCGCAATTATCCTCAGATTTAAAGCCCTTCCTTTGAAGTTGGACCCAATATATGTAATATATTAGTGATAATCCATCAAGTTGGTTCCTTTGTCCTTGCCATAAATATGTTTGATACTGGATTTTTTGCACAGTATATCCGTTGCAAATTGTAATGGTAATGGCTGTTTTGAGCTGCAAACATGCAAAGTCATGAACCCCTGCAAACAAATGAAATTAGTTCATAAAAAAAAGCCATCAAAGCAATAAAATATGAATTAATGTTGTGTATGTGCGTGCAAGAGTGTGTGTGGACATTATTGTTCAGTCTGTAAAACCAGCTTTTCCAGGGATTATCTACTCCAAAGACCAACTGCTCATCTCTTGACCAAAAGGTCGTCATAGTTTTAATGCTAGTGAGCCCCCCTCTGTTTCATTGCCCACCAACCCTATTGTCTTCCCAGTAAAAGAAAAAAAAACTTGCTGTTTCTCTCCAGCCAGCAGGGAGAAAAAAGGAGATGAAAGCTTGGCAAGCTCCAATTTCAGTTCTTTCTAACTCGGCCCCTGAAAAGTTTCCCATAGGGTGAGGAAAACATTCAGAGCGATCCCAAACATGAAGCTGTTCTGGCTGCAGTCAAAGGAAATCCTTTGGCAATAGGGGGAATTTTTTTCTTCTTCTGAAATCCTTTTTGACTGACTCCACAGGTTTTTCAGTGAACTCCTGCATTTGACTCATTTTAGTCTTTAAACCTAAAAAATGTCTTTTTTTTCCAGGAGATGTCAGTGACTTAAGTCTGGAAAGTCTTAAGTTCTAAAAGTCCCACTCCAATGAAAATGGTGTTTTTAACATGTTTTTGTAGCAATATTTTGATATTTATAAAGAAAATAAAGCTTAAAATTAAATTTCTGAGTATTTCTTTTGTCAAACTGTTGAGAATCTGGACCAGACAAAAAATGCATTTTAGATAAAGCTTGTAGCAGTGACACAGTGTTACAGTCAACAGGCCAATTCTGATGCATCCACTTGCAGATGACTACATCCATGTACGTCTTCGTCTTCCTCATCCAAGCTGGCATCTGGCTCAACTGTACGGCTGGAGAGCTCCAATTTTGCTTGCCATTTTTGTTGCACCGGTAATGTTTGGTTGGGGCTGTGATGGGCTATAAGTTACCGTTTATAAACAAAGGGATGATGGGAAAAGAGGGAGGCTCCCTCCGCAAACTACTGAGCTACTACTACTCTGCAGAAACTATGACCCCCTAGAAAATGACAGTTTTTTTATTTTTATTTGGTTACAAGTAACAAAATCAACATTAAACGACCACTGGGAATGCTTTTGAAATGGCTTCAAAGTTGATCGGAGTGGGACTTTAAGCCATAATTTCTTTGGCTGTATCATCAGATCTAGAGGAGGACAAGGCAGATGGACATAATGAGGGCAGTAACTGGAGAGCAGGTGGATGTCAGCATTGCCACCACGCAGTCTTACTGCTCTGTTTGTCGTGGTAAAGTGAATCAGTACAACTGTCAAGCTGATGAATGCACATTGTGAGTAGATTACAAAGTTGCAAATCTAGCTATGGTGCATGCTAAGTGCCATAATGAGATGGTAACAAAGTTAAGGAATCATTAGTAAGCATGTGTCCCGGTGGAACGGTGAGGGAAAAGCGAGCTCGGGGAGGTTGCAGTATGACAGATGGCGACTGTATGTGTGTGTCAGTGTGTGAATGAGTGAATGCTTGGTGCAAGCGCCCAGGGTTGTTTTTGCTCACAAAACAAGTGAAAAAAGAACCAAATATGGCATTTGTTGTGATGATATTGACGACAGCACTGCTTCGAAATGATGAAGTGTGGTTTTCTTCTGGTATGATTCATAAGGAGGGTCAGCTTTTACAGCCGCTTGATTTATTTCAGTGTTGTTTATGCAATTGATCACTATTGGAAACAAGCATGTTCACTGAAAAAAACATAGTTATGTTTGTTTGTGTACATTTTTAATTACCTATCATAAACAAATATGTCAGTATTTATATAAACTACAGTATTTGCTACACCAACAATTTAGCATTTTTTATTTAAAAGATACATGTTTTGTAAACATGTTTTATTTATTTTCAGGGACAATTGTGGGAGCGTTTTCTCTCAGGTTATTACAACAGTCAACAAAATAATATGGAGTGATTTAAAATAAATTCCACCCCTTTTTTAAGTTCATCCAAGATGTTTCCTGTTGCATCCAAGTGAAAGAGAATGGGGGCAGAGGAGCGAGAGCTTGAAGTTGTGGTCCAAAGCCAAAACATGACCAATGCCAAAGTGGCAGGCATGGAAGTAGGAGGGAGGAAGTGAAAAGATGGGAGGGAAAAACCTGCTTGATTTAATAAGCACAACAGCTGAATACTGAAGGATACAGGCCTATTTTATACCAATCTTTCAGATTGCCTCTCATTAAATGGTTTAGAGTCGGTGATATTAAGCCTTTTTTTTCAAAAGAGGCTTTTTTTCTCTTCTATTTATATAAATCTAACATAAAACATAAAATAGCTTGAATAGCATAGCAGACCACTCTTTACCAGATTTGTTTGTATGTGTCTTGCACATTTCTTTACTGCTGGTCATTTCAGACACAGAATAAGGAGTTGTGTTTGTGCTTAATTGTTGGACTCTTAGGGGGTCTTAAAAAACCTCCTAAATCCTTGCTGTTGAAATATAATTTTTGATTTGCAATGATCAGAAACAAAAGACAAATTTCTTTTTTTGTTTTTGTAAAGAGGTTAAGGTTAGAGGCTCAGTCTTGTCTTCTAGAAATTGATTTTCTGGTTCTGTACAAAACCCTAAAGACCCACTACGATCATTATTTTATCTGTTTTAAAAGCATTAGTGTTTTTTTTTAATTATGACTATGCCGTTTTTAACCAAAAAAAAAAAAAAAAAAAAAATTTCTATACAGTTTCTGCAGAGTGGCAGTAGTTTATTAAAAATTCATCTTTGAATTGTTGCCGGGACTGTTGGTGCAAACTAAGCTATCTGTTTATGTGCTCTCCCACCAGCTTATAGCCTGTTACACCTCCAACCTAACATTAGCAATACAACAAAAATGGCGAGCAATATTAGAGCTATCCACTGGTAGAGTTTTGAGCCAGATACCAGCTTGGATGAGGAAAATGAAGACATACATGGATCTAGTCGTTAAAAAGTGGATTTATTAGAATGAAGCAAAGAAGGGAGCTTGTGACCCACCTATTGTATTCTTGATTCACAACAATTTGAATAAAGAAGTACTCAAATGCATTTTTAATCTAAATTTAAAATTTGTATCATCAGAAAAATGCCACAAGAACAAATCAAAAATAGTTTAAAAAAACACTGTTTTCATTCGAGTGGGTCTTTAAATATGCGGTAAAAAGGTCCTGTTTTCCAAATCAGATTGGTATATGGAAACCAGCCAGACATTTTATTTCTCTGTTCCCTTAAGTTCAAATATTCTCTTTTACGATACTGAATCTACTTATGGATTCACTAATACTTTCATTAAGAAGGAGGAGAAAGGTCATAAGTGCTTGCAATGGTTGTACATGTGTGACACAGACGGTTCTTTGCTAATTGAGCACAAACTGAGCAGACAGCTGGAGGTCAGGCATCAACCTGGCAGTGTGAGCTGAGTGATGGGGCTGCTGTGGAATTAGCTGGCCTCTCGTTCTGGTATTGGTCATCACTTTTCCAGGTCAACAGTCTCACTAAGCCTTTTCAGAGATATGCCTTTTTCAGTTCAGATAATCTAGATATATACAATAAAAGTGTTTTTGGATAGGTAAAGCAGACTGGAATTGCAGTGATATCAAAGTATCATTGGCTAATTGTAAGTCATAGTGTATATGTGTGTCTGTCTGTATCTTTGTGTGTAAAAGAAGAGAGGGAGAGAGGCACGAATGGATGTCTCAGAGTAAACCAGCAGCGTTAAGGACTGATTTCAGCACCACGGACAGTGTTTGGTGCCTCCCTGCAGGTCGCAATTTCTTTAAAGTGCTTGTTCCACCTGGAACAAATGCACACCTACAGATACAGAGAGAGTGAGATCAAACCCCCTACCTGCCTTTTTTATGCTTCCTCCTCCTGTACTTTAGCATTGAATTTCCATCTCATTAATTTACCAGATCTCATTCAAACATGTTTTATTGCTCATTATGGTCTGGATAAGGTGACTCTGGCCTTTATTGTAATTTTTATGAGCTTTGGTTTCATTCTAATAAATTCTGCCCTCGGAAATAATTACAGAAAACATGGACATCTTTTTCTTCTCTAATTCGTGATCAGGAAGTAAATTAATTTCTGCCGTTTTGCCATTTTCTTTTGAATGTATCCAATGCATTGTGCTACAGGGAAGCTTCTAAAACATGATTACCAATTTTTGTAAAGAAAGGTAAAGAGGGAAAAAGGAGAGAGGAAAAAGGCCTCTTTTTTCCTCTCTCCTTTTCTCTCCTTCCCATGCTGCCAAGCATGCAGACAATGAAAGCTCGCATGTCAAAAGAGTGAAATGCTGGCATTTTTGAGGATACCCAAATCATCCTGGCGGTTCTGTCAGAGAAAGAAAAGTGCACAGACAGCAGAAAACGGCTTAGTCAGGGTCATCACTTGCCAATAGCTTTAGAGAACTGTGACAGGCCAGGGCATTTTCCTCAGGATCCAGTAAACTTTGAAAAAAAACAAAAAAAAGATGTTCATGACTCCTTTTTGACAGCAAATAGTTTTTTGTCATGCTTTCCACTAAATGCCGTTGTCTTGACGTTTTCTGGAATGTTTGGAGTCATAGTTGTACTTTAAATGTTTCTAAGGTACAATCCAAAAGATAACTGAGCAAAGTCCACTTTCATTCATTTATTGTGCTCTTGGTTTTCAGTAATCCTTTTAAAGACCCACTTCTATGAAAATCATGTATTTGGTGTTTAAACGTGTTCTTTGGGCATTTTTCTGATGACTGAGGACCTATATAAAGAACATTAAGCTCAAAATTTCATTTCTGAGTAGTTGTTTATTCAAATTGTTATGAAATCATTGTGCATCAGAAGCAGATATAAAAAAAAATGCCATTTGAAAAAGAGCTTATTTGTGACGTAGGAAATTCACTAGGCAACAAGCTCCTTTCTCCGAGCTCTAAGCAATGGGGAGGGAGGCGGAGTTATACCACGCCAAGGCTCCCACCCACAGCTCAGAGGCAAATTTCTAATGAACTCCTGCTGTTCTGCAAAAACGATATCCCAGAAAACGACAGGGTTTTTTTATTTTTATATTTCGGCTGAAAAGAGGGCATGATCATGATTAAAAGACCACTGGGTACACATTTACAATAGATAAAAAAATTATTGGAGGGGATCTTTAATCTTTTGAGGTGTAGTTTAAATAATTTATTTTTATTTTGACCACCTCCAAACACTTTGTTTCTCTGTCTTGTTAGGTACAGTGGGGCAAAAAAGTACGTATTCCAATTGTGCAATTTCTCCCACTTAAAAAGATGAGACAGGCCTGTCATTTTCATCATAGGTATACCTCGACTATGAGAGACAAAATGGAAAGAAATAAAATCACAATTTCTTATTTTCAAAGAATTTTTTTTGCAAATTAAGGTGGAGAAAAAGTATTTGGTCAATAACAAAAGTTCAACTCAGTACTTTGTTTTATACCTTTTGTCGGCAATGACAGAAGTCAAACGTTTTCTGTTAGTCTTCATAAGGTTTTCACAAACTGTTGCCGGTATTTTGGCCTATTCCTCCATGCAGATCTCCTCAAGAGCAGTGATGTTTTGGGGCTGTCACTGAGAAACACGGACTTTCAATTCCCTCCAAAGGTTTTCAATGGGATTGAGATCTGGAGACTGGCTAGGCCACTCCAGGACCTTGAAATTCTTCTTACAAAGCCACTCCTTCATTACCTGGGCAGTGTGCTTGGGATTGTTGTCATGCTGAAAGACGCAGCCACATTTGATCTTCAATGCTGATGAAAAGAGATTTTCACTCAAAATCTGACGATGCAGGACCCCATTTATTCTTTCCTTCACTCGGATCAGTCGTACTGGTCCCTTTGCTGAAAAACAGCCCCAAAGCATGATGTTTCCACCCCCATGCTTTACAGCAGGTAGGGTGTTCTTTGGGTGCAACTCAGCATTCTTTCTCCTCCAAACACGACAAGAAGAGTTCTTACCAGAAAGTTCTATGTTGGTTTCATCTGACCATAGACATTCTCCCGATCCTCTTTTGGAGAAAAACTTTAGATGGCCAGACATGTACTGGCTTTAGCAGGGGGACACGTCTGGCACTGCAGGATTTGAGTCCCTGGCGGCGTAGTGTGTTACTGATGGTAGCTTTTATTAATTTTGATCCCAGCTCTCTGCAGGTCATTCACTAGGTCCCTTGTATGTCTTCTATTTCCTAAAATTGCTCCCACAGTTGATTTCTTCACACCAAGCTGCTTACCTATTGCAGATTCAGTCTTCCCAGCCTGGTGCAGGTCAACGATTTGGTTTCTGGTGACCTTAGACAGCTCTTTGGTCTTGGTGATAGTAGAGTTTGGAGTTTGACTGTTTGAGGTTGTGGGCCGGTGTCTTTGATAGAGTTAACAAGTTCAAACAGGTGACATTAATACAGGTAACGAGTGGAGGACAGATGATCCTCTTACAGAAGAAGTTAAAGTTCTGTGAGAGCCAGAAATCTTGCTTGTTTGTAGGTGACCAGATACTTATTTTCCACCATATTTGAAAAAATAAATTATTTTAAAAATCAAAAAATACGACTTTCTGGATTTTTATTTTTTATTTTTTATCATTTTGTCTCATGTTATACCTGTGATGGAAATTATAGGCCTCTCTAATCTTTTTAAGTGGGAGAACCATCAGAATTTGTGGCTGACTAAATACTTTTTTTTGCCCCACTGTAGTATTTGTGCCAACAGCTCATCAATATCACATCATTATACTGACACCCTCTCTTCTTTCCTACTGTTAAAAGATTAGTCAGATGTAGTTTTCATTACATTTCTGTCAATGTGAAATTAACAAAAGACACACAGTACTGTTTCTCATGTCTGTGACCTTCATATAGACCTGAGCATTTTGTTATTAAAGTAAGTTAAAATCCTGACATGCTCATCCTGTCCTTTTTGGCTGCACTTTTGTCACAGCCGGATAAGAAGGAGCAGCTAAATGAAATGAGAATAGTTGGGATGAGCTCATGCCTTCTGGGGTTTTTGTATGTATCAGTAACAGAATTGATGTTTAAAATGCAAGCAAATATTTTTGACTATATATTTTCCACCTGCATAGCTGCTTATTATGGAAAAAAACATTAAAAGTTAAATTTTGTAGTGGCCTGAGTGAGTTTTGCAGTCACTCACTGTTTGTTTTCTAAAGAATGACTATCCTTCCATCACTATTTGGATTGTCACCGGAGAGTTGGTGAAGCCTGTCAATCATATCTGTTGCCGTAACAACTTTGTTATTCTCAGGATGTAATGGGAGGCTGCGCAGCTCTTCTGTCTGTGAGAGTTTCTGAATCCAAAACCAGAGCAGCATGTAAACAGTTCAGCTGCCTGATAAAGGTCAGGTTCTGTTATTGTTCCAGCATTCATTGCTGCCTAAAGCATCGGGATAATGGATGTTTCATGTGACTGGATTATTAGCATTTAGCTGACAGTCTTATCCTCACCGATTTATAGATTATTTTTAACACTTACAGGATTAGTTGTTTTTTTTTTTTACTGAGAAAATCCTGTTTGAAAATCAGTAAAACAATAAAATAGTGCAGCTAGGAGAAAAAAACTGCAGACATCCAATACTAAGTTGTTCCTTAAAATGTCCTTTAAATTTTGATTAAATTCACATTAATTATTATAATACCAGTGGTATATTATCTACAGTAAATACAAATGGGCAACTAACTTGCAAAAAGTAAAAAATGTTTAATTGTTCTAACAGCTAGACCAAAAAGTTTAGATAAATATCTTTTTTTAAAGTTTAAAATGCTTTTTAAAAGCAGCAGTTAGCACATCAGCACAGAAACAGTGAAGCACAATTAATACTATGCTTACAAAACACTGCCACGCGAGCACATGTACAAAAATACACTCAATGATGTCATTTGTATAATCTGACGAAATCTGGGCCACTGTTCACGACGAAGCAGCTGCAGGGATGAGCAGTCGCTGTCACAATGATTTGGTGTGTAGGAGGGGAAAGTAGACAGTAAAGAGGACCATTTGTGCATAAATGTACCTCCACACCTTTATTGAGAACGGACGTTGTTGGAGACCTCCCTTTTTTTGTTGTATTCTTGCTTTTTATGCACACCAAAATCATAAATACTCTTATCAGGATAAGCTAATATTTGTGATGCTGAAGGATTTCTGTTCCATGAACACAACTCATACATATTTAATTCATATGCGGTTAAAAGGAGCAAAATGTGCGATAGATAAATAAATAAATAAATAAGGTGAAAAGGGAACCCATTGTGATTTTCAGCACTTTTAAATAGGTGCTGTTGGCTTAAACAAAAGCTGCAATTACCAAATCATGTTTAACACCCAGCTGTGATGAATGATATATTTCCTTCAGGCCCAAATGCTGCTATTTCATAAACCCACTTTTCCTGCCAATTTAGAGTTGGCGCCGCATCTTGGAGCCTCTTCTATGCCAATGTGTCACTTTTAGGCACCACTATCAAACGGTTTGATTAACAAAATGTTACATTTGATCTCAAGCCATGCAGTAAAATTCTGGATCCGATTCTGCTGAAATGACACCAGACGTTTAGACTTCCTAATTAAGGTTTTGAGCAGCACTTAACAGGGATTATGATAGTACCATAGAGCTTTAAACATGATTCGACAGAATGTTTTCACACCGCACTGAAGCAAAAAGATCCTAAATGACAGAAGTTGTCAACAAACAAACACACAAGAGAAAAGCACAATAACCCAACTCTATCAGATGTTTACAAAAACCTGTGAAAAATGTCCACCCACAGCCAGAACACCCGTCTCTCAATCATTGTGTGTTCATCGATTTCTCTGCAAGGCTGATTCAAAGTACACCACACCACAGTGCTGTGTCAACATCCCCAGATTGCCATAGGGAAATGTCAATGGGAGTGATTAACTCACCGAGTACAGGAAAAGGGTGGATGTTTCACACTGAACTTACTAAAGTCATATTTTTCTTACATTTCTTTGCGCCTAAAACTGCTTAGAAGTGTCTAATATTTTTAATAGAAAATGCTTTGATTGTTTTTCACCACTTTCAAGGTTTTTAATTACCGGTAATGAGAACTGAAACGCAGTATTGATACCAAGCATTCGACTCAGCAGCTTGTTTCTTAGATGTGCGATCTGTGTTAGCGCTCCTTCCTGCATCAACGACGAAGGAGGCTTTTGCTCGGGATCTCCGCTGTGTGGTACAGAGGGTTGGAAGTCCATTTGCTTGCCATTCCGATCGTCCATCCTTTACCCTGGCTTTCGGAAGTGTGCTTTGTCCTACCACCATCAACATCCAAAGGTTTGGCAATCAGACTCACATGCCCTCTCCTTTCCTCACTGAGCCCTTGTAAAATGCATGTTTTATGTCATAAATGATGTTATGTTTTTGTACTTTTTTTTGTACTATGAATGACAAAAGTTTAACTTTTGTCATTCATAGCAAAAGTGGACGACAGTGTTTTCTGCTATATTAACATGTGTTATCGTGTGGGAACGTCACCTGAAATATAAAATACAATTTTATGAAGTTTTATTTTTAAAAGTAGAACGGAAGTTTTTATTTTGAAACTGGACCTGTTTCCTGTTTCTCCAGCTTTTTACAGCAGAATCGATGCACCAACGTACTGGAAACAGAAATCCTCTGTAAATGTTGCGTGGCATTGCAAAGGGATGGACATCAGAGGCTGATTTGATGTAGGCGATGTAAACAATCCATTTGATTAATGAACGTTCTATTTTTTGAGTCAGCGCAATGCAATGGAGATGCGACGCAGACAGACCAGAGTAAATCAGGCTTTAGGTGTCAGAGTTTTTTTGGGTGTCAAAAATCCAAAGTGTAAAGAAAAAAATGAAAGGGCTAGAACACAGTGCTCACACAGTGTTCTATACAGTGCCTTCTATACAGAATTTACAAGGTCACTTTTGTACAAATTGACTACCAGAGTACCCTTTCATTCATGACAAAGACGAAAAATACACAACAAAAGGTACCAAAATTAAGTTATATTAAAGTTCCATTACAAAATAATGTCCTAACAGCAGATTACAGCATCCATTGATTGACTGTAGTGGTGTAGATGGTAGTAGTTCACCTTTGTACCTGCAAACCAAAACAAAAGCTGTGAGCAAAAAAAATACCAGTCTCAGAGTCTCCACAATAGTGTTTAACCATCAAAGAATCATGGTAATTATTTTCTAAGCTAATGACTAGCTGATGGTGTAAATGACCCAACAGGTTGCTGCGTTGCAATCTTGATTTACTGCCCATGTTGAATGAGAAGGCACATTCTCATCTGCCTCCTCCAGCCGCTCGGTTATTAGCGCCAGCAATTCTTCTGCCAAGTCGGTGTCTGGCTTTAGTGAGAAGACATCCTCCAAGTGGCATGTAGACAACCTTAACCAGATGCACAGTTGTCTTAGTGTTGTCCCTTTTGCTCTGCCATGGTAAACCAAACACGTTTTTAGTCATCTCTGCTTCTAGCTGCTGGCCGTGCCTAACCAGATTTTCCTCAGCCGATGTCACTTCTGCAAACTCTAATGGTTAAAACCGCTGCTCCCCGAGTCCTCTCAGGTTCTCAGGTTTGATTCCAATAAATCGTATCAAATAAAAGAAAAGACAAACAGGTCTGAATGCCATAGCCAAAGTTCTGCGCTCTCTGTGTTTCTGCCAAACGACCTTATGCACACAGGGTGTAGTATTCCATCTAAGCCTTATTTCCTTCAGCATGTATAATCCCCTTAAATTCCCTTCTGATAGCCCAACTACCTTCACTTAAGATTAGCCGAGGCAGAGATCAAGGAAGGCTTCTTTTGCAGCGCATAGGACTTGTTTCTGCCATGGATGTGGATCCTTTCCACATTCACTGTATGTAAAGCATAATGACAAAAAAGTGTGGAACCTACATGTGTGACACTTGATCTCTGTGCAGATGAAAACGAACCTTTCATCTCATTAAGACGAGCTGTCAAAGACTTTCTGTACACAATTCTGCTTTTCAAGCTGTGCACTTCTCTTATACTAAGCAATGTTTTTTTGTTATAGACTTATATAACACTTCATTAATTATGCTCATGGCTGATGTAATGTGTGCACAATATATGCTGCCTCCTATAGGCCTCTAGCATGTTAAAGCCAGTCATCCAGATAAAAATGCTTCATCTTCAGATTTTTATTGGGGAGACTTGAAAATGAACATTAGCTTGTTGTTGCTTAACCCTTTATTTTATGACATGACAGGATCTGAAATTTTTTACGGCATTGATTCCCCTTAATGTCAGTAACAAGGTCTGTTTGGCTTCATCAGAGCTAAACAGGAAAATTATGAGGTCAGATGATGGATTTACAAATTTGTTAAAGTCCCACATGACCATTTTGTAAAAATAAAAACGTTCCCAGTGTGTTTTAAATATGATTAGGATTTTTTTTTACAGAAATCACATGACCTAAATGTCTTAAAAGGCCATGTTTCATGTTTAAATGAAGCCTCTATTTCCAAAATGTCCTCTACACAGGTGTGGCCGTTGGTGCTATGCTAGTTACGCCCTTGATCCTCCTTAATGCAAACCATGACTTGCATGACTGAAGGGCTTGACACAAGCGGTGGTGGGCACAAACCACACCGACTGACAGTCTCTATTCTCTAAAAGTTTATCTTTAGCAATAAAGAAACTTTAAAAAGTGATATTTTTGGTGCAGAATCAACATTTAATGAACAATCTGCGCCTTTGCAGCTGCGCATGCTTAAAGGGGAGGGGTGGAGGGCATGAATTGGAGGGCGGGGGACACAATCTGATTTAAATAATATTTTAAAAATCATTCTATAATCATTCTATAACCTACCTTTTTTTACAGGTATATAAAATTCTGCATAAGGTATATAAAATTACAGGTATATAAAATTTTGTGTGAAATGGCCAAATAAAAACAGGGAACACAAAACGATGAGGTCACCAAGGTGAAAATTGGTCTAGTTGATGACTGTGGAGAGGCAGTTTATTGTCAAGAGGCAAAACGCCAGAGAGATGGACAAAAAGAAAGGTCAAAGCCATCTGGTGCCCCATTTAGAAAAAAAAATAAAAAATAGGAGAGGCGAGATAAAGAAAACGGTTTGTCCTCATAGCTGGAGATGCACTTTTTCTAGTGCTTTCTGCCACACCGACGTCAACAACCAAAACTTCTTTTTTGTGGTCGATGACTAAAACTAAAGTAGGCCTAAATGTTGCAAATTACAATTATTTTTTAGGCTTTTGTTTTCTCATAAAACTTTTGCTATGCCTTTACATTAGTGGAAACCCTTAATAGTCAAGACTTGTGTGTCTACTGTAACACTAAGGCTTTATTGTATAATTAGTTCATAAATGTTGAATGAGGTGTGATGGTTATATATATAGCATGCTGCTGCTGCCATAAGATGCTAAAGGGGCAAATAACTTCAGATTAGTCATCACTTTAATAATCATTTGAGGCAGCCTAAACAATTTCAAAATTTTCTTAAACTAGTTACCTGAGGATTTAAAGTTAAAGTGGGTTAATTTTGAGCAGGCATGTATGAAGTTTGTTTTTTGTTTCTTTCCATTATGTTGGGTTCTATAATTAGTCCAATGGAATTTTCATAAATCTGTTGGTAGTTTTAAAAAAGAAATATTTACCATCTACTACAACTTATTAAAACAAAACCTTTTTCAACCAGTCATAACTAGAAACGTGCCGATCATTGGATTGTAAACGGCAACAATGCATTGATTTTTTTTTCTCTCTTAAGCAGAGATCAATCTATTATATATTGTATATAGTATTAGAGGTTTTTTGTAGTTGACATGAACGAACAAAATTTAGTTGGGACTCAAATGGGATTGGGGCCGCCTGGGGAAGGTTTCGCCTTGGTAGTAATTCAGCGTCGAACCGTCATGTGCTCACATTTCCAGCCAGGCAAGGTAACATTACCTTCAAGTGAGTTGAAGGGGAGGTTAGATCCTGTGAAATATGAATATAAACCTAAGGCCTGAGAATAATTACCTGCTGTCCCTGAGTAGATTCCAGATTTTTGCATAATGTCACTTTCTAGCTGAATTTGCAAAGATTTTAATGCTTTATAAACTGCTTAACCCTTTAGATGTGTGTTGTGTATTATTAATAATGTAGAAGTGTAAGTCATGTAAATATTACTTTCACCAATCTGTTGTAAAAGAGGCGGGGCTTAAGAGATCAGGGGCCTCATTTATAAAACTTTGCGTAGGATTTGCGTCAGAAGTGGCGTACGGATGAAACATAGGACGTGCGTACGAACAGAAATATTCGGAGTTATAAAACCGTGCGCACGCACATCCTACGCATCTTTCCCTTAATAAATCACAACCAATTCTAAATGCTGCGCAGCTTTTGCGGCCTCATCACACGCCCATAGTTGTCCATAAATAGTCCGTGAAACACCCACAAATGAATATTAATTTATTGCGAAACCATGCCAAACACGGAGAGAAAATCAAAAAAACGTAACTTCACTCAATGTGAAGTAGAAGTTATCGTTGGCGAGGTGGAAAAGAGGAGAATAATGTTGTTTGGAGGGCACAGTGTGGGCGTTACTAATGCCAAAAAGGCACGTGAGTGGCAGACGGCGGCAGACGCCGAAAATGCTGTAGCCTCACAACCTCGGACCGTGGCCGAAATAAAAAAGAAAAGGTCATCAAAGTCAAAGCAAAAAAACGTCTAGCGCTGTACCCCCCCCCCCCCCCCCCCCCCACACACACACACACACACCCGTGTCTGCCACGGGTGTGTGTGTGTGTGGGGGGGGGGGGGACACCGGAGCTGACCCCTCCTGATGAGAGACTGGCGGCAATAATTGGGGAATCCCTTTTAAGTGGAGTGGTGACTGAGGCGCAGGGGGACACCGACGCGCCAGATGCACGGGGTGACACACCCCCAAAAGCCCGCAGAGGAAGTCGGAACCGGCTCATAAGCCACTCGTCCTCGTTTGCCAACAAGTCTCCTTGCTGTCTAAAGATGCGTTCTCTCCGAATTCTTCCATTTGCCACATCTTCTAAGAGCGCAAGATCAGCCATTGTGCGTCATTACGCATTGCGATGGGGCATTTTATTTCCCTCCATTTAATTACATCTGACAAGCTACAGATGTCGGTAATAATCGACGTGGAAATGGGAAATTGTTCAGCGCAAATGTAATTTCTTGTTGCTTTCTGAATGGTTGAGACATACGCCATACATTGTTTTATGAAAAATAAAACAAACTAAAGGCATATGCATGAATACCATAATTCTGTAGCTTATGAAGAAATATTTTACTATGAAAACAACTTTCCCCAGTGGAGAATTAATGCATCTCTCTCTATCTATCCATCTGTCTGTCTAATTGCACCTATATCTGCTCCGCCAGACGGACACATTGACGGGAATATCAGTTGTGTACATTATTTCGTTCTGTTAACTATATTATTTATATTATTTATGAGGATGAATTGCACAACATGCCAATATTGCAGAACATGTTTCACTTTTCTTTTTGCAAATATGTGTTCATTTCAATTTCTGTTGTAATTTTCGTTTGATTTTTTTATTTGTTTCACTGCTGATCGATCAAACGGGTGATCGTGTAGGCTGTTAATTGTAAGACTTGCTTTGTGAAGTCTTCATGTTATTTCTGAGAGGCAGTATTGTCATTGTCACTTTCACGTGTTTCTTCCATCTGCCGACGGTGTCGCCGTTTCTCATTTCACCCGTTTTTGTGCGTACGCCTGGGTCAGAGCTTGCGTGAAGGACCGCACATTTTCCCGTCAAGTTTGCTTTTTATAAATTTCAACTATTGCGTAGAGAGTGGCGTACGCCTTCTTTTGTGCGTACGCAACGTTTATAAATGAGGCCCCAGGGGCCTCATTTATAAAACTTTGCGTAGGATTTGCGTCAGAAGTGGCGTACGGATGAAACATAGGACGTGCGTACGCACAGAAATATTCGGATTTATAAAACCGTGCGCACGCACATCCTACGCATCTTTCCCTTTATAAATCACAACCGATTCTAAATGCAGCGCAGCTTTTGCGGCTACATGACCCGCCCATAGTTGCCCATAAATAGTCCGTGAAACGCCCACAAATTAATATTCATGGCTTGCAAAATCATGGCAAACACAGAGGGGAAATCAAAAAAACGTAACTTCACTCAATGTGAAGTAGAAGTTATCGTTGGCGAGGTGGAAAAGAGGAGAAAAGTGTTGTTTGGGGCACAGTGTGGGCGTTACTAATGCCAAAAAGGCACGTGAGCGGCAAACGGTGGCAGACGCCGTAAATGCTGTAGCCTCACAACCTCGGACGTGGCCGAAATAAAAAAGAAATGAAAGAAATGATCGGACATCAAAGTCGAGGCAAAAAAACGTCTAGCGCTGCATCGGCAGAGTGTGTCCGCTACGTGGGGGGGGGGGGGGGGGGGGACCGGAGCTGACCCCTCTTGATGAGAAACTGGCCGCTATTATTGGGGAATCCCTATTAAGTCCCCCTTATCGGCGTCCTCCTCCGCCTCAGTCACCTGACTGAGACGGAGGGGACGCCGACGCGCCAGGGTCAGGGTGACACAGGTAAGAGAAATAATTCAAATGAATGCAGTCGAGTCACATGTATGCAGGCTACACAATTACAGATTATTAATATAGAAAATTTTTATTTTAGTTGCTGGGTGTTCCAGCGGGGCCAGTGGTTACGATGCTGCAGCTGAGCAGCCGTCTGGCCCCAGCGTCTCCACGGCACGCGGCTCTCAACCCTCCAGCAGTGGGCGCGTCCTCACCGATGCAGTCCTTGAAATGCAGAGGGAAGTCAGTAGTTCAATCAGAGAGGTGGCCGAAAATTGGGCGAAAATTGAAAGTTGGGCGAAATCAAGATCGCCCTGACTGAAATAAACTGCACGATGAGGGAATTCTTAAATAAATAATATTTTCCACACCTCTTTTTCTTTACAAGCGACGCATCACTTCCAAACGCTGGCGCACAGCAGCAGCAAATGGCTCAAATGCGTGGGGATGGGGTTCAGGGTCGGGGCCAACACAGCAATCAGCGCCAGGGGGTAGAGGCACGTTTTTAAGCTGTGCCACATTGTGTAGCACAGCACATGCCAGCACGATTTGGCACGCACTGTCACTTTCACGTGTTTCTTCCATCTGCCGACGGTGTCGCCATTTCTCATTTCACCCGTTTTTGTGCGTACGCCTGGGTCAGAGCTTGCGTGGAGGACCGCACATTTTCCCGTCAAGTTTGCTTTTTATAAATCTCAACTATTGCGTAGAGAGTGGCGTACGCCTTCTTTTGTGCGTACGCAACGTTTATAAATGAGGCCCCAGATGTTTCTAACGTGTGATTCTGCTCAGCCGAACTACATATTAAAAACTGGGTGGGTTTTTATCATTGTATGTTGTGAATTAAATCTATTTAAAGATGACGTGACAGCAGTCTACAGTGGTGACTCTTGGGTAAAGTATAGCTGCTGCTGTGGCTTCATTTATATCTCAACGGGGGATTTTTTTTTTAATATATCCAGCATCTCCACAGGCCTTTCTCATGGATTATTTTTCTTATTCAGTGACTACAACCCACAGACTGGTCTATTCTTTTAGTTTTGTACTTTATTTTGAACCACTTTTTATAAAGGTATTCACTTGTATTTTTATTGGTTCGTGTATTTACTTGTATAGTATTTACCACTCCAAGGCTGCTACAAAAACACATCTTTTCTGTGATTTTAAAAGTAATTTATTTTGATATCCAACAGTTTCCTGTGTTTTTTTCTGTTTTGTTCACTGGTTGGTCCTCTGCGCCGTATACCGTGCATCTGCCTGTCAGGAGTAACTCATCTGAGTGACAGTCTAGATGCTCACAACGTCTCACTTTGCAGCCGATGACACCAGGTTTGCGCTCCTTCTCCCTGCATTTGAGCTTCAGCATTGTGTGTTTTGATAGCTTCCACTTGCTGCTCTGCTCTGCGGAGAAAGCTGTCGCACCTTTTCCGGACTCCGAAATATCTGTTTTCTTCAGAGAGCCGGGGAATTTCACAAGATCTTTTTCCTGTTGTTAGGCTGTTAAGAAAACTACACCAAATAAAAAAAAAAATAAAAAATCAGAAGACCTAAACAGCCATAACAAGAGCAAGTTCCTTCTCTCAGAATTAAAAAAAAAAGTTTCTTAAATAGCGCCGTATTAGTTCACATTGGTTTGGCGTGATTGGACCCTCCAGATTGTGTTTCCACTTAATCACTGAGTGCACCCTTGTTTCAACCGCCCGTCTCCTCTGCCTATGCCAATCATTTACAGCCCGTGGCGACTTGTCAAAATGCATGAAATTATGGGCCTGCTGTAAATCTGCTGCTGTGGGATTTTCTAGGGTGGTGACAATCAGATTTGGTTAAACCTTCAATGCACTCTAATGCTGCTGTATCAAACATCAGTTCAGAAATTGTTGATAAAAACTGTAATTCTTACATATATGTAGCTGAAAGTTATGAAGCCCATCTGTCATAAACAAATACTCATACATTTTTGTGCAACACATTTGTTAATCATTGAGAAATTATTAAAACAAATGTGAAAATGTAAAACTTCTATAGTGTTACCAGAAGCTCAATTATTCATTTTTCTTTTTGTCTTTTCTTTTTTTTCATTGTTTGCAAAATAATTAATAGAAAATAGATTTGAAGGGCTGAGTATCCTCTTTATTTATCACGTTTTATAAATAATTACATTTATTGTGTTATAATATGTGTATACACTAATGTCTTCTACTGTAATGTTTGAAAGGTGAAGTTTTTCAATGATTGTGTTTTTGTTAACTGTGAAGATTAATAAATTAAATTAATAAGTTGTACAATTTATCAAACCTCACTAAGTTAAATTTATTTATGTTTGTTGTTTGTTTGTGCAAAGATCTCAAGTTGCTATAACATATGAAAAGACACATTTTAGTAAAAGGTTTTATCTTTAAAAGTTATGAAGTATTTAGTTGGCCTGTGCATTGCTGCTGATGGACCACCTGGAATTAAATTTCTCCTGCAGTTAGAATAAAGTCTTTGAATTGAACTAAACTTAAAAAATGTATGAACAATACTATTTATTAAGACTGAATGCCAACTTTAGCACTAACTTCAAATTTTAGCAATCTTTACTAATAAAATTGTGATATTTTTTCCCCCGTTTTCATTTGTTTTTGTTCTTTTTGCAGACGGTTTTTCCTTTTTCTTGAACTTAAATCCTTTACCTGAAAATATTTCAAACAATAACTAAATTGTGCAAATGAAGATTTATGAATAGGAAGTAAAACATTTCTGTTTCTCATATGTTTGGTTAAATTGTGCACATCTTTAAAAATGTTGCTGGTGCCCCGTAGTTAGTTTATGTGTATTTTGCTAAACAATAAACACAAAGAAACAAAAATTAATTAATAAATAAATATTACTAAAATGTTGGTAAAAAGATCAATGACTTATTGTCAGAATTTTTTTGATTATGTGGTTTGAGTTTATTACCATTTGCAATTCAGTTTAAAAATATTTACTTTATTTATCACAAAGCGTTTCCCTTTTTGCAAGTATGAAAAGATGATAATCAATCACTGCTGTTATTCTTAGGGAGCCGTGCAGTGATGAAGTCGGAGTGTAGAGGCTTTGAGAAGATGAAGAGAGATATTCTCCAGGGGAAATGAGGTGGGAGCATGAAGGAACACCAATTATGCATGAGGGAGAACAAAAGAGGAGAAGCTAGTGGGAAAAATCACAAATAAGGTACTGGGTGCAATATGTTCAGAACGAGACCACTGAGACAGAAGATAAGACTTATGAAAGGGGAAGCAGATGGAAGCTGAACTTAGGATGCAATTGTTTTACTTTTAAACTCTGTGGAGAGAGTTTTTGTCTTACCCAATTTATTATGTTTTCTATGGAAGCAAATTTGTTGAAGCTCATCTTTTTGTTCTGTAATGTGTAAAGTGTCTTAGGTTTATTGAGGATGTGTCATTCATTTCCTGTGATATTTGCACATAATTTTTCAGGTCTTTTTACAAGTTAGCACATCTATGTGACTAATATACCAGTGTTAAACCCAAATAAATCATTTTCGGATTTCTTAATATTTTGAAAATGTCAAAATGAAGATGAAAGATTGCAAAGCAAGCACAGGTTTGTAGGTTGGTAAAGAGGGATTTTCAGAGCCAGATTTACACTGTCCTGGGCGAGGATTTTGTCCTGCTTCATGGAGACGGTCAATAAGGCATTCTCTTTTAGTGACTGTGGTGTTCAATGTATCTCAAAAGCTTAAGTCCCATAAGTTGTCAGACACACGTATGTGACATTTATTCTCAGCATTTGATCCATCTCCTGGGGGAGTGGTGAGCTGCAGACTTGGTCACGTTCAAGGAACCGTTTGGTGGTTTAACGAGCTGATGTAGACCAGCAGGAACAGCCCCTTCCAGCCCCTTTCTCCATGCAGCTAGCGGTGAGCTGCGAAATATTTTCCTTTTTATGCACAATATGCACATCCATCTTTGCAAAAGTTTCGATGTTTGTTTTCTGCAACTGTTTAAAACCCGTTGCAAACTTGCTGCCGAGGTCAATTCTAGGTCAACATCGTGAAATGGGCGGCACCCACACAGAGCCAAAGCCGGTGCCTCAGAGATCGAGGCATCTTATTTTTGGGTTGAAAAAAAGCTCTGGAACTAAAAAAAATGTGTTCTTTCATGTGCCAAAGGTAATATATTATCATATACATGGATTTTGTTTGCTATAAAAGGCTAAAGAATGGCATGGTATACTTTAGGAATGAAAAATGAGTATCTTCTACATTTTATAAATGTGTCCAACAATCGGAAATAAAACACAATTTAAAGCCATAAGGAAAAATTTGGTCTGAGCCTCCCTGGAGTCGGTCTGTAAGAACAGGAGCTAGAATACAACTTGTTCTGCTTACACAGAAATCACATCAGTATTCTTTTCACTTGCAGGCTCAGCAACAGTCACACAGTCAGAGATAATGCACCATATGTCTCCTTTATTCCTCTACAGAACTCACACTATGCCTTTACGCTCCTTGCCAAATAGTTCGCATATATCTGATTATGGGAAAATGCCATTTTTATGTATTTTGTTCTGTAAACCCCAGTGTGGTTCCATAAGTACTGAGGATAATGCCAATATTATTATAGTTTTATCATGTCAGGGAGGACAGGATCACATCTAGCTTTGCATCAACTGTGTATTTGTTTTAATGGCTACTTTGTCCACAATCCAAGTCAAGATTTGGTTGAATGTTTGGGTGTTTTTGCTGTAATAGTGAAGTGTTGTAAAGTATTTTTTTGCACCACTACTTTTTCTAAGAGTGTATTTTTGTACTCTGCTCTGCACTTAAAGACTTCTTCTTCCCAGTGAACTCTGCCACACTAAAAAATGATGTCTTTGCTTTCTAGGTCAAAGCTCCAGTCACCAACATTCGGTCTTTCTTTGTGTTTTCACAAAACTGTTGTGTCAAAAAACGGCAATTTTTATTACACTCTTTCTCTTGTGGGAATGTCCGTTTAAACGTTTGCAGATAACTGTGTTGAGCAGATCACCAGTCAATGCATTTTATCCAAGAAAATCAGTTAAAAGAATGTTTTTGTAGGAGAAAAATTTGGCCAGTAGTTCACACAAAAGATAAACAAATAGAGAAGAATTCTTTTTTACTAAAGTAGCACACACAACAGTGGAGAAGGTGGAAGTTAGTGAATCTGTTAAGTTTCAGATCAGATGTGTAAGAACCACTAACTTTGGTGGAGTTACTGGATAGTTTAGGAAAACTATATGAACAAAAATGCTTATAGTATATTCATGGAAAAACCATGCCAAATCCTAAAATATAATCACATGTTAAAAATTATATTTCAAAATGACCATTGCATAGACAATCAAGGAAGTGCCATGTGAGTCCAACTGCTTTCTAACAGTCTTTGTTTTTCCACTGATTATGACTTAATTTATTTAAGCAGTTTCCGTTTTAGATAGTATCTAAGTGGCTTTATTTAGCTTATTTCATTATTTTTCATACATTTTTTATTTAAGTTACATAACTTGATGCTCACTTTGGAACTTGTTTGCAAATTTCTGACTTTCCCCAAAGTATGAGAAGTCAAAGGCTTTAAAATGTTTAATTTTCCGACACAGATTTTTAGCTTAATTGTGTGGAGTTGTGAAAAGCAATACAATATATGAAATCTGTACTTGGCTAAACTATTTAAAAAAACTGTTACTCCCCTCTTTAACCCTTGTCCTTGCTGTTATTTTTACTCCTCATTACAAAACAGTTCAAGCTGTTCTCTCTGTTTTATTAGGACATCTACATCCATGTTAATGTCATTTAATGTTATTTTTTTCTTTCCTTATTAATATTTGTTATTGCAAACTTTTTAAGCCCTAAACACCAAAAAAAAAAAAATCTAACCCTTATTTATTCTAATGCTAAAATCAAGCCACAGTTTCTTAAAGGACCCTAAAATGTTTACAAAAAGTCAAACGCTTCTCATGGTGGATTATTTAAGTAAACACGCGTGTTTTCAAGAACAACCCGTTCTCAGTGTGGTGTTCTTACAGCAACGCTGTGAATTGTTTCATTACGTTCTATTTCTGAGAAGCCAGTTGTGTGTCTTTGAATCATAACCTTGGTTTTAATTAAAAATGAAAATCTTGGTTAAAAATAAAATAACAAAAAAAAAAGAACCACATGCATAACGGCTAATACAGACAACGCTGCACCAAGCAGATCCGTTTAAATGTACATATATATATATATATATATATATATATATATATATATATATATATATGTTTATTTACCACAAACCCAGAGGTACATCTGTTCGGCCATGTAATAACTGTTTCTGAGGATTAAAGCACACAAACAAAAGAGAGAGTTTGTGGCAGCAGATGAGCATGCTGGTTTAATCACAGCTTTTTTTTTTTTTTTTTTAAATCAGGAATTACTTTAATCACACAGAGATTTGGTTTTATGAACGGATTACTTTGCTTTTCTGCACATACATGAGAATGTAAGAGTTCACATTTATCACCGTGTTCCTGCATTTTCTCCTCCCTCTCATTCTTTCTGTTGATTTCAAGAATTGTTGAAGGTGCAGGTGACCCCATCTTTGCTGATGGGATCAGCCTGAATACAAAACATCTTGGAAAAAGTGAACCTTTCCATGAATGCTGTCAGATTGTTGCTCTGAGTTCTCACATGTTTACTGGTAACTGTGTTTGCATTGAAGGGAAAGGGTGGTTTAGGAGTTCAGAGGACTAGCAACACAGAAGCCAAATCCCTTCTTTGTTAATAATTCTCTGCTTTTCACAGCCGCTTTAATCCTCTTCCTCACGTGATTCACCTCTACGTTGCAGAAACGTCGGCATGCTTTACACAAACAAGCAAAGTGCACAAGCTGTTTGTGCGCACGAGCGTATGCTCCAAATCTTTGCTGATCTCAATCGTGTGCATCTGGGTGTATTTCTGTTACGTTTTCAGCCAGATAAGAAACAACATGATAACGTTTGAGTTGATGTTATGAGTTCTTGCTCCACAAATTCAATTCTTTGTCCATAAAAAGCTTCAATATCAGATCTGCTGCTGACTGGTGGGAAGTCATGCTGATGTGAAAATGTAATAAAGCATGGAGATAATCGCTGGTGAAGTTGGAATAATGACCGACAGTGATAGATCTTTGCCACGCCTGCAGGGTGATTATGCATCATGCTAGCCGGGCAGGCGGCTGGTGCTGCTGCTGAGCGTAGCTGGGTCTTGGGGGGGTTGGGGCCACTGGCTGAACCGCTGGCCATTCTAATCTGCCAGAACTTCAAAGGATCCCCCGATAGTCCAAATCCCCGTCTCCTCCAGTCCAGCCTCCGCAGAGAGCTTCCTGTGTTCTTGTCAAACTCTGCTTCATCTTTTATGCAGGCTCTTTCGGGTTTTTTTCTTTATCTGTCAATTTCCTTTTAGTATTATTTTTTTTTAAATAATTCTGTCTCTTGCAGTATTGCTATTATTTAGATTGTAGATTTTGAAGCTAAACTATAGTTGGCCGGAATACTGTTTCAAGTCTTTTATTATTACATAACCAGTTTTGTGTATGTACTGTATGTTTGAAACCTGGTAGCAAGGCGGTGTAGTGGTTAGCGCTCTCGTCTGACAGCTAGAAAGCCATGGTTTAAAACCCAGTAGGGTCTCTCCTGTGTGTCTGTCCTTTGCATGTTCTCCTCATGCATGTGTGGGTTTTCTTCGGGCACTTCAGCTTTCTCCTACAGTCCAAAATCATGCTTCCTAGGGTAATCGGTTACTCTAAATTGTCCCATAGGTGTAAATGTGAGTGTGTGGCTCTCCAAGGTACTGGTGACTTGTCTGGGGCAGTGGTCCCAGCTCCGTGGGACAGTTGGTGGCGGGCTGCAGAGGAAAAAAAAGAACATGCCCTACATCTTTTCAGTTTTAATTTATAATCCGATTCTGGAGGAAGTTTTATTTTGGAAAACTACTGGATACTTTCCACTACTTCTGACTCAGACAAAGAATTGACGCATGTCAAGTTGCTCGGTCACGTGTCGAAAATAAATCTTAAAGAGGCTACACGGACCTCTAAATTGAAACCCTCAAGACAGCAAAGTTAACAAAAAAACAAATGTATTTGTAAAGTTTCTTTTCGTTGAAAAGCTCCAGTGAGGAAACAGTTTTTTAGGGAGTAGGGAGGAAATTTGGACACAGCCGTGACTCTGAACAGGAGTTCAGATGTATGCATGAAAATAGTTTCTTTTCTCTCTTTACTTTTGTTGTCACTGTACCGCGTAGGCGTTTGTTACTCAGCTTTCATTTTTTCATTCATGCTCATCCTCTTCTTACTTAGTCTTTCATGAATACATATGTTGATCCATTTTTAACAAGCCAGCCTTCCTCCAACCTTAAAACCTGTTTTAAGTGATGAGAGCAACGCACGTCAACAGAGTGTGAAATTGAAATTCTCCTGTGAGGAAGAAGGATGATTTACAGGGAACACAGGAAACAGGTGATGTCAAATCTCCTCTTTTACCTAAATTGCTGTCAATTCTCATTTTAATCTCCAGAGTTACGTGGGAATATTGTGTTTTTACCGTATGTACAATTAATGTCCCCATTACAATCCTTTATTTCTGCATTGATATTGCAGAAAATATCAGTTATTTAATTGTATGGCTTTTTCTTCGTCGTTCCAGTGGTTTGTAACAGCAGCTTCAGAAATCTTTTCACATAATATGGCTATAAGACATTAAAAAGGAGTTTCTTCATAGAACACTTGAATAGCAAAATGATTATTTTGGCTGGTGCTTCATCTGTCAAGACTAAAAATATTTCATTTATTGTACCTCTTGGCCAAAACCTTTTACAACAATGCTGATCTTACTTTCAGAGCTGTGAAAACTTAAAAAATAACCCTGATGTTTCTTTTTTCTGCAGCTTTTTATTGTTTGCTTCATCTGTATCTAATTTAGTAAATTCATGCAAAGCGGATTCAGCACATTTAATGATTCAACCCTTCAAGAACATTGCAGCTGGATGTCTAAGTCATTTAACCTCGACTCTTACCAGTTTGGCTGTGATTAAATGCAGATGTAGTTCAAATAAATAACATTTTGGATGAGGATGCGTTTTCTTTTATTTATTTATTTCATTTTACAGTACTATTGTGGAACTGGCCTTTGTGATCTTGAAAAGGATGTTTAATATTTTGTGTCAAAATGGTTCTTAATGAGCATTTCAGTTGAAGTGTACCAGTGGGAGAGCTGTTCTGTTCAGTTAATAAAGCTGCCTCTTCAATATTTCACATTGTAATTTTTTGTTCAAAAAGAGTTATGGTAAAATGATAGCCATCTCAGATTATCCTAATTTTTACCCGTACTTATTTGCACAGCTTTACCCCGTTTTTTTTGTTTTGTTTTTTTTTTAACTAATACAACCCTGTATACCCTACTACGTCAAAGAATTGATAGAAAATTCTTTTTATTTTTTATAATTAGGATGTGTTCAAATTTTTTTGCTAAAATACCACATTTTGCAATATGCAAAATATATTGACATAGGTCTTCAGGAAAAAATACATTTTTGTACCCACTGTCTCAAATTTGATCCACAATTTTTATCATTCTGTAACTGTATTACAAAGAAATACTTGGCAACAAATTTATCAATCTTTCAATATAGCAAGTAGTAATTAAAGAAAAATAACATGAAATGAGTAATTTTCACCATAAAGTTTTGAAAAGTAGCCAGACTTTACCCGGCAAGTCTTTTTGAGATTTAGCGGAACCAGACGTTTTGAAAAGCCCTTACACTGCCCCTAGTGGAAAGTTGATGAACTACAGGGCAGAAAACGTGGACCAAGTTATAGGCAATGGGTTTTTAAGGAAAGTTTTGATCTTGTTAATACGATAGGAGATTTTAGAAATGCATGTATCAAATATGACACAAATGGTTATATGGGGTTCATAATTACACCCCAAGACGATTGAGAGCTGTTAGGAAAATAATAATAATATTGGATTGAAATTTTTCTAAGCTTTTGCAGACGCACAAAGCGCTTAAAATGTGTATTAATTATTCAATCACTCCTCTTTCATACTTGTTGATGATAAGGTACTGATGTAGCCACAGCTGCCGTGGGGTGCCTACAGTCCCTCTGTCCATCACTGGGACATTCATACGGATTTACACACCAGTGGAGCATCACTGGAGGCAGGGAGAGTAAAGCGTATTGCCCAAAGACACATTGACAGTAGGCCAGGTTAGCAGGGATCGAACCGCAGACCCTTCGATTCGTGGCCGACCTGATAAACCACCTGAGTTTAAAAAAGCAAAACCTGGGAAATTCTGTTTTGTACAATTTGGACAAAAACGGACATACATATAGAAATGAGGGAAAGAGTAATTTCTTCCAAAAAATAGTTTTGTCTGTTTATGTTAAAACAGGGTTTCTTTTAACTATAAAAACAAAAGAAATGTTGAATCATTTTTTTCCTTTAATCTAAACCACATATTGTATTTTTGGTATGATTCAAATTGTTTTTAATTAATATAACTAACTCTAACTGTTTAGGAAACTTACCTTGTTCACTGAGTGATGCTGAATCTCCCCAAAAGTATTGTTGACCTCCCTCTGACCTGTTTTCAAATATGTGTGTGTGCAACCTGTTCCTGTCCAGTTCCACCTGGTGGGACTCGGACGGACCACCATCTGCTCTGTGCCTTCAAGTGTGAACTATCTGCCACCTTCTTCACATAACCTTCATGGAATAACAGCATGAATAGATAAATAGATTCATGGAATCTATTTATCAAAAAGCATAACTATGAATTGGCTGTTTCAATTTTTGTAAGGTGCATCTTAAAGTTAAAGTCTTGAAGAAAGGGCTGCTGATGTAAAATCAATATTAACAAAACGGTAAAAAGATGCAAATGAGAGATGAAAAGACCAAATGGAAAAGAAAAGTTTGTGTGAAACCATAAGAACAAAACAGTAAAGGTGATATCACACTTTTAGAAATTCTTTATGCAGAGACACAAAAGTTCAAAACACCTCAAGGACTTGACATGGTAGATTTAAGTAAGTGTAAACATGCTTAAAATAAATTCTACCCCCCCGCCCCTTTGTTGTTTGGAGTCTCCTACCAGACGGGGTGTAGGATCTCAACCAACAGTGTTGCTATTGATTGTACAGCCAAACAAAAAAACTCAGCTTATTATGCAAAAATATTTTAATTTATTTTAATCTTGTCAGTTCAGTCAGGAAAGAAAGTCTATCCTTGGGTCGCCTGAAAAGAAGAAAAAGTTCAATGTTTGCATTATAGTCCAGCATTTCTCCAATAACATAGCACAGTGCAGTGGGAAGCCTGTGCACACATGAACCAAAGCAGCCGCAGCAGCACCAAAGGAGTGTTTGAATGCGCACCTTGGATAAACAACTGATTCCATATTTTTTCTATCTAAGGTGGAGAAATGTTCGCGCACGGACACAAAGTATGGCATTGAGCAAAGTGCAGAAAAGATGGCGAAGATGAAACAATAAAGCCGGTGAGTAATTCTTAGAATACATTTCTACCGGATCATTACATTGTTTGCAGGTATAAGCAACTTCACCAGGTCAGCGATCCCTGGTTCTGCATGCTGAGGCACAACATGTGCAAAGATATACTCTGACATGAATTGCATCAACTTTAAGTCAGCTCATCCATAATTCACCTCTGACCTTTTGAATGCAACCTTCATTGCAGCAGATATAACCTTAAAGAGCATTGTTGGTGGAGACGCATCGGTCAGGACTGACGGGTTGTGGAAAACAGACAGAGTGACGCAGAAGCGACTGGGAGAACTGAGGCGAACTGAAAGAAAAAAGGTTTAAGAGATGTAAATGAGACACGAAAAAGAAGAGCTTTTGTTCAAGATTCAAGAAGTGTTTATTGCCATATTCAGTGAAGTTTCACAGAAATGGAATTTGCTCTGGTGCCAGTGTGCAACATAAAACAAAAGAACAACAGTAAGCATATATTTAAATGTGGATGTTTACACAAAAACTTTCACTGGTGGCAGAACAGAAGCTGGCCTTGAAAATTATACTTAAAAATTGCAGACAAAGGCCAAAACAGAAATTATAGGTAAAAGGAAAAAAATGGGTAGAAAACCAAAATAAATGGTGCTATGAAAAATATTTTACATAATTTTCATAGAATAAAATACTTACCTCTTCAGCCATTTTGCATAAAAGTGTGCCAGAATAGTTTTTCAAAAAAGAACATTTGATATAGTTTTGTGTATAAGTCATAAATGTGTACTCATGATAATGAGTGAATTGAAATAACAGTTACAGATAATGTTCGTTTAGTGCTCCTAATTAGCCAAACCAAACCAAAATAGGTTTTAGACTAACTGTGAAGAAACTGAAAAATGACTCCTCCAAAGCTCAACAACATAGACCTCCATGTTTACCTTTAAAGGGGTGGGAGCTTGAGGGGGATTATTATTGTTTTTTTTAAATTATTACTATTTTTTTAAATATTTGTTTAATGTATATGTATGGCATTTGTTATTTAGTGTGTATAAAAGTTCTACATACTGTAGTTTTGTGCAAAGTTCATTGACAGTGTTCCCTTGTTAATGTGGGTTATGCTCTAAAAAACAAAAAACAGAACAAATCCATGAAGGATGCCTGTAGGTGTTTTGGGGCTGTTAACATACTCCAATGCCCAATTCCAGGCGTCGAGGGTCAGTGTCCTACATGCTTTCCAACCAACCTGCCATTGAAGCTCCTTATTAGTTAAACACACCTGTTCAAGGTTATCAGCAGCAGATAAGGCAGGGTTTCCAGAAACCAGTACGAGGCCTGGATTTGGGCAATCCCAGGCCTGCACACTTTATACACTTTTTTATGACAGACATGAATATTTTTTCACTTTTCTCAGATCAAACCTTCATAGAAAATATTCCGGTTTTGTAGAATGAAAGTTCAAGACCTGCTTGCGATGGAAGATTTACGTAGATTAGGAAAACTTAATGCATTCTGTACAGGAGACATGGCACAGAGACTGGTTGGACAGATTGAGGTCTATTTTGAGGTTTTATTTTTGGTTAACAACACTTTGTGGTGCAATGTGCTATAAATAGAGATTAATTTGATTAAGACCACTGCAACACATCACCTTTTACCTCAAAGCGTATAAAAGACACAATGCTTACATTACGTAACTTAATATACCCACAAATGTGATTGTCTGTCACAGAAATATTATTAATAGTTGAAGCATCATTGATGGTGTGAATTTGTAGATTTCTTACAACCAGATAAGCAACCAGGGGCCTCATTTATAAACGTTGCGTACGCACAAAAGAAGGCGTACGTCACTCTCTACACAAAATGTGCGGTCCTTCACGCAAGCTCTGACCCATATGGAGTCCTATACTGTTCATAATTAAATAAATAAATATTTGATTAAATAAATAAATGTGACCTCATGCAAATACACAATCAACCAATAAATCTAAATACGCCATTGTGAAAAACAGTAACATGAAATAAAAACAAAGCTACTTTGGAAAATATTGATTTTGAAATCCAAGGTTCTGAAAAAAGACGTAGAATTATAATAATATTCCACATGATTAAAAATGAATATTTTAAAATGCTGTTTTAAAATAATGAACAGGTTTTTAAAGCAAAATGAAATATATTGAATAATATAATGGCTAATTTAAAATCAGTGTGAGGGTTTTTCACCATTTCATGGTCTTTTTATATATTTATGAGAGATTTATTGGTTGGTTGTGTATTTGCATGAGGTCACATTTATTTATTTAATCAAATATTTATTTATTTAATTTTGAACAGTATAGGACTCCATAGACCCAGGCGTACGCACAAAAACGGGTGAAATGAGAAACGGCGACACCGTCGGCAGATTGGAAGAAACACGTGAAAGTGGAAATGACAATACTGCCTCTCATAAATAACATGAAGACTTCACAAAGCAAGTCTTACAATTAACAGCTACACGAACACCCGTTTGATCGATCAGCAGTGAAACAAATAAAAAAAATCAAACGAAAATTACAACAGAAATTCAAATGAACACATATTTGCAAAAAGAAAAGTGAAATATGTTCTGCAATATTGGCATGTTGTGCATTTCATCCTCATAAATAATATAGTTAACAGAACGAAATCATGTACAAAACTGATATTCTCGTCAGTGTGTCCGTCTGGCGGAGCAAATATATGTGCAATCAGACAGACAGATGGATAGATAGAGATGCATTAATTGTCCACTGGGGAAAGTTGTTTTCATATTAAAACATGTCTTCATAAGCTATGGAATTATGGTATTCATGCATATGCCTTTAGTTTGTTTTATTTTTGATAAAACCATGTATGGCGTATGTCTCAACCATTCAGAAAGCAACAAGAAATTACATTTGCGCTGAACAATTTCCCATTTCCACGTCGATTATTCCCGACATCTATAGCTTGTCAGATGTAATTAAATGGATGGAAATAAAATGCTCCATCACAATGCGTAATGACGCACAATGGCTGATCTAGCGCTCTTAGAAGATGTGGCAAATGGAAGAATTTGGAGTGAACGCATCTTTAGACAGCAAGAAGACGTGCTGGCAAACGAGGACAACTGGCTTATGAGCCGGTTCCGACTTCCTCGAGCCGTCCTGTTGGACCTCTGCGGGCTTTTGGGGGTGTGTCACCCTGTGCATCTGGCGCGTCGGCGTCCCCCTGCGCCTCAGTCACCACTCCACTAAGGGATTCCCCAATTCTTGCCGCTTGTCTCTCATCAAGAGGGGTCAGCTCCGGTGCCCAACCCCGGTGCCTCATTTATAAAACTTTGCGTAGGATTTGCGTCAGAAGTGGCGTACGGATGAAACATAGGATGTGCGTACGCACAGAAATATTCGGATTTATAAAACCGTGCGCACGCACATCCTACGCATCTTTCCCTTAATAAATCACAACCAATTCTAAATGCAGCGCAGCTTTTGCGGCCTCATGACACACCCATAGTTGCCCATAAATAGTCCATGAAACACCCACAAATGAATATTCATTGATTGCGAAACCATGGCACACACCGAGAGGAAATTAAAAAAAACGTATCTTCACTCAATGTGAAGTAGAATTTATCGTTGGCGAGGTGTAAAAGAGGAGAAAAGTGTTGTTTGGAAGGCGCAGTGTGGGCATTACTGATGCCAAAAAGCCACGTGAGTGGCAGACGCCGTTATGCTGTAGCCTCACAACCTCGGACCGTGGTTAAATAAAAAAGAAATGGTCGGACATCAAAGTCGAGGCAAAAAAACGTCTGGCGCTGCAGCGCCAGAGTGTGTCTGCCACGAGGGGGGGGGGGGGGGGGGGGGACACCGGAGCTGACCCCTCTTGATGAGAGACAAGCGGCAAGAATTGGGGAATCCCTTAGTGGAGTGGTGACTGAGGCGCAGGGGGACACCGACGCGCCAGATGCACCGGGTGACACACCCCCAAAAGCCCGCAGAGGTCCAACAGGACGGCTCGAGGAAGTCGGAACCGGCTCATAAGCCAGTCGTCCTCGTTTGCCAGCACGTCTTCTTGCTGTCTAAAGATGCGTTCACTCCGAATTCTTCCATTTGCCACATCTTCTAAGAGCGCAAGATCAGCCATTGTGCGTCATTACGCATTGTGATGGGGCATTTTCTTTCCCTCCATTTAATTACATCTGACAAGCTATAGATGTCGGGAATAATCGACGTGGAAATGGGAAATTGTTCAGCGCAAATGTAATTTCTTGTTGCTTTCTGAATGGTTGAGACATACGCCATACATTGTTTTATCAAAAATAAAACAAACTAAAGGCATATGCATGAATACCATAATTCTGTAGCTTATGAAGACATGTTTTACTATGTAAACAACTTTCCCTAGTGGACAATTAATGCATCTCTCTCTATCTATCCATCTGTCTGTCTGATTGCACATATATTTGCTCCGCCAGACGGACACATTAACGAGAATATCAGTTTTGTACATTATTTTGTTCTGTTAACCATATTATTTATGAGGATGAATTGCACAACATGCCAATATTGCAGAACATATTCACTTTTCTTTTTGCAAATAAGTGTTCATTTGAATTTTTGTTTGATTTTTTTTATTTGTTTCACTGCTGATCGATCAAACGGGTGATCGTGTAGGCTGTTAATTGTAAGACTTGCTTTGTGAAGTCTTCATGTTATTTCTGAGAGGCAGTATTGTCATTTTCACTTTCACGTGTTTCTTCCATCTGCCGACGGCGTCGCCGTTTCTCATTTCATCCGTTTTTGTGCGTACGCCTGGGTCAGAGCTTGCGTGAAGGACCGCACATTTTCCCGTCAAGTTTGCTTTTTATAAATCTCAACTATTGCGTAGAGAGTGGCGTACGCCTTCTTTTGTGCGTACGCAACGTTTATAAATGAGGCCCCAGGTGATCATCAACGAGACGACTCCTATCTGCTGTTTTGTTTGTCCTCATCACTGAGAAGAGCTTCACACACAGAAATGTGCTACCAAACATGCAGAAGGTTGAAGCCGCATGTAGATGGAGCTGAAGCATTTCTGCAGGAATGGAGAGAATAAACTGTGCAGCCCTATAGTGTTGTACTTTGCCTTCAGTGTGCCAAAACACTGCAGTTAACCAGTTCCACCTGAATCTGCACAGGTGCAGTTCACGAACGGGTTACGAAACGGGTTATTCTTCAAAGTGACCAAAGCGCAGTGCAAACTCAGTATGCTCAGATTCTCAGCAAAGGGGTGTTTTGATATTTGTCTCATAGCGCCGTAAACCACATTCACTCCACAAATGAGACACACAGGTTTATCAGTAATGCCAGTAAACATATATTCTGCCTCCAATTGGTTTTCAAAGGCTCTGTTTTCAGAATCAACTCTTTCTCTTCTGCATTGTGAGGGCTATTGTTCACCAGGGCAGGTGAAGCACTGCGTTATGGGATCTGTAGTGAATATGATGCCAACGTTTTATTTTGCCAGGCAGCTGAAGCGCTGCATTATGGGGTCTGTAGTTGATTTGTAACCAGTGCTACATTTCGCCGATCCATTAATAACAATAATATAAAATGATCTCGCTGGCTGGATGCAGCCCGCAGGCCTTTACCTTGACACATGTGTTATATAGAGTCAACTATTTCAAATGTCCATATCTTGAGGAAATGTGATTGAGTATTAATAGACACTGAAGTGGGGACTTTATGTAATCTTTTGAATTCAATCATGTAGTCATAATCCACATTAACTCACCCCATGGCAGGACCCTTCAGTCCAGCTCTAGTAAGACTGAGCCCTAGAAATATGAATTTAAAGCTCCAGGATTTCGAGTGAAACATCTCACTCATATTCTGAGATGCTGACACATTAATAAAAAGCAAAGCATCTCTGAAAGAGGATTATGACTTGTAGGTGGAAACTGAACATCTTCACTCTGCATCAGCTGGGCCTTTGGTTGTACTTCTTTTGGAAAGCGAATCGCTGAAGTCGTCACACTTTGTCTGCTGGTAAATGTTATCTGTAAGAATTTCACGGAAATAAAGTAAAAATTAGAGACTTTATGCATTGTTCACTGAATGGACAAGTAACTGTTGGGTTTTTGGGATCAGTACAATGCTCTTCTAAGAGTTCATAAAATGCATAAACTGCTGTCTCTGCTCACTCATCATGGAGAATAAGAAAAGGAATGTGGAGAAGAGTGTAAGATGGGGGTACTGATGGATGAGAGCAGGAGAGAGCAGATGTTCCAGTTACCCACAAAACCACAACATTTATACAGAGCATAAGGGGTGGATTTTGGAGGGAACTTTTTTCTGTTAATCTCTTGAAATAGAAATGCTTATCATTCATTAAACGGAAAAATGTTAAAAAAAAATGCCAAAAATTCTGAAAGCCCAGATAAAATAATTACATAATTAATCAAGGGGAACCAAGCAAGCGGCAGATAAAATAATGCCGCCATCCTAATGTGTTCAATTGTAGTTCAGTATAGAAGTGGTGCAGGAAAACACAGCATGTATTTTTACAACTTACACTCACGAATAAAAGTTTTAAAGTTTGGCTGAGTTTACCTTTCTAGCACCTCTTATGCTACATTCATTAGACACGCATTCAGTAACACGCTAAACATGCAATCCTGAACGTGTTTACAGCATATGGTGTTCACACTGGACAAGCAGTGTGAACACTTTCTTTTTCTACTGTTGATTAGCGCATGTCCACCACCAACAGTTGGATGAGGCTTGGTGCAAAATGCTGAAGCAGTTAAAATTTTGCTAATCTTGTTCCAAACTTTTTCTTTCTCAGCTTTATTCAGATAAATAATTCCGCCGGGCACAAATCGTAATTATTAATTTCTTCTTCATGATAAATTTTTAAATGTTTAGCACTTCCGGGAATGAAAAGGGACGTCATCCATACGTCACTATATCCAGGTCCCTGATAGGTCAATGTTTGACTTGGTTTAAAAAGTCATAGACACTCGTTATAGAAACCTGGGAACATGAGTTTTAAACATAGAAACCAGAAACGCACATTTAGGCTACGTTCACACTGCAGGCTGAAATGACCCATTTCCAATTTTTTTTTTTTTTGCCGCTATGCGACCTGTATATGATCTTTTCATGACAGTCTGAACGACAGATCAGATCTTTTCAAATGTGACCCAGGCCACTTGGCAATGTGATCCTTAATCCGATACGTATCCGATCTTTTGAAATGCGACCTCTGTCTGAACGGCCAGGTCACATGTCTCTGAACCGTACGCCATTGATATGCTAGCCTTCTTTTATTATCGTTCTCCTTCCTCCGTAACACACAACATGAACGCGCGGCCCCAACACACTTCCGCTGCCCCCTCTCACTCCCTCCTGCGCTGCACATGCTCTCTCCTCTTACGCACACTCACGCGGCCCCAGCACATTCACATCCCCATTCCACAACAGTGGGTACAGACGATCCCGGCTCCGATGCCTTCTTAAAATGAGAAGATTGTTGTTGTGCTGGCTCCTTTGTGAAAATAAATTTAATGATGCAAAAAAAGCTCCGCTTTTGACAACACTGTTGTTGACATCCATTGTTTTTTTGTTTTTTTTTAACTTGTCCTGTCCAACAGCTGGGCAGACAGATGAGAGCTGAGGGCCTCTTGTGTTGGACAGATTTTACTTTAACAAGAGGGGTTATTAATCTTCAGACAAACCAAAGGTATGTCTGGATAAACCCCTTTTGTAATTGAGGCCAAACTTTATTAATTTCAATCATGTCTGAAAATCTTTGGTGTTGGACCGGACGGAAAAGGAAAGAGGGGAAGAAGAGAGAGGGACGCTAGAGAGAGGGGGGGTAGGGGGTGATAATAGGAGGGGAAGGGGGATAAGACCATGAAGCAGCATAAAGCAACAAGTTAACTGGTCGTTAATCATTATAGTAAGGTTCAAATGTAGTACAATAAGGGCGGAGCCTGTCCACACACACACTCAAATGTTATAAACACACCTGCTAGCTGCAAAAAATGTCCACCTGTCGACATGTATACAAAACAGATAGTGTTCACACGCATACTTATGCCTTAAAACCAACTAGTGTGAAATATTTCAGTCATTCAGTCATGCAAACTGTTAGTGCAGGGGTCGGGAACCTATGGCTCGCGAGCCATATATGGCTCTTTTGATGGTCACATGTGGCTCGCAGACAAATCTTTAATTATACTTTTTTTTTCATTAGACCAGTCCTTCAAGTTCTCGGGCGCGATGCGATGCCAGAGGCGCGCAGTAGTAGCGTTGCTTGGAGAAAAAACTATCAGTTTACTATTATCTATTATTTCACAGAGTTTGTACCACCCGGAAACCTGTGAATTGCCGTGCCTAAAACGGCGCGCTCCCGTCTCTGAGAAAGAGCGCGCAGTTGCGGGGACGGGATGTGTGAGGGAGAAGGGGGGGGGGGGGGGCAGCAGGTGAATCGCGCAGGGATGGCAAAAACGTAAACCCCGCTGCCCATCACTCACTGCAGCGTGAGTGTGTGTTTGGCTCCAGGTCTGCATGTGAGCAGTCTGTCTCACATCTACAGAACATTCAGACCTACGATCACGTTTAAAGTCTCAACGCCTGCATGAAGCAGAAACTCATCACGTATCAACCGGACAAGACCATCAGCAAAACTACCACGAATCATTTATTAGCAACAGCATAACGATGACTTATTGTACTTTAAAAGTGTTAAAATTACATCAAATGCACACATTCATTTGTATTTTTAGTTTTAAAAATATTGTCGCGGACTGAGTTTAACTTGGCTGTTGGGCCTCGTTAAAAGTTCTGGAGTTCATGGAACGCATCGATCAAGCAGTGATCTGATTGGCCCTTTGTTCTGTCGCTCAGCCTGTTGTTAGGGAGTTTGGACCAATGGGGTTCAGCTATGGGGCGAATAAGGGAAATGGGAGGACTGGAGCGGGAGCAGGGGAATAAAAAGTTGAGAGAAGCGCTCTCGTCTCGTCTCGGCGGGCGAGAATAAGGAGTTGCTGAATTAATTGTACGGCGTTTGTCAGGGGTCTGCAGTAACCAGAACAAAGAACCTTAAAAGAGGTTAAGTCTCCGTGCCTCAGTGTGGGAAAGGGACGCTACATTATTGTATGGCTCTTTCAAAATTACATTTAAAAATATGTGGCGTTTATGGCTCTCTTGGTCAAAAAGGTTCCCGACCCCTGTGTTAGTGCAAAGGTGAGCTAACACCTGTGCTCAGGTGAGTGTTTATGTTCTTCTAAAATGGATGGTGGAATGTGGAAAGAAGGAGGGAGAGTGCCCAGCCATCCCCACCCCAAGACCCCCACCGCAGCAGCAGCGGCAGCCGGAATCCCCCCAACGCCACACGGGAACCGGCAGGAAACAACCGCCGCCCGGGCGACCAAGCCCGCCACCCATCCATTGACATCCATTGTTAACGTTAGCTACTTCCGCAAACTACGAGTGACGTCGTTTACTGTTGAGTACTCTTCTGCGCATGTGGGTCACTTCTGGATCATTTCACGGTCACACAGGAGATCTCAAGAGTTCCCATTTCATTGGAAATGTGAACGCCGTTGCAAAAAAATCGAATTTCTTTTAAAAATCGAAATTGAGCATTAAGCCCTGCAGTGTGAACGTAGCCATTTTTAATTGGAAGTGGTTGCTTAAACCTTTGTTGTCGAGGCTGATGTGAAAAGCAATCAAACAATTCCCATGGCTTTACTTCCAATTTTAGTGTTTTTTTTAGCGAATTGTGACACAACAGCAAAAAAAAAATCCATGGATCCGTAGATCCATAATGCACAGCTTGAAAGATGGTGGTCATTTCTTTGGCTTGAACTTCAATCTAAAAATTTCTACATGTTTGATGCATGAAAATGCAGTCAATGAATATTTTTACTTCTCTAAAAATACTAAAATGTTATGCGATTAAGGAGATTAATCAAAATTTAACTAAAAGGAAATACTTTAGGAATGTGAAGGTTCCCAATTAGTCAATGGACAAAGATGGAGTTTCTTGCAAGAACTTTTAATATTTTTTTTTTTCCTGTGTTTTTTTTTTTGTAAAAGAGGATAAAAAAGTACAAAACAGAATAGTTGCAAAACTAAAGTAATTTGGGCCCAACTGAAAAAAGTAATTAAATGAAACAAAACAAGTGGGACTAAACTGAACAGGCCTGATCAGACTCCTCCCCTGCACTGACACACTGGGGAAGCTTCATAGACAGGGAGAAACCTACTGGACACATGAAGGAGGGGAAAACTAACTAATCAAACATTCCAACCAATTAATCTAATTACAAAACAGGAAAGCATAAACCACACAAAATTCATATAATACAAAAATAGTCTTCAACAAAAAGTGGACTAAATCATTTCCTTTTAAATAAACAAAAATAAAGTCCATGAGGAGAGTTGGTAACCCCTGCAGTTCCCCAGTGGAATTTCCCAATCTGATTACTATGGATGGGATCACCTGGGATGAAAACTCAGAAAACAAATAAAAGTGAATAAACTACTTTTTCTCACTTAAAACAAATTAATCAAATGCGTGTGCCCATTGTTAATTTATTTTAATTAAACAAAGTAAAAATGAATGTTTTATTTTAAAGAAAAATAAAGAAATACTAACACCTACATGGTGGTTTGAGGTTCAACCACCACAAGGTAAAATTTAAAAACAAAAGTTCTGAATAAATTATTTTGAATGAAAGGGATTTCTAAATTGTAACATCAAGCAAAGTCCTTCAATAACACGTTTATAAGCTAAAATAATTAAACTCCTAATAGAAAACACGACTTTATATAATGTATTTTAAATTTGTCCTAGAATAAATGTGTTTATATAGAAGAGGGTGACTTGTCATGAAATAGAAAATGTGTGATTTTGTATGCAAGTCAGCGATGACCCCTGAGGCCAGGGGCCTCTGCCAGTAAGCTGGATTTACAGCAAGCACGGCTTAACACTTGAAAACATATCGTTGTTTGAGTCATCACTGAAGGGTATTTGAAGACAAGTAATGTTTTTCACAAAAACATTCAAAGCCAACGAATTGTATATGGCAGAGGCGCTTAAAGAGGCAGCAAAAGATTTGCTTGTTTGCAGCTTCTGCGTAAATGGGTGGATAAATGAGTCGTCCTGCTGTGCTGCCACTTTTTTAATTTGACGTTATTTTCTTTCCAAATACTAAAATCTTGACGTTGTGCCATTGAAGCCAAACTGATGGTTTCCAGCACCAAGCTGTTTTCTCTAGTGCATGTTTACAGAGATTAGGGTGCAACTGGGTGCGTAATTAGGGACCATCAGATGAGGTAAATCTTAGCCAGTGGGAGGTGAGCCACAGGGCTGACACTAGCAGATGAACACAGCATACCACCAGAAGTTGGGAACTGGAATAAGAAACGGGATGAATGACAAATTTGTGGAAGGTGGTGGCTGTTCTCCTCACAGATTAACTAAACCCAGCAGCCCAAACTGAAAATAATCTACTATAATGTTGTGTTTGTTTAAAAAAGTAGCCCCTTTGTTGTTGTTTTTTTTTATATTAAATAAAGTTTACCTCAAAAAAGGCATAAGCAATTGCAGTCATTGACTGTATATAAGAACTGGGCTGAGTGACCCCTCCCCTTCTGTTCCAAACAGGAAGTCCTAGCTGGCTCCAAAAAGCCAAAATTCCTAGTGAGAAATACACAGCTATTACTTAGTCAGTAAATTTGTCAGAATAACTATTATGCTCCTTTACCTGTTTTTAATATCTTCTTTTTTTCTATAGTAGATGTTATTTAAGTTATAAACTGACAAATAAATTGCCTAAAAAAAAAATAACTGGAGCCTGCTGCCCCCCACTTTGTTCGATTAACAGATTTTGTGTGGCCTGGCTGTGGGTTAGCGAGAGTGATTGCACTTGAAAAAAATTACATTGACCAACTAAAACCAATTTGTGCTTACTGAAAACGTCTGGCTCCAACATGACAGCATTCATGTTGAGTAAAAATGGCGACTGAACCAGAAGTAAGCAATTTTTTTTTTTTTCGTGACGTGACACTCACTCAGTCCAGTTCTCATGTACAGTCAATGGGTGCAGATGAGATAATTCAAATCAAACTTTATTTAGCAGAAAGTGCATTCCAAAATAGATAAATAAAAAGCAAACTTCTATCAAATAAATTAAAAAACAGGCAGCCACACAAAAAATATCAAAAAGACGAAGACATAAAAAACACTCAAACCCACACAATGAGTAAAAAAAAAAACTACAAAACATAAAATCTGACTTCTATTTGCTATGAGCAAATATTATTTTGTGGATCTTTCCACACCAAGGACCATCAATACCACAGAGGAACCATCCACATATCCACAGCAAGGGCCCCAAAACCCAACTAACAGTGGAGGGTCCTTAGCCACCAAGCAGACAATCCCCACTACTATTGTATTATAGCTTTCAGCAGTAGGACTGAGTTTATCTGCTGAATTAATTTAATTTCAGTTTACAATTTAATTACATTTTCCATTTAGCACAACTGAATGGATGATCAAAATGCTGTTCTAAAACATTTTTAACCTACTTAGTAATTTTAACTGAAAAAGAGTGGAAATGTAATAATTGAGTCTACAACCACCTGCTTAGTTCATTAGGGAAAATGTAAGTAAATCTCTCTTTACATTTCTTTTAAAGTTTAATGAAAGACTACATCTGTTTCCTGCAGAAATTATATTCCTTTATCTCCTTTTAAGTCATTCTCGTGATAAATCCTAATAGGGGAAAAAGGTAATTTTCCTTATTGTAATGTGTCATTTTCAGTACACCAGTAAATTGGAAGCTGTTATCTGTGTGTACAGAAGCAAATTATAAAATGGGAAGCTAATTTCACTAACTTAATGAGTGGAACATGTCACAGTTCATTTGGCAGCACCCTCAACACTCACCTTTACACTCTTAGCGCTTTGTTTGGAACTCTCAGCTGGTCTGCAGAAAGGACTCTCCATTCAAAAAGGCTGTTATTTTGGTGGAAGCGTGAAAGATAATCACATTTAAAAGCATCTCTCATAAAAAAATTGTGCAACTAATTCTCCTGGAAGCCACAAAAAAAGGTGTTCTTTAAATGTTTAACCACTTGAAAAATATGACCTTTACATATGAAAACCTGCAGAGAATTTTTTTTTTATCTCGCACAGTCGCACGGTTAAGCGTCAATATTCTTCAGTCTTTCAACCAAAAAATAAAAAATAAAAAAAAAAGAACAGAAAATCTTGAGAGTTTCTGACTGATCAAACTGGAGCAAACTTTTTGTAATTGGAAAGTCTCGTTCTGGCTTCATGTGGGGGGGGTTAAAAAAATGCTGATTCAATTATGGGCTTGGTTGCACGAATGATTTAAGTAATAAACTGGGATTCGTTTAAGTAATTGCCTCATAAAGTTCTGTAGCTTAAAAGATTAAATCAAAATCAAGAGAAATTTAGCAGCACACATATACATTCATTTCAATCAGAATTAGAATTAGCTTTAATGGCCAAGTATGAGTGCACATACGAGGAATTTGACTCACATTAAAGGTTCCCATGTGTGTTTTTGTACTCAGTGGCGGTTCAAGAGTTCATCGGAGCCACATCTCAGAGGAAGACGCTGTCTTTGTGGTGAATGGTTTTGGTGTACAGAGCTCTGAAACACCAGCCCGAGAGGAGTCTTGAATGATTCTGTACTGGGTGTGAAGGGTTAGTGGAGATTTTACATGCCCGCTTCCTATCCCTGGACCGATACAGGTCCTGAATGAAGGGAAGGTTGGAACCTCTCTGCAGACCTGATGGTTCTCTGTAGTCTGTTCTTGTTGTCTGGTTGCAGATCCAAACCTGACCATAATGGATGTGGTCATGGCAGACATGAGCCAGGTTGAACTTCTTTATGCCTTAGTCATATGCAACCATATGGGGGTTGACCCGTTTATATGCTGTGGGTTTTTGGTTCTCCAGCCCAGTGGAGGATGGTAGAGAGGTTAGGCTGCATCATGATGGGATTGCTGGTGTGTCTTGCAGTTCCCTTGAGGCTCGTGCACCCACCTCCATGGAACGTACCATTGTTGTGTATTGTATGTGCATTGGGAAGTATTGTAAGGATACTGTAATTTACATACACTTATGATGTACTGGTGATGCTGTGGTACAGTGCCCTTGTGTCACACTCTAGTCATTGGTGAGGTGTACAGGTGATCAACAGGCTACTCACACAAACTACCCTCTCATTGTCTTATTTCCTCATTTCTAACAGTCAGGGTGTGCATGCAGCGCACTGTTGTTTAAGAGTTTGTTTTGAGCTGTCGCCCACAGCATGGTCATAGTAAAAAAAGGTCCATACGGATTTTCGCTCTACGGGCTCACTGGGTGATCAATGATCTTAAAATTTCGTGAGGGCCATGGACAGGTTTGCCAATTTTTTGTGGATGTACTGTAACAACTTCAGGCCTTCATTGACAGGAGAAGTTCAACCTCTGCTGGGCCTTCATCTGGATGGAGTCTGTGTGGGACGTCCACTTCAGGTCCTGTGAGACTGTGGACCTGTGTGAGTCTATTGAGGGGACCGTTCTGTTGGGAATTGTAAGTGGGGGAGGGTTGAAGGGAAGTTCTTCTTGAAGTCCACTGTCAATTTCCATTATTTCCTTTTTTATTTTAATGTGTTAGTATTTATTGTATAAGTAAGTCTCCGTTAAGCGATGTAAAATGCTGAGCACTGTTACAACCTGTGGGAGCAGCAAACTTCTGCAGTCTAAGTTAGGCTACTTGTCCTGGCTTGACTTTGCTTAAGAGTGACAGCAGACACACTGTCAATTTTCACATTTGTGCACTCCATCAAGATACGTATTTCCATGCTCTCTTCACAGGGAAGATGTGCTCTGCTGTGGCACCTGCTCTCTGCAGCATGCTTGGTTTAGGACCCTCTCAAAAGCAGAGAAATCTTGACACCTCCAAGCCTCAGTGTGTGTTTGCTGTGCCCAGTGTGAGTCCATTTTGTTGTTGTGTATTCACGACTCCTTGGCTGGTGAACGTGTGTGTCGCAGTCGATTTGCATTCACCAGCGCTCATGTGACAAGACAGCGGGTTAGACTTCCCCTCCCTTGTTCAGTTGGATCTCACTCCCAGATCTGTCAACATGTGCCCTCGATGTGACATGCCACCCCCGCCAAAGAGGAGCCGCAACTCATCAAGCTTCCACTCATCCTTTTACCCAAGTTCTTCTCGCCTGTGACCTCTGCCCTGACGGGCTTAGACTCAAGGTGGACATGTGCAATCAGATCAAATGGATTTGTTTCATATATCATTTAATTATATTTAATTGGGCACTTTGCAAGTAAAGCAACATTTATTTTATTTTTTTTTAAAGAGTGTGCACAGGGAATTGTTTGCACTGTTGGGATGGGATGACACACCATCATTTCATTCAGCTCTACCAAAGCACTTCTAAAATTACAATATAGTTGAATTCAAATCAAGATCAATACTGGATTTGAAAACAAACTATTTTCATTCTGCACATTCCTGTTAACAGCACCAGCCCATTTAAAGGGTATTTACTACATTTGCTAAGAGCATATTAACACATTTGCATTTAAAGTTGGCTCAGTTTCCTGGCATGTAATTAACTGTGGAGTCAGTGGCTTGAAATCACCTGACACTTTGCCCTCCCTGCAGCCACAGCTTGACGCTAATGCTGCCTGACAGTGGCAAGTGACTCCGTTGTGCCTACTGTACTATCAGAGAGCATGCGCATAACCTGGTTTTTATTGCAGCTCATGAGAATCTGTGGGTTTGCAACTTGTGTTGCACTTTGCATCCCATTCCAAATGAGTGGAGCAAGAAGTGTGGAAAAACAATGAAGGAGCTGAACATGGGTTTGCGGTTTGTTTGGGGAGTTTTAATTGACCCTGTTTGGTTTATTTGCAGCTGCGTGAAGGAAAATAGCAGCTCTAGTGAAGCAGCTCTGTTCAGCATCCATACGCAGCACAAATGCGACAAAAAAGGAAACCGTCGCCTCATGCTGACATAAGCAGCATTCTCCACTTTTTCAAAATGCAGGTCAAGGCCGCAGTTTAATAGATGAGGGCACGCTGTGTTATCTGTGGCACACACAAAGATGCTCACAAGCACACACTCTCCAAGGGTCGATTCTCTTATCCCCATTACAGCTCTAAACTAATTCCGCTGCCTTCAGGATTAGAAGCTGCAGATTTTTGTGGCTTCTAACGGAAAGGGAAGACACTTCTCTGTGTGAGCACAGATGGAATCGTGCATACCCAGGCATAGGCAGATGTTTTTCTTTTATTTTATTTTTTTAACCTGATGTTTATTTATGTGTATAGCAGGCTAAAAAGGCTTTAATGAAGTGTGCCCCACTTTAAGAAGACTTATATAAAATGCATATTTGGCCCAAAAACAATTACTTTCACTCAATATTGGTAATACTAAGAAAATGTTCTTTTTAATTATAGTTTGTCAAAATATTGAAAATTAATGGAATAATTATGGAATGTTAATCCTTTATTCTAAACTCACTTTATTGTATGTAGTAAGATGGCTGGATGTTTTCACCTTATTCCAATAGTATCTGTAAACTCAAACTTTATTTATTTGTATAGCGCCTTTCATTTTGACCAAAAACACAAAGCGCTTTTACATAAAAGCAAATAACATAGCTATAAAATATGAAAATTAGTTAAAACAAAAAACACAGGACAATCATACAAAATTGGAACCCCTCCCTCACCAGATTCCTCCCTCCACCCACCCAGTTCCCCCAGTATAACCCTGAACAGAAATGAAGAATTGCAGCTTAAAGAAAAAGTCTGGCTTGGTACTGCTGTGTGGAAACGGAATAATGGGGATCCATTCATTTCAAGGCCCAGCCAGACCACGAGCGTCATTGCGACAGCGCCCGCCCAACACAGCAGCTCAGGGCCCACTGTATGGCTATTAAACCACAGAGCGGGACCCCAGCCCGTCTAATGAGAACGGGCACCGCAGCAACAGCACCCCCTAGAGGTGAAGCCGGTGGTGCCCCAGAACAATGAATCCCCAAGAGGAAACCATGTAGGAAACACTGGAGTGAGAAACATGAAACACAAAGTTTTAAAGAAATTTAAAAAAAAAAAAAAAAACTGTTGGTTTCTAGGACATGGTCTCTTTGGAGCATCAGTTGTTCATGAGAATTTCACCTCTGAGTTGTGGGCAGGACCACTGGCAAAGAACAACCCTGCCCCTCAATCTCCTCCTTGCTAATTGCAATTTTAAATGGTAAATGTCTTTATATATGTCCTCCATTATCAGAAAAATGCCACAAGAACATGTTAAAAACACCAAAAACACGATTTTCATCTAACTGAAACAGTCCTTATTTTCAGCATACAAATTTTCAAGGAAAGGTAGCCAGAGCCTTTTTGGTCAGTAATCCAAATTTCTATTCTTTTTAGAATGGATGATACTTTGATGAGTTACCTGCGTGCCCCTTAATCATAAAAGGATACAAAGCGTCGGAACTGACAACCTCTGTTGCCTTCCACACATATGATCCCAGGGCAGTTGGAACATATGAGTTATCAATAGCCGGCGTGAAAACACACTGCTTTCCACCAGAAAATCCATTTGTTTCCATGGCGATGCTGTCCTCCCATGTCCAATTTCCTTAGCTGCACTTTATGGATGGCTCTATTTGGAGGAGGGGGGTGGAGACAAAGAAAATAATAATTTCATACACTCTGAAATATTAAAACTTGTGGAAGTAGATTGTTTTAAAAAAGCACAGTGACCTGGATTTTATTTATATTGCTGAATTATCTTGGAAATTCTTTTTTAGGAAACAGAATCAATTAACTTTTTATTGGAAGATTCAATTTATCAAAGACTATATCCATGTTTATAAATACATATATTTCTAAATATGTTTTATTTTTATTAGATTTAAATAAGTAATTTCCCTGTGGTGGGATCAATTATGGTTATTTTCTATTAGTTTTTATATACATATATTTATTTCATATGTACATTTTTATATGTTGCCATTTGTATGTTTATTTTCATTTATTTTATCTACTGTTTATTGCTGCTTCATTTCCTGTTCCTGCTGCTGCTCAGCCTGCAATTTTTTTACCACAAGTTTCTTTTCAAGACAGTATTTTTTTATATTTATGCCTTTTACGAATAAAAAACTACATTTTTTTTATCGGTAAATATAACCTTTAAAATGAAAGGAAAGGCTCTAAGCTGACAATGTTCTCTCTACATAACTATGATGGATTCAACCTTAAGTCATACAAAAGCAATCTCTGTGGAGTCACGGCCTTTTGTTAAGGAGTCAGAGCCAAGTGTCGGAGCCGCTCAGTTTAATCTGTCTCCTTTTAAAGATCTGGGATTTCACATTCACAACATTCATTTTTATGAATAAATTGCCATTTTATATGGCATTTTGTTAACATTTATCTATGTTGCAGTGCATTTTTTAAAAACTTTTTTTCAAATGGATTTCATTTGTTTAGTCCACCTTGATCTGTAATGCATTCGTCAGGAAACATCTTGGCAGTTGCTCTAATTCACAAAGAAAGGAGCTTTCTTTTAGCAAACCAGACCTCCCCTTCATCCATGCTGCCATGTGGATTCACGATGCAGTGAGCAGAAACATCTGAATGAAAGTGTTTATGGAAAAACCGACAGTTCTGAAAATCTTAGTTTTTTGATAAACTAAAATAAATACGTACACTCCAAAAATTACAAATTTGTGTAGTTTGAATCATTGTTTGATTACTAGTTGATGAAAAACTTTTAAAATTGAAAAGTTATTTGAGATTTTTTGTCCAAAAATGTTTTATCTCTGGATAGCTTTTTTTTGTGCCATCATTAAAAGCATCTCAACCAGAAACAGGTTGTTCCTTTGAGGTCGATGTTGCCTGATGTGTGGATTTTTCCTGGTCATGCGTTCACAAATTCTGACAATGAAATACATTATTAGTGCCTTAAAATCAACAAGAATTGGTTTAAAAAATAACATGTTGCCAACATTTTTAAAAACAAGTAAACAAAAAACATATTACATCTTAAAGAATTTAAAGATTTGTCTCACTGATCTATCTCACTGATATGTATATCTGTTTTGTGGAAAAATGGTGCCATAACACATAAAGCTGATGGTCTGAGTAAGATCTTAAATATGTGACCTCTGTGCCTCAATTGCCAAGCTTCAGTCTGCATAAGGCTTTTTTTGTGATTCCTCAAATATCAAGACACAGGTGGACAAAATCATTGTAGACACTCTGTAAATAATGGATAAATCACTTGATTGTAACAAAAATATGAATGAAAATTTTCGGAAAAACAGATGAGAATCAGATTTGGCCGTTAAATTCTTCCTCAACGGAGTCACTATTTTGAAAAACAAACTTGTGAATAAAGGCTAAGAAAATTATTGCAAAACATTGTGAGGCAATTACTGTAATCAAAGCATTTCTGTTTCTGTAAATGACCCCTCTGCACCAATTAACCACTACTGAGCAAACGACTCCAGTTGTCTCATGTTTGAAGACTGCCTTTATCAGATCCCATGTTTAAACTCTTTTCACTTAAAAATTCTCCAATGCTTTACTTTAAAATTCTTCTCTTCTCTAAAATTCTTTACTTAAAAATTCTCCAATGCTTTACTTGCCATTTTTGAGTGACTTTGCGATTCACATTTTGGGATGTTATTGGTGTTAAACAGCAACTCAGAACATATTTTTTAACACTAAGCAGCATCACTCTAGAATACCTTGATAGTCTTTAGATTTTGATGTAACTTCCTACAGGTTCTGGGCACACTGTTTAGGAGGCTGCAATCAGTCCCACAATATAATCAAGCCTTCTCTGTGTTTCACAGAGCTAAATAATTCTGTTTGTATTTGAGCACCCAAAGATTTAACAAAAAAAATGTTCTTTCTGTTGATGATTCTAGAGGAGAATATGTGTAATTACATCATCACTACATAGGAAATTAGTGTTTTAAAAGACCCGCTCCAATGGCGTTTTGGGTTATTTTGAATATGATCTTGTGGCATTTTTCTGATGATGGAAAGAAAATTAAGCTAAAATTTGCACTTTTGAGTATTTTTTCTTCAAATTGTGGTGAATCAGGAGCAGACAAAAAAACGCAGTTGTGTCTTCGGTTTCCTCGTCAGAGCTGATATTACTTATTAGCCGGAATTGTTTTACAGGATTTGTTTGCTCAACTTAATTACAAGCTAACTTCCCTAAAAAAAACACGTTGTATTCAGTTTGACTTTTTTCAGTTCTTAGAAGAAATCGGTTCAGTTTTAGATCAGCTACCATACATTTGACAAGTGTTGAGAGCAATAAGCAGGTCAGTCAACCTTGCTGAATGTAGAGCATAACATAGAATCACATGGGTCAATAAAGGCCACAGCTGACCGAAAACACCCAGCAGATCTCTTACATGTGGAAAACTTTGTTTTGCTATTATCCAAATCAAAATTGAGAGTGCTAAATCATGCTCACTCTGAGTGTATGTGTTTATCTGCATTTGTGATGACCCATGCTTAGTTTTGATGCAGCCTGCAGACAGCTGTGTCACAAACGGGATCACCGCGAAGGCCTCTTATTTAGGTCACATTCTGTGCTCCAGTGCCCAGCTGAAGGGATCTCTTTTTAACTCCCGATGAATACTTTTACTCTGACACATCCAAGTGCTCTAGAAACAGTGGGCAGACCCTTTGAGATGTTTGTTTTTGCTTTATTTCATAGTTATCCTTGTCAGTGTCCTCCTATTGGTGGGGGTGTGGTGTGATCACATGTTACTCCTCCAATTAAAAAAATGAATCTTAATGTAGCCTAACTCTCCCCTCTGGGTGATTTAATCCTCTGCTTAAGTGCTGACTGTAAAAATTGCATGAATAATATATATATATTTTTTTTATTATTCCAGCATCCAGTCTACAGTTAAGGAAAATAATAAATGTGACTCACTTATTTAAATGCATGAACAGGTTTTACAAATTCATTTGACATCCTATCCTTTGTCCTAAAGTTGCGTAAAAATATTTAGCATGTTTTTCTTTCTTCGCTTATTTCTTCCTGCAATCCCAGTTTTCTTTCTACAAATGAAATCCATAATACTGGATGTATTTTTTTTTAAATCAAATTGTAATAGCAAAGCGCTCTGTGAGGGTATACTGCTGTCGCTGTGCACCAGTGGAGCACATGAGCTGTTATTGCCTCAATAACTTCATTTTCAGTCCTTGCAAGTACTGTGCGTACAGCAACAAGTCTGCCGCAGCCCCAGATGGGTAAGAAAAGCACTGAAAGGGTGCTGATAGAGGCATTCGGTTTCATGTCACACTGTTGAGGAATGCCCATTTATTGTACTTGCCTTTCCCAGCCTGGACATTGTCTGCTGGGATTACTGGCCAATTTGTTTCCCTCTAGAATAAGTAAAGATTAGGAGTAGAAAATACAATCAGGCAGTGACCTTTTTTTGTATGTTTGTTTGTGTTTGTGAGGATACTGGTGCATTCTCACTGAGGAACTATACTGAAAATCAATGCTTTCTTTGACCTATTCCTCCTTTTAATAACCTAAATTTTCATGTAGCATGTAGCAGTTTTAGTAAAGGGCTCAAAAATAATAAAACTACCATACTTTCAGGTCTTTGAAACTAGATTTTTAAAGCTAAAATGTGATTTTTCTTGTGTTTTGGGTAATATATAGGTGCTTAAATTAAGTTAGTACACAGATTAAAAATGTTCAAACTATGGCAACCACCTTCGCATGTCTGGAGTAAGCCTGTTGGAAGCCCCTGCCCCTACCAATTGAAAGTGGGCTCAGGAAAATCTGTCAATAAATTTTCGACGTGAGACTGCATAATTTTATTGATGCATCTGCTTGGTCAGTTAATAACTTGCACTACAGATAAAACATGAAAAAATATAGGATTAGCATAACCAAAAAAAAGTATCAGAGCAAGAATGATTATTCTGACCAATAGAAGTACTGAGTTAACATTAATGTTAATTTCTTTATGGAAGTCTATGGGATTTTGGCTTCTTGGAGCCAGTGGGTACTTCCTGTTGAAAACGCTGGGGGTACGGGTCACTCAAGTCAGTTCTCACATAAAGTCAATGATCCCCACTTACCTACTGATGTGGTCTGGCTCCAACATGGCAGCATCCATATCGTGAAAAAATAGATACTGCATTGACTTGACTTGAAGTACACCCTTTCACTGGTTGACGTCACTCTCACTCGATCCAGCTCTCATATGCAGTCAATGGATTAACGAATACTAACAGGATCTTTAACAAAAGATTATACAAACTAAATCAAAGATTTAAACGACTATGAAATGAAGAGGAGAAAAAAGTATAGAGCTGATGGATGGGGATGAGATTCGGCCTGTGAGGTTTTATTTTTCTTTTCGATGTAGCCCATCCTTTGTCTCTCATCTTTCATTGTTTCCTAACGGCAAAACTTCATTTTTCAGTATCCTTGAACAAATATAATACACAACTGAGATGAAAATAGACGTGCTCTCCTCATGACGGCTCCCCTTTATTCTGGTTCTGTTTGTTTCTGTCTCTGATCGACTGTCACTTCTTCGTTCAGTTCTACCAGACCAAATACTAAGATGTTCGAGGAAGCTTGAGGGTGGATTGGGTGTCAGGGGCAACGTGCCATGTGACTTCTATGTTTAGAGATCCATCCTTTTGAAGTTTTGAAGGACAAAGATAAAAAGACTGAAAAGGGAGTAGACGTTTAGTCTTCTTCATCCAGTTTTGTCATCAGTGATGGAGTGGCTCAGTGAGCACTTAAGGAATATGAAATCAAAAGATATTAATGAATTGTTTTTTTTTCCCTGTTTGGCTGTTTCTTCGCAGAGTTGACTTCTTGTGGCAGTAGTTGGTTGCATGTTTAAACCAGCTACAATGACCATGAAAGGCCTGTCCACCAGCCGCAGTCACCACGCAGTGACCTGTGACCCCTCTTATGACTCTTTAACTTTGGGACCCTCGGACCGCCGGTCTTACTTCCTCAACCAAGGGGAAGCTCAGCCTGCTGACCACCCCTGCTACAACCAGCGGAACTTCTTCCAGTCGGAGTGCGGCACCTATCCCGACCTGTCCAGCTGCACCTTCCCTCGTAGACATTACAGCTCCAACCATGAACTGAAGGAGGAGTGGGGCGCTCTGGTGCCTTACACAGGACCAGCAGGCAACAGTAAGGGAGGTGGAGGAAACAACAACCGCATCCCCTCTAACTTGCTGGAGCAGTTTGAGGGTCAAGCCCCTCTGCAGCATGAAGGTTACCACACACTGCAGTACAAGCGCACTGCCTCAGAGCACCAACGCAGTGACAGCCCTGGTCGAATACGCCATCTTGTTCATTCTGTCCAGAAGCTCTTTACCAAGTCCCATTCTCTGGAGGGGCCCTCAGGGTCTGGTGGAGGGGGGAGCGGGAGGATGAATGGTACCAAGTCCAGTTCTGATGAGCCCCCCTCGTGCTCTGGCACCCTAAAGCACAGTAAGCGCAGCAAGAGCAAGGACCGCTCCAAGTCAGAGCCAAAGATGCGCACAGCCATATCGGGCTACTGGAGCTCAGACGACACGCTGGACCGGGAGGTGTGTCTCTACCATCAGCAACAGGGGGGCGGCAACGGAACTATGCCTACAGGAGTCATGACTATGGGACGTCATCCAGACAAATCCCAGTCACAATACTTCATGGAGTCCTACAACACCATCAGCTCCCAGTCCCTCAAAACTTCACGCAGCAACAACGACGTGAAGTGCTCCACATGCTCGGGCAGCACCAGCGGGGGACTGCCGCTGGTGGGTCCTCTTGATGGCCAAGTTCAGCTTAAAAAGAGCTTGTGGTCCTCTACTCTGACAGTGAGCAGAGCAAGAGAGGTGTACCAGAAGGCATCAGTCAACCTCGATAAAGCTCTTGTGAAAGCTGAGCCAGGACGCACGTGCCATTTCCTTCAGGTAAGAACCTTTCACCATTCCTGCCTGTATGTCATGGCTCAGCAGTAAGAGATTCAGTTTTTCTGCCTTTAAACATCTTTCATATGTCCCAGTTACACAATAACTCTCATTGTTTGCTGAAGGCTAAAAAGAATGTGCTTAGCATCTGCAAGATCAGGACAAACAAACGGTTCTGTAATATCCAGCAAATTCAAACAAGAGAAAGAATTACCCTTTTTTTTATCCTGTCTTCCGGTCACCGCCAACAGTCATATGCATGTAGTGCCCAGCAGTTAGCATTGTCTTAAAGCTCAATTTATTGAAAAATCGTTGCAAAAAGTGAGCTGACCATGGACCCAAAGAAAAGACCAGCGACTACCGAAATAATTTATTTGATTCAATTAGTCATTGAAGTACAAACATGTCTATGCATGATAAAGAGTAATTTAGCATTGGATGTATATGGTGTATTTTCTGCAATTAAAAAAAACTAATTAAGGCTCTTAAGTGTGTCTTAAAGTGTTGGAAACACTATAGTGCCAGTTTTACTCTTGATTTTATTTATTTTTTCAGATCAAGTCTTAACTAATCATGCTAAGTTTGATATATGTATGTATAGATACATATTTTTGTCTTCTTTAGTAATATTTTGTTTTGTTTGCTTGAAGAAGAACAGCTCCAAATCCTGTTTCAAAGAGATTCCACAACAATCCTTATGCTTCAATCATCCATCTTTGCTGATGGAGTTTCTACTGATCATAACAGCAACAATGTGTGCACATTTTGGTTCCCTTTACAGCAGCGGAAAAGAAGCTGACTTGAGAGATCAGAAATGCTCACACAACGGCACATGCACTCAGACACATCAGCCCATCCAATCATGCTGAACTTCTCTGCTTTGGAGAAAATAAGAGTGTTTCCTCGCGGTTCGAGGGAGCTGCAGATGCGAAACTGAATGGAGAGATGGGAGATCTAAGGCAACGTGAAAAGAAGCATGGAAATACTTGAATTTATGAGAAAAAGAAACAAAATAAAGGTAGCATAAGAAGGAATTGGCAGGAAGGAAACTTCCAAGTTCCAGCTGTGCGATCCATCCTGAAACCAAAGCAAGCTCATCAAATAAAGATGTACTTTAAATAATTACTGCAACTGAAAGGAAAGACTGAACATTTTTACTCTGCTTGTGGGATTACAGCAAAATCAATCAATCTTTTAGTGCAATATTCACAAATTATTAGTATTCTGCACTTTCATTAGGATAATTAAGATAGCCAGAATAAAAGCATGACCTGTAGAGATAATTTTAATGTTCTTATTTATAACTTTTTACTTTGCTTAGATTCGTTGCAAACTCTATTACCAAGATTCCAACACAGTTGCCCCTGACATTAAGGTCAGCGTGGTTTCCTAGCTACAACGCAGTCCAGAGAATAATTCCCGTGCTTGTTTTTTTCAGCTTTGTATCTTATTTCTTTCACCTCAGAGCTGGTGCTATAACAGCCACTCACGTTGGGACTGCAGTGGTTCTGCTTAACAAAACCCCTTTTGTTCCCCCCCGACTCCCCGTGTCTGATGCCTTTGACTCCCTCTCTTTTAGATTAGAGCTGGGAGATAGCCTGCTTCCTTTTGGTCCTTACCTTCATTGGTGTGTGTGAAAAGTAAGGAGAGCGGACAGAAGCCAGGTTAATGCAACATTTTGTCAAAAAAAAATTAATTCCCTGCAATTGATATGCAGCTTGCATCACAGGACAGAAAAAAGAAGGGCTCTGGGGCTGCCAAGCTTTTGGTATGACAAAGGCAGATTTTGCATAATATGCTGTTACTCGTAAACCTTTAAAAGCAGGTTATGTGGACACCAAAACAATTTACATGTACCTGTTTTTTTAGATCATATGTGAACAACTCAGATGTATTCCCTCTTAATCTCACTTTATCTCCACAGGTACCTCAGGATGATTGGAGTGGTTTCTCTCCTCTGGGAAAGGATGACGAGATCCCATGTCGGCGGATGCGCAGTGGCAGCTACATCAAGGCCATGGCGGAGGAAGACAGCGGCGACTCGGACTGCAGTCCAAAACCCTCGCCCAAGGTCCAGGCGAGGCGCGCCAGCTACCTGAAGGCCACACAGCCATCTCTAACAGAGATGACCACACTCAAGTGAGTATGTGTGAAAAAAAGCCAGTTTTTCAAGTGTTTTTCAGCTTATAGGCCATTATGCCTTTTTTAAACTAAGATTTTAGTCCCAATTGTAGATGAAGAGGTCTTTTTGATCACACATTTAAAATCAATCCAGAGACAATAATTAATTTATTGCTGTGAAGATTTTTTCATGCCCTGAACCTACTCTAAGAATGTGGATTTAATATACTAGACTTTGTGCTCCACTTTTCTCAAAATGAAAAAACTAAAGAAAATCTGTCCTTTAGATTTTTCAGTTCCACTTCTTGTGGTTAATATTCAGTTATCTTTCTTTTGATTTGCAAATGCATGTTTTTCTATGAAATCAACTACTGGAGGGTTGTACAAAAACCGTTGTGAAGGTCATTGGTCCCCAAACCCCGGGCTGCGGACCAGTACTGGGCCATGGGACAGTTGGTGCTGGTCTGCTTTAAATTCATAATCTGAATCTGAAGAAAGTTTTGTTTTGGAAAATTATTGGAATTTTTTGGCATCCACTTTGACAGTTATGGATTAAGGGAACATCTATTTCATACCTTAATGATTCCTACATGAAATCCAGAGTACAAATAAAGTTTGAACCAGCTGCAGATATTGTGCAGAGGATGAAAATAAACTTTACCCTCAAAAGTTAAGGGAAACTGGAAACTAGGTAAAAGAGAAGATTTGAAGCCCACTTCAGCCTCATAGAGACCGGTACGTGAAAATATCGCCGGACAATAAACTGATCCGTGGCCTGAAAAAGGTTGGGGATCCCTGCTGTAGGTCCTCCTTTTAGAAGATAGCAGTCAGTAAGTATTATTAAGTGAAGAAAAAAATGTTACAACTTCTCAAGATTCCCATTTCCTTGCAGTTTGAGTACTTTTTTTTGAGTCCTTGCATAACATTCTTTAACACATTTTTAAAGAAACATTCCAACTTTGTAAAACATCTTGCAAAAATTGCACAAAACAATATAGCATCATCCCGCAAGACAATGTTCAGGGATGACACTTTTCTTTTCTATGTATAGCGAAACTGCAGCTGAGGGCTGCGACTGATGATCTATGTAATGTCTATAAATTAGAAAACGCCATAAAATGCCCATTCGTAGTTATTATTCACAGAAGATCAAGCACACAAATAGGCATTCTTACATAACTACAAATAGCACAGCTTGGCGCTCACTGGAGGACGGTGCAGCGGAGGCCATCAGTACTTGACAGAACCCAGTGAAACAAACCAAAATGTGCTGTACATAGGGGATAAAATAGATGAGAAAGTCACTGGTTTTCATACTCTGCTTTTGGGATCTGGCTCAAATGTGCTACACATGAGTCACAGATACAGCCTTAGATAATCACATCAATTATCACTGAACGCAAAAAAATATTAAAGTTCACAACAACAATTTTTTTTAAATTAACAAAGAAAAATTACATTTTAGAAATCAAAACAAAATTCCAGAAACCACAACGGGAAAGTATTTTTCTAAAAATCAAAATGAAATCTTAAGAAATGAAACCAAATAAGAAACCAGAATAGGTAGGCATTAGGGGACATCATTGATTGGATGATGTCAATTGCCGTTTTAAAGAAAAGGGGAAGCAGAAGGATGTTGGTAAAAAAAATTAATTCAGCAATCACCTAACTTTTGCAGTGGCTGTGGCCAGAAGCTATAAGAAAGATCTTCTGTCGGAAGAGAATATCAAATACCAAATAACTTCTGGTCCAAAGGATGAACAAGCGTCATCATGCAATCAGTGACATCCCATAATATCTATTAGTTTCCAGTTTTCTTTTTTAACATATCATTTTAATTTCTGGAGAATTTTGTTTTCCAAGATGTTTCCTTTTTATTTAGTTTCAGTTTTTGGAATTGTGTTTTGGTTTCTAAAATGTAATGTTGTTGTTTTATTTTATTGATTGATTTATTTATTTATTTATCTGCATTATTTAATTGTGGTGATCTTTAAAATCTTTTTACGTTCAGGGATTTATTGATAAGATTTGAACTTCAGGGCCACCGTAACAGACTAGCTCAAAAGATATTTTATCTCAAGAGATATTTTATCTCAAAGGAAAGATGCATCCTTTCACGACTTTGAGTAACTTTTAAAAAAAGGAAAAGGAAAAGAGAAACAAAGATGAGATGTTGTTGTCCCAGGCCATCAGAGGAGCACATATTTATTCCACTTTTTTTTAGAAGACGCCAGGTTGCACAAATATCTCTCATAAATATATATAAAACACATTGATGAAGACTTGCACTTACTCTATCCCTCTGTGCATCACCTACAATCACAAGTAAAGTCAGTGTGGTTGATACCTGTGATTCACACCACTTACTGACGCTTGGAACAGCTATTGTGGTATATTTTGCTCAGCTGGAGTGTACCTGTGGTCACTTGATCCTATGGGAGAAAAACAGCTGAAAATAAAAGCCAGAACAAAAAAATGGCAGTTCTTTCTAAAGATGTAATCACATATTTGCATTTATTCCTATTGAAAACATAACCAACAAAGCACATGATGCAAAAAAAGGTCTTTTATATCAATGACAATTTTTTTATCAACTCATGTTGCAAAATTCATTTTATTCTGCAGAAATTAAGGTTTATCAAGACAAAGATTTAAAACTCCAAATAAAAAAGCTAAACTTATAGTTAAGAAACTGGAGAAACATACCCAAGTAACATACTTCTCTCAAAGCAGATTTGCTATGCTTTTACAGTCTTTTTGACATTAGTATTCCTTTTCCAATCAAGTTTTTTCCTTCAGCTATTGTATATTTCACCATGCTCTAATCCACTTTGCTTTGCTTTGGTAACTGCTCTATTTTAGGGAGGAGATGCATAATTAAAGCAGATGTGACCTGAAGGCAAGAAACGAGTGTTGTACAGTTTATTTCTATGGAAAATTTGTAAGTACCGATCAGTAAAATAAAAAAAAATATCTTTTCAGATTCAAACTTTTTGTTTAGCCCGTTTTTCGTATTCTAGTGGAAATAAAATGGTTCCGGTTTTATTTCTGAACATCTTGTCACTGTGGAACCTGAACACACACAGCTCCTCACACTTACACAAAGGAGCAGACTGGCATGAAGCATGCTGGGCAATTAGATGAGAGGCAGGTGAGAGGTAATGAGACACCTATTCATCTTCTTTGGAGAAAGGGATATGTGTGTGTGTGTTTGTCTGCACTTAAGTGGACCTACAGGCTTAAACACGCCCGTCTCTGTCCTGATGTGTGTTTTTTTCTTGCTGTGAGTGTTTTAGGGAAATGTTTACTTTAGTACTTTAAGGCCAGATGACCCAAGCTGTGAGGGTTCCTCTCTGCTACTGTGCTTGTTGATTAGATAAGGACGTATCCTGAAGCAGCTGTGGATTGATCTGTATCTCAAGGGTTCAGTCTCTCATTTGCTGTTTTTGTCTTTTGGCATCTATTTCTATTATTTCCTCTTTGACTCTTGTTCCTCTTTATTTTCTTTCTGTCTGTCCTTTTTTATGTGGCAGGATTTCCACAGAGCACTCGCCCAAGCTGCAGATCCGGAGTCACAGTTACCTGCGGGCGGTGAGTGAGGTTTCCATCAATAGGAGTCTGGACAGCTTGGACCCGGCTGGGCTGCTGGCCTCGCCAAAATTTCGCTCCCGAAATGAGAGCTACATGAGAGCAATGAGCACCATCAGCCAGGTTAGTTGCACTGTCGGGGCTGAAGGCTCTCTGTCGTTGGCCCAAACTCCCCCTGTTTCTCAAGAGCAATGTCCGTTGAGTTAGAGCGTTGAGAGAAAATCCAATTCAACCCACCCCTTTCCTGCAAAGGCTATCCTCAACAGTTGCGTCACCATTCTGCAAAAAACAAACACACACACACACACAAAAAGGTTTCAGTCAGACGACTGTTCCCCGATTTTTTGGAGCTCAGAGGATTTAGATTCAATATGAAGATTGGCTTGTTAAAAAGAGGACCATTCAAAATCCATCCATTCAAATCCTTGACACTTTATTTCTGGTCCTCGTATTTTCTGAGCTTAACTGACAGGTTTCAAATCTTTGTGTCAGTTTGGCAAAAGATGTTTAAAGAGATTAAAAATTGTGTCTTTTTAGCTTTCAGATGTATTGAAGAACTGGTCAGGAAACTTCCGTTTAAAGCAGAGGCTGTCATGGGTCCCCCAAAATAAGAAGCAATTCTTTATACTGTGTGATATTTGCAGTGACAGTAGGACTTATTATACCATTTTACCCCGAGAAATAGGCATATGTTTGATCATCCAAAGGCCACAGGCAACACTTTGCTTCACCATCTGAATGATGGACCTCTGTAATGCCCCATCTCATCTTTTGATCTGTTTCAAAAGTTCCTAGTGGTCTTTTATTTATCATGAAGCTGTTTTTGGATACATTCTAAAAACCTGTGTCATTAAAATTCATTTGAAATTTGCCTCAGAGTGTGGGCGAAACTGTTGCTTTGGAGCAACCCCGACCCCTCTTCCTTTACTCGTTGCAGAGCGGAGCAGAGCAGAGAGCTTGTGGCCCACCCAGCAAATTTTTTGTCTAAAAATAACATTTTTTTCAAACTGCCTTATCTCGTCAGCTCCTCATTTGCAATGATTTGAATAAAAAAATACTGAGAAATACAATTTTGAATTTTATTTTCTAAAATATGGCCTCCATCATCAGAAAAATTTCACAAAAACATGTCAAAAATTCAAAATTTTCATCGGTGTGGGTCTTTAAATTAAACTTCTTACTACATAACCTTGCATGATCCAATCTTTGACATCCACCCTTCATTGAAGTCTTTGACATGTTCTCCTAAATCTCGTTTACGCTAATTAAAGCTGGCTAAGTTCAAGGGAGAGTTGTTTAATCTGTATTCAGGCCTGCATCAGACGGCTCTGCGACACTCATCTGTATTTATCAGCTTTGACCGGCACTGAAGAGAATACAATACCTGAGCGCACACTGTAATTATCAATGAGGGAGCTTCACCCAGGGCTGCAGGAAATCAGGAAAAGGGTCACTTTTAACAAACAAGTCACAGCTAAAGACATAAAACCGATTTATTTGAAGTTGTCTGCGTGGCATCTTGGGGCTTTCAGTCTCCTTTTGTTTTGTGGACTATCACCCGCATTCCATTAAAAATTCGGAACCCTGCCTAATTATTCCACAAAACCGTCTTTATTGGAAAATGTGCTTCACTGTAGCCTGCAGCGCTATGTCACTCCATTCCACATTTCTGTAATCTGTTAGTTTCTGTCACTTCAGGCCTTCTGCATGTCCACCCAGGTTATTGCAAAAAAGGGAAGATTTAATCGTCAGCTGTTTAAACACAGCCTTTGGTGTGAAAATGGCTTAAGGTATTTCTTAAAGCCGCTCCTGCTGTACATGGACTTCCTTGAAACACGTCTCAAATCCCAGCAGTTTTTGTTTAGACACTTCCTGTTCTCACCTTTTATAGCCACACAGAGTGGCAACCTGTTTTCTGTTTTTAATCAAAGTCATGGCCTACAGAGATTCCTTCTTTTTTCACCCACCGGGTAATGTTACCTATAGTAAATTTATTTTTATAAATTGTTGTTTTAAGGTGACCATTGCCCTAAAGCTTCATGAGGCTAGGTTATGACTAGTTTAGCCTGGAGAACCCAAGAATAATTTTCTTTTAGGCTTCTAAAAAAATGTCTTTGTTTGTTGTTTATTTTAGGTATGAGCAATTAACAGCGGCCAAAAAAAAAAGGTTTATATCAAAAAATAGAGAAAAACAAATGTGACCTCCAGGGTTCTTCAAGGTTATAAAAAAAATAGAGAATAAAACAATAATTCCTTTAACACAAATATATCCAAGATGCATAAAGATTCTTATTTGTCTGTTATATTAAAATAGTTAATGTATTCCTTTATAGTTTTTGTAAAGCAGGATACAAAGAGACTTTCTGGTATTTAAAATTCTAATTAATGTTTGTTGTGTTCATTGTCACAACAAATATTGCTTTATCCACTACAATAACACAATCATTTGAATTGCACTTTGTTGTCATATTTATTTTATGGCACCTGTTAATGTTTGCAGTTCTTTTTTCCTCTCCTGTGGATTCTTGTATGCACACCCTGCATGTCTGTGTGTTGACTCACTCTGACCCAGGTGAGTGAGGTGGAGGTGAACGGCCAGATTGAGGCGGTCTGTGAGTCGGTGTTCAGTGAGATGGAGTCCCAGGCGGTGGATGCTCTGGACCTGCCCATGCCGGGCTGCTTCCGCATGCGCAGCCACAGCTACGTGCGTGCCATCGAGAAAGGCTGCTCGCAGGAGGAGGAAGAGGGGCACGCTGCAGGGAGCAACAGGAGGAGCAACTCTCCACCACGCACCAACACCACTGTCAGAACCATCCAGAGCAGCACAGGTTTGTGAGAATAAGTGCACGCAGACACTTATGACTCACAGAATTCATATATTTTCCATTAATAAGTGGGCCGTGGAGGTACACTGTTTTATAAATGATGCACCATTACATAGAATTAACCATGAAAGATAAATGAACTCCAGTTACTTACTGCAGTGGAAGGCATTTTATTGATGATCATCATTTCTAATTGCATAGTCCCTCACTTAATGTGGAGAAAGGCTTGGCTTGCCAACTGTGGACTTGTTACCATTTCCAAACACATTTCTTTGCATATTTATCCAACTGACCTACTTTTCTCTCGGATACAATAAGATGAATCCAGGGCTGTTTTTGTTTTGTTTTTTCATATTAACAGTTTATCTGAGCTCTAAAGCTTAGTGACTCTTGGATCTTGTTTGAGCCCTCATGGTGTGCCTCATAGTCTGGACAGCTTTACTTTCCAGCATCAGTGCATGCAGTATTGATGCTGAGAGCTGCTGGCATCCAGCTCTGGGAGCCTCTACTTTCCCCTCTGCGTATCCAAGCGTCATTCCCTTACACACTGCATGTTGAGTCACTGTCACCAGATGCCTTTCAGTTCAGCTTGGATTTAATTATGTCAATTTGTAGTCTGCATTTTCCCAAACTAGCAGGGTTACACACAGCTAATTAAGCTGCTGCTCAGAAGAATGTAAAAACTCAATTAACCTATTTATACAATGCTGTCCACATTTGCCGCAAAATAATTCATTATGAATTTAATTTCCGTTTAATATTTAGAATATATAAAGTTGAGTGCAGTCTTTATATCATTTTATATAATGGACAGGCAGGTTTACAATGCAGTTAAAAGCAGGGGTGAATTCACTTGATTGCTGTGTTGTGGTAGTTATTGATCTGTTTGAGACTGATAAAATGAAGACACAGATATCCGCAGCTCCCTGAGGAAGCAAAAGTTAATGAAGACCATCTATCAGGTGAAGCGTTGCGAAGAATGAAACCAGCTTTCCAACTGCACAGCTGCTAATCCTGTCAGGGGTAGCAGGGTTTCGTTTGTGGGGCTCTGGCATGTATTGTTGGTGCATCTCTTCCATTGTGTCATGCAAAAAAAAATCAAATTGCTGCCGAGCTGCCAGGAGTTTAATCAACATCACTTAAGTTTAAAGCTTAGTTTTTATATCTGGACTTGACAAACACAAGCTGGCTTTAGCATTTGTACATCTGGGCTGTTCTTTCTACCCTTTATGACATTTATTTACTTTTTTAACTCAAACGTTAGCTATAGTATAGTTTTATGTTAATAACATGCTCTCCAAAACTATGAAAATCTTGGTTGACGTATGATATGTTAAACTTGCTGGGGTAAAATCATAAATTATTATCAATTAAACAGTTAGTTTGTTAAATATGCAGCAGTTGGCAACAAACAAATTCAAAAAGAGATAAAATAAGAAAGTCTAAGTTGATTTCTATGGTGTAAGATGTCTTAAGGTAAATGTGACTTAAAGTGCTTCAGAAAGTTTTGTAAGATAATACGTTGACCATCAAAGCATCCAATAAGTTATCATTTAATGGAATTATAGGAGTCCTTTGACGGTATATCAGCCAAAACTTTTGTTTGTAGACACATTTAAAAAAAGAAAATAACAAAGTTGTTCAAGAAATTGAAATACAGCTAAATGTTACAGGAAAATAACATTAAATAGGGCTTCCTGAAACCATAGAACAAACAAAATAGTTAAAATTAAAATAGATCTGACTAAAATAGTTTTTTGTTTTTAGTCCTGACTCTTTATTTTCTTGTATTTTAAAATAAAAATTATATATTTGAGGCCCCCAAAGTGACCCAAAAGAAGAAATAGTTTTTTTAAATGTTTATCATGGCAAAAACGTATCTTTGACCCAGAGGTTTGCATGAATTTGCAGAAGCTGAGATGCAAACAAACAAGTCTGGGAAATGTGGTTTGAGTGATCGATCACTGGGCGATGCAGAGAACAGCTCGCGGTGGTTGGTACTCAAGGTAAAGTGCATCGCATTACTGTCAGAGTTGAGCAGCTGAACAATTCATAACTTCCTTAAATCTTCACTGCTGAGTCGTTAGTCTTTGTAATTAATTAACTGCTGTTCCTTTTTCTCATCTCGGGGGGAAATCTGGGACCGGGGGGATTGGAGGAGCTCGACGTGACTTCATTTTGCCCCAAGTACGGTTTACCTTTTAATGCATTGTCACGCATCATAGGAAGGTTCCTTTTATTGCCATTTGGTGGATGATGCAGCCTCCACTTAAGGTTGTAGGGGCAACACCTCAAACCTGACAGTAATATATCCTTTTAGAGGAAAACTTTCACTTTTTCTTTGTTTATAAAATATAATTGCAATTTAATCAACTTTTTGTTCAACAACATTTTTGTTTGCACGAGTGTAATTCTCACTCAGGCATTTAAAAAAAATCAAACTTAAGATATGGAAACAATAACCTGTGCTCAAGATGTTTACTAGTAAAAATATATATTTTTAAAACTGTATTTATTTTTGCGTGAAGCTAAAAATGGACAGCATTTAGATTCGATTCAGAAAAAAATACAATATTTTCTTATTCCCTACAAAGAGGGGGAAATAATTAATTTGAAGGGGAATGAAAGAAGAAGGGGAACAGTATGGCCTTATGGTAATAGAAATTGACCTCTTACTGGAGGGTCATTGAACCAGTGGGATAAAATCTGGGTTAGACAGATACCCAATAGCTTTTTCTCCACCCTCGTTAACCCCGCAGTGCTGCTGTGACCCCAGCTGCTTCGTAACCCTGCATAGTGACCCATAGGTTAGTGTGTTATTTACTGGACAGCTCCTAGGTGTGACTGTGAACTTAGCTGTCCTTGAATTCGAGTCCCACTATCACTTGGTTTGACCCTGTAACCTCATAGATGTTGCTGGTGACATCTAAACAACACGCGCTCTTTCACATGCCAAAACTCTTCAACTGTTTACGCGATCAACGTGAATCCGCTTATTCTGACACGGTATTGGTTTTCCACCAATATGCAGCACTTTACACTTTATTAACCTTAGGTGTTGCATAACAGCGCAAAGCCGCTTTTCTCAAGGACATTATCTAATGATTTGGGTTGATGATGCGATCACTTTTCTACTGTAAAGTGTTGCTCATCAACTCAAAGCTACTTTTCTCCACTTCAGAATCCACTGGAATTATGTTAATTGCATAAACTGTTGAGGAGTTATGGTAGTCATAAGAATGTAAACACTGGAGCTAAAGCTTTGGTGTTAAAGGATTAAAGAAAAAAGTTGTATTCTCTGGAATGATCACCAAATGTTTTTTTTTTTTTTTTACAATTTTCCTGATTCCTTAGTCGGAATTTAAATTTCTTTAAAACAAACAAACAAAAAAAGCTCAAATCTTCCTTTTCTTCATTTATTTAAGCTTCACATACAGCTCAACACGAATTTGAAAGACCTGATAATATAAAAACACCAGGTAAGACAGGAATACAATTTAAGCCCAACAACCAAAATACACCAAAGTCAACCGATCTGCTGTCTTATCAAATTAAAAAATCTCTCTTACCAGTCTTCTCTCTAGTTTTTCTGTGACTATTCCTGTTATTTCCCTTGGCTTCCAGTGCACACACCAGCCCACCTGCATGCCTTAGCCTGACCTGCATGGGAGTGTACTGCACTGATGGAAATCTATCCCACCTGCTCCCCAGACCGACAAGCTCAGGCGTGGCAGCAGGTGTCTGTAACATCACCCATAATGCAGAAAAAGGATTTTAAGTTTCATTTTGCTTTTACTGCAACTCTGAGATATGCGTTTTACATCCTTTATTAGAGATTTCACACAATTATGTTTTTTTTTTTTTCCCCACAAAGTTTTGTTGTATGGCTATATGAAGGTGACTTGGTGCGATTTTTTTTTTCCCCGTCTCAGCTTAAATAACTGTAGTATTTGGGGTGTAGACTTGTGCGATCTCATGAAACACCTCAGGGGAATAAAAGGTGAGCAAATTTCATCCTCACCTCCTCGAGCTCAAAGTGGATGTGGTGTAGCATCTACACGTAATGGTGATGTAACAGGATGGTTTGCAGGCTTTGTGAATTGCCAGCTCCTCATTACTCGCCTTTCAAAGTGCAGTTGTACAATACCCAACGGGGAGAAAAGCTTGTAAGTTGAAACTTGAACAGAACACTTCATATAATGTTGTCTTCATTATAGGCATTTGAAATTTATCAGTTTCTCTCCTCTCGCAAGCCTGTGTACGCTAACAACATTTAGCGAAGTCGTTTCCTGTCAAGTAACCCTTTACGGCTTGCGCATTTGTGTTTATTGCTCTGCTCTAAGATTCAGGAAGGGCACGCACACACGCTTACACACAGTTTTCACGGGAAACCGTCTGGGAGCCAAAGGTGAGAAGTAAAGAGGTTGTTGTTGTTGTTAAATATTGCATGCAGTTTCTTAAAGCTGGTTCAAGCACCAGCTCCAAAGAAGCAGCCCACACTTATTGCTTCGCTTCCATTTGTCTCCGCCACAAACCGCCAAAAAATATCACACATACAGAGGGATGACAAAAATACCAGCTTTCAGTCATGCTCTTCTTCGGTTCACCGCTGTGCCGCTCCAGCCCATTATTATTGATGATCTTTTTAATCCTGAGGAAGGAGACCAAAGTAAGGGGGTTGTCCTTTGATCTCTTCTCTTTGAACGTCAAGTAGCTGTGGCTGCCTCTCTGCCCGCTCACAGGAGCATGCACACACTTTCCCACCAACCTAACCGCTCGTGCGTGTATGACTAGTGATCGTTTGGCAAAGAAATCTTCCCCATTGGATTGGTTTAATAAAATCAGCAGCAGATCTTTGTGAACTCACACAGCAATCCATTAAAGCAAGGATTTGGTACTAACAAGATGTGGCTTCTCCATCATACAGCCTCCTCACTTAACAAATTAGCCTCCTTTTTATTCCGTCTTCCTTGGCCTCGGCTACTGCAGCTTTGTATTTGCTACTGTTAGTAGCAGCAGTAGTGACACGTCAAGTAGGATAAAACTTACAATTATGGAACAAAATCAAAACATTTTACCATATTTCCCCTTTCTCTCTGAGCTTAGGCTTCCATTAATCACAAAACAGCGGGTATTGATCACATTTTATTTTTCTTTGTATCCATATTTCAAAGGTTCTAAAGGAAAGGTTAATAAAAATGGCTTTCCTCCATTTGCTTTTTATTACAGGGTTGTGTTTGATTTGATTTTAATGGCTGTGAATTTTCTTCACTTGCAAACAGAGCCAAATCTGCTGAATAAAGCACTCCTTAGGAAAGCATTTAAGTATGCTTGTGGTTCAGGTGTCTCATGATCTCGTCAAACACTCAGCAGAATACAAACCGTTTCATTTAGTGTGCTGAAACAGCTCTGGGTGACCCTTTTTCTTTTAATCCGCCTACATTACAGAACTTTAGTTAGAAAACACTCAATTATAACAAATTGTTTGCTGTCTTGTAGAGTTTGTGCTTCAAATAAATACATATTCATTTTCCCAAACATCAAATTGCCAAAATATGAGTAAAGCCATAATACAATATAAAAGTTGGATTAAAAATCTAAAAACGAATATCAAATTCCTATGATAATCTCAATCTCAACTTTAAATGAAGCATTTTGTAGCATTTTTCTATTGACGGAGAACATTATATAAAGAAAATTAAGCTCAAATTTGCACTTCGATCCAATATTGCTCACCATTTATGTTGCAATTGTGTTTTTTGCAAAGCTGTAAGCTAGCAGGAAAAGGTGTTAATATTGTGTGATGGGAATGCGAGGCAGGCTCGCCAACAGTCCCACCCAGAACTTAGAGGTGAATTTCTAATGAACCTCTGCCACTCTGCAGAAACTATGTCCTACAAAACGACAGATTTTTATTTTTTTTTCTAAAAATGACAATCCTAATTAAAGGACCACTGGGAACGCTTTTACAATAGATCAAAAGATGATTGGAGTGGGACTTTAACTAAGTCTTTGTCAAAGAGGTGGCACAGCAATTCATTCAGTGATAAAATAATAAAAGAACAGACTGTTTCTGACTGTTTTTCAGTTAAGGGCCCAATGTAACTCAGTGCTGCATCACTGCTCTTTCTTCTTACTGTAGTTGTGTGACTGAACAGGATGAAGGAGCTGCAAGCCAGCTTGACCTGATTAACAACAATAAGTGCTATGGCTGGCACCTTATCCCGGAGCACTGTTCACGGAGGCTGCACTGGTCTGATTCAAATCTCTAAAGTCTGGTCACATCAATTACAAACTATGAATTTAACCAGCTATTTACTCACTTCACCAACATACATAAACACAATTAAATGTATACATTAGCTTTAGAGCCAGCTATTCAAAGAAAATGTGTGGTTTTGGGGATGGTTGTTTAAAGTGATGTTCACGTGACATTTATTCTAACAGGTTGCATAAAGCAAATACTGCTGTAAGATAGATGAAACATATTCAGAAGACCTGGTTTAAGGGAAAAGGTCATATAAGTGGAAAAACGCATAATAAAAATTGTTAGAAATGCACTGAATAGTTTAGTTACTGAACGACAAAATAAAAGTTGATTTTCTGGGTCGTCGACCTCTGATCGGTTTGTAAACAATACAACATACTGTATAGGGATCGACATTAATAATGAAATATTTAAAAACCGCCAACTTGTAGCATGTCTGAGGATTTTAAGGTTGAAAGTAGTTGTTTCCCAGTAAGTTTACCTGCTTGGAACATGTTTTTCTAATAAACAAGTGTTTAGAACTTGGGACGAACATTACCACTTGTTGATATTAAATGCTTTAACTTAAGAGAAAGACCGAATTCACTGAATTCTCCCAAAAAGCCATTTATGAAAGAATCTTATTACTTTAGGTAAATTTCTCCTACATTTTTCTCATAATTTTGTCTTTAGAGCCCGTTAAAGAGTGAATATTAAGTATACTAGTTCCACAACTGAAACACGTGACAAAGTCGAAAGAGGAGGGGGTCTTATGATGACGGTATAAGTGGACTGTCCCACCCTGAACGCGAAGGTGGGGGTCAGGGCGCGTCCACATCACGAGGGTGTCAAAAAAAATCAAGTATCGTCGGGATAAACAGACATTTGAGTTGCTTTGTCTTCTCAGCTCGGTGCAGGAAGTTCCCCGTTTTCATGTCGTTACTCCAGGGTGTGTACAGCGCTGTGCTGGGCTTGTGTGACTTCTGGATACGCCTTTGTGAGTAAAAGCCGCTGTTCAGCACTGTTTTTAAGTGCGGCGTTTTGTCTGACGGCGAGCTGCGTCAATACCAACACACCGGAAGCTAGCCCTCTGGCTTTTCAAAATTAAATATTGTTTTGTACCAGCTGGCAAAACAAGAGTGTTCTTTTCCCTACACTGTAGTATATTCATACATACATATTTACGATTTCAAGTTGGTGCCGCCTTTAGAAATGTTTCTACTCATAAGAAATAAAATATTTTAGTCAAATATTTTGGAAATACAAATCGGACGTTACCTCACTATATTAACTTTTAATGAAATCTCTGCTTTCACTATATGTCTCTTGCTATAATTTCATTTTGTATAACAAAAAAAAAACAGTGAGCCTTTATAACTGGCTTAACATTAGATAAAAATATCTCAAAAGTAATAGGCCTTTCAAATATTTATATAAAATAAACTATTAGGCGTGAGGCGATAGTGTTTCTTTTCAAAGGGTGTCTGTTGCTATGTCTGAATTTATGATTCCATTTAAGAAGAAAAAAAACATATTGATTTGGTTTTTAAATCTAGTTTGATTTGAGTACCTTTCTGATGGTAGATGGTGACAGGTGTGGCTTCCATCCTTTAGAAGAAGGTTTGGTGTCACTCCAGCCTGTGGATATTGAGGTCAAGCGAAAGCCCCGTCTGGAATTGGAGTTAGCAGGAGTACTTCTCACATTTCTGTTCCTGTTAAAGTGAGCATCCAGAGGGCAGAGGAAAAGAAGATGCAACGCCCCGTGGGCTTTTTTTGGAAATGATAAATTGTACCACTTATCATTCTAAAGCCTGTAAAGGGTGGTGGTTTGAGCCTCTAACATCCACGGCTTGACAGATAAGCTCACTGTCGCCATGTTACTAATCAACCATCTGTGTTTTGGTGAGTCATGGCCACATTTGCCAGCTCTGTTGCTTGCCTATAGCACACCTACCGCCTTTTTTTTTTTACATTCTATTTTCAGAGGAGATTCAGGACCCCTCACTGCATCTCCCCTTGACTTCCAGGCACAACATGGCACAGGCGCCGACACATGCAGCATAAAAGGGATGATGATTCAGATCGTGCTGATGCTGGTCATGTTAATGATGAAAAACATCCTGAATATAGCGGAGACTCAGGGATGACATAGTTACCCTTGATTAATGGCTCAAATGTTAAACACTGCAAGTGATGAATGGAATTTCAAATTATTTGTCTCTAGAAATCTAGAAGTTTATTCTATTCAATTTTATTATCACACATAACAGCTTGATTCTGAAAGTCCAGGGAATTTGTATTAATTATTTTTTATTAATTTAATGTCTAGGTTTTTTGTCTTATATCACAGAAGATTAATAACTCTCAAATCCTCTTCACTTCCTGGAATAACATCAAAAGAGGGGGATTATTTTCTTCGTTTCTTTTTAAAGGAGATGGGGATTTTCCCAATCAGGCACATAAGGGGATTTACTGACACCTGCTGGCCGATGTCAGTGACTCACATGTCCAAAATGTAGACTTTTTCAAACAGTACTCTATTCATTTAAAAAGCTAAGGAGTTCTTAGTTTAACTTTAGAATTCCTGCCAATTCAAAATATCATTTTTATCTGCAATTATTTATTGCATTTGGTTATGTCCCCTCTAGTCTAAGTACTCAATCTTGACAACACTTTCTCTGATATTTATTTGATTTCATTGCCTTTCCTTGTCATTCTGCCCTTAAAAGGCCTAATTCATTTTTTTTTTAAGTATCATTCCAATGAAAATAATGTTTTCGGTGTTTTTAACATTTTCTTTTGACATTTTTCCAATGATGGATGACATAAATTAAGAAAACTAAGCTTAAAGTTGCATTTCTGAGTATTTCTTTTTTTCAAGTTTCAACTAAAACGCTGTTTAAAAAAAAGGACTTTTGTGATGTTTAATATATTCTGGGCGAGCCACACGCTCTCTGCTCCACTCCATTTTTATACATCCGCTTGTAGATGACTAGATTGATGTACGTCTTGGTTTTCCTGGTCTGAGCTGGTATCTGGCTCAACCGAGAGCTCTCAGTAACTGAGACTATATCCTAGAATACAACAATTATTATTATTAAAAACGGCATAATCTTAACTAAAAATCATAATCATAACTAAAATACCTGAATCCTACTAGATCTATTGTTTATTGTAGTTTTGTAGAATGTCATCTCAAGGTTCAACCTACTTCTGTGCTTCCTGAGTGACAATTTGGCATATTTTCTCAAAAAATGAAGTGTGTGCGTGGCTCTGAGGCTGTGTATATTACTACAGCATGTTGTGCATCGACATACAGTTTTCAGACTTCTGCTTTGCACTAACATTGATATTCTGCAGTTTAAGCAAGTTCTGCAAAAATCTAGAAGAAAAAAAATATCTTGAACAGGAAGTCAATGCCTGGAATGTAATACTTTAACTCTTTAACAGAATATTTTAATTTAACACCATACAGCTTTATCTCATTTTTAAGGTGTTCCAGGCAGAAGATGTAGCTGAACTAAAAGCTTGCTTTTCAAAATTACTCCTGACACATTAAACTTGAGAGAAAGGTATGGTGTTTTCTATATGCTTATAGGAGAGAGCCTGAATAATTTAGGACTAGAACATAGAACGCATGTTCTTGCTTTTAATGTGGTGTTAGAACGTTTCTATTTTTTTAGGATTTTTTTCTTCTTCTTGTAAAGACAATTTCAGATGTTTTGTAATATCGGTGCCAGCTTCTGACAAAACAGAAAAAAATGGAGTGAGAGCACGCTCTACACAAAGGGCGTTAAGCTTTTATGAGCTTTAAATGAGTGTTTTAATCTATTTTTAATACAGTTTCTTAACCTGTTGGGGTTTTTGTTGAATTTTCTTTTTTTTTTAATTAAATTTTTTTGGCAAAGATGCACCAGTTTGTGAAATAATGACGTATTTTTATGCTTTTCAGAAAATGTCAACCTTAATTTAGGATAAAAAAAATATATTAATACAAAAAAAAAGGAAAAAACATTTGTTCTTTTCTTTTTTATAATAATTATTTCAATAATTTCTTGATTTTTATTTTGTTCTCAAGAATTTTGCCAACATTTTCAATAGATGTTAATTTTGCTTTGAAACTATTACTAAATCCCTTTTTTGTGATTACAAAAATAACTAGATGGATACACTAATGTTTTCACAAAACATTTATTTATTTATATTTACTGTAAAATTCAATGCTGTTTTTATCTCTTGAATCTAGTTCTATTAGAATAAATGTTTCAGTTTTTATTGGCCACTAGAGGGAGGCAGACTCCTATTTTAAAGCTTTGGTGCTTTAGGTCAAAAGGGTTGCAGCAACTCATTAGATTCACATTGAAACTTTGTTTAAATATTTTTACTTTTCATGTATCTCTTACAATAAGAGCATTATTGTCTGTAATGGAGATGTTAGAAGTTTAATCATCTTGGTACTTTTCTTTTTAATCACAGCCGGCATTGTAACTTGATTTATTTGTGTCTCCAAGCAATGAAAATTAATTTTTGTTGAGAGCGTTTTGCAGGAATCCTCTTCTGAGCTCCAGCATTCACTCCTCCTGCCTTGTCTGTTCTTTGGTTGCACTCAGACATACCTGCACTCCGCTTTATTTTCTGCTTTAGCGTTAATTACAGGCTAAAGCCTTGTCTTAGTTGCATACGCCTCTGCATTTGAGCGACACCTGTGTGTCAGTGGATCAAAGCTGCCATCATCCAAGGAGGAATTATTATTCAAAGAGGGATGTAAATTAAACACCACTGCGGTGTCATCCGTCTATTTGATGCTCTGAGCTGCTCTCTCTCACACACACCTGCGTAATGCTGTCATTCCCCTCGCTTTGATGGTCCGGGGAGGTGTGTTTGACAGGAAACAAGGGCCAGGTCAAGGCATGTGGTGACACACTAGCGCATGCAGAGCTCGCATGTGAAATAAGATGGAAAAAGACGGCGCTTCCAGGAGTGGTTGGCAGCTGTGCCGGCTGTTTGAGCATGAGGGTGGGTGCACATGTGTGTCTGTGGGTGGCTTCCCCATTTTGCAGCTGCGGGATCAAGCCTGAACTGGGAGCTCGATGTGGGTAAACTGTGATTTGGCTATCTCTCTTCCTGGAGGAGATAAATCGTAGCCATGCTGGTGTGTCAGCCGCACAGTAATTACTCCGTTCTGTCATGACTGTCTGAGAATGCAACCAGTGGAAACTTGCACTGTCGCCCTTTTCCTTGACACGATTGGAAAAGTCTCGGAATCGCTTTTATACAGATCACCAGGCACTTGAGATGCCCGTCATCAGATAAAGAGGTCCAGAGGAAGCAATTCTAGTCTAAACATCTGACATCTGTGGTTGTCATGTTGATTTTTCCTTTTTTTCAATCTGCAAGGAATATAAAAGTACCTTTTTTATTTCTTTTGGGTCTTGCGATATGAAACGCCACACTAGGTGTCACCGTAGCCTGTGGGACGGCATCATTTTTCTTTAGTTGTCTCCCAATTGTGAGTTTAGAAAGAGCTCTGATCATCTTTTGACCTATTGAAAAAGCCCTCCCAGTGGTCTTTTTATACCGAATTGTGATGTTTTCAGCCAAAATGAAAAAGCCTTTAACGGTTTCTATGACAGTTTAGAAAGTCATCATAGGCAGAAAGTCATCTCTGAGTTGTGGGCGGGACCACTGGCACTTTCTCCTGCTGTCTTACAGCCCCTCACAACCTCAAGCTAAATTTACTTGTGCAAAAAAAAATGGCAAGCAATATCAGAGCCGTTCAGTGTGAGCCGGATCCCAGCTCAGATGAGGAAAACGTAGACGCACACGGATCTGTTTGTCACCACTGGATGCATCGGAATGGAGCACAGCAGGGAGCTGGTGGCCCGCTGATTATAGCATCTACGTTACTGCCACAAGCTTTTCCAATTGGCTTTTTTTCCATCTGCCCCTGATTCTCAACAATTTGAATAAAAAAAAGGCATTTTAAGAACAATTTGATACCACAAAAACATGATTATCATTGGTCTTTAGCTGTTCTATCCATGTTTATTGTGTCCCTCCGTAACCTGAACAACCAGTAACTTCCTGCCTGTACAGGCATACAGACGGAAAGACAATCAGAAGGATAATTCTTCTGGACTCAAAGCTTTTCTTCTAGTGGCTGCTAGGTGTTTACTTACGACTTAATTGGTCCCAGCCTCTGAGGGCCCGGAATGCTTTGATTACACCCATTTAGGGAGGCAGAGAGCCGTTGGGATATCTTTTGACACAGGAAGTGCAGGCTGGAGTGTCATTCATTCCTGCCCCCCCCCCCCCCCCCCTTCTTGCTTTTGGTTGAAAAAAATTAAGTTAAGACAGAGGTGTGTGTGTGTGTGTGTGGGTGGGTGGGTGGGGGGGGGGGTGTTTGTGGAGGAGCTGACAAAACTCCAGCAAACAGCAAAAGAATGGCTGCTGCAGGGCACGGCTGCCGTCTGCACTCTGAACACACACAGTAGCTTCCTGTTCATACCAACAGTTTGCTCTCTGGATTGCTCTCCAAAGAAGCGAGGGGTAAACGGGCCGCGCGGTGCTTCACGCCGGGTGGACAGGGGCTGCTCTGTCAGGTAGGGGGGGGTTCCACCACTCCTCCCACCCCGGCGCTTCCTGCTCGTGTTTTGGCATCAGAGAGAGCAAAGGAAAAAGCAAAGTCCTGAAAGGATTTCCTCAGTGTTGACTGTGGATGATCCTCGCGGCTCCTGCATGCTAAAGCGGGGCAGGGCAGGTCCTGCAGACGTAAAGCCCCCAGGGGGATGAAATAAAAAACACACAAGAGGGACTGGAAGTTTGAGCTTATTGAAAGGGAGAAAAACATATTATTTGGGCCGGTTGTTGCAGAATTTTGAAAGTTTTTAGGCGGCTAAATTGTGCGGTTGGGGGGTTGGAGAGGCTCTGAGGATTGGTGCATGGGTGGTTGAGGCTGTGCAGTGTGGGAGGCCAGGCCTCAGTGCAAATTAAAGACTCCTCTGTGAAAGTCCCAGACTCAGCCACAGTTCTGTGTGTGACTGAGCGGGCCTGTGTGCGAGCGGCCGGCGGGGAAGAGAACCAGCTTCCACCCCCTCATCCCTTTTTCTTTTTTAACCAGTCATTAAAAGTAAGCCACAACTTAGCCCGAGTACATACTGAGAGCCTGCAAGAGAGGGAAAGAATGTGTCTCCTCTTTCTCCTCCCTTTCCTAAAGCTTTGCTGCTCCACTAACCAAGTAAAACCGAGAGGAAAGAGGAGGAGGAGGAGGGCCGATTCCACTCAGATTTTTAAGACCCCGTCGGACCCCTCCCCCGTGTAAAGAGTAGCAGGAAGAGTTTTTTTTTCTTTCTTCTTCTTCTCAGGAGGAGAGAAGGAGAAAGATGAATGGGGAAAGGAATGCAGGAGACAAACACTTGCTCTCGGCAGGAGAGTGGGAATGTCGAGGAGGCTATTGTTCCTCCTCCTCCCCCACCAGATTCTGCAGGGAGTGGATATAAACACACAGGAAGGAGATGGGGAAGAAGGGTGAGAAAAGTCACACCTGAGAGACAGACGGAGCTATGTAGCATCTTTGCAGTTAGTTATATTTATGCTGGTACATGCTTTTTTTTTTTTTTGCGCACAAACACAGGAGCGAATATCTAACATCTCTGCTTTCCAGCCTCCACCTCCTTCAACAGGATGTATGGGGTCAGAGGGTCAGGACTAGAAAACCACAAAAGCCAGTATGCACCAATATACCCTTGTTCTTGTTCCAAACCCCCCCTTTCCTTTTTCCTCCCATTTTTCTCTTCCCTCTCAGAACTTTCCATCATCTCCCCTGCTTGCTTGCTCCATCCCTCTTCTGGTACAGGAGACACACAAGGCCTTACATTTTGGTTTTGGGCCCAGATGGCTTAAGTGTGCCTCTGGCAGTGGATTAGCCCCCCCCCCCCCCCCCCCCCCCCCCCCCTCCATATGCAAGTGGTCAGGACAAAGAACGTCAAACAGGAGGGGGAAAGCAGGAAGGAATGCAGGGGAGGGGGAAAGAAAACCCTGGACTGAGAAACAACACTCCACTCTGATGTTTAAGAATTCCTGGGAGAGACGACTCACCCGTTTTTAGGGTTTCTTTTCTTTTTTTTTTACTCCAATTCATACTTTTTCCTCATCCCCTTCTAATTTGCCTCACGAAGCAAAAGAAGGTGAACTTTTCACCGCACTCGTGCATTTATATGTAAATAGCAGCTTCACCAAGCAGTGATCCTTCATGTAATGACGTGACAGCAGCATTGTGCTTTAGCCCTCAAGTCTAATTCCAGGGCGTTTTTTTTTTGTTTTTTGTTCATTTTTTCCTGAGGTTTTGCTTTGTGCGCTTGGCTGCGACTCCACAGGCTTCCACTTCCAGTGGACAGTCATGTTTTATCACACAGCTGTGTTTGGCACTCGGAGACTCTGTGGTGGCAACATGGCTCTGGTTGTATTTTTAGTCTGGCAGGCACCAGCTGAAGTGGACTGTCATAAACAAAACGATTGAGCACCAAAACTCAGCACCTCTCTTCGTCTCCCCTTCATGCTTAACGCATTACACATTCAGATCCTTCTGCTGGCTCCTTAATCACAAATCCAGCTTCCTTTAATGACTTACTGATGCCTCTGCGCTCTGCGAGTCTGTCCTCGGCTATGATTGACTGGCTACAGTTGCTCATGCTGTAATTGCCGGCACATCTGATGTGTGACTCCGCAGTGAGCCAGTCATCTCTTAAAGTATCAGTCAGTCGGTGAGCCATGCTGTGGGAAATGAGTTCAGTGAAAGCATGCGTGAGATGTGTGGGCGTGTTAGCTCTAGTGTTAGGGGCTAATGCTCCAGTTTATGCCCCACAAAGCAGCTGGAATGTACAGGAATCGAAGGAAACGTCAGGCTCCCTCCTTTCTTTCTCTTTGCCTTATTCTGTCCCTTCAGGTTTCTCCCATTGCTGTAGCTCCCCACTCCTACCAATTGGCAGCACTCTCCCTTTTTTCTTTTCATTCCCCTGGAGGCAAGTCTTTTGGACAGAAACAACATGGATGTGTCTCTTCATGTTCTTGTGGACAGGTTAGGGTAAAGCCCTTTCCTAGCAGAAGAGGAGAACAATGGGACCGCCTTGGAGGTCTAATGTAGTATTCCAAAACAGAAAAAAAACACATTTTTTTATTAGTGAAAACTAACAGCAGCTCTACAAACATAATATAAATAATAAAAACTCCAACTTTTAAATCTTTAAGGCCTAAAATCACAACAAGGCTCTGCTTTTGATCAACTCCACATTATCTCTGTTGTCAGAGTAACTGAAGAGCATTAAACCATAAAAGGGGAATGCAGGTAACCAGCCTCCATTTGAACTCAGGTAATTGCAAAGTAGGTTAAGCGACTATTGCTTAACAGAGGGCAGCTGTCTGGTGGATGCTTGTAAACACACTCTTATCTTGCAGTTCGCAAGCCTGTCAGAGCAGCTACCAGCTGTTAACACTGGTTTCTGTCAGAAGGGGCACTGTAACCACACATATACCCAGCCCGTGTCGTTGCCCCAGTTTTATCTCAAGAAATGCTGAGGTTGTTTATAAATCCTCTAGCATTTGCGTTCAAAACTTCCTTGTGCGCAGGCATGCCAAATGCACTCCTTTGAAAGGCACTCAGACCTTCCCCTTCTGCTCACACACACATACAACACAGTGAGCTATTGTGTCTGAGAGCTCAGGCATCTGGAGAGCAGAAACCCTCGCCGGTGACCTCTGACCTTTGCTGGCTGGCAGTTATAGACTAGCTGAGTCTCAGGTGACTCAGAGGGGCTTTTCACAGCCATTGTAGGTCGTGCGTACGTTTCTTGAATCCAAAAATAAAGCCACTGCTTTTTGACTTGTTGGAGGTGACGATGTGTATTTCTTGTTTCTTTGTAGTGCTGCTTTGTTGTGGTGTAATTTCACACTGTGTGAACCTTTTGCTGAAGGCACAGTCACTTGATGTGGTGTTATTGTCATCTCATGACTCTGTCCCAGAAACTTGGGAGACAAGCCTTTGTTTTTGACAGCTATCCAAGGTAAACTGGTTGGTAAAGTTCACAATCAGCTGCACAAAGCCTCAGGGCTCAAAACATTACCTAATATCCTTTCACACCTATATTCTAGTTTGTTCTTTTTCATGTCGAAGTTATGCTAGTTGCTTCGTTTTGTATATTTTTGCAGTCATGGAGGTTTCAGCCAAGTGTCGGTTTACGCTGGCAAGACGAACAAATGGTCCGCAGACGCCAAATCGTCCAGCAGAGTTTATGTCGCTATGTGTCGCCATGGTCACCGCGTAACAAAAGGATCTCCGCTGGTGTGACTGATTGTGAGCGTGCGTGTTTGGGCAGACTGTCAGAAAAGAGAAAAACGGACATATGGACAGAGCCAGCAGACGGAAAGTTATCCTCTCCCCCCTCCTCCTATAGGTCTCATTCAGCTCTTCCTCTCCCGTGCCCTCTCCCCACGCTGCAAACACACTGCAGCTGGGCTCAGCTGTCATTCCTCCCCAGCCATTGTGTTGATGTTAACGAAGGCGGCGTTTCCCCTTTGGCGTCCACTAGGGGGAGCTTGCTGCTGTTTTCAAAAGGAAAACTGTGATCTTTGAAGTGGCCTATCACACAGATATACAGATTAGAGATTGCAGTGCAGTTGTCTGCCCTCAGTCTGTCTAGCGAGATCAAAGTGATTTACTTATAGAAATAACACACACCTTTGTAGAAAGTGACCAGCAGGGTCAAAAAGAGAAGTGGGCCGCACGTCTGTTTTTGTTCTGAGGGCCACAGGAACTAATGTTTCTGGTGAGGGAAGAGGGGGATTCTCTGATTTTATCAAGACCAGGGGTGAGGAGAAGAAGCAGAAATTCTTTTCAAATGGACTTTTGAAGTGTTTGCCAAAGAGGGGTTTGACAGAGCTTCCCCTCACAGGAGGCTGCACTCAAACTTGTGGGAGGAAAGGAATAAAATCAGTTATATTCTTAGGAGATATTGAGCATTTATTTGTTGGTCAGTGATCCAAACTGTGTGAGATGGAAGGAAGGCTTTCTTTTAGTGTTTATCTGCGTCTGTCAAAGAGATTTTTCCCACATTCCTTGTTAAGGGTTTACTGTGTGGCATTCCTGTTTCACTCTGTCCTTGACTGTCTATGTGTGGGAGGTCTGGGGTAGTGTAGCTGTCTAATGCTTTCACGAGTGCTGGAGGATCAGGTTTTTGTTCTTATCATTTTTGTGGAAAGTGGAAACTTGGCCTCTGCCTTATCAGAACATTTGCTTCAGTCAGATGTTTTCTCCTCATGCCAGAATCAAATTAGAGGATTTACTTGTTTTCCTCTGTTAGAATAAGTTTTTTCCAGTGCCATGCACGGACCGCCACCTTATTGACTGGAGTCCCTGATGGATGGACAGTGTATCTTGGACAGGATGTTTGCGGTCTCCCTTGATGTGGAGAGGTTGAAACATTAAGCGGGATTGTGTCAGTGTTATTCGTGTGCCTTTCCAGGGTTGTGTGCGTGGGCATGTTCTGACTCTTGGGTGTGTTTGGCTAACCTGTCTTGGCATTCGAAACCCCTGTCATTCTCTGGAGTGTCTGGCTTTCACGGTGACAGCTAGGAGGGGACTGCACCTCGTCTCCAGTTTCATACGGAGCTTTGTGGGGCGACTGAAAACCGTCTTTAACCCCTCGGTGGGCCTGAGAGTGCACACATCTCATCGTCTGGTGTACGCACACACACACGTGTGACTTTTAGATGACTTGAGGGGATAGAAGCTCTGACATTTTATTCTTTGAACCTCTGTAGTTGATAGGGGCAGGACCTCACCCAGTCCCTTTTTGTGAGTGCATGTGTGCACCGAGTGTGTGTTTTTGTTCTTGTGTCAGTTTGTACTCTACGACCTAGACGAAGATTAGCCCCAAATGTGCACCAAATTCCCTATGGGAGGTTGAGACAGTGGTGAAGGCTTAGACGATCTGCTTAAATGGCTTTGGCAGTGATTCCTGCACATCCAGTATCTCTAAAGCAATAAATATGACACTCATCCATCTCGTCTTTCTTGTGGCTCGTTGTGCCATCATCAAAGGCGCATACATTAAGTGATCTCATCTCGCTGCAGCGCTCATCACATCTGAGAACTTTCCAGCCTGTCAAAACCTGACGGAAATCTTTTCGGGAATCCTCCAATCTCTGCCGGAGAGACGGGAAGAAGGTGGGAGGGCGGCGGTGGCGTTCACCTCCACTACCTCTGAGTTGCTGTCAGTGAAATGGCAAGGCACAAAGCAAACAAGACAACATTAGTTTTAGACGTGGCTGCGTGCGCTGAGCAACAGTTGTCTGCCACACACGGAGCCCTGATCTCACCACGGTAGGATGTTTGTCTTTTGTGGGGATTAAAGACATCCAGGAAACCCCCTGTCCCAGTTTTTCTGCAGAGCAGAGGGAAGGCGGCCTAGTTTGGCTGATGGCAACGGCACAGGATGGAGATTCCAAACCATAATGTTGTTAGAAGATGACTGTTTTCGTCCCTCTGTAGACTGGTCATGTTTTTCTTTGTCTCTTGGCATGTTTCCACAGACAGGCTTCTGACTTAGTGTGTGAGAGCCTCCATTGTCCGCTCAGAACCTGTAGCTGTAACATGAGATGGAGAGAGCGCTGACGGAAGGACGGGGTGTGTTACTGAGCGCAACCATGATGATTTTTAAAATAGATGTTTACTTAGAGCTCCTGCAAAGCCTTTGGAGAGCTCTCCAGCTGACCTGTGGTATAATTTAGCATCTGTGCTAAATTATGCGTGCAAACAGCAGCAAGGCTCATAAACCGAATGAAGTCACAGCTATCAAATGGTTCTAGATTTGTACAGTAGATGTGTCAAGGGCTTAACCATGTAGATCAGTGGGTCAAGTGGCTGACATACTAATCCTATTACTACTGTAGATGCGGCTCTGATTTGTCAAAGTTGGCCCTAATCTACCGTGCGTTTGTCTACAGCACGTGGATCTAAGGCCAAATGGGTGAACAGCTCACTTTCGTTGTGTGAAAGAACTTGCAGAGAGGTTTTATGTCAAATTTACAAAGAAATAAAAATGTTTTCATCCTCTGCTCTGATAATTTATCCAAAACAATCAAATAAAAGGGCTGTGAAAATCTCACAGGCTTCATTGTGTGCCTCACTGTTATTCCACATGATATTTTGTTTTCTGTTTTAGGCAGTGCAGTCTAAACAAAGTTATGATTTCTAGCTGAAGGTCATGCATGTTTAGTATGGCTTTTCTGTTAGAAATACTCACTGAAAAGTGGATTTACTCCCTAAATTCCTAGTAATCAGTGTTGATGTAAAAGATAATGAATCTTTTCAGCAGAACATTCAACAGAAATTCAGCTAAGTTTGGTCTTTAACTTGTAAATCCACCTTTGAACCAATAATGATTTTAAAAAAATGGATAAATGATGATAGTCAACGTGACAACAGTTGGAGGAGCACAACAGTCAATATTAAGACTTAATGAGCCTCAAAACTGTGTACAATTTAAAGCAAACAGAAAAATACCAAATTTTGCAGTTCTTCAACTGACCACTGGAGGCTGGTTTCAGAAGGTAGACATTCCTCAATGATTGTCATGTAAATTTGACCCCAGAAGGAAAGTGTGGCTATACCACAAAAACAGAGCCTCTGGAAATGACCTAGAACTGTTTAAGATTTGTAAAAATGTCTTTGGGTGACCAAAAGAAAACTGGACCTTACTCGTGTTGCTTTCTTTAAAGTTCAAGTTGAAAGTCAGGAAGTTTTACTTACACAGAGGGTTATTTAGAACTTTCAAGTCTTAATTTACCAATGTTTTCTTATATCTGGTTATTTTTTTCTGTGTCCTCTTTGCAGTGTCATCATGCATCACTACATACAAAAAAACTCCCCCACCGGTCCCACCACGAACAACCCCCTCCAAGCCCTTCATATCCATCACAGCCCAAAGCAGCACAGAGTCCGCGCAGGATGCATACATGGATGGGGGCTCCGGCCAGAGAACGGGAATGACCTCCCAGCCGGGGCTGTCAAACTCCACAGAGAGCATTGACAGCATGAAAGCCCTGACAGCAGCCATAGAGGCGGCTAATGCTCAGGTCCACGGTCCTGCTAGCCAACACGTCACCAACAGCACCATCACAATCACTGCCACAGCTACCACGTCTGCCGTGGCACATGTCGGCGCAGATGCAAAGGCACAGAGAGAAGCGCTCCGCAAGTGCCTCTCCATAGGGATCCAGGTTTGTCCCTAGAACAAAAGTTTTGAAAGTCGGAAGACTAAAGTTTGACAGTACGTACCTGCTCCTCCTTTCAGGTGGACCCAGAGGACGAAGGGCCTGCAGAGGAGCAGTCAAAATTCCAGTCAATTGGAATTCAAGTAGAGGATGAGCGATGGTAAGTGGATACACGCATAGATAACAGAAGGAATGAAAAAATAATTTAGACATGTCTTCGGGGAGGGCTGAGTCAGAGGACGAGACTTATGAAGACAGAGAGAGGTTTGTAATCTGCACTGCCCACAACCCTTCCCAAAAGCATATCCATTCTGGCTGCCCCAAAAGCAGCTGTCCCCAGTTCAAGGGAAGCTGGCGTCAAAGTCCCCTCAGCTAGGGGCCCCACGCGACAGCTGGGCCAGAGGATGTGGCAGAGCTAAGAAGGTGGAGGGGGTGAGTTGACAGCCATCTGTTGCTCAAGTCATTGTGATTCAGACTACTTTGAGGCTGCGTGTTTGTGAATGTGGGAGGGAGAGAGTAGGAGATGTTGTTTTATTGGTTTATTTGGCTCTGAAAGACACTGCTGGGCTGTCAACTACAGTTCCTTCTGTAGGAAAAGCTGTCTAGTCTGGATACTTCCATTGTCACACATGAAATCAACACTTCGCCTTTTTAAGAACTTTCTACACGCTCTCATTTAACTTGTCACAATGGCAACTTTGTTTGGTGAGGAAAGCAAACCCAGTGGGTCAGTGCAGGTTAAGATTCAGTTCAGTTGATTCTGAAATCAAAGAGAGCTCTGCTTTAATCAAAGGTCACAGAGAGGCCAGGCTCAACAACACAGACTAGCACAGTGTCAGGGAATGCAAGGGGATTTCTGATGAGGGAGTTCTCAGCTGACCAACCAAGCTTCCAACTCCTTAAGCCAAATATTAACTCATCCACACAGCCTCTAGTCGGCCGTACCGCGCTGCAGCCGAATAAATTATTTCGGGTTAATGTTTGTTGAAGACTAGATGATATTTTTGTTGGTGCACGCTTGATTGTTTACCTCTTGGCATGCTTCATGTGTGAATGGGTATATGTGCCCACCTGGGAGGTCTAGGCATGCTGCCCCCTACGTTAGATTTCCAGACAGTGTGTCTGTAAATCTACAGTCTTCCTCCTGTCTGTGTGTGTGTTTACACACTTCAACAGTAGTTCAAAACCTCACCTTGGTGTTTGAACTGGGATCGACTTGGAGGGCTTGGAAACATAGTATAAAAATATTGAGATGGTTTTTATAGTATTTTCAATTTCAATTCAGTTTCAATATTTTTTATATAGCCCAAATTCACAAAAACAGTCGTCTCGATGGGCTTCGTGAAATGATAAAATATTGTAGATAAGATACATTTTAGAAATGTTTACATGGAGAGCATGTGCAGTGACTTAGTTCTATGCACAACTATGAAATCAGTTGTAAGTATTATCATACGTGATTGACAGTTTGTAATCTGGCTAATGCTGCAAAACGCCTTCATCTGCAGAAAATGCAATCTGAACCGACTTCTCTGCAGATGTTAAGAAACGTAAAAACCCTGTCCAACGAAGATAGTGTTTTTGGTGTTTTTAACATGTTCAAGTAGCATTTTTCTGATAAGGGAGGACACATATGAGGAAAATGAAGATCAAGACTGCATTTCTAAGTATTTCTTTTTTCAAATGAACCAGGAGCAGATGAGCAAATGTCATTTGAAAAAGCTTGTACTGGTTGCGTCTTTGTTTTCCTCGTCCACGATGGAATCTTGATCAAAACTGTACGGCTGAATCGCTCCGATATTGGTCGCCATTTTTCTTGCACAGCTAACGTTAACATGCTTTGATTTAGAGTTGTTGGCTAGCGGGAGAGAGTGTAAACAAAGTGATTATAGGAAATGAGGGAAGGCATACTCTGCACAGTTTCGCCCACAGAAACTGTCCTAGAAAACCACAGTCTTAAACAAAAAATGTTGGATAAAAATGGCAATACCATGCAACATCCTCTTTTTGAGCTTTCAAGTGTATTGTACCATAATGCCCCTCCCAATCCACAAAATTGTGATGTAGAACAGTGAGAACAGCCCCTTCCAGGAAGAGCCTGCACTGCTATCCCCACCCCCACGCTAACACACACACCTACTTTCTCACCGGAGCTACCGGTAATCAGCAAAATGGTTTCTTTTTGTTTGCACAAATGCACATCTATCTTTGCAAAAGTTTGGATGTTGTTTGTTTTTGAGGCTGACGTCATGAAATGGGCGACACCCACACAGAGTAAAAGCCAGTTCCTCATTGATCAAGTTGTTTTACTTACAGGCAGGAAAAATATCAGCGAAAATAACTAATATTTCATAAAAATTTATTCTTTAGTGTGCCAAAGGTAATATATTATCATATACAGTATACGGATGTAGTTTATTCTGAAAGCTTAAGAAAAGCATGAAATAGGCCTTTTAAGGCATTTCTTTACACTAACTTGAAAAAGTTTCACTAAACTGATCAGATTATTTTAAGTAGTTTGAGATAGATGTTTTATATACATAGGTTGTGTCTGAATTCCCTCACCACTTAGTGCACCATTTAGGGCGTTCACCATTTCTTAGGGGTATCTAAATCTACAATTCCAAAATCCAGTGCCCTGGAAATTTCCTCGAAGTCTTTGTGAGAACCTGTGTGCATCGATGCTCACTAGATCAGCGAATAAAGATCACGATGCATCGTGTCTGAGCGATTTGTCATTTGAAAGAAAAGGTATTTACGTTTATTTTGTTTTTTAAATTATCCATGTTGCCATCATCGCAACACAGTGGATTTATAAATAGACTTTGTAAAATGTTCACATTTATTAGGTTTTTACTTTTACAAATGGGTGACGTTATATTCTGCATTAAAAAAAGAAATGTAGTGTACATGTTTCTGAATTGCATTGAAATCTAGGGCACTGGATAGCCCTAAACTATACAGTTTTTTAGGGGTTAGGGAGTGCTGAGGGAATTCGGATACAGCATGGATTCTCTGTATTTTCCTTACTTCTACCTCTTGTTTTATAGTCTCTAGTTTGACTTTTCTCTTTCAAAGCCTGTGTCCCTCTTGGTCTTTTGTCTGTCTGGGCTGTGTTTGGCCTTGCCTGCTTCTGCCCCTGCAGGAAGTTGTTAGCAGGCTGATAGAAAGCAGACTGAGGTCATTAAAAGCGAACACCTGCTCAGAAGAGTTACTCTTTAACTGCTCTTCACACACTGGGCTGCTGGTATGCACACATAAAGCACATGCACGCTCTGTTTGATCTCCCGATGCCACTCCCTTGTTCCTTACTCTCTTGCTTAGGAAAGAACAGATGAATGAGAAGAGGGGAAGTGGAGATGAAGGGTTCAGGAGGACTGAGAGTCCGGAGATGGGCTGAGGCGGGAGTGATAGAGCTGTGATCTTTTGTGTGTCGTGACTGCAGGCAGGTCAAAGTAAGGTTCATGGGTGAGAGGACTCTGGACTTGATTGAGTCAGACAGAACGTCTAACAGGTTAGCAGCTCAGCCTTGTTTTGGCATAGGAGTAGTAGATTAAGGAGTGTGTGCACCAGGATTTTGACACTGAAGTGGACATTGATGCTTTATTTAACATTGCACTCAGATCATCTTTTGATCTTTCTTAATTTTTATGCTATCTTGTGGGGTCCAGATGACCCCACTCTCAACTTCTCGCCTTTCAATTCGAGTTGAGAATTGTTGGGATGGAGTAAGCCTGGCCCCTCTTCCCGCCATCCATCTGTTTAAACTTACAGTCTCTCACCACCCCAACCTAACATTACCAGTGCTAAAAAAAGGGGGCGAGCAATATTGGAGCTATCCACCCATACAGTTTTGAGTCAGATACCAGCTCAGACGAGGAAAACAAAGACGTGCATGGATCTAGTCGTCTACAAGTGGATTCATCAGAATGGAGCAAAGCAGGGAGCTAGTGGCCCACCCAGCATATTTTCTACGTAACAAATATGGGCTGTTTTTGTCTGCTCTTGATTCTCAGCGACAAACAAATATTTAAAAAATACAACTTTGATCTTAATTTTTCTTCAGGTGTGTCCTCCAGCATGAAAAAATGCCACAAGAACCTGTTAAAAACAATAAAAAAACAATTTTCATTGGAGTGGGTTTTTAATGTTGCATTATTCTACCACTTGTAAATCGATTCCTGGCTTTTTCTATTTTGAAATACTGCCAATAATTAACCTGCTGACTAAATTGGCCACCCATTTCCCGCTCTGCAAACCCGACACCCGCGCCCTTCTCACATCCTATTTATTAATGGGGTGGTGAGCAGTTCAAAACAACTGGGGCCAGCTGTGGCTGTGTGTTTTTAATCTTTGAGTATTTCAGCTGGGACAAGAAGTGTGTGTGTGTGTGTGTGTGTGTGTGTGTGTGTGGGGATGGGGACTTAGCAAATCCTGGCTGGCAGTAGCACAAACTCTCAGAGGCAAGTATTAAGCAGCAGCAACGCAGAGGTGTAAAACCGCGTGCTTGTATGTCTGTTTTTGTGTGTACCTCATCTCCAAAGCAGGGCCTGAGATGTGACAGATGATTGCAAGCTCTATTGCTTTTGAATGAGCCAGGTGACAAAACACAGACACAAAGCTATTCATCAAGATTGTGATGGGATCGCTGTGATCACAGTTTTCTGCCTTGAAAGAACGTCCATTGTCTTCTGTTTAAAGAAGGACACTAGTCACGGGCAAAATAAGGTCTTATCTTGTGCTCTTGCATCCTCTTGCAGCCACCGTCGAATGACGCGCTCCAACAGCGTAACCACAGCTGTGCAGGCGGACCTCGATGACCCCGCCGATGTTCCAGTGCTGCCTCCTCGTCATTGTGCCACCATGCCACGCCAGCACTCCCGAGATGCCGCCACCCCCACTGTTAGCATCCAGGGCTCCGGGAACCACTACCACGCTTGTGCCATAGACGACCTCGGAGAGATGGGCTTCAATCCGTCCATCCTGCCCCCTCCGGACCCCTGGATGGACAGTCTACCCGAGCCAGACACAGACCCATCGGACACCACTGTGCGATCTGTGTGCCCCCGCGATGGCCGCTGGTTCCTGAAGCTGCTGCAGGCCGAGACGGAGCGAATGGAGGGCTGGTGCAGACAAATGGAGCAAGACGAGACTGAGCACGAACTACCCGATGAGAGTGAGTTCAATCCCTCGATTATTATAAAAATCACTGTACAGGGAAATTTGGTCAGTTACTTGGTACTTCATCCTTAATTGGGAGGGTGTAGCTTTTTGTTGAGCTGAACCACAATAGCTGCTTGTTCCTGTCTCATCCCCTTTGGCCTCCACAGACATACCATGCATAGTTATCAATTGGCCTCAGCCTCATGTGTATACCTATCTCCCATGCAAACACGTTCTCTCAGTGCTCCTTTGGTGCAACTATTTGATCTTGAAGGAGCGCTGCAGCAGCACTTTTCTGTGTTTTACACGCACACACTCACGAGATCAAACAGAGAAAACAAGCCTCTGGCAGCAGTCCTCACTGCGCAGCTGATTTCAGGTTTTGCAGAAATGTCATCACCTGTGCAGCTCATGTTTTGGTTTCTGGCTAAAGATTCTTGCACAAAACAGGGAAAACAGGGAGGGCATCTCAAGGTTATCCCACGCTAGAGACACAAACACACACACACATGCATCCTAAGATGCACATATTTTGAGGGAATGAAGACTTGGTTAATTTTCCCCCCCCTATCCTGTTTCTGGTTCCACCGGCTTCATGTTTTGGATGTGTGCGTTTGAAGCCTCTGTCTACAGGGATGCATGAATCGGGTTATGCTGTGTAGTCTTCGTTATCTCAAATAACAAACAACAGAGACTTGTTTACTACTATGGATCTTCACATGCCGTAAATGTTGCATTTTCATTTGCAAGTTTATGAACTTCTATTTTTGGAGGGAATTCTAGAATATTTCACTTCAAAAAATGTTTGGCGGCCCCAAATAAAGGAGGATTCTAGCATATCCTTTTCTTTTTTCTTTTCTTGTTGCATTACTAATGCAGCTCCCTCTGAGAGTGGTGCAACATGCCTGCAGTATGCGGCTCTGCGAGTAATTGCATTGTGAATTGTGCACGTGTGCGCATGCATGTGCGTCTGTGTCTTTCTGCAGTCCTGGGGAAGATCCGCAGTGCAGTGGGGAGCGCCCAGCTGCTGATGTCCCAGAAGTTCCAGCAGTTCCGGGAGCTGTGTGAGGAGAATCTGGTATGTGTCACCTCATCCTCTGCATGCCCCCCCCCCCCCTCCCCATCCAACAGCCGGCCCCCTCCCCCCCTTAACACTGACATCATTCTGCACAAATCATGCTGACAGGCCAGCCGAGCAGTCATTTACTATGCATCCGGTACAAACGTCGCATCTTTGCCACCTTTCTCATGAAAAATCCTCTAAATGATCGACAGCAGGAGCACTTGCAAACCACAGATAAACACATTATCATTAAATCTGACTGTATAGTTTGATAATGTGCCCACTTATTGTTTTCTGTTCCTTTATTAAGAATTGGGCATTAAATTCCGAAGATGTCATTAAGACCTTTTTTGATTTGTGTTAAAAAACAAACAAGTTATGTAGTAAGCCCTTTAAAAAAAACATGATTATTTGACACATTTGCTGATGAATGGATTTTTTTTTCTACAAGATTAGATTTTAAGTGATTTAACCCCTTCATGTCCTATGTCACTAATTTGCAATGTACTGTTAAATCTAAAACCCCACTTAATTAAGCATCACCTTGAACAAAAAAAAATCATATTTGATGTACTAGTAATGTTAGAAACTTTACACAAATGGATTACAGGAAGTGCAGGAATACTCTATCCCATCAGTCCCGCCCACAATTCAGAGATGAATTTTTAATGAACCATTGCCTCTCTACAGAAACTATGTCTTAGAAAACAACACAGATTTTTTTTGATTTTGGGTAAAAACAGCATAGATACAATTAGATTGCAATTAAAAACCCACCAAGAATGCTTTTACAATAGATCAAAAAGATAATGATCATTAGGAATCTTCATCATTTGAAATTAAAAGAACATTTTTTTATAATTGGAAATAATAAATATAATAAATAATAATAAATTATAATATAATATAACTTAAATTTATATTTATTTAAATAAATCTGATATCAGAGGATTTATTCATTTTCTGATTTTGGCTCAAACAAGGTAAATACTCCTCTGTTTGATTTGTTAAAGGATCAAAAATCAACTAAGAGATCTTAATTCATACAAGCCCAAAATGCTCACTTATTAGAGAAGCATGCCATCCTGTGATCAGTTCGTTATCATGCTAAGGTAAACATTTTCAGTCATGCCACTACGAATGACCCATTAAGCATATAAACAACCTGTGTTTGTATGCTTGTTTTCATGTGTATATCAGAACCCAAACGCACACCCGCGACCCGTCTCCCAGGACCTGGCGGGTTTCTGGGACATGCTCCAGCTGTCCATCGAGAACATTAGCCTGAAGTTTGATGAACTCCACCAACTCAAAGCCAACAACTGGAAACCTTTGACTCCCCCAGAAATTCAGGTGCAAATTAGAGAGTCTTAAATGATCAAACTACCCGACCTCAGACTTTATTTGGAATGTGCTTTAACCTGCATGCTGTCATGATTGTGTACTTGTTCAAGCATTTTTTTTGTAGCATGGACATGAGTTTTACATACTGTCATGTTGCCTGCCTGACGCCGCTACTTGTGTTGTGTGTTTTTTTTCTGTTGTCAACAGTGAGCTGCTTTTGAGAAGCTACTCTACCTGCCATGCACCTTTGGGGCCTGTCTATCTCCAATGGTCATTTACCTCACGCAATGGCCATCATCGTACTGTCTTACCCCACACAAATGGCTGCCACTGTGAACCATAATCGCATGTTCTCACATTAAGCCGACGACTCTAACCCTCACGCAGACTGGCTGCAGTGTGTCGCTCATCCCTGTGTTAAGCTGCTACCCGCTCCTAGGACTCACTGTTGTTGTTGTTTTTCTATAAGACTATCTATCATCTTGTTCAGGAGAGAAAGATGCCCCCTCCTTTGCCAAAGAAACCCCTGAAGAACCACCCGCCATTGGCTAGGGACCGCTCACTGGAGAGCTCAGAGCGCCAGCGCCTGGAGGCTCGCAAACGGCTGCTAGCTGCCAAACGTGCCGCGTCGGTGCGTCAGAGCTCTACGACCGAGAGCGCAGACAGCATTGAGATCTATATCCCTGAAGCTCAAACCAGACTATGAAACCCTCACGTCTACTACTCTGCACCGTCCCATAAACGCAGTAGCACTGAATGGTAATGCTAGGGTGCTAACATCATCACTTTTTTTTGTTGTTGTTGTTGTTGCTAAATTTCCAGATTACTTAATGGGGAACACCCACAATGGACACTATTTGAACAGTAAATGTACATTGAAAGTATTTATTGAACTATTTATTTATATATGTATCTCCACTTTCCATCTCCCAGCTTTGATGTAGCAGTCCCTCTTCCTCTTGTTCCTCCGTGTCAAAAGTATCAAACAATCCCCCTTTCTTTTAAGAGACCTGATCAATCAGGGTTGGCAGCGGTGCATCACCCAAAGAACTTTTATCTTGCAGGTTACTTTTGTTTGTTCTTTTAAGCAAGTACATGGGGATGTTGAAGAAAACGATTTATGTGTTACAAGATGGTCTAAGCAAACATCTCAAGATATTCATTTCCTTCAGCGAAGTAGAGTCCCTCTGGAACAAGTTACAGCCCCCCCCCCAAAAAAAAGAGCATTGTTGGAAAACACCATAAGCTACGTTCACACTGAGCTTGTGTGGCGCCTTCAAGTCACAGTTGGAAGAGACTTGGTGCGGTATGTCGAAGCGGTGCAAATCTCGTGAATCTTGCTCCTGGCTTTGCATTTCACAGCTCTATTCCAATATATGAAAGATTTGGTGTCACAGAATTCTGGCCCGGCACAAACCGCAATTAATAATGTCTCCCCCGTGATTAATTTTCTAACGGTTGGTACTTCCATGAATTAAAAGGGATGCCACCCATGCAACGCACATTCAATACCGGTTTTATGGTACGTAGATCCTAAAAACAGTCGTAGACGCTTCGGCAGCTACGTGGAAATGCGTGAAATGGAAATGCGGAGACCTTAAATTAAATTTACACACATTTACATAGACTTTTCATTGGAAGTGGTTGCTTAAACTCACGTTGCCGAGGGCGGTATGAACGTAGCTTTCAGCTTTTTTTCCCCAACCGGTTGGCGCTTGGCGGAAGCCCGAAACGCGCGTTTACGTCATTGGAAGCGGCCTCTTGAATGCGCGATTTTCGAGCCCGGTGTGAACGTAGCATCAGACCTAATCTGTTTCACAAAAGGAGGGTGTTTTTTTGTTTGTTTGTCTCAATAGAGATTTCAAATGTGCTTCCTTCTATTCCAGCTCCAGAAGGGGATCTGGTTGTGATTAACGACAAAGGTAGCAGATACAACAAACTGTTAACATCCTTCTAATGTCATTTTAAGATCAGATTAAATGGTTTGTAAAAACGAGTTATAAAGACACGATCGCATGCTGAAACATATTTTTGTCTTTTTTAACACGTTGATTCCTTACATTTTAAGGTCAAACTCCTATGTGTAATAGACTACGCTCAAATATTTGCTACGATACCAGTAGCTGAACTATATTTTACTATGTTATTTATAGCCAAGAGATATTTATTGACAGTAATGAGAATACCGAACCGAAAAGGGACTATTTCTCCTCACTGTGTGTGCACTATCTCTGCCTCCAAATGAAGCAATTACAGAAGGTCGTACCGAAAAATCCTGTTTCTAATCTTTTATATTTGCGTTTAACTTAATTAGAGGGATCAATGACTGTTTATGGACATTGTGATTATTCTAGTTATGATAATGCACTGAAAACAAGGCCCTTATACTGTGTCTGTGTTTTATTTCTGGTTCTTCGGCATTACTGGCACCTTATTTTGTCTTTTCAGTTTCAGTGATCAGCCTTAATTTCTAATAAGATAGTTGAGCACAACAGCAGTCTCAGGGGAAGAAGTGTGTGTGCGCGCGTGTCTGACTTCATGCAACTGTATGTGATGCTTTCATATATATATATATAAATGTATAAAATCCTTCCATCAGGATAATCCATGATTCTAAATTAAGGTACATCTGTCCATCATTTAAAGGATAATTCTGTTGGACTTTCTTCAGCGTTACACAGTTTTTTTGTCTGCTGCTTGAATGTGGAGACAATCCGAATCTGGTTTCTGCTCACGCTGATTATTTTGATCACGGAACAGAAGAATAGTTCAGTTTTCAGCGTTGATCACACAAGCGTTTTGTGCCATTCTGTTGGTAAGAAAAAGGTTTCTAACCTGACCTTTTTATTAGCGGGATGTTTGTTTGTTGAGGACTCGATCATGTCAAAGTACAATTTTTGTTTTTTGTATTTCCTTTAGCTGATTGATGAGATTTTTTTTTAAAAAACAGAAGGTACGTTTAACGGTTCTTCACTTTTAATAAAATTTTATGTAGACCATTTTAGCATTTTTATGTTGACGCTTGTAGTTGCATTAACTTATCTGTTAAAGAAATATAGATTCTCTATTTATGTTTATGATATTGACATATCAACACAGCACTCCTGGTATAGCAGGGAGTTCAAACCAGAATGTTGGATTGTGGACGCTGCGGCAATCCTGCCAGTTCTGAAGCTTGTGATTCAAGAGAATTAAAAAAATAAAATTAACATTTGTATATAAATGAATGTTTCCCTATGTATATGTAGACTGAAAACACAATTAAATAACACATTATATACATTTTGTAGTTAATGTTATTACACTGTTGATGTTATGGCACGTGTATGACCTCTTATCAGCATTAAACAGTCATTGCCATAATTCTGTCGCGTTTATTTTTTCCATCTCCATGTGTGATTTCATTTGGAATATAATTAGATAGATTACAAGGCCTGCATGGTGTGTTTTTTAGGCGTACCCCGCCCCTAGAGGGGTGGGTCCCCATAATTAGACAGCAGGCATGGCCTTGGCTTAGCCTTGATGTTGCACTACTTGCAGCTTCTGGTGATTTGCTGCGAACACAGCAGTGTAGAGGGAAGACGTGTCGTTTCCAGCGGCTGAGATTAGACGAAAAGATTGTTTGTTAGAAATGATGGAGGTTTCACCCTCCTGACGGTCAACCATGGTGGGCTGTATCTGCCTGCTCAGTTTCTGGAGGTTTCTCTAAACCCTCATCATTTCAGTTACATCACAGAACTTACAGCGCTGTAACTGTGAGGGATAAAAGCCGGGGCTTTTAAAACGCGTGTTCTGGTGGTGTGCAGGTACAACCTATAGTTTATATCAGGGGTCTGCAACCTGAGACTCTGGAGCCTCTTTTATCCTCTATTGTTGCTAAAATGCAAACAATTCGAATACATTTTTTAGGTCATTTATTTTTCATTTTTCTAAACTCAAGTCATCTTACATGAGTAAAAATTACCTTTTCTTAAACCAATGCTGACATTGCACTGTATCAAGAGGCATTGAGAGCTTTACAATTCCTCCAAAGTGTACACGACAGATAACAAGGCAGAAAGTTGGTAAAAGTTTTGATCTATTGACAGACTGGTTTATTATATAGGTTATTATATAGGTTAAATAGGTTTAAACTAGGGAAGTCTGGGCATCTCTGCTTAGACTGCTGCCCCCGCGACCCGGTCCCAGATAAGCGGAGGAAGATGGATGGATGGATGGAGGTTTAAACTCATTCTTATTTTATGTCTATTTGCTGTTCAGAGGCACAGTTTAAGAAAAATAATTGCAAATCTACTATCTATTTGACATGGGAGGTATTTTATTTTGAAAGGATCTTGTATATGCTGCTATCAACAGTAATATAATATAATAGAAATATAAAACTGTTTGAATTCAACTATTGTAAATTTGTACATGCTACATGTTATAAATAAATGACTTAATGTACAAAAAATATAATATTTTGTGAACAGTAAGGTGGGACTTTGCGGCTTTTGCTTGATTTGAAATGAGTCCAAATGGCTCTTTTAGTGTGAAAGGCTGCAGACCCTGATTTAAATGATTTCAAGCCTTGAAGGAAAACAAAAAATATCAACAACAATGAAGATTTAGATTAACCATTCTAAAAAAAAAATCAAATTATAATTACAAGAAAATGTATGGATGTGTATATGTTGCATTGAGACATTATGATACAGGAAGTACTATTTTTTTACGTATTTTTTTTACATTAAACATATTTTAAATGTAGTCAAAATATTGATGTGTGTAAGGTATGAGAAACTGGTTTATGAGGCACAAACTGCATCAATCCAGCTTTTAAACCTATATTCCTGTTTGGGGTTGTGGGGATGCTGGAGCCTAACCAGCTAATGGGGGGGGGGGGGGGGTACCAGTCCATCACAGGGCCACCAAAAGACACACTTAACCCATAAAGATCCAGTCACATTTTTCCTGAAAAATAAAACAATGTGTTATAAATCACAGGCCAAGTGGACAAGAAAACACATTTCTGATATGTTCCTGGGTTCTTAAAGGTTGAGGAGTATTCTAGAGTTGCCAAATAACCTACTCAAACCTACTCAAAACACATGGTTTTTTACTGTGGCAGGAAGCTGGAGAAAACCCAGATGTTTGCATAAGGAGAACATGCAAACTCCAAACAGAAAAGACCTAGCTGGGATGCGAACAAGCGGCGTCTTACTATGAGGTGAACCACTTCACCCCTTTGCAGCCCCCTAGTTTAAGATAACCCTAAACGTTTACCTGAAAGAAGCTCTCAATTTATAGCACAGAATTATCCATATCCATTGATGCACAATGAAGATTATCAATGGCTGATAATAGTTTTTAAAAAAATGTGGGGGAACCAAAAGGAGAATCCAAAAAAAGCAAAACCAAAAAGGAACAGCTGTCTGATCTGCCTTCATCCCTACAGTTACATGTCATTCAGTTGGGCTAATTTATGCAGGATTATGCTAATTTAAAGGGAAACCTCTTCACACCCAGGAATGTCTGTGAAAACACGCACTCTTTCTCTGTCCTGCTGCATTCCCACCTTTTACACACCAAAACTAACTAGACGTCTTGTCATCCTGGCATGATAACTGTGTGTAAATGTGTATTGAAGAATCTAAATGATCAGTTATAGAAAAAAACAAAACTTTATTAGAATCCCATGTGACCCATCTTTGCCACAAACATTGCACAGTATGAAAAGAAATCACATCATTGGGCATCATGTCACATTGACTATACACATGGTCCTAATATACATGAAAATGCTCGTTTTTGGTGATTTAAGGAGGAAAAAAAACTCCTTTTCAGGTCATGAAACAGCAAAAAAGAAGGAACTTAGTGTTTTATTTTCCAGTCCACTGGCCATCGTTTTCACTGAGCGACAGGGTAAAGGCTCAGTCTATGAACCTGCTACATTAGATGTAAAAAAAAAACTTAACAGGAAAAGAAGAGTTGACAAAAAAAAAACAAAGTTTATTTCTTCTTTTAAAATTGCTAGAAGTAAAAAAAAAAAAAACTAACAACATGAAACATTTACAGTAGTGAATAAGTTCTTTTCGATGCCAAGAGCAAAGTACGTTTGAGATGCTGAGATGACCGCTCTCCGCCTCCGACGTGCAAACAAGTGAGGCAGACGATTCGTGAAGGGATCGGTGAAATGTTGAGCTGCAGGCGCGAGCGGCTTCCGCCCCGTCTTTGTGAGACCGGGCTGGAAGGACTCCTCCTGCACAATCGGATTCAAAATAATGGAAAGACATAAAGACAGGCAGCATTTCTTAACGTTTTTGGTCCCTGTGTGCAAATAAAATACACATGTAGATACATACGCATGTATATGAAATGACTAAACAACTTATAGCCAAGGCACCTTGATACTGTTTTTCTCCTTTTTCTTTTAATTAAAAAACATCATCATATTGATTGGTATACCAAAAATAGAAATGATCAGGCGTTCATGTGGATTTGTTCTCTGTTGCGTGCACAAAAGTCACTGAACTGCAGTGTTCTAGAGTGGAGATGTAAAGTCTGTTTCCCTCTCGGGGTCTCCTTTAGGAGACCAGCTGTTTGGCTTGCAGCTCCATCTCTGCAGCCCGTTTCAGGGCCACATCCACCAGCAGCTGGAAGCCGCTGAAGTCTTGTGTGAGGTCTGGAGGAGTGGGAGGTGGGGTGTTGAAGAGCCCGCTGCGGGGGCTCAGGTTGCCCTCCATGCTGGTGAGAATGGTAGTAGTGGGTGGTTGCTGGTGGCTGCCTGGTCCGTCGTCGCGGCACCGGAACAGCGCCTGAGCCTGCAAGGACTGCAGCAGCTCTGCTGCTCTGTCACAGTTCATCCCTGACGCTGTCGGGTGGGGCGCCGCTGCGCCGGCCTGCACCGCCGCGGTGACAGTGGTGTGACAGATGACAGAAGGCCGGGTGGGCACGAGGCCCGGGGAGGGGGACGGGGAGGTTGGAGAGGGTACAGGAGGGGACACCGCCTTCCTCAGGACGCTGGGCACGGCCGACTCAAAGCTGGAAGGGTGGAGGGCTCGCTTGTCGCACATCTCCTCTGTCCCTGCAGCGGGGCTGCTGTGTTTGGGGGACTGGGAGCTGTCGGAGAAGCTGTCACCAGCCTTGCTGCCTTTCCTGGAGATGGTGAACTGGTTGGGGTCTTTGCCGTCTTTCCTCAGCATCTCTGGGAGAAGTCGCCGCCGTGCGTTGATGAACCAGTTGCACACCTGGAGAAGAAAGCGGGAAATGATTGTGAGAAAACCGCAGATCATTTATGATCTGATCTGCAGTAAAAACTGGGGGAAATCCCACCCATTACTAAAACTTGACAGGATTTCTGTCGGTTCAACCATCACAACCATTTTAAATCCACTTCTCCCAAAAAGCTTTTAAAGAGCTAATCTCTCACACCAATCATGGTCATCTCCCTGCTCTTTCCCCGCTCCTCCAGGCTAGTAGTAACTGGTTCAGAGGGGCTTGCAGCTCTACGTAAATGACTCTCTATTGTTCCCAGACAGCTGGGATGAAAAGAGGCTGGAGGGAGGGAAATTCCTGTCCCGCGTCTCTGCCAAACCCGCTGCACTGAGCCAGTGAGTTCACTCACGTTGCCTCATACACTTCCCCGCTGCAATGTCAAGCTGGTTTGGATGACCTTCAATTCGCTGTTGATGTGTCATGCTTTGTTTGTCATTCAGACAGGAAATTCTTTCCTCATGCTAACACTTGTCTGCACTCTTTCACTGGGATCTTTGAAGTCCACGCTCTTCCTGGCAGCGGGGTGGTGGTAAAGTAGCCCTATCCTCCCTGCTGCTTCTGTGTCTGTACCTGCAACGTGGAGAGCTGAGTCTGCTTGGAAAGGAGAGCCTTCTCCTGTTCAGACGGGTACGCGTTGTAGCGGTGCTCGTACAGCCAATCCCTCAGGATTTGAACAGACTCCTTAGGCAGGTTCCCGCGTCGTTTCCTTTTCCCACTGCTCCCGCCGCTGGACGACAGGTCCAGAGGGGCATCCACGCTTTCCTCCTCATCCGTTTCACTCCCGGACAGCATCATCAGACCTGCAGGAGAACAGGACAAAGAGGATCCATTAAAGCCTGTTGTCAATTCAGCCGCCTTTTTTTTTTTTTTTTGCCGCAGCCAAACACAGGGCTGTCTGGGAGGCAGCTGATGTGTCAGAGGCAAGCTGTCAAGTTCAGCCATGTGATTCATATAAGGAGTGAGGGAGGGTGTGAGGAGGAGGAAATAAGGAGGGAGGTGGAGGGAGGGAGGGAGGCAGAGGAGGAGGGGGGATGTGACAAAGGCTGGTCTGATGCTGTGTCAGTTATAAAACCTGGCAGGCTGGGAGCAGATCACCTTGGTTTTTGGAGAACAGAGACATTTCAGTTTGACATTTTTCTTTAATTCTTCCACCTAAAATCTATTTTCAAATTCTAATTTAAATCCTCTTGGTTGTATTTATACATATAAACCCAGAGAGTATAACATAGATGATTCTGGACACGTTTGTTTGTGTGGAACAACAGATTTCTGCGCGTAAAACAAGCACTTTTTTTGCAGCCTGAACTTGGACAGACAGACTTGTGGGAATAGACTAAGAAAGTTCCTAACAGGATGAGGTAATTACGCAGGCTGGAGCGAGCAGAAGGGGGAGGGGAGACCTGTTGCAAATCAGCGTCTCCAGACTAAACAAAAGAAGCCAGAGCTGCGAGCTTCTTTGTATGTTAACTCCACTCTCAAACTGCGCCCATCGAGCACCAAAGTCCTCCAGAAGCGACAGAGCTTCGCGCGACGAGCAGAAAAAGTGCGAAAAGCGCGCGCAGAGGCTGCGTTGGGAAGTTTAAAGCAACTTGTAAGAGGCTTTCCATTGTGTGCGCTGGACCACGAGGTCCACGAACAACAGCAACTTCCCACAATGAGGTCAGGAGGAACAGTGGCCCACTTTTGGATTTCGGTCCGACTCAAAGGTGCCTGGACGTCTTTCCGCACGTGGCAGACGTTTAAAAACACACAAGTTGATCGATTTGCGTGGGTTGTAATGTAACCAACTTTAATTGGTTCAATAGAGTCTTGTTAGGGACTTCAAATAAACTTTAAGTTGGGTTAAATACGCGTTGGCTGAGGAGAGGAAACGGCGCACGTCGACACAGTCGAATATAAGGAGGACAAAACTCGAATAAAAGAGGTTTTGGGGAGATGAAATGAGTGTTTAGCAGGTCCTGACACAGCGCCAGCACATGGCAGAAAAGCCCCCTGTCACGTCTGGAAGGAAACAATAGACTGCGTGCTTTCCTTACGAAGGAAACGGCTCTTTTAAACCGTCTCCCTGCCGACTATTTGACTTTGTTTCAGTCCAAAACATCCCACCTACCCCTTTTCGTCTTCATCTCCGTCCGAAAATGCGCGCAGAGGAAAATTCAGATGTGTGTTTTTCTTCTTCAGCGTGTATCCGAAAATCCCTTATTCATCAAAATGCGTCTCTCTTCCTTCGGTTTGAGGCTCTACGTCCTCCTTTTTGTCCCGGAGACTCGGTGAGGGGGTTACCTGAGATCTGCGCGTCCCCTCGGCTCAAAGCCCTTTTCCTCATTGACTGTGTTTGATCCTGAAACTGGGTGACAGCTATCTTTGACAGCTGCGTGACTCAACGCTCAGAGATCCTCCCACCGCGCGGCGCAGGGCAGAAAATCTGACATCAGCTTGTTCTACTGACATAAATGCGGATTCGTAAAGCTTTTACTGCGGCGGACTTTCTCCATCACACATCGACTATGCGTGGTTGAAGTTACGAAACACACATGGGCGCGTGGGTTATTGTTTTCAGGCGGAAATCGGAGGGAAAACAACAACAAGACGCATGTGCACGGAGCACTGCGGACCTCGTGGTTCTACCAGAGAAAATCACATTTAGGATAGATTTTTGAGACATTTTCTAATTTAATCACATGAATATCAGATTTGATCAAATTTCAACACACATTTCGTGTTATCTTGCAGTAAAACCGAATTTTAACCCCGTTTTTTAACCCAAAGAATGTGTTTTCTCACTCCGGCTGGATGTGAAGCGCTGTTTTGCACACTGATCTCACCCCAAAGCAGCTGGAATATTAGCGCACAAGTCATGGCCACCGTAAAAAACAACAGAACGGCGAAGGAAAACATCAATGCCTTCATTTGTATGCAGTGCACAACCTTGCGACAGCTGCTGGAGCGTCGTGCCTCTCTGCAGGCGTTTGTTCCAAACAAGCTTTCGGTTCCACAACTACAGAGAAATGTCGCCACTTAGCGGTTGTTTATGGTAAAACATTTCATTAAAACATTATGTCGTCGGACTCCCTCTGGTGGTCAAAACGCGAACGTGTAATTGTTGGAACAATGATAATGAAAATGTAAAAATATTTTTTTTGGGTTAATGGTAAAATAATGGGCACCATAAGCTCAGTATTTTAATATTTTTGTTCTCTTTTTTTTCCCTCAATGACAACAGATATTGTTGAATAATTTAATTAATTTCTCCATGTTGTGTAACCAATGTTTCCAGAATGTTCTTCCTGAAAAGATTGGATTACTTTTCAGCTGTGGGTTTAACTGACGCCAGTCGGATGTCTATTCCAAGCACGCAGATTGAGTTCCACAATCCACAAGCTCTGACAGTGTAAGTGTTTAAAAAAAGCTTCAGGAGCATATCTAAGCATTGACATGTCTGCCAATAATGTCCAATGGACATATTCACATGCACCAAATACTTTCAGCTCACAAACAAATTATGCTTTTACATGGTATTTTAAGGTTTGTTTGGATAAAAATTGACATTTTTATTGATATAAGAAAAAATACTTTTATTTTGCTTCTTTTAATGTATCAAAAGGTTGTGTTTTTCCATTCATAAGGCATCAATAATAAAAATTCATGAATTAAAATAAAAACAAATGACAAAAAAAATGTAAAACTTGTCTCAAAAAAGATAGATACAAAAAGACAGATACAAACAAGGCTTTTTAATTTAAAAATAGTTTTCTTTTTTTCTGTAACCCATTTTCAAATTAACTTGAGGTTCTGCGGGATTACAATTTTCCCTTATTAATGTTTTATTTAAAATGTTAAAAATAGATTTTTATTTTGTCATATAAAACTTTGCAAACCTATAAAACACCATTATTGTGAATTTTAGCTATAGATTTTTAATCATGAAAATGATTTTTGATGTTAAGTGTTAGGTAGCCAAATATACCATAACTTTGGGTTTAATTGAAAACGTTATAAGTACTAGGTTAGTAGTTAAGTTGGAATGTTAGAATCTGAAGGTTAAAAAATATACGAACTTAACTTTTTTCAAGTCTTTAGTTATTTATTTTTCTCCACTTACACAGTTAATAACATTTTCAACAACACGAGTTAGTCTGGACAATATAGGATGGTTAAGAAATGATTTTTTTTTTATTCCCGAAAACTCTTGTAACATTTTTATAATTTCTTTAACTTAAGATTTGTTTAAAATCATTCACAAAAATAGCATGAAATTAATAACAGCTATAAAAACAATCTACATAATATATTACAAAAATAATAATAAAAGTAAATGCAAATTAATAATTTGTGATTATAATCTGAGACAAATAAAATTAAAACATCCAAAAAACATTAAACGACGATGAGGGGTTTTATTTTGAAGTTTCCCAAACGGAACTGGTATTTTGTCCTCCGGGATTTGACGGGCTTTTACACTGAAGGGGTTTGGTTACAAACAGTGAAGCCTAAAATTAGGGAGGCACCCCAACAGCAGATGACGCCACACAGCTAAAGTGGACCTTGTCGTCGTCGTTGCGTGTCCCCGATAACAGGACTCGGGGCCATGGAAACGTTCCCCGCGAGTTTCCCGCTGTTGATGACTCCGGGGGTATTTTTAGCGCTCGTTGTCATCTTTTCGTAACTGCCCCGGCGGCGGTGTTCAGTATAAAGGACCGTTGGAAAATGCAGCTGTACAACAGCGCGCTCACACACTACCCGAAGTCGTCGCGGAAAGTTACAATAACTCTGTCTGCAGCCCCCGAGCGCCTGAACGGGACGCCGCGAACTTCCTCCGAGGTCGACTTTGCCCAACTTGACACAACTTCGTCAACTCACGCCGCTCCGCCCGCGGAGACTTCTGGAAACATGCCCGCCTTTTCGTGCTACGAGGCTGCTTCTACCAGGAGGCCGCTTTACTTCACCTCCACCGCCGAGATATTAATCCGCCGACCCGACGGAGTGCAAAGGCCGGTTCCCATTCACATCATCCGACAGCCCAAACCCCCCTCAGGCCGCCCCCACAAGCCCTGCAGTGACCCCGACCAGGAGACCATGGTGGACTGGACAAACCATCAGACTGAGGAGGCAGGCTGCACAGAACTGCCAGGAGGATCTGCTTTTAAGAGGAAGAAAACCACTCAATCCACAGTGGAATGTAAGGAGGAGGATTCTGGACCTTATAGGAGCAACGGATGGGCGTCATTCCATGAAGAGGAACTGGCCCCCTCAATGGTTGCCATGACGAAGAACTTCAGAACAGAGGATCTATTTGACATGAACAGTATGGAAAGTACACCACCATCAGGGCAGAACCAGACTCTGAAGCTCAGTGTCCTGCAGGAGTCGCCTCCGCAGGGGTCCCAGCAGAGAGACCACAAAGTCAGCCGGTACCTGGCTGAGGTGGAGAAGCAGAACAAGTACCTCCAGGAGAGGAACCAATACAGGTACCACATCATTCCAGATGGCAACTGCCTGTACAGAGCTGTGTGCAAAGCCACGTACGGGGACCAGACCAGGCACGGCGAGCTGCGGGAGCAGACGGTGCACCACATCGCCGACCACCTGGACGAGTTCAACCCCATCATCGAAGGCGACGTGGGAGAGTTCCTGATCAATGCGGCGCAGGACGGAGCCTGGGCCGGCTACCCGGAGCTCCTCGCCATGAGCCAGATGCTGAACGTCAACATCCACCTCACGACGGGCGGCAGCTCAGAGAGTCCCACCGTCTCCACCATGGTGCACTACCTCGGCGAGGAGGACGCCTCCAAACCAGCCATCTGGTTAAGCTGGCTCAGCAACGGCCACTACGATGTGGTCCTGGGCCGATGTCTTCCCAACCCAGAGTACGAAGACTGGTGCCGGCGCTCACAGATGCAGCGGAAACGAGACGAGGAGCTGGCAAAGTCCATGGCGGCCTCACTATCGAAGATGTACATAGAGCAGAATGGCTGCGTGTGAGGCCACAGTCTGTTCCTGATGGATGCTGTGGACTCTGCTTGGTTGCTTTAAATTATTATTCTTTTGTAAGTTTTCTAAGTTTGTCAGAAAAAAAGTGCAGTGCACATCGCAGACCATCTTTATTAGCACTTGTCAACTATTTTTCCATTTCTTTGTGTTTGTCTTTTTCCAAGTGGCACATAGCTGTATTATAGCTGCTCTCTTTTGCACAAAAGTCCTGTCAGACTCGTTTGGGAGAGTTGTATTTTGTGCTGCTTTCTTGTCATTTATTCCAAATGTTTGGATTGTTTTCTTTTTATTTTAAATGAAGTTTGTTGGGGAAAAAAACATGTTTTTATTTTATAAGATTGTTTTAACAGTTTTATTTGATTGTTTCCATAAAACTGTCATTCAGCATCGATGATCATGTCTTTTTAGTCGCACAACACTAATCTTATACAAACCCTCCCTTTAAAGTGCAGCATGGTGGGAAGAGATAAGAGATGCACGCTGCACTCTGATGCTTTGAAAGGTTAAAAGTTATGTTCTAGCTTGATTAGCTGGTGTCTTTTCTCAACTTGTGTAACATAGTTTCTTCAGAGCGGCAGGAGTTCAATAGAAATCTGCCTCTGAGTTGTGTGGCAGCATTTCCCATCATCCCTTTGTTTACACGCTCTCACAATAGCTTACAGTCCCAACCTATTATTTACCGATGCAACAAAAATGGCGAGCAATACTGGAGCTATCCGGCCTTACAGTTTGAGCCATATGCCTGCTCAGATGAAGAAAATGAAGACATACGTGGATCTCCTAATCTGCAAGTGAATCCATCAGATTGGACAACATATTTTCTACATCACAAACACGCTCTCTTTATAACAGAATTCTTTGTGTGTTCCTGATTTACAACAATAAAGAATAAAATTTATTCTAAAGAATAAAGAAATACTCAGAAATACCCATTTTAACTAAGTTTTTCTTTACAAATGTGCTCCCATCATCAAAAAAGGGCAAAAGAACATGTTAAAAAAACTGTTTTAATCAGAGTAGGTCTTTAAAATGGGAAAAAAAGTTTTAAAGACAAAATTTTCTGCAGAGTATTCAGTTACACTGTCACCCTGTTTATCCATGTTTTCCTAGATTCTTTGTTGCATTAAAGTAATGTACCATTCATTCAAAATGTGTTTTGTTTCCCTGTGGCAGATGACAACCTCACCGTGTTCCCATTCCATCCACTAGATGGCAGTGTAGGCTCCTCACATCTCACCACACAGATGTTTTTTATTTGATACAAATTAGGACGGAAATTAAAGGACTTCAAACTATAGGGATTAGAAAAATGCTAGACATCGTTACTTGGCGTTGAAAGAAGCCAAATAGATGATAAACACTTTTTCCTCTTGCAAAAATACTGAAACTAATCAAATGTGCAGCTCAAAGAACTAAATAAAGGACAACACGCGCACAAAAGATTACCAGTCTAAAAATAAAAAGAACCTCAATACAAATACAATTTAGTTTAAGAAAAAAAAACAGAGAACTAACTAAATGCAACCAACATGTTAAACCAAAAATAATTAAAGAGTTTGAGAACATTTTACAGGTAAAACAATATGTAATAAAACAATAAAAGTGCGCCAAAAGGCACGTGCAAGTGAACCAAGTGCCAATAGAACGGTATAAATAAATAAATACAATCATAAAAGATACGTTTTCTCTTCATCTCTGAACAGCGATGACGTCACTCTGCGGGCACTAATGCGGGGCAGAAAAGTTTTCATGTTTGTTGATGCGGGAAAGGAATAGTGGACGCCCCCTCTTCCCCAGCTCGATTCAGACCCGTTCAGAGCAGGGAGAAGAAGGCGTGCAGGTACAGCGGACCGTCACCGAGCGCACAGCTGGCACGCGCATCGGCGCGCGCGGACAGCCTTTCTTTATAAAAATATAAATCCACGGGTGCGCGCCGTTACGCATCTGAGCGGGGATCCCACGCGCAAAACGCAGCGGCACCTGAACGCATCCTCAAAAAGTTCTCGCATACTTGAAGAGGCTTTGACCTGCGGGGGGAAGAGCGGACATGTCGGGGCACCGGGTGCAGTTTGCGGACCTTCCTCCGACTGAGCACAAAGGGAGTCCAAAATTTCACAGTAAGAGATCATTTCTTTGGCTGCTTAATTTGGTTCAGATGATGAACTCTACGCGGATGAATAAGGGAAAATTCTCCCTTCTCAGGCCAGGGAAGGGAAACTTTTAAGAGCTTTATTTAGACTACAAGTCATTTTTAAACTCTACTTTAGCCTTAATTTGAAAAAAACGCAATTGATGCGTAATTTTAAAACTAGAGTTGAATTTTTATCTTATTTTCTGTCTAAAATGTTAGAAATAATACAGAATATTTTTCCCCATTACATGGCTCCTCTTAGCAGAGTATTTTTCTTTCTATGCGTGACTGTGCTGAGTCTCACCTCTGATCTCCTCCACTTGGAGATCAGTGCTGTGATGCCATTTGCCCCACTGTTATTATCTGAAGTGGCAGTTGCCCTTTTCACACTGCTGCTAACTTTCTTTTCTTTTGGCTCCTTAAGTGAGAGAAGCAGCTTCCTTTGAGCTCACCTTAAAGGGACTTTTTCCATTTCCTGCTTCTGTGTTTTTGGATCAATAAAATACAAAGATAAAGCATGTGGTTGTGTTGGCCCTGGAGGTGTGATCGTATCCGACTGGGCTGCTGTGTCTTCATTACAGCTCAAGAAAAATCCAAACTTATCTCCATGATGACAGGTTCGATTGGCAGAGCATGTAAATGAGGGCATGGTGGATAATTGCTAATTTGCTGCAAAGCCCTTTGGAAGCCCATCTTTACCTCCCTCCGGCTTCATGAAGTTCGTGGCTGAAGCCTTTCTGTTCGGTTGCAGGTTTTTTTTTTTGTGTGTGCAGTTTGGACAGTAACATGTGTGCAGACTGCAGGGGCAGAAGTGCTGATGGCAGTTGGAGCTCAGATTGTATGCAGGGAGTGTGGGGATGATGTGTAGAAGGGCACAACAGCAGCTTCAGCAGCAGCGAGCCACACATTCTGACTCAGCTAATCTGTTTTTCCTGCTGCATAGAAGCAAGCGACAGGGGTCAAGTTTCAGTCTTTTCCCTCTCGATCTTTGTGATGCACAAACCTGAGCAACATACTATTGCATTGTAGACTTGGAAGATGTTGCCAAAAAACACATTTTTTTCACTTGTTGTGAAATTGCAGATAAAAAAGCACCTCTGGCATGAAAGTAGGGCTGGGGTCTAACCACACTTCCTTCATTTACGCTGTGGCTGATAGTGATCTTTGTGCCACACTAAGGCAAGTCTGCAATGAGTAAGCTTGCCAAATCTTTGATTAAATCTGTACATTGATTAAAAATGTACGTTTAAGATTTACCCAAGATTGCAATTGAAGGCCAACATAATCTGTCCAACCTTGTTTGAACGGGCTAGGATTGTTTTTTGTATTTTATCGTTTTAAGCGAACCAAAAGGTTTAAAAAACAACCTTACCTGGCGCCAAACCCTGACGGGAATAATTTAAAAATTGTAAAGCAAAAACTAGCTACATTTGTTTGTCCTGTGACATACATGTTAATTAGCTTCTATACTAGACCACATTTCCTAACAAGAAATTTTCCAAATTTTTTTGGTGTTATTTTATGTATTTAATTTATATAACTGTTTCATATTTCGGTGGTGCTACTTCTTTTTACTTTCTTTTGGTTCAGTTTTACACATTGGTGTCCACCTGAAAATGACTCAATTATCTTGATTTTAAAGATCCACTAAAGGAAAATTGTGTTTTTTTTAATTTTAAACATGTTCTTTTGGCATTTTTTTTTTCAGATTTAGCACAGACAAATTACGCTTAAAATTGCATTTCTAGGTTTTTATTTATTCAAATTTTTGTGAATCTGCAGCAGATGAAAATATGCTGTTTGAAAAAGCTTGTAGTTGTCATTTAAAAGATATGCTGGGTTTGCTTGTAGACGACTAGATCCATCCACGTCTTGGTTTTCCTTGTCTGACATGGAAGCTGGATCTAAACTGTACCTTTGGATAGCTCCAATGTTGCAATTTTGCTTTTTTGCACTGGTACTGTTAGGTTGTGGGTGTGAGAGACTGTAAGCTAGCGGGAAAATGTGTAAACAGATGGATGATGGTAAATGAGGATGAGCTAACTCTGCCCCAACAGTTCTGCCTGTAACTGAGAGGTGAATTTCTAAAAAACTACTGCAAAAATGATGTACTAGAGGACACTGACTTTTTGATTGGGGTTAAAAATGACATAATCATAGTTAAAAGACAGAATCTCCACACTTCAGTTTAAGATTCAAGACTAATGGGAATGCTTTTAGAATAGCCCAAAAGATGATGGGAGTGGAACTTTAAGCAGATGAAGGTTCACTTGTTTGTGAGGCTTCGTGCTTGTTACACAAAGTGGACCATCTGAGAAAAGGAACTCTAGTTCTTCTTCTTCTAGGTGCCTTCAGAAAAACCCTGTTCGCTTTCACATAGGACTTTTGACAGTGAGGATACCAACTTGTAAAATCTCAATCAGTCACAATTGTCTGCTTGGGAATGGTATCTTTTAAAAGAAACCTTCAGCAGTAAGAAAAAAGCACATCCAATAAGAAAATACTTCTTGTTGATTGAGCAGTACTGACAATGATAATCCACAATCCATTGATCAAATATATCGAAACACCCTTGAGACTTTTTCAAACATTTATATTCATTTGGACTTCCTTGTTTTTATGTTGTGGGCTTTGTGGGATTTTTTTTCTTCCTCTTAATGTTTGTCACTTTTTCTCTTCATTTCCTCTCTAGTTTGCTGAAAAGTTCATCTAAAATGTAGCAAACCACAGCAGGATTCACCTGTAGGCAAATCCAGCCTATTTTAGTGTAGGTCGACCTTGTTTGACCCACACCAGCGTTTAAATGAGCATTCACACCTACTCAAACACAGCAGATTATCCAGGAAAAAGAACTGATCCAGACCAAACAGCCCTGGTTTCACCCTTTACAAACAAGTCAGTTAAGTGATACCATGTGGTGGAAAAAAATACCACCAGTTTTATGTCCACCAGAGATTTTTGTGTTTGATGCCAATCACAAACGTACGTGGTTGTACTTTTTGTTTGTCTACCTCACCAATTTCACACTTATTGTTCTGACTTACTTTACCGTTCCCCATCATTACAAAAAGAACTACACTCACATTTTCCAAACTAATGTGGTTTTGATGATTCTCTACATAGATTTTGAAGGAGTCATTGCAAATGTTCTTAACTACTCAAAGTTCTTGGTTGGCTGATTGCCTTTATTTTGGCATTATGGCTTATGAAAATGATTATGTTGTCATGATTTATTTGATCAGGATTATCATTTCTCCTTTGTCGAATAGTGATCACGGAGGATTTTCTTCCTAATTTCACCAAAGTTTTGTCTTTCATTGTGTCTTGGCCAGCTGCAGTCTGAGCCATGGTGTCCATCATCTCAAATTACCAATGATATTTACAGATTATGTCAACAGCTTGCAGACAGAGATAAGCAGCCTTATTTGCAGGGTTGTTGTCTCCATACGGGAAAGAAGTCACAGGAGCCTTTTGAGATGCTAATCAGTTAACCTGCTGACAAGTTCCAGAAAAAAGAAAATGTTTTCCTCAACTTTGCTTTTCAATAATTTAATTACTTCCATGCAAGATATGAAAAAATAAGGATTTTTTAATCAATGTGCAATTGATAAACATAGTTGCATGTTATTATATCCTCAGTCTCTGTGCAAATGGGACAAGCTTGCCAGCTGCTGTGCTGTAATCACAAATGCAGATAGAGCTTTTTCACCAGCCGAGGAATGCATTTGGTGGCTGCGCCAGCGTCACTCTGGGGGGATCCTTCCCCTGCTGCTTATGACTCTCTGTGAAAACATGTCAGATTGTCACGAAGGTAAGGATTATCCATATCTCCCATAGATAGTTCAGTCTCTGTCATTAACATCATCTTTTTTTTTGTCAGTTGCTCCTGACTCGAGTGAAGGATGCTAATGTCTGCTTGGCTGATTGAGCGAATCCCTTAGGAAATAGCTTTGCTCTTTATTCTAAACAGCTGTTCTTACAGTGGATTAAAACTAAGTCTCTGAGAGAATAGAGCAAAATATTAATTTTGATATCCTTAAGAGTAATGTGCCATTAGGTATTTTATTTTTCCCTCTTTACATAAGGGAGAAACTTTTACATTTTTGTTACCAACTAACGTATCCATTTTGAAAAAAAAAAAAGGAAAAAAATTAAGATTTTGGAAAAAATAAAAGCCCTAAACTTGATTGGAGCTTTAGATGAGCCTAATATTCAGTGGAATAATTATTCATGATGTATTTCTATCTGATCTCCCACTTTCCCTAATTTTCCCAATTCCTACTGACCTTTTCACGGCTCTTCTGTCATGTTATTTCACTTTACCCACCTCCAGTGTTGCCGTTTTTGGAAAGTGAAAGTGCTCTGCTTTCACTTTTTTTAAATTGACCTATCAGCTGAGGGCAAAAACAAAGAAGGGATCATTGCATAATGCTTCTGACCCGTGACATTTTGGTTTATAGTTGAACACGAGGAAGTATTGTCAGCGTAAAGGTCATTCTTGAGAAATGCAGTTTAGTAGCTCTTAATGTAAAGACCCTGAAAAGGGAAAAAAATAAGGTTACTTTGAAACACAAAGAAGTCGTCAGGTTTAGGCTTCACTTCTGCTTAAGTCAATTCCATCTGTTTTTCTATGGCAGAAACAGATGCCATTAGTGACAATTACAATTACAATGCAAAGAATATGGGTTAAAGTCTCAATCTGAACATCTTTCGGATCTACTTTAAAAGCGTTCCCAGTGGTCTTTTGATTATTATTACGCCGTTTTTAGCAAAAAAAAAAAAACTGTGTTGTTTTCTTGGACATAATTCCTGCAGAGCAGCAGGAGTTCATTAGAAATTTGCCCCTGAGTTGTGAGCGGGACTGTTGGCACAGAGTAAGCCCACCCCCATATCCCATCATCCATCTGCTTACACACTCTCCCGCTAGCTTACAGTCCCTTACAATCCCAATTTAACATCACTGGTGCAACAAAAATGGCAAGTAATACTTAAGCTGTCCAGCCGTACAGTTACAGTCAGGACCATAAATATTTGAACAGAGACACATTCTTTCTAATTTTGTTTCTGTACATTACCAGTGACTTTTAAATAAAACAACTCAGATGCTATTGAAGTGCAGACTTTCAGCTTTTATTCCATGGGTTGAACAAAAAGATTGCATAAAAATGTGAAAAATTAAAGCATTTTTTTAAACACAATCCCTTCATTTCATGGGCTCATAAGTAATTGGACAATTGACTTCCATGCTATTGCATGGGTAGGTGTGGGCAATTCCCTTGTTATGTCATTATGAGTGAAGCAGATAAAAGGCCTGGAGTTGATTAGAGGACTCGTGCTTGCATTTAGAAGATTTTGCTGTGAACAGACAACATGCCGTCAAAGGAGCTCTCCATGCAGGTGAAAGGAGCCATCATTAAGCTGATAAAACAGAAAAAAAAACATGCGAGAAATTGCTACAGTATTAGGAGTGGAAAAATCAACAGTGTGGTACATCCTGAGAAAGAAAGAAAGCACTGGTGAACTCAGCAACCCAAAAGACCTGGACGTCCACGGAAGACAACAGTGGTGGATGATTGCAGAATCATTTCCATGGTGAAGAGGAACCTGTTCACAGCAGCCAACCAAGTGAACAACACTCTCCAGGAGGTTAGGCCTATCAATATCCAAGTCTACCATAAAAAGAAGACTGCATGAAAGTAGATACAAAGGCTACAGTGCAAGATGCAAGCCACTCATAAGCCTCAAGAATAGGAAGGCTAGATTGGACTTTGCTACAAAGCATCTAAAAAAGCCAGCACAGTTCTGGACAGATGAAACCAAAATCCTCCTCTACCAGAATGATGGCAAGAGAAAAGTATGGAGAAGGCATGGAGAAGCTCATGATCCAAAGCACACTACATCATCAGTAAAACACTGTGGAAGCAGTGTGATGGTCTGGGCGTGCATGGCTGCTAGTGGCACTGGGACACTAGTGTTTATTGATAACGTGACACAGGACAGAAGCAGCCCAATGAAATTCCGAGGTGTTCAGAGACATACTGTCTGCACACATCCAGGTAAATGCAGCCAAACTGATTGGGCGGCGTTTCATAACACAGATGGACAACGACCCAAAACATACAGCCAAAGCAACTCAGGAGTTTATTAAAGCAAAGAAGTGGAATATTCTTGAATGGCCAAGTCAGTCACCTGATCTTAACCCAAGTGAGCAGCATTTCACTTGTTGAGGACTAAACTTCAGACAGAAAGGCCAAAAATTTCCTTGGAGTCGGTCTTTAAAGGGGAACTCTACCCACTCCTCAGAATACATGGATTTACTCTGCCTTCTTTTACCGTATATATATTTATGTTCCCAAAATAATCTAAGAAGCATCTAAGGCTTGATCTGAAATCACAAAGATAGAAACATACTACATTGAAACCGTGAGACCAATGGGTGGCTGTGGCTCTCCACACAGTTATGATTCATCCATCACAGGAAGTGCTTTTGAAATATCTGCAGTTCTCCACAAAAGGTGTTACAAGGTTGTCTTCCTTGGAGTTGAGAAACAAGCTATGATTACATCCCCTGCATCTCTTCCACTAATGCTGCGTGAAATGTGACTGTTTAAAAAAAAAATCATTTTCAAAGGAGAATCAGAATCACTTTATTTGCCAAGTACAGCGCATGTACAGGGAATTTGACTTCGGTTACTTGTGCTCTCGTGCAAACTAGCAAGGTAGAAGGATAAATAATAAACGGATAAATAATATAAAAGAAGGTAAGTGTAAGCCCAACTCAAGTAACAGGGAAATAAAACAAGATTCAAACATGGATGAGTTAAAAGTCACAGTCCGTTCTTTCATGTTCAAAGGAGATCATCTCCTAAGGTTGACATCTAATAGATAGGAAACAAGCAGTGAGCAAGGCTGTATGCTAATGCATTGTTTTGTAGTGGTGTCTGTGGTGGCACCGGATCATTGAGTTGGGCTTATGTTTACATCCACATGCCACCCTGACAACAACAAGGCTTTTTTTTCACAAACAGTGATTTTAAAGACTCCAGAAATCAATGCAAAGATCTGGGTCACTGCACTTGGTGTCAGCCTGGACAAACACGTGGAGATGGACATTTCTGTAGAAACACAAAACAGATAGATAGACAGAGTACTTTATTAATCCCCAGGGAACTTTCTAAAAAAAAAAAGTTTGTAAAAAACCCAAAGTGGTAAGAAAATAAACTGCCAGTACCTCCAATTTGATACAGATCAGATATAAATGTTTTTCTAAAACAGAAAACCCAATTTAAGAAAAACACAACTGCAAAACCAGGGATGCATTCAAATGCAACCGAGAACAGTTTTTTTTCCCCACAAGACAAAAAAAAATCACCCTTTTTTTTTTATTATTTTTTATGTTTCAGTTACAAGTTTAGATAATGTTTTTTGTTTTAGCTTTATCTGTTTATTTCTTGGGTTATTTAAAATAAAATGTTTTCATGATTGCTTTAAACCTGAACATCAGTCCTTGTTTAGTGATGTCCAGTTCATCAGGTAAACGGGTACATTTGAGGTTCAAAGCAATCAGAGTAAAGCCTTAGTCACCACTGCCCTTAAGGGTGGATACCAGCTGTCTTTGGGTAAAAAATAGGTACCTATACGGGGCACGTAGGTGACCTGAAGGAAATATCAAAGTCGTAGACCGCTCTGTGAGCCTGTAGAGCAAAAATATTAATGTACATTTATTTCTACAGGGATACTGTGGGCAACAGGTTGTAGTGAACACTTATAACACCCAAGGGTAAATAAGGGTGAAGTGAACCCTGCGGACTGTGCCAGGGACATGTTAGTGCTGCTCAGGTAATAAATGCACACTCCTTATGTGCAGCCTGACTGGTAGAAATGAGGAAATGAAACAAAGAGAGTGTAGTTTGTATGGATGTCCTATGGGGACTTATGTAAACCTTGCGTATCATTCTGTGCGTGCAGCATTTGCCCTCAGTAAGGGGCTAGCACTCACACCTTACAACTGACTAGAGTCAATAGTAAGGTACGACAGCATCACCCGTACATTATAAGTGCCTCTAACTCACATTGTTCTTACAGATACGTCACGATACACTTACCACATGCATGTCAATGGTACGTTCCATATTTATGGCTTCCCTTGAGTTGGGTGTTAGAGCGTCATCTGCAAGCGCTCCTTTTTAAGATGCGGCCGCTCCTCTACGACCCTCTACGGGCCCGGACAACCCAAAAACCTGCAGGATGTGACTAAGGCTTAAAGTGCATCAGCAGATATTGCCCCAGAGCCAAAGCAATGTGTGTGAACACAGCTCTACCCTGCAGCATCTCTTCACCTCAGTCATCCCATGATGCTTCAGTTGCTTTTTCGTCTTCTTTGTAAAAAAAACTGTACAGACCTTAGTTAAATTTTGGACTTCATCGCGCAGTTCGTGCAAATCAGGGAACACATTTCAAGACATCTGATGACAACAGGAGGCAAAGGCTTGACAAACACACGTCTGAACAGATTTTCCGAGTCAAACTCTGTTTTTGATAAGACGCTCCTGTTCACATATCAATTACATGGCTTGGCTATAAAAAAGCCACCCGACACCACTCATTCGAAATTCCAAACATTTTGTTTCTGCATTTAATTTGATAACTGAGCAGTAGAGAGAGGGGGGGGGGGTCTACTTGCAGTCAATAACCGCAGGGCGCTCCTGTCAGTGTGATGAATGGAAGGTTTAGAGTGAGGATATAAGTGGGTGTGTGTGGAATGGGACAGGACGCCACTGATTGGGTGCGGTCAGAATGGGAGACGGTGGGAGGAAAACATGCGTTCAGAAAAATGCTGAGAAAAACTTCCGCGTGTATACATGAACAACACCCTGACTTGCAGAAGTTCCCTCATCAGCAAGTTTATTCACGTTCCTTATATTAAAAAAATTAATTAAAAAAAATTGCTGTGTTGCTAACCCAAAAGTTCCTCTTCCTGTCAATTCTATGGTCAATTTGGGCTAATCCATTTTTTTCAGATTTTTTTTTAAAATTAAACTATTTTGATTTGTTTTAACCCACATTTAAACAAATTTTATTGAAATTTTAAGAGCTATTTAATTTTTTGTCCTAAAGATTTCTTTTCTTTCTTTCGTCAAACTGTAATGAAGAGGGAAGGAATTCTGTCCACGGAGTTTGACCATCCTGACAAATCTGGACTTATGATCCAATTCCTCACCTCCTCCCCCCCTTGACACACCTTTAACTCTAGATCAGAGCTGCCACAGGTGCTCTGGCAGAAGAAACAAATAAATATGATGAACAGCCTTCCTGTCGGTGCATGTGAAGCTGAACTCTGCAGCGATGCAGACCCGGCTGTCAGGAGATGCAGCAGAGGCCAGCAGTTGTGTAAGAGATTTAATGCGTGTGGGGCTGGGCGTCTAAAGAGGGGAGGGCTGCAATCAGCAGACCTTTTGGCAAGGCTCACCAGGAGTTTTTGTGTTTGTTGGTTTTGCTTCCAAAGTCTGCAGCACATGATCATACAAAAGGAATTCCTTTTAAAATATGAGTTTAAAAATAATAGTTTTTTTTTTTTTGTCGTTTTGTTATTTCCTTCAGAACATTGCATTTCTTGGAACTCTGCCTCTGTTTTCAAGAGCCTTGTTATCTTTCATTGAGAAATACATCTTACAAATCATCCCTTTATATACTTTTTGGCAATTGTAGCAGCTATCCAGTCAGCTTGTAACCACTAGATGAACACCAATTTTGATTTATTTATTTATTTTACAATACTGACCCTTGGGGATGTACTTGTTTGTGTCTGTCAACGAAACGGTGTCTGTTCTCTGAGTCAGTCCAGCTGCAGCCTTTGGACCTTTGGGATGGAATGTGTAATTATCCTTTCCAGTGTGACACAGAGTCATGTCAGGAGTCTTGTGTATGTGGTAATCGGTTTCTCCCCTTCTGCTATTTGCTTTCATGAATAATAGGACGATTTAAAAGAAAAGCTTTGTTTATTAATAAGTAAAAGCCCGCACTCTGTTCCCAAAGATAAAGAAAATGTGGAAGCACCAAATATTGCAATAAGAGACTGCATATATTAAATGACTCATGTTTTTTAAAATCCGACTTAACATTAAAATTTAAACTTATGTTCTGCTTCCTAATTTTTTTAAATGTTTATTGCTTTATTTAAAAAAAAACTTTCACTTTACTTTGTCCTCTCTCCATCGTCCAGTTGGGCTTAATAGACTCCAGTTATGAAAGCCAGCCCTGTTTATATTTCTTTTTCCCTCTATCAGAACCCCATAAGTGATCAGATTATCTAGCCAGTGTAGCATTCACATTTAAGACATTATCTTTTTTAAGAACTTGTGTCCTTCTGACTACCAGAGCAAAGCAAATTTGTCCAGTCAAAATGTTTTAAATCCATCAAAAACTACAAGTCCCAGAGCCCCACCCTTTTGAATTTCACATAGATAAAAAGCCCCAAATGTCCTCTGTGATACCAAAAGGACTTAAGTCAGTAGTATGCAGTGGCTGAGAGATATTCTGGTTTAGAAATGTACTCCACAGAGGACATGTTTGTAGTGCTGGTAGTCAGCAAGACGACTTGCTCAAGTTGAACTGTGTATTCAACAATTTCTGGGGGTATTCGTATTTGCATTTGCATCAGATATGTATTTTTATATTTTTTATTTTTTATTATTTGTTACAACACAGTCAGATTCCATGAATGGTATTAAATGGGATGTGCGATGGCGAAACTTTGTTCTGACACAGTTCCCAAGTCAAACAATGTCTTGTGGTTTCATGAGAGGAGTAGTGTTGTCAAAAGCAGAAAAGGTCAGTCTACTGCTTTTGTACAGTTTGATTGTTTTGAAGAGAAGCTGGTGAATGCAGCAGGGGGTCATATGAAACCTCCTCCAAAAATGACAGTACTAATAAAACATCCAATCATTTTAGGAGACAAATTGCCCAGATATTGCCTGCTCAGGTAAATGTCTATGTTGCATTTTGGCTCTGTTGTGGTTACTGTTGCTTCACACAGTGGTTATAACAAGTGATGTCAGCAGCAGCAGAAGAAACACTCTGCTCCGCGTCTTGGATTGCGTTCATGCGGGTGAGGCGTGTCTAACAGACTAGGAACCAGCCTTTACAAGTTCCATGGCCTCATTTGCCATTTTGATTAAGTGCTTTTAGTAAATTTAGTTCAACAAAAATACAATAGATTGTGAATAGAGTTGTTGCCACATTCCATGTCATCATCTGCATCTGTGCTGTTCAGAAAAATCTCACAAAAACATAAATAGGAAAATTCCTGTTACTAAAACAATTAAAAGCTCCAAAAATGATCTTAACTTTGATCTTTTTTTGGCAAAGTTGACAAATGATGGGACCCTTTCTTGCAGCCGGAAGCAGAACATATTTATACTTGATATGCAATTTGCCAATCCAGTCTCAAAATGTTTTTTAAATTGTTTGGCTGCCATGTATTTTTAAAATTAAGTTGCCTTGTAATTATGTGCAGTTAATTTCAGTTTAGTGCACTTTCTGGATTCCGTCTTTTGGCTTCTTCCCGTTCAGGGAAATGCCGTCGTAATGAGCTTTGAGAGTGCATCTTCTGCAGAAATTTAGTTATTGTAAAGTCACGCCTTTTTATTAGATGTAGAATAAAACAACTGTACACCATGGTTAACTGGTGGGAAAAGATTAAAAATATGATGTAAAAATACACAAAGTTAATGGAAAAATGAGTTAACCGGCTAGAAAAAGTGAATTAATCTAATTGCATTTGATTTTCTACCGTGTCACAGTAGTTTTGTATTAGAGCAATAAGTTTACTACTTATAATGGAATTTGGAGGTTTGTAGGTATTTTTTTTATTTTTTTTTTTTTAGGAAATATTTACACGCAGATGTTTCTTTACTTACCTGCAGATGCTCATTTTCATTTTCTTGTACATTTTTTTTTTTGCCATCAGAGGCTTTTTAACTGTGGAGTTACAAGGTGACAAAAAGCAGGCATCAACTTTCCTTTGACCTTCAGGACCTTCAAGTCCCCCAACCCCTGAGTCACCCGAGCCCCCTGCTCCTGCCGCCGAACTTGACACTGAGTGGCGCCCATTTTAATATCATAAGGGATCCTCTCTGATGGAGGTTTGGGGTTAGTCTTTGATCTTCCTTGCGCTTGGTAATGAGGATCAGACTTTGGAGGTTTTGGCCAAAGCCGTCCCACCCCTCCCTGTTCCACTTAGAGCAGTGGGGCAGCAGATATTTAAGAGCAAGCTCGACCTCCAGAGAGGCTTTATTTTTCTTTCTTCCCTTCTCTGTCTCCTTCCATCTACACATTCACTTTGCTCTCTCTGTCCTATCTCCTCGCCTTTCTTTAATCAGTTCCTCAGCACCAAGATTGCTTCAGAATCCTAGACCGGTTTCATCATTTCATTAAGGATGCCTCGGTGCAGATGAACCGGACTTCTGAGACCCGATAAGCACCTTTGGAGGAGCTGGTGTTGCAGCACAGGCTGCGACCAGGCTCGGTATCATCTGGAAGGCAACATGAAAACATGTGTGTACACAAACCGACGGTGAGGCAAAGGGTCAGAGCAGAAACCAGACGGCCGCTGACTGATTGACCTTTGACCCGAGCTTTAAAAATAAAGTCCGATCAAAACCATGTGTGTGCCAGAGCTTAAACCACACTTCCCTTAAAGGTAAAGGCGCCTTCCTTCTGTGGAACTAAGAGAGCTTTTATTTTGTTAAATTTGGGTGGTGTCTGGAGATTCTTGTCAAGTGGAATCTTGTAAATGTTTAGATCACTGTTGAATGATCACAGAGCTTTTTTTTACCCTCCAGCTTGTAGAAGGATGAGTAGATTGATGTCACATGTTGCAGCATGAAAATAAGCAAATCTTGCATTACATTTAGACCCAGCTTTTGTTCCTGTACCTACGATTTATCACAATTATCTTTGAGGGCTATTTCTGGGCAGGAGAATGGGCAGTTAATTTAGATTATTGCCATATTTGGAGGCAGTAAAGCTCAAAGCCATTATTCCTGTAGGATTTCAACCATTAAGAGGGAGGAAGCTAAAGAGCTTGTATCTTTTCTTTTCATAACAGACGCTTACCACAGGTTTTGATATTTCACATGACTGCCTTTCCTCCCTCATTTATTCGTTATGCCATTAGAGTCATATTACCCAAGATTTTTCTTTTATAGCACCATCCACGTTTTATTTTTAGACCGTCAGTGTTTTCCTCCTCCCTGTTTCTGTCTGTTTCAATTCAGATGCTTATCTTTTATCCCATGTTTGCCAACAAGGAGAGCATGCTGTTGGTTCAGCACATCTGGCTGCTGACTGCGGCTTCGTGTGGTCGTGCGGGAACGCGTACATGTTGACGCGTCTGCCCACATGCATTACGGTGCACTGATGGAGCTTCATATTTATGGAGGAGTCAACAGCAGCCTACGCTGCTAAATTTACTCTAACTTTAATGTCAGATTTTTGAATTTATTTTTGTAGCCTTTTTGCTGTTATTAAAATCAAAATCAAAAATGTGTAAATAATTTGACTACAATGAGACACATTAGTGTCTTGCTAAAATATTTTTACATATTCTACAGGTTCAGATACAAACAGGAAAGATAGAAAAACATACATTTGTCAGTTTAGATTTTTTTTTTTAACCACAGATTTGGTTAATCCACACACTGGTGCACCTAACTACGACTCTTCCACTTCCATGCTTCACTGTAGTGACAATGCATTAACTTTGATAGTTTTATTTCAGCATTTCAGTTGCATCTCAAACATGTCAGATTATTTTGAAAAGAAAAATGACCTTGGGTGAACCTAACTAGATAATCTAACCCAATATTTAACCAGTTTTTTCACATTCTCCTACAATCTGATACTTTTGGTTATAAGCAAACAGTTTTTCATGGGCTCATCAGATCCACTCACATAACTTTCTATATTTTCTTCAGACCAGGTAAGGCATATAATCATCTTTTAAGAAAGATTTTTTAAAATTGCTTAAATTGTATGGCTTCAATCTTTCCTTACAAATTCAGTATTGATAAATCAAATCCTTAAATGTACAAGTTTCTACATGTTTCTCCAATAGTTTTTTATGTCGGAATTAATATTTTGGTTTAAAAATTTAAGTTTTGTTCGGTTTGTAATCATGGTAATCTGTCAAATTTTTTCATAAATAAAAAAAAATCACTTTAGAATAGAAATGTAAAAAATGAAAATATTTGATCAAATTGAATAAAACCACGAACCTGTGAGTCACAATAAAGCCAATTCAGTTTTTTTGTAGTGCTATCCACCTATCCTGATTAATACAGATCCAAGACCAAATTTGTTGAAAAGTAGGCCGTTCAATGCAAAATTATATTGATACATGTTAGAACATTCAAAGTAAGCTTAGTTAAAGTTGGCTTCTAGCTAAAAAACTCCCGATTCTTCTTAAACTTATGAGTAATGTGGCATCATACAGTCACTTGAAGTTAGGGAATGGAGTAATGCATCCTGTAATATTGCATAAGGTGGTATTCCCTTGTTTTTTATGGAAGCGGTTCTGTAGTATAATTAAAAATAAAAGTCAAAACCAGAAATGCTCAAAATTAAAATGAAAAAGCAATCCACCAAAATGCTTTTTCATTTTCTTCTTCAACACCGCTTATTCTGTCACTTGATTAAAATGATAATGAAAATGGTATTTGACATTTCATTTTCAAAAGGTTCTCTGGTAAATATGTAGCAAAATTCATTTAGAAATGTCTAATTTTAACAATTAAAATGGATTAACAGAAATGCTTTTTCATTTTCAAAATGTAGCTGCATCAAATGACTCAAAATTAATATGAAAAATCAATCCACCAAAATGCTTTTTTTTTTTCTACTTCAACACCCCTTATTCGGTGTCATAATTAAAATGAAAATGCAAAGATGGGATTGCATTTTCATTTTCACATCCACCCTGCGAAAACTGTCGCATAATTCAATCCGAGTTGGCTTTCCAGAGGGGAGGCAGGGCGAGGACGTCGGTGCTATCTCCGTGTGTCCGGCTGCTAAGAGACACAGACATGCTAGGAACATTGGAGCTTTTGCGTTAGCGGCAGAGGAGAGGGCTTTGTGATGGTTGTGAACTTCTGATGATTGTACACAGCTTCTCAGGACTACGTAGCAGCATTTCCACCTTCCGCGTTCCTCCTTCGGACGCACCGCGGTTCGTCGAAACTTTCCCCGGGACTAGCTTTGTCTTCGGACTGGCAGCCGGATCGCCGAAGGCGGAAGTGCTGCTACGCAGATCTGAAAAACTCTAAATCATCACATGAATATGTGTTTCCAGTGGTGTCCAGACAGAATTCAGGCTTCCATGGTTGCATTAATTTCTGATAATGCACACTTTGAAGGCCATTATCCCGCTTACACCATGGTCACTTACAAAATAAATACTCAGCTTTTAGTCCTTTATTCTTGTTATTTGTTCGGTTTAGATCGCTTTTTTCACAAAAAGCGGACTCTTTGTTTCGTGATGCTGTGCATTGTCAGCTCAAAGCACATTACAATGCTTTGACTTCAGCGGCAAAGGAAATTCATGATGGGTTAAATAAAGCATTAGCTCAGAAAGAAAGTTCACCTCTTACCACTTGTTTTTGTCCAGATGATGAAGCAAAAGTTTGTTTTAAAGAAGCCAGCGTAGTGATATAAAACATTTCAGCTATGTGACCAGAGCTTCTTTTTTAGGTGTGCATTATCACTGTAGATTATCATTTTTTAATCCACACCCAGCAGCCAATCAGAATCGAGTATTCACCCGGACCATGGTATCAGTCCAATAAAATGCTAACAGTTTTTTAAATCTTTTTTTTCTTCGACTTTACAATTTGCTTTATTATTTTATCTTTAAAACTATTTTTGTGGCAATGCTTGCATCTTTTTAGTACAACCCCAGCTTCTTTTTCTTACAGATACATTTTAAAATGATGTCACTATAAACCTGTTACTGTACAAAAAAGTACATTCCGAGTGGTAACTTTTGTCATCCTTTTGCTGCAAACAACACAAAAATTGAGATCAAACAGTTTTTTATATTTTACAACAAAAACCTAACGTGTAGAGACAAACTACAAATTCAAATTACTCCACAAAGAAAGCATAGACAAGGTCAAAGCAATGTGAAAAATGTCTGAAAAATAGGCTAAGCTACTCTCAACTATAAACAAAGTTTCATGGAGATTCCAAGGGGTATTACAATCATATTTCATAACTTTTGTTATGTTTTATTTTAAACCAAAATTGTCAAAGCAAATGACTTTTTTTGCTCAATCAGGACGAAAAGGAAGCATAAAGAAAACTGAGGCGCTTGACTGGACCGACCATCAAATTTTATTAGACACCTTAATTTCTTAACCTCACCATTAAAAAAGAAAAATTGTGATCAGTGTCCACACATTCATGTATTTTATTGCCCGAATAGATTGCTCATTGGCTTTCATTGGTTTTAGTCTGCTCCTTGGTCCAGTGAATAAGCACTGTCTATTCACACTGTTCCTGAACCGCACCCGGGAAACATTTGCAGGCAATATTTTTGTGGGTCAAATTCTGTAAGTCTGGTCCAGATTTCAGACGAGCTTTCACACCTGCTAAATCAAGTGTGCTATGAGAAAAAGGTACTAAAAAGGCCCCTTTTTTTTTAAACCTCCCAAGCAGTCCAATTTGCCCCATGCAACTCATTATTTCTTACTTCCAATGTGATGTAAATACCTGATCAATTTTAGCAGAGGAGCAAAATTTTTGCCTGTTAAAAGTGCAAAATCGCATCGCTCATGATCAGATTTTTTAAAAGCTGCCAAACTGATTTAGTGACTCAAGCCACAAAAAACAGAAACGTCTAACGAAAATCTACTTTTTGGCAGGCATGTTTACTCATGCAGACATGCAGACACACAGATTATTCACAATCCCCCAGAGTGCACTTAAACAAATGGTATTTTCACGTGTGAAAGGTCACAAATGAAAAAACTGTTGGGAGCATAAATTTAGGTCCATGTGTGTCAGTGCTGGCGCACAGGGAAACATCATTTGTGTGAAATATTACTAAATAACTGTTGAGGAGCTGATGCTCAGTCAAACGCTGCATCTATATATTCTGCATATGTCCCCCAGGGTGGAGCTTTTACAGCATTTTGGAGACATTCCTTTGTGTTTTGATAAAACTTTGTGTTGATGAGGTCAGGTCAATGCAAGATTGGAAAAAGAAAGACAAAAAAGCATTATGGGTAAAAAAAACACATGAAAGATTTTTCAGATTATGATTATTTAATGTTGATTATTTAATAATGCATGTGTTTGTGCATATTATATGCTATTTGTATTTCCAATATGTTTCTCAGCGCAAGCTGGGTTATTTCTTTTGTCTGATGGGTTTTTGGACAGCTGGATGATTCTTTCTCATGATGTATGATCCACTAAAAGGCCACTTTTGCAATTTGAGCTGTTTACATGACACTAAGGAAAAGATTCCTCAGGTCCTGGTCCTGAGAATCTTCTTACCTCTTTTTTTGTTGGCTATGTCCGAATTCACTCCCTCAAACTCCAGTGCCAGAGGAATTTTCCAGGAGTCACTGCAAACAATCTGTGTTCATCGATGCTCACTAAATTGATGAATATAGATTACATTGCTTTTGAGCAATTTGTCATTTGTAAAAAATGTGTTTCACTTTATTTTTTTTCATCATCAGAATACAGTAGATTCACAAAAGTTCTTCATCAAATGTTGATATTTATTGGGTTTTTACTTCAGCTAATGGGTGATGTCATATTTAGTGTTTAAAACAAAAAGTAGGAAGCATGTGATAGATAGATAGTCCCCCTAGATAGTCTTTTAGGAGTTGAAGTCCCCATTCCAATTATCTTCAGATTTATTGTAAAAGCATTCCCAGTGGTCTTTTAATTAGGATTATGCCATTTTTAGCTCAAATAAAAAAAACGGTCATTTTCTAAGTTATAGTTTCTGCAGAGCAGCAGTACTTAATCAAAAACTCACCTCTGAGTTGTTGTTGGTGGTACTGTTGGTGAGGAGTAAGCCCACCCCTGCTTCGCGACATCCTTCTGTTTACACTCTCACCCACTAATTTACGACCCCTCAAATCCACAACCTAACATTACCGGTGCAACAAAAATGGCGAGCAATATCGGAGCTATTCAACCATACAGTTTAGAGCCAGATTCCAGCTCAGATGAGGAAAATAAAGACGTATGTGGATCTATTTGTCTGCAAGTGGATGCATCAGAATGGAGCGGAGCAGGGAGTTTGTGGCCTGCCGATTGGAGCACTTGTGTCACTTCTAAGAGCTTTTTCCATCAGCATTTATTTCGTCTGCTTCTGATTTACAACAATTTCAATAAAGAGAGAAAAACTCAGAAATGAAATTTAAGCGTAATTTTCCTCCATCATCAGAAAAAAGCCACAAGAACATGTAAAAAACACCAAAATTATTCCTGGGTCTTTAAGGAATAGTGTAAAAATTCAGACTTGGCGTTTGTTTTCTGTTACCAAATTTTTCTTTTTACAAACTCCTTTTTGTCCTATGACTGTTTAGTATTTGTCATAAGAAATGCAGCACCTTACTCCCTGATGGCCTTTTGTCTATTTTGTTTCTGTTCAGCCATTGAACCAAAAATCAATAAGCAACAACAGCAACAAAAGACACAGACTTCTTTTTTGTTTGAAAATGCAGCACATTTCCTTTTTCCCACTTCAGGCAGAAGCATTCATTGTCCCTCCAACAGCAGACCTAACAGTTATCTAGATACGGAGCTAAACTCTCCTAAAATGTTAAGACGCAACGGCTGTAAGATTAATGCAGAGCTTCTGCTTCAGACCTTCAGAAGATTTCCAAACTTTGCATGTTTTCTAGCAAATCAGTGCTCAAATGTCATGCCCTTTCAGGCTGAGAATGACTCAGTTGACCACAGGGGGGCCCCAGAGACAGAAAAGGAAATCCTCAGATGCAGACATGCATTCTCATTGAAAGCTGGATTACTGACATCATTTTTTTATGGTCTTCTGAGCTGCAGTGCTTCTGGATATGTGCAAGAAGTATCTACTTCTTTTCTTTTATAAAAGCAGTTTGCTCATGGCTGCATCCTATGACAGGATCTCTTAGCAATCAATTGTGAGAGGAATTACTTCTTTTTTTTTATAATCGTCAAAGCATTTTTTACTCTGTCACAAAATAAAACATTGCTCAAATGACATAGACTATCCGTATTATGGGCTGTAATTAGTTAATTAGTCTACAACGAGGGGATTTCACTTCATTGGAACTTAGTTTAACCAGAAGTTAATGGAGAATCTTATCTAACTGGTCTTAACTGAACGATTGCTGATCATTTACAGACTGGATCCAGCAGATAATGAGTGACATGTCTGGTGGCTTTCCCCTCTGAGCAACTGCTTCTTTACTCTAATTGGCTGCAAACTGTAATGGAGTCTTGGCAGGTTCCCCCCCCCCCCCCCCCCTCTGAGTCACTTTTCTTCAGGTGGTGGCTGATAAATAACCCCCAACAGAAATTTCTGACCAAAATTTTGCAAAATAAAAGCAAATGTTGATCCTAAGCATTTTCAAAATATTCATGGAAATCACGTCAGCAACAAATGAAATGCATAAAAAAGGCAGCAATTTCATTTGAAGCCCAGCAGATATGGAGGTAAATTTGATGCTCTAAGATTTGGATCTGTGTGCTTTTTCTCACACACATCATTTTTGCAAAGTCACAATTGCAAGATCACATGTTGTATATTAGTCATGTGTTTGCCGTTTTAATTCACACAGATGCTAAATCCCGTCATGTAGGTTAAAAGTAAAACATACCTTCTTTCTTCTTACTGACAAAACAACCAGTTTGAACAACTTGCGCCCAAAAAAAACGTCGACAAATGGAACATGTTTTCCTGCACCTACACAGATTTTCTGTGCACAAGTCACAAGTCCCTGTTGGTGAAAGTATTTTTCTACACCTAAAGTCTCTGCAAGAAATTTTGTGCTGGAAGTCTAAAAAGAGAGAATTCTAACTCTGAAGCGGAACAAGAGAGGAAAAAGGGGGATTTGCAGAGCAGCACGAGCATGAGGTGGGACATTAATATCAAATAATCTAATGTGACCTAAGTGTGTATTGTATGTATTAGTGCAAAATTTACAATCTATGTACATAAGTAATTACAGTTCTTCTTACAGTTTTGTTAATTTTAAAAAAAAATCATTGCTCTTATTTATTCCCATTTGTTTATTATGTCAGTGTGTTCATACTTGTAGTATTGTGTACAATAATGCCTGAAAAAGAAATCAATTCAAACCAAATCACAGTAACCATTCAGAAACCCAAGAGGTTGTACTACTTTACATCTCAAAGTTCCACTCCATACCTATTTCGATTTATTACAAAAGGGTTTCCAGTGTTTTTAAAATTAGGATTATGCCGTTTTTAACCAAAATAAAAAAATCTTTGTTGCATTCTACGACATAGTTTCTCAAAAAAAACAGCAGTTAGTTGATTAAAAATTTGTTGCTGAGAGCTCTTTGTTTATGGAGCTACCTTGTAACTCTTCACTCACCAAATGTAAAATTACAGATGCAACAAAATTAACAAGTAATGCAAGAAACCTGACTTTGTTTCCCAGGGCGTGCAATGACCCATAACAGAGTGGGTCCTCAGGCAAGACCCCTTACACTGTTGCCTATCTGGGTCTCCCTGTGCCTTAAAAAAGGGTTGTGTGTGGAAAGGCATCTGGCGTAAAAACTCCACCAAACTTCCTGTGCGAATCAGTGAAAGTTGGTTCATTGTGGCGACCTCTGATGGGATGTGCCCAAAGGTGCACAGCAACAACAACAATAAAGCTATCTGTCCGTACAGTTTAGAGCCAAATACCTGCACAGATGAGCAAAACAAAGACGTACATGGATCTAGTCGTCTACAAGTGAATGCATTAAAATAGAGCGGAGTAAAGGCCTGTTCACACCGTGACTAAACAAAGGGCACCAATGTGAGTGTGCACACCGACGTGAAAAACGCCACGCGTAAAAGCGTCATTTTTAAAAAAAACGCCACGCGTAAAAGTGTCATTTTTTTAAAAACGCCAAGGGTTCGTTTTTTTGGTTTGACGCGCCGCGTCAAAAACTATACGACCAATGAGAATGGCGCTTTTGCACATGTGTCTGGAGCTTCTGAAGTTACAGTAAAACACAACTTGGGGGCGCTCAAACACAAAACTGTCTTGCTGAGCACACATACGTAACGGCGAAGCAGATATACGCCAAGTGTCTACATTGCCGCGAAGAAATAAGATGAAGAAGATGCACTCACTGACGGACATTCTAAAATATCCCCGAAAACGCTCATGATACATTTTCAGCTCTTGTACCAGTCGATAAAACTCCCCATGTTCTTCTCTTCTCGTAACTATGGGATGTACCCAAAATCGGCGTCTTTTCCAAAAAACATGTTAAAAAACGCTGGTGAATAACGTGCGCCGATATTCGTCCCGGTGTGTACGGCCCTTAAGGATCAGAAATTCACCTCAGAGTTGTGGGTGAGACCATTGGCATGGAGCAACCTCTGTTCCCCTCCCCGTTAGGTCACTGCCATCATGGATCGTTGGTCCATGATGGCCGCAAATGGGGTGTTTTTCTTCCTGCCAGCAGTCATTCCTTGGCTTTCACTTGGTCTTTTCTTACGTCAGTGTTTCTGGTCCTGGTCATTCTAAGGAACTGCACGACTGATGTTGGTGTTAGGGTACATGCAGGTCCCTTGGGGTCTTTAGGTGGGCATCCTCACAAAAAAGTGGTCATAGTTGTTCGTAGTATTGTTCTGATTTTGGCAATTTTATTTTATTGATGTATACCATGGGGAACTATGTAACTTTATCTTTGTTATGATAATTTTATATCATTTTATTTCATGCAATTTCATGTTAACAATGTACTTTTTTATTTTATTTTATGTTATCTACAGTCTCTTGGTGGTTGGCCATGGTCAGCACGGGGCAGAGGATAAAAACTAGCTAAGGCTACAATCCTGTGTATGTACAGAGTTTCTCTATTTTTAGAGCATTCCCCACTGCTTTTTGCATGCATTGTCCCTTTATTAAATAAATAAATACAAATACATATACAATCAATTATTTGTTAAAGAATAAAAGGGTTTTTATTATAATTCTACAATGGAAAAGTTTTCAGTTTCTGTTCTAATACCACTTAACAAGCGACTTTAAGTTTTTAGTTTTTCGGGTGTTTCGGACCATACAAAGACATTTTATATGAACATCAGATTTCTGTCTGCAACAGGTAGATAGAAAAAATGCAACTTAAGCAAGTTTTCTTTTCCTTTTGTTGTGAATTGACAAAGCCTCTTAGATAAGAGGTGAAACGTCTTCTAACTTTAAAAAATAAGTCCAGATGACAGCCCTTAAACCAACTACTATTTGTTGTGATTGGCGTAGTTTTCATCTCAGTGGACTAGGTGTTGCAGAGTACCGGTAAATGATTCATGATACTGTTAGGATGAATCTCTGAGACACACTCAACCCCCAGAGGTTTGCTCAACCATAATCTTCACCATAGAGGTTACCCCCCCACACACTCAACGCCCTTGTTACTGATAAGATAAGAGTGCTGTGGAATTGTTTTTTTTTTATTAGTGATGCATCAAGGATTTTCTCAGACAGTCAGCAGTGAGTCATAACTCAAGTGTTTTCATTCACTTTCAGCACAGTTTTCTCTGGTCTGGTCAGCCACAGCTGTTGTTTGGCTCAGATAAAGACACTGGACACAACTTTCCCACCGCCAACAGAAAACAAGTAAAAGACTTTCTGTAAACTCAGGACTATTAAAAGTCAGCTAAAACAACAGTTTGAAGACCCACTCCAATGAAAATTGTGTTTTTGATGTATTTATCATGTTCTAGTAGCATATATAAAGCAAATTAAGATTTAAACTCCATCGCTGCGTATTTCTGTACAGTATTCAAATTGTTATGAATCAGGAGCAGAAGAAAAAATGCCGTTAGTAAAAGCCCATAGCAGTGATGTGGGTGCTACAGTCAGCAGCCAACAAGCTCCCTGCTCCGCTCCATTCTGATGCATCCACTTACAGAAAAACGATCCACGCATGTCTTTGTTTTCTTTGTCTGAGCTGGCGAAACTGTACGGCTGGAAAGCTCTATAATATTGCTTGCCATTTCTGTTTCACCGATATTGTTAGGTTGGGGTTGTGAGGGTCTGTAACCTAGCGGAAGAGCTTGTAAACAAAGGGATGATGGGAAATTAGCACAGACTGACCTCACAAAAACAGATACTGGTAAAATAGGATTCCATTAATGTTACATCCACTATCTTAAACTGTCACATAAAATAAAAAGCAGCTTTATATACATTTTGTTGTTTAGTTGAAGAATACATTCATCCAAAATATACAAGTAAGTTTATAGAAAGCTTCCTATGCTAAATGAGTTGGTTATCATTTGTTTTTAGCCAAAACCCTCAAACTGAGTTAATTATTAGAGAAATACCAGTGAGGCCCTAAAAAACCCTGCTGCCCCCCCTATTCGTCTTATATATTTATGCTACCCCCCTCCTCACACACACACACCCACACACACCCACACACACACACACACACACACACACACACAAAATTGGCTGCATTTCTTGCACCATCATGAAATAACCACCTCTCTGTTCCACAAATGGGACCTGTCTGTGTTTCTTGGACTGAGTTTTAAACTGTTTCTTTGGTCTGAGCCTCACAAATAAGACGCCTTCTTAATATGATTTGTGCTTTTATGTTTGTAGCCAAATGCCGACTCAATTAAAACAATCATCTCCTCCAACTTTGAGCTTTTGAAAATGAAACCCTTGCGATTTATACTTTTTGTTACTTCCACTTTAAAATCACAGGTATTTCATGCTGAAATCTCCTTGCTTTATAATCTATCAAACTACATAAAATCACAGGCTTCATTAGGAAATGCAAATTATATCCACCTCTAAATACTACATTAACGTGGTTCAAAGCCTTTGAACCAAGGTTGTGTACTATGGCGTGAACTGCTGATGAGGCTTGGAGACATCCAGTCCCCACAGAGGTCTTTCATTTGCTCCAAGGATTTACACTGAAGCTCATCCCATCATGATACCAGAGCATTAATGTTTGGTCTGGGTTGTACCGTAGACCCTCTTTGCGGGCTGAACGTAATCTAAAACGCTATAATTTTGTAAACACGGTCAGCCGCGTTGTGACACATAATCTGACAATATTTCATTTTTCTGGTAATGTCCTAGCAAAACTTCACTCTTTGCTTTTCGTTCCCACGAGTTCCCCTGATCTCTCATTCTGTCAAAATGGGAAATATGTAGGTCAATCTGCTTTCCTCTTTATCTACAGCCACAAAGATAAGTGGCACTGTGACTAATATTTCATATCTGTGTGATCAGTGATGGGCTGTCATGTTCAGAGGGCTTAGCTGTGTAAAATGCATTCAGTAAAGGGGGGGGAAGGGAGATGTTTTCAAATCTTCTGAGTCGATTTAATGGTAGATCTCAGAGCGAGCTCCTATTTAGTGTCAGAAAACAGTCCAGTTGTTTTAAACAGGCGTGTCCAAAACATGGCAATGACTTCTGAGTGGTGGGACTTTTTTTATTTTCATGATATCTGAGGGGCACAGAAGCAGTTCAGAGGGAGTGAAAAGTCTCTGTGTGGAACTAAGCCTGTGGCCACATCCATGAGGACTCCTGCTCTTTAATAATGTTCTGCCTGAACACAGCTGATCCTTTTTTTTTTTTTTTTTTATGCTATAATCTATTTTCGCGTTTTTAGTGCGTGAGCACGCAGTGGAATCGGTTATATCACACTCCTGTTTTGTGCACAGATTACACAAGTGGCATGAGCTTGAAGTTGACCTGTCTGCAGAGTTGGACAACATTATGGGATTTTTAATGGTTTATGTCTGTTTCCACGGCTTTAAAGCACACAAGCCGTTACATCATTCTAAAATTATCCCCGTTTGGTTCAAAGTTGTTGTTTTTGATCTTTTAAGAGGAAGTATTTTGGGAAAATACTTTTTTTTAATGAAATTGAGCAAAAGGTGTGCCTTTAAACATCCTTCTTTTCCAGATTATTGTGTTTTATCTCTTTAGAGCTGCAGATTAGAAAAGCCTCATTGTGTGTCGTACACACACAAGCTCACACAGGCTGTAGCTGTTCCTTCCTTTGGGCTCTGTGAATTTAGCACTAAGAGAGCGTGCATGCGTGTGCTCTTGAACATCACATCACATGTAAAGGGAACTCGCTGACTGATTTCAGTAACCACAGACCTGCAAAGAAAAGGATGAAGAAAGCGAAGGCAGTGAGGGGGAAAGAACGAAGCGAAGGCTGTAGCGGAGTGTGGCTTTGATGACGTGAAGTGCTGCTGCTCACACATCTGGAACAGCTTGTGCATCTGCACCTGAGGAAAAGGGCTCCTCAAAAAAAAGAGGAAAAATCATCTGCCGGCACTTTTCTCATTCTTGCTCAGTTTTTTCCCTATTTTCTGTGGCAGTCCGGCATTCTTTTCCTCTCTGGTTCCCGCATGCCGGAGCACCGGGATGGTTTCCTGCTGTGTGACAGCAATGAAGAGCATGTAAGCCAATGCAAAAGACAAGAAGACAGACAAGAGGAAAGGAGGACAAAAACAATGGAGGGATTTGTTAATCGCGAGGTAGGAAAGAGTTTACAACCTTGTTATGATAGTTGGTGAAGAGGAGGAGCAGGCAAAGAGATTTGCAAAGAAAAAGGAAGGCTAGTGGAGAAGAGTGTGGAAAAACTGAGATAGAAGAGGGATTAAGAGGCAGAATGCGCTGACAATACGGACCAGAGTTTCTGTTTTCAGTTGGGATCTCCGTCTGTCACTTTATCCACTGATAAAGCTTTTTACAGAGACACATGCTCACTGTTTGCTTGGAGGATGATCCCAGGAGGTCATGCCAGAAGAACAAACCTTGCAAGCAGCTATTAGCCAGCTACCTCCCAGCTTGATTCCCCTGAGATCCCTCCCCTCTTCCTTTTGACCCTCTCAACTTACCTGCTCCTGCCACAACACGCTGCAACTCAAAAGCCACGAGTTACACTTGCTGAAGAACCCCCTGAGTGCCCATGGGACACAGCTGCAATCATCCTGGCTAAGACAGAACAAGGAGCTTTCACCAAAGGATGTCCAAAGCCTCCAGGCTGGCCCGGCCCTCCTCAGCAGGGCCAGGATCCAAGCTGCCCTCGCCCAGGAAGGAATTCCCCGGCACAGCAAACGTCACCGCCAAAGCTCGGCTGCTTGGCGTCGGGGAGAAGCTCATGAGAGCAGGCAATGATGGTGTCCTGAACAGGCAGAAAGCCTCGGCAGAAACTGTGCGACAGGAGAAAGAACACTGTGAGAGCCAAGCTGCCAGCCAGAGCCAAAAGGTGAGGATGGTCACTCCTAAGACTATGGTCAGCTCACCCAAAGCCTCAAGCAACCAGCAAGTCTACAGTCAGAGTAAGTATCCAACACGTTTGTCTGATCTGGAAATGTTGGGATTGTTTCTCTCCTTTAAATAATTAATTTTGCATCTGGCTGCAAAGAGGCAAACAATAATAAAAAAAAAAAGTTCAGGAAAATTATAAGAAAACAGGTTTGCAGGTACTTTTAATATTAAATACATGGTGTGAACAGCTTTAGTGGGATGAAGATTTGTTCCTTCCCATGAAACTTGTGTTACTATCCCACTGTGTTGGTGTCAACAGGGCCTTATCTTCCCCTTGTAGCCAACAGTTTCCCAACCCTGTGGGGGGCAGCCTTCATGTCTTCTCTTTGACTGTCACTTCAAACTCCCCAGAACGAAACTTGATCAAGATTGTTCCTGATTGAAGATGATGTGTTTAAGTTTTTCAGCTGTTTCCTATGGTTCACCGGTGAATCACTCCGGATTCTTGCCGCCTAAGACATTAAATACACTGCAAAAACAGTCTCACTAAAAATAAGTCAATTCAGACTGAAAATTTGACACTTTTTACTTTCTTAAGACTCACTTTTTGCAGTGTAAGAAATCCTGGCTAGTTACAGTGTGGAGGTTATGCAGATTTAGGCTATGGGGGTGAGTCAAGCAAAAGAGTGACAGAAGGAGGTCAGGAATGTGAGCAGGGCATGCTGGGAAATCAACAGGTCCCAAGTCGTGTCTGTGCGCGAATCCCTCCCTGCTGTAAAGACAGGTTAGGGGTTACAAAGGGGCAGGTTTTTGCTGGAAACCAGATGTGCTCGTCCGTGTCGCTTTCAGTCACTACCTTACAAAAATGAATGGTTTTTCTGCAGCACTGATTCGATTAGAAGGTCACATTCCCTTTAGCTAGTAAAAAAAGTACTTTAAATAGGTCCTAAAATAAGTTGAAAGGATCCTGAAAGCAACTTTTCATGTCTGTCAGACTTTTCCTCTAACATTTTTGTTACATTTTTCTTTTCCGCCCCCTCTGCACTGTCTTTCTTTGTCTTTTTTCTTGCAGATATTCTCTGCACAGAAGCTCTGCTTTTGTGTCTTGTCGTGTTTTGACAGCTTTTGAATCACTTATTGAAAGATGCGACCAATTCCCACACACTCGCACTAATAAACTTGCAAAAGACCATGAAAAAAAGAATAAATAAGCCACGCAAACGCTCCGCATTTCAACATTGGCCTGCAGTGCATTTTTAAGTTTTAATTTTCGCTTTGAAGAATTTAAAAGTTTCCCGTTGAAAAGGCAAAGTTACAGCAGTGAAGTCCCTCCGGAAACCTGCAGCACAGCGGACCCATTCCACAACACTTTGATGTGCGATGCTTTTTCTCATGCGGTGACTCCACGGTAATCACTGCATGGATTCAGTATGAACTCCAAAATCAGTCTGCATATTTTGGTTTTGCAGGTTATTGCCTTCCCATTCAAGGCGCATGTGCAGTTAAATCAGCTCACTCATGTGGGGAGACCTGACCCTTCAAGGTCTTCATCTCCCAAGCTAATGCCAGCCGCGGAGCATGACGTTAGCTAAAGTACAAGCCCACAGGGTCAAACAAAGATTATTTGCACACCGCTGGCAGACTTTAAGTGCATGTGACAGGTGACATTTCCACTGTGTGGTAATGTCCAATATCTATCTGAAAGTGGCAGCTCCCCCCAAGAGTGAAATTTGTTTGACATTTTCTGTCTGAAAGGCGACTAACATGATTCTCAAGTCAAAATTTTGAAGTTCAGCTTTCTCTTGATACAGTCAGACACTACACCCATCCACTGATATTTCTATTAGATTCACTTCCCAACTTTAGAAAGTTGCTGCAGGATGCAGATGATCAGATATTAAACCAGCAACCCGCCTTCAAAAATGCTTGGAACTTGCCTGACAGAGGTTACAGCAATGCTCATATTTATTGATTCAGCTGCAAATTTTGCCTCTGTCAGCCTTGGTTTAAGGATTTTACTCATCAAATTTCTTTAATTTATGTCATTTAGTGAAAACATTGATGCAATATTACTCTTTTCTTGTGTACTTTATTTCTTTTAATTGTTATGGCCAGTTTGGTTTGCCTTTAAATTGCACACCGTTGGTTATTTAGGATCCCAAAACTCTAAATGTAAATACTATCCCGGAAGAGAAGAGGCTTGTACATGGGCCACAGTCCTTTAAGCATAAATCAGTAAACTTTCTTACCACCCACTTTACCCTGTGCTGGGCCCCCTGGCGGGGCATAGGGCCATCCTCTTTGCTGGGCTGGGCTGGGGCTGGGGCATGCACTCTCTGTGCTCCTGTACCTCCCTGCTCTTTGGCATTGAGGGGCCCCTGTGGCGGTCCTATTGGCCTTGGTCCGGGTGTCTGGCTGGATTGCCCGGAGGGCGGATTCCCTCTATCTGCTATACCGTGCCGGAGTCAAGGCCCGTACACACTGGGACGAATATTCGCCAGGCGTTATTCGCCAGCATTTTTCGCCATAATTTTTGTGTTCAAACCCAGGCAATTTTCGCTGACGTTGAGCTGAGCGAACATGCAATTTCATTCCCTGACATTAGATGGCGCTTAATGTAAAACAGATATACTCCTGTACACAAGGTGGCGCTGCGCAACTTTACGCTTCTTAAAGTCGCTTTGCACTCAGAAGAAGAGAGCAAGTATTTACGCGCTTGTCACAATCATACAAAGAAAACATGAATATTTCAAGCACCAGTAGCTCCAACTGGTGCTTGGTTCGGGGATATTTTAGAATGTCCGTCATTATTTCTTCGCGGCTGTGTAGATGCAACTCGGGGTCTATCTTCTTCGCTGGTATGTGTGCTCAGCAAGGCAGTTTTGTGTTTGAGCGCCCCCAAGTTGTGTTTTACTGTAACTTCAGAGGCTCCAGACACGTGTGCAAAAGCGCCGTTCTCATTGGTCAAATAGATTTCGACGCGATGCGTCAAACCAAAAAAACGAACCCTTAGCGTTTTTTAAAAAGTGACGCTTTGACGCCGTGGCGTTTTTCGCGTCGGTGTGCACACTCACATTGGTGCCCTTTGTTTAGTCACGAGGCGTTGAACGTCGGCAAAAATCGCGGGCGAAATTCGTCCCGGTGTGAACAGGCCTTCAGGGGCCCCTGGCTACCGCTATCGCTTCTGCGGTAACGGCTGGGCAAATAGTGTGTGTGACAGATTGAAATGCTTTAAATGTGTTGGTTTGTATGCATATGTGTGTGTGAACTGTAGTTGTGTTGAGTACATGTTTACGTGATTGTATCTGTAGGTTTTGGAGCCAACAGGTATGATTGTAACACTTGAGTATGTGTGTAGACTGGCCCCACCCCTTTTGACTATCATTTGCACCAGACAGTAATGATGAAAATCCTCCAGCAGCTTGTTGCTTAATGATTGTACCCCCCCCCCCCCCCCCCACCACCACCACCTCTGTAATCCTCCTCCAGATCTCCTTAACTCTCCCTTTCCCCCTTTCTTCTGTGGCCTGTCTCCAACATCACTCCCTTCTTTACTCTTCTTCTTTTCCATCCAGTCAAACAAAAAAAGACGGATGCAAATGTATTCAATATAAGTAAAGTTTAGTCGAAATTACAAAATGGGGTTTGTACAACATACACCTTGTGTTAGAAGAACCTCAACCTTCCTGTTGCAACAGTAAAATCTGTCCAACAAGAGGCATTCAGCTCTTATTTGTCTGCTCAGCTGTTCAACAGGCAAGGTAAAAAAAAATAATCAGATGGAAGTGTGCCATAAGACACAGCTGGACAGATCATGTAGTTCTTCAAATCCAAAACTATTTAACACATTACTTGAACAGTCAGAGTGACTATGAAGTTATGTACAGTTTTAAGGTATTTTCTAGAAATGTACAGCTGTAAAACCTACAGCATTTTTTAAACAAGCATCTTGAAAGTTTTGGAAAATTTGAGGACAACGACCTTTTTCTCTCTTTTACTCCAAGCATCCAAACTTCAAGGCGCTTTTCAGTCTAGACCAACCTCAAAGTTATCATCGCGGTGAATACCTGCATGAGTCTTTGATCCTGTGACCCATAAAGCAGAGATTTGTCCCCGGAGGTTCTCAGGTTCTGGATGAACTCACCTCCTGGTGATTAAAAAAGTGAGTCAGCAGAGGGCAATGGAGACTGTGTTGATGGTGAGATGCAGCTCCCTGTAAGTTTGGCTGTGTGGTTTATGTTTTTGAAGTCTTATAATCGCATCAGCATGTGGAGGGATGCTCCGACTTGCTTTCTGATGTCTCAGACATCCCATGTACCTGTTGATTACAATTAAAAAAGTATTTGGATTTGATTTAGTGCTGAGTGAAGGCAGACTCGTTTGAACACGCTCCCACTGTGTCAGATTTCGATTCATTCGCTGGAAATGTGGAGCAAATTTTGTTAATCTGTAGCTGACTTCTTGAACACTGCCCTACTTTTTCTTTTTTTTAAAAAGTTAGTGCAAAAGGAATGAGCGCGTCAGAATATGGGAGGAAACTAAAGGTTTAGAAGTATCTTTCAGAGTGTTTTTATGTTGGGTCAAAAGTAAAGTGAATTAAATGATTTAGTGCCTTTTCAATCTTTTTTTAATCAATGACTATACACATTTTTGTGTAGTTTTAATCCTTTTTTGCTGCAAATCCACCCTACTCATAAACTTTCTTAGATAAATGCTTTTTTTCTCTCTCAGTTAAAAAAAAGTCAATTAGAAGAATGTAAAGAGCTTTTATTTTTTTAATGCTAAAACTGAAGACGTCACAATGCTTGGATGTTTTCTCAGCTGTGGCAGACAATGCCCCTTTTGTCCTTGGCTCGTCAATAAGTAACCGATGAGTGCAGAGAAGCTCAGTGAGTCATTAGAAGCTGGAGACAAGGTGAGCTGCCGGTGTATTCAGAAGACGGGTGGATCTGACTCATCCGTCAGACACAGGCGGAAAGTAATGGCCTCTGAGGAAGAAGAAAAAAGAAAGAGATGAAGTTCAGTGACGACTAATGAGTGTTGACTGTAAATCCCTTTTTTGTGACCCCTTTTTATTTTAGGGATAGCTTGGGGCAGTGATGCTTCCTGCTTGTCCTCAGCCTCTTTTCTTCTCAAAACGGGGATTGGGTTTCTATGCCTGTGGGATTAGTGTTTTTGTTTATTTCTTAATCTTTATCAAGCCAGCCTGGACTTTCCAGTCCCTGCGGTCTATGCATGTTGGTGTCAAACCGAGTGCCGCTTGGACATTATTTTGCTTATTTATTTTCTACTGCGGCTCATCATTTGCCTTGATTACACAGCAAAGCCTTCAAAGCTGTAGCTGCAAATGAAGCGTGAAGTTTCTTTGAATCAAATATCTTGTTCAAGATTGTTTTTCATGTGTGTGTGTTGCAGCCCAGAGCAAAGATGTGGTTGATTCAACCAACTGAGAGGAGTAAACAGACACTACCACTCCCTTGGGGTGGGGGGGTGGGGGGGGGTGCTTTCAAAAAGTCAACAGCGAGGTCAATGTATTACAGATTTCCCTCTTGCACTCTCCTGCAATTTAAAAGAGGAATATGATTATTATTAATAGTATTAGTTGGACCTGTGCCTACAAAGGTACAGGTCCACATGTGTAAACCAAAAACAAAATGTATGTTTTCTAGTAATGTTTTAAGGTATACATAAGGTCCAGAAAAGATTTAACCAGATTTGTCAAGATTTTACATGGTTTCTTTGTTTTACTTTCATGTGGGTGGCCGTGTTGCAGCGGTAGGGCGGTCGACCCATGATTGTAAGATTGCGGGTTTGATTCCCGCCTTGCAAACCCATGTATCGAAGTGTCCTTGGGCAACACACTGAACCCCACATTGCCTCTGGTGGTAGGTTGGCACCAGTGTTCAGCAGCGGGGCCGCCACCAGTGTTAGAATGTGTGTGTGAATGTGTGTGTGGCTGGGTGAATTGGGTCTGTGTCTGGAAAGCGCTTTGGGCCTTGTAGGTAAAAAAGCGCTATAAAAGGATTGCCATAGTCATGTGTTCAAAAAAAGAATTAAATAATCTTTTGAGCTCATTTCAAAGCATTCTTTTTGGTCTAATTGCTGTTTTTAGCTAAAATAAAGAAAAAAAATCTGTGTTGTTTTCTAGGACATAGTTTCTGCAGAGCGGCAGGAGTTCATTAGGAATTCGCCTTTTGAGTTGAGGGCGGGACCCTTGGCACGGAGCAACCCCAACGTTTCCCTTCCCCATTGCATGGCGGAGGAGGAAGCTTTGTGGCGCGCCCAGTGTATTTTCTATATCACAAATAGACTTATTTTCAGACATTATTTTTATGTCTGCTCTTGATTCAAAACATTTTGAAAGAAATACTCGGAAATGCAATTTGAATCTTAATTTTCTTAATATATGTCCCCCATCATATGAAAGAGGCCACAAGAGCATGTTAAAAGTCCCCAAAACACAAATTTCGTTGGAATGGGTCTTTAAAGGCTAGTTGCCTTTATACAATCTCTGGTGCTCTTATGCAAATCTTTGCACTTTTACACTAAGCTGTATGGTCCACACCACTCTGTATCCTCAAATAATTATGATAAAATTATAATAATTATAATCATTTATTCTATTTTGTTATGTTCATTAGTGCTCTTGCGAGGCGTCCTCTTGAAAACAAGGATCTTTGTACCCTTGTAAGTGAACTCAGGTGCATTTCAGTGAAAGTGCAAATGGACTAAGAGGCATATCAAAATGGCGAAAATGAAGCAATTGGCGCCACATAGTAAAACAATGGAGAAAAAGTCCAAAGAAGTGCAATTTTTGAAAAAGTAAGAAAATAATTCCATAACAGTGAAAAGGCAGCTGTCAATGTATGGATTTACATGATCAGTCAGTTGAATGGCGCATTTCAATGAAACCTTCATTAATGTAGAAATTCCATCATTAAAAGTGGCAGAACTTCAACTATTAATATACGGTAAGTCAGGCAGGGAATTGAACCTGCAACCAAAAAATGTGTTGCTGTCTTAGAGAAAACTGCTGTTTATGGTGTTTCTGGGAAAATATACAAATAATTGGGACTTTTTTTCCCACCTATTTATACCAGGATAATTGAATAATTTTAGTTTTAAATTGTCACTAACATGAGAGCTATTTGTAATGGAAATCCCAACACATTTTCAGTTTCAGAAAGTTCACATTACATAATCTTGGAACAAAAAAAAGGAAAATTTTAAATTCTCTCTTCCTTATTTTGATGCTCAGTTTAAAGTTCAGAAGGTCAAAATCGATAACATAAAAGATAACATTTTTTGACTAAATGTATGGATCTGCTTACATTGGATATTTATATAAACACAGTTGAAAATATGTTAAAATATGTAACATTATATATTTATTAATAAAAAAAAGTATTAAAAGAACTGACTGGTGACTAATAGGATCGGTGAAGAGCACATGATCTGATTTGTCAGGGGACCAAAACTTGTGATTAAATTGTAGAAGTGGGGTTTTTAAGGTCAAACACAAAGTGCACTTTGTGTAATTTTAATATAAATGGAATCCACAACTAAAAGTCATCAGGTTGTCAGGAATTACTCACATTTAACATACATTTTTATTGAATATTCTTCATTAAAAAATCAGAAAAACTCAGTTGCTCTTCCAAATATTCTAGCCTTTTGTTCTCCAAGTTTTATTTTTATAAATTAAAAACCCTATTCAGATTTATTACCAATTATAATTGACTTTTTTAGGGGACCATCAGTAAAAAAATAGTTCTGATCCTCATCTGGTCATAAAACTGTCTGGAAGGTAGTTGCAAAATAGATTTATTGTTGAGGACTAAGAGGGCAACTTGTCTATTCTTATAACTCGTTATCTTTGCAGGCACCGTATGAATTATTTAAGTAAAAGTACTGTGATCTCCATCTTTCTGATGGTCCATCTAGATTTTTTTCCCCCTTCTTTATTCTGTTGTCTCCTGCGCTGTTTTTTCTGCAGCCGCAGCAGCTTTTGACGCCCTTGTCTGCCCTAGTTTCCAGCTCTGAAAGTGACAGTTATCTGTGAGCAAACTATCTGCTGTGACAGAACCTCAGCTCAGCAAACCACCAACAAATGGAAACTTTTTTCTTATTACAAGTCTTGATTTAAACCTTCAACTTCAATCTAGACAATCTGATTAGACCTGAGAGAATATATTAAGAGTCTGTCAAATTTTCTTTCTTTCTTTTAAAAACCATCATTAGTTATATGTCCGATAGGCTTTGGGGAGATTGCTAAACGATGAAGAGGAGTTACCCGGAGGAAGGTGTGTTTCCGCAATGAAATAATTTTAAATATTGAGCAGATTAGATTATATTACTTGAAGTTATTGCAGACAATTCTTCAATCTGCTTGTGTTTGTGCATGGAGCCAGCATCACGTCATTTAGAATCCCATTCAGCCAGCGAGCTGAATCAAATACTCATTGTACTTTTTTCTGGATACAATTTTTAAAAAGGCAAAAAGTGAGCTCTTAGATGCCTGATTAGGAGTTTGTGGGGAGCAACATGTTACCCTTGTGCAGTAGCCAAAGGCCGGGCTCTTAAAGATTATTGATGATGCATGTCAGGAGATACGAGCGCTGAGCAGCAGGAGGGTGCTTTAAATTTCTTTGATATATAGGCTTCCTTTTTTCTATTTGTCTCCTTCTTGTCCAGTGGGAGAAATTAAAACATTGCAGGCCAGAAAACTGTATAAAAAGCTTATTGAAGCTTTTTGTTTTTTAGGATTTTTTTTTTATTGGATGCACTTGGTCAGGTATTGTCTTACAAAAGCTGCATTTAGGCAATTTGGACAAGTTTGTGTAATCCTACATACACACCAGGCATGTCAACGGGCATTCTTGAACATGATTCTACCATACGGCGTTGACACCGGACTGTCGCTACCTGATCCTAGCACATGTAGTTGGGAGCAGCTCTGTGTGAAATGTCAAAGTGGTGCAAATTTCACTCCAGGTAATTTTTTTCTACAGCTCTATTCCCATATATAAAAGATTGCACTTGCCGGAAACAAACGGCAATTATTCATTTTTCCTCCATGATAAATTTTCAAACGCTTGGCACTTACAAGTAAAGCCTGACTGCTCCAAGTTCAAGTGGTTTAACTTGTGACATGCGTTAAATGGACACACGTTTTGTAGGTAGAGCGCGAAAGCAAATATCAAAACCTTTGTAGTGATGAGTGAGCGCGAGAGTTTTTATCCTGGAAGCCTGAAATGCGCATACAAGTACATTTACATGGACTTTTAATTAGAAGTGGTTGCTTGAACGCGCATTTCCGAGCCCGGTGTGAACGTAGCATTACACTGCAGCATAAATTAACTTAGATGTTCACACATGTTAATTCCAGGTATTGTTGTTACAGAGGTCAAATCAGTTCCTGCAGCAAAGCATTTGTAATTTATGCAATCCATATTTGGATCTGCAATGCCTGGAGGAAAGTTGATGTCAATTTTGTCACTCGGGGGCTTCAGGTTTGCAAGGTCAAGCATAAATTGGGTTTTATGCCAGACCATATTCACAAATTCACAAATTTAGTCCCATTTGCACTTTTCCACAAAAAATGGAAACTCTGTTTATTCTCTAAAGGAAATGTGTTTGATTTTTCTACAATCTGCATAGTTTTTGTTTGTGTTTTTAGTCAATAGAGAGGCTGTTTTTGAGTTTATTCTACTTCCGGCCCATCAGTCTATTTAAAGCTTGGTTGAAAAGTTGCAGGTCCAAACGCCTTAATTACACAGCACAGGGGAACTGCAAAATGGTATGTATTTGTGTAGAATAAGGCATTGTTTATGCTTATTCTGGTGGGCAGTAATAGACATCACATTCATTATAAATTAATTAGAAAGATGCAGGGTTGTTTTGCTATCACAGTGCCCCAGTTCAGTCATAAAACAGTAAAGTGCACATGCTGCAGCCCCTCAGAAGAAGAAGATGACTTGGGTCCCGATTGAACCGTGGTTGATGGCTGCGAATGTGACTTCCTTGTCTGTGTGGGTTAACCAAGAATAATTGACCTTATAATGTACCTCATTTGCTGGCAAAAAAACGAGACTTTGCTGTAATTATTGTGGGCTCGCCCGGCTCTGAGGCCATTAAGATTGTTGAGATTGTGGAGTGATAAATTCCTCGTCATTACGGAAGAAAAGTAGGGCTGCCGCTTAAGCCAGACACCTGTACCCATCAGTCATCCTTGATTATGCACCTGATTATTGCATTATCCTTTTTTTTTTTTTCAAACATCTGCATTTTTGCATCAAAGCTTTTTTTGAATTAAAAAAATATATACAGGAGACAGAAAATAAAAGTTCTCTCCATTTATCCGTTCTTTACCTTCAGATAGCTTGCAGGCTTTCTGTCACTCCACATAATTACACCGCACAGCACTTCATCTTCTGAGAAGGGGACAAGTGTGCTGAGTTTCCAGCACTCCACACTGGTGAGCACAATAACCTCGTGGCATGTGTGCTAGCGCCCCCAGCTGTACAGTTAATGGGATTTCAGGCTGGAGTTCCTTTGACTGGTTCTGCCTCTCTTGCGCTTTTGAGGGTTTGATTTGACGCCTTCGTTTGATCCCTGCTAGCACAGCTTGTTCAGTAGGGACAGGTTTCTCCTAAACCTAAAACACTGAGCCGAGTCTTGCAGCCGTTCAGCTCCTCTGAGCGACTTCAGCATTAGAGCCTTTACTATGGAATCAAGGATCAAATAATCTCCCCCACCCTGATATCCGGGGATTTTTCAGAAACAGAATATTACTGTTTGGCTGTGATGAAGTCATTGCTGAGACGGGCATGCGTTTCAGCTCAGCAGCTGAAGCCATCATGACACTGACGCAACGTTTTAGCTTGAGCTTTAGAAGGGAGCATGAGGGGATTTCGGCTGCGTTGGAGGTTTAAACACTTCTCAGAAAACTGTGATTCCTGTAAAAGTCATTTGTTATGACTCTTGATTTCAAGTCCAGCATTTTTAAATAAATGTGTTTGCATATTTTTAAGTTTTAAAGTGGAATATGCAGGTTTAAAATTCCCTTTATCCAACTAAAAGTATAAACATCCTTTCAAAACGGCTTTGAAGGAATCTAAATATGATCCTTGTTGTTATTTCATCATCATCATCCTGTCACATCTATTGTTTTTAGAAGCCATTTCTCTGTCATGCTCAGACAAACTTGTCATAATCTTCACTGGCCAACAGTTTTCCAAAATGCTCAGCAGAAGTAAGGAAATTCTGACAGGCATCTAAAGAGCTTATCTCACATCACTGCTTACGTAACATTTGATTTAGCAGAAAGGCCGTGGAAAAAGACAATTCAGGGCAAAAATCCAAAGATGACTCCCAAATGTGATTACTTCACAAAGCAGGGATTCGTATCTTTATGTGTGTGTTTTAATAGTTTCATACTATCATAGATGTGCCGACAAACAAAATGAGTTGCAAACCTACTTCTACTTCCTACTCAGGCAAATACATCACTTTAAAATCCATAAAACTTAATTTTTCTTCATTTAGAAAAAAATACACAAGACTTTCCTGTATAGGACAACCTGTCAAGCAGGAGCACAGCATCTGCAACTTTTGTTATGCAAAGAAGAATCCCAAGTCTAACAGGTCGGTTGATTTATGCTTTAATGGACAACATTCAATGTACTTTATTTTTCTTTTCATAAAACACCCTTAATTACTGTAAAGGTAATTGACCTATAATCTTCAACATCATTAAAACGCACGAACTGAAATTCAGTGATCCCAGATGTATTTTACGGCTTTATGTCGAACATAAATTTAAATCTGTGTAAAAGTTCTTCTCTCCTGAAATGAGTTTTCTTTACTTTCCTCTCCTCTCTTGCATTTATAATGGGGCTAATCTTTAAATGTTTCGTTGCATTTAACTTTTTGTCATGTGATTTCTTGTAATCTCTCAGACTTGAAGACGTGAAGACAAGTCTTATAGGAGTCATCAGGACAAATTACTGGTTAAGTACAGGGGGAAAAAACAGCTTTCAAAATAACATGCAACCAGTATTCATCAATTATTCATTGTTGAAACATTTTCCAGAGTACCAATAACCAGCATTTTTACAGATAAGCAAATTGCTTATTTTATATGTTTTTATTACTGCTTTATCTCCAAATCCCTTGCAGGCATGTTTTGCATATTAACATGTTTGGGGGACAAATGTAATTCTGCAGCAAAACTTTGGACCACTCTAGGTTTATTACATGCAGAAGCTGATAAATAATGTATTCTCTTTATTCTTTGCTGTCCTATTTCACTTTAAATTAAGACTAATAATTCTTCAAGGTTCAAAGTGTACTTGGGAGACATTTTTTTCCTTCTGTAGATGCATTTTTGCTGCACTTGCATGTCTTCAAAGAGTTTTGAGGGGGTGGATATGGACAGGCATGCAGATGTGGAACCAGCTGGGGCACACTTATGGGTTATTTTCACTCTCGTTTTGCTATTTATTTTACTTTCAGCACCTCATTAGAATCTTTGCATTACAATACTTCATCACCTTTCTGACACAGTTCTTACAGTTTTTATATAGAAGTCTTCTTTGGTTCATGCAGTATAGATCTGCCAGAAAAAACGAGTGTGTCTGGAATCGCCTTCTTGAGAAGAACAGGAATTCTGCTTGCTGCTTTACGGAATAAAAAGTGATTTCTGGTTTTATAAACAATTCGCTTTTTTTTCATCCCTGCACTCCCTTGCTTTGCAGTTTCTTTGAGGTGTTGTTCACTTTATAGACAAAAATCTCAATTTTGGTCTTGTATATTCAAAGTATTTTCTTGAGGTTATGTGGTTTGAGTTGCCAGTCTTAGCTGCACTGCATTGCACAGCTTTTTCCTGTCAGCCTCAATAATCATGCACTCTGACATTTCTGAAACTACAGCTTTATCTAATGACACCTGGAAATAAGCAAATCATTTAAAAAAATGTCTTTTGAAATTATACCCCCATGGAAAACGGTTAATATTTCCATACATCTGGGTGTGAAATTGGTTAATTCACCTCAACAATCTGTAATCCGCTGGTGACTAAATCATGGTTGTTTTTACTTCTTTGGGGACACGGATCAACAGACCCGTCCTCGCCGCTGAGTGATGCACGTGTTTTCTGAGGGAGAGAAAATGTCTAACTTCCATCTCACGCTGTCAGCTCAATTTGTTTGTGTATGTGCGGCTCAAAGACACGACGCGTCATGTGACCCTGTGAGCTGCCTCATTGGGATGAGCGATGCCTCATTGTTTCACTCCACAGGACGATCCGACTGGCCTCATAGTGCCACAAGAATTTTTTTCAGCCCTCATGTGATCTCACACCTCTCACTTTGCATTCTCATTACTCCAGGCTCTTATAAATTAATTTAATCAATATCTGTTTCGGTTGTGCTGTCTGAAAATTGGCGATGACAGCGAGCTCAGGGAGCTTTTTCATCGGGTTAGGAGCGTGAGGTTAGTGCTTGCAAGCGGAGATAAGTTTGTGATGTTTAAATACAGCAATGCACTACTAGGTTAACACATTTTTTGGGCTTAGTTAATGTACTTTCATTTCATTTTATGTGGATTTCAGCTGCATTCTTCAGGAGCTGTTGTGTTGTTTTCATATTCTTATTAACCCCATGCCGTTTTAAACCCAAAAAAATCTCAAACATCGTTTACTGAAGCCCCACTTGAGAGCTACCAAGTCAAGTGTAGGATTTTTATGTCACTCAAAAGCTGGCTGTTTCCCCCGTCTTTGCAGACTCACACGTATTTGATTTGTCTCCAGCTTCTCTGCTGGTGACTGACACAGGCATAGGCTCCAAACTAAATAGCCCCGGGTGAAATCCTCACCTTCTCTGTTGCTGCGAAATCCCCCGGTGTGTTGATTTATTTTGTTTTTCCTCCACAATTGTCAAGGTGTCTTTTCAGCAATAGAGGGATTAGCGCTTGGAGCTTAGTCAAAGCTGGCTCTGTTTACCGTGCTCTGGAAGCAGGAAGCGAAGGAAGGCTCTTCATCACACCAGTTCAAAATACACCTACAGGTGTGAACATACGGAGCACACCTATGCAAATAAAGCACACATTGTATTGCCGTTTTCCATCCATCTTTTCTCAAGGCAACACCTTTTCTTTCATCTTTTGAGATAGAAAAAGTATCATGAGAAATAAACAAGGCTGCAAAACTTTAACTCCAGCTTTTCAGAAGCTTTGGCAGCGCACCTTCTCCCTTTTCACAAAAAAATTCCTTCTTTGATGCCTTATTTTGTTAATTTTTTTCCCCTCAGCTCCTGAACAGAAAGCCTCAGTCATTTCACTGCTCAGATCACGCCTGTCAATGTAAAGTTTTTTGTTCCTGCTGCATACAACAGGAAGGGTCTGTGAAGGAGAGTGGCCTCCCTGCAGTAACACATGGTACTCAGACTAAACAACAAGATGAATGTTTCCTGAGTTCACTTGGCACAGAGGCACCCCAATCTATGTGTGTGCCCCAGCTGAACGACTGAAAGACCTGCATTCAGAGCTGAAACAAGGAAAGGCAGCAGCAGAAAAGAGGAGAAATTACTACAGCAGATTGGGGGGGGAGACAGGGAGACATTCAGGCTTTCCAATAAAGCCAGTAAAAAGGAGTTTAGGTTGCAGCAAGTTTTACCTACTGGAAATGTTGACCAAACTGCATTGACAAGCCTGGCATAATGCTGTGTTCACACTGAACCCAATTTGCGCATCAAATTCACATCTAACTCGTGTCAAAATTGCTGCTCAATACTTGTCCAAAAAATGTGTTCATAAACCAGACACTCAATTAAGGTTTTCTGCCTCATCGCTACATTGACCGTATCTGTCATTTCCATGGCATGGAAGACGTGGATGAAGATCAGGTTTATTTATTTTAAAGAGTTCTACAAAAGGATCGGTGATCACGTCTCCATGTCTGGGTTCATGAGATCATTCAGAGACTCTCCCAGTACGGTGAGGTTCACCATCCACTGAAGGAGCTGCGTCTGAATGACGGCCGCTTTCAGCGGTACTTCTGTCTCTCTGTGACCCAGTTTGAAGACTTGTTGTCCTGTATAAGTCAGAGGAGGAAAAAAATAAATAAAAACAAGAATTGAAATTAGAGGACCTTTTTATTATGTACACAAACAAATAAGAAAAATATCATAAAGTTCAGGAGGAGAACAGGATACAGAAGAATCATCCGATTCTCCTCCATTTTGGACTCCACCCACTGATCGGACTGAGCAGCGCTTCTTTTTCTTTTGCATTGTGATCAGTAGTAAATACTGATACACACACCTAAAATGCCTCCTGGCGGTTGTTAGTGGAAAAATAACATACCGGTTCATGTGTGCCTATTTATTTAAAAAATAACACAAAAGTTGCACCTGAGTATGAGTCCCACCCCTGGCCAAACTATGGTAAAAAATACCACTTATACAATATAAAAATACATTAAATGCATTTCAACCAACTTATTCAGGGTGTGTCCTGCCTCTGCCCTGAGGTAGCTCAGCCCCTGTGACCCTGCACAGGAATAAACAGGACTAATGGATGGTGAGGTGAGTGGATGGATGGGTGAATGGGTACGGATCCTGTTCAAATGCAGTATGCCACTTTATCAGATCAACAGAAGGGTTTTTGTTGGACTGAAGGACACGTTTGCTTTTCCTGCTTGACACTTTTTTTTGTTTTTAAGAGCTCAGGCTCCTATGAACACCTCTACGACCCATGAAGGTGTTACCTTCTTGTGATGATGGAGCAGCAATAAAAAGCTCAGTGTGCTGCTGTCAGCTGTCCTCCTCTAACTCCCTCACCTTGCTGCCCTGCACCCTCACATAGTATCTCTACTTTACAAAAGAAAAAGTCTGCATGTGTTTGGTCAGCTTAGCGGGAATGGGGGGCTTTGGGAGCAGGGGTTCTTGTATCAAGGCCAGAACGTTTGGCAGACGATGAGTAAGCCGCTGTGGTGAGGAGCCCTGAGCCTTTGCGGCAGCTATGAAGGCTGAGTCTCATTGCAGTGTAACAGCAAGCTGTTGGATTTAGGGAAAGAGTTTCAGACACACCCCCAGCCCCATATATCCTCATGCCTTAAAAATGTATATTTGTCCTGTAAAACACTGGAGCAGGAAGCCTCAGTCACGTGTTTTCCTTCAGTCTCCCTCACATCATATGTTCTCTTTCTGCTTTAGTCTGCTTTTTGAAAACTCAATAGCAAGACATTAAAAGGCATCAGTCAAGAGAACACACATGCACACAGACTTTTATGTGGGACAGGTCAAACAATGGCAGTTGGCTGAGAGAGAAGCGGAAGGGTTAGTTTCTTGGAAGGTCTGATTGGAGCATAAACAGCAGCCCAGGAAGTGCTGAGCCGAGAGTGAAGGAGGTAGGGCGGGAGGGGGGATCAGAGCAGATCTGCCAGGACAGAGCGAAAAGTTTTGGGGACTGCAGGGAGCAGTTTGTTGTTTCTGCCGAAAGGGACTGCGGCTTTTTCTTCTGTGAGGACATACTGCGTTACTGAAAGACCTCAGGGTGAGTAGCTGCATCACATGTACTCGTTCCCTGCTTTAAAGATATCCCAGATGTTTTTTTCCCGCAAAAACATCATTAAATAGATCCATGTAAAACTTATTGCTTCTGTTGGATGCATTTTCATTTTCACCGAGTTTTCAGATTACTGCGCTGGTAGGCTCCCCCTGGCTCTCAAAGCTGCTTGTTTTTGCATAGCTGTTGTTTTTTTGTTGGCGCCTTGAATTGCGGCCAAGCTTTCAATTCTTGAAGGGGAAGGAGAAAAAAAAGCCGGTAGCAGGGATGGGGGGATTTCAACTAATGTGTGTTTGGCTGCGTCTAATTAAACTGATGGAGAGGAGGGTAGTGAGGGTCAGACTGTGAGAGGATGAAGCTGAAAACAGCCAGGTCAATTTTTTTCGCCGTCATATTAATTACTTAAGATCAAAACCAACCAGCTAACGTGAACTTTTACTTCACCTTCTGAACTTTTCCAGGTCTGTAAGATCACAGAAAGGGGGGGGGGGGGGGGTGTTGTAGCATCAAAGTGGATGTGATTTACTATAATTTGCTCCTGTTTGGTGTATGGATCTAATGCCAGGTTTTTCCCACCGGAAAGATTCTGCATTCCTCACTTCTAAGTGAACATCAGTGTCACTTGAATCCTTTTAGGCTCAGTTGTTGTGAAAGCAAGAAAAAAAGGAAAAAAAAAAAGAAAAAAGCTTAACTTTGATTGTATTTACTTGTGTACTGCACAAATCAAGACCAACGAAAATACAGTATTTGACTTAGTTTAAACCTAAACTTTAGATATTTTACAGCCCGTTTGGATCGCTCCAGCCTCATTAGAGTGGAATTCCGTTAAATTTTTCCATTGCTCAGTATATTTGCATCTGGAAAAGGCTGCTCTGCGAGTGTAATAAATGGAAAAGTCTCTGTTATCACTTTTAGGTGTCAAACTTGCTGTAAAATATCCGTTCTTGTTATGACAGGATTCAGTTTTAAGAAAAATATAATAAAATTATTCAGTTTTACACAAGATTGTTAAATATCCCACAACCCTCACTTTTTCTGTTTAGCAAGGTTCACATGTACAAAAGTTTTTTTTTTCTGCTCCCAAAGTTTTATTACTTTTGTTACGGCAATACAATGTCTGTCCTTCACATCTTATTGAAGTTTAGTCATCCAGCAAAAAAAAAAAAAACAGAAGAAGAAATGAAATGTCAGTCACATGCAACTGTACGGGTGCTGCAGGTTTGTGGGTTGTCGGGGCCCTTGGAGGGTCGTAGAGATGAGCGCAGGTGTGTCTGGCAGTTCCCTTGAGACTCGTGTGGCCCTGTCATGAAAATGGAGCGTACCATTGCTGTGCGTCTGGTAAATGTATCATGAGGTAATAGCAAGGCTAGTGACGGAACTTATGACTTTCAGGTGATGCTGTTGCAGTGTCCTTGCGCCACACGAGTAATGTGTGGCTCCTTACTGACCACACCCAAATGCTGCTCGCACAGGATATGCTTGTGACAGTAAATCCCCGTAGGACAAATTACGCTCTGATTGTCTAATTTCCTAAATTCTAACAATGGGGTTGCAAGCAAGGAGGGTGCAATGGCCGCATAAGGAGCTTATCACTTAAACAGCACTAACAGGCTCCCTGAACAGTGCACTGGGCGGTTAAAAAATTAAATACTTAAACGACACACCTCTCGCACGTCTCACCTTCTTCACCATTACTTACCCTTTTTCATTGTATAAATGTTTACTACAACCTGTTGCCCGCGTCATACACATAAAAAAATGTGCATTAACAATTTTGCACCAAATTTTATGCAGGCAAACAGCGTGCCCCGTACAGATGTGCCCGTTTTTCACCCGTAGCCACCGAAAGAGCAGTTGTGAAGAAGATAATTGTCTTTGTGCTTTTGCTCCCCTTCCAGAGCCCCCTCATTTCACCTTTCACTGCTCATTTAGGGCTTTTTGACAGTTTTTTACTTTGCTTTGGTGACCTTGGGATTGCCTCACATAGGCTTCCGAGTGGAAACTCTTAATAATAATAGATAGAACAGGATCACTTGTTTTGCACCCTGGACCAGTTTGTTGCATCAATTTTTTACATAGAACTCATCATTTCTGAAGCTGTGCAGGAGATCAAGCAGTAGCCAAACGTGATAGCTGATACAGGCTGAAGGCCGCCACGGGGAGTGTGGTGGAAACACACCTGGACCGATGGCATATGGCGTGGCAGTGTGAGGCTGTCATGGGGTTATGAGGTGTTGAGGGCAGGGGGAGGACCAGGTGTTTTTCTAACACGCTGTTCAAACTGTCATCCTTCACAAGGCCCTGAAGCATCATATGCCAGATCCCTCTGAGGTTTGATCTAACCTCTCTACAGAACTTTGGTTTTTTGGTGGTTGAGTGATGGATATGATTAAACACCTCAATAGTGGAGATCCCCACAACTTTAGTTAAAAACTGTGCTTCTGATCTCTGATTTTTTGTTTTTCAATCTCTGCTATAGCTTACTTGTGGGAACATTTCTCTTAATACTTCTTGTGTGTTTCAACATGAAACCTTCCTACAAAAACACTCCCATCCTATTTTGTGAAAACCTAACAAAGTTGATCTTCTCATGCCTGTGAGGATCTTTGCTAGGTAATCCAGCTTTCTTAACAAAAACACTCATTATAGGACAGAGTATGAGGGCCACCATAAAAGGAGAAAAACAAACTCATTTATAAGAAAAAAAGTTAAAACATTTTAAGAAAAAAGCAAACATTTGATAGTAAAGTTGAAAAATTCTGAGAAAAAAGTCAACATTTTACAAGAAAGAAGGCATACAATTATGACCCCCAAACAAAATAAAGAATTTACTAGAGTAAAGCCAGAAAGGTCTAATTCAAAAATTCATACTTTTACAAGGAAATGGTTGCACTTTTTGAAAATAAAATGTTGCATTTATCTTTTAAAATGTGTCACCAAAGACAATCAAACATCACTTGTTTGATTTATCAGAAAAAAATCAGATGGAGAGCACACAGCCCTCAAGAATCATGCAAAATCAGCTTAACTTTTTTTGTAAAACTTTATTTTTAATTTAATTCCATATTTACATTTAAAACAGGATGACTTTTTTCCTTTTAAATCTATACATTGACTTTTTTTACGACGTAATTCTTGTACAATGTTGACTTTTTAAAAGTAATTGTTCAACTATATTTAGGCAAAATTTAGACTTTTTTCCTCTTGACAAGTTTTTTCTTACACATTTGGTTTATGTTATTTTATTTAGTGGAAGCCCTAAAACTCAGTCGTACATTTGAACCATGACTAGAAAATGAAACTAAAACCTGGTTCTCATGTGAACCTTGCTTTCATATTTAAAATATGGTTAAAACTGTTGGGTGTGTAATTCCCTATTTTAAAGTTTTTGATTTTTACGTGTGTCTTGAACATATAACATATAAATTTGTTAAGCAAAATTCTCTCAGATTATGTGGTCCAGGTCGCCTGTGGCTGCTAGATTCTGAATTTTCTAAACTAGCAGGGAGCAGCAGATCTTATCAGATAAGGAGATTTTCTATCTTTTTAACAGATTAGAAAAGCAATTCCTTTGCCAAAAACACAGCGGGTTCAAAAATAGGCAAGAATTACAACTGCTTTAAAAGCCCATTAATTGATTTTTTTAATTTAAATTTTTTAAATTTTGACTTAGTCTGCATTTTTTTTTTGCTTCTGAGACTTTTATATCTGATGTTTTTACATTTTTGGTGCCACATGAAAACTTTTTTTAAACTAGTTTAGGAGGTTTTTTTTAGACTATTTCAAATTTAAAATTTCTTTTTTTCATAATAGTTTTCATTGGATTTGAACATTTTTAAAATTTAAACAATCTGTATTACACTTTTAATTAGCACTTTTTCTTCAGTTGTTACATTTTTATTTGGTATTTCACGTGTGGTAGAAAATCTCTTGGTAGCCCTGAAACCTGGTGTGTTTCCTCAAATGTAAAGTGGGCAAATTTTATGGAAAAGTTCATTTCTACTTCAGTTTGTTAAGCTTACTGCTGAACCTCAATATTTGACAAAACCTGAAGTTTGAATCTGTTAACTGTTGGAAATTTCTCATAGCTATTGTTTTATTAACATGTTAGTGGACCTACAAAGAAAAGTGAATCGGCAAAAATGACAAAAAGTTTCAGTGAGTTACAAATTAGAGCTGGCTTAGTCTGAAAATGTTAATAAAAACGTATTCAAATCAAACTTTATTTATAAAGACTAAAAGCAAAAACAAAGATACATTAATGATGACATGGATGGAATGACATGGATTTTTGCAGAGGAATGTGAAAAATTAATCAATGTTTAATTGCACATTGTTGAACTTTACAACTGCCTCTGTATAATTATGAACTCTTGTTTGCCCACCTCCTCCTATTAAGATCTTTATTAAAAAGAAACACTGTCCCATAACTCACCGCTCTTTTCTCTAAGTTTAAACATTCCAGTTTTTCCGTCCACTCCCAGAAGAATTCTGTTCGAATTGTTCCTTCCTCAACACAGAAGAAGTCACCGGGGGTTGTTTGTGTCTGGTGACGAACACACTTTATACACAGATGATAACAAAAGGAAAAGGTTGGGTTTTTATCGAAAGTTCCTGGTCTCTGAGAAAGATTTAAATTACAGAAGTGTCAAAAGAAGATTTTTTTTGGAGGAAAAAAACTTTTTCAGATGAATATAACTTTAAATGACAACCTGAAAAAGTCCTTACATGTCACGCCTGGAAGTGTATAACTCACTTGAGCTTTTTCATCCTCACGAAAGATTAATTAAGAGAAATCTAAATTTGAGTCTTAAAGGTGGCTAATCCCAATAAATATGGATGAGACTTGTTCTCTGCCTGCTAAAACCCAGCGGTGTCTTGCCCTAGCTCATAAAATGTCTAATTTTTTTTAATCATTGGTGTTTTTGCTATTAAAGTAATTACCCTGGCATGATTTTATAATTACCCCATTGACTGACAAACCCAGTGCACACTCATATAGTCATATTAGGATAGTCCCATCTCTAAAACCTGTTGTAAAGCCTCTGACAGGAGCAGGATGTTTCTATTAAACCGGGATATTCTTGGAGCTGCTGCTGTCTGAGCTCTGGAGCTTCGGGGAAACCTGTCCTTCCTCTACATGTTAGAATGACTGTGTCCTGCTTTGACTGATAAATAAATGCGAACGTTTAGAAATAGAGTTCCGAGGATGCAATATTTAAACAGCGCCCCTGGGATAAATGTAATGTAATCATTATCTTTGATGTGTGTTGTTATTACAAGCGTGACAGGGTCCGCTGCCTAGGATAAACCTGACGTCTCTCATGTTAAATGCAGCTTATGGTGGCAGGAAAAGGAATTTTATCCAAACCTTTCTTATTTATTTCTTTGATTCCTTTTTGTAAGTAAATGTTGGTCACATTTACATCCACAACTCAGCTTTCACGGTGATCACAAACTAAGTTTTCAGTACTTTTTTGGGTTTTTTTTTCTGACGTGTCCCTAGAAAGACACATCTTAATCTCTTGGATTTACAATAAAATTCAGCTTTTTGGATTAAAATAAATACCCAAAACAGTGTTCAGGCACAGAACAATTTCAATGTGGCTAAAGATGGAGACAGTGTGAAGGATTTTCCTGAAAAGACACAGTTGACACATTTTAGATTAGCTGTTAAAAAGCACAAAAAGAGTTAAAGACAGAAAGGAAAGATTCTAAATATTTTTTTTTCTAGAAAACAAGCAAAAAATGTTATTTGGAACCACTGTCCATAGTTTTGGTGCAGTGATAAATGGACTTTTTAAAGTTTGATTCTGGCTAATTTTCTCCAGAGTTGTGAGCGGGATCTTTGGTGTGGAGCAACCCCGCCCCCTTCCCCGTTCGTGTTGCAGGGAGCTTGGAACAGGGAGCTTGTGGTCCCTGTCTCTTTTTCATACAGCATTTTTTCATCAGCTCCTGATTCACAATGATTTAAATTTAGATAAACTCAGAAGCCCAAATTTTAAGCTTAATTTTCTTAATACATGTCCTCCATCATCAGAAAAACACCACAAGAACGTTTTAAAAACTCCTAAAGCACAATTTTCAGCAGAGTAATTTTTGTTTTTTTATTGTTTAGATGAAAATCTAAATCGTCACTCCTTCTAATTCACAGCTATTCTTTATAAAACAGTCAGCTAATCAATAAGCCTTCAAGTCTATTATTATCTCTATGAAAGGTCTGTGGGGGAAATTGACCTTCCTATCGGTCTCATTTAGTTTTCCAGTTTCACATATTTCTGTTGCAGTTTAAGCCAAAACTGAAGGCCCCAGAAAAGCGTTTTCGTTTGACTTTAATGCAGCAGAGAGACGAGGAAACAAGCTGTCAACAAACGAGCTGGCACAGTTCCCACTCCTGTGCCCTTCATCACCTTTCCTCAGCACTTTGTTTCGAAGTTTCCTTCCCGTCATGTTTTCCCTTCACATGCAAGTGTTTCCTTCCCGGCAGCCCTGCAACAATGCCCGGCTTCATTTTCAGCTCTCTTGAGACGTGAGACAAGCAGGAGCCTATGGACTGCTGGGCACATGCTAAAGCCATTAGGCAGAGGATGATGGTGGTTAGCCACAGCGCCATCGCAGAATTACCATCTCACTGTGCACATAATGAAGTGGAGGGAAGGATACTCTTCCCAATTTCTGCTGGTCTGTTCCACCGTCAAGCCAACAGTCAATCAGCAAGTTATGAGAAGAAGCCAAAGGGGCCTGACTGCAGACTACAGAAGTGACCCCCAATCAAGCCAGACTTCATCCTAATTGTAATTTTTAATCCAAGGTTATCTCAGGTTTAAAAAAAAGGTTATACTAACATTTTAAACATAAGTCACGTTGCATCTTTTTATGATAAATAAAGTCCCACTACAATCATATTTTGTTCTGTTTTAGAAGCAGCTGTCTTTTCATTATGATTATGATGTTTTTAGCCAAAAATTAATAATAATAATAACAACTGTCATCATTCTTGGATATAGTATTTATAGTGTATCAGTTGTTCATCTGAAATTCACCTCTGAGTTGCGGGCGGGACTGTTGATGCTGAACAACCCCGCCCCCCTTCCCATCCTAGTTGTTGAGAGCCCAGAGTGTGGAGGTTGTGGCCCACGCAGGGTGTATTCTGCGTCACAAATAAGCTCAGTTTCTGACTAGGTTTTTTTTCTCTGCTCCTGATTTACAACAGTTTGAATAAGAAATGCTCAGAAATGCAATTTTAAGATTACATTTCTTGATAAACAGTACAAAGCAAAAGTTTGGACACACCTTCTCATTCAAATGAATGGGAAGGTGTGTCCAAACTTTTGGTCTGTATGTCTTCTATCCTCAGAAACAAGAACATGTTAAAACCCTAAAAACATGACTTTCATAGGAGTGGATCTTTGAAGACATAAACTATTTTGACTTTTAGTTGATTTCAGTCCAGTTGGGTGACTTTTTATCCACCTGGGGGCAGCACAACAACCTTTAAGACAATGTTGTTCAGTTTTTTTGCATATAATGTTCTTGTAATATCAGAAACAGAAGAGGTAATTATGTCAACAGGGAAGGAATTACAGCGCAGTCTGGACTATTATCAGTTGCAGTTTCTAAAGAAGCAGCTGACAGCTGCGCTCTTGAGTCTTGATGATGGCACTTATTCTGAGTGTTGCTGCCCTGCTTTCCAGCTTTTCTTTTCATTTCATTTTCACCCTGACCAGAACCTGTCTTCTTGAGGAGAGAGAAACAGAAAAACACCTGAAGACGTCCCCTTTGACAAGCGTTTCACCGTTGCTGTGCTGTGGGTCGGTGGACCGCGGCTCTCAGACATGTACTGTATCACTTCTGTCGGGGGTCATGTGATACACAGCGGGTCCCACTAAGCTGAGTTTCGCTTTGATCAGAGTCCTCCTCACTAATCCGCTTGAGCTTTTGATGTTTGCAGAGAACACACGAAACAAACACAAATTCCCACAAATTGTGAGGAAAAAACAGATGCTGCCAAAAAAAAAAAAGGAAATTGGCTGAATATCTCGTAAATTAGACGTCTGCACAAACTTTCAGTGTTTATTCCTACTGGTGACTTAGTTTTTTTTATTTTTATTGATAGTATTAAAGAGGTAATCTCTCTCCAAAGCAAATATGATTAGAATTTGAGCGATACTCACCTGGGTTTTGGTGTCTCTATTCACAGCATGTGTGAATGAGTTGCAGGATTTCTTTAATTACAACTGGAGGACACAGACAGGATTAAGACACGTCTCTGTCTTTTTGTTAGCAGCTGAATAGCTCTGGGTATAAGTGAAAATCTCACAAACCACCAGGTGTGGAGAGATTTGATCTGAATCCACTTGAAGGACTGAAGTTAAATGGAGAAGAAAGGAGGAAAAGGGAATTGGGGAGGGCAATAAAAGAGGAGTTTTACTTTGTGTTTATTATGGCTCGTCCTGCATTACATCACTGGGATGCTTCAGAACTGATGGGAGGTGCTGGTTTTTAGTGTGATGTCATCTGCAGCCAATCGTAAGTCTTGGGCACCAGGAGTGTCTGGCCAGACTTAAAGCATTTTCCTCTTTTCATATCACATAGCCTTTATGTCTTTGCAGCTGCCTTGACTGTTTTCAGACATGCAGTTTTTATTTGTTTTTTTCATACACCAAAGATCAGCTGCAGCTATAAAACTAAAATTGGCAACATTTTACAAATGATTAACATATTCAGCAGCACATGCTGCCTTTGTGCAACATTAGATAACATTTTTGTTGCATTTAGTGCGCTTAAAGCTTACTGTTATAAGAATATGAAATTTTGAAGACAGTGAAAAAATTAGCTGGCAGATGAGGATGCTGATCCAACAATTTGGCTTTTTCAATCTCAAATGCTAAAGATGTAAACATTATAAAGGTTTGTTTTTTTTTAACCCACATTTAAAAAGCATCTAACAAATCCAGAGTTTAAAACAAGTCAATTTGACATGAAGGTTTGCATTCATGTCAGAATTTGCAAACGTTGATGGAAAAATGAGATGCACATTGCACAAAAAGCAAAAAGCAATCAGCAACTTCTCCCCTCTTCATTCTTCAGGTCCCAGACTTCCATACGGACGGTTTGCCTCTCCTCTTAGGAAAGCATCGTACAAAAAGCAACAAAAAAGATTTGTTTTTTTATCAATCAAACGATGTATTTTGCAAAAGAAAAGTTTGCATTTGTTAAAAAAACACTCCAAATCATGTCTTATCTATTGCAGAATTGAAAACCATTTTGGACGTTGGTGTAAAAGTTGTTTTGTATTTTTCTGACCTGAAAAAGAGAACAAAAAAATGCGTAGCAGAGAAAAATCATACACATTTTTAGACATGCTTTTCTGTAATTTGAAGTTAATGCAAAAAAGGAGCTGATTGTAATTAATCTTTGTGTACAAATGCTAAATTAGACGTTGGAATTACAGGTTGAAGGATGTTTAAACGCCTGATATTACAAAACATACAAACAATAAAAATACACAACAGGGAAATAACTTTACTTGGAACTTTTGTTTCTTGCTGTGTTGCTTAAGGATCATGACTTTCTCAGCCAACAGTTGCAGCACAGTGGTTTTTCTTGAAATTTAAACCAATTCTCAATCATTCCTGCATTTTTGTATCCATCTCTTCACTTACAAACAACCAGAAAAAAGCTTCCTTTCTTTGATTTGGATTGACGTTACCCTCAATGCAGCTGGACTGCATAGATAATTTGTTTAAGATGAATGCATCTTACAATACAGTGCTAAAAATCTGGATTTTTCTGACATTCCAATGCAAATTGACATCACCCTCCTCATTTGAGCTCTTAGATATTTAGCATCAAGGTGAAAAACGGATTTAATGTTAGTAAATACAAAATAATCTTTTTTAAAGTACAGTAACTATTCTGTAAAATAAAATCAGCCACATTTTAGCTGCTTCCCATGACCTGATACTTCCTTGTGCTTTATGGCTGCTTTGTGCTAAAGCTATTAAACCTTGCAGGAACAGACTTTTGCTCCTCCTCTTTCATGGGAAAGCTGCAGCATTTCATTTGCTGCAGCCTCACAACAGTACAGCTTCTGTTAGTCCGCTTCTCACTTCCACTCAAAGTAGACAACCTGCATTCCTATGATCACACCAAGAAATTTGCTATATCAGGATGTGGAGCTGTTTTTGCATTATATCAGGATGATAGCTATTGTTTGTCAGCAAGTCAAACACACAAACTTAAATGTTGCATTTTCTGCATACAAATGCACAAAAAGGTATTTTCGCCAGCTTTTTACGTCCAAACATCATCTGTTCCACAGCGCCAGAGAACTTGTATCCAGTCCACACCCTTCACCGATTGGCACCCGCACATTGAAACAGGAGCACACAGTCACATGCAACACATGGACAGCAGGTTTTTCTCAGATAGACTGCGACAAAGACGGCAGTGTTCTCAGAATCTCAGAGTGGCTTCCCCTCCACGGGGCCCAGTTCATATCCCACTGCCACCTGCATCACTTATCTGCTCAGCAGCATTTGCCTCTCCAAAGGAGGACCCCTGGCTGCCACTCTACTTCATCTGCTCTGCAGCACACACAGAGCTCTATTCTTTGGTTGCTTGAATCCAAAGTGCTGTTGAGCTGATTTGGCATATATGTTAAAACAATACCTGATGCAGAAAAGCTTTTTTTTTTAATTATTATTATTCCCACAAAGTCTAGAATTCTGTTTTCCACTCTTGCAGTGTCAGGTAGTTACAAACCTGCCGCTGATTAGTCTGCAGTAGCATGCCGGGTAAAAGGGAGATAAGAGGTGCGGTGGAGGCAGTGAGGAACTCTCGATTGACTGGGACTTAAGCTGCTTATCGTTTATGAGGCGACTCAATCGAGAAGCAATCCCTTTTTTAATAAACTTGAGGGCGCTAGCCCACTGAAGACATATTTAAATGGAAGCCATGTGCAGTTAAACGCATAGTTAACTCACTGCAGCATGCAACACCAATTACTTTGATTTGCTTGGGGGTGTTGCATTAGTGAATCCATGGGAAAATGTGCTACATCTAAATGTTATTGCATCTTTTCTCAAACCTTTTTGTCGTAAGTTAGCAGAAGCTTTGAGTTGTTTATTTCTAAAACTACTTTATTGCTGTGATTTCCACAGGCAGATGTGATTTCTATCACATAGTTATCAGGAGATCCCTCAGCAGGAGCTCTTTTGAAGCAGCACAGATTAGTCCTAAAAGATCAGATCTCTTTTATAATAAAAGTCTACGTTTGACAAACAGTTTGCTTCCCTAAAGCACACATTTTATAAAAACTAAATTTTCCAACAATTTCTGGTGATCTTTTTTATTTATTTAACTTAGCTTAAACAATTTAGGCCTAATTTGTTCTAAAGATCATTTTTTGTTCTAATTTATCATAATTTCTGCAGAGCTGCAATAGTTCGTTAGAAATTCGCCTCTGAGTCGTCGACGGTACTGTTAACGCAAAGTAAGCATGCCTTCATTTCCCATAATCCCTTTGTTTTTCACTCTCTTCTGCTAGCTTACAGCTCCTCACAACACCAAACTCGCATTAGCAGTGCAACAAAAATGGCGAGCAATGTTGAAGCTATCTAGCCGTAAAGTTTTGAGCCAGGTGCCAGCTAGGAGGAGGAAAAAGGTATTTTTTTCTTCTGCTCCTTATTCACGAAGATTTGAATACAGAAATACTCAGAAATGCTATTTCAAGCTAAATTTTCTAAAATTTGTTCTCCATCATCACAAAAAGCTACAAGAACATGTCCAAACACCAAAAGTATAATTTTGTTCTGAGTGAGCCTCTTTTCAAATAAAGTTCCCCCAGATGGGGGGAGAGGTAAATAAACCTTCCTCCCTGACTCCCGGGTGGATGTCCTCCTCCCACCTGCAGCTATTCTAAGCATCTCCCCGTCCCTCCCCATCAGGACACCACTAGTTTCCCGGTTGGCCCAGCGACTGTTGTCAAGGGAAACCATCAAACATCTGCCCCGGTGGTGGCTGGGTTGACTTGCACCTGCTCTGGTCATGAGTTAATAAAGTGCATACACTGCTGGAGTTTACTGCCAAAGATTTACTCTGAACCACACACACACACACATGCACACACACACACACACACGCACTGCCCCTTAGTGGCCCAGTTAATATGTTACTGAGAAAATAGCGTAGAGTCTGTCTAACAGTGCACGACAGAGGAGTAATAGAAACACACAAGCTGCTTATTTTCTCTGTTTCAAGCTCACACAAACACATTTCCTCTCAATTGGCATAAGATGAGTGGATTTTGCTCTAGAGCACCCCCTGGTGTCAGGAAAATGCAGGGCATTTAGAAGCTTTTGATTAGTTTTGGTCATGTTTATTAGACATGGGAGGAAAAATCCAAGCAGCACAAAACAGAAAGAATAAAAGTCTGCACAGCGGGCTTTTATAATAAGATTGATTTTCCACTTTAGTTAATTTGAGGATATCTAAATATCACAGAATGACTTATACTGGTAGTGTGGATGGGCGGGGAAATCAGTTGCATTTAGGACTTTTACAGTAATTATCTATTTAAAACTGCTCTGCTCTTCTAATATTTTAACTCCCATCCTTCCTCTCCACCCTTGCTCCTCATTATTCCCTGAACTGATCCCTACAAACACAAACTGGACCACATGCATGTAACTCATCTGTTGTCTGTTTTGTTTATATAGCTTTGTCAGAGCGGGAAGTCTGGAAAACTCAGTGTATCCAATCACACACGCTCACTTAAGTACTGTGCAAATACCTTGCACAGCTTGATTAAAAGGTAAACTGCACTCTATGAAAATCCCATGGAGCTCTGGGTTCCTGCAGGTTTGAGCAGACACAGATCCTGTGATGGTCTCTTAAGCATTAGAGTCACTATAAGCAGCACGAAGGCAGAATATGACAGAAAAAAATCAATTGAAAGCCTAATTTTTTTGGTAACTAAATTCAAATGAAGTAAATTTAAGGGGATCTCATAAATGATGACATAAAAGTTATTTTCCGTCGCATGAATGCAAAAATGTTACCCGCTTTACTAAAACTACAATAAATAAAGGACAGCAGGTTCCACATTTTTATAGTGGCAGCTTTTGTCTGTGGGTTTTGTCAGTGTCCTTCACTATTTTTCTTATATCTTACCTTTCTTAAAGATCAAATTAAGGCCTGTCAAAAATGTTCCAATGTGATGCTCTAAAAACTCTTTAAACAAAGAGATTAACTGCTGTTCTTTTTTATTTATATGCTTTTAATGTCTTTTTTGTTCCAAACTGTTGTCTAACTCATAAAGACTTAAACTCTTAGTGGTTTTAACAACAAAGTCTCTGTGGAGTCCACTCATCGTATAAACTCTAACTCTAATTTATGTAGAAGTTTATTAATTTGACCTTTGTGATGACATTTTGACCCTAAAACAAACTGAGAGCGGCAATCATCTGCAGTCAGAAAGAACCATTTTTAACACAAAGGCCTCAGTGTTTTGCTGTTGAGCCCCAGACTCAAGCAGAAGTTCAGTTGATTTTCTGCTCCTGTCTTTGTGTCGGGAATCAGCTGGGCGTTTCATTTTAGGAATATGTGAAAGGTTGGGTTTTTATTCCTCATACCTCAAAGCCAGATTGGAACTGAGACGATACCTCAGAGGGTTTTTGTGAATCAATCTGTTTGCTCGCATACATACTTGTATGTGTTAGAAAATGTGGTCATGCTGCATTGCGTTGTGTCACCTTAGACTGAAACGTATCTGTTGGATCAGCTGTAAGTTTCACTGGACAACCCGCCAACTTTCCCATTCGCTCTAAGCCGCGGCAGGGCAGCTCCAGTGTGCAGCGTGGGCGGAGGAAAATAAAGTGATAAGAAAAGGGCAAAAGAATCTGATTGTCTTGGTCTGCTGTGAATAACAAGCTACTCTTTTGAATAAGCACATGATGCAGAAGAGTGGGCAAATACATGCACGTCTACAGTTCACTGCTATTTAATTAACCCCTTCATGCCTGAATTTTTCCAGTTGTATAAAAAAAATTATTCAGGGTTTTCTTTTCCCATTTAGGATGTTTTGATTTAACCAAATAAATAGTATGACTTTATTAGGTTCAAAAAAGATCTTAATTTGCCACCTATTCTTGCACATTTTTATAATTTTTCCTGAATTTTCAACTTTTTTAAAAGCAAAGCTGAATAGTTTTGAGTTAAGGATATTTCATTTAAACATAAAACATCTTTTGCATATGCAAATCAGTTGCACGTGAATGCATCGGATGATATTCTATCTGATAGCTTTTACATGATATATATGATGTCTTATAGTCTAAGGCTCCACTTTGTACAACCCTGTTTGTTGTAAAGTCATGTAATGTGAGTGCTTTTGTTTTATTGCACACAAATGGGCTTTGTATGAAACTACGTAGTTATGGGACAGTAATAGCAGGGGGCAGTGGAATGCATTCCTCAAGAAATGAGGCAGCGGCGTAGTAACTGCAAACACTGGGACGCCCTGCTCCTCGTCAGACCCCGGTGTTCATAAGCGAGTGCATGTTGTCTTTCAACTGAGAAGGTCATCATTTACTCAACTGCTGCAAGGAGAGAATAACATTCCTCTGAAAGTGGCGGTGGTGGTGGTGGTGGGGGGGGGTTATTTGTTGGTCTGAACGCTGACGGTAAAACGTGCAGCAAGGCAGGTTGTTTTGGACCACATAATGCAGTTTCTGGTTTGGAGGAGCTGCTCTGATTATGGGTTGGGTTTGGCAAAGGCGGCCCTCTGTGTTTGTTAAGGATGATGTGCAATTTTGAAGACTGGGGAATTTTGACACATAAGCACTGACATTCAGATACATCTGTAATGCAGTGACTCAGTGTTAGATACCACAGTTTTCTTTCTTTCTTTTTTTTTACTCTTTCTCAGCTAAAGCGTAAATTTTTATTTTTGTCATGTTAAATATAAATTACAGGAACAATGTGATCCAGTTCTCACCATGATTTAATTTTATTATATGTTTTATGTCTGATTTGGTGACACAAGTTACATTTTCTTTATTTGAGGCTGCATTGTTTTAACCCTCTAAGCCCCACTACATCAAAGAGTCAACTCATAATTCCCTGTTTTTAAATAAGATTTTTTGAAACTCTCTTATAGAATCCACAAAAAAAGCTGTAATATCCTTTTTTACAAGTTGAATGAATGAATGAATGAATGAAGCTTTATTTATATAGCACTTTACAACTCCTTTAGGTGTGCCAAAGTGCATAACAACTAAAGGAAGGCAAAGGAAAATTTAAAATTAGGCTATTGAGCACAAAGTCAAAAACAGCATAAAATTACAAAGTAATAAAATACATAAAAGATAAATAAGAATGCAAAAAATAGATAAAATAAAATGCCATTGACTACTGAGCATCAAAAGCCCTTCAAAAAAGTATGTTTTTAATTGACATTTAAAGCTGGTAAGGTAATATCATGCGTAGTTCTGCAGGAACAACATTGATACAGATATAAACAGTATCAATCATGATATGTGAATTTAATACTTTTCTCACAACAATGTAAGTTTACGAATCAAAAAATATTGACATCATGGATTAGGAAAAATCACGATATTTACCCACTGACTCAAATTTGATACACAATTTTAAAAAGGTACAAGTCTATCATTAATTATGAACAAATGTCCATTCAGTTAAAAACGCTAGAAGTTAATTAAAAGAAATGTTGATAACAGATTAATTATTCCTGCCATAAAGTTTTGAAAATTAGCAAAATGTTTCTTTCCAGAAGTGTTTTAGAGATTGCATGAAAGCAGCCTCTTTGAAATGACCAGGAAAAACACTACTGCCCCTAGTGGATTGATGATGAACTACAGGGCAAAAACATGGAAGTTTTTAAGGAAAGCTTTGATCATGCAAATGACACAGGGGTCTCAAAAATTCATTTATCAAATTTGATATTAAGGGTTATTTAGGGTTAAAATGAAAAAGAACATGGACGTAATATAAGGGTGATTTTTAATCATATAAAACGTATATTTATTTAATTATCTTGCTTAATTTTAAAGATTCTCAAAAGGAACTTTTGCATTGAGATTAATTATAAGGGTCCAAGTCGGGCATCTGTTCTCCTTAAAGTCTCACTCTGATTATATTTTAATTTATTGTAAAAGCGTTCCTGGTGGTAATTTAATTATGATTATGTTGTTTTAATCCAAAATCCAATAACCTAAATTGTTTTTTAGGGCAGTGTTTTTCAACCTTTTTTGAGCCAAGGTGCACTTTAATAAAAAAAAAAAAAAGACAAACTCCATAGTATGCATTGATGAACAGTCTCTCCACAATATTGTGTGCATTTTTTGTATTAATCGAGGCACAAAAAATTAAAAGTTGCAGCTGTATTTCCTAAAAGTTGTGATAGTTTTCAATAATAATTTTCAACTGAATTTGTTCAAATTTGCCAAGGTAGTGGTTTTCCCCCACTGTAATATGCCATCACATCAATGAACCTAATGCATCATGGGAGTTTAACTGCAGTGGTGCTGATGCCGGACAAACTCACGTCTCTGAACTTCATTATATTTGTATTTCATTTTTTCACATCATTTGCCCAGTCACATCAAACGGGATTCACGCAGCAAACTCGCATCCCTTTGTTTTAACACGTGTCAAAAAAACATTCCACGGCACACCTGACCATCTTTCACAGAACACTAAGTGGGCTGCGACACACTGGTAAAAAAAAAAAAAAAACTTTTTAGGACATAGTTTCTGCAGAGCAGCAGAAGTTCATTAGAAATTTGCCTTTGAGGTGTGGATTGTTGGTATGTAGCAAACCCCCCTTCCCATCACTCATATTTTTACACGCTCTCTCACATCTCCTAAAACCCCCTTGCTTACATTATCAGTGGGACAAAAAATGAAGATGTACATGGATGGAGTCGTTTACAAGTGGATGCATCAGAATGGGGTGAAGCAGGGAGCTTGCAGCCTGCTCTCCATATTTTTTATTTAACAATAAAGCTTTTTTTCCTAATGCAATTTTTCCGTTTGCCCCTTTACAATAATTTGATTGAAGAAATACTCCGAAATGCAATATTGAGCTTAATAAAAATTTTTTATGTCCTCCTTCATGAGAAAAATGCTACAAGAACATGTTAACATTCTCACTGGAGTGGATCTTTAAGAGAAAGAGCATCCAGCAACATTTTATCATACAGCCTAACACTTTGACTGCATCATGTGGTCCCAGTTGGCCTGCTCTTCTACCCTTTAAGGCACAGTGCCACAGTATGTGAGTGGGTGAGAGAAGCAGGCTTGTCTCTGTGTGTTAGACATCACACGTCAGCTGCTCTGTTGTGTTTGTCTGCGCGCTCGCCCCACCAGTTTCAATTACATGGCCCACCAACTCGCCCATTGATCCCCTCACGTTTTCCTTTTTAAAGTGCGTCGCTTTCACTATGTTCACTTTGGGTCACTTGCATCAGCAGCTGCAATGAAACTAACTGCAGCCCCTTAAAAAAAAAAAAAGGGTAAACTCACATGCAGGAACTTTTTGGGACTGTTTTTTTTAAGTGCACAAAGCCCGCTGGACTGGCTTTCTTCCTGATCTGTCAAATCAGATAACTCAATCCTACATTAGGAGGCTGCACACTCGTGAGAGCAGTTTGGACATTGCTCAGAAGTAGGTTATGACACATTTGGATGCTAGCATGTGGTGGGCCTCTCAAGAGACACAGATATAAACAAGAGACAGCCTGCAGACACAGCTTTGATTAAGACCAGACTGAGTATATAACAATATGTGTGTCAGACACCCTGACACCTGTTAGAATTTGAAATTTAAGAGTTTTTCTGGACCTTGTCATCTTTAACAGCAGTGGATATTCCGTCCCACATTTACATTCAGTCAATGATCCCTCCAAAGGGGCAACAGAGCTTGTGGCCCAAGGGTAAGGGTCTAGTTGCTCTGTGTCCTGGAATGCAGTTGACTCTCTAAATCCCCACCAGTCTATCCTGGGGCAGTGGGGCAGGGCCTATCTCAGGCCCCATTTTCCACGTGAGTTACGTCTGGAATCGCAAAGCAGGCAGTTTGCTCGTTCTCCAAGTCTGGCGTATTCACGAGTGCTGTTGGAGTCACACAGATAGTTATGGAAGAAGAAATAGCAGATGAAGACAAAGATTGTGTTCTCATGGAAGGTAATGAGATTTATGACATGCCAGATGAATGATGCACATTTTGGTGTTCTCTGTCTGAGTGCGTTTGGCTGCGGAGAAACTGTTTGGGAGTTAAAAATAGGGTTGGAAGTACATGAGACATGCTGCGGCTCTCAATTTGAGGAGGGTGGGGGTTTAAGTTCATAATACTACACCATTTCGTTTTTCAAGCTTACCAAAAAAGCTATTTTAGATAAGTTGTTTTGAACCTTTATGTGTTAGTCTCAGAATGTCTTATGGGGGCGAAATGGGACCATATTTCTCCATGTTAGACAGTCCACAACACTCTGCAAGAGGTCCTTCATTTCCTGCCATTTCCCTCTAAAAGGCACACGTTATAGCTCTCAAAACCCTATGAAAGAAATAGAAGATGAGCTTTCTTTAGTGCCTCCCCTCCAGCTTTTGACACACCTTGCTGATTATAATGCAGATAATAGATGTGCAAATATGCATGCCTATACATCTCCTGTTGCTTTGGTTATTCTCACGTGAAAGAAAAACGGAGTAACGTTTTCTCTCATTCAGTCTCCTAACTAATTACATGTTACATTATAACTATTGTACTGTGGACACGCTTGCATTAACGGGTAAAATAGAACCCGCAGTATGTTTGTATTTAAGCTCTGAATGAAAAAACAAGTTGTTTTTCCTTTTCTATTCTTAGTTTAGAGTCTCAAATGTTTGGTTGGCCCCATTAAACCCCTCATTTATGACCCACTGAAAGAACAGCTTGCATTATTTGTTAATGTCAAAACAGTCACGGGATGAGATGCAAACTTGTAAAAATTGGTCCAGATTTTGAATCGAGCAATAGCCTCAAACATCATGGTGGAATGTTATTACAACAGCCTTATTAATCTATCTTGTAATATTCTTTAAACACATCTACGTTTTGTATTATATCTTCTGTGACATCCTTTGTGGAGGGGAAATTTTAATTTCTTTACATTTTCAGATATTTTTGTCTTTTTATTTAAATTGTTATGAAATTATGTCAAATTCACACTCGACATCAAATGGAACTGCTCCGTTCCAGAGGCAAAAAAGTAACCCCAGACCATAATTTTCTCTCCACCATGCTTTACAACTAGTCACCTTTTTTCCACTGATACTAGCATTTCACATTAGAAAATGCTAGTTAGAAAAGTCGGTCTTGAAAAATGTAAAGAAAAAAGTAGGTGACATTCTCTTTTGAGTCTTAAAGATTTAAAAAAGAAAAGGTGTCTTTTTGATGTGGTTCTCTTTTAAGCATCTGGTCTTTGGTTCTCTTCCAAACAGTAGTTTGCCTCTATTGTCATTTTTGGACGGAGAAGACTTTTTCCTGGCATGTCTTTAATGCAATCCTTTTCTAACTGTCAACACATGAACTTTGACAACTGTTGAAATATGTTCTTGCAGTTGTGTTTTTTTCAGGTTCATGGAGTCTTAGTCTTGCATCAAAGTCTCAAGCTGGTTGTTCTCTTTCCCCAGATTCAGACACCGACTTTTGGACCAGATGTAGATATTAACTTTGCTTAATCTGTTGTTGTCATTTCTTTCTCCATCTTTTGAACAGAAATGTGTTAGTGGAGCAATCTAAACTTCAAATGTGAAGATTATTATCATATCATTATTGCAATGACCTTTTTTTTAACGTAGCAGGTGTTTCACATTTGCTCAAAAAGTAGGGTCTCAATAAATCATTGTTCCACTTTGATAATTGAAAAAGAGGGTGCTCAGAAATCACGTTAATGAATGCATGACTCAAGATAGAACATGTGTAGTGTGTGTTACTCACACTTGTACACGCACAGCATTCAGCACCTCCATTTATGTTGCTAGCTACCAGCACGTCAGCTGTGCATCAACATAAACCCCCATTTTGCCTCCATCTTTCAACACACAACAGTCCTGCACTGAATAGAAATATATGTCAAGGCTCGATTCCCAGTGACAATAGAGAAAATCACATTCCTCCTCCATTTCTTGAATCTATTATTTTAACTTGTGTAACTTTTTTTTAAAAAATTACAACAAAACCTTTGAATTTCCAGAAAGTATTGCTTTGTAACTTGTATTCCAAGCAGAGATCATTTTTACTGACAGATTTCTTTTCAGGATTTATACTTGCATAGATTTTTGTTGTAGCTGGAGCTGACATAGCATGCTAAAGTTAATGCTGTTATTGCAGCAGACATTTGGATATAAAGTTTAAAAATTGCTTAGCTGTGTGAAATTTGTGTTTTCAAACTTTAAATGATGAATCCAAAAAGTTTGTTTGTTGGGTATATCTGTAGTAATCTTATTTTTTGCACAAAGTTAGCATACAGTTGTGAATAAAAGTACTACTTAGCAGGATGTGTATTGTTTTTGAGGTTTGTCAGGTAACTTAATATAAAGAAGATCTTCATAAGATGATCCAGGATTAGTTTAAAAACTTCTTAAAGCATTTTTCTATTACCTTTTTTGTCCATTTAATTTCACATTTTGATTATAAATATTATATTGTCTGTTTCCCCAGAACAAACCAAAAGCAACTTGAAGGTGACCTCCCCAGAGGATGCTGAGCACGTAAGCCGCAGACAGGCCTCCCCAAATGGGACGCCCCCATCAAAGGGGGACGCCAAAGGAAGCCGTGCTGTCCCTCGAAGGCACACATTAGGAGGGGCCCGCAGCTCCCAGGAGATTCTGGCTATGCAGCCATCAGATATGGACAAGAAGAGGGAGGCCTTCCTGGAGCACCTGAAGCACAAATACCCCCATCATGCATCAGCGATCATGGGTCACCAGGAGAGGTTGAGGGATCAGGTCAGTAAATTTAGATTGACCAGACAAACAATTGTTGTTAAGTATATAGATTTTTTATTATCTTGATTGACTGGCAGACTCTCATAATGTAGATCTGATTATGGTTTTGATTTTTTCAAAATGTGCTGCAGAGGCATTCACCTTCTAGATCTCTTTTTGTGTGTTGGTATATCTTTTTTTTTGGGGGGGGGGGTATACATTAGGGGATATACATTTTTATGCTGCTATCATTCATTTAATTCTTTTTTTCAACCTCAGTGATCTATTTTAAAACTTTTACGGGAAGGTTTGGGTTTCCACAGCTGCAGGTTTTCCTTTTACCTTAGACTGATTTTCTGATAGATTAACTTGCACAGTGGAGGAGGGTTTTATTGTTGATCTCAGATATGAATCATAAAACAGTGAGAATAAATTGTGTTCTTCTGGAAAATAAAGGGACGAAGATTTTTTGGTGATTTTTGAAACGCTATGGCTGGGTTCAGACTGGACACATTTGGTTTGCTTAAAGTGAACCAGAGGTCGTTGACCATTAAAATCCGGAACAAATTTTCAGTCTGAGTACACCCAAGCGAACCCTGGTCTGGGACCAGGAACCGCTCTCAGACACATCTTCTTAGGTGGTCTCGGTTTGTTTCCAGTCGGACTGAGCTTCGGTTCGCTCTGAGATTCCTTAGTCTGAATACAATCCGTTCCCGGAGCGGAGCAACTGAACCAAAAGGGCTGTAGCCGATGTAAATTGAGGAATGAAGCAACCGATGAGCCGCAGACAAATCTAAATCAACAATTGTTGCTTTATCAAACAATAAAAAGGGTCCAAATCTTTATTTGTTAGTGCGTTTATTTTAACACAGCTAAAAACACTTCTTACATGCTTTGTGTCTTGTCATGTGGCATGAGCCTAACAGGCGATGCTGTGACGTAATCCTAAATGCTACCTTGCAGTTCCTCACGAATTCTCTTAAAATAATGCCATAACACCACAACGATGAGACTTCAACTCAATGGAATGTGAACGGATGAATTCAGACTCATCAAAGACAATTTTTAACGTGATACACATTGATTCTCACTGTTTTCCCGACAATCTATACGTCATAAACACCTATCAGTACGTTTTTAGCCGTCTTCTTGCCAGTAACCGCCCTGCAGCATTTCTCTGCCAGACCAAAAAAGCAAGTAAAAAGTGTTGAGCCTGACGTTGATACAGACGTTCAAAACTTGTGAGCAAAATATAAAGTTTGAATGGACTAAAAGCGCAGGTCTTCCATAATTTCAGCCTCTAGACTAAAGAGATCTTTAGTCACATGGTTTTGTTTACAAGCTTTAGTCCGTAACAGGAAAGTCCCCTTGACGGCAGTCTAAATACAAACCAAACGCAAGGTTCAGGACTTGATCCGGACCAAATTAAGCGGACTGAGCCCAGACCAAACGGTTTTCTCAGTCTGAATACACCCTATATGATGCATTGCTGGAACAGGATGTCGTAAATTACTTAATTTTTAAAGAATGTAATGACTCAAATGAGCTGTTCAATGTCCTTCTATTCCACTGGATTTTATAGAAAAGAGTTTTGTCTTATCCCAATTTTGTTGCAAAAACTCTAATACATTAAAAGTCTTGTTAACTTTTTCTACTAGTTCAACTAACTGTTGACACAATACGTTGTGGAGGTAATGACATTTCTTATAATTAAAGTGAATGCAGAAGTGGAGGTTAAACTGACAGGTGTTTCTGCAGATTGAGTTTAAAAGCAGTAATGAGAGTAGTGGGGATTTTTGACCCAGCAGCTGCTGGATTAACAGGAATGGGACTGGATAAAGAAAAAGAAAAAGTGACGAGAATTGAAGAAAGCATCTGAATTTTAAACACCATTAGACAAAATTACGTTTAATCCTGCATGCCATCCATATGCATCAGTGGATGCTAAGTTTGCTTATTTTCTTTCCTATTATTTATAGAGTAAGTTGTTTTTGCAGAAGAAATGTAGAGGTTAAAACAGCAACAAAAACTAGAAAATAATGTCTTTAAAATAAAGAAATTAAGTAAAAATGGTGATTCAAATACTTTCAAAGTATAGATTTATAGGTGTGGAGTTGGAAAAATATAGTGGTAAATAAAGCCCTGTTAAACTTTATATATTATTTCATATATTATACAATGTTTTCCCTTTATCCAAAGTCAGGAATTATGTTTGAATTGTGCTAAATATTTTAACAAAACTAACAAAACCCCACAAATAATTCATTGCTCTGGGGAAAAAAACCCCATAAAGGATGTTTTTACTTGCAGCAATTAATGTATTGCTTCAGTCCATTCTAAGAATTATGGATATTTCTATTATCCCTAGTGTACTCCAGTGGATCCACACAATTATTCACTCCTTCTTTTAACTGTAGGTAAAATGTGAGTTTTTTCTCCCATAAATATCCTTCTATGTTTCCCTCCCACTGCAAAACAGCGAGCATTAAAGAAATAGAATACATCAAAACCACAAAAGGTTTGAATTGGCTATACACTCCTTTTTTTAATAACCCTAATTTGACTTGCTTGTACTCTCAGACAACAAGCCAGCCTGCGGCGTGTGCAGATTCTACGAACACTTCCTGTAGCTGGGCAGGTTTGGAAGTCTTGAACTTTTCAAGTCACTGAAACCGATGGAGAGGGAAGCTGGAGTCACCGTAGTGGAACATGTAGCTCACCTGTGCATTGTGCTTTTGTTTGTGCTGGGTCACAGGGCACAAAAGAGATGGACAAACTGGCTTTGTAGCCTAAACAGTTGAGGTAATAGTGAGATGGGCAACAAGCCACAAGGGAGCTCGGGGCAATTGTTCAAGTCATTGTGCAAGACTGATTTTGTGTGCTTGTTTTTAGAAGACATGCAAAGTCAACCTTTCCTTCAGGCTGATCTGAATCCTCCAGATTTTTACACATGTACTGTTTAGTATCACATAAATTCAAAGTTTGGGGACTTTTCGAAAACATTAAAAAATGTCAGATCAGGAAAATACACTCTGTGACTGTTTAATCCATCACACGCGGAAAAGGAGAGGAAAGATCTTGTTGTGAAGTTATTGCTAGTCAGACAGGTAGGATCAGCTCAGAGGTGGGGTGGAGTCAGTTGCCATAGCGACTTGTGATGTCACTACCAGAGGGTCTCAGTTTACGTGTAGGTGCCTGTTAGAGAAGAGTGTGCAGGAGCGCTTCAGAGCAGCCTTTGTATCTGGAGGTCCTCGGGAGGCATGGCTCTCTCTAAGTGAGGAATACAAAGAAACTTTTTATTTTTATTTTTATTTTTTTGCGCACAGACTGGGAATACATGTGTCACACCGGCGGCGCACCGTCCGGTCAGAGCCAACAAAGGTGGGGTTCATTTGCTGATGCGTTATTAAGTTTCCGAAAGCTGGCACCGTTTTTAACTAACCCTTTGAAAAAAAAAGCGTTCGAGTTTCTCTGGTCAATTGTTCGTGAAAGTTTCCGTGCCGCGGCGCGCGCAGGTGCTGCAAACCTCCAACAAGGGAAAAGCCCACGCAAAGAAAATTTGAGGGGAAACCTTTAGTGCTTTTGCTTTGCAGGCTGTCTGTGCCAGTCGTTTTTCAAGATGAGCGCAGGGGTTTCTTTATTTTCTGCCTGTGCCAGCTAACAAGTAAATCTATTATGACTCCATCAGGGCATGGGTGATAAAACATGCTGCATCCTGCCCGATTGGGATAAAGTTATGACCCTGGATTGTTTTGCAGCTGCCTGGATTTACTGATCCTATAAATGAGAACTTGAAATGCTTTTGTGCTAATATTAAAATCAAAAAGCTGTTGGTATTTATAATTTTTTTTCAAAGTTTTAAACTTTCACGTTTCTTGTATTTTGCTAGAATTTTCTAATAGAATTTCCAAATATTGCAACATTCTACGTAAATTATTATTATTATTATTATTTTGTTAAAGCAAACGATAAATCTGAATAGGATTTATGGGTGCATTTGCAATGAAATGCAATCAAATCCAGGGGTGGAGCAACAGGGGGCCCAGGGGGTTAGCTGCCCCCTATTGCAAAAAGGTTTGTCCTACCAATTTCTGAGTATTTGTATCGTTATGGACAAAGATAAAAAAAAATAAAAATAAAAAAAAGCATCAATACAAGCTTTTTTTTGCAAAAATAACAAAAGCAATATTTTTCAACAAAATCATGAGCCCCTCAAATTATTTGTTACGCCTCCATATTTTTTATCCCGGCTGTTCTGGGCTTTCATCAATTTCTACACAGTATTTTTTATTTTATTCTTTTGCTTCTGAGAATCTAGGCTTAGTAAAGAGTTGAATCGAAAGCTTTAAACTGATGTTAGTGACAGTGTTTGTGTTATTGAGGTTAAAGGGGTTGGTTAAAGGAACAAGAGACTGTGATGTCATCCAAAAGAGCAACAAGAGCATACATTTAAGAGCTGATTAATAAAAAGGAAAAAATCAAAGATCATCTTTATCGTGTCACGATTTGTATGCAAAAACAGAAGCAGGTGGAACTAAAGACAAATTGTTTAATCCTTGTCATTTTGCGCCTTAGGGACTTGTAATTAACTCTGACAAAAGTCAACTTTGTTTACGGAAACATTGCAGATATTGTGAGGGATAAAAAGACCTGTGTGTGTTCCCACGCAGATGTTAAGACGGCAGAAATACAGGAAAAGCAGCTACAGTGACTGTGCATGCTTTCAGAGGTGAGAAGGGAATGTCTCCTGGGGTTTGGGTTACAAAGGCGGGGATCCATCAAGGTCAGCCGGAGGTTGCGATGATAATATCTCAACATGCTAAAAAGTGGCTGACTCCACTGTGAGCAAGCAGACATTAACCAACTTGCACTGTGTGCAATACCACCTCTCTTTTTTTCTTTTTCTGCAATCCTTCCACCCACAGCAAAAGCAAGTGCTTTAATTTCCTCCACTCATCTCGCCTCCAAAGACCTGGATCCCACACAAGGGAGAGGAGATAACAACCCACTGGCCTGACCGCCACCCATCCTCTCACTCCTCTCTGTCTGCCTGAGGGCTATGAGGAGGACAAACTGAACTGCTTGACCGATCACAAACACACTGAATTCCTTCCTTCCGCCTGTGTGTCAGCCTGTGTGTGTGCGATGAGCTGTGACTGCGTTTCTTTATGGAGCGGAGCAGCCATGTTAGGGCAGCTGTCTGCAGCTGAGGGCAGCAGACAGATGAAGTGACAGACACGTCTGTCACCACTAAGTTGCTATAGTTCCCTGGCTGATGCTGACAATTGAACCAATGTTACACAAGAGGCTTGATTTGTTTTTTTTTGTTTTGTTTTTTTAAAATTAATTTTCATGTGATGTGATGCAGCTCTTATGCAGGACATGTGAAGCTGTATGCATCTGGACTTTGCTGCTTCAGATTCTGAGCGTATAACAACCTTCTGGTCTACATTTTTATTTAGGTTATTTTCTTAATGAATCGGATAAATATACATTTGTCAGTTATTTGTCAGGAATAGCAGCATTTCCAATAAACTTTACATACAGTTTTTGTGCACCTTTAAAGTCTAACTCCGATAATCTTTTAATTGTATTCTAAACGTGTTCTAAGTGGTCTTATTGTTATGATTATACAGTTTTTAGCCAAAAACGGAAACGGCTGTTTTCTAGGAAATAATTTCTGCAGAGCAGCAGTAGTTCCTCCAAGTTGTGGGCAGGACTGTTGATGTGGAGGAACCCTGTCTCAACTAGAAAAAAATGACAAAGTTGGAGCTATCCAGCTGTACAGTTTTTAGCCAGATGTCAGCTCAGACGAGGAAAACGAAGATGTACGTGGATCCATTTATCTGCAAGGGGATGCATCAGAATTGGCAGAGTAGGGAGTTTGTGACTTGCTGTTGTAGCTTCTAGGTCACAGCTACAAGCTTTTTCCAAGGGCATTTTTTCTTTCTGATTCACAACGATTTGAATTAAGAAATACTCAGAAATCCCATTTTAAGCTGAATTTTCTTCATACATCTCCTCCATCATGAGACAAATGCCACAAGAACATGTTAAAAACACCAAAAACACTATTTATATTGGAGAGGGTTTTCAATGCAGGAAGTATGAAGACAAATCTTAACCGTCTAAGTTAAAATGAAGTGTATTTTCAAAACAGAACCAGATAACTTAGTACACTTAGTTATTTTATTTAACACAAAATCAGGAGTAACAAGGAGGCAAGCTGTTCCTGGTCTCACTGGGCACCGATTGTGTCTGAATTCTCTCTCTTCTCACTTTTGAATGCACTATATAGGGCATAAACTATTTTTAGGACTTCCCAAATCTACAATTCCAAAATCCAGTGCCCTGGAAATTTCCCAGAAGTCTCTGCAAAAAACTACTGTGCATCGATGCCAACTAGATTGACAAATATAGTGAAGGATATATATATTTCAAATGTGGATTTAATTGTGTTTTCATAATTGGATCATAGTTTAAATAGTAAAATAGTTATAAATAGTTAAATGTTCACATTTATTTGGCTTTTACTTCGGGCAATGGTTGACATCATATTTGTCGTTTAAAAAAAGAAGTAGTGAGCATCGTGTCCGAATTGCAGTCAAATCCCGGGTACTAGACTATATAGTCTTGTAGGAGTTAGGGTGTAGGGAGGGAATTTGGACTGTCCTGGTCCTCTACAGCAGTGTTTTTCAACCAGTGTGCCGCGGCACATTAGTGTGCCGTGGGAGATGGTCAAGTGTGCCGAGGGAAATTGCCGTCATTAACTGATTTAACAACATTTCCCATCTCCAGGATATCAGCTCTGTGTTCATCCAAACAGGCCCTGATAAAACACTGAGGAGTTAGGAATATAAAAGATCGTAAAATACTTTTTCTTTGCGTTTACTTTATTTTATTAAAGACATTTTGATAAGAATGACGTTACCACGATTCAGCTGCAGCTCCGGCTGTATTTTGGAAAAGTCCCGTCGCTTTAACTGTCTCCACCAATCATTGTTGGGGAGCTTAATCACATGTCATCAGTCTGACCAATCAGAAGTGTTTAAAGTCTTCACTTCCTTGTCCCGATTTAGCTCGTAAAGTCGCTCAGTTCTAACAAAAATACCAGCTAAAGCTCGTCTTTAGCGCTGTAGCTTTCCACAGAATCCGGTATGAGACCGTAGAACAAGTGAACAAGAAAATGAAGCTCCGAAAAGCGATCTCCGCCGGCCGTTTTATGCACTACATCTCCCATGATGCATTGGGTTGTGAGAGTGACAGAGCACAAGGAGATCTGTTGTTAAACGTCTTGAAACCAACGAACACATTACAAACTGTTTTTAAATCTTCTAACTTAACTTTTATTGCATCTTTTAGAAAAAAACAGCTGCAGTTTCCAGCTTTTTCTGCAACAATTATCTCAAAAATGCATGTGAGACTGTGGAGGGGCTGTAGATCAATACAGACTGAGTTTCTCCTTTTTTTAAATTTTTGGATGCTGGTGTGCCGCGGGATTTTTTTAAGGTTAAAGTGTGCCGTGGCTCAGAAAAGTTTGAAAAACACTGCTCTACAGTAGTAATTCTTCTGTGTCTTCACATACTTTTTCATCTTAACATGAAAGTCACAAACTAAAATTTCACAGCGAGTGCTGAACATTACTTTTTGAAAGACTTGTGACTTTAAATGATGTTCGCACCTCACCGATGTTGCATGAGACAAAGTCTTTCTTTCTTAAGAAAAAGGCGAAAAACTTTAAGATGTTTTTTTTCTTTCTTTGTAAATGTTTGGAGCAGTTTCCGCAGTTTTTTTTGAATGAAAATGTAAAATTGCACAGGTACAGGAAGCCATGTTTTGCAGTTTAGAACCATGTAGACATTTTCATATATATATAAAAAGCAAATCCTTTAAATCACATTTACCAAGGACAATAACCATGTCAGGTGTACTTACTGTTAATTTTTGATTAACTTTGTTGTATTGAAAAAAAAAACATATTCACTTTTAGTCATTTGGCCTTTAAAGGTTAAAGTATTTTTATTCCTGGTTGTCAGATTTGGTTGGAGACCATCACAAAAATCATATTTTTTTAATCCATAATGTCAATTATATGGAAAATAGGCATCTAATACCACCATGGCTAACACATTTACTTCCTCATATTGCTTATTTTTGAGAAAAATATCAAGAAAATAGATTATAATTTTGCCTCCTGAGTTTTTCTTGTTAAAGTAAAACAGTGAAACAGTCTCCCACATTCTTTTCTCTGTGGGTTCCTGGCTATGCCACACTCCCGCTCCACAGAATCAAGGTCAGCTAGATAACACTGACTCCAAGTGTGCAGCAGCTCACTGTTTGAAACTTGAACAAGTTCACAGAAACAAAGAATAAAACTGGGATTAGTCATGGCAGAATGTTAGGCTAGGTTTCAACTCACCTTAATTGCAATTTAGATATTTATTTTTAATACTCAGAAACCAATAATGTGTTTTTGCACCTAATGGTTGCTTTTTGTTTCTAAAAATTTGTCAGTCTGGAGCAAAGCATCTGTATTAAATCATTCAACCCCCCCAAGAAGAAGAACAAGAAGGCTAAAGAGAGGAATATGGAGGTCTGTTGGGGAACAGATCTCGTGTGTCAGGTAGTTTGGGTTTTAAGGGTACATCACCCCAAATGAGAAGACAAGTGGTCCATAAAGCGGCGCCAAGGCTGCGTCTAATCCATAGTGTCACTGGGGGGTGGGGGTGTTTAATCGCTCCGACAGAAGGTCCCGATGGAACCTGCCAGTGATCACTGCTGATAATGAGTCGAGCCAGACAGAATTTTACACGCTGTCTCGAATGCAACGCCGCTGCGTTAATCAGACCAGCTAATCAGGTCTGAGCTCCTGTCAGAGGCAGATTCTTCAGCAAAACAGAGATGTGTGGCTGCCGTTGTCTTAAGCCGGGGAGCTGCTGACCTGACCCGTCAGACAGGTAGTGGTCATGAGGGTGTAAAAAGTTCAGGTTGTTTTAACAGACACTGGAGTTACCATTTTAACCTAATGCCCCCTGCATACCTTTGTGCACAATTAAGGCTCTTTGTAAATATTGCAGCCGGAGGAGCCTCACCTACAGATTCTTTGACTTATATAGATAAGTTGTCACAAAACAAGTCAACTAAATTATACAAAAGCATGGAGGAGAATAGCTTTTAGCTGCTCTTGGTAATCCACAGGCATGCAGCCCAGTGGAAAGCAGTGCTGGAAAAGTACAGGTCAGATTACTCTGAACTCAAAAAAATGCAAAAATACTCACATAAAACCTCAAACTTCCATGAATTTTAATGTCTGATCCCACTTTTGAGTTCTGTAACTGTTTTTTTTAGGTCTATTTTTCCTGAGAAAATTTCACCCGTTTTTTAGTTTAAAGACCCACTCAGAGGGAAATTGTGTTTTTAGGGATCTTAACGTGTTCCTGTGGCGTTTTTCTGATGATGTGGGACATATATTAGGAAAAATTGAGCCTTAAATTGCATTTCTGGGTATTTCTTTATTAAAATCGTTGTGAATCTGGAGCAGACAAAAGGAGGCCATTTGAAGAAAAAAAGCGTATTTGTGACCAAGAGAAGTGGACTGAGCGGCCCTCTTAGATTTTTTCTGTAGCTCAAGTTATTTAAGTTATAAACTAACAAATCAAGCCCTCAAAAAGAGTGTGGTTTCTTGTCAAAGCATTTGATTGACTGATTCTTACGAGCCCATTTTCAGTGGAAGAGGCATGGCCTACCAACAATCTCACTTCTGAATGGTTGCTATAGAAATATTAATTCGGGCTGACTCGGACCAATTGCTGCTCAATAACGCCGCCTCTTTCCAACATGGTGAAGTCCGTATCGCGGAAAATTGGCGAGTGAATTGAATTTATTTAATTGGAAATGGGTGACGTCACACTCACTCAGTCCAGCTCTCTTGTACAGTCGATGTTTGTGACGTATAGGAAGACAGAAGCTCATTAAAGATCTGACTTCTTTTGTTCCCTTTCTTTTTTTTTGGCCTCCTGTCTTTGTCCTTTTTTGGTTCATCTTTTATTGTTAGATAAATGTGGAATTGTGTTTTGTTTATGTATAGGATCCTGCAGCATAAGTACCGGTAGTTTATTGGTTTTGATTTGTTTCAGGTTGTTGTTTTTGTCTGTGCAATAAAACTTAAAATAAAAGAAAATTAAAAAGAAAGAAAATACGCTGAGCCGGTCACAATCTCCCCGCTCTGCTCTGGAATGGGGAGAGGAAGAGGGGCGGGGTTGCCAGCAGTCCCTCCCACAAACGTATGTCCTCGAAAACAACACAGATTTTTTATTTTGACTAAAAAGTAGCATATTCATAATCAAAAGACGACTGGGAACAATTTTACAAGAGATCAAAAGATGATTGGAGTAGGACATCTATTATGATGCGTTTATGGGTTTCGATCTAATAACTTGAACATTTTAGCTCACTAGGTAAGAGTTTATATCTGCGTATTTACTATGCAAGTCTTTGCATGCCGACCAACATCTGGACTCCTCCTTGAGCCAGAGGGATGATCCTCACTTCAAAAGAAAGGGCAAAGATGGAAGTGCAGAAGAATGATTTCACCGCTGACAGAAGCAGCTCTGAGCATCTGGATCAGGCCTCATTTTGATCTCCTGTGCTTTGTTTCCAGTCGCCCTTTCTTCTGTAGTGATAAGGGAGCGGAGCACATGTAGAAGTTATGAACTTAACATGACTTAAATTTAGACCAGTTGCTGTTTTAGATGTTAGAACAAGATGGCAAGTTTACTTTAAATAAGAAAACATGGACCATGAGGAAACATTACCGTGCTTAGCTTTAGATTCTACAAGGAATAACTTCATAAATGGGTTGGTGCCACAGTTATTTTGGGGGTTTATACAAATATGGAAAAAATCTTACCTCAGTACGGCTAAAGTTCAGAACAGGAAATGTGCTACCCGATGGAGATTTGGCTGCATAAGCCTCAGTAGCTGCTGTCTTTATTAAAGAATTTGAGTTTTTGTATATTTTTGATCAAATCATTTAGACCTTGGGAGTTTTTGTGTGGTCATTCGTGGCAAAAACTGCTGCATGAAAGAGGGCATTTGGAACAGAGCAGGGCAAGTGGACATGGTGTAACCACCAGTTACTGATAGATAGAAAGGCAGAAGATTGGATCCTTGTTTGGGGAAATGAGACATTGAATGTAGGACTGAAAGGCTTGATAAAAACACAGGATTATTCAACACTGTTGAATTACCAAGGACTCTTTTTTTCTGCAGGATCATAAATAAAAAAAAATATTATTTGTTTTATTTTTGCTATTTGGTCTCCCTAATGTTACTTTTGTTGTATATTCTTTCAATTTATATTATTAATCCCCCCATGATGATGACTTGAAAATTTTTAATTTTATTTATTTATTTATTTATTTATTGCTTGCATTTGATTGATTTATTTTGTGCGATGATATTTAAGGGAATGGTGAATACGGAGAGCTGGTGTGTTTGCAGGTATGCGCCTGAGTTAGTCTGTGCATAAGGAGAGCTACGTTGTACTGTTGATTTGGCTTGTTTCGTTGTTTTTTATTGTTTCTCATCTACTTTATAAACGTCTGAGAAAAAAAACACACTTGGAAACTTGGAGCGTTTCATACCTGCAGCACATGTATCAGAAAAAAAAAGACAGCAGTCTTTGACTTTGTGTCAGATCCACAACACACATTTACATTTGCAGAAAAGGGGGAGAGCACAAACCAGACCTGACAGTTTTTTTTTTTAAATCATAAAAATTCAGAAACTGTTTTTTTCTGAAAACCAAAAATACAAAATATATCTCACTGCTAATTTCAAAACTCAAACATATTGAGATTCTGAGAACGTCAGCAAAAAGTTTGCATGTATTTGTTTGGGTGAGACAGATAGGGAGCATATAAGGACTTTTTGTGTGCACCTTTTTACAGGTATGTGCAAATCATTTTACGGATGGCTTGTGTTAAACTGTCAGACTGTGTGACTTCATCTGGTCTTTCATGACAGCTCTGCTTCAGTCCATAAACAAAGCAGAAATATGACTTTTATTGCTCCTATATAAATATACTGTGACATATTTCTGAATTGGCACTTTTTTTTATTGTGGTTTGTATTGTAGTTGTACAGAATTACTGGTAGTAATAGGCCAATCCCCCTGTTAATTATTGATTTGATCTTTTAGATTTCCATTTAAAACTTGTCAGTTGCCTCTAAAAAAACCTTTCCCCACAAATGTGATATAAACTGAATAAATGTGGAATTTAATTAGTACGTAATTCATAAATTCTTACCTGAAAAACGATTTTTTTGCTCAAAGAAAACACGACTTTAGAAAGAAAATTGATTTTATTGGTCGATACTGATTCTAAGTAAAGATTGATTTGGTTTGAATTATTTTTTTTTTACTCAGCCCTAGGCACCACCTTCAAGTAGAACTGCTATACTGACAACAGTCATTTGAACAGGGCTAGGCTGCTGTAATGATCAGAATGTTTGGGGTTACAGCCTCAGGAACCGTAAGACAGAAGATGAGCCCAGACGAGCTCATTAATGATCAAGCAGCCGTTTTAGGCAGTTTTTTGTTGTTGTTTGTTTTTTTTCTTGCAAGAAACTTTTTGAATCTCAAAGCATTTTTTTTCATTTTTGAAGCTGGACATAAGAGCGTTTGATCACCACCTTATGCTGCCACCTCACACAAATGTAAAAAACAATGAGCAACGGCTTTCCCTCTAATGTCCACATGGTGGGGATTTTTTTTTTTTTTTTGCTTACATTGTGCTTGATGGTTAGCGATGGGGGGGGCGGAGTGTGTGCATCCGCTGTGGGCTAGAACGAAAAGAGAGCAGGACAGGGCAGCTGTGCAAAGCAAGTGGCTGAAAAAGCACCAGAGGAAGAGACTCTTGTTTCCCTTGGATCGGGGAGTTTCCAGTCTCACATGGAAGTCACTGAAGACTAATTCTTTCAAGAATGGTAAACAGTTCAGTTGTTTTTGTATGCATGTTTGACACTTTTACTTTGAAAGTTAGATTCTTGGGAGTCGACTTTGGCTGCCTTCCTATTTCAGGTGATGTTTTCTTTAAGAGACCATTCTGGGCTCAGACATCCAGTTTGGGAGTCATGAGAAAACTGCAGCTGATTGGCTTGCTGTGTTTTTGTTTTTTTCTGTTTTCAGATCGTCATTACTTTCTGCATCATCCGTCATTATCTTGTATAGATGGTGTGACTTTGGAGCTTACCTTCCTCGTTATTGTCAGCTTTGAATGGGATTTCAACGAAGTCGTTTAAATTAAAATGCCAATTAACAAACAAACCGCTTTGTGAAAGGTCATCTGGGGATTGTGCGGCGGGATTAGAGGAGGAATGCATCAGAGCAGGGAGCGAGAGAGGGATTCTGCAGCCATGAATGGGAACGGATGACTCTGGGATTTAGTTATAATGGTATTTTGACTATAGAAGACAAAAGCACACAGACAGTATACAGACTGGTTTATTGACAGGAGCTTTGTGATTGTACAGAACTGCAGTGCCTCATAGTTTTATACAACTTTTTTTTAATCCTGTCTCACTTGTTTTTCATCAACTTGTTGTGGTAGTGAAGGTTTTGTTCAAAAACAGGATTCAAGGATGCTCTTTATTTGTGGTTACTAAAAAAAGTACACTTATTTTTTAAACCTAATTCTAATTAGAGCAACTTCTTTTCAGAATATTAAGAAAGTAATGCATGGAAAGGGGAAAATGTAAAAGTCAATGAGCTTTGCTTGAGGAATTCGCATGGTAGATCACATCAAATAAATAGCTGTTGCTTTATTAACAAATCACTTTAAAGACCGTCTCTGAAGGACTGTACAATATAAAAACACAAAACAGGAAAAATGCTGCAAAAGTATACAAATACAATGCAATAAATGCTCAGAGCTATTAACATCCTATGCAGACATTCAGGTAGAAATGTCTACACTTGAATTGAAATTGTGTTAAAGACTAATTGAGAACAAGTGAGTTGTGAGATGGAATTCATTTCAAGTACAGATGAGACCTGTTTTATGGCACAAAAATGTCAAGAAGACCCAGAAATCATTATTGTTGCAGTTCCTCAAATGGCCACCAGAGACTGTTTTCAGAAGTGAGCACATTTTTTTAAGTGACTTTATGTGCATGCCATTTATTTGATATATGTTTTTTAATTTATTGCGAGCATTGTTAAAAACTTAAAGAGTAATGTATGCTTTTAATTTGAAGTCAGTAGCGTCCTTTGAGAAAAAAGGTAATGTTTTGTTTTGATGTTCACCTTTTGGGTTTTGATAAATGAGTGGACGGCAGAGCCATACAGTAGTTTTGCCGTTGTCTGTAAGGATGGCATCATAGGCATCTCTACCAAACCATTCAAACTAGTAAGACGGTCTCTTGTCGTTCATTAGGGTTATTTAAATGTATGCACTAGGGCTGCACGATATGAGGAAAACTCGCGATATGCGATATTGGTGATTAATATTGCGATAACGATATAATTCGCGGTATATAAACAAATAGCAAAACAACCAAAAACATCATTTCTATTTCACTGCAACAGTTTAAAAGTTATATTCCAACTGACCCTTGTCGACGTAGGAGGCAAACATCAAACATAAAAGGGCTCATCTGATTGATCAACAATGTAAACGGGTCTTTCCGATTGGTTAAATGCATAAAGGGATTTATTTCATTTGTTCAATATTTCAAGCTGCCATGAGATTGTTTTAGCACATTTAAGGTAAACATTTATTGCGATTTTCGCCGTCTTTTGCGGTATGCATATTGCACAGCTTAATGTCGCGATAACGATAAATTTGCGGTATATTGTGCAGGCCTAGTATGCACTCAAAATAAAGGCATGTGTGGTGTTGGAAAATGTCTTACTATTGCATTTTTGACCTAATTATATACGTCCTGAAGGGGCCGGATAGCCGACCCAAGTGACTGCAGCGGTGAAAAAGGATGCAGGAGATTTAAGAAAAACCTTGGATCAAGCCAGATTTCACTCTTAAATTAAAAGGGCTTTATACCACATAGGCCTGCACAATATACCGCAAATTTATCGTTATATTGCAATATCCAGCTCTGCAATATGCATATCGCAAAAGACGGCGAATATCGCAATAAATCGCAAACCCAAAATGTGTTAAAACAATCTTCTAGCAGCTTGAAGCATTTAACACATCAAATTAATCCCTTTATGCTTTGACCAATCAGATGGACGCCTTCCCATTGTTGACCAATCAGATGGAGGCCTATTATGTTAACCCTGGTCCTGAAGAGCCTCAACCCTGCCTGTTTTCCAGCTCTCCTTAACCAGCTTGCTGTTGATTGGCTGACTCAAGTGATTTCACATCCTGATTGACTGAACACACCTGATTTTGGTTATCATTATCGAGCAGTCTAGGGAGAATTGGAAAACAGACAGGGTTGAGGCTCTTGAGGACCAGGGTTAGCCACCCTGACGTTTGTCCCCCATGTCGATGAGGGTCATTTGGAGTATAATTTTTAAACTGTTGCAATGAAATGGGAATGATGTTTTTGTTTATTTTTCTATTTGTTTATTTACCGCAAATTTATCGTTATCGCAATATTGATCACTAATATCACATATCGCAAGTTTTCCTCATATCGTGCAGCCCTAATACCACATGTGTTTGTTTTTTTTCGCCCAATGTTTTATATCTAGGAAGTAATGATAAAATAACAAAAAATCGGATTAATATGTGACAAAAGAAAGGGTTGGTTACGGCATGTCACTGTATTTGTATTGCGGCTGTTGTTTCAAATACATTCCAAACTGTGGCCTCTAAGTGAGACTTCAGTGTGTTTGTTATTTCATATCATAAAGGTGTCAGAAAAAAAAGGTTTCTTTCCAGAACAAAAGTAGACTGTTTCATACGCAACTTCTTACTGTATAAACGTATTACCTTTAACATGTAAGGGGGAAAAAAGGACCAATCAGTTGGCTTTTTGTGGACTGACAGCATGCACAGAGCACGATCATGTGTCAGCTTCTGATGGCCTATACTTACACCTCCATGAGTGACACAGCAGGGTCCCATCAGGACCTGCCATTATTTTTAACAATCATAATTTCCTTTAGACTCCGCTCCACGTCAGCCTATGTGTCAGAAGCCGAGATGGCAGCAGCATGATATAATATGTAATCTACCTCTCTTTCTGAAATCATGCCGCATTGTCCTTCCACTGTTAAAGAGCTTTTTTTTATTTTTTTAAATGACCACGCTGGGTGACACATTGCAAGGAAAAAGCCTTTCTGTTGTGCACCTGGCAGAGCTGGCACTGTAGAGAGCTGCGTATCACATGCAAGAGCGCTGACCCGTTAGGTCTTGGCTGCTATGCAGACTCTGAGCTGAGCTTCCTTGTAATGACAGTAGGCTGTTTTTCAATCCCCCCCGTTACATAAATGTTTGCAGGATGTCGTGAGCTTGGGTCACATTTTCTGGAACAATGGCCCTGGCTCACTCATGCATGCATACATCCGAGCTCGCAAGCACACCAACACGGATATAGAACAACTGAACTGCTCACAGCCTTTAATCTGTTTGCTTCACAGTTATGGTTTTCGATCAAATCCCGGACGGTTCAGTCCCAGACCTCGAAGGCTGGTGTCCTGTTTCCTGTCCATCCACCTCTGCCCTTGCTGCTCCGCATTGGTGGAACACACCTGATGTAGGTGACCAGTGGGGGCACAGATGTCTAAAAAACAAGCGGGACACCAGCTTTTAAAGACTGGGATTAGATGGCCCTAATTTAGCAAAACTTTTTCTACATTATTTTATTATTCTCATTTTTTTTATTTGTGAAAAAGGGGAGGAAAGATGGAAGTGAATTGTTTTGATCTGTCAAGTACACAACAATTCATGATAAAATTGTAATTGCTGTCCTCTCTGGGTCTGTCACACTTTCTTTGCTGCTTGATAAAGGCCTTTTGCTAACAGCCCGTTGGCGTTAGCTCTCCACTGACATCCCCCCATCACTGAAGTTGACATTTTCTGATTTCATAAAAATGTTGAAGCGTTTTTTTCCAGATGGATTTTTTCCCAAGGCTGTCTTTTTTTTCCCATTGCGTTCAAACTTTTTTCCTTTATGCATACTAATATCAGGGAGTCTGTTATACATTTATCATAGCTGTCAGAACCACTGTGGTGTACAGAGGGAGCTACTGCTGAAAGAGCAGAACCGCCGGCTGCAGGGATTGGTCCTAAGTGTGGGAAATCGCTAGGCTGGAAAGCACTGTAGGTGCGAGCGGGTCGAAGCAGGTTTTACTGTGATAATCCGAGGTTAGCCTGCGGGTTTGCATCTGGACCTCAAACTCTGAAAAAGTTAGTATGGTAAGAGTGTCTCTGAAAACTGGGTGTTTCATGTCTTCTTTAGCTGTTACATAAAACGTGTGCTAGAGGAAAAGAGAGAAACAACTCCTAATGGACAGACCTAACCTATTACCTGACTTCAAGCAGTAAATGTAAGACATAGAATCTCATTTGCACTTTTCATCCACTGCTTTGGTATTCTGTGTTGAATCTGAAGCTCATTAAGAGGAATTACAGGTGTTGTTAAGTGGCCAATTCATGCCTATAGAGTTGAATATAAGCATTTGTAAGCTGTCTAGGCTTGGCAGGATATGACATCATAAAACATCATAAAAAAGTCTGACAGTTTCAGGATCCAGCCCATCAAGGCTATAATAGAACCGAACATTAGGGGTTAGCTATCAATAGTATTTGGATTAACATTGTTTTTTTTTTAGCTATTGTGAAATTCTTTCGTGTTTTTATTTTTACAACGCGGTCACTAAACATTAAAGGTGCTGCGTCACTTTGAATTGATTCGATAAACGGTGCAAACCAAGCCCACCATGGGCCGCTGATGTGCTGTAATGGGAATTTCTGTCAGAAGGGGAAACTGGGCCGGTTATCAACAGGATAAGCAATCATCATTGGCGAGGACGTTTATGGTAGCGAATCAGAGCCAACATTGTTTGATGTTCCAAACATGAACACAAAACAGTAAATAGGTGGAAGAAAGTGCAGAAACAGTCAGTCTGGAGCACTTCAATAGAAATTAGGCATTTTTCAGATATAAGCTCTATTTGAATTTCCTTGAGCTCAAAGGCAAGAACGTGTATGTAGAATGAACATTATGTCCAGGAGCGAATACACCCAGCGTATTTTCATTGTCACAATTGGGATCTTTTTCAAACTGCTTTTTTTTGTCTGCTCCTGATTCACAATGATTCGAAAAAAGAAATACTCCGAAATGCAGATTCAGGCTTAATTATCTTAATATATTTCCTCCATCGTCATAAAAATGCCTCAAGAACATGTTAAAAACACCAAAAATCATTGGAGCGGTTCTTTAGATTCCTTTGGTTGACCTCACATTTTAACGATGCAGTCTTTGGCGTCTACGCTCAGATTCTAAACAGCCTATATTTAGACTGTAAAAGTTGCTATGAGTATGTAGAACATAATACAATAAAGATGTTTTTCTTTTGCTGTGTTTAATTTGATCTGTTTTATTACAAATAAGAAAATTAAGCTAGTATTTGTGTATTTTTATTATTTGCCTGGATGAAATTCTATAACCAACAGTGATGTGTGACTATATTCTTCAATGTCTGTTTGTAAATTTAATTTATTTATTTATGTGTTGGTAAACACCACTGCTGTCATAAAGAGCAGAATCTAATCCACGCTTTATTACATTTTTTTAAACTAGTGTCTTCTCTGACTGATTAATATTTAATTTGATGCAATAACTGTACTTGCAGTTACTGGTTCTGTTTGATGGCAGCTTTTTCTCCTCACACCAAAACACCAATGTTTAATTTATGTTTAAATTAAAGTTGAGCACGAGTTCAAATTTATTCTGATCACTGTTTTGAATCGGATTACATTGACAGATCGTTTTGGCATAATGGCTACCTACAGGTGGCAGATGATGCCAGTCAAATTTGACACCCCCACGGCTGGCGCAGTTGCACGAAAGGATTAAGCAGCAGTGTGGGAGGGCTGTTTGGACCCCCCGTTGCTGAAAAAGATCCTAAATAATTCAGTGTTAGGATTAAATTCCCCAACACATGTTATGTATCAGATTACATATCAATTTAGTGCAAACTTTGTTTTAAGTAGACTATGACACCATTAGAGAAGGACAATTTTAGTTTTTGTGTGCTGCTGCTTAAGTGAATTTTAATGGGATTACAAATTTTAATTGAGGGTTAACAGATTTTTATTCATCAGTATGAACAAATTAGAGAAATGTATGCATAATCACCTAGCAAATGACTGCGAAAGAGTCCGTCCAAGAACCCATTACTTTAAAATGGAACTTGCTTCCCCCTATTAATCGTAACTGCTGATTCAAAGCCAGCACGTTCTGCTCAAAGAAACACTTCCCATTTGTTTTTCTTTTGTTTTTTTAATCTTTTGCTGTTGACATTGATTGATATATGTGTTTGATGACCGTCTCTTTCTCCATCTCAGCTTCCCACTGAAACATCTTGTCCATATGGTTTTTTTTGCTCTCTCCCTTTTTCCTCCGTCAGTCTCTGCAGGTCATGCTCGCCTCCCTTCACTCTGAGCTTGACATTCAGACGTATTTGATGAAAATCCAATTGCCCCACAGAGTTAGTTGGTCTTTTTTTCCCCCCTTTTATCTGCATCATGCTGGCCTGCGTGTGTCTTGTAGTGCGTGGCTATATGTGCACCCTCACTAGCGCCTGCTGTGTGAGCTTGTTCCCAGTATGTCTCAGCATTTCACTTTACCTGCCAGCTTACCTTGACCATCAGGCCTAACCGGTTTGCCCCAAGTATAAGCTTCAAAAATAAATCAGCTTTTGTTATTGAAGTGTTTGTTTTTGTATGTATTTTTCTTCGTCTGATTAGTCATGTGTTTAAGTGGGAAAGAAAAGAAGCATGTTGTGTTGCCCGATGGGTCTGTCCGTGTCTTTGTTGGACTGGCTCTCACATTGGTGCAAAAGGAGGGCAATGTTTGCTGGCCCCCTTCTTTCAGTCGTCTCTTGTATCTTAGGGCTGATCACCTTACAGCACCAGTTCAGTGGGCCATGAAGCTATGTCCCACACTGTCTCATTGCATGCTTGATAAGGCTTTTTCATGCAGGTTGGATTACAGAGAGCTCTTCCAATCTAAAAGTTTTGATTAAAGAATTCCTAATCTGCTACTGGTTGTTCTGATCACACCTCAGTTTCTGTCTTTCAGCAGTAAATTGTGAGTCACATTGTCGTAAACTTAGAAGCTTTTGCATGATTGATGATTGAACCACAGGTGGAACTGCACTGCAAGGATTTTGTTTGCGAGCATGTACCAGTGACAAACATGAGGCTGAGGGGACTTTACATGGTGGCTGTCTTGGGTTTTGTTTGCCTTTGTTTAGCAGGAGTCGAGCTTGAAGTTATCATTACAGGTTCTTTAATCTTGCCTGTTAAAGAGAGGGCGTCTCTCAAAGCACAAGGCAGACAGAAGCAGACATTTTACTCCACAATTGGCACAACAATTCACTTACTGTTGGAAAACATGGATGAAGTTTGAAACTCAAGTGTTTTAATGTGTTAATTTTTTCTGTTTTCTTATGAGCTCATCGTTGTTGTTTTTGATGTTCTTCCCCCTGCAGAGCAGAAGCCCAAAACACGGCGCCAGCCCTCAGCCCAGTGTCGGTGACCAGGTTGACCATCTATCTTTGGCCTCCCTAGAATCTTTGGACACCATGTCTGAGGCAGAGGCGCCCACGGCGTTCACCCGCGGGAGCCGGGTTCGTGCCAGTCTGCCTGTTGTGCGCTCGACAAACCAGACGAAGGACCGCTCGCTAGGTACATCAACCTTTCTGTTTTAAAAAAACAAAACAAAAGCTCTATGACTTTAGCTTGGGAGGAGACAACAAACAAACCATTAAAAACGAAGGTCCCAGCAGGGTGGCGCAGTGCTCAGTGTTCTTGCCTAAAAGCAAGAACGGTGGCCCCGCAACAGTTTGTGTCCAGGGAGTTCCCTGCCTTCGCCCACAGGTGTCTGGGATAGGCTCTGGCAGCCATGTGACCCCGAAAATGGATTTAGAAGATAAATGGATCCACCCAATTATGAGATGGGTTTCCTTTTCAAGCTTTCAAGATGGCAATTGTCTTTTCTGAATGACAAGTGAAGGAATGTTAGTTCCCTGCCAAGACAGCACGCACTCTGATTCATCAGACCGCAGACAGTTCAGACCAGTGGCAGAGCTAGAACATTTTATATGAGGGTGGGGGGCAGAAGACTTTGGAAGGGTTGCAAATGAGAGAAGTGGGGTATTACAAATGAAATTGTTGATAAAGGCCTTTTGCTAACACTTTATTAGAGGAAAAGCGGTGTTTAAACAAAAGGTGTGGTTAAATCTTCTTAATAATAAGCAATAATCACACGATTTGGTCACACAGTTGATCTGAACTCAGTTATTTTTTTTTGCCTTGGGTTTTCACAGTTTAGATTAAATGTTATCTAAAAAAATACATATATATACATATACTGTATATTTATATATATTTGTGCTGCTTCCTTTTCCACAAAGCAAACATAAAAGGTTCTTGCTGAGCTACCCTTCAAATTAAAACAAGCTCCTTGAAACCAGTTTTTTTTTTTTTTAAGATGTGACCAAGATGACTTCATTTCTTTGCTTCTACTTCCTAAAACTCGTTTTGGTAAGAAGTTAAAAACCATACTCGTAATTACAGATGTGCATAAGTGAAGGCTAGATAACTCATTTATTTGCTCCCAAAGTGAACATAAATCAAGTTCTGCTGGAAGAACCAAAACTTTTACCAACATAACTGGAAAATCTTTGCTACTCATTCCAGCTTTTCATATTTTTTTCTTGTTCTTATTTCATCTTGGAATACAGTTTTGAGGCAATGGATATCAGAAATACCGCTTTTATAAACATGTATAGTAAAAAATAATTTAGACAGTGCGAAATTTGAATTCAGTAAGAAAAACCACATGATGTAATTTACTAAGATCTTTGTTGGTGGCAGAAAAAGTGACCCCAACAATTCCAGCTCCATCTTAAATAAAAGAAAGAAACTTAAATTAATTTGCAGACTTAAACTCACACATGCATGTTCCATTATTTCTTTCTAAAAAAAAAAACCATGAGGACAATGCATTAGGACAGAGGGTTATGCTGTTGATTGGGAGGAGAACAAAAAAGGTGGGGGCTCCGCTTTACGGCGCCGTCCCTCCCACCGTCTCTCACACATGATGCCAGCGAGGCGCACACACTCTTCCCACTGAATCCCGGCGGACATTTGGGGCTTCCCTGTCTTCTGTGCTTTTGCTGCGGTGTTTTTCTTGATGTCCCAACGCTCGGCTGAAAACAGAAAAGCCTTACAACCCCTACTGTAAGTATCAGATACTTTCTGATTAGATATTTGTGCAGTCTTATAGAACTTAAAGAACGTTTATGCAATTGTATTGCTTTGATTTAAACTTTTTTGGTAAGAATGGATTGAGAGACGTACTTCAAAATCCCCATTTTCAGCTTCTATGCCTGCACTTCATTGTAGTTCCTTGGTAACAAAACCAGCTGGCCGTTTGTTTTCAATTCTGAGTGAAACCAGGTGCTCAGGAATGTTGCACGGTTTGACTGTTAAACCTTTCTTATTGCAAATCCGAAATCTCTTCGTAATTGTTGCATCATTTGTATAAAATTCACTTCAAAAGTTAACATCTAAATGATTTTTTTTCCCATAGTGGATGTCTGCAGAAAGACGAACGCTGTTCTGCAAATTTGAGCTTTTAGTTTTAACTGTGTAGTTTAAAACAAAACAGCAGACTGACTGCATTTTTACTTCCTGAATTTGGAGCATGTAGGATCTTGTATAATATTTCACAAACATCTGGTAGCTTTTACTGGCTTGGTTCTTTTTGTATGGGATGTAAGCCACGTGAAGTCAAACCCCTTTGTTTTTTTAGGCTGAGCTATTTTTGGTGTAGAAAGTGACACGGAAACTAACAGAAACTTTTGGATTTTGTGATTTCATAAAATTCTTTCTAAACACCTTTATGATCATCAAAATGCTGACCTTTTCAGGGAATGTTTTTTTTTTCTTCATATTTTACTGCTTCTGGTTATTCAAGTGTCGAGTGGGTGTGTCCATAAATGTTGTGGGAGAGACATCTGTTTTTCTAAAACTGCACAGATGCCACACCCAGAGGTTCAGAGGTTCAAGCTCTGGTCTGTTTGATGGGCAATTATTTTTTGTTCCACCCTGAGCACACTGCTCTGCCGCTGCTCCGTGTCCCATGAAAAATTAAATCCTGAACATGCAGTTCAACATGGATATTTTGCATTAATAGGCCCATATATTTACAATTCTACAGTCACAAATGCAAGCTGCACAAAAAAAAATTGTTTTCTTTGAGTGGGGTTTCATTTTTTATCATCCTCCTCTTTCATACAGCAAAACCTGCTAAGCAAAAACTGGAACTGTTGTTTTTTCACAAACACTTCTGTACAGATGCCAACATTGAATTAGTGAAATATCTATTTCTGCAAATATTTTCCACAAAAAGAACTGGTTGTTGAAGCTATGTCCTGTCTCAACAAGCATGTAATAATCAAAATATAACCTAGTTTAAATAAAGTTCTTTAAAAACGTTGTCTTCTATTTGTCAAAGGAGTCTACCTGCTCCCAGAGAAGGAAAATATCCTATTTTGAAACTATTGAATGTCTCAAAAATATGTAAATAAAATATCCTCTTGGGGGAGAACTTCATCCATTACAAGGTCAAGCTTAATAAATTTAATATTGTGACCAACAAACAAGGGAAACATTAAAGCAGTGTTGTGTTTGACGAAAGCAAAAAAAAAGAAAAAGTAATTTAGTAAAATTAGATATTTAAAATAAATGGAATGAGCTAAATTCTTTTTTGAAAAAAGTGTCTTTGAGCCCAAAAATCTTTTATTGTTTTGAAAATGTCCTTGCTCTCAAAGTGGGAGAGAAAAAGACAAACCGTCCATCTGCACATCTCTGCCATGGAAAACATTTGGAAGGAATTATCTTCAGGGTTAATTGAGGTGCCTATTTTTTTTTTTTTTTTTGCTTTTTAGGTGTTCTGTACCTGCAGTACGGGGATGAGACCAAACAGATCCGCATGCCGAATGAGATCACCAGCATCGACACAATCAGAGCTTTGTTCGTCAGTGCCTTCCCACAGCAACTCACCATGAAGATGTTGGAGTCGCCCAGCGTTGCAGTTTACGTCAAAGACGACATGCGGAACATGTACTACGAACTAGCAGATGTCAGGTAAGGATGCTTGGGGGAATGTGGGACTTTTAATATAATACAGAAGGGGACATGAATAATAAATTAAAGCTTCACCCTTTCTTTCTTTTTTTTACTCATAATGGTTGTTTAATTCAATCAGCACTGCAGATTGCCCCTTTTCTTGAACAACAAATCACGCAATACACAAGTCGGTCCTTTTAAACTCCTCCCCTTTTGTGTCCATGGCTGCTTAGGAAGGGAAATGCACTTGGCTAGGAAACTTCTCTTCCTTTTCCTTCTGTTTTTATGTGTGAAACTTTCTTTGAGCTCATGACAAAAGAAAGGAAAATATTCCTGTTTTGTTTTTTTGCACTGCGTTTAATTGAAAGCAGTGCAAGCTCAGTGTTTTTACTTTTTTAAGGGTATGATTTATGACAAATTAGTTCAGCATTATTTCCAAGAAGACAAACAATCAATAAAAAAAACTATTTTTTATAGGACGGCTTCTGAATTTGTAAGAAACTTTGCCCTCCGGTCTACAGAGTTCCTCCTTGAGTGAGGTGAAGTTTGTACTTTATGACTAATTCTTTATCAGGGTTGTAAAAAATTGTCCCGTGGTGCCGTTAAGTTGGCACAAACAGCAGTAGCAAGTGTCTGTTTGCCACACGAGCTGCTGAGCCGCGTCTTCAGCCACACAAAGTAGATGGTTTTTTTTTAGATTTGCAGAAAATGTCACAGAACAGGGGAGAGTCAGAGCCTGTGTCGGGGTACGTGCCCTTGGCTGGGCTGTTAAAGACATCCAGGCTGAGACAAGATCGTCCTTTTTCTGACGGGGATGTCTGGGCTGCCTTTATGTCACAAAACAGGAACATCGCCGCTCACTCCTGCCTGAAGGTGTACCACAAAGACCCAGCTCAGGCGTTCAGCCACGGACCCCGACCTGCCAACGGCGATGCTCGGGTGAGTGTTTCAAATGTCCCATTTGCCTTACATCCTGTTTGCATTCTAGTGAAGGAATGTCCTCCTGCCCCTCTTAATCTTTGAGGAGGGGGGGGGGTGTTGTATTGTTCTCCTGGGGGCCTGCATTTGGGCTTTTGCTACACGCTCTGCTGCAGCTTGTTTAAGAGACAATTCAACTCCGTTCTCAGGACGATTTCCCTTGACCACCAGTCCTAATCTTTTTCTCTCCTTTCGAGTCTGCTTCGTTCATTTCCTGCAAATGCAACAAAACTGGAGAATCCATTTTCTTAAACCTTAATTTACAAAATCTGGCCGACTTTGTTCTCTAACTCACAGCTTCACTCTGTCTGCAACAGATTTACATGCGGCAGCGTTAAACTTACAGCCAACTGTAAACGTCATGAAAAGAAAGTTTTTTGGGGGAAAACCTATAGCTTTTGCATCTAAAAGAAGAGTTATTTAATCTGTGTGTATGAGAAAGAGCAGAAATACAATCTAGATTAAAAGGACAACAACAATCATACTGCATGTATGGTTTTAAAAAAATGTAAAACTTGCACAAGAAAAGGGAAATGCAAAGACAAAACAAAGCCAGGTAATGTTCAAGGTAGTTTCATGAAGCTTGAGCAAACATTGAGAAACTGCTGACGTAAAGTAGGACACGCAGAAAGGCACTGTTAAGAATAGTTCTGTTACTTTTTAACTAACAGACAGACTTATTGGTGTGGTATTCTGGCGTCAGAAGAACAGGAAGTAATGTTGACATGCGCTCTGATTCCAGGCAGCGCGTCTAACTCAAAGTTCTGTTTATCAGCGCTCCAAACAAACACGAAGAACAGTAAGGCAGCTCTTGCTAAAGCATTTAATGTTGGCAGCGTCACGCTTTCATTTTTTGTAATGTTTTTCTTAATAAAAACACTGGTTGATAATCACAGCTGAGGGGGCCTGCAAGTTCAGCAGGTCACACTCTCCATAGCAACTTAATGTGGTCAGGTTATAGCGATGGCTGCAAGCTGGCCACCAGTGTCACATGATGCAATTTGCTTTTGGATTACCTGAGAACACAAAAGTGCTGAGTCCACAGTCTGGGCTTAGAGGCTGAATGTTAATCATTAGGAGAAATGTGATCTCATGCTGTTTACCTGAATTTACTTGAAGATTTGAATGGATGATTGGTTTTTTAAAACATCTGGGATTTAGGAAAAATGTGTCTCTAATCCAAAAGTTTGTAATATCTAACCAGAGGATGTGTACACTCGGATTTAAAGAGGTATTTATGTCTTGAATGTGTCATCTTTGAAAAAAAGAAAATCAATTTGTTAATGAAAAACTTTATACAAATTAGCAAGAGGGTTGTGTAGACAGTAGTTTAACATTCAGTTGTCATCAATCTGGGCTTTTGCCTACTGTCTGTGTGCTTTGTTCTTTAAATTTTGTCTGAGTAAAAGCATCATGTGCAGTTTGAGTTATTAGTTTTGTAGGAAAAACACGTTATTTCACCCGGTTATAAGTTTGTGTTTGAGGACGGAGGGTTTGAAGCATGTTGTGTCAAAACAGCTTTCATTGATGTTCCCCTACTAGCAAAGCACATGCTATCAGTGTATTAAAAATTATAATAATAATAATAATTAACATTTATTTAATTTTTGAGCATCATCAGAACTGAAAAGAAAAAAAACATGTTCCAGCTGTGTCATTTCTGTTGTGCTTCAGCTCAGTTCTTTGCTATTTTTGAGCTTGGAAGGTTATGAGCCCCAGTCCCAAAGTAAATAGATCTATTCTTGTGGTAGTAAAATCTGAAAATAGAGTAGGAGGCGCCAACATCTTTACAGGATTTCAAAATAATCTTTGATGATTTGTTTTTTCCAAAAAATTCTTAACCTAAATAAATTTAAAACCTTATTTTGTTTCTGATTTGAAAAAAAAAGAGACACTAGAAGGTTTGAATCCAATAAATGGTTAGAAGCATCCTCGGTTTCTGACATTGACCTACTTGGGATGCTGCATTTCACAAGTACATCCATCTTATAGACCCTGAAAAGAATCAGGACATTCGAGATGTTCTGAGAAAACTTCAGTAACTTCACTTCTTCTTTCTCAATAAAAGTTTTTGTGTCAAGATGAGAGAGTCCACACTGTTTCCTGATGAGCAGCTGTTCAAACCCTTGTGAGGGGACAAACAATGTTCTGCATGAATACCGGGTTTCACTCCTGGCTTTTTTATTTAAAAGACCCACTTCAATAAAAAAATATATTTTTGGTGTTTTTAACATGTTTTTGTAGCATTTTTATGTATGTTGGAGGACATTTAAAGGATTTAAGACTAAAACTGAATTTCTGAGTATTTCTTTATTTAAATCATGATGGATCAGGAACAGATAAAAACTCAAAACAGTGCAAAAAAAGCTTTGTTGTGACACAACTGAAATAGGCGGACCACAGTCTCCCTGCACCGCTCCAGTTCTGATGCATCCACTTGCAATCAAATAGATCCGTGCACGTCTTGGTTTTCCTCATCTGAGCTGAATTCTGGATCAAAACTGTACGGCTGCAGAGCTCCGATACTGCTTGCTGCTTTTGTTTCTCTGAAGGTGTTAGGTTGGGGCTGTAAGCTAGTGGGAAATAGTCTAAACAAAGGAATGATGGGACATCATCCTGCCACTCTGCAGAAAATACATCTTAAAAAAGACACAGGCTTTTTACATTTTGGTTAAAAACTGCATAATCATAATTAAAAGAACACTGGGAACGCTTTTACAATAGATAAAAATATAGTTAGAGCTTTTTTCAATTAATTTACTGCATCGATTGGGGAAAAGAAAAAACAAAAAAATAAATTTTGCACGATGTGCATGTATGTTGAGGAGGGCTTTTATCATGATTAGTATTTTTAATAGTGTTTTTAATATTTATTTCATGTTAAGAACTGTAGGTGTTTGGTAACTGGAAAAGTGCTCTAAAATAAAGTTGAATTTGATGGGGAATACATATATATATATATATATATATATATGAAGGTGTGTGATAACTATTCATGTTTTGTTAACTCTTGCATTTGCAAACTTTCTGCTTTAAAAACTGAAAGACGACCCCAAGTAATTTGACATATTCAATTGTATTTCTGCTCTTGATCTGATGCAGACAAGTGATGTTACTATTATGCATAAAAGGTATCGCATAAACAGTTGTGGCTTTTATCTGGGAGTCCATTTAATTTTTGTGAAGCTATCAAAACAAAAGAAGAGAACATTTTTGCTGCTTTAAGCAGAAACAATACGACTATGAATGTTGACACGCCGCTTACAGCACAGCCCTTTTTGTGTGTTTGGCTTGGCTCGCTCCGACTTTCTGCAGTTTGTGAATTAGTTTGGAAACTGTACCTTTCGCTGACACAGCAAGAGACTGTGTGCACACAAATCACACAGGCTGCCCGCATTATTAGAGACTAAACACCGGGATGGAAAAGGGAAAGTCTGCATGTCAAACTGGCACAGATGTTCAGCTGAAATGTTCTGAAAATATTTGGGTTTTAGGGCTGTTTTCCTATTTATCTTGAACTGTAAAGGTGCACCAGATGTTTGGCATTGACAAAAAGAAAAAGAAAAATCTCTGACTTTTAACAACAGCCAGAACAATTCCCCTCAAAAGTACCAACTTTCCTTTTAGAAGCTTTTCTGAGTGCAGACACCTTTGAATAGCAGCGCTGTTTGGGGTTTGACAACAGTCATCAGCTGGGCTTTTTCGCGGTGTTATTGCTGCTCGCTCAGAATGGTGGTGGTTATTTTTGCGAGCTGTGTGAACTTTCACTTTGAACGGGTTTCCTAGTCACATTGTTTGTTGTGACAGCCGAGCATAAGCCCTTTGTATTTGAACACTCGGATCAAGTTTTGTATTCCTGCCCGTGCGAGCACACATGCCTTAGTGCACGCAAGAGTTACACCCACTTCATTGTTAACTTTTTGTTGGAAATCCATTTTGGTGCTCTGAAAAAAAAAAAAAAGGAAATAGAGAGAGCTGTAAAAAGCTGTACCTGAAGGTTTTGAAAGAACCTCATGATGATTCTTTACTGCTAGGTGTAACCTGTGAGTCATGCAAAGGAAGAAACAATAACATCCAACTTGACGGAAATGGAAGTGGGTTAGGCTAAGCCTGCATTTATCAGTCTACTTTTTTTATTACACAGGTTTTATTACTGTCTGTCAATTAAATTCAGTTAGAGCAAATAATTAATTATTAAGCTTAAAATTGCCTTCATGAGTAATTCTTTATTCAAATCAGTATGAATCAGGAACGCCATTTTCCAAAGAGCTTATTTGTGATGTAGAAAATACGCTGGGTGGGCCACAAGCTCCTTGCTCCATTCTACAAAGGAAAATGGGGGCGGGGTTGCTCTGTGCCAGCGGTCCCACTGACAACTCAGTTGCAAAGTTCAAATGAACCACTGCCACTCTGCAGAAACTATGTCCAACAAACCGACACATGTTCTTGCCTAAAGAAAAAAGGCATAATCATAATTAAAAGACCTTTTGGAAATGCTTTAAAAATAGATCAGAAGATAACGGGAGTGGCTTTTTTTAAGAATATTTCCAAGCATGTTACCTTTGTGGTGTATTTCCTTTTAGCAAAATTGCATTTTTGTGCTGTAGTTTTTCTAAATTCTAAACCAACTAAGATGTGAATGTAAGATGTGTAAGTCTTTATTGCAATAGCAATACACAAATAATACAATCACAGAAATCTGTGATCTAGCTCCTTTTGCTGGTGGAAGGAAAGAGAGAGGAAAGAGTTTCTCCTTTTTGTTTGTAGCTTTTCCTCCAACAAAATAAGTCATATTATGTTTAACGCTGATCCTCAGAGTTGCTTGTGATAAAGATCCTTGCTAAAAATAAGGTTTAAACAGAGAGCGCACCACAGATTTTGCAGCAAATTAACCTACAACAATTTTGCCCCCAGGAGGGAATTCCCTCAGAAAGTTGTTGTCTCTCCTGCAAAAAAGCAGGTTTGTTTAAAGCTAAAAAAGTAAATCACTTTAACAACAACATTAAAAAAGACATCAAATGACAAAAATATGTGTTCACAGGTTGTACAATTTGCTTTGCAGGCATAATAGCAAGAACATTAGGTGAAACTCTGTGTTTGTGGCCAAAAAGAAGCTACATTCTGATTTTGAAAGCTATAAAGATGGGGTTGTTTTGTAAGAAGCAACAGTATTACGTTTTTTTAATAGTTGCTTTTGTTTCAAGGGCATTTTGAGTGCAGAAATACAAATTGCACACAAAGTACATACTGGTTGACGCTCAAGCAGACAAAAGTATGCAGTCTGGTTGTCTGCCCCACTTTCTCCATTTCACTTTTTAAGCTGCATTGCTCAGAGCAGGGGTCTGCAACCAGAAGCTCTGGGGCCGCCTGTGGCTCTTTTATCCCTCCATCGTTGCTGTTTGGTTTTAAAGAAAAATGCTAACAATTTACAAAAATAATAGGTTTTTAGTTTGGGGCAATTTGTTTTAGTTGAGTTATTTACTGCATGTTTTAATTAGCTTACATATCAGATAACTGAAAATGATTTCATGTTTTATATTGTTAAAAAAGAAAAAGGATGGAGGTTTTCTTGCATTTTTAATTCATGTAAATCCTTTGCCACAGGAGTATCTTATTCAACACAGGGTGTATTTTATTTTTTTAAAAAAAGGAACCCATATGTACTGCTGTCAAAAGCGAATAAAATTAGAATTAGTTTAATATACATTGACAACATATTATTATCAAAGTTTAAAACCTGTGTTTTATTAATGAATGGCTTTATGGTAACAAAAACATAAATTGTATTTGTCTAAGCGGTGAAGTGGGACTATGCGACTCTAGCTGGGTTTTGGTCAGTAAGAAACTGGACCAAATGGCTCTTTTAGCGTTATAAGTTGCAGATCTCTGGCTTAGACGGTTCTGATTATGAAAAAGAATATTTTCTGCGTTTTAAAGTATTAACGTTACTCTCTTTTTTCATTATGTTTTTTTAAATTTAGATGCTTGGTGAGATGGCGCACCCTGGCCGTGAGGGTCAGCACCCTCTTAGACACCCACCGATGGGTCCCCCACCACACCACCCGATGCAAGGACCACTCCCTCCTTCTTCCCACCCAATGCCCCCGTCACCGTCCAGAATCCCATTTGGATCACGACAGGGTTCTCTACCCGGGAGTTCTACTGTTCCCAGGGAACGGATCTCTAATGCCAACCCAACAACGCGATCCATCTCTCCCTGCCCCAGCGCTATTCTTGAGAGACGGGATGTCAAACCAGATGAAGGAATGGCTGGAAAGAGCCACAGTTTAAGCAGGGGGAATGAGGGCTTGTATGCTGATCCATATATGCTCCAAGAGGGACGGATCGGCATGGTCGCTGCACCCGGTTCTCATCCCTGTCCTGGGCTTGATGGACCAGAGCATGGCATGGCAGGTTTCCACCGGGCGTCCATCCGCTCCACAGGCTCTTATGGTGGGCCCAGCCCCACGGACACTATAGATCACCCTTCTCTGTTCAGACAGAAGTCTAGAAACAGCCAGCTTCCCACATTGGGTTCCAAGACTCCTCCTCCATCGCCTCACCGGATGACTGAGGTACGGATGGTTGACATCCACAGTGGGCCTCCACATGGTGTACCACCACATGGTGTACCACCACATGGCATTCCCATGGAGAGAAGCTCCCCAGTGCGCCAGTCCTTCAGGAAGGATGACGTTTCAGGAACTAAGCCCAGAAACAACATGGGACCACCTGTGGTTCCAGATCTCCAGGGTCAAACCCTGGGAGCCATTCCAGCTCCAAGTGAGGATCTGACACGGTAAGCCCTCATCAAACCAAACCAAAGAGTTTGTTTAAATCCAAACTAAGACATTGCATGAAGCATGGACTAATTTTGCATCATGGTTTCACCCTAACCATTAGCTCTAAAGTGCTGACTATCATTCATGACACAGCAAGGTTTTAACCTCATGGTTTTCCAGCTTCCAGAGCTGCAAATTAAACCCCACAGACTAATGCGCCTACATGATAATGGCCATTTTATGTGAACAAACTGTTGTTGCTTTTTATCTGACCAAAGTTTCTCCAGGATCTTTTTTTGAGTTAAGAACTGCACGAAATACTATAAATCTTTCTGATGCTCTTTATTTTTCCAACAAAAATAGCTGAAACTAATTTCCTGAACCATGGTTAGGTTTGACTGAGACCACAGAAGAAGTGTAGAATTCCTAGAAAACCAAGCTTCACTCAAAGAAAGTATATAAGCTTGGAAAAAAAGACAAATCTGGACAATTTTAAATACGTTTTTGAGCTCATTGGGTCAGACCGATCAAACAGGACCACCTAAGAAGACTTTAACCACAGCCTCAAATGTCTTGGGATACCTACTTGGCATTTAAAGATAACTTTCAAAATAAACTTTTAGGAACTTTCTAAATAAACCCCTAGTTTCCTTTAGCTGTCCTGGAATCTATTAATGCACTGGTGGTTGTGATACAGAACTCAGGCATTGTTCTGATCCTGTTACCCTTCTGTCAGTTTATTGTCTGCAGCCGCTGAAGCCCCCCCCCCTTTCCTTAACACAACCCATATCCTTCCTAAAGATAAACGATTATTTCTGGGGAAAAGGGTTGCTCTGCGATCCATTCACAAAGTCAAAGAAACAACAGTGATGGTATGAGCAAAGTTTTCTAATGTTTCTGCAGAGAGCGAATGAAGGCTATGGAGCAACAGATTGCCAGCTTGACTGGCCTTGTTCAGCATGCACTTTTAAAGGGCCCAAACAGTAGTGGCACCAAGGAGCCTGCAAGGTAAGCCCTGACGGAAAAGGATGGAGTGAGGCGTCCGGGAAAACGCCTGGTGATTCACTTACAACCAGAAAAGGAAGGGTTTTCCCTGAAACACTGAAAAGGGGTGTGACACGTCAGCTGGTGCAGAGGAAAGAAGTCCATTTCTACAACAAGAAACAGTTTTGCACCTAAATAACAGAAGTTGCAACGTTTTTGCTGCTTGTAAACTCTTTGCAGTAGAGCCTCTTTGATCATTCTTTTTGTTAGTTGATGTTAAACTTTTGTGCCTGCAGAGAATTTGTGCTATAAAACAATGCTTGTTAACATGATTAACATCACTTTAACCACTTGAGTTTGTCAGACTTCATCCAAATGTGTTTGCTTTAACTAAACTCTACCAGCACAGCCACAGCTCAAGTGTCTGGACATTAAAGTGATTTTCTGATGAATTTCTCTTATCTCAGTGAAAGACCAACAAAGGCTCCATCTCCAGCCGGCAGTGCTCCCAGCTCAGGTGTGTATTTCTGTCTTGTCCAGACAAGCCTGAACTCAGCATTAACCAGAAACCGTCCTACTTTGCTAGCCGTACTTTTCTTTTCCTACCGTCTCGCCAGCACATGCATTTGGAGTTACAAAGTAAAAAGTCAAAAGCCAACAGAGCTCGCTCAAAAACCTTGAAAGCTAGACTGAAAACAAGTTCCTACTAACTCTCAGTTCTGGGAAGGTGATTCAGCGATCTGACAACTGCTGCCAGATCTGGCTGAGATCTGCAACCCCCACCAGCAACAGCGGCGAAGCAGAAACTCAACACACTCTGTGTGTCTTGAACGCTAATCCTGGGTATTACGGTGCATTTCAGAGGGATTTAATCTGCTGTGACTAAAACAATCTTCAAAACATCGAAGAAGTTACAGTCTGCTTTTTGAATTTGCCAGACCCCCACGGCCCATCCCAAAGCCGGAGGTTCTTCCACAACGTTAGCGGAGTTCTTTTTATTGACATCAGTAGTTTACATTGTAACCAGTATCTCAGGTCTGGGCTGTCGTACGGCAGATGATAAGATAACCACCTTTTTGTTTGTTTATTTCTACTGACTGAATCTTCCTGTGACAGATTTCTGTCACTCTAGAGTTGCATGAACAAATCAGAAAGTTTTCTTGTCTGACTCTCGAGGGGTATTTTTTGTAAAGATGATTCAGATTTTACTATAAGTATCTGTTTTTAAGGATTGTTTCGAAATACACTTTATTTAAAACATGACCCAGATACAAACTTAGTCAAATCTTTGCCCTTTAAACATAATGTAGATTATTAATACAAAATAAAATCATCATAAAAGATTAGGGTGGTTTAAAAGTTTTATTACCAGTAAAATGACATTGATATATTTTTATTTCTATATTTATAAAAGATAATTACACTATTATATACTTTGGGTTAAAACAAAATCACAAGGGGCAGAAAATTGAGACAACATTGTTTACAAAATCATAGAATTATAGTTTTAGAATTAATATGGTGTTGCAGGGTTAAAAATTAGAAAATTAATTATTTTTACTTTGCCATCAAGTTTATTGTAGAAAGAAATATCAAATTATTTAAAAAGTTTCCTTCATAAAAATAAAATCAGCCTTTTTTGCAGAAACAGAAAAATAATATTAAAACAAAATGTTCTCGAGATTTTAAACTAGTTTGTAAATATAAGCCTAATTTAAAAAAAAAAAACATACATTTCAGATTTATTTTTACCCAAAAAAACTGAGCAATTCCATAAACCTTGCATTTCAGAACTTTACATTTCATTTGAAGAAACCTGCTGTGTTTTCTGTTATTTTTCCATAAGTCCACTCACGTACTCCGGTGATTGTGCAGACATTTTAAAGCCTTTTCATCCAAGCCAAAATCATTGGCTTAATAGGTTTCCATGGTTTCTTCATTTGCATCTCTAAAAGGTGGTTGACAGATATTTCAAAGCTGCAGCCAGTCTAGCTGTTTTTATGTCTGTGTTGTTGCAAGAAAATACTTCCAGAAATCTTTCCATAGAAATGTAATTATTACATTGGACAAGTATATAAACAGAAAAATGAGTTTATTTGCAGAAAAAACAAAGTAATGAAAAGTTGGTTGAAAAAACGTTTCTTTTTTTGCTTTAAGAATTTATAAAACTTGAAAACATTTTCATTTAGTCAAAGCGTGTCAGGATAGTGATCAAATGCTGAGAAGTAAACCCAAAATACAGAAGCATTTTGAAAAATATGATGTGAACTTTTAGTGAGGAGTAGATGCATTTGATTGACTGATGATTAAAAAGTGTCTAAACATTTAAGTGAGTTTCCCAGGAGCAGTAGGTTTACCACAAGTTCAACCAAAGTCAATGTGGGACTAAAAATGACAACAAATAATGACATTGTATATAAACACTCCTTAAAGAAAGTGCAACAACCCAAGTGCCGCGTTCCAGACTGTCAATTAGCATGATAACTGATAACGTTCAATAACAAAAACAGTGCAATATAAGAACGTTTGCCTGCAAAAATGCCTCTTCCATAGTTTGAGTTTGCAAAACAAGTTCTGCAGAAATACCCAGATCCCTGGTGGGGTAGTGGTCAGTTATAGAAGAGTGAGAATTTGGTCTCGTTAGCAGAAATGAGCTCATGTAAGTGAAGAAACCAACCATGAACTCCTCTTTATTGGCAAAGTACTTGAGTAAAATGTAAGCGTCTGTCCAGCTGTTAAAGCTTCTTTAAAATTTGACCATGCAAGAAGACAATGGCTTTGAGCAAACCTGCAGGGTTGCAAATGATGTTTGACTTTCTTTGTATTTAACACCTCAATCAATCAATAGCTTGTTTTTCTTTTGCTACCCAGGTGGTTCCCCAGACTTGGCTCCTAAACGCAACAAACCCTCATCAGACAAGAGCTCTGCTCCTCTTAAAGTCAACCTCCTGCAGTTCAGGAGGAATGTCTCTGACCTCAGGATGCAACTTTATCAGATGCGACAGCTGCAGGCAAGACCCCTTTGTCCTTTTCATTGATTTGAGCGGCTGTAAAGCACTGACGTCCACCTGTGGCCTCATCTGCTTGCTTTATGGGTTCCCATGCAGGTTTGTAAGCCTCCAGAGTCCTCTAATATTTTATTTCCCTGTTTACGTCCCTGCAGCTCCAGAACCAGGAGACCGTGCGGGTACAGCTGAAGAGAACGGAACAAGAGATAAGTGTCAAATTCACCGAGGCCATGCGGCGTCTGGAAGACCCTATTCAGAGACAGAGATCTCTGGTGGAAGAGGACAGGCACAAGTACTTAGGCCTGGAGGAGCATGTTCTCACTCAGCTTAAGTATGTTTAATTTTTTATTTAAAGAATCCACTTAAGTTTTAGATTTTGTGTAAATTGATAAACGGTGTGCCAAATATATTGATCAAAAAGACAAAGCTCCAAGGCACAGTTGTGGTGTGCAACATTAGCCGTGCAGAATGAGACCGGTGTGTCATGTTTCCATTCAAGCAAGCCCCAGAAGCTTCTCCTGGCACCGCGGCGCCAAAGATTGATGTTGAGAATGTTTTGCTGTGATGCTGAGGCAGATCAGTTATAAAATGCACAAATAGGATCAACCACATAGGAAGATTTCCATGAAAAGATGGAGGGAATCTGCCCTATTATCAAATTAAAGCACCACACAAGGACTTTGAGGTTACCATGGGGGCTGCTTGTGTTTTCACGAGTTGGCAGAATTTGCAAAGTTGCTCTGCAGACGGAGCAAAAATTGTGTTCAGTGGATGTGAGGCTTAAAATGACAACAAATAATGACATTGTAAATGATCATGTGCAGATAAACAGTTAAGTTCTTCTAGCCTGATTTGTTATCGTGCAATTCCTGCCCCCATTTGCCACTGTTTACCTGAATCAGGTGTGTGCAGCCAATCAGGCCCTTAACGGGGTAGCAGACTTTGAGAACACTTTGTGATTTTAAACTCAGACGTTCATTGTTAGTTGGACAACAGCAATGTGTTCCTGCGGGGAATAACTGAAAATGTTTTGCAATGTTCAGAAAGAGATTATGGGATTGCAACATGTCTCTGTCAAAAAGTGCTGCTGCTCTTCTGGTCTGACAGAGTAGGCAAGATCCGTCACCCCTGAATACATGTGCTTCATGAAGATCTAATAATTTTATATGCAGTTGAAATTCCATCAAAACAGGAACTTTACCTTTAATTTTGACATTTTTTTTTGTCTTAACCATTGTTGTGTATGACTTAGTTTAAGTGGATCCATCCATGTCAAAGTGTGCCATCCTTCCGTCAAATCTTTCCTTTGGGCTTTAGAGCTGAGCAGAGACACACCCATGTGGCTCCAGTCGGTGATCTTCCATTTGTAGGAAAATCCCCAAAAGGTTTCAGTTTCATGTGCTCACCTGAGCTTTTCCATCCTAAATGCTTTGACAACACCCTCCAAATTATAGTCCACAGGTTTACACAAGCAGGCAGGGCCTGCATTTTTAGAGCAGGCAGGCTGGAACAATAGGCCAGACTGTGGAGTAATTATCCTGCTCTTTCTTTAATTTTGTCATTTCAACTTGCCAACAGGAAGTGGTAATTGAATCTTCTTTAATTTGCATGTTTACTAGGCTTGGTGAAGCCTTTGCCATGCGGGAATAGGGATGCTTTTTTCAAAGGCGGTCATAGCAGCTCGTGGATTTTTAGTAGTGAACCAAAGTGGTTTTGGGGGATAGCAATTAAGATTAATAGGTGGTTGACGTATCTCAAACACAGCTGCTGATATCTTAAAGTTCAATAGAGGAATGGGCATTGATTTAAGAAAAATAACTATTTTGACCTTTTAAATTTTCTTAGAGAAGCGTGAAAGTGATATTCTGTGATGACATTTTATCAGAAAGACCTTAGGCTTTTACCTTTAAAAAGACAAATGGCATAAAAACACACTTTTCATCATTGGCTTGCAGTGTCTCAGAGAGAAATTTTTTGTCACAGTTCACTTACATCATTGTTGAGCACGCCTTGACTGGCCAAACATTTAAACTCTCCACCCACTTATAGCCAGCCAGGCCTTCAGAATTCGTTTGATTGAATTGATTGGTTGATTGTGTATGTTTGTAACCCTTGTGCTATCTTAGATGACCCCACCCTTACATTGACGTGTTCTCCCTACCATGACAAAGGTGGATAAAGGTGGAAAGATTTCATGTAATCCATGGACACCAGTGCAGATCACAAATCTTTGAAGAAAAAAGGTTCAGAGCACTGTCTAGTGGGTCTAGACGACCCAACTCCCAATGTTAACGTGCCAGGATAGCACAAGGGTTAATACAATCTGAATTTAAATCACAACTTTGGACCTCAACTTTGCCAAGTTGCCCTTGCAGAACATCCAAAAATAAATGAATCTACACTGCCCCCTGGTGTTGAAAAGCGTAACTGCAGCTTAGTTTTAACATGTTACTTAAGTACCGAAGATGATTATCAGCACAATCAAACCGACATCTGATCGCTTTTATTTTACTTCAGTTAAGACCTAGGCCTTATTTTAACAGTTGTATATTTTACATTAAAATATATATTGGTATTTTTTTGTTGTTATTTGTAATAACCTGTGTTTTCATCTTTGCTTGCAGTGAGCTGGAGCAGTACGTAGGTTCCCTGCAGAAAGACTCAGCAACTGCCCAGAAAGTGGTGACCCTTAAGGACGTAGAGGAAGGAGCCATAACGCTGAGGAAGGTGGGGGAATCTTTGGCAGGGCTTAAAGGTAAGATGATGGATTATCTTTTTATATATACTGTACCTCACTGATACTTAGACTTTTGTTAGACTGAAACTTTGAAAACATTTCTGGTGAATATTCTGCAAAATCTTCTTCATAGCCACATTTTTGCCCAGCTTGCTAGATAGTTGATGGTTTGATCCTGGTGGGGGGCACTGTTGTGTAAGTGGGATTATGTTTGGGGCAAAGACTCAAAAAGGGCTTGATTTAAAGAAAATAAAAAAATTAAAACTTTGTCCAAATCTTTAACTTACTTAAATTATGTAAGTTGCTGGAAAATTGACTTATCCGTTTGAGAGTATTTTTTCTGCAGATCAACGGTGTCCATTGTAAGCGTCAAAACATTTTTTGTTAGTTTTATTTTCATGCCGTTAAAAAAAGGTTTTTTATTGGCAGCCTTTTTTTACCTCCGATTTAGCAGAAGAAGCTACAATTCCTCTTTTTTATTTGCGTTTGTCTTTTGTTTTTTTGGAGTAATTTGCTTTTGCTGATTCCTGTTAAAGACTGAATCACTTATAAACCCTCCCTAATCCATCAATTTTAGGATTTAGGAATTTAAGGGTTCTGTTTTATTTCAAAGCACAAGGCTGCTTTAGAAACTGATGCAAGTAAACCCAATTGCACAAACAAAAATAAGGAAAATATAGTCTGTTTACCAGAAGATGATCACATGTGTGAGAAACTTCTGGAGACATTTTTTGCTAATATTTATATTTTTCTTTCCGTGGAATTCCTCAGGAGAATTCCCAGGCCTGCAAACCAGAATGAGGGCTGTGCTCAGGGTGGAGGTGGAGGCTGTGAAGTTCTTAAAGGAGGAGCCCCACAAACTGGACAGCATGTTAAAACGAGTCAAGACTTTGACTGACACACTCAGCAATATGAGAAGGTACGCCGAGAAATGAGAGTGAGGCAGCAATCCAAAAAGCAGGCCATGGAGGTGACGCTTTACAGGATGTGGAGTCTGTGATGAGAAAAAAACTGCACTGGTTTTAATATCAAGCCAGTATTTCGCTCATCAAAGGTCATTCTATGTTAATAAAAGAGCGTGCCATGCAGCTGTACTTACTTTCAGCATCTGTACTAAACTGATAAGCGAATGAATTGGCTGCTCAATGCAGCGCCTCATTTCCATTATTCATTCATTCCTCATGGATACTTGGTGATGGTAGAGGTGTGGGTGCCAGTTTGCGCCTACAGTCCCTCTCACCGGGACATTCGTACGCATTCACACACTCCAGCCACACTTGAGGCAGGGAGGGTGAAGTGTCTTGCCCAATAACACAACGACAGTTGACTTGGGGGAGTGGGGATCGAACCACCGACCCTTCGATCATTGGACGACCTGTTCAACCTCCTGAGCAACTGCCGCACCAAATGCCCTGCTGTTAATCCATAAGACTTTTCATCACAGAATTTGATGGTGTTTCACTGCGGATGTTGATAATTTGTCAGCGCTATTTCCATCTGATTTGTCTTACACACCTTTTTTTCGACTCTCTGCAGATGTTCAACTGAGTTTTCCCAGAGAGGACGCGATTGTTCTACAAACGTCCCCGTGGCTAACAGCCCTGCAACAGCAGACTGCCCTGCAGAAGCTCTCCCAGCACCAGTCCAGGCTGGGTTAACCCCTGCAGCCCCGCCAGAACCCCAGAGCTCCACCGTGAAGTCTGAGGTGATGCCTTCCTCCCCAGTGGTCATTCATCATGTTCAGAGCTCCCCAGTCCTTATGCAGCAGTCCCAGCAATCTGCAGCTTTGATGACTCAGGCCAGCCCTCCACCCACCCCCAGCCACACTGTCATCTCCAGCCCCAGCCTGAGCAAGACTCAAGGTCGGGAGTCTCCCAAAGGAGCCGCCTCAAACCCACAGAGTCCTGCTCGTCATAAGAAGACTCCTGTGAATGGTGGCAACGGAACAGCTCATCAGGATCTTGTTATTGAGGAGCTCCAGAACAATAAGGAGAGAAGTAAAAACAGAACTGTGTCCATTGAGGTATGTTGAACCAAATGACTTTATTTTTATGCATATTTAACTTACTTATGCTGAATGACACTAAGTTGTGAATTTTTCTCGTTTCTGATATTGTGAATCTTCTGTTTTTCTGTGTTTTCACGCAATATCTATAGGCAGCAGAGAAAGAATGGGAAGAAAAAAGACAGAACATGGGTCATTACGATGGGAAGGAGTTTGAGAAGATCCTTCAGGAGGCCCAAGCCAATATGATGAAGGGAATTCCCAACCTAGAGACTGATGAGAGCCAACTGCTGCCACCCGCTGCTGCTGTAGGACAAGGAGACGTTCGTAATCCACCTGAGTCCCCATCAGGTATGATTTTTTTTTTTTATTAGATCCCAGGAAAGTACACGTTGTTCATGTATTATTTGCTGAAATGGCAGAAGAACCAGAATCAGGGTCTCCCTCTGACAATCCAGCCAAGAAGGGGCCCGAGAAACCTCCCAAACCTCCAATGGAAAAACCCACCAAGCTATCAATGGAGAGACCTTCCAAAACTGCCACGAAGCCAGCAGCTGCTGACGGTTTGACAAAGCAGGGGTCGGATAAGCCCAACAAGTCCCCGCCCCCACCTCCTCCGAGAAAAACCTACTCAGCCTCCAATTCAGGAATGACTACAACTCGCTCTGGAGAGGTGGTGTTCACTGCCAGAAAGGAGAGCGTGTCAGCTCAGGTCAGTACAGTTAAATAATGAAGAGATGCGTCTTTTGATCACAGTCAACTATGCAAAGAACCAGAGTTATGTGGGACTGAACTTCTCTCTACATGAAAATCTTTTTATGATGCTCACACAAAAAACTGTTTCAGGTTTTAATTTAAGTTAAGTTTTGTGACAAAATAGTGATAAAACACTGAATGTAAAAAATAAAAAACCCTAATGTGGATATGAAGACAAAAAAGACACTCAAGAAATTTACCATCCACGCTGCTGTCATGAATACAACTGCCACCGCACCATGGGGAGGCATCGGAAGAATTTTTAAGATCTTTGGAAAACCGTTGGCGTTGTCATGAATGTAGAAGGCTGAAGTCAAACCTCAGTCATTCAGACAAGGATGACGTCATTACGAGATGGGCGGCCATAGATGCTTAAATGTCTCTGAATAGCAGCCGTGCAAATGCAGTCCCACCAACCTCCAGCCTCCCGTTAGTCTGAGGGTATATCTGCCCCACTCTGCGCTGCAACCACGGCCCCACCCAACAACTTCTTCTTCTACGCCCTTCCTTTGCGCTTATCTCTTTTTCTATGAGTAGTGCAGAAAACACAATGTTCTGTTTTCTTTCATATTCTTGTCAGTATCAACTGGAATTCGTCAATACGCAGGTCTCTGAGTTGCTGTGGTGCTATCAACACCATGAGGAGTTTTTTGCAACATCATTGACATCTCATTTATATGCAGGACCCACGATGGCCGTGATCACCAGATTGACAACTGGTCATCGCCGGGTCCCCGGCCCATGTCAACAGCCATCGTTGCGTGCCTGCTCTGCCACCATCCACCTTGATTTCTATCAATCGGATGGTGGCAGTGGGACAGCAGAACGGGCAGTCTGATATCGGCTAATCATTAGACGATTTTGGGGACAGATAATCGCGCTGGGGCCTTCCTGCCACCCGCCTGTCACTACACAGATGTCAAAAACTTGTCCGGCCTGCGTAAAACTTTAATTTTTTTCTTAAAATCTCAGCAGCCATCGCGCAGTGTGTACAAATGCAACTACATCCTCACGATTACCACACAGCAACTTGCCAAATTTGCTGAAAAACCTTTATTTTGGTCATTTGGGATATGTGACCATAGTCTTAGCTTCATCATTTAAAAAATGTTATAATAGGTTATTTTGTTTCCATGACTTGAATTAGGAGGATGAGGAAGATGCTTCACCTTCCTCACCCCATCTGAAGCCTACCAAGGTCCCACCAGAGAGCAAGTCAAAGCCTGCCACGCCTCCCCCTGTTACTGCTGCTGTAACCATGGAGGAAGAGGATGAAGGCCATAAAATCATGGCGGAACTACAGGTGAGTTATATGGAAACACATACATGAGCTCAAATTTGAAGAAGGGATGGGGAGTTTGATTTCTGCACTGCGGGGGGGTGGTTGCTTGTTGCTTCTTCCTGTGGTGGGTGACTTCTTCAGCGGCCATTTCCCTTCATTTGCAGCAGCTGTAAAGAGAGAGAAAAAGCGACCCAGAATTCACTCTTTCTCTTCAAGGTCCTTGTCCCAACGTCCCTTTCACTTGTTTCCGCCCTTCAGGTTTTCCAGAAGTGTACAATTAAGGAAGTAGGGGGGAAAAATTTGGTAGAACCCACCCCTCGAATTGAGCCCCAAATCAAAGAGTTAAGACCTGGGGCTTTGTTACCCCTCAAAGAGAAAAAGGTAAAATACTCGCCGTCCCACAGCTGCCCAACTAACTACTTCCCTTTTACAATCAGTTACTCTCTTATTCCTACAACCCCTGTGCTCCTGCTTTGGCTAAAAAAACCTTATAAATGCTTCCACACCACAAAACTCCTTTCCTTGCTGCTTTGTGTTTCTTCTTTTGACTTTGCTGGAGATTACATTTTGGATTTGTTTCTTTTTTTAAGGATTAAGTCTGCATAAAATTGAGCTTCTGAAAAACTATGTCTGTTGTACAATGTCTGGATTAGTGGAATTAATAGGCTCATGTCTATTCTTCTAAATAAATAAAGACCTGTAAGTTACACTGTACCTTACAGGCAATTAAAACGTCTTCTGTCTTTCTTTACTGTTCCTAATCATTTGCAAGTCATGCAAACATCCCAGTCAAAGCTCGTTGTGGTTGACACAAACTGTTTTTGCAGACTTGGTTCACTATTGGTCAGTCTGGCCCCTGTGCATGCTCCTCTCCTTCACTCATTTCCTGAGGAATTCTTGATTTCTCTTTATCTTTGCACAACTCTCCCCTCAGTTTGCTTTTCTGAGCTTTACACTTTTATAATCACTAAATATTTATTACATTTAAAAACACAATCCACATAGTTCCTATTAAGTCAATTGTATGTAGGAGAACAAAAGATGTTCTCATTTTGTAGATGTTTTAAATGAGATTTCTAACATTTGCATTTGTAGTAAAGATTCCACTAAGAAAAATTTGTTTTTTTTAGACAAAATGTCCTAAATACTCAATGTCAACAAAACACTAGCTTGCTGTTATGTGCATTCATGTTATATGACTAAGGGAAAAAAGTGTAGTTTTACACTTAAATTCTAGTCGAGGACAGAATATTTGTTATCAGGGTTGAAATAATGTTGTCTAACGGCCTATTTTTAATTCCGGAAAGCTTGTTGATGTTTTTAAAGAAGCTTAAGAGAACAGGGGAAAAAATAAGAATATGCTGAATGTTTAGGAAAAGAAACAGAACCAGGTATTAGTGGGAGCAAAACAAAATGGTGTAGTTAATAAAGAAAATGTCTGTTTTTCACTGAAATTGACATATTTCGAGAGAGTTTTTCTCTGCAGGGTTGCATTGTGACTCACTTGGACGGAGTATTAGAACCACCATAAAAATAAAAGAATAAAGTCATAAAATTATGAGAATAAAGTCATAAATTGAGAAAAAAAGTCAATACTTTACAAGAATAAGGTTATACTTTCATAAGTGAAAAGCTTTGAGATGAAACTCGTAAATTAATGCAGCAAACGGCTGTTTACTAAGAAAAATTACAACAACAAAAAAGAGCCAATATCGTGTTTCAGCATGAGAGATATAGAGTGCATTGTAGGCTATAACTTCAGCATTTGTTTCACAAAGAAGGAAATACTGAGTCTTATAATAAGTCAACATTATATTATCGTAAGTAATAACATTGAAAAGAATTTGCAGGAAACTGGGCCTCTTCAGAAAAAAAAAGTCACACAGATTTAGGCAAGATTGTGTCTTGCAGTTGGCCGACTGCAGGGATATCGCTGGTTACATAAATGAACAAATCAGAGTGAGGGGTTTTGTGGTTTCCCAATAAATATTAAGACTGGTGATAAAGGAGTGGATTTCCGGCGGGTGCCGTTTAAGCCACGTTGCATCTATGTGCAACGTGGCACACAGATGCTTGTGTTAAACTAAAGCCTTATGGCTTTGCCATAAATGGCTGCATGGATGGATTTTGTCAGCATAAAACGGGGATAGAGGCTTACACCACCAACTTTATTTCTGAACTATGTTTAGGTCACCCTGTGCCGGTCCCCAGCCTGGACAAAATACAGGGTTGTGTCAGAAAGGGCATCCGGGTAAAAATCTCTGAAAATACACCTGAATAAGTGAAAGCTGATTTGCTATGGCGACCATGGAAGGGCTAAGCTAAAAAGTGAACAATTCCTGTAAAATTACAACTTTTTTTCATGCTTTTACAACTTTATTCTCAATTATATATATAAATATCTGGACATATATATCTATATATAGACATAGATATAGATACTTTATTTTGGCCCTAATACTCTGTCATAGACTCCCAATTCAGAAAATTTCTTTTGTCACTTGGGACTATGGGTCCTTAGATTAGAAAAGAAAATATTTAAGTCTTTTGTGCAGTTTTTTAATCAAATAATTAGTGTAGTTATAAGTATGATACAGACTTAACTGCACAGAAAACCTAGAGTTTTTAATAATTCCTCAAGGCATTGTTTTGCTGTCATGGAGAGCCTATAGAAGTAGAAAGCAAGTTTTATAACTAATTTTACATGACACCAATGTGCTTTTGGCAGAACACGGCAATGTTGTTAGCTGTTAACAAAAGTTTTAAAATACTTTTTACATTAGCATCTGTTTTCCTTGCTTTACTTTAAGTTGATACTGAGATTTCATTGGATTCAACTTGGCATTTTCAAAATTTGTCTCCTTTTAAATGTGAAAATTTGCTTCTGCACGCATTTATGAAATATTTATTTTCAGAGCAATGTGAAAAGGTGTTGCAGAAAAATCTAGGTTAGTCATGAATTTAAGTGTTTTCAACATCCTTGTGAGAAAAAGGTAACTGGCCACTTGGATTGTACTTTGTGGATGTTTCCTCAAGTGAAATCTGCTGCAACTTTGAACACCAGTCGCACTGTAATATTATCCCCTCACACAATGTCCTACCAGAGCTCAGAGCCCAGTCGAGAGGATAAAGATCCCAGCACAGATGAAAACGGGAACACTACTGTGCGACAGAGCCCTGGGGTGTGTATAACCAAACTCACTCTGTTTACAGTCATGCACCATACATACCTGATCTTAAATGACAAATTATACATTTTAATCTCACAGGTAATATATTATGTGACTGGCCAGATTACCAAAGATCAACCATCACCTTCGGGATTGGAAGACACATCAGAACACAGGGAGCCTCCAACACAGGTGTCAAATGTCAATGCTAATGACATTTCTCCAAGCCAGCAACAGCAGCTGCCGCCATTGTCTCCACCACCTAAATCACCTTCTGCTCTTACACCTCCACCTATATCCCCAAAACCTACGGGACTTAATGGATTCAAACCGCCAATGAAGCAGGTTAAACACCCAGAACCCTCCAAGAAAAGTGCTGAAATGAAAAAGGGAGAGGTTCTCAACAAAGTGAACACAGAAAAGAAAAGCAAAATGGCTCAGGATCAAGTTTCTTCAAGTAAAAACATCATGTCTGAGCAGGATTCATCCACAACAAGAGTTAATAAAGTGCCACCTAAATATTCTGCTCCACCACCACCCAAGAAAAGCTCCAGTCAGGGCAAAAAACAGCTTAAATGTATTTTAGATGAAGGCGAAGAAGGGGCAAGTCTTAGTCCTGATTTACCTGCAGAAGAAGCACCTCCACCCCCATATAATTTTGCTTTAATGATCACAAACACTAAAGTTCAATCCCTGTCTAGTGGTGAATACCAGGAACTAGTGAATGCCAAGAATGGAAGTGTCCAGACGGTAACTGTAGGCAATGCAGTAAACAAAGAGAACTCCACGGCTAATCCTGCTGGGTTGCAGGATAATGGCTCCAACAAAAAACCTGTCATTATCATATTTAATGAACCGATGGATATCCGCTCCGCTTACAAACGCTTGTCCACCATCTTTGAATGTGAGGAAGAGCTGGAGAGAATGCTAGCAGAGGAGCGCATCGACGAAGAAAGCGAGGAGTCGGATACTGAGCAAAGGGGTGGGCTGTCGGCCAAAGCCAAGGATACAGATGGGGTCGATGGCCAAAAGATTGGTTCAGCAAAGGGAAATACAGATCGTTCCAGCTTATCGTCCTCATCCTCTTCGTCTGTCTCTGATCTAATAGACCATGGAGTGAATGGAGAGGCCAAGCAAGATGGCAAGAAAAAATTCAAGTTTAAGTTCCCGAAAAAACAGTTTGCAGCACTGACGCAGGCGATCAGAACAGGCACCAAGTCAGGAAAGAAGACTCTACAGGTGGTTGTGTATGAAGACGAAGAAGAAATCGACGGTACGGTCAGGCAACACAAAGAGGCTAAAAGATTTGAAATTGCACGTTCAAAGTCGTTTGCTGAAACCTCGAGGGGATCAGGATCTGCCCCACAGAAAAGACAGGACTCTGATTCACTCTGCAGGACAGACGAAATTCGTAAAAACACCTACAAGACTCTGGACAGTTTGGAGCAGACTATCAAGCAGCTGGAGACCACTATTAGTGAAATGGGACCCAAGTCCTCTAAGGAGCCAGGCAGCACTGAAGATGCTAAGACAAGGAATGGAAAAAACTCAGAAGGAGGTGGGCTGAAGAGGTCTTCCTCTCTCCCTGCCTCCAAAGGGCCCACTCCTAAGGTACCAAGCAAAAGTTCTTTGCAGAAGAAGTCCAAACCTCAGCTACTCCCTCGTCCCGTTGTCAGCTCTTCTTCCACCAACACCACCTCAGCCCCGAGTGTCCCTCGCAACGTGCAACAGGTCTCTCTTTAGATCTTGTCACTCCAGGAGACTTTGGGTCCTTCTCTTTCACTTTCTGACCTGCCTTCACTCCCTCCAACCCTAACAACTGAAATGACAAAATCATTAATCCCCTACACAAGTGTCCATATAAATCAGAAGTGACCATTGTGGCTTTCTGCCTCTATGAGATTATGGTGACATGATTTGGGATTTGGGGATTTTGTTGGGTTCTTTACTACCATCTTTACTACTGCAGTTAACTGTTAAAACTTAAACACTTTTTAGGAAATGGTGCAATGAACATCAAAGACATTGTCCTGATGCTCTGGTTACTTCTTTATTCTTGACTGCATGTACTATACCAGCTGTAAAATGTTTGGTCCCACTTGGTGCATGGACTATATACTGGTCTTCATTGTTGAAAAGTTTTTTTTTTTTAACCTGTGTGTGCCTTCACTTTTCATACTTCCATTTTGGTGTGCTTTTTCCCCTGTCTTTTTTTTTATTTTTGTTTTGTTTTTTATTTGGATCCCCTTGCAGAACACCAGTGTCGCTTCTCCTACTAGTCGGATGCCCGTCCCTATGTCTGCGAAGGCCAGACAGTCGCCGGGTGCGACAGACAAAGCAGGAAAGCAGCATAAACTCCAGGACGCTCAGAGGCAGTTCCGACAGGTAGTTTTAATGTAGGGACTTACCAGAGACTAGAGAAAATTGAAAGCATGAAGTAATTAGGAAGGCAAAAGCTTTTAGGGGGGATTAAAAAGACTACCAAAGCTGTGAGATTTCAAATGTTTTGCAAAAAAAATAAAAAAAGATGCCTTAATGGCAACTGTGGATCTGTGTCTGTTGAGTTTGCAATGACAAGAAGGCATGTTTGACTCTTGACTGTTACACCACATGTATGCTTTTTGCATGTCTACACTGTTCATGGTTTTCACTGTGTTGGTGGCCTAAAAAAACTTGGGGGGTGAAAAAAAAAGGCTCAGAAAAGTGGGATCATTTGCTGCCATCATCTGAGTTGTCATCACATCTCCAGATCACAGCTGAGTTCCTAAACAGTGTCACAAAACTCTGAGATGCTTCTGGCAATGTTCAACCACAGACTTAACAGACTTTTCCGCTATGCACCTCTGCACCAAACCAACATTGCTGCACAGCTTCCCTAACCCCACGGTGATGTAACTCCTCGTTGTGAGGACTTCGGCATAACCCGCTTATCTTGCACCCACAGTTCGGCGGAACTCAGGTCCACGACTCTCCTGCCAGCTGTCGCTCTTCACACCCCTAACCATGTTCTCTAATTCTCTCCAGCCGTTGAATGCATCTTTCCTTTTTTGAATCCTCCGCTGCAGCCCCTAATTAACACTAACCACGCCTCTAACACACAGATTCTGTCTGCCATTGCACTGTCTAAACTTTGCAGTGTTTCCTGGTAACGTGCCTTCCATTTCAATATGTCTGCCTTTGCCTGTAAGGAACAAAACATCTGTTTTTTTTGGCCTCTTTTAGTTGTGTCTTAGCAATGTTAATGTTTGTAAAGTTGTAGCCTCTCCGTGAATAACTTGTAGTTATGTGATTTAACATTGTCTTGTCTTTTATATGTGTTATTTTACCAATCTTCTTTTTTGACAACCAGTATCTGTTTGGCATCTGTTTGCAGGCTAACGGAAGTGCTAAAAGAGTGGGAGGGGATCATAAAACTACTTCCCCCACTATACCCATCTCTAAAATCCCTGCTTTTTATCCTAGCTCTGCTAAAGGCAGCTCCCAATCTGCACAAAACCCAGAGGCTACTAATTCCATTAACCAATCTTCCTCCTCTTCCTTTACGACAAAATCCTCCATCTTGTCCTCTCATACCCCTCGTTCCGGTCCCCAACCCTCCTCCCATATCCCCTCACTTTCTAACGGATCCCTCAAACTCCCCACACCCTTACAGCCCACAGGTAAAGCTCTCTCGTTCTCCTCGCAGACTCAGAATGGTCGAGTGCACTCCTCCTCCTCCTCCTCCTCCTCTTCTTCATACTCCTCCTCCCCCTCCCCTCTGTCGCCCACACCTTTGGGCCCAGGTGGAAAGAGCATCCGCACCATACACACCCCCAGCTTCACCAGCTACAGATCGCACAACGGCAGCAGCGGAAAATCCTGCATTCCAACAGCCACAGCAGCAAAGGACTCAATTTAGCACCTTTGTCATGGTCTGGCTCTACTGCACTGCAGGTAGACTTGATCATGTGTCATAGAAATGTTCTTGTTTCTCTCTCTGTTTTTAAGTTTTTAGAAAAGTATTAAATGATGCACTCCTTCCACTCATCTCTCATCTGACTCACACATTTTATTTTTCAGTTCACATTTGAATTTTAGATCATGCTTGCTTGTACTTTTAATCTCTCTTGAAGGTGTTAAAGATAATCTGACAAAATATTCTGTAGCACAACTCAAAAACCTTTCAGATGTACCACATTGTAGTTCAGGGTGCTTTTGCCGTATGTAAAAAATATATATATTTTCTTCTCATAGAAATGAATAGGAAATATAGAATTGATGTACAATCAAAAATTCATTGTAAAAAATATATTTTATTTTTTAAAAAAAGAGATAGAAAATTCAGTATATTTAATCTTCTATATTTCTTATGTTGCCAGACATCTAACAGCGCTTGTAAATGCCTTTCTTGATTGTATGCAATATGTATACATACATTTTAAAATGAAATTCATGACTAATTTTAGTTTTCAGTGTGTGTATCCTTCTTTTACAACCATATGAACTGCCAGTTTGCTTTATAGATTTACACCTTGTATCTTGAGTGAACCAAGTTTTCATTTATTGTGCCTATTTGCCAAAGTTGTGGTATACTGACTCCCTTCATGCCAATCCTGCAGCTTTACAAGTCCAGGCTTGGCGTGATGGCAGACGTTTTGGGACTATGTTAACACTTTTTTTGTGTGGCTTTTGATGTAATCCGTACTTAAAACACGTTGAATCATTCGTTCAAACACATGTATATACAATAAATGCTTTTAAGAAAATAACGTAGTTTTGTAAACATACCAAAGTTTATTTGTATGCATGCCTTTCAGATAGCAGAGTGATGTAAAAGAACTGTTTGCACAGGTTGATTCTGTAAATATTTGGTTTTCTCTCCTTATTTTTCGTAAAGCTTTAATAAGTGAGCAATGTGGTAAAAGCAAAAGTGTGTTTGCATAGTTAATAAAGACTTGCATGCTTCTAGTGCGTCAGGCTTCTGTTATTTTTTGTATTTTTCTGATTTCCTGTGGTGTACTGTGTCTACCTGATATTAGTGTGTGTGTGTGTGTGTGTGTGCGCGCAAACATGTTTATCTCTGAGATCTAAAGGTCTATAACCACCAGACAGGAGTGCTGTCGGTCACACTTCTGCTTCTTATCACCTGCCTCACACGAGTGTCCTACACTGGAATTATATTGTAGATTTAAAACTCTGCTGTTTTTACAGGTCAGAACATTAAGCGGAATTAAATTTATTTTATTAATCCTTAAGGGGAAATTAAGGAAGATAAGGGAAACTCTTTTTTTTTTGAAAGCTTGATTCCTGTAAGTGTACTCTTATTTTTTTGTTAAATATTATATTTAAAAGGTTAGATGTTTTATAGCATACAGCTAAACTGAACAAGTTAATATTAAATGCTTAAATCCAATTCTAAGGCAAGTGGTAAACATGTTTTATTTACTCTAGGTTTTGTCATATTACCATCAAAAATGAAGTACTTTTACTCTCTGAAGTCTTTAAGTTTATCCAAAAAATAATACTTTTTACTTTCTAGCCGTGCTTTATAGCTGTTATTTGTTTTTATTTGATTTTCTGAATTATTACCATCTTTAAAAAGCACCCTTTCCATATTCTGCTAAGCAGAATAAGACTTCCTCTTTAAAAGAATTTAAAAAAAAACTTTTGGTTTTGCAGCATATGACCTTTCCAAGTCACACACTGCAGAGTTTTGTGTCATGTTATTGAGTCACTTAAAGGTCCTGTGATTGTTGAAAACCACAGGTTTATCAATTACAATAAATACCTCCGATAGACATGTGTTTTCCAACATTTCTTCTTGTGAGCTGCTTTGAATAAATGCTACTTTCTGCTGCACCAGGCTTGTCCACATCTCCTCCAGCCATGAACGCTTCTGAGGAGGATGCAAAGACCCTCTACAACACAACTATGGGATTATGGAATATTAGCCTTTCTGGATTTTACATGCTGATTTTCATCGTTGCTGTACCAGGAAACATCTTGGCTCTGTGGGCATTCTGTAAGCAGAAAAGCACGTCTCCATCGAAGATCTTCCTGAGGAATCTGGCGATAGCTGACATCTGCTATGTTCTTGTTTTACCAATGCGTATCGTGTACCACCTCTCCGACAGCCACTGGCCTTTGGGACATATCCTCTGTCAACTGTCGGGTTTTCTCTTCTACCTGAACATGTACTGCAGTCTCTACCTCATGAGCTTCATCAGTCTGGATAGAGTACTGGCTGTGGTTTTACCCTTAAACTCTCAGTCGGTAAGGAAGCCTTTGTTTGCAAATATAGCTGTTGCTGTGCTTTGGGTCATAGTTTTGGTTTCTATGATTCCAACACTTTTCTCAACAAAGAACCAGACGAATTCAACAGGCACCTGCAGCAAGCTGTACCTGGAAGAGACCTCCCCTAAAGCTTTGGTTTCAACTATTGTGGCTTTTCTGATCCCCCTCACCACAATTGTCATCTCATACGTCCTGATTCTGCTGAAACTGAGAAAACTCAAGCAGGATGATTTGCGTCGGGTAAAAGATAAGGCAGCAAAAATGATTATACTCATCTTGGTAAACTTTCTGTTGGCTTTCATGCCTTATCATGTGTGCAGGATCATCTACATTAAAAGCCTCAATCCTGTCCCTGGCAACATGAGTGAGGCTCTGGTAAAAGCCAACCAGATCACATCTGCACTGACATGCATTAGTGGTATACTGGACCCTGTGATGTATTTCTATTTGAATCGTGTGTACAAGAACACATTTTTGCAGCTATTCTGTAAAAACAAAGAGCAAGATAAGTCATCGGGATCTAAAAGTGGACTAAGGGCAAACGAGGGGTTTTGAATGAAGCTAAACACCAGTGGGACTTTGCACTCCTGTTCATTCAGCATGCTTTGTTAAGAACAAATTTGTACTCATATGTTGAGCCCTGTTTCTGTCAGCAGCACATACTTACTAGTATTTAAAATAGTGACTTTCCAGTTTTTGTCAATCAAAGCAACTTTTTTGTTGTTGTCAAAATCATAAACTTTTTCTAATTGTGAACATTTGTCAACCATGTTTTACAAAAAGATTTTTGGCAAAAAACAGACTTTTTTTATGTATGAAAATATGGACACTATTTGTAACTTGTACATTTTTTTACGTAAACTGTTGGACTTTCCGTTGGTTATTTCTATTCAGAATTTGTTTCACAGTGTTGTAAGATTTATTATATTATAGTTTTTTGAGTGTCTTAATGCAATATTATGTTTATAAAAGTGCTTGAACAAAAAGCGGTTTTTGGTTAATCAGGTTTTTTAAATGGTTTTTGCTTGACTACATACCTTTCATGCTGCAGATTTTTCCTTGCAGTTCTGTCTGTTGCTTTTAAGTTAAAGTTCACTTCCTGACAAGCTGATCTTGTGGTTGTATTTGGTCAAATGTGTGAAAACAGCAGCTCATTCTTTTCCGACAACATATTTTTGTCCTTTCCAGCTAGTTGATGACGACTGCATTTCTCATTTTGAGAGATGCGTTGGGACAGACAGCTTTGAAATTCTCACAGTAAATTGAAATCTGCCTCACAACCACATTTTACGTCATTCTTACTTGGTGCTTCCCAGCAAATTATTGCAAAATATTTGTGTGGTGTTTAAAGGTTATAAGGTGGGAAATTTCCCTCCTTCTTTGGTTTTATTATTTTCAGTGTGAAGAAAAATATAGATGGTGTCTCAAAGTACTGATTGTGATAGATTGGCATCCTGAACCATTTGAATACAATTGTCGTAGAATATGAAGATACATTTTACCTTTTGCCATAGTGTATTACATCAAAGTGCAATAAAAAATTTTTTAAAAATGTGAATTTTTTACTTGTTGAAATTATCAATTGAAAAATGATAAGACAAAGAAAGATATAGAGTAAAACCCAAAAAGATATATCAATACAACCATCTTGAAGTTTTTCTAGTCAAGGTTATGAAGTGTAATGTTTTACTTTTTGGAAATCCTGTATGGCTATCTATTTGGAATAAAGGAAAAGGAACAAAACTCATCTGAGACTGATCTTTCAAACCTATGAATCATTAGATTTGAGGAACTAACACGTTATCACTTGTTGCAGTTTAAACCTCAAGTTTAGACTTTTTGAGATGCGACTCCTTAAAACAAAAGACTGAAGGTCCTTTGCTCTAATTTTAGCCTCAAGTGAAGAGGAAGTGCAATTACACATGTGCGCCATGCAACAACATTCAAATAACATTCTCATTTAAAATAAAGTATCTAAAAAGTTTTGGTTCACTATAATAGTCTCGCTTTGCCTTTTTTTTAATGGTGACTTCTGCAACTCACTTTGGTCCAGTCACAGACAAATAGATGTCTATTGTATCACCTTCATTTTTTGAATGTTCAGTCATTTGGGGTTAATTTTCTGTATGATGGGGATCATACATTACTTTGATTATCAAATACATTTGTTTAAAAATGTCTCCTCAGATTACACACTTATACAAACAATGTTATTTTATCATTGTGATACATCTTGTTTTGTTTTTTTACTAAAAAAAATACACTAACTTTAATCCCTTTAGTAAACAAATAGCTATTATTTTTTAGAAAATAATCACAAGGCCACAAAGAGGTTTTACCCTCTCACATGACACTATGTCACACAGCAAGGCTCAGTGTTTTTTATCTAATATCAAATGAAACCATATGATATTTGACTTCAGTCAGACATGGTTTCATATGGTATATGCTTTCATTTGAGTTTTTCTTTTGTGGTCTTTAAAACAAATTGCATTGAGAAAAATCAGATAACTGCAATAATCTGATTTAAAAAGTAATACACACTTCAGAAAGATGTTGTGTAATGTGTGTGTTCTATTATTGTTTTGCATTTGGTTTATTATTAGTCGTTGGTTCTGCCCACAGGAGATACAGAAATAGATTATATTAGTGGAAATAAATCTAGATGGGTAATCATAACATTTCAAATCAGGTAATTACTATTATCAAATAAAATATATCATAACCTGGTGTTAAAGAAATGCAACTTTTAAAATGCCCCTCCACGGCTTCCGTTCCCTTGAGTTGTTACCAAGGCAGCAGAGAAGAAGCTGTGAGGGAGTACACCCTTTTTTTCCTGTCCACATTTTTCCTCCTTATCTGTTAGTTCTTCTATGTTTTAATTTAGTTCTGTTTACTACGCTTAATAATTTAGTTCTGATTGTTCCAAAGCAAGCACGCTGACATGCGCGTCATGCCAGTTTTGAGTGTCGTAAACTTCGCGAAAATGGAGTAAACTTCAGCTAAAAGTTAGCTAGCTAAAACTTTGGTCGACAATTGAGAATACATCGTTAGGTGACGTTTTCTTATTGTACAGAAGTCCTGCTGCATATTTGGGGGGATTTTTTTATGATGTAGTGAGAAGAAACCGAGCGGAAATCTCAAAATTCAGATAATTTATTTGTAAATAAAAACGTGTTCATCATTTGTTTATATTGTTCTATTATTAGCTGTGTCACACGTTGGCAAATATGGAGTTTAGGAAAGGTTGAGAAGTCATTAGGCTTGCCATTATGGGCACGGCGTCGTCTTTGGTCAGCCCTGGAGAAGTGATCGAGGATGGATATGGTGGAGAAGGAGGGGAAGCCTGTGAAATACCGGTCGAGGTGAAGCCTAAAGCCCGACTCCTCCTGCGCAGCTCTTTTCGCCGAGGGCCGCGGGGGATCGGGGCCAGCTTCAAATCCACGGGGTCCGTGGATCTGGAGTATGCTGCTGAGTACGAGAGACTCCGAAAAGAGTATGAAATCTTCCGTGTCAGCAAGAATAATGAGATCACATCCATGCAGAAGAAGGAGGCCAAGCTGGATGAGGAAAACAAGAGGCTGAGAGCTGAGTTACAGGTAAAGAGTGTGTGTCTGCGTGTGTGTGTGTGTGTGTGTGTGTGTGTGTCCAACCAGAGGTTCTTGTGCTGAAATAAACATTTGTAAATCTGTCCAAAGGCTCTGCAGAAGACCTATCAAAAAATCCTGCGAGAAAAAGAGGGTGCTTTAGAGGCAAAGTACCAAGCGATGGAAAGGGCGGCCACATTCGAACATGACAGGGACAAAGTCAAACGACAATTTAAGGTAAAAATCTTCCACATCTTTTACTGAGATCCACGCCGACCGGGATTCTCTTCAGTTTATAAAGAAAAAAATTGTGTTCAGATTTTTCGGGAGACCAAAGAGAAGGAGATTCAGGATCTCCTCCGGGCAAAGCGGGACTTGGAGGCCAAACTACAGCATTTGCAGACTCAGGGCATCCAGGTCTATGACCCAAATGACTCTGACTCTGATGACAACCAAACCACCGTGACAGGTAACCACAGAGATCAGCAGGCAGCGGGGGACTTCTTTGGGTCTTGAGTTTGGTTAAGTCTAGTTGCACTTCCTGTTTTGAGCAGTTGCAGGAACACAGTGTGAGTACTGGACAGGAGGAGTTCTGGGAAGTGAACCCTCAATGGGTAGCATGATGCAGTTACAACAGACGTTCAGAGGACCAGAGCTGGCTCACAGTTTGATGGACGTGGAAGGACCCTTTGCAAACGTGAGCAGAGGTACGTTTCCTTTAGATAAGACTGTCAGAAACAAAGTTTGGAATGTATCCATGACAAATATTATCTGTAGAAAAATCCCTAAAGATGTGGAAAAACTGCTTTAGCGAGGCAGACTTAAACATCTTTGCTTTTAAGTTCACTACTGCTCAGGTGGTTTTAAAGCAACACAGCCGTTTGATTTCTTCCCCAACTCCTCCCACGTGTGATGTAGATGACTGGGATGCGGCAGTGGCCAGTCTCCTTCAGGTGTCCCCTCATGTGCCACAGGCCTTATGGAGTAATACTGTCCGCTGCTATATCATCTCTACCCAGGAGACCAAAGCAGAGCTGGATACTTTTCTTAAGGTTTGTTATGGGGTCATCTTTAAAGCTATATTTGTTTTAAGTTCTGCATCAAAACCCACTCAGATCATCTTTTGGTCTATTTCACAACCATTCGAATAAAGAAATACTCAGAAATACCATTTAAGCTTAATATTATTTTAAATATGTCCTCCGTCATCAGAAAAATACTATAAAAGCATGTTAAAAACACCAAAAACACAATTTGAGTAGGTCTTCAAAAATCTTTGGGGATCCAGGGTTTGTATTTGAAAAGAACTGTTCTGTCTTGGTGGGAATAAAGTTTTCAACACATACTTTCTATCATATGAAAGTGATGTTTTCTGATGGGGAAGGTGATGTTTATATTTATCTGTAGACACATTTTGCTACTGATTGAAGAAATTTGCTGTGGCAACTGTGAGGTTTATTGTCTAACTGCTAGAGCAGAGAATGGAATGGAATCATTTGTCTGCATAAAATACATTTTTTATCCATTTTGCCAAGCAGCTGAAGTCGAGAGTGTAGTAGAGAGTCTGAATCTGAAAAAGGAAAATCATTTTCCTTTAGAAACACTTTTTATTTTAGCTCTCATATGTTCGTTTGCTCATTCGTCAGAAGCATTCCTCTGTGTTACGGGGAATGTGTGAGGACCTTGGCCATTTCTACCTGAACGTCTGTTTCCAAGAGGAGCTTGCTGCTTCTTACGCTGTGGAACGCAAGCGGGAGATCGAGAGGAGTTCTTTGTGCGTTCTGCTTCTCAAGTCCACCGGCACAAGGTACAGGAAGTTGGTAGTGAGCTTTGGATGAACATCAACTCCACTGCTATTCATCCAAATGGTGTTTGTGCAGCTCGGTGGTGGAGGACTATGAGGAGGTTTTCGTGAAGAATGCAGACGGCCATCCGCTGGTGCTGTACCTGAAAAAGGAAAAAGACCAGAACTTGACTGAAACTTGTAGACAACTATTAGAGAAGATCAACACTGCAGACAAGACTGCAAAAATCAAGGTGTTCATCTTTATTCTAAGATTTAAAAAGGGATATGAAGGTAAAAGGCAGGGATAAAAAGTCAAAGGTGATCATAAAAATCTAATAAGGCTTCTTAATGTGCTGTGTGGTGCTAAAGTTTTAAGAATATTGAATTTAAAGGATACTTTCTTTCCTGTGTTTCAAAATTTTACATAATCACTCTGAGACATTTGTTTTTGTGTTCACAAAGTTCATTTCTTCCACACGTTGTAATATTCTCCTGCTGACCTAATTGGACATCCCTCAGGTGGTGGACCATAGCGGCTCTGCAGACGAGGGGGCTTACCTGATATATTCTCAACTGGAGAAAGTCATCAAACAGGTGAAAAACTCACAGTCAACTTCAGTGTTTTCATGAGAGTTCAGAGTTTAAATACAATTTTTTGAGTTTCATCATTGCTTTTTAGGAACTGCTGGGTTTAGAAGGAACAGATGTTGACTCAAAAGACTCTGGTTTCGATGAAGGGCGTGAGGAAGACTCGGGTGATGTGCTCTGGGATTTGCATGACGAGCAGGAGCAGATTGAATCTTATCAGCAAGCTTGTAACTTCAGCACCTCCCACCTGGGCTTCCAAAAGGTCGAGAAAACACTAGTATATATCTAAAATGTGCTTCAACTTGATTATTTCTGTCCATTAATGGCACTGACTTTTCTCTGTGTGTGTGTTTGCGTTCTCCTCAGTATATACATCGTCTGAACGACATGATAGCTGCTCCTCCTCCCACTCCGCCTCTGCTGGTATCTGGTGGTCCAGGTTCTGGGAAGTCTCTCTTACTTTCCAAATGGTTAGAAGTTGCTTCCACAACTCTCCTGATTTAAACTCAAACCAGCTGAATTAACTTTGTTGTTTTTTTAAATCCTGCTCTCAGTATTTCATACATTGTTGTGATCATTTTTTGGGCCTAAAAAGCCCAATCTTTCCATTCTAGGGAATGACAGGAATAAAATCATTTTCTGTGAATCCTGGTAAAGTTGTGTCATCTAAAATTCATAATCTGATTTATCTAATTCTACATTTTGCAGTCAATCATTTGAGAAAAGAGGTAGGCGCTCACAGTGTCATTTATTACTGTGAGCAAAAGTATTTTTTTTTTTCAGATTGATGTACTTTGCTGACAATTCTCACTTTCTCCAGGATCGAGCTCCAGCAGAAGCAGTCCCCCAACACCTTGGTCCTTTATCATTTTGTCGGCAGTCCCGTCTCCACAAGCTCAGAGCCGGTGCTCATTATTAAGCGACTCACAGTCAAAGTAAGAAGTTTCAGTCAACTGTTTTCCCTTCAGTGAAGAAAAGCTTCCTGCTGTACCGGAAAAGCATCAGACCTGGATGTCTCTCTGTGGTGCCTTAGCTGCTGCAGCACTTCTGGTCCATTTCTGGACTGTCTATGGAGCCGAATAAGATCCTGGAGGAGTTTCCCCGCTGGCTTGAAAGACTATCAGCACGTCATCAAGGAAACATCATCATCATTATTGATTCAATCGACCAAATACAGGTGTAACCCTGCCTCCAGCTGACACCAAACTACTCTAAACAAGAATTTGGTTAATTAAAGACATGTTGTTTTCTCTAAATCTGCAGTTTTTTTTCATACTTTTTCAGCAAGCAGAAAGGCACATGAAATGGCTGATTGACCCACTTCCTGCCAATGTCCGAGTGGTGGTGTCCGTCAATGTAGAGACCTGTCCTCAAGCTTGGAGGTGATGAATACTGGTTTTGTCATGTGACTGACTCGTGGATGCAGCTACAAGAATTCCTGAGCCTTCATCTCTCGTACCTCTAGGTTGTGGCCCACGCTTCACTTAGACCCACTCAGTCCAGCTGAAGTCAAGAACCTGGTCAGTGCAGAGTGTCAGGGTGTGGATGTCAAGCTTACCAAAGACCAGGTCAGTTATCATTGCATTAAGCATAAGTAGCACCATTGCTGTTTTGTTTTTGCTTTTTTTGGTCACATTTCTGCACTTTAAAGTTCTAAACTTTGTTTTAGGAGAAGAAACTAGAAAGGCACAGTCGCTCTGCATCTACATGCAACGCGTTATATGTCACGCTGCTGGCGAGGATAATCACCAGGTCAGCCACCTTTTGCATTCTGAGCTATTGGAGAAAATAATTTTCCTATTGAAATGAATTGTTTTCTGATATGTTTATAAAATGATCAGGCTCTTGCAGCTCTCAGATGTATTTTTTCAAAATGTTAAGCCTTTTCAGAGTGTTTAAAGATATTTGTTTTAAAGAAAATGTTTAGTAGTTTGTCTTAATGAACGATTATTTTGGGATTTTCAAATTAAAAGCTTAAAAATGTGCATTTTTAGTGAAATCTCAATAATCACATTTCAAGAAATAGAAAAAAAATGTTTTATTTCTTTATTTTTCATAGCTAAACCATCATATTTAGAGTTCCTTATAAACATGTCTCCTTAGGTTTCTTCCTAGCGACGGATCTTGCTTGTTCCTAGAGAAGAGCTTGGATCAGTGTCTGCAGTGTCAGGACACCATCTCGCTCTACCGACTGGCACTCAGGATGATGATGAGCTCCCTCAGCTCTGACAAAGATCAACACATTCTGAAAGAGGTAAAGGTCACAAGTATCTATTTTAGTTACTTTCACTTTCTGGAGAAACCCCTAAAACGTCAAACGTTAAGTTCCTCTTCTCAGATCCTGTGCCTTGTGTTGGCAAGCCATAATGGAGTGAGTGAGTCAGAGCTGCTAGATCTTTTCCCAGAGCTGGGGTTTCCCTTGTTGTCCTCTCTGCTCCACCGCCTGAACCAGCTCTGCATTTTAACCATCCGTTGTGGACTCCTTGGGTTTCAGCACCGTCAGGTAAACGAGCGCTAGAAAAGCACATTCAAGGATTCATCAGATAACAAATATTATGATGTGTGTTAGGCTTGTGAAGCTGTGAGGATGGAGTTTCTGGATGCAGGACGCAGCTCAGCATCGTATAGAGAGAAATTAATCCGCTACTTCAACCAACAACTCAGGTTCTACAATTGGGAGAAACCGTGGTCTGTATATGAGAACCGGATCGAGTTAGTGTGACGTCAACCCTTAGAAGAAGGCTTACTTTCGGCTCAAACCAAATGAAGTCAATTAAGTCATCATTTTTTCATATTACGGACGCCGCCATGTTGGAGCCAAACCTCAGTAACCGGTGATTGGTCCGAGTCAGTCTGAGTTGAAAGGGGACTGCACCAAATCAGTCAGCAAACGTTTAAGGCATTTGACTCGGGGGCCACCCGGCGCTGTATGCTTTTATTGAGGCTTCTGATTGGTCAGTTTATATCTTGAATCACTTGCAATAAAGAAAAAAATATCAGGAAAAAAAACAAGGATTAGCAAGAACACATTACAAAAAGCTAGCAAAGCAAGAATAGTCATTATATAATGACTGAATAATAGCTGTTTATTTCTCTATATAAGTCTCTGCGGTTTTGGATTCCTGGAGCCATTGGGTACTGCCTGTTTTGAATGCCAGAGGACAGGGGTCACTCAGTCCAGTTCTCATATACAATCAATGGGACAAACATGTACAACATTGGTCTCATTTTTGTGGCTGGACGCTTACATCGTTGTACGTTTTAGCCAGGACCGTGTGACGTGGCGAGTTGCAGATGAGCTTCCCTGGCTGCTTCAACAGCAGGACAACAAGAGCAAGCTACAGCTCAGCCTCTTAAACCTGTTTGTCTCCCAAAACCTTTACAAGAGGTCCGTATTCACGTTAACTGAAAGTCAAACACACAAATCTAATGTTGTCATGATTAGTAAATGGTTCCTTTTTGTCTTTTTTTAGGGGTCATTTTTCGGAGCTGCTGGCCTATTGGCAATATGTGGGCAAGGACAAAAGCTCCATGGCAGCTGAATACTTTGACTCTCTGAAACGCTACGAGAAGGGCTGCGAGAATGAAGACAGCATGACTAAACTCGCAAACCTTTATGAGACTTTGGGTCGTTTCCTCAAAGACCTGGGACTAACTGGTCAGGTAGAATCCTCTTTTAATGCCAGGAAAGCTCGTGCTCTCACTGTCGAACGTGGATCTGAGTGGGTTCATTTGTCCAGGCTGTAGCACCGTTACAGAGGTCCCTGGAGATCAGAGAGACGGCGCTGGATCCAGACCATCCCAGCGTGGCCCGCTCACTGCACCAGCTGGCAGGAGTCTACATCCAGTGGAAGAAGTATGGCAACGCCGAACAGCTGTACAGGCAAGCCCTGGAGATCAGCGAGAACGCCTACGGCGCTGAGCACGCCAGCGTGGCGCGAGAGCTGGAGTCGCTCGCAATGCTCTATCAAAAGCAAAACAAGTAACTCTTCTCGTGTTTATTTAGAAAAGATTTTTTTTGGACAACTCTAAACAACATTTGACTTTAAATTTCCCTGTTAAAAAAACATTTAAACTTTTTACTGAAAGGTATGAACAAGCAGAAAAACTCCGGAAAAGGTCGGTGAAGATCCGTCAGAAAACTGCCCGTCAGAAAGGTCACATGGTGAGTTTGTTTCCTAGAAATCCTCACACTATCCTGCTTACCTGCTCATACGTTTAGTCCTCTCCCTCCTACAGTATGGCTTCTCTTTGTTGAGGCGTCGAGCTCTGCAGCTGGAAGAGCTGACTCTTGGGAAAGACTCTGCAGATTGTGCCAAAACTCTAAATGAACTGGGTGTCCTTTACTATCTCCAAAACAACCTGGAGTAAGACTCAAGAGTTGCATAAACCTTCTGTTGAGAATCCTTTCAGTCTTGTACTTTTTGCATTTCCACCCACTTTCTAATCTTTACATTTTCTCTCATCAGTGCAGCCAAAGTATTCCTGACCCGCTCTCTGGAAATGCGCCAACGGGTTCTGGGTCCGGATCATCCGGACTGCGCTCAGTCCCTCAACAACCTGGCTGCACTGCACACCGAGAGAAGGGATTACGATTTAGCGGAGAACATGTACGAGAGGGCGCTGGAAATCCGCAAGAAGGCTTTATCACCAGACCACCCCTCTCTGGCATACACACTCAAACATCTGGCCATGCTTTACAAACGCAGGGTGAGACTGATCCACTCAACACCGACAGAGAACTTTTCTTTGTTTGCACAAATGCACCCGGCGCTGGTTTGTGGCAGGTAATCCCACTGACGTATGTTTGACAGGGGAAGCTGGCAAAGGCAGCTCCTCTGTACGAGCTGTCCCTGGAGATCAGGGAGAAAAGTTTTGGGCCCAAACATCCCAGTGTGGCCACTGCACTGGTCAACCTGGCTGTCATCTACTGCCAACTGGTGAGACGAGTGGAAGGGAATACTTTTTAAAGATACTAATATTTGCTTTGAGTATTCCTGTTGTTCAGCAATCCATGTTACGCAAAGCTAAAACGTCTTTTTTGATCTTTGACAGAAGAAACACGGCGAAGCGCTGCCGCTTTATGAACGAGCTCTGAAAGTGTATGAGGACAGCCTGGGGCGCTCGCATCCCCGCGTTGGTGAAACCCTAAAAAACCTGGCTGTGTTGAGGTAAATTAAAGAAACACATTTTTAAATGACATGTATATGCATCTGAAGTTTCATGAGTAATTTTCTTTTTCAAGCTACGAGAAGGGTGACTTTGAGCGCGCAGCAGAGCTTTACAAGCGTGCGATGGAAATAAAAGAAGCAGAGCCGTCGCTGGTGTGCGGCAACGCTCCGTCCCACCACTCATCCAGCGGAGACGCATCCAGTGTGAGGGGGCCCGCTCAAATCCCACAAGCCCAGAGGTGACTCTCTGCTTTGCTGTTGCCCCAAAATCTGTAGTTCTACTCAAAGCACCGTCTCATATAGAACACAGAGCAACATCCTTTATATTATACTATCCTTAATAGGAAGCACACAGGAAACCATGTGAAGGGTGTGAGTCAGTAGTGGTTTTAAGTTAAAAAAAACATTTTAAAAACAGACGAATTAGAGCTTTATAAGCTTGTCTCATTATGTGAAACGGTGATGTTAAAAAAAACAGAAACCGTCTGACTTCAAGCACTTTTCAACACTTTCTACTCTAAAATCAAAGGATTTTGTAAAAACAAGTGCGCTCAAGTGATGAATATATGACAGCATGTTTTGTCTTTTTATAAGTATCAGCTTTATATATAAATAATTTAAAGCATTACTGTACTTCTGGAAGCAAACGGTGGGAAAACTTCCATCCTTCCTTTTAAATGGTCAAATCTAAACTTCATTGTTCATCTTTTTACACTTTTTTTTAAATGATTCTTCTGAAAATGTGATTTTAGCTGAAACCAAATATTTCAAAGCAGCAAAAGTATTTTAAGTAAAAATAAATATTATTAAATGCAAATGTGTTTTATGTGATTTTGTAAAAGAATGCACATCCAATATGTTAATGAAGCTCCATCTAATAAATACGTTAAATTCTCGTGTTTGCATTGTTATAAAACTTGCACACAGAGCATAGATCCATGCATGACATATTTATTAATGCTTTGCAAGCGTGATTTCACATGCCGTGTCTTTATTTAAGAGCACTATTCTTGCATTCTTCCCCCTTCAGCTGTCAGATTGGGTCCTTCTCTAGATGCTCATCACTGCAGTAGTTAGCTTTTACAGGAAGGATGTTAGCAGAGGTGTTGCATGGCAGATGTTTTTTCGTTTTATCTTTATGGTGGTTGATTACAACTTTTTCATCTGAGCCATGAGGTCCTCAAGGCTCTGCTCTGTCTCCTCCACCACCTCTCCACCTGCTGACTCCTAAAACAAAGAAGACATAAAGAAAAACAGCCTTAGATTACTGCAAAATGTAGTGTTGGCCAGTTAGAAGGCCGAGCCGTGCAAAGAGAAATGAGCTAAAACTGTTACCTGTGAAAAATAATATATTAAAAAGATAAAAGGCGGTCAGTTTAATTCCTAAAACTTTTGTTGCATAGTTAAAAAACAAACAAACAAACCTCAGCTGGAATGGTATAAGCCACAGTGATGCCTTCTGGGAGGTCAGGTACGGTCCCCGATGCAGGTTGCAACTCTTCATCAGTCACTTCTGACACTAGTTCAATTCCTAACAACAGTTTTGTGTTAATAGCCAGGAGAGACATATCTCAGAGTAAATATCTCACCCCAGTCATTTTCTTCATGTACGATCTCCTCCTCCTCCTCCTGCACAAACACCTCCTTGGGTCGCTCCATTTCTTTCTTCTAAACACAGAAGAAAAGGTTTCACACGTTTTCCTCATCCTCCCAGCTGAACTGAAGGGGAGCGTGCGTACGTACCGTGTACTCCTCCTGTTGTCTCCTGCAGTGACGGTCGTGACACTGAGGGTTGGCCTTCATGGCCATGGAGGGGAAGAAATCCTGCATTGCATTGTAGCCCAGATAGTAACTGACCTTTCCAAACTTCAGCAGGTATCTGGAAGTATTGAGTCAACATTATACAAACTTCCACAGCCTCTAAATGTAAATCCCGCCCGCATAACGGTGACCTACTTGAGGACGTTTTGCACCAAGAGGCCTGCAACCACGCCCATCGTCGTTGGTAAACTCGCAGCACAAACACCTTCCCGTTTCAGCGTCTTCTCGTCGATGTTGGCTGCCACCACCAGCGGAGGAGCACACTGACAACAGAAAAGGCTTGTTTACATGTGGAGAAGTATGAACCCACAGGCATACATGCATAGGGGCGTTTGTGAACGCACAGCAAAGCAGGCCGTCTCCCCGGGATTAATAAGCTGGATGTGCCCGGATACAGCATTCTCACTCACACCAGACTCCATCCAGATCTGACCCAGTTCATTACAAGCCTGAAAGAACAAAACATTGAGACAGTTTAATCATGAGGGGGATAGTTTATTTTAGACATATACTGAAATAAAAGAATAAAACAAATATCCGAAAAAGGAGGGAGAGAATGTAAAAGCCTCTCACCACATGACCTAGACCTTTTTAATTATTATAGCCCTGCTCCCTTTCTAAAGAGTACACATTTGGTTTCAAATACACACTATGGCTACACATTTATGGGTAAATATCCATAGAAAGATCTGAGACATGATGTCATGAATAAATTCTGGTTCAGTTCCATTTAGATCTTGATCCCAACACACTGAAATGCATCCCCACACAATTCAATTTATATTCATAAATATTTGCAGATATGTCACAGTTTATGTATATTTTGTATATGTACATATCTATTAATAAATTATTTATACATTTGTGCTTAAACTCCTTTATGTTTAGTTTAGACATTGTTTTTAATTGTAAATGGTTGTTTTGCTTCACACATGTTTTGTGTGGCCTGCGTATTTACAGTTTTCCCCCAGAAAAAAAACATTTTTCTATTTTTTATAAATTACTTTTGTATATATTTGTTGTAATGAATTGTTTTCTGCATGAATATTATAACAAAGTTTGAGATCGACTCGTATTGCTGTTTCTTGATGTTTTGAACGTAAGGTTGATTTATAATTGTTCCCCCAAACTTCTATGTAGTTAGAAAAATATAGTCAAGTCAATTTAATTGCAGTTTAAACAGGAACAATCTTTACTGCAAACTCTGTTTTAGAACTATACTCACTGTATTGATGGCCATTCTGGCCTCAAAGTTGTCTACGCAGCTCAGGACCAAATCCACAGGGTTTCCCTCTTCAAGCCCCCCATTACTAGAAAAAACAAGATTATAATTTTATTCCGTTCTAATGTTTTCCTTCATTTATTGCATTCTTTGTGTAGCATTGTGAGGCGACCTCAGCTGTGAGTCATAAAGTGTTATACAGCTATATGCATACCTGATGCGATCCATGAAATGGGTAAAGTTTTGCATTGTTGTGATATTGTAGTTGTGGGTCTCAAACACAACGTCAGGGTTGATGTTTCTGTAAGGAGAGAAAAAAAAAGGAAGCTGCAACTCACGGAAAGCACCTCAATGACTGGTGTGTGTGTTTACAATGCTGCACCTGAGTGTGTGCTCCGCTGCCTCCACCTTACTGAGGCCTGCCTGATGAGGCTGGAAGAACAGCCTGTTCATGTTGGCAAGCTCAACTTTATCGTAGTCAAAGAGGAGCAGCTGTGATGGCAAAAACAGAAGGGACAGGTGAACTGAGTGCCAAAATAAAAGCATGCATAAACATCCTGACAAAATGGAACAAATGGTTTCTATTACCTTACCAATGCCACATCTCGTGAGCATCTCAGCCGTGACACTGCCAACTCCTCCAACACCAACTACAGCTACTGTGAAGGTCCGGATTTTCTATAAACAGAATAATACACTTGTGATTTTCTGTATTTGTTTGCAGAGGCTATAGGGGCAAAGCTGTAAACTGGAAGGGCCAAAGGACTTGAGGGGAAGAATTATATGCGTTTTTCTTCTAACTGTAGTTTTGCAACATACCTCATAATCCTCCACGATGCCCATCCTCTTCAGAGCCATCAGGCGGCTGCAGGAAAACAACAGATTAGTTTGTGGTCCATGATGAGTAAGAGACTCACTGGGCGTTGTTTCCCAAAGGTGCAACCATTAGCGCAAAATCTGTGATCAGAATTTTAAAATAAGAAGTGAAAAGTGACCTGTACGGATTGGAATCCACCACTTCTGCGCTCATTTTGTCGATTTTCGGTCTGTTCGTGGCCTGGATGAGAGCATCCTCCGAGGAGGAACATTGTTGTTGTTTCTGCTTACATTTGATCAGCTCGTTTTCCAGCTCTCGCACCCGCAGCTTCAGCTCCTCAACCGTCGACATTAGTTAACAAACAATTCCTTTACGATGATTTACTCCAATATCCAAAACGGCTAAGTTTTAGACGAGATAATTTCCCCTTAAAAAGTACACGTCTACGTTACAATAAGCTGTCAGCTTGTGTGTTCTCCTAAACATCATCCGTGTAGAAACCAAGCTTTGTTTTAATGTTCCCAAAACAGTGACCAATAACGTAATTATAATTTGATTGTGTGAGCCTATTTGTTCGTTCATTTTTCTACATTTAAATATTTACTAAGCAAAACAAACAAATAAACAAGAAAACAAAAAAACTACATTCATAATTTGTGGACGGTACGCGGGTGTGTGCATCACTAAATAGTCCGACCAGAAACATGCCGACCATGGGAAAACTTTTCGTCGCCTGCTGCTTCATAAACGTTAATAATTAATCTAGAATAGCTGAACCATGGACGATCTGACAACTCCAGTTCGACAGCAACACAAATTCGACGTCAGTAAACTTCAAAAGTATCTGTCTGCCAAATTACGATTGTCCGATAATGGGGCTCTTTCTGTCAGACAATACAGGTAATAAAATTAGCCAAAAAGCAATTTGTTTAGTGATTTATCTGATTTAAATTTAAGTGCTAACAAACATTTTCTTTTTATTTATTTTTCAGTGCGGGTCAGTCAAACCCGACTTTCTTGATCCAGTCCTCCACCACCAGCTATGTTCTGAGGAAGCGACCCCCCGGAGAGCTGCTGCCTGGAGCCCATCAGGTCAGGAATCGGACTTTGCTCCTGCAGAAGCGACTTTTCTGTCATGAATGCATGCTGAGGATTCGGGGATCCTTCCCCCGACCGATGCTGGACTTTAACAATCTGTGCTCTGATAAAGTTGTTTAAGATTTGGCATAAAGTGGATTGATTTAGAGAAGTACACAATCTTCTGTTTTGAAGACTTTTACTTTTACTGGTGAAGACAGTGGTTCTGTGGAGAAAACAAAGCATTTGAAGCACTTTGTTACAGAACAAATGTCTGTTGATGAAGACACTAATATAGTTGTATTTATAGGGTGAAATATTAAAGAACATTTCATTTTAAAAACAACTCTTAAAAGTTGCTCTCTCCATGCATGCTTACATTACCTATGTCCTTGCGCCTCCTAGTGGTGAAAAACAAACAATACATCACTGTTGCAATAGTTTTTAACCTGTAATCGTGCTGGGAATGTTAGTGTTTAATATGATTGCCTTATTTTAAGTATGGTGTTCAATTTTGGGGTCATGCATTAAAAAAAACAATTTAATGCTGTGATGTTTACTGCAGAAAAATTATTTGAATAATATAAAAAGAGGGAACTTACAAATATTTTATTGATTAAGTCAGGACTGTTGCAATTGGAAGATTTTGTAAAACAGCAAACTTTAGAGCTTCCAAAATTATTTATTTTTACTTCAGAAGAGGGAAATCAGAGGAGGAGATATGATTTTGTGTTTCAAGTTTACTTTTAAGAAAATGTGTTTTTTGTTTGTTAGGGTAGAAATGTGGAATTCCCAACAGAAAGTTCTGAAAGGTTGTTTGAATTTTTTTTTGTAAAGAAGCAACTCATGTGTAGTTAGCGGTGTGTGTGGTTGTATTGATCAGACAGCCCACTGTAGATGAAGTGAAAATGTTCTAGATTCAGGTTTCCTAATCCCTGCCTGAAAGACCTGAAGAATAGTTTTATAATGATCTGCAGACTGTCTTTAAATATCTAACATATTGTTTTTTTATAAATGAGTTGACTCTAAGAGCATTGAACGATCAAACTATTGATAATTCAGTAAAATGCAATTATGTGAGATTGGTGGAATTGTATTTTAATTGTGTTTTTGTCTGTTTTTACTGGTGTCTGCTGGTAAACTTGAGCTGACCTGAAGCTTCATCCCTGTTGCAAGAAGGCCGATCAGTTGTGGCTTTTTTCCAGCAGGGGGAGTAACTGACCAAAGTTAGACCACATATTTGGCATTCTTTAAGGAGTGTCTGCACATTTTAGAGAAGAAAAAAAAAAACCAACAACCTTTAAACCACTTTTTTGAATAAAAAAATAATAATATAATTTATTGTGTTTATTGGATTCTTATTTTAGTCTGACAGTTTTTCCGCCTCTGCACAAACCAGCTGTCATATAGAAAACCATGTTTTTAAACTGCAAGGAAATACATCTGCTATTATGTGAAAAGACATATTTCTATCTCTCTTGCAAATATTTCTGATTTATCTAAAAGTGTGTCATTTAATTGTAATTGTTTGCAGGTCAACAGGGAGTACTGCGTGCAGAAAGCTCTTTTCTTGGCTGGTTTCCCTGTTCCACAGCCGCTCTTGCATTGCACGGACACCACCGTTATCGGAACGGAGTTTTACCTCATGCAACACGTGAGGGTAAGATTTAACTTGGTCTTTTATTACATCAGATAAACATTAGATATGAATCTTGTTTGCGTTTTTCCAAGTTCTCAGTTGAAAGCCTATGAACCTAAATTATGTTATTACTTCCAAATATTTCTTTTCCATTTTTCTGCTAAACAGATGTTAATTCTTATCTAAATCTGCTGTTGTTCACCTGTTTTTGGTGGCCAGGGTCGCATATTCAGAGATCTGCGCCTCCCTGAGGTGAATCCAGCAGAGAGAAGTGCTTTATATGTAGCTGCAGTGGAAGTCTTGGCAAAGCTGCATTCACTGGACCTGAAGTCGCTGGACCTTGAAGGATTTGGGAAAGGCCCGGGGTACTGCAAGAGACAGGTGAGATCTGAATTTAAAAAAAGAATCTGTGATGTGTGATAAGTGTAAAGACGGGATCAGATTTTTCCTCCCTGAAGGTCTCCACCTGGACTAAGCAGTACGTCGCAGCTGCACACAGAGACATCCCAGCCATGAATGAGCTCTCCGATTGGTTGATGACAAATTTGCCAGGCGAGGACGACGAAGTCACACTTGTCCACGGAGATTTCCGACTCGACAACTTAGTATTTCACCCAACAGAGGTACAAGTTAGTGTTTTGAGCTGCGTTTGTGTGGATTCCATGCAGTTTGTGCTCTATTAGTGTATTCATTGCCACCAGGCTCGTGTGATAGCCGTGTTGGACTGGGAGCTCTCCACCACGGGCAACCCGCTGGTTGACCTGGCCTACTTCCTCATGCCTCACTACATTCCAACAAACTTCAGCATTGGCAACATAATAAACACCTTTAAAGGAATAGAAGGTCATCTAAAAACCTAATGATACCTTTGCGCTATAACCTGACAAGATTGACTGACCGTCCGTTTTTCTGAGCAGGCATTCCAGCTGCTGCCGACCTGATATCCATCTACTGCACGTGTCGAGGGACTCCAACGACTCTGCCGCATTTAAATTTCTACCTGGCTCTGTCTTTTTTCAAGATGGCATCGATTTCACAGGTCTTAACAAAGTTAAATATCTATATTTTTTAAATAAACAATATAAGTCTGGTAATAATAATAAGCTTTATTACAGACTCGATGTCCATTTGCCACACAAATACACAAAACATATAAAAGATTTAAGGATAAAAAAAAGAACACTCAAACAAGTATACGAAAAATGACATAAAAAGTATTAGAAAAAAAACAATGTCATAAAAGTATGAAAATCAATGACATAGGAATATAAAAACAATAAGATAAGAGTATAAGAACAATAAAATAACCAGGTATCATGAACTTAATAAAAAGACTAAAACTGCCGACTTAAACAAAAAAAGAAAACTTAAAAGTTTAAAAAAGACGACCGGACCAAAACCTCCAAATAGGGGATTTGTATCTAAAAGTGCTGGGCTTTTACATTAGTGAGAGTTAAAATGACATCATTATTTGAATCATTAAGACGACAAATAAAACCATAGATAAAATGTCTTAATAACGCTTGGAGAGTATTAACTCCAACACCAACAAACAAAGTCCTTGCACTGCACCACCGAGGCTGTTTTAATAAAATCCTAAGGGCATCATTATAGGCAACCTGTAGCTTCCTCATGCTGGTATTATTGATATTATTGTCTGACATATTTTTTTTTGTGTGTCTCAGGGGATATATGCTCGCCACCTGCTTGGAAATGCCAGCGCTCCCAACGCGGCTCAGTTCGGCCAGAGCGTGGAGCCCACGGCTCGGGTTGCCTTGCAGCTCGCAAAAAGGTCCCCTCCAGTGTGCAGAAATTCAGCATCATCTTCATTCAAACAAAAGTCTTACTCTTTTTACCCCTCAGACCTTTTACATCCTGGCACTGACTTGTTAAAGTTGGCCCCAAAGCCCGTACAAATACTGACTAAGAGTGCAGCGCTCGGAATTTGGCGCCCAAGTGGTATTTCCTGTGTTCCATGAAAGCTTTTGACATCTGAGGTGTGTTTAACGGCAGGTCCGTTGAAGGTCCAGGTTCAGAAAGTCTGTTCCTCCAAACCGCTAAAGGCCGAGCTGTTCTCCAGCAGGTCCAAGACTTTATGCAACAGCATGTGCTTCCTGCCCAGGAGGTAGGTGCCCACAGCTGACGTTCTCTGGATAATAGATCTGCCTGCTCAGATTAACAGTTAGCTCAAATGATGTGACGGAGCAATTCATTCATGAAATCAGGGTTAAAGAGTGTGAAAACAAGGGCTCTCTTCTGTTCTTTGTGTTCCTCTGTTGCGGAAGAATTGAGCGTTGGGCATCAGAGAGAAGCACAGATCTCCTCGTTTTTCCAGCTCCAGCTGATGATCAATGTTCACCAGAACAGTGTTTTCTTATTTTATAGGACAAAATGTGTTTTTGTTTTTTCCAGGAGGTTGTAGAATACTACACTGAGCATGCTCAGTCTCCTCAGAGGTGGCACACGCCCCAAATAATCCAAAATTTAAAGGTAAGCCAGTTTTCTGTTTATATTGGAGAGATGTTTTTTTTTAAACTGAATATCCCAAAAATATATATATATTTTAAAAAGAGTAGTTGTGTTAGTTCCTCCATATCGACTTGCTTTGTCTTAAAGTCCCACTCCGGTCACCTTTGAGTTATTTTTAAAGCGTTTCCAGTGGTTCTGTTAGTTATGATTATGCAGTTTTTAGCCAAAATCCAAAAAACGGTGTTGTTTTTTTAGGACATATTTTCTGCAGAGCAGCTATAGTTCATTAGAAATTTACCTCTGAGTTTTGGGCTGGACTGTTGGCGCAGAGCAACTCCAGCCTCCCTTCCCGTCACCCATAATTGTGCTATCTGAGCTATCTGTTTACACACTCTACCACTAGCTTATGCGCATCTGTTGGGGCGGCCGTGGTGCAGCGGTATGGCGCTCGGCCCAAGATCTTAAGATTGCAGGTTCGATTCTCACCTTGCACACCCATGTGTCAGTGACTGTAAAGCGCTTTGGGCCTTGTAGGTAGAAAAGCACTATATAAGTATACGCCATTAACCATTTACCATCTACAACCCAACATTACTGGTGCAAAGAGCAATATCAAAGCTATCCAGCCGAACAGTTTTAAGCCAGATTCCAGCTCAGACGAGGAAAACAAAGACGTATCTAGTCGACAGGGAGCAGGGAGTTTGTGGCCCGTCCAGCGCATTTTCATACAATACAATCTTTATCAAACTGCATTTTTCTTTTGCTGATTTACAACAATTTGAATAATGAAAAAATGCAATTTGAAGCTTCATTTTCTTCAGATATGTCCTCCACTATCAGGAGAATGTTAAAAACACCCAAAACCACTTCAGATAATTGAAAAAAAAAAGGGACAGTTCTTTCTACAGTTTCTATGGGGTTTCTGCTCCTGATTTTTGTTTCTGCATACAGGCAAAAGCCAGAGAGGCGGGGCTCTGGAACCTCTTTCTTCCTGCTGTCAGTGGACTCAGTCAGCTGGACTATGCTTACATTGCTGAGGAAACTGGACGCTGCCTTTTTGCACCTGATGTCTTCAACTGCCAGGCTCCTGGTGAAACATATTTAACGTAGAATCCAGTAAAATAAGAGCAAAGCATAAAGTCCGTGTTACTAATTTAGTGGTAGGAAACCTGTACGTTTAGTGCCGTATGTTCTAGTTGTAAGAAAGCTGTGCATTTCTGATGTTTTTCCACAGACACTGGAAACATGGAAGTTCTCCACATGTTTGGCAGTGAAGAGCAGAAGAAGAAATGGCTGCAGCCTTTGCTCAGAGGAGAAATCCACTCCTGCTTCTGTATGACAGGTACTTATGGCGAAACAACTTCCAACATCAGAAATGCTGTTTGTTTTCCATTTTCTCTTTGCACGTCTGAGGTTACAGACTGCCGTCAGGAATCCCTCTCTTCTGTGTTGTGGTTTTCTCCTTCAGCGACATTTATGGTCTCAAACAAAACAAGCCGTAATGAGCTCGGCTGCTACCGACGCGGTAAAAAGTCTGGCTGAAAGTGGTACCGGTTTGCAACGGCAAACGCAAAATTCCAGACTAGTAATTTCTTCCTGTTTGGTGCCCACATGTTGCCTGGAATCAGTCAAATCCAGTTGTGTGAAGTGATTAATGGGTTTTGTAAACACACGTGGCAGTTAGTTTTGGCTTTTGTCGGCAGTTTGGTCAATTTATTTCCCTCTAAATGAGGAAAAAACTCATCTTTAGGCTTTAAAAACACACAAAAAAAAGATGATTGCTGATGCAGAGAACAGCTGTGGTGTGCAAACAGGGTTGGCAGAGACGTGCATGTTTGTTGCTTTATAGTAAAATTTGCTCATTACGCTTTATTTTCCAGAGCCTGACGTTGCCTCCAGCGATGCAGCCAACATGGAGTGCAGCATGCGCAGGGATGAGGACAGCTACATCATTAATGGCAGAAAATGGTGGACGAGCGGTGAGTCCATGAAATGTCATCCAAACCCCAAACATGTTGGGGGGTTTTGGTTCATTTACAAGTGCAAAACAGAACAGGAGACTCAATAAAATACTTATATTTCCTATTACCATGTTTACTTTAACAGGGAAAAAAAAAAGCCATAAATGAAGGAATTCTTGCAAACCATCAAACCTGCAAATGTTATTGTTTAGTTTTCCACTAAAAGGGAGGAAGTTTATTAAAACAACATGTGGGAGCATCCGAGTCCTAATGGGATGCAAAGTAGTCCAAACTTTGGCATGTGTGGGCACAAAGTAAAGTTTGGGTGACTCATTCTTAAAATATAAACAGTCCCCAGTGATCGTGAAAATCTTGAATCTATTTCTCGGGGGGGGGATCATATGGTTTTGGCTCGCTAACAGGCTGAACCAGTATAACGGATCCTTTCCAACCACTCTACAGACAAGATTGGGTTTGTAAATGTGTGATGAGTCAAACAAAAGCTTCAATATACTTGACTTTAATAGTTTTTTTGTCTCAGCTCTGTGGACATTTGTGTCTAAATATTAGTTTTTTATTTATTTATCTTTTATGAGAGCTTCAGTTTGTGTAATAAAATAATTCCACAATCCCTAAAATCGGACATTTTCACTTGATCAAAATGGAATCTGTTTCTATCAAAAGGATTCCTTTTAATGATGTTAGGTTGGGAGATTATTTCAAACCAGTGTTGCATAATGTTGTTTATTCAAACAAAAATATACATAAAATTCCATTTTTACCGGCCAGTGTTTGCAGAGCCCCCAGAGCCATCAGGATTCCTGTGATTTTTGTCTGACAGTCATCTGTAGTTTGACCCCTGAACCTCTTTGAAGTGAATTTTTCCACCATCTGTGGGTGTGAGGACGTCTTCTACCAGCAGCCAACCATCTTTGATAGGAAAGAATGTGATAATAGTTTTTCTGCTGCTTTCTATTTGGTTGCTGTCGATCTTTTTTCTGTTTTTTAAATTTTTTGTTTTGTTTTTGTTTTTTTGCAGTGGAAACCGCTTTTTTCCTTTTTTTTTTCTTGAGGTTTTGCAGTGACTCAGAATATCCACAGTCTCACTGCACTTGACCACAAAAGCTGAAGTCAACTGAACAGAGTTTGTTTCGATTTATTTTGGAGGTTTACCGTTGTCATGAAGCGCTCATTCTTTCCATTTCTCACATGTCCTTGTTTGAAGTTTTTACAAAACATTTGAGGAGTTACTTAGGGGACTTGGGGCTTTTATTGTGAAATATTATTTCTCATACTCAGAAGGAAAAAAAAAACAGCTAATATTAATTCCAAAGATAATTCAGTTGTGGTTTAGTTCATTCTAACAGTTATAATTGTTTCAAAATAAATGTAGGCAAATAAAATGATTTGATATTAGATTTCAAATCAGTTTTATTAGCATTTCCAGCTTTAAAAGAAATTTTCCTGAAGTAAGAAGAATTTCAACTTATTTATTGCATTTTTGTCTTTATTTTTTTAATTCACTCATAAAATTCAGATAAATAGTGTAGATTAAAATAAAAAGATTCCACAGAAGCTTAATGTTCATTATTTTTCAAATGAGACATTAAATAAGGACTTATAAGTAATTCCGGAGGAACTCGTCCTGCTGGGAAGAGGTGGTTTTTCTGAGGAATTTGAATGAACTCCCCCCCCCCCCCCCTTTTTATAGCGTCTAATTCCTCCCTGTTGCCAAACCTGACGATCTTCTGTAACCTTTTAATGACAAAATGTTGTTTTAATTACAGTTTTTAGTCTTTTATTGCACTAGTTCTGTGTCTGTACTTGATGTTATTCAGTAAATCTTAATCTGTGCATGCCGGTAATCTGCAATCCTCCATCTTTCTTCACTTTAGCTGTTGGAGGCAAAAAAAAAAAAAAAAGTTTTCATAGATGTTGTTCATCAGTTCATCATTTTGGGAAATTTCCCAGAGTTCCCTGCTTCACCCACAAAAACAAGCATGATGGAAATGAGAATGCAGTGATGGTGTTCTTTGTTAAGACCAATTTTATGTTATTTATTTGAGCAATTATGGGAAAAAAGGGAGTAAATTTCTTTATTTCTTTACTTTTGATTTTAAATACCAAACATTTCCTTAAACTGTGCCGTATCGGTTTCTTCCTAACAGCCTCTTCCAGAGCCGTGTGACGCCTTAAGAACGAGTTCTGCTCTGTTGTTGTTTTCTTTGTTTTGAGAACAAGCAACTTAATTCTGTTTCTTTTTTGAGCTTTTACTTGGAAGTGCTGGAAGCCGGGCTTTATCAGACACACCTGGTTTACATCCGGGCTGAACGGCACCACGCTGGCTCCCACTGAGAGAGGAATATCTTAAGACGACCGGTTGTTGTTGTTTTTTTTAGGAGGTTCCTGCAGGGAAGCTTTGATAAACAATGCTGAGCTTTACTGCTATAAGGATGTTGAAATGAATAGTTCTGTTCAACCGTGAGAGGATTAAAATGCAACACATTGTATGCATAATTCAACATGCCATTAATAAATAATATTCCCCTTTTAAGCCTAAATAAACCCATTTCCTGATATTTGCCAACCCTCCTTGTTTGCTAGAAGTTTAACTCGCCCACTAACATTCGTTCTTAAAAGACATTTAAAATCTAAACAGAAATGTTTTTAGGATCACAGAAACTTTAAAGTTCAGTTATTTTTCTTATAGCATGGTCTAAAAAGTAACAGAGTCAGATGAATTTAGTTAAAAAACATAAAAAAGACGAGACATTTTGCATTTAATCGTGTAAATACATTAATATAAAATATGATACTGCATATAAAACCACTGTAAAAATGTTATTTCTAGCTGACAGTTAGATATTTGTGTCTATATCTGTTGACAGAATATAAAGGTATTGATGGCAGACATGCAAAGAGCTTATAAAACTTCCTCCTGTGGTGCAGCGGCATCCGTTCCTGCCGCTGGGGTTCGTTTCTTCATGTGCCAACAGTTTATCAGAGCTTGCATGAGGGATGCTGCGTAAAAAAGGACATCAGATAGTGAAGGTGCTGGTGTCTCGATCATCTGAATCTGACTGGGAGTTGTTTTGGCTCTGTGTGCGGAGTGCGATCTCCACAGCCGGCTCCTTGCTTTCAGGTCTGGAATGTTTCCCGAGCCGCTCTCCGAGGTGCTTGGCGGCCCTCAGGACGTGACTCCTAAAGGAGGAGCCCATGAAGGCGTAGAGGAGCGGGTTGATGCAGGCGTGGGTTAGTGCCAGGCTCTCCGTCACTTGCAGGGCGTGATCCAGGCCTTTGCTCACATCGCAGACCGTCACCAGGACGTAAATGATGTCCAACGCTCTGCACAGCTTCACCACGTTGTAGGGCAGCTGGGTGAGCAGGAACACGGCCACCACCGCGAAGAGCACACGCAGGGCACGCCATTTCCTTTCTCTTCTCACCCCGGGAACTCGAGTCAGTGCCCTTCCCATCAGGGTGTAGCAAACTATCATGACGGCGAAAGGGAGCAGGAATCTGAGGATCACCTCCAGCAGCTCCAGGGCAGCCTTCGCAGGCCGAGCCATGTTGCGTGGGTAAAAGGCGGTACAGCTGGTCCTGTGATGGGAAGTCTTTACCCCGGAGAACACGAGCTCAGGGAGGCCGAGGAAGCTGGCCAAAGCCCACAAGGCAACGCACACCAAAAGCCACTGCCTCCTCGCCCTCTGACCCGTCTCAGCTCTGCCCGTCGAGCTGTGGGTCACGGCCCGATAGCGATCCACGCTGATGCACGCCAGCAGCAGCATGCCGCAGCTGAAGTTTGTACTGTAGAGGAATGACATCAGCTTGCAAGCGGCCGAGCCAAGCGTCCAGCCGTGGACGGCGTCGGCCGCCCAAAACGGCAGCGTGAACAGCAGCAGCAGGTCCGCGATGGCGAGGTTGAGGATGCACACGTCTGTCAGGGTTCTCAGTCGCAGCCGGGAAGTGTACACGACCACGACCAGCGCGTTCCCGGTGAGGCCCACCACCAGGGCCAGGGCATAAATGATGGGGAGGAAGACGCCACCGAAGGAGCGCACTGTTGCTTTGTCACAAACACTGTGCTCATCGTTATAGTCATACGTTTCATTCCCCTCGTCATATTCATAGTCCTCCATTATCTCCTGCACAGAAAATAAACACACAAAAATGAAAGACTCACTCCAGTTGTCTTTGGAGCGATTATAAAAGCATCCTCAGGGTTTTTTCTAATTAGCCAAAATTAAAAATTTAAAACAAAAGGACAGTTTCTGCAGAGCAGCCAGGAGTTCCTTAGACATTTGCCTCTGAGATGTGAGCGGGACCATTGGCCTGGAGCAACCCCGTCCCCCTTCCCCTCACCATGGCTGAGAACTCAAAGTTTGTGGTCCGCCCAACCCACAATTTTAAGCTTAACTTTCTAAGTAATTGTCCTCCATCACAGGAACCAAAAACATGGTTTGCATCAGAGTGGGTCTGTAAGAGGAATTCGTTGTTGTTTTTCGACTGAATACTTTTCAAGCCTCTGTTTATTTTGTTCATGCAGTGATAACTAGAAGGTGACGCAGGAAACAGGAACAGTGCCTCACAGGAATTTCTCCTACATGGTTTCCCCAACAGCTGCTGGTTCCATGTGAGTGAGAGCTGGAAAGCTTCAAAGGGGGAAGAGAAGGCGTCCCCCCCCCCAATAAAAACTCCTCTGTATCCTGTGACCCACAGGCTTTAGGAAACTTTACGTTAGTTTCTTTTTTTCTTCTGTCATAAAGAAAACTGTAACTGAAATTTTCTTTTTAAAGACCCATTCCGATCATCCTTTGATTTACTTTTGAAGCGTTTCCGGTGGTCTTATAATTATGTCTGTGACATTTTTTGGCAAAATCAAATAATAATAAGGACCTAGTTTCTGCAGAGGTCATTAGAAATTCACCTCTGACTTTTGGGAAGCCCGCTCCCCTTCCCGTCATCCATAACGTCATCTGTTTACACTCTCTCCTGCCAGCTTACAGCCCCAACCTAACATTACTAGTGTAACAAAAACTGTGAGCAATATCAAAGCTATCCAGCTGTTCAGTTTTGAGCCAGATTCCAGCTCAGACGAGCTCAAAAGACGTAGGTGGATGTGTTAGTCTGCAACTGGATGCATCCGACCGGAGCAAATAAGCAAATAAGATCTGCAGCTTTTCATCTGCTCCTGAAAGAAATACTCAGAAATGCAACTTTAAGCTTAATTTTAGATATTTATAATGTCCTCCATCATGAAAAATGCCACATAAACCCACATAAACATGTTAAAAACACCCCAAAAACACAATTTGCATCAGAGTGGGTCTGTAATCTAGTGATGAAGAATAAAAAAAAAAAGACAAAAATGTTGCCTGATAAAGATTGTAGATATAATTCTGGGTTTTTATTATTAAAATAATGACATTTACTGGTTTTTTAAGTGACATAATGTGGAAAGTGTTTATTGCATAATCAGCCATTATTTCTGCGGTGGGAGAGGCAGCAGTTACTTAAGCAGATTTTCATTGGAAGGTTTAGAAATATGTGAAGTATTCACCACTGTCCAGAACCGCACATCAATATTTTAATGTTTGGTCACTTGAAAATAAATACAGGAATTTAATAAAACAAATTCAGGATTCTGCTGGAAGAAGAATTACATGCAGCCTTTAATCTTCGGGTAGATTGTGTATGAAAGTTGGATTTTATTGATTAGCGTTGGATTTTGTTTGGCGTTTAGTTTATGGAAACGATAAGACGGGGTGAGCTGAGCCAGCTGAGGTGTGGCAGTGATTTCTGTTCAGTATAATAGACTCTACCTGATGCTGTGTTATGGAGCCACAGGCTAAGACAGGATAAAAGCCAAACCTGTTATCATTATATTGCCATAAACAAAATCAAAGCAGGACTTTGGCCATGAACTGACTTTCTCATTATCTAGAAAAACTCCTCTTTTGTCATTTTCTTTCCATGAACTATAGAATAAAAAGCAGGTTGGTTAGAAGATTTACTCAGTATTTAGAGTACAGTAGTACTTTGTTAGTGAAAATACTTAAATCTTTAAAGCTTCTTACCCGTTTCCTGGTTTCCTTGTGAGCTTTTCCTGGACTGAACAGACCACCTGTTAAATGACACCCTCTATGATAGTTCCAGGGAGACGCTCTGTACGAGCTCCAGGACTGAAGTGACTAACGCCCGCTTCGGCCCGCCCCCTCCACTGCAGACGGCGTGCTTCTCCTCCACGTAGCTGAATGTCTGTGTGTGCGTGCGCGAGCTGTCATAACAAATGTAGGCTGGCGTTGAGGAATACAAACCCCAGTTGTCTTTGAAAGCCCGTGAAGCAAAGTGCAAAAGAGGGTGCTTGTCTGCCTTTCCGGATCACCCTTTAGGAGTTTCTGCTCCCTTCTTGTAAAGGGAGTGCCTCTCTGGCCTTGAGAGGGGGAGGGAAAAAAGAGAACAAAAGCAGGATTTAAAAGTAACATATGATATGGATATTCTTTCCACGAGGTTTGTCGTGGGTATTGTGGTTTGCTGGAAGTCAGCCATTTTCAGTTGAAACCGTTTTTTTAATTATTTGTCAGCAATCTAGACTTATTTCTAATGAAATGTACACACAACAAACTTGTTTTTTCCCCTTTGTTTCTTTAGAAAGCTTTTTTTTTTTATGTTTATGATTTTTAGCCAACGTGGAAACAGAGATGTGTGGAAAGCTTGCATCCAAAACATATTTCTCATTCCTACTTTGGCCATACATAACCACAAGTTTTTGAAGGAATGTCTTACCGAAGGTTTTGCTGTTACTTAAAAGATGCAAATGGATGCATGGGATGGTTAAATGTCACGCACAGACTAATTACCGAGCCTTGAAGGTCTATTTTCGTTCCAGTGTGGATGGGGCATGTTCAGGCATGACTTTAGGGCTCAGGAATATATATAAAAAAAAACTATCTGTCCCTGGAGCCAAACAGGCTTTCCTAAATGTTCTATGGGTGGAGGAGTTTGCTTCTAGAATCAGACCAAACGTGTCTCACTGAGTTGTATTTTGAATCCCTGAATACTAATTAAGGACGAGCATTTGTTCTAGTCTGTCATCTGGTGTCCATCTGTCCCGTCTGGCCGAAGGGGACGGTTACTCCAGCTGACCAGAAATTCAACAATTACTCACCCTGTCTGGATCTCATGATGAGGAATTTCAAAATATTCTGAATTTGGTGATTTATTTTCTTTTTTTTACATTTCTGTGAGGCAAAAAAACAACAACAATACAAATAAACAATACTTTATGTATACAGTATATTTAATGAATATCAGCTTTAGTCAAAAAATGACTAAAAACATAAAAGAAAGTTAACAAATATTATGATAAAATATATTTTTTAAAGTTGAGGAAATCTCAGCAGCAAAGCAAAAAGGTAAACAATTAAACAACCAGAAACCCCCCCCCCACTAACTTACAAAACAACTATACAACAAAAAACACTACCAAGGCAACAAAACAATTGTTCAAAACAGAAACAATTAAAAAATCCAAATAGACTACATGGATCCTAATGTGTCAACAGTAAAACATCAAAAGCAATAACAATTCTACGATAAAAAAAAAACATTTCATTTTTTGATCATTCCTATTTTAATCTACTTTTCTCAGTTTCTTGACTCATACTTCAGGACATTTATGTTGCCCTCTAGTGGCCATTCTCCATCACTTTCTAATATAAAGACAAAGGTCTTATTTTTGTTTTTAAGAAACACAATCTGGTTTAAATCCGAAGCTAAAATCAGAAAAACATGCATGTGAGGAAATGTAAATCCTCATGTGGCGTCTTCTGCTCTCATGGCCGTAAACTGTCTCTAGCCGTCTCCGGGTTCAGCACTTTCCAGGCAGGAAGTCCCCAACGTTTCCCAGCAAATTTGAGTCACGAAACGGTCAAGGACAGAGGGAACAACTGTGGGTCCCATTGTTCGTTTGGCCAAAGCAGAGGGGACGATGATGAATACAAATGAGCCACAAGACAGATTTTATTTCACAGCATTTCCTTATAATTATAATAATAAAATAGCTTAATCAGTCATTGAAAATGGTTAAACTGATTGATCTCTAATTATATCACTTCACCTGTCCCAAAAGGCATGATTTGTTATGTCTATTTGTCCTGATATAGTGTTATTTTTAATCATAATCAGATTAAAATAATTTGAATATATTTTAGATAACTGTTCTGTATGTGGTATGTTAATATACAAAATAGTTATGTCCATTTTACATAATTATTAAGTGATTCATCGTTGTCCTGTGATTTATTGATACTGAACCTTAATGACCTGAAACTGTGTTGGTAAGGCATGGATATCTGATAAAATAACATTATTACATGATAAATCATGTAATAAAATGGTTACGGTAGAACAGGAGTGGTAGTACAACATTTGATTTAATCTCTAATCATCCTAAATTGATAAGTCTTTGTATGAATGTATAACTACTGATTGGATTGTTTTGTGCATTATTCTTGCGTTGATTGCTTGAAATAAACCATTTCAAATAAAATAAAAAGAGATAAATTTAAAAATCGCTGCTTTGTGCCCCACAGGTGCCGGCAACCCCCTCTGCAAAGTGGCCATTGTGATGTGCAGGAGTGGATCTGAGGATGTTCTCAGCAGGTCAGACGCTCACTTCCTCTGCTCAGGGTTGTTTTTCTGAGCTCCTCTTCCGCAGTAAAGACTGATTATTGAATTTGTTGCCTCAGTATTGAAACATCTTGCAAACATGTGCTCCTGCACTTCATGGCTTCCCTGACTTTAACCAGGAGTGCTGACTATTTGAGCCTTTGAGTTTGTTTTACTCACTAAATCGATTTGTGACCATGAAGCGGGTCTAATAGAAAAAGTCTAAACCAGAGCCCCACCCAAGCTAATGTCATTCCCTTTCCCCCTTGTTTTGCAAACACACCCAGTGTTGCAAAGACAGCATGACTCACGCGAGCTCTCACATGTGAAAGCATCAAACTTTGTCGTCACCAGCTAAAGCCTCTAAAATAAACCATTTTTTTCACTGTCTTGTATTTTAGGCACAGTCAGCACAGTATGATCCTGGTACCTATGGACACACCTGGTGTAAAGCTCATCCGACCAATCACAGTGTTCGGACAGGACGGTAGGATTCTGCTGTTCATCTAGAAAAAATACTTTTTTTTTATTAATAACAAAGTAAATGGAAGCTGTTCTGTGTCTAGACGCCATCCATGGCGGACACTTCGAGGTGCTCTTTGAAGATGTCCGTGTCCCTTCATCCAACATCATTCTGGGTACAAGTTCGGCTTTTTTTCTAAATAAAAATGTAAAATCCCCTTTGTCTTGGTGGAGAAACATAGCTGATCGCTCCTGCGGTTGTTGCTCCTCTGGTGTGGTTCTCAGGGGAGGGCAGAGGGTTTGAGATCGCTCAGGGGCGCCTGGGGCCAGGGAGGCTGCACCACTGCATGAGAGCGGTTGGCTTAGCCGAGTTGGCCCTGGAGTTGTTGTGTCAGAGGGCAGCTTCTAGAAGCACGTTTGGAAAGAAGCTGTACCAGCATGTGAGTTGAAGCCTTTTTTATTTACATTTCAGAGATGTGCTGGAAGTCTTTGTTTGTTGACATCCTCTGGGTGGATATTGGGTTACTCCTTATCTTCTGCTTGGTTTCTGCTCAGGAAGTTGTTGCCCACTGGATAGCAGAGTGCCGTCTTCTGGTAGAACAAACTCGTCTGTTGACGCTTTGTGCTGCTAAAGCTCTAGATACTCTTGGAAGCCGGGCTGCTCGCAAGCAGGTAAAGCTGTTTTTTTCTGTTTCGTGTAATGCAAAAGTCCATTAAAAACTAACAGAACTCTTCACAGATCGCCATGATCAAAGTGGCGGCAGCTAGAATGGCCTGCAAGGTGGTGGACTGTGCCATCCAGGTGCACGGAGGCGCAGGGGTGTCTGGGGATTTTCCTCTAGCACAAATGTACGTTCTTTTTATTTTCAAACCTCAGCAAGATGATTTTTGTTTGAAGTTTGACATTTTGCTTTCAGGTACTCGTATGCACGGACTCTGCGCATCGCAGATGGACCCGATGAGGTGCACCTCTCCACCATCGCATACCTGGAACTGAAGGATCAGCTGAAGAAAGCGCAGGCTAAGCTATAAATGACAGCAGAACTCACTTTTCCCTGGTTGAAATTAGAAATGACAAGTTTCAAAGTGGCAGAAACTTCCCTAAATGGATGGGAAAAGAAGTTTGTTGAAATGAGTTTCTCTGGCAGTATTAGATTGGAGGTGGCCTTTTTTTTTTACATTTATGCATTCTAATTCTGTAAAAATACATCTTACACAATTGTAAATAATACTTTCTGAAAGTTTATTGATTTCAAGGCACTTTTTACGTTTACGACTGGATGCAGGTAGGATTATTTTGGCTAAACTTGACCCCAAACTTTCCTTCTTTGTAAAATAACTATTAATAAAGTGGATGAATAAAATTAAAACTAAACTGATTTCATTTTCTGCTATAATTGAAACCAATGACACGTGTTTATTAGGAATTATTTTTAATGTGAACTACAAAAACAAACTGACCACATGAATGTAAGACTCATCTTCACACTCCTTTGATGTGTGGTCTACATTTGGATGAATTCCATTTGAAGGTGATAGGAACTATGGACACAAACACATTAGCTTTCTTTTTTTTCTTTTTTTTACAATATAAAACAGCAGTGGCCCCATCTCTCTAATACACAAGATGGAAACCCATGCAACACCATCCATTCACCACAAACAGATCTTCAGCTGCCAGGTCAGTCGACACATTGCGGTGCAGAAAAGGCTGGTTTGTCGAAAGAATGTCAGTGTTTGCTCTTCTTAGATTTTTTGTGGGACCGGTGTGGAGACCTCGACCTGGAGCGGGACTTCTTGGTTGATTTTTTGGGCGTTTTTGAGCGCGACCTCCTCGTTCGTTTCGGTGTGCGTGGGGATGAAGGCGACCTGGTGGGATAAACGTATTAGTGACTGTGAGGATATTCCCTCCCTAAAGATGTCAAATCCGTTCTGCGGCTTCACCTTTTTGAGGATTTCTTGTTGCTGGATCGTGGAGAGTCTTTATGAGAGGCACGGGACGATGTGTCTTTAGAGTAGGATCTGTCGGAGCGTTCCGACCTCTCGGAACGTGGCGAGGACGAGCGGCCTCTTCTGCTGCTGCTTCTTGTTGGACTGGGAGAGCCGCTGTGATGCCGCTTTCTATCAACAAGAGAGAAAGCAGGTTTCATGAAGGCGATCCAAAAGTCGCTCGATGAGCCCGACTGGAACCACGTGACTGTCTCACCTCTCCTTTCTCGTAGGCGTGTCATCTTTCTCCTTTTCTTTCTTCAGCTCCTTCAACCGAGCCTCAGCTTTCTCCTTCTCTTTCTTCTCCTTTTCTTTTTCCCGTTCTAGTTTTTCCTTTTCTTTTTCCTAACAGAAAGCAACAATGTGTTTTCCCCCCGTTGTGTTGGCTGATCTCTGTGGAGAAGAGTTGCATACCTTCAGCAGTAGTTTGTCCCTGTAGTGCTCCACCTGCTCCTGAATACTCTGACCGGGCTTTTTGGGTCTCTTCCCAGATTCAAGCTCATCCTGAAATTTCATCACTTTGACCTGCATAGAAAATAACATTCGAAACATAAACCTACAAAAAGGGATCAATCACAGCAACAAAGGGCGGTATAAAATGACCTCAATCTCTCGGAGCTTGGTGCGTTTCTCCTCGTTCATCCCAGATGACTTGGCTTTCGTGTCGGCGTCATCCTTGATGGGGTTGGAGTAGCTCTGGTTTTCCTCGGAGCGAGGGCTCCTGTCGTCATCGCTGTCCTCGCCCCTTCACAAGTAAATCAGATTTCATTTACACATAATGAGACAACGAGCGAGAGGAATCTAGAAATCTTTATGTGGCTGAAAAACTGACTTTTTGGTTTCTTCTGGCTGCTCAAAAATCTCCCATTTTGATGTCGTCACAGCTAAAAAAAACAGTAAAAACCAGTCAAGTAAGCAGAATAATAAACTTCAATGCTACATAAAGTTGCGTTTCAGCTCACCTTGTGCCTGCAGCTCAGCTTCGTCCACAGCTTCCCATTTGGAGGGCGCCACCTTAAACGTTGCCTCCTTGGACTGATCGACTGTAGTGAAGAAAATAAAGATTGGAGCCACTCTCCACAGAAACAATTGCATCACTTCCTTTTAGAGCTGCTCACTCACATGGGATTCCATCTATATCCTCTTCCATAGGCTTGATAGGAATGCCGTCGATGTCGTCCAAAGGTGCTCCGTCGATGGGTTCCCCGTCGATGGGTGCTCCATCAATGGGCACCCCATCCACATCCTCCAGTAGGGTGCTTTCTACAAACTCCCCTATGGGAGCGCCGTCAATGTCCTCTGCGGGCTCAGGCTGGTAAAGGGACAGTTGCGTCATTCATGTGGAGACGTGGAAGGTCATTTGATGGGTAGCAGAGTCAAAAAAGAGCTTAGTAGGAACATTCACCTCCACAATGACAGTTGGAGGCTCCTTGTCTGCGGAGAGATTGACTAGACCCAGGAAGATGTTCTGCAGCTTGATAAGGTAAGGGTCTGGGTACACCGCCCAATCCTCCCATGCCCGGAAACATGACATCACTCGTTGCTAAAGCAGAGAAGGAATGCAGCCATAAATAACTCAGGGGGTTGAGGCTGTTGTCATAAAAAAGTCTTCCCTTATGTCAAATCTATAGAGGGAGTATTGGTACCTTAAAGTTCTCGCTCTGGAGGTGGCCTTGGATCGTTTTGTATGTGGCGTTGAGATCTGAGAAGATCTGGCAGAGCTTTGTCTCAAAACTAATGAAAGAGAGAAAAAACAAAGGTTAGTGATTGACAGAACAAAGCAGCGTTTAGTCAATGCAAACAGAACTTACTATTTTCTGTAGTAAGATGCATTGGATACTTTGGCTGAGGAGTTGTACAGCACATCTGAAACTAAATACAACCGTGCAATCTGAAAGTTCAGAAAACAGGAGTTAGGGCTTTCAGAGGAACTTTTCTTGGGTTTCTGGGTTTTGAAAAGGTTTGGGCCGTGCCTTCTTTGGTAGGGGGGTTTTTAGGATGGACAGGGACTCTGCGATACACTCCACAATCTCCTCAGCAGCTTCGGCGTGGTTCAGGCAAAACAGCATGGCCTCCGCCACGTCTCCTCTCTTGGGACTCAAACCTCGAAGCATTTCCTCCAGTTTGTCCCGCTCACTGGACGACAAAGAACGCCAGTCAGCGTTTAGAATTGTAAAAAACAAAACCTTATGACAAAAAAACTACTAAAATGGCTTATTCATTCACTCATAATGATGTCATCTTACTCTTCTTTCAGGCAGCCTTTCTTGCTGCCCTCCTCTTCTTCCTCCTCTTCCTCACCGTCATCATAAGGACCATGGAGGTAAGGATTGAGAGGTGGTGGACGCCAGAAAGAGCCATTTTTAAACATCCTAAAGTCATCTGTTCGCCATTTGGCTGTCGATTCCCCCTGATAAAAAATACACACATTAAATATGAAAAAAAAACTGATCCAAAAGGTTTTTCTTTGTTTATTTTTTTAGTTACCTGTAATATTGTGAAGAGCTTCCATCTGTAATATACATGTGCCGGACTCTGGTTTTCAAATAAAAACCTGAAAAAAATAGCAATCATAAGACTGCATGAAAAAACATTTATATAATAAAACAGAAAATATTTGGAAACCTCATGACACTGACCTGTACATGGGATTGTTGATTTCTCTGTTCATGATCATGGCTTCAAACATGGGGCCTTCACGCACCACAAACTCGATCATGCGATGGATGAGAGAGAGCAAATTCCTACAAGAAAAACACAGTTAAAGCAAACGGATTCAGACCCGACGTCTCAGCTCTACTTCCAGCCTGCTTTTTAAAGGTGTAATTTATGCTTGGTGGGTTTGACGCCTTCCACAGCTGCCACGCAAATCCAAACTCTTTCCACAAATGCAGGAAAATGTTGCTTCAAACTGATTGGGAAGAAACCAGCATTGAAAGATTTGCAACTTCTTAAAATTTCTATTTATTTGGCAGCTGTCAAAGTTAACCAAGAATAAATTAAGTGACAAGTGTAATATTAAACAATTATAACATATCCCTAACATTGTTTTCTTAATTATTGTGTGCAAATTGCAAAACCTTCCTAAATCCACATGTGTTCCCTCAGGTTATAGTGACACTACATTTCTTTTATTTAGAATTGTTCTCATCTAAAAATGTTACAGGAACTTGAAGTAATTGTTTAGAGAACATGTGGAGAGCACTGCAACAGTTATTTAACAGAAGCTTTTTTTTTGTCAGTACAATGCCTTTCACATCCCACTTTATCCTAACTAAGATGAGGTGAAAAAACAAAGGATTCTTGGCCACAAACATCGGTTCTATCTGTGAACTTGACTAAAGATAGTGCAAATATGGTCACTATAGCTTCCTGAGAACGTTTGAATGGGACTGTGTGGTGCAAACAGTTTACGAATTAGCCTAAAGTGGCGAAAAAACCTCAACAACAAAAAAAAAAAAAAGAAAAGCAAAGGAAGTCTTCATTTGACAACACAGATCACATTTACTTGTATTGGAGTCGATCGTACCAATGACGGGGTAAAATTCTGTATACTTTCCCAATCCATCCCATGATGCTTTTCGGGTCCCTCGCTGCTGCAGACAGTTCAACTTGTGCTGCCCACCAAGGCCAATGTCAAAGGTCGTCTAGTGACTAATGCTGTCAGGTTTGGATTTGCTGGCAGGAGCCAGATTTACTGAGCTCCCGTCAGAAGGACAGAGGCCAAGGGGGGAGACGGTCTGAGTGAGCAATGGTCAGTGAGCAGACTTTGACAACTACAGACCTACGATCAGCAGCTCATGTTGGTAGCAGTGTCGAGAAGAACAGCACAAATACATGTTTATGTATGGAGTGGAACTGTGAAAGTGATGACATTTACCTCTAAAAAATAACTTTAAAATAAGCTTTTAATGATGCTTTGCTACATATTTGAGGAGAGAATGGATGATGGTGGGATGTGAAGTAGGCAAAGTACAAATCAGACTTCTCAGGAAGTGTTACACTCTAGGAGTGCTGCAACCATTGCTCATCCACACTGATCAGCCCCCTGTAGCATGCAATGATCAACTGATCAATAGTTCAGCTTCAAAATGGGATGTTTTGCTCTAAGTTTGTACACCAAATTGAAAAAAGAAAAACATGTACCTTTCTGTTGGGATAACCACTTTGACTATGGCTTGCGACAGAGTCTGTATATGAAGTCACATCAGATAATAGACATAGAATGTGAGTATTGTTAAAAAGGCAACAGGTGCAAAATATAAAAAAGCATTTCATAACTTTCCTTCACTGCTGTCAGAATGACTAAAAGGCCAAAACCCTCCATTAGTTTACTAAAATTAACCATAAACCCCTCACTGTAACACAACTGACAATCACTACACTCGCACTATCAAAGACAATACAGCTAATATAACTCATTCAAAAGCATACATGGCTTACAAAAGAGTAAAACCTGTCCTGTCTCCTCATTGCCAATGCTAACATCTTACCAGCACATTTAATAAAACTATGTTACAGCCCAGGAAATCTCTGGCTGCCATGTTAAGTTACCTTCTCGAACTCCTCCTTGTTTTTGGGTGGAGGAAGCAGGGGAGCGTTTGGATTCTTTAGCCTCTCTCGGGGCTGTGCATTGAAGGGAAGGCCGGAGGGAGGCGGCGGTAGAGTGTGCTCCATCATAGAGGGAGGGATGTAGATGGGATGGGGTGGAATGGGAACACCTTTGCCCCATCCTAATTTCATCTCAAAGTTCATGATCATCTTTCCTGTAAATTGAGAAGAAATAAAGGATTAGAAAAACTTTAAACACAACTCAATTCAAAAGTTAGTTCATTAGCACCCTGATGTACCATTGAGGTGTTTGAGTGCTCGCTCAGCATCCCTCCTGTTCATAAAAGCCACAAAGCCACAGTTCCGCTCCCGAGCTCTCTCCTCATCTGTCCGTGGCCACATGATCTTCACACTGGCCAGAGGGCCGTAGCGACCAAACTCTTGACACAACATTTCTTCATTCATCTAAAAAACAGAATAGTCAAAAAAGAGAAATTTACTCTTCATTTGCTGGAAGATTTTCATGACAAAAACTTGTTTTTAAATAAGCAAAGGGTCCCCTCTCTGTTATCTGGATGACCTACCTGTGGGTTGATGTTTCCAAGATACAGGTTCGTTGTGGATGGGTCTCCTACATCGTGGGAACCTGGTGCACAGTCATCCAAAACTGCAGACACAAAGGAGAGAAAAGAATGTCCTGTTGCTGTCCGACGGCACAAATCTGACTTTCTGAGCAAGCTGCACATATTCACGGCCTTTATATTAAATCAAAATTACCACTGGACGGACGGTTTCTTCTTGAAGAACCATCCGCTAAAAGAAGCAGAAAAGCAGTGTAAATTTTGTTTCTGGGTGAGAGTGGATAAAGGGGTAGCAGGTGAGGTCAAGCGTGCGGGACAGGGCCTTTCAGACCAAGTTAGTACGCCAAAGACTTGAACAGAGCGCAAAAAGACTCACATGAACGTCTTCCCTCCATGCCAGCGAGGGGCTCAAAACGACTAACACGGCCTTTCAACTTGTGTCTTTCATCCCTTTCCTCTTGAATCCTGCCATGAATGCAAACAGTGTTAGTTTTTAAGTACGATTATCTAAGGCCAGACAATCAAAACAATATCTTTTGAACAATCCCAAAATGTTCATATTGAAACATACTGTTTAAGTTCTTCCTTGAAGAGTTCCAGGTTACTCTTCTTCTTTTCCTTTTCGGTATTTTTCTTAACAGTCTAAAATTCAAATAAATACATACTATGAGAAAACAGAAGCAAAGGGGGATACAACAATTAAAAACGCACATGACTGACTTTAGTAAAACCTACTTGTTTTCTGTCAAATGCTAAAAATTGGGGTGGGGTCTCCAAAGGCAAGATGCTTTTTGTTTGGGCGTCAAAACGGGACTTGGGCTTGTATAACTTTCCTTTTTTCTCATCAGCGGCTGCTTCTTCTAGAAAGATATTGAAAAAAAAAGATCCAACTCAATCTATTAGAATATACATAAGAATATATATATATGAATACTGTACCAGAAATATGACGACAACTGTCAATTAAACAAATAAAGTGATTTATATGGTAAAGTACAAGACACATTTTAAGAAAATTACTAGTAAAATAAAACAAAAATTTACAAGTTTGTATTTGTTTGCAACAAACGTTGTAATAAGCATAAAATAAATGTTTAAACACTAACAAGTGTGTTTTACTCTCCACAGTGATGATCAAAAACTGTACCTTTTGTTGCATTTGCGATACCACCACGGACAAATGCCTTAACTTTCCCCTCTCCTCCACCTTCGAATGCAGCAAGAAATTCCTCATAAATCTCTGCTGCTGCCCGCTCATCCTCCTGAGTTGAAAAATAAGACATTTTAAAGGAAAATTTCTAAACAGATTCACTTCTCATATAACATTTTATTAGAGCATGAAATGAGAATAATGCTTGCCTTTTTCTTTAGTTCATCTTGTTCCTTTTTGCTTAAGGTCCTTTTTGCTACTGCCATCTTGCCAATGCTAAAAGATTTCAGTTTGCTCTCAAGCAGCGCCTGCACATCATGTCAAAGAAAAAAAAAAGTTGGCTTTCAATTTGCATTTTCTAACCACTAATACAAAAGATTTTATGGCATAAGAGCATCCAAATAATACCAAACAGTCAATGTGTTCTATTTTGGTTACACTTTTTTTAAATGTCAAAATAATAAAGCAGGTAAACTTAAGTTTAAACAGACAGCTCCGTTTCAAATATGGGCATTTAAGAATTTAACCTTAGTTTTGCTCAGTTCAACATTTCAGTTTGAAGTGACTATTTAGTGGATTTAAAAACGACATTTCTGAGAGGCCCGAAGAATGTGTGTGGACTGGAGCGCGACTGAATATATGATCTACGCGGCAAGTAGCTGCTCCCGCAAGCTACCGTTGACGTACAATCAGCGCTAAAAAGACAAAACATTACACCGTTTAGATGTTTAAGCCAAAAGTTTGTAACCTAAACTGTTATATTTACTATATTTACATTAGTTACTGTACTAACTATGTTTATTCTCTTGTCAACAGCTAACCGAGTCTAGCTAAAAGTGGCTAGTTTGTTAGCTTAGCTTAGCTCAATGAAGTCAGTAAGGCTGCTGCACGTTTGCGCGGCGGTACGTCTGAAACTTATCTTTCTTGGAGTCACGCTCTGTTACTATATGTTTTAATCAAAGTACTCTCTCATTTAAATCATTTTTACTGTGACAGACACTTCTAAATGGGTACAAAAACAAAGTGAAAATGTCACCTTAGCGCTAGCTTTTTGAGAGCCAGGCGTTCGGTCCGCCATCTTTTGTGGAACTAAAATAAAATCGATCATCGAATCAATGATATGTGTGTATAAAGCAGAAACTTCAGGGCGTATAATCGATCACCGAGTCACTGTTTTTTGTTTTTGACATTTTGAAACATCTTTAAGATGTTTCAAAATGTCGAGGAATGTTTAATCATTAAAGAACATGTAGAAAAAAAGACCTTAAAAGCTTTAATGTTATTTAATGGGGAAAAAAAGCACATCACAAAAATCCAAAAACCGACCCCAAAGGTTGTCTAAATGTGTGACAGGACCTGAAAAAAGAGCAAAAAAGATTACACATTTTGCAAAAAGTCCATAAAAGTTCAACTAAATCAACAATTCCAAATGTGAACGGTATAAATGTGTTTTTAAAAAAGTGTTTTAAATTTGCAAAATAATAACCCACTTGCTAGGCAGTACATTTTTTCTAATGTAATAGAAAAATATGTTAGACTTGTGAAAAAAAACATTTAATTTTAAATACAGTTATGTGTTAGAAATAAAAAGAATTAATGTAATATTTTTTTCATACGTCATGAGCGGAGTGACGCTCACTTCCGTATTCCTCACGCCTATGGAAGCGATTATGTAGCATAAATAAAAAGCAAAGTCAAAACAAGAAATGCTTTTTCATTTTCAAAATGAAGCTGCATTTTTTGACTCAAAAATATAATAAAAAAGCAATCCACCAAAATGCTTTTTCATTTCCTTCCTCAACACAGCTTATTCTGTCACTTAATTAAAATTAAAATTAAAATGGTATTTGACATTTCATTTTCAAACAGTTCCATGGTAAATGTGTAGCATAATTCATTTAGAAATGTCTAATTTGACCATTAAAATGGATTAATAGAAATGCTTTTTAATTTTCAAAATGAAGCTGCATTTTTTGACTCAAAATTAAAAAGAAAAAGCAATATTTCAAAATGCTTTTTCATTTCCTTCCTCAATACAGCTTATTCTGTCACTTAATTAAAATGATAAATAAAATGGTATTTGACATTTCATTTTCAAAAAGGTCCCTGGTAAATGTGTACCAAAAATCATTTAGAAATGTCTCATTTGACAATTAAAATGGATTAACAGAAATGCTTTTTAATTTTCAAAATGAAGCTGCATTTTTTGACTCAAAATTAAAAAGAAAAAGCAATATTTCAAAATGCTTTTTCATTTTATACCTAAAACCGCTCATTCTGTGTCATAATTCAAACGAAAATGCAAAGAGGGGATTGCATTTGCATTTTAACATCCACCCCGCGCAAGTTGTCACAATATTCAATTCGAAAAAGCATTAGCAGAGGGGAGGCGGGGCGATGACGTCACTGCTTTCTCCGTGTGTCCGGCCGCTGACTGACGCACACACGCGCACCAGGAGCAGACTGTGTTAGCGGCAGAGACGAGGGTTTTGTGATGGTTGTGAACTTCTGATGAGTTTCCACAGCTTCTCAGGACTAAGTAGCTGCATGTCCGCCTTCTGCGGTCCTCCTCCTGACGCACCGCGGACAAGCTTTGTTCTTCGGACCGCCAGCTGCCTTCGCACAGCGGAGCGCGAAGCTCCGACGATCGCTGAAGGCGGAAATGCTGCTACGATCTGAGAAACCATCAAATGAATTTGTGTTTCCAGTGGTGTCCAGAACAAAATAAAGACTGATTCCCACATATTTACACATTTATCTGCAGCTTTGCGGTGAATTTGCTGTTTGATTTATTAAGATCCAGGAATCCAGGTTTGAGCTGGCCAGGTCCAGCGGTTTTTGAACAGGACCCGGTTTTACGTGATCTTAATGTGAAAAATGCAGCAGAATGTTCCTTCAGCTCCCTCGCGAATCAGAAGCTGTGAATCGTAAGCCAACTTTAGCGTCGTCTGACCGCACGGATTTAAAAACATATAATCGAGCAGAGCAGGCCGTAAAATATTAGCATAACTGTAATAAAAGCACATTATGAAGATATTCTCCTGCAGCTTCGCGCTAAGTGAGTGTTTTGGTCCAACCAGCAACGTTTAGCATCGAGAAATCTGCTGTCTGTTGATGGAGCTCCAGCTGTCATCAAACAGCAAATTCACCGCGAAGCTGCAGATCAAGGTGTAAATATCTGTGAATTACATCAGTCTTTATTTTGTTCTGGACACCACTGGAAACACAAATTCATTTGATGGTTTCTCAGATCGTAGCAGCATTTCCGCCTTCAGCGATCATCGGGAGCTTCGCGCTCCGCTATGCGAAGGCAGCTGGCGGTCCGAAGAACAAAGCTTGTCCGCGGTGCGTCCGGAGGAGGACCGCAGAAGGCGGACATGCAGCTATGTAGTCCTGAGAAGCTGTGGAAACTCATCAGAAGTTCACAACCATCACAAAACCCTCGTCTCTGCCGCTAACACAGTCTGCTCCTGGTGCGCGTGTGTGCGTCAGTCAGCAGCCGGACACACAGAGAGAGCAGTGACGTCATCGCCCCGCCTCCCCTCTGCTAATGCTTTTTCGAATTGAATATTGTGACAACTTGCGCGGGGTGGATGTTAAAATGCAAATGCAATCCCCTCTTTGCATTTTCATTTTAATTATGACACAGAATAAGCGGTTTTAGGTATAAAATGAAAAAGCATTTTGAAATATTGCTTTTTCTTTTTAATTTTGAGTCAAAAAATGCAGCTACATTTTGAAAATTAAAAAGCATTTCTGTTAATCCATTTTAATTGTCAAATGAGACATTTCTAAATGAATTTTGGTACACATTTACCAGGGACCTTTTTGAAAATGAAATGTCAAATACCATTTTATTTATCATTTTAATTAAGTGACAGAATAAGCTGTGTTGAAGTATAAAATGATAAAGCATTTTGAAATATTGCTTTTTCTTTTTAATTTTGAGTCAAAAAATGCAGCTTCATTTTGAAAATTAAAAAGCATTTCTATTAATCCATTTTAATGGTCAAATTAGACATTTCTAAATGAATTATGCTACACATTTACCATGGAACTGTTTGAAAATGAAATGTCAAATACCATTTTCATTTTAATTTTAATTAAGTGACAGAATAAGCTGTGTTGAGGAAGGAAATGAAAAAGCATTTTGGTGGATTGCTTTTTCATTATATTTTTGAGTCAAAAAATGCAGCTTCATTTTGAAAATGAAAAAGCATTTCTGGTTTTGACTTTGCTTTTTATTTATGCTACATAATCGCTTCCATACACGGCCAGCCTCAGTGTGATATTAATATTTTGTCCAGCAGGTGGCGCTGTTATCCTGTCCAGAGATCATTTGGTTCCACTATGCACACTTATCCTGCCTTGCATTTCACGTTCAGTTCAATAATTTGTTTTCAGGGGTAGCAAACTAATAAATCAGTCAGAAAAAAGGGTCTTGTTCGGAGGGGGATGACGTCACTGACATACATATGTCTGCTGCTACACAGACAGGTGGTACCTTTGCTGGAATGTTAAACGATGAGGATTAGAGTCCCAGTCAAGTTTAATCATGCCATAGTATTTTTTTTTTCACAGCCCAGGTGAAGTTTGAAGCTAATCCGAGACCCCTCTCCCTCCCGGCGTGTCTTCCATCCCCTGTCCCCCCCTGTGCCCCGTCCCTCCCTCCCTCACGTTTGACAGACGCTTTATTCACGAGCTGCAGCCTGCCGCCGCTCAGACTCCGAGCAGGAACTCCCGGGTACTTTCTATCCACCCACTGAGCACGATGCCATTCATGTCAAGGTGCGAGCGCAGACGCTGCCTGCTCCCAGCTATGTGGCGAGCATGCTGCCTTTTCTGCGCATGGTCCCTGCTGCTCCTCACGCAAGTCTGTGCGCAATCTGAGCGGAGGTAGGCTTTTATTTCCCGTTTATTCTGTCACATTTTTTATTTCAGAGCTGTTAAAGCTGCGGAAATGGAGCCGTTTGCACAGGGACATTTAGTGTGGACTACCTCTGGACAGAGATACTTCTAATATCAACTTTTTTTTTTTTTTTTTAACAGAAAACATCTTTTTTGTCTTTAGGCCAATCTTCACGTGTGGTGGAAACATTACTGGGGAGTCTGGAGTGATTGGGAGCCAAGGGTACCCAGGAGTTTACCCTCCAAACACCAAATGTGTTTGGAGGATCACAGTAAGTTATTCTTGTCTTTTTAGCCAAATAGATTAAACTGGGTGTAATTAAAAGTGATTTTTTTTCTTCAAAAAGACCTAAAGTCAGCTCAGACTTTGGTTGCTGCATGGTTTCATTAGTTATTGTACTGGAAAAGGTATTTATTAGTAGAATAAGGCATTACTAATAAGCTTTTGTTATATTTTACTTAGTAAATGTTGAGTCACGTGTGATTTATAATAGACAGACTGTCCAAAACTGGAGTGTTGCAATTGCTACCAAACATATAATCTGTCAGTCCTTTTAAGCTTATGTAAAACCTATTTTAAATTAATACTTGAGCCAAACTTCTTAATTTTTTTATTTAAAAAGCTCATTTTCATTAGGTTTATTTGTTTTAGTCTTCCTGAGGCCTCAAGTTCTCCATTTATTTTCCATTTTTTTCTAAGTAGAGAGCCCATATTTTACATTTTTATGGACTTAAGTGAGTAAAGCTGAGAGTTAGTTCTTTATTTATGAGGCTTTTAAACCAAGCAGAACCTCTATTATCAGTTTTTATTTACGTGCCCTATCACCCCTCATTGATGGAAAACATTGTGTGGTTCATTTGCCACTTTAGAATTTTGCAGATTTTGTTAAAAAGTATCTTTGAAGACTCACTCCAATGCAAAGAGGTCATATATAATGGAAATTAAGCTTAAAAATGCTTTTATGTGTTTTTCATTATTCAAATCGTTGTGGATCAGTGAACAGAGAAGACATGCCAAATAAAAAAGAGCGTATTTGTGACGCAGAAATGACGCCAGGTGGGCCACAAGCTCCCTGCTCCACTCTGCAACGGGAAGGGGGGCGGGGTTGCTCTGCACCAACAACTTAGAGGCTAATTTCTGATGAGTTACTGTGGCTCTGCAGAAACTTTGTCCCAGAAAAAATAGCACAAGTTTCTTTCGATTTTGGCTAAAAACTGCAAAATCATAATAAAAAGACCACACTTTAAAAATCAAAAGATAAAAGTGATGCGTAATCTATTACATTTTTTAAAGTAATTAGCAAAATGGCGGTTTTGCAGCAATAAAACTGATAATCTAACTGCATCAAAAAAATGTAATATAATCACCTGAATCTCACTGCCACATTAAATCCCCCATTTAGGTCCCAGAAGGAAAGGTGGTAGTATTATCGTTCCGCACCATCGATCTGGAGAATGACAACCTCTGTCGCTATGACTACGTGGATGTTTACAGCGGCCACATTAGTGCCCAGAGACTCGGCCGCTTCTGTGGGACCTTCAAGCCGGGATCACTCGTCTCTACGGGTAACAAGATGCTGCTGCAGATGGTATCTGATGCCAACACGGCCGGGAGTGGCTTCCTCGCCGTTTTCTCTGCCGCTCACCCTCATGAGAGAGGTAGGTGAGAAGCTGGAGTAATGGGCCGGGTGTGTCAACTTTCAAAGTTTGGCCATATTTATAACTAAGATGAAAAACCTTTGTGGTTTTCATTTGTTCCTAAGAAACAATGACATTGTGAAAAAGAAAACAGCTGGATTTCCACTCTACTGATAGCACCATGTGGAATTTCTCCCTGAATCAGTCTATTTGAAAGCCAAGTAAGATATATCATTTGAGGTTACAAAAGTGGTTCCCGCCTGCTGTTCCCATCTCCAGTTCTCATGGAATTTTAATGTCAGACTTCTCTTGTATCGTCCATGAGGCATTTTCCCGAAGTTTCACATCTGAAGGGGAAAACTGTTAAATCTGCACAGCACGTAGCGTGACGTAAATGTTGTTTTATTTTATTGGAAACAAGTTTGTTAAAAAAAAGCATTATTTGACATTTCAGTGAACAGTTGTTTGTGAACTGAGGTTTTTCGTCTGCTTAATAATATAGAAATATGTATTTAAAGTTAATTAATAATTGACTTTATGACATTTGTATTAGTATTTGAGTATATAATGCCTGTTATAAGGTCATGATTGCATATTTGTATGATCGATTACAAATTATAGTTATAATTTAGGATGGATTTAGGGGGCTGCATGGTGGGGCAGTGGTTAGCACCCTTGACTCTCCTGGTTCAAATCCCTTTCTGCTCATGATTGGGTTTTTCTCTGGGCTTTCCAGTTTCCTCCCGCAGTTCAGAGACATGCTTTATAGGTTAATTGGGCTCTCTAAATTGTCCCTAGATGCGCATGTGACCCTTTAACAGACACATGACCTGTTTAGGGTGTACCCCACCTTCGCCCGACTGTGGGCTCCAGGTGCCCCATTACCCTGAACAGGATACAGCAGGTTCTGAAGATGGATGGATTTGAGCAAGTTTTTTTTCTACACCTTTACAGGGGATCAGTACTGCGGAGGCCGACTCGTCAAACCCAACGGGACTTTTAAAACTCCAAACTGGCCTGAGAAGGACTATCCCGCTGGGGTCACCTGTTCCTGGCATATAGTGGCGCCTAAAAACCAAGTGAGACTTTCTAACTCCACTTTAGAATCTAAAGTTTGCAGGGGGGGGAAAAAAATCCAAAATGTTTGTTTCCTGCTGCAGATCATTGAGGTTAAGTTTGAGAAATTTGACGTGGAGCGAGATAACTACTGTCGCTATGACCATGTCTCCATCTTCAACGGGGCGGAAATAAACGACGCAAGGAGGATCGGCAAATACTGCGGAGACAGCCCCCCAGCGTAGGTGATGCAGCAGATTCCTCATTGAACAAAGTGTCCCCCTCATGGTTGGTTCATCCTCAGTGTTCTTGTCTGTGCTTCTTCTCAGACCTGTGTTTTCAGAAGGAAACCAGGTCCTGATCCAGTTCCTGTCCGACCTCAGCCTGACTGCCGACGGTTTCATCGGTCACTACAAGTTCAGACCAAAGAAATTTTCAATCACCACCGCACCTCCTCCCACCACCACACACCCAGTCACCACCAGACCAATACGTAAGTAAGAGCTCGTTGACTGTTCCCCTTCTGTTCAAAAGAGGCAGCAAAAAGCTACAAAAAAAACCTGAAAAAGTGCAGCTAAAAATAGTTTGGAGTCAAACACAGAGCCTCCTCTGCATGGCGGATCGAAAGAACACACTGTACTGGATGCTTCAAGTCCCATTAAAGCCCCTTCAAATCCCAACTGAAAGTCTGTGTACACACATGTTCTCCTTTGTGAACCAGATTCAAAACGAATCATTACAAAGTGTGGGTGTCTTCATTCAGAATCACAGCCTCCTTTCATTCTCCTGTTCTCACACATGCACACGTGGTGAGGCCATGTTGGCTCCACTCCCAGCCATGATGTCATGCTGTGGCACAGCTATCCTTCCTCTCTAGCAAGAACAATATTTAGACAATTACTTTTTGTTCTGTAAGCTTTTCTTATTTCTTTTAAAGACTGACTTTTATCTTTTTTTTTTTTAAAGAAAAATGCAGGCTGTCTTTTTTCATTATTCTCAGTCGAAGACAACTGTTCATTTGGAGACTCATGTTGCTGAAAATAGACCTCAAGAGAAGCAAATGTGACCATAACTTACCAGCTTGCATCAAACAAAATTACAGACTGAAATGTGTGTGTGTGTTTGTGTGTGTGCAGCTCTGAAGTACTCTGTTGCGCTGTGTCAGCAGAAATGTAAACGAAGAGGAACACTCCACAGCAATTACTGCTCCAGCAACTTTGGTGAGACCATCAATTGTTTTTATTTTATTTTTTATTTTATAAACCTACATAATTAATTGACAGATTTCAGCTTTTGTCTTTTTGGTGGCTGACCACAAACAGCCTGTAAACCAAATTCCCAAAACAGAAAATCTCTGGAAAACTTTCTAAAGAAGTTGTTTTCTATACTGAACGTGTCACTATCTGTGCTCCGTTGACTTACTTTCTGTAACCAGGGTGGGGGGTGAGGGGTATGTACAGTAAGTCCCAGTTTTCTGTAATGTAAACATTCACAGCAACTGACTGTGGGTAAACTTCCATTAAAATAAAATGTTTGTATTCAGGTCAGCTGCTCTCCCGCTCTCTGATGTTTCCCCTCCTGCGATGTTAACTGCACGTGTTAGGCTGGCATTTCAAAGAGCTCCTTTGGATTAGCAACAGTGACTGAGGGAGTGGAAAAGCTGTGGTGGCACGACTGGAAAATGTCCCGTTTGGATAATGCGGCAAAGAAATCCACACACCATATTTCAGAAGTGGTGAGACAGGAAGCTGGAAAAAGCTTATCTAGTTAACACTTGAAGTTGTGGTTGTCGGTGTCCGATCATCTTTTGATCTATTTTAAAAGCGTTTCCAGTGGTCTTTTTATTTTTATGATGCCGTTTTTAGCCATAAAGAATTGTCCCTTTCTAGGACATATTTTCTGTAGAGCAGCAATTCACTTCCAAGTTGACTTTTAGTTGGGAGCCACTCTTGTCCTCTTCCCCTCCCCCCAATTGCTGAGAGATCTCTGTTTACACCACTGACAGTATGTCACTGGACAAAGCGAGTGAAAATGCCTTACCTCCGGCTCCAGCGAAATGAAGCCAAATTCAGCTTTCACTTTTCAGTGATATGTCCGTCGCCATTTGGAGCCAGTGGACAGTGACTGGTCCTGCTGTCGCCAATCAGGAGTAAGCTTGTTGGAGGTCCACACCCCTTCCACTGAAAGCGGCTCGAGAAAATCTGTAAATCAAACGTTCGAGGTGGGGGCCAGCGGGCACCACGTGCTTTTACTGAGGCATCTGATTGGTCAATTTATACCTTGAATAACTTGCGATAAAGAAAATATATCATGATGACAAAAATACCAGAAGCAGAGCCAGCAGGTACTTTCTATTTGGAAAGCGAGGGAGGAGCTAGCTTAAAGCCCCCTTACACCCCCCCAAGTAACAAAAACCAGATGAGCCAGATGCCAGCTCGGTAGATCTACATGGATCTAGTCGATTACAAGGAGTATCCGAGTGGAGCAGAGGTTGGAGCTTGTGGGACCCCCAGTGTGTTCTACGTCACAAATACGATCTTTTTTGACTGGCATTTTTTCATGTGCTCCTGATTCACAACGATTTGAATAAAAGAAAAAATACTCAGAAATGCTATTTTAAGCTTCATTTTCTTGATAAATGTCCTCCATCATCAGAAAAATGCCACAAGAAAATGTTATAAACACCATTTTTATTGGAGTGGGTCTTTAAAGATGTTAACAGGTTTGTGTAATACTGGGGTCACTCATCAGAACTTTGTCTTTCCAGCCAGGAACATAAACAAGAACACAAAGAGAAATTCAGACATGCATCCATGTAAGGAATCCTGGAGAAAGACCATGCAGCTCTGTTCAGTAACATCCAGCTGCTAAAGCTCCACAGCAACAATCAGCTTGCTGTCATAACAGGCAGAAAGAGCCAGATTGTTCATAAAATAACAATCTAATTAGAAAGATTTATAGTTTTAATCACAAATATCTGTGGTAGAACCAGGATGTCGATAAACTGTAATTTGGATGTACTCTACTTGGTTTGGTAAAATGAGAGGCTTTTTTCTTAACTGTGTTAACCACTTGTTTTCTCAGCAATTATTTCCAAATGTAAATTAAAAAAAATGTCTGCAATTCTATTTGTCCTTCATAACTCTTGTGTGTTGTTGTGGTTTGCGTCTGCGTCAGTCATAACTGGGACGGTCATTACTGCCATGATGAAGGGAGGGAGCATGTATGCCACTGTCTCCATCATCAACGTGTACAAAGAGGGCAACCTTGCGATCCAGCAAGCAGGGAAGACCATGAGCACCAAGATCATCATCCTGTGCAAAAAGTGTCCATTTATAAGGAGAGGTGAGTCTGCCTGAGCAGGTAAACCTTTACGGCTTATTAAGATATGCAAAAGAGTGGTTATCATCTGGTTGACTGTTTTGAATAATGGCTCTGAGTTTGCCTCCTTTACTGTGTCGTCACGCCCAACCGAATACCCGGATTGCTAGGTGAGCGGCAGAACTCACTGCTGGAACAGTCAATGAAAATCTATAGGATGCATTTATACATTAACAGATGCCAACCAGGCGCAATTTCTCACGTTCTGCCTCCCTGAATGTCTCTGCTGTTCCGCCACTGCATTCAGGTTTGTTTTGTGTGACCTCACCAGGCTTAAACTACATCTTCATGGGCCAGGTTGACGAGGAGGGCCGCGGGAAAATTGCCCCCCAGCACTTTGTTATGGCTTTCAAGACAAAGAACCAGAAAGGACTCAATGTCCTGAAAAACAAGCAGTGCTGAGCTCCTGTAGCTGTGAGGATCCCCTCCGAGGTGGTCTGCCCGGAGCGCAGCTGGAAATGGAAACAATCCGGCGGAAAACAAATCCCCGTCTCAGCAGCACAAACACAAGCCAGGATAAACAAAACCAAGTCTGTGTGTGGAGCTGCTACAGACACGCACCATTTCTTCTCTTTAAAAGAGTTTTTGTTTTCAATTTACTAATAATCTGGGACTATTCAGATGAAATGTTTGTTTAAAAATCCATTTTTTTCTACATTTTTCACAGTGTAAGCAGAAGGAAAAACAACTCAATATTATGATTTTACTTTTTTTTAATTGTTTTAATTTAAAGAGTAATGCTAAGCATGATGTCTGTCCCCAGATTAACACATCAGATTAAAATCCATTTGAGATTATTGCAGTTGTTGAATGGAGTAAAACCTGCTGTTGAAATCCAGTGTTCATTTTTCAATGGGCCGGGTTGGAAGTCTAAAATGTGGTGATTACAGTGCAATATTTCCTGTTTTTCTTTAAATCATTTCTCAGATTTTATGTAAACATTTATTTCTTCAATGGTTGCAAAAATGAACAACACACTTGTTTTAAAGGAAAAACATATTTTCATATAAAAAAGGTTATATATATTATTTATATTTGTTTTTCTTGGACAGAATTAAATTCTTTGAACATTTTCCTGTTTGTGTCACTGTTTAACTATGTTCATCCAGAAGTGGAAATTGCTTTGAATAAATGGGATTCTTCATGGTTGCCCTTAGCGAAAAGCAGTCTATTTAAGTGTACTACAAGTATACTTATTCTGTATTAAAAGTGAGGCAGTATAATTGCTTTTTCTATATATTGTAAATTTAAAATGTCAAAACATTAAGTCTGAGGAAGTATTCAGTTATTAATATACTTCCTACACCACATGTACATGCTCTACACCAGGGGTCTGTAACCTTTAACACTTAAAGAGCCATTCGGGTTGATTTCTCATTGACCACAACACAGTAGTAGCCACAAAATTAAATCAGTTCTAATTTAGTGACAATGTATTTTTTTAACCACAAGGATCACTCAAAATCATTGAATTTGTTCAATATGTTGAACCACTTGATGGATTGGAGCATTATGTGTAATGTAGTCGGTAGCCTGGTGGAGTATCACACATTGTTTTTCAACTTTTTGTGAATAAAGTTTGAGTTAGTTAACTTTACTTATTTTACTTTCTACTTATTACTTTACAGTTACTTTTTATTTGTCTTAAACTAGAGAGCCATAATGGAGGGGGAAAGAATCATGAGGCTCTGACTGTTGCAGACTTCTGGTCTATACCATGCTGTCCTTATATTTCATGGAATAAACCTCACGTGAATAACTTTTTGCTAAGGGTGACGTGACCTGGAACATTCTTCCCAGGTTTTTAACCAATTAAACTAAAAGAAGATCAAGTATTTCCATAAATTTTTATTCATTCCGTTGAAAACAATGGCTTTATATATTTACAAAAAAGACAAAGGTCTGACTTTGGGGGCTTTGGTTGCTGATTAAAAGTTTTCTAAAGTTTGATATAGTGAAGTTCCCTATGCAACTGCACATGTTGACATCCCAGATTAACACGAAATGAAGGTAGGAGAGGGAGAAGCGAATAAATGTTGTGGTTTTAGCTCCGTGGATAGAACATGGCATACTTGGAGGTCCTGAAGCCCAGCAGGTCTCTCATCTCATTGCGAAATTTGGACAAATCTTGGCGCAGGTCGTTCAGGTTCTCCACTGTGGCCTGGTCTGTGCTCTGCATCTTCTGCCTTGTGGAGGTCAGGTATCGGTGAACCAGGCAGCACATGATCTTCTGGTAGTTCTCATCCCGCTTTTGCTTCAGGTTCTTCCACTCCTGGAGGTAAACAACAGGAAGGAGGTAGGTCACATAAAAGACAGAAAGCAGAAAAGACCGGGGATCTTATTTTTCTCACTTTGAGGCTATTCTGTCTCTTCATTTTGCCCTTTGGAGTGTGAGAGCAGATCCACTTCCTCAAACTGGTCACCAGGTAGCAGACAGTCTTTGGTGAAGGGAGGATGTTGAAAGGTGGAGGCATAGTACACTTGTCATCAAAGTAGCTCAGCCAGAGTTTAGCTCGAGCAAACTTCCACTCCTTGTCCTCGTGATTCTACAAAAAGCACCAAAAAGTCAAGAAATGTGGCAACAAAAAGTAATCTTTATTTAAATCTAATTTCCAGCAGTTCTTTAACGTCAAAGAAAAGCTTTAGCAGCTGTGCAACATTTCAGGAACACTTGGAACAAAAAAAAACTCCACCAGTTCCTGCTCTGAACTCGGCTTTAATTACTCATGAAGAGAAACGTCAGACTAGTGATCCGTGCAGACTTACAGCAATTTGTCTGAAGCTCTTATGGAGCATGGCCACCAGCAGCTTGGTGAGTACAATAACCACCACGATGTTGTAGGTGCCTATGATCAAGGCACCAACAAAAGACCTCAGCTCCTCTGTGTAGCTGATTCGGGTGACGAAGAGGGCAACGTGGGCCAGCGAGAAGATGTACCAGAAGAGGGCGTAGCAGGTCCCCATAAACCTGGAAAACAGGTAAACGAGGGTTTTGGTGAACACACACACAAAAAAAAGTAGAATTCTGGTTTTATAAAAAAGAAGGGGTTTTCAAAGCAAAATAGATTTCCTCCAATCCAACAGAAAAATTGCTGCAGGTACTCCCCTAAGCTTAATTAATAAACGAGCAGCTGCAATCCTGCAGTAATGTGCAGTTTTTTAGAAGAATATTAGCTTTGTTTGCAGGGTAGGCATTCACTGCAGAGGCTGCTGAAACTCCTCCTAGCTTTCCTCCACTTCCTTTACAGAAAACATTTCATCTAAACATAAGTGATGATAAAAATGTTCTGCCTAAATGTAAACATCAACAAAAAGAACGCATCCTTCAGAGCATTTTCCATATGTTTAAAGACATTTAAATAGTCACTGTATTCATTTGTGCAACACATCTGTTCTCTACAGGTTGTAATACATTTTTAGTTTCTCAAAAAAGACAATACTCTGCTAAACTGTATTTTTTTCATATGTTTGCTTTATTCCTGTTTCTTTTTAAAACACACTTTAATTGTGTTTAAATTTGAATTTTGATACAGATTAGGAGTAAAAACAAGAAACATGTCTGTCATCAGTTAAGAAACATTCTGGACATTGACCACTGATGCAGAAAGGTTTGATCATACGTGTGGAATGCGTCGTTGCTCTGTTGCTGGCAGAAGATGCCTTCGCAGTCCTTGGTTGTTTTCTTTTGTGGGTCTTTTAGGTCTTTTCCGTACAGCTGAGTGAGTCCAATGGTGAAGGAGAATAGGACCAGCAGGAAAAGGCCCAGAAACTTTCCAAAATCCTGCAGCATCTGACCCATGGAGATCTGTAAGGCATTGACAAAGAATCTGACATTTGCCCACTGAACCTTTATAGAAGTATTTACAGTAGTAATTTACAGTAGTGTCCTGTTTTTACCGATTGTAGATTATTTCTACATTCAAGCTACCTCAGCATTGTTTCTCTCACAGCAAAGTGGAAAAACCCCCAACATATTCTGGCTGCATTAGACCTAAAGTTAAGAAGTTTTCTTGAAAAAGCCTTATGGACTATTAAGAAAAAAACACTTTTTATAGATCTGAGCAAACAAATGCTCGAACACGAAGCCTGCCCTTACAAAACATAAACAGACAGTGTCTAGTGCAGCTGCTCTGCCCGCACCTCAGGGCGAAGGACAACTGGCATGTTTGCACTGAAACCAAGGCAGCTTGTTTAAGAAGGATCGGCCTGTTAGGATGATTCCAAACAGAGTAAATCCCTTCAGTGTACTCCTTTACCGCTGGTAAATAGCTAGCTGAGGTTGTTCCATGCTTGCCAACCCTGACAGATAGCCTTAGTTAATTACTGTACAAACAGAACGCAATGCGGACTAAAGGGGGATTTACTGAGTTTATGCTATGAAAAATGCATTTGGAGCAGCCCAAAAAAGTTAACCCTACATCTTTGCAAAAGAAAGAGATGTAGCATACTGGACAAGAGTAAATACCAAAAACGTTATCTGAACTTTAAGGTGTAATAAATGACATATTTTCTGACAAACTCTTGCACCGTTAGTGACGGTGGACTCAGGCTGTTGCTGAGGTTAAGTCTGGGCCACGAATGAGCGGATTCACACTTTCCACCACTCTTTCCAAACTGAGCAGGGGTCCCGACCCCACAGACACATGAGCCGGCCCTTTCAGGAAAGACACATTCAGGGAAGTCTGCAACCCCCATATTCATGACTCATTCTGTGTGCGTTAGCTTTACCGAGCAGAACTGGACGAAATCCTTCACCATAGAGTGTGTAGGTGCCTTTCTGGGGCGGCGTGTCTGCCACGTGAGTGTGAATGAACACACAACCACATCTATCTGAGCCCATTCCAGTTTTTCCACATCCTGCCAACCCAGACGCTGATGTCACAACATGCGTGCAGAGATGATGGGAGGAAAATCAAGCAGATGGAAGTGAAGAGAGCTGGGGTTTGAGAGTGTTCATTAACAAACTGCTCAGCAGGCTGAGTCTTTTATGAGCCAACTAGAAACAAGAACTTGACAGTGAGAAAGCATTCCAGCAGGCAGACTGATCTGACTGAATCACTGAGGCAGCTATTATGCAAGCCAGTTCACACACGGGAGAAAAAAATCCTGGATATGGCTGCTTCTACCATTTCTGCAGTCCAGCAAACTGAACAGACAGGTTGGACTATCAGGGGAAGGAAACAAACAAAAGGAAAACAAGCAGAGCCTTAAAGTCAATTAGAATAACTGTACTAAGGAAGCTTCTAGTTCAAAACTGTTTAAATTTTAGATTTAGTGTAGAAAAAGAGCAGATACTCATCAGTGGTAACAGCAACTGAATGCTCATGCCAATCACAGCTGCAGCAAGGCTCAGTGTGAGGCTTTGCTCTTGAATTTTTTCACATTCACCAAGACAGCAAGAGAGTGGGTGCTCCACAAAGCATTTTTGAGAATGTTTCGTAAGCTTTCTGCCATATTTTCTTTCATGACTAAACCGACTGCTTCTGTCTTACCTGCAGAGGGCCCAGGATGGAGCTGGTGGTGTACATGAAGAAAAGGCGCAGGTAGCTCAGGACGTTGGCAAAGGCAAAGAGACCCTCTGCCACCAGGATGGGATGGAAAGCGTCCCAGTTCTTTCTTTCCATCTCTGGCACATCTTTGCACTGCAGAAAGCGAGTCCAGTCCAAGGCATTTAAGCGATTTGAACACATTTATTCACATTTTCTATACCGGGCCACAATACCAACCAGGAAACTAGTTCTTTTGTTTAGATCAGGGGTCTGCAACCTTTCATTCAAGAAGAGCGATTTGGTCCTGTTATTTATTGACCAAAACTCAGTGAAAGCCGCAAAGACCCACTTTACCCTTTAGAAAAATACATTTTAGTTATGTTTTTTGTGGCCATTACTTCATTCATTAATTATGTCATGATTGTTGAATGAATTAAATACTTCATTTATAAAATGTAGCTTTTAAATATCAAAATCATTTAACTTTTTTTTATATATCGTAATTTTAACTAAATTTACTTTTGACAGAAGCATTTGCATTTTCCTTTCAAAATAAAAGTAATCCTGTGTCAAATGAGATCCTCCTGCTGAAGCAGATTTATTGAATTTAAAATATGACATTTTCTATCATGCCTTTGATGTGTGGGCTGCATGGCGGCACAGATCCCAGCTGGGACCTTTCTGTGTTTGCATGCTCTCCCCATGCATGCGAGGGTTTTCTCCTGGGATTCTGGCTTTCTCCTACAGTCCAAAAACATGCTTCATAGTTTAATTGGTTACTCTAAATTGCCCCTAGGTGTGAATGTGAGTGTGTGTGCGCGTGATTGTGGCCCTGCGACAGACAGGTGACCTGTACGGGGTGGACCCCGCCTTCACCCAATAGTGGCTGGGTTAGGCCACTAAAAACGGGTTCAGGACATGGATGGATGGCTGGATGGAATTTGATTCGACTTCATCCTTGTTGTCCTTTTACTATCAAATATAAACACAACATTAATGAAGAATCCAGTTTTAGAAAAATACATCTAAATATGTTAATGTAGTGTAAAAAAATTTGCCTCTGAACAGCAACTACACTCTGTTGTGCAGCTGAAAATAAGAGGTTCTTTAATCTTACTCTAATAATAAAAAACTCTGGCATTGAAGTAAACCTTTTACCATAGTTTCGCTCAGTTATCAGATATGTTAAAAATATAAACCTAAATGACAAACCTTAATAAACTAAAACAAATGAACCAAAACTACAAACCCAAAGCTCAACAATAGAGATAGAAGAGCCACATGTAGCTCCTGTGCTACAGGTTTAGACCCAGTTTGGATCTTTGTTCATGTTGTTGCAGCCTGTCACCACTAGGAGTCAGTGTTAAAATGGTCACGTTAGTGTTACTAACTGTTTCAATTACTTAACTGTGTTAAAAAATAATAAATCTCCATTAAAAACATAGTGATATTTCTATTTTTTTAAATCACCACTTACAATTAGTGGCTTATAAATGTTCACAATCCTCATAATACTTAAAGAAATTAGTAGCAATGCAAAATTGCAAAAATGTGTCATTTAAACCTTTTAACTGGTTTAAATTAAATGCTAAGAATCAAAGTGTGTAACTCTTTCTGAGTGTCAGTTTGAGCTGCTACATTTTATCAGACATGAAGAGAGCTGAAGCTGATGGAACTGAAATTATTATTTTAAGAGTTTTTGACAGTTTCTTTCCTGAATAACATTTATATAAAAACAACAGAGAAAAAAAAACAAGGTGTGTGTACCTTGCTATGAGCAACAATCTTAAGGGTGAAGGTGGCCAGGTAGAGAGAGTTCATCACAAAGCTCAACTGGTTCCTGGATTCTTCCAGAAAGTCTTCCAGGCCTTCATACCACAGACGTTTCACGTCCGACCACACCATTCCTACAGGGAATAAGAAATTCATCGTCTCACTGGAAAGAAAAGCATTTTTTGATGTCATCTGGAATATTTTGAAATCCTCTCCAAATTTAATCATAATTTATCTCACAGAAGAGGCCCTGAGGAAACAGGAATGCAAAAGACTAATGTGATGAAAATGTGTCGCCTCCCTAAGTGTGTGGAATTTAATAATTTAAAAAAAAGAAGATAGAATTGAAATGAATAAAAATATTTGGAAATAAATACGTAGTAAAATGAGTGAATGTAATGGCTGAGCCCCTTGATGACTTAGCAATGCAGCCCATTAGATGTTTCTTCATCCACTCAAATGTTTTCGAAATGAAACACTGAAATCAAGAGCTGCAGAAATATCACAACACGTACAGGAAGCCAAACACTCCCAACATCCAATCCCACTATTAATGTGAGGCGTTTGGCCCAAGGGAAAGAAAAATGGATGAAGGAGAAAGACGAAGGAGGAGAATGGCAAGAGGAAAAGAAAAAAAACATGAATGGAAGCCGTTGATTTAGTTGTGATAATGAGTTGTTAACATTTAACTTGCAAAAAGACTGTTCACATCCTAAAAATACGAGAAAGAAACTGCATTTTTTCAGTTCAGCACATCTTACATAATGTTCTGAACCTGCAGGCATCCTGCAGTGCGCCTTGCAGAAAGGTTGCTTTAAAGACCCACTCCGAGGAAAATTGTGATTTTGGTGTTTTTAACATGCTCTTGTAGGATTTTTCTTATGGAGAGCATATATTAAGAAATTTAAGCTCAAAATTGCATTTCTGAGTATTTATTATTCAAACTGTTTGAAAAAGAGCTTCTTAGTAATGGAGAAAATTTACACAAGCTCCCTGCTCCGAGCTCTCAGCAAGGCAAAATTACTAATGAGCTACTGCAGAAACGATGTCCTACAAAACAAAATTTTTTGGGATTTTGCCAAAAAACAGAATAAATCGCAATGAAAAAAATGTTTTAAAATGCTTTAAAAATAGATCAAAAGATCCGAGTGGGACTTAAGAAAACAGATTGGGTAAATTTTTCGAAGTTAAAGTGAAAATCAAAGACACCCCTGCTGACTTACTTTAGGAGACTTTAGTCTAAAAAAAAAAAAAAAATTAGACATTCCCATCTTTAGGAAAAAAGTATAGATTTTCCAACAGGCAAACTCAACAAAGGAGAGGAGTGGCATTATAGCCTTTTGAAATATTTCACTGATGTTAAAAAGTAGCACACGCATCATGTAATGTTGATGTAACTGCCTTAATAAATGTATAACCTGTCAAAATTAATGACACAATTAATCAACAATATTAAAAAAGATGTTTAGGTCAGAGTAGGAGAGAAAAAAGCTTCACTGCTGAGAAGCCAGGAGGCCATTAACGAGGCTCACTGGATGATATTGATTTTTTTTTTCCAAGGAAAAAGATAAGAACTTTCATCTCCTCAGTGTCCAGCCTCGCCCCATCAGGCAGAAACTAACATGTTTATGTTTGCATGTGTGTTGACTTCAGTGATGACAGCACTCAGATGGGCCACAAAGGAGAAATTAAATGCCGGAGCTCCATCCTGTGGAGTTCAATTAGAGGAAGAGCTGACCCATTTAATCCAGTCAGGCTGGGCTTTCTGTCATTTTCTGTACAGGCAACAATTTGTCATGCAGCGTCTGATAGAATTAGAGACTTCAGGCTGACCGTCATCTTGCATTTTCATTTCCTGATAAAAATGCTTCAATATCATTTTTTTCCCCTTTAGCATTGAATGTTTAGTCTACATTTAGTTAAATGGACACGGAAAACTTCTTTATCCCTCAGACTTGGTGCATCATTTGCTAAGGAGAAAGCCCACCTATGATCCAGAGGATGAGAAGGTAATCAATCATCTCCAGAGCGGGGCCCATTGTGTTCTTCTTGCCTTCGTTGTAGACCAGAGAGTAAAGGTTGAGCAGCAGCAGGAAGGTGAAGTAGGAAGCGCTGTGGATGATGAATTTCACAAACGGGGTGTGGATGATCTGGCCGACGCGCGAGCGTGGCACCAGAAAGTAGCAGACAGACAGCAGCGGCCAAAGTATGGCCACGCTCAGGACGGTGGCTATCTTCAGACAGGTGTGTTTGCGACGGTAGCTCGCCGTCTCTCCGAACCAAACGGTGTTGAGGAACTGCTGACAGTTGGATTGAGCCACAAACTGTCGGCAAAAGAAAGCAAAAGTATTTGGATGTGATTTTACAGAAACAACCAAACATCTGGAGATGATAAAAATTGAAAGTTAAACATTTTCTTTTGCTGCATTTACTCAATCGTCATTTCTGTTGCCGCACTTCTTTCTGTTTCAGTTTTTCAGTCAAAGATAAACTCTAGGATGTCCTGCTATGTTCTGGTCGGTCGTCTAATTGATCAGAGTGTCAGGGTACAGGCAGCTGCTGGTTCTCCGCTTGTTTTTGCCAGCAGGCAACTGGCAGGCATTATGTAAATACACTGCTCCACTGCAAAGCCAGGATGAATGTGAACATGGGGTTTCATGCAGTCAACGAGCAAATGTTTCAGCGCGGATACACAGCACTGTGCTGCTGCTCCATACCAAACCACAAAAAAGCTTTTAGACCTTCCGGAGAGCAGCCCTCATCTTCTGCCTCGTTAGTGTTCTCAGAGGAGGAATAAGGAACGAACAAAGAACACTCAGAAACACAATGACAGCGTTTCTGCCAAGCCTGTTGAAGAAAAGAAACGAGTGTTCAACCAGAGACGGCTGAATCTTTTGCTCTTTTTATAATAATGTTTGATCTGTGTTATTTCTCCTGCAAAACTGTAATCGTCCCAACTATTAATCACACTCAGCTTTTACCTTCAGCTTTGACTGCTGTCCCCTGAAGGAAGCAAGTGAAGCTACAGTGTGCTGCACCAACTTGTGGTGCTTCCCATCATACCTGAGCTGAGATTTAAAACCTTGATTTTAGACATTCAAAACATTTGACAAGGTTTGGAGTCATTTTAAATTATCTCTGCTCTACAAGCTTTTCTCCAAATAAGGACAGTTAAGATTTTTTTTGTCCCCATCAATAACTAAGATAAGGAAATTATTATTAAAATGAGTCAAAATCCTTTTGCTCCATAATCTTGACAATAGAAAAACTTCATTTGTGGTTAAATTTTAAAGATGTTAAAATTAAATGTTGAAAGTTAGACTGGCATTCACTGTCATTATTTTAGAAACAAAATTTTGATTTGTGTTCTAAGAATAAGTGCTAGCTTTAGATTTTATGAAGGTTTATGAAGGTAGGCCAACTATGATCACTTTCAAAAATGAGTCTTGTCCCTCTAATCAAAATGAATGCTAATAAGTTGTATAAAAACTCCAAAAATACAAATCATTTACTTAGTACTGCAAAAATAATGCTTAATAGTTAGCTGTGAAACCTTCAGTTTTCAGTAACTAACAGCTTTTTTAGCTTATTTTACTTTGTGATTTTTTTTCTTGTGTGGAACTCCTGGTTTCTAGATTTTGATATTTTATCATAGAATTTGTTAAGTTAAAATGACTTCCTGCAGTCAGAGATAATTTTATCACTTTCTAGTGATTTAAAAACAAAATTGTGTTCTTTACCTATTTTTACGCCATCTCTTTTTGCAGTATAAATACCAAATTGGTACTTTTAGCTTAAAAATTTGTTTCCCCTAATCAAACTCTGCTTTTTGTCCATTTTCTTTTTGCAGAAAAGTTTTTTCTGCATCCATATGACATGTCAAAAGTCCCTGCCTCTGCTTCTGCATGATCCATCTCCAGATGTTGATGCACTTTCAAGGGTATGTAGAGGAGCAGCGAGCTTTGAGCTTCAGTGAAAGTGCCCACTTTAATGGCAGATCTTCACAAACCAACCTCTTTCTGGTTGTACTTGATGGCTAGTTTAAGCCGGCTCAGGTTCATCCGCTCCTCCAGCAAGCCTCTCTTGTCGAGATGATCTTCGCTGGATGTGTGATTGAGAATCACTTCCAGCTCTCTGGAGTTTCGCGCCTGAGCCAGAAGGTCTTTGGCAAACATCTTGCACTGCGTGGCCAGCTCCTCATAGTCATTCCTTCAGATAAAATCAGGTTGACAACATTACAGCCTGAATCTATTTGTCATGGTGGTGGTTTCAGTGATGTTACAGCACTGAAGCAGCAGTTGGATTTACCTAAACTCCACCTCTACAAGGCTGAGCTCCTTCAGGTCTGTGCTCAACTCAAACGCTCTCAGAATGGGATCCTCCTCCGTCAGCATGATGAGCGCCGGGCTCGCCAGGCAGCGGTAGATGTCAAGCCGGAACCTGAAAATTGAAGATTGTAGAGCACAAACGGTGCACAAACGTGAAGTTACACTTAAGTTGATTCAATAACAACGCCAAACCAGTTTGAACTTTCAGTTTTACTACACTGCACTACAGCTACGTCTTAGAGTAAAGGAAAAAAAAACATACTAACCAATAATTTTGGAAGCGTATTTTAGAAAACGAGAAGCCTAACGGGACAATATATGGAAAAATCATGACTTCCTGGTGTTGTCCCTTGGTGCTTTTTACTTTCTCTTTTTTCCTTTTTCTTTTGGGTTTTAGTAAATATTTATGTGTTTATTGTGTAAAAATGTATCTATAAAATGTTGTACGACTGGGGGTGGGAAATAATACAATTTTTCTTCAACCCAACTCTTTTTAAAGCATTTTATCTCTGTTTATCATATTCATTTAATTATTTTATTTTGTGTTTGAGTTTAGTGACTAGTTTCTGAAATATTGACAGGAGAACAACAGGACACCTATAGATTCCTGCAGACAGTTGAATGAATTGAATTGAAAAGTGAGATAATCTTAGTTGGAATAGATGCTCTGATGTTTTTGTTGCATTAAGCTGGACACCATTGTAACTACACCTTTTATGTGCCTTTTTTAAAATAATAATAAATTCTTATTGCTCCACATGTAACCTGACTGCTGTCAAATTGCAATTAGAAATGATTTGCTGTTAAAAGTAGGGCTGTTCTGCTCTTAGTCGCAAATCCTGAGGACCAACTAATGAAAGAAAGCTTCCTTTTTCTTGCCGTTATGTTTCTCTCTGTGGTTTGGCAGATACACTGCAGAGTGCTTCAATTGATGCACTGTGTGGGAGGCGCTGCTTGAGAACAAAACTGCCCAGCACCGGATATCAGCTCAATGCCATCTGCAAATCCTATATACTCAGTGAGAAGCCAAGGACCAAACCACGAAAATACTGTCGTTTTGTAACTTTAATGAAATGTGAATAACTCGAAAATCTTCTTATCAAAAAAAAAAGCACATTCTGTGGATGGCATTATAAAGCCAAATCCATTTGTAGAGGCGGAACTGTCGTAGAGTTAAAAACATTCCTATAGAAACCTCTGCACAACCCTCTAAATCGTGTCATTTAATGCTTAAAAGACATTTACTAGCTGCTAAAAGCAAAAAAACAAGAAGCTACAAAAGATCTTGACTGCTTTTCTTGACAGGCACTCATTCATCATTACTCCTATCTTCTTGATAAATGGGTTAATTTGCAAAGACAAAAGCCAAAAGTTCAAGCTACAGAAACTCACATCTTCTTTAAAGCACGAGGAGCTCGTGTACCTGGAGTGACGTAAGCTGTCCTTCTTGTTTTTAGCGTTGCACAACGTGCACTCGCAGCCCACGGCGTGAGGTCTGGGAAGAGAGATGTCCTGTTTCAGCAGCATGGTCAAGATCTCATAATTGTTCCTGTGCGCTGCCAGGATGACCGGAACCACGTCCATGGTGGTTGAATACTCTGGATTCTGGATGCGCTGCATCAGTTTCTGAGAAAGACAGAACAGATTTTAAAGAATGCAGTAATACCAATCTGTTTGCTGCATTTTTTGATTCAAAGGGGATTTTAAAGCCGTCGTGAGAAGAGACATACAGCAATAGAGGGCTTGGAGGATCGTCTCGGTTTGTGGTTGAGGAGGATGTCCACAGCCCCCACCACCTCCGAGTCTATGGCCACCAACAAGGCATCTGTTGCCTTTGCAGAAAAGCACAATGTTATGAGACGCTGTGCATTTAGTGGCAAACTAAACAAATGAACAGTGGGTTACCTGGCAGCCATGCTCAAGCAGAAGCTGCAGGATGTCCAAATTCTCATTCTCAATGGCGATGGTGATGGCGTCTCTTCCCAGCACGTCTATGCAGTTGATGTTGAGCTCGCCGTGTCGATTCTCCTCCAGCAGTTTCTTCACCATGTAGTAGTCACCTGGAAGAACATATACATGTATCACAATACGGAGATTTCAACAATTTATTCTAAATGAAATATTTATTTTAGCCACACAAAGAATTTTCAAATAGCTTTACATGGGGGTCAGATTAGGACATACAGGGAAAAGGACTCGTACAATAAAACTCTGAAATTAGAACAGAAAAACGAAGTGAAGGTAAAGTTTGGATTAAAAAGAAATGTAAAACACTGCACTGTCATCCACTGCAGTGCTTCTCAACCAGGGTGCCACTGTATACTAGTGGGTCACAAGAGATGTTCAGGTATGTCGTGGGAAATTATTCATTTAATTGGTCTAAGAAGAAATCTAGAAATAAGGAAATTAGACAGAGCGTTGTTTGTGTGGGTGTCCTATGACACCCCGTCTTAAAGACACACCCCATGCATTTAGCATTTGTGTGTGGCCAGTAAGAAGCCAGTGCTCACACCTTACTAATGGTGTGATGTAAGGACACCGAAAGACAGCATGCAAGCAACATACATGATTCTATTTGTCTACAAGCGTCGGCATGGAGCAAAGCTGTAGGTTTAGTGTCAAACTTTGTCACACTGCATTTTTTCTTCTGCCTCTGATCCACATTGATTTGAATAAAGAAAGACTTAATTTTCCTTATTTATAAATGTCCTCTATCATCAGAAAAATGCCACAAGAACATGTTAAAAACACTGAAAATTTGATCAGAGTGGGTTTGTAATACATACTACAAAGTGCCTTAGCTCAAAAGACAGTTAAAACATTGATTTGCAGTTTGTGTAATTTAATAAATTGTTTATGATGGGCAAAATACCTAACAAGGGGTCACTAAAAATAGCAAAAGACTTTCACAAAAAATGATTTTTATTGCAAATAAACATTACAGACGTTTATCTAAACTAATCCTGCCTTATTTGGGTTTGTGGATTTAGAAAAAAACGCACACAATTTAGTGCATTAAAACAATTTGGTTAAAAGAAAGAGGTGAAATACCAGTTTAAACATATTTTTAATGAACTTTCATTAAAAAAAAAGTTAATCCTTGGAGAGGCATCCAACACTCACATGTACCGTTATCTGCAAACCACTGATCTGAGCCACAGATGCAGAGAGGGGAGCTTTAACTGGGGTGGCTGGGCTCCAACAGTTCCCCTTAATCTTGCCTAACAATAACATCTCTCACAGAGGACAGCTTCTGCTGCGCAGTCATGTTTCATCAAGCCTTTATATGGTCACAGTGGCAGTCACTGTCTCCCAAATCTGCCTTTGACTGCTCTTATCAGTGCAGTTGAGAATGCACATGCATCTCTGCTGCTCCTGCTTTGTTTGCCTTGTTAGGAGCTGCCAGGAGTCAGCAGAGCAGGAGCAGCAATCTGCAACATGATTCTGGATGCAGCACTGATGTCCATCTCAGGATGTCTCGGTCATCTTTTCTTCTCCATGTCCAACTATAGCTATTAAAATACCTGGCGAGGACATTGAATTTCATTGAACGGAAGCCAACCTTTCTCGCATGCCAGCAGGAAGAGCTTCTCGTCGAGCGTCGTTTCCTCCTTCACTTCTCTCACGTCTTTCAAGGCCATGAATTTGTCCGGAGAGGAGGTGTCGGTGCCCTGGTAAAGAGCGGCCATCACGACGGAGAGCGAGTACGGACGAACACCGACGTGCATCCCACTAGAACCCAGCTGCCATGACACCAGAAAGCCTGTCACAACACGAGAGGGGATCAATGTCGCGGCTCAGCTGGAGGCTGGAAACGTCACGGGTCCGCTCGCCGTTGGCTAACCGCTACCTTCCTTTACCTTTACCTCGAATCGCGGATTAAACGACGCCAAGGGCCGTTGGAGCGCGGACAAACAGGAAAACTGTCATTCCACGATGTTTACGTGCACCATCTTGTCAATCTCATCGCAATTTAGTCCGCTTCCTTTCTGGTCCTGATGCTGCTGACGAGGATACAACTGCGCATGTGCGGGCCAATCTAAGGCTACGTTCACACTGCAGGGCTTAATGCTCAATTCGGATTTTTTGAAAAAATCCGAATTGTTTGCTAGACCGTTCACATTTCCAAGTAAATCCGAACTTTTGTGATCTCCAGTGTGACCGTGACACGACCCAAACGAGACCCGCATGCGCAGAAGCCAGAAGAATACTCAACGGTGAACGACGTCACTCGTTTGCGGAGCCAACGTTAACAATGGATGTCAACAACAGTGTTGTCAAAAGCGGAGCTCTTTTTGTAATATTAAATTTATTTTCACAAAGGAGCAGCACAATTACAATCTTCTCATTTTAAGAAGGCATTGGAGTCGGTATCGTCTGTACCCACTTTAGTGGAAGAGGAATGTGTATGTGCTGGGGCCGCGCGCCCGCGTGTGTGCAAGCGCGTGCCGCGATAGAGAATAGGGGGGGGCAGTGTGGGCGCGCATTCATGTTGTGTGTTACGGAGGACGGTAATAAAAGAAGGTTTCCCCCAAAATAAATGCTATGGACTCTTTATTAACCCGTTCTGGAGAATCTAAGGATCAGAACAGGGAGGAGGAGGAGGGGGATTGCCTGGGTCCCCCGCGCTTCTGAGCACGGTCAAAGGGGAGAAAGAAAAAAAAGTTATCGCGGTAAAGGTTCAACACCACGCTCTGCCGTTTATCTGGAATTTTTTTCAAAAACCGCCCAGTTGCGATCAGAGCCCTGGAGTTTGGCCTGAAAAGAGCGATCAGCCCAAATATTAATCCAATCGGTGACCTCTCTTCCCTTCTACTGACTGATCTCAGCAGCATCGTCCACCATGGTTGATGTTTACGTTCTCGTTCCCGCCTACTTCAACGCAAAATGATGACGTTTGTTGCGTGTCGATGACGTACAGTTCGGAATCAAGTCGCCTGGCCGGTCAGACGGCGGTCGCAATTGAAAAGATCGGCTACAATTCGGAATCAGGCCGGCAAACCCACGGGGCCTGGGTCGCATTTGAAAAGATCGGATCTGTGTCATTCAGACTGTCATGAAAAGATCGGAATTGGGCCGCTTAGGGGCAAAAAATTCGGAATTGGGTCGTTTCAGCCTGCAGTGTGAACGTAGCCTATAGCTGCACTTCATGAGGCGTGATGTCGTAAACGTCCAGTTTTGAAAATATTGAAAAAATATTGTTAATTAGTTACTTATTCAATCTGAGCTTTGTTTACATTAATACAGAGCAAGAAAGTTTGCTCCTATTTTTTCTTAATTACTGAATTTTATAATCCACTTAAAAATATTAATAATTCCATATGGTAGAATATTTTACTTCCATGTTCTCTAAAATAGCATAACAAACCGCAAGAAAAGTAATAAGTAAAAAGGCAAAATACGTTTGACTTAAAAGGAATTAATTTCATTAAATGTAATTTGAGATTTAAAAATGTAAGTCCTATAATAATAATAATAATTATTTTTTGCAAAGCTAAGTTTTAATTTCAATGGCACGTTAAGCTGGGGTCATTATAGCGCCATACATGAGCCTTTTCCTTTGTATACTTAACTTTCTCTCTGCAGGGCACAGTGAAAGTAATTCTTACTGGAAAAAGGATTCCACATCTGAAAAGATGGAGCTTCACTTTACAAAACAGTATTTGTTAAAACTCCAGCTTTGAAATTTATGTTTTTAGTCACATTGTTTGCATCTTTTATCAAAGGGAAAGTTTTTTTTTTGTTGCCATGAGACAATATGAATGTGAATTCTACTTTTAGGCCACCCACCTGCATGTTTTCCATATTACCCTGCCAAAACACACCTGATTTACAGCACTGTAGAGCCTGGATAATTACAATCATTCAAGCCAGGTGTGTGTAAGCAGAAAACCACATCCACGATGGTGGCCCTTCAGAAACACTGCTCTGAGTCTAGGCATAAAGATAAAAAACTGTTGTATGTGTACAGACTAGGCAGCTTCATTTATATACAGAGCGCATTTCGGAAAAGCAAAAGCTTAAAACCATACAAGAGAGTTAAAAAAACATTAAAAAATGAATGTGTCAATAGGAAAGCACCACATCAAGCAAAGCAATTGGATAAGAGGAAAATTGAGATTTAAATGTCAATAAAGCTTGAATATGTTTTAATTTATCAGTAAGGTGGCTCAATCTGTGTGCAGCAGAGCAGCTAAAAGCAGTTTCATGCTGTTTGGTTTGGGCCCCCACCACTGATAGATTGATGAACCAGCAACACAATAACTCATTGAGTCATTTGCCCGACAGTAAGTTTACAGACCTAAAAACAAAGGAAGCATGATCACATTAACAATAAAGGCTGCAGTTTTTTTAAAGTTATTATTATTATTATTATTATTTTACAATTAACTTAATGAAACAGTTTGTTAAAATCAGCTGTTTTGAGTTCTGGGACTTGTTTTGTGTAAAACACATTCCCCCAGCAGGGGGCAGTGTTCACAAACCTTATAATAATAAACATCCCACCAAAGACTTAGTTTTTGCCCGTGCTGCTGATTGGCAGCACCGACTTTTGTAATCTTAACTCTATTTGGCAAATGACCTAAACTTGACAAATAGTAATAACTAATAGTAATAATAACTGCCATTTTCATGTGTGAAGTATCATGCAACAAACTTAACTAGATATACTGTGGTATGTGGCCCTTAATGAGTGCAAGGATTTCTCAATGTGCAGAAAGGACGATTTTTCTCAAACATTCTCCTCCTCCAGATGTGTTAATCTCAAACAGGAAAGCCTCTTAGGAAATATGATTTTCAATCTGCTTTCCTGTGTTCAAACACATGAACTTAGAGCTTCCCAGAGCATTTGCCATGTAGTTTATGAAAAACAGATGTCTTTTAGCCAACTCTCTTTCTGTTCATGATTATTATTATATGCCCTAACAGAGTGCATGGTTAAAATATGAATAGATTTGGCTTATCAATCAACCAATCCATCCATCCATCCATCCATCCATCCATCCATCCATCCATCCATCCATCCATCCATCCATCCATCCATCCATCCATCCATCCATCCATCCATCCATCCATCCATCAATCAACCAAACTTTATTAATAAAGCACTTTTCATATGAAAGAATAACACAAAGTGCTTTACATTAAAACAAAACAAAATAAATAATATCAAAACAAGCATGAAGATTAAAATAAACAAGCACAAAAAATAAATAAAAATAAAAATAGGGCCCCCCTCCCCGTACCTACACAACCCCCCACTTCTTACACATCTTCCACCCCCCAATAGATGGGGAAAGACAATGAGAATTGGAAAATACGAAATAGGCTAAGCACGAAAACGCTGATAATTGGAACCTCCCTCTCTGTGAACAGCTGCATGACCAGCCAAATGCAGCATCACAGGCGGCGACCGCTCCACCATAGCTAAGAGGTGATGCAGGTCCCCATCCAGAGCCGCAGATGCTGAACAGCATCCGACCCAGAGGGAAAGGTTCCAACTCAGGACGCATCGTAAAAGTACAAAAGAGAATGAAATATTGATATGATAAATATTGATAAAAGCAATGAACAATAAAACATTGAAATAAGATGAATTAAAATTAAAATAACACATTAAAATCGAGTGTAAGTTCAGAAAACAAGATAAAATGGATAAATAAAAATAAATAAATAAATAACCAAATAAATAAATAGTGGTAGTAAAAAATTTGTTAAAAGCCAGGTTAGCTTTTCTTAAAAACTTTAATGCTCTTTGCGGCTCTCAGGTCCTCTGGCAGACTGTTCCATAAACGGTGGCCATAGTGTTGAAAAGATGCTTCTCCGTAGGTTTTGGTTCTTACAGTCGGAACGGTCAACAGACCAGTGCCAGAGGATCTCAGGGTCCGCGAGGGTTCATACCTTACTAAAAGATCTGATAAATAAAAAGGTGCAAGACCGTTAAGACATTTAAAAACGGTTAAAAGTATTTATAAGCAGTTTAATAACTATTTAATTTCCGTTACCATAAAATGCCAAAAGGTTTGTTTCATTAGGTATACTTAAGGGTATAGCAGGTCCACTATAGACCACAGCATTTTAAGGTTACAAATATATAGATTCATATAAAAAGAAAAATTTGTGTAAACTACGTCCTTTTTAGCATCGACTTAGTATACTTGTGGTATACTTAAACTGACTTCTTTTTGCTAAGGGTTAACAAAAAGAATTGATTTGTGTGGCGAGCTACAACATATATATATATATATATATATATATATATATATATATATATATATATATATATATATATATATATATACATACATATATATATATATATATATATATATATATATATATATATATACATACATACATACATATATATATATATATATATATATATATATATATATATATATATATATATATATATATATATATATATATATTTATATCACAAAATTAAGATTAAAATTGAATTTCTGAGTATTTTTTTTCAAATTGTGGTGACTCAGGAACAAACAGAAATACCTGTTGGAAAAGCCTGACGTATGGGCTATAATTGACAGGCCACAAGCTTCTGGCTTTTTTGCTTGATTCAGATGCATGCACATACAGACAAATAGATCCACGTATGAATCTGTTTCCTCGTCCAAGCATTTGGTCCAAAACTGTTATGACTGGATAGTTTCGATAGGCTATTGCAACGCATTTTTTTTGCACCAGAAAAAAAAGGTTGGGGTTGTGAGGGACTGTAAGTTAGGGGGAGATAGCGTATAAACAAAGGGATGATGATGGGAAATGGAGAATACATACTCAGTGCCAACAGTCCTGGCCTGTTGCTCTGCAGAAACTTTGTCCTGGAAAGCAACACATTTTTTAGAAATAAAAACAACAGTTTTTAAAATTTTACCTTAAAAACAGATACATATAAAAATAACATAAAAATAAAACAATTAAATCAACTAAAATATATATATATATATATATTTTTATATGTATATGTAGCCTATACTTAATGATTATATTATAAACACAATATACATCATTATTACATCAAAATTGTTGAATTGCATTATCTCATATTATTTACATATGTAAATAACATTTCATTCTTGTGTTTTCATCTTAAATATTACTTTCTTGTTCATGTAGAACATGGACATGTAGGGTGGAGGGCGGTTTAAAGATTGCTATCTTGTTTTTTTTGGGCGCGCGGAGGGTTATGGGGATGGAGACCTTCCAAACAACGGTATCCGCCCGCCGTCTACCATTGAGAGTGTTTCCATGGCAGCTGCTGAAAGACGAACAGGCGGAATGACCAATCAGAGAAGCTCTTTGCGCTTGACGTCACAACACAAACCAATCCTCTGTCGCGGTGGGCGGGCCTTGCCCTCCTGGAAGGATTGACTCGTCTCAGTTTGTTTCAGTGAAACAAGCGCTGGAGCTGGACGCGTTTCGCGGCCGGACAACCGCCTCTCCGCTCTTTTTTTTATGCGGGGAGAAATTAAACCCGCCCTCCACCGTGTCGCGCGGTGAATCCCGGCAGGACGCGTCTTCTCAGGATGCTTCAGAGGAGAGCTGCGCAGGGATTCCTCCGCTGAACATGGGAGAACAGGGCGTCTGTGACGATGAAGGCTCCTTCGTTTTTGTTTTGAACGCGGGCCACCCACCGAATCACTGCAGCCGTCGGCGTGAATCGCTCCAGGCGCCGCTCCTATGAGGATCATTGCGCAGTGCAGTGAGGACCGGGTCGCTTCCGAACTGCTGCTGAATATATTACCTAATCAGCCGGTGCTGAAGCGGTGATAAATTCCGGGTGCAGCCCGCACACACTCACGCACTGCTGAGCGTATTGCTGCATTGTTGTGTATGTAAACTGCTTTGTCCGGCGGTGGGAGCCGCTCACAGGTCACAGATGAGAGGTAAACAGTATCATCATCCCCTAAAGTTGACAGCGCCCTGGGAGAAGGATGCCGGATTTGGCAGGAAGCTCAAAACTTACCGGAATCATACCAAGATAATCGCACAGCCGGGGATCGTGATGAAAGTCCTCCGCAGGAAAAGGATTGTGTTATTTATGGCCTATTTCTTACTGCTGGCCCTCACCATGCTTAACCTGGCCAATTATAAATGGACCAAGGAGCCCCAGCAGTGTAACCACCAGATGCGGAGCGCCACTTATCAGAGCAGGTCTGACATCCGATTCCTTTACAGGCCCTCTCTGGCCAAAAAGAGACAGCTCATTTACGTTCTGACCACCTGGAGGTCGGGCTCCTCCTTTTTCGGGGAGCTTTTCAACCAAAACCATGAAGTGTTCTTCTTGTATGAGCCGATGTGGCACATCTGGCAGAAGTTGTACCCGGGGGATGCCGTCTCACTCCAAGGGGCGGCCAGAGACATGCTAAGCTCTTTGTACCGCTGTGATCTGTCCGTTTTCCAACTTTACAACAGCCCCGGGGGAAAGAACTTTACCTCCTTGGGATTATTTGGGGCCACCTTGAACAAAGTGGTGTGCTCCTACCCCCTCTGTTCTGCCTACAGGAAAGATGTGGTGGGGATGGTAGACGATAAGGTGTGTAAAAAGTGCCCCCCTCAAAGCCTCCGCCTGTTGGAGGAGGAGTGCCTGAAATACAACACCGTAGTGATTAAAGGAGTTCGCATTCTGGACGTAAACGTCCTGGCCCCACTCATGGAGGACCCGTCCTTGGATTTGAAGGTGATACACCTGGTCAGAGACCCTCGGGCAGTGGCCAACTCCAGGATCAAATCCAGACACGGGCTCATAAGGGAGAACCTGCAGGTGGTCCGCAGCAGGGATCCCAAACTCCGCCGGATACCTTTCGTGGATCCGGGCCACAAAGCCAACAAAAAGGACGGCTCCGACTATCACTCCATCGGAGCCATGGAGGTGATTTGTGACCGCACGTCCAGGACTTTGAGGACTGCCTTAAACCCACCCAGCTGGCTGAAGGGGAAGTACATGGTCGTACGCTACGAGGACCTGGTCGAGAACCCAGTTAAGACCCTGAGGAACATCTACCGCTTTGCCAACCTCACCACCAACCACGACATCGAATCGTTTGCATTAAACATGACCAGCGGCTCCAGTTCCTCCTCCAAGCCATTTATCGTCTCCTCCAGGAACGCCACACAGGCTGCTAGCGCCTGGAGAACAGTGCTCAGCATCCAGCAGATCAAACAAGTGGAGGACTATTGCCACCACTCCATGTCTGTTCTCGGGTACGAGCGAGTGAGAACAGCCATGGAGGCCAAGGACTTGAGCAAACCACTACTGTCCCGCTCCAAGATTTAGAAAAAACAAACAATAAAACCCACTCCGCCAAAGACCTTTAATCAATGTCCATTTTGCTTTTTTCTCTTCTTGTGGAATTAAAAGCTTTACTTTCTGTGTTCATGAAGCTCCACTGGCCACATCAGGAATGTATCGCTGCCCTCAGTCAGGCTGCAGGTGAATGCGAAGGAATCAATTCTTTTATTACTCATTAGCAGAGCCTGAGAACTTGATTACTGAAGCTGCACCCACAGAAATAAAAAAAAAGCAGGAAAAAATCTTTGATTCACGTGTCTTGTTAATACGACACAAACAATTGGATGTTTTTGGGTTATTTTTGAATGTTTAAATCTTTAAAGGTGTGTGTGTTTTTTTTTAGCTCTCCGTAATGTCTAAATGGATTAAAAAAAGAAAAAAAAAATCTTTTTGAAGACCAGAAATCAGAGACAATCAGTGAATTGGTTTGTTGATGTGCCATAGAGGATTCCTCCGAGCCACCAGTACTGCTTTATCGAAATAAAAAACCCAGATCAGAGGACTTTGTTTCTTTAAATGATGGTTTCTGACACCTAGACCTTTGTGGGATAATAACATACTGTGGACATTATTACTTCTGGAGTCTGTACCACCATTTCAAATGTTTACAATTGCTTGCTTCTATGGAAACACATGATCTGGGAATAATGAGTAAAGTTCACAGTAAACAAGACAGTTGATGCATGGTTTCCTACTTTTGTGTTGCTGTGTAAACACAAGCAGGGGCTCTCAGTTAAGGTGACTGAGGTCACCGAAGCTCAATTTCTTCCTTTTACCTTTTTGAAAAAAATGACTCATAGCAAGCTGTTGTGCCGCCCTCCACGCTGTTTGCTAATCAACTTTATTGGGTCAACAAAAAATCTTATTTACTATAAGCATTTGTGGTCTGACAGGAAACGGTGCAGCCCCAAGGAAAAACAAAGAAATCCTGGTTTCTTCATGAAACTAATAGTGCTTTTTTCTATAATTTTACAAAAATACTGGTGTGGCTAAAATAGGCATCTATATTTGGAAATAGTCCCTCTACTGATGGAAAAAAAAAGTCTAAAAGCAGAGCAGATGTTCAAAATACACTCTGCAGGTATTGCGCAAACAGATCTAACGATTAAGGAACTACTTCTTCTGTGAGAAACTTTGCAGAAAGAAGGGAGGTGCTGAATTTAATTTCAGTTGAAGATAATAAAAATAAAGGTTTTAATTTCAGAAATGTTGTGGCCATTTTGAAGGTTATGTGTGCAGCTTCATCGCCTCCAACACAGATTTTGAGCCTGAAAATTAAAAAAAGGCAAATAAAGATGCAAAAAAACGTATTTAATACTAGAATTTATAGCAAAATAGAAACGTCAAACACTTTATGATACTAATTAGATGACAGTTTTTGTAATTATACATTTGTGACTCAGAAGGGTTTAGATGGGCCCCTTCTAGGTCCAACCATTCTAACAAGATATTCCTGTTTTGTCTTGTTATGCACCTTACTTTGACAAGCTTAGTTTGTTTTTTACTATAAAGAATGGCTAAGCATGCAACCTTTTCTTTTCTATTTATCTGAGGCTATATTGTGTTGACATGTTAAGGACAGAGGATTTAATGTTCTGTCTGTCCTAATAGGTTTTGTTTTGCACAAAATGTAACAGATTGCTCACAAGACAAACAGTAAAAAGACAGGAAGAGGATAAACGTAGTTCAGTAAAAACAAAAGGCTTCGACCGTGAGAATGGATGGCAAAAACATCCTTTTGCTTGGCAACCAAATAACATGCGTCAATCCTAAAAAGAAGATTTTTCTGAACGATCCACACTTTCATTCTGTCAAATAAATAAAGGTTATCTTAAAGATTTGACATGATAACAAACTTTGTGCAGAAATCTATGCAGTGGGAAAACCTGCAGGGGACAAACCAATTATTTTCTGTGCAAAGACTCATTCCAGAGATACATTCATGCTATCATAAAAAAAAAACAGTTTCTTGTTTGGAAGTCAGTGGCGTTATTAATAAAAGATGAGCTGTTGCTATATTTCTAAAGCTTAGTTTGTGTAGACAAATGCAGTTTGGTGCCCTCTGCTTCGCTCCTGACATATCTATGTACAAAGATGGACTCTAAAGCTATAAAATGCACTGGATGCCAGTTCTCTAATGCTGTGTGGAGATTCCAGTGTTTGGCAAAATTCTGGAAGGACATTAAATGATAATGAAAGAAGAAAAGAGGGTAATGAGCTAAGTTGAATACATCTCAATGTGTTTACAGAGCTGCATCGCAGAAATGAAAGTTTAAAAAGCCGAGGGAGAGGAAAAAAAAGCAAAGTTGGCACAAAAACTTCATTTTGGGCTGATTAAAGGAAACGGCAGCAACCGCTGATGAGCTTACACCAAGTGGATTATGTAATCAAATGGCTCAAAGTTGTCCCGCATTAATGACTTCACATCAAGAATTTACATTTTAATTTGGCTCACAGAAGATTATCTAAAATGTTTTTTTCTTTGTTATAAAATTCCAGTAAACAGGGAACGGAAAAAAACCTCCAGCAGAGCGACAGGAAGTGCGCTCGGTTTGCTTTCACTTGTGAGCGACCTTCAGGAGCCACTTCCATTTTTTTAAAAGTTTGACACCAGACAGTGCAGGGTGGGTCAAAACTAGGAGGTGTTGACTGAGGTCTCCATGGTGTTAACTGGACTAGTGCCAAGGCCTAAGTCCCCCTCTAGTAGGTCATCATGGGGTTCTGATCCAGAGTCGTCCGGTGTCGGTGGAGGTTCGCTTTTGTCCAAATTCAAGGGAGAGGTGTGTAGTTCCATCTCACAGAACTGCTCTTCATCCTGAAAGGAAGGGAATAATTACAAAAAATTGCATTTTATTTCATTTAAATCAATACAGAGAAAAACTACCTCTTGGACATGCGTTGGGCTGAAGATTCTTGCAAAAACTCCACACCACTGGGGCAATAATTCCGTCAGTGGGGGGCCACAGTGTGTCAGCATCGGCTTTAGATATCTGCAGTTTTGTTTAGGCATGAAACTAGAAATGTGGCATGAAGGTTACACAATTTTGGCAAAAGCAGATGCAAAACAAAACAAATTGTATTTATCTGGATTTGTGGTAATAATATTATATTTCATTAACTGTTCTCTGTTTAGAGATTAAAACTGGGAAAAACAAAACAAAAAGTATAGAAATAAATTACATATCCTATATGTATAACATCTAAATATTATCTGTTAAGAAATAAAACATTGAGATTCAACTTGTCAACAAGAAACCTGTCTTTTCGTAAAGCTTAAAATAATTACACAATAATTCAATCTAAAACACCTTAAAGATGGACGTTTAGCATAAAGAGCTGTGTCTAAAAGCTGCATGAAGACAAAACAAAACAGGAAACACAGATAATTAAAGAAAAACACAGCCAAGAAAGCAAAACATAGAGGCAGGAAGAACAAATGAAAAACAGTTACCGGTAAGTAAAAAGCACTTAAAAAAAAAAGTTTTAAAAGTTCGACTAAAGAAATAAGGAAAAAAAAAAACAAATGCTTATGGTGAAGTCCAACGTCAAAATGCAAAGCTGTCACAAATGCCTAAAGCTGCAACAAATTACTTCATGTGTTAAACAATGAAGCATATCTGTGAGTTTTTGATTTACAAACTGAAAACTGAGCAGCTTTAAGGGACTCTTTTCAGAAATTGTCTGATATCCAAACATTTCTTTAGGACTCAGGAGGCTCACATGTCATCTTTCTGTTAGGACCAAGTGTGATATTGATCAAATTTATGAAATATATTGCTAAAAAATAATGGTTTAGGTAAACAGCAATTTGGAGAAACACAGATAGTTTGAAATTAATTTGTAGTGTTTTTTAGATTTGATAAAAGTTCAAAAGTAAACACTCTATATCCATATAACATGAAAATAATTGAGGTCATATTAAGAAAGCCCTTTCTATAAAGAATATCATCAGATTTTTCAAATCTGCAGAGAACGGAACATCAATAAGCTTCAGGTGCTTGAGCTATTTTTGCTTCTTTTTCTTAATACTGTATATATTATTGATGTAACAGTTCGTGCCGGCTGAGTACTCATCTGAAGAAATAATAGCTCTTTTCCAAGAGTAAAAAAAAAAAGAAATCGAGAGAGGGGAATGCTGCAGGAGAGCAGTGGAAGAAGGTTACAGCGATAGGAGTTAGTGATAAAAATAATTTGCTCATAAAAACAAAAAGTAAGATGTGGGTCATTATCGTGTTTCGGGGAATCAGGTCAGCATGTAATTGAAATCAAAGATGAGGTCTGTAGGTGTTGATGTGAGGTGAGGCAGCCTCCCGATTGCGTGTGGGGGGGTCATTTTATGCAGGTCGTGGAGGCAAAACACGATCTGCCCACTTGATAATAGAAACTTTCCACACCTTAAAAAAGTTCCAATAAGAGCAGATTTCATACAAAAGGGGGGTGGAATCATATATATTGTATGATTCCCTCTTTAAAACGAATGCAGACATAGGAAAGTTTCTGACAATTCTAACAACCATATTTCCATCAATGCTCATGTTAGATTTCACGTAATTCATAGCATGGGACTTAGAGGTACTGCACACCCTTTTGCATAAGCGTGGGAAAACTGGCATAAGGGGGAAGTTATTCAATTTCCTACATTTAGTTCTGTTATCCCCACAATGCAATGTTAATATGGCAGAAAAGTAATGCGTCACATCTGCCAGATAACAGGATTGGGGCCTCAAATGTGGAAAACAAAAAGAGGCATGAGGCTCAGGAGGAAGAGACAACAACTTGTTTGGGATGTGCAGGAGTGAGTTGTTTACTATGCTGCAACAATGTCCTACTTTTGTTTGCTGGATTGCCACAAGACGGTTAATTAAAATCGGTCGCGCTGCGTCTGGCCCTTGCTGGTACCACAATGTGTGTGTGTGAGTGGTAAGAGTTGCTGAGTAGTTCTGGGAGGGTAGAAGCTTATGTGGTGCTTCAGCCACAAACCCAAACTCCAAAACATCCAGAGTTACCCTGATGTTCAAGTAACAGAACATTTGGCCAACCATCCCTCATATTTCAATGTGTATTTCTATTTGAAAATAAAAAGAGCATCCCATCTGCTGTATCTATTAGAATAAATAGTACATCAGATTGATTTGTCCACATAGGGTTTTGTTTCTCCCGGCTATTTTATTCATTTATTAATTTTTGTGGCTCCTCTTGTGAGTTTTACTTTGGTCTTTATTAGTGGAAACATCCTGAAGACTTAAAAACTTTGATTCTGAATTTGAAGCTCCTTATTAAAGTCAAAAGTTCAACCTGCATGTAAAACTGCACGCCGTTTGTGCCTTTTTCAAGAGTTTGCATGTCGGGGGTTTGTGTTGCGAATCAGGCAGCCACAAGTTTTTTTTTCTTTTTTTTTTTAATGCATTTTGCAAAATCTGCAAATATGTAAGAAGTAGAACTATGAAGCTTAAAAGAAAATGGTGTTTGAGTTTTAGAAGAAACTACATGGACTGGCTTACTATTTGAACCTGGCTATGTTTTTGATTGATTGGTTTATTTCAGGCAGTTTCAGCAATGAACTCAGATGAAAAAGGAAAACACATAGGAATAGAAGATAGAATAATATCCTTTTAAGATATTATTCATACATTGCTTGGAAAAAAAAGTTCCTCTTAATATTATAATTGCTCTTAATCATACATAATACAATAAATAATTAAGTGTTTGCTACAATCTGTTCCCCACAGCATGCTTTTAGAAAAATGAATATTTTTCCTTTACAGTCTCACCAAGGGGTTTGCAATCTTAATTTTTTTTGGAGGTCACCTATGTGCCCTGTGAAGGTTTGCCCATTTTTAGCCCGCAGACAGCCCGTTTCAATGTGTAAGTGCCTTTGTTCCAAAAACAATGATTTTGTCCTAGTCAGAGCTCCTTCCAGGCAAAATCTCCTTGAAGCGATCAGCTGTTGTAACTGCATGAGATTTTAATGCAATTTAGTTGAAGTCAAAACACCAGATCGTATTACAGAGCTAGGTTTTCCGTTTTCCTGCCTTATTCTGTCAGACTCTCCAGGACAAAGAGATCTGAAAGAGAAAAAAAATATCCGCTCCTTTGAGACAAAGACTAAACTGAAGGGTGCAAGGAGGCAGACTAACCATACAGAAGCAAACCTTAAATTAAGAAGTGACCAAGACTGAAATCCAACAGCTAAAACAAAAGCCTGACTGATCCTAAAAGCATGGGTGGCCTTCATGGAGCTGGACTCTGAACTACATTAGGTCCCAGCCTTTTCTATGATTGTATGGAAACCTCTGCAGCAGCACAGATCAAAAGGTCTTTGATGTGGGTCAAAAATGACCCATAGGAGGAAAAATGTTCTTCTAAATGAGCACTGCCGCAAGGCGGACAAGAGACATTCTGTAAGAATTGAATACCTGCAAGCTTTATTGGAGCTTATCTTTCTTATCAAATTCTATCAAAAAAAGGAGGAAATGTGTCCTTTTATTTCTAATTTTCTAACTATCTCCCCATTTAAGAAAAAAAGGAAAACCACAAATAAAGCCGCTCCTGCTTAACATGCAAATGAAGCCATTATGTGGGCCTGTAACTATAACCGTAGGGTAAGTACAGTCTGTATAGTCACTATGGTTACTCATGTTTCAATGTTTATAAAGCAGTGAAATGGAGATGTTTTAAATTCAATATTGACAGTTGCTGCTACTGTACATGTTAGCTCGCTGACACCCTCAGAAGACTCCGCTCTCAGATTATGTTTCTGCACCGCTTGTAAAGGTATGCAACAAAAATCCACATTTTACAGCTTCTCCTCTCACATTGGCAGCAGTAAAAAGGATTAGATAACGTATAATGATGCACAAAAGATATATTTACAGAGATATAAACGTTCAGCTAGGGAATAAAAAAAGCCTTCGTGTTCTGGAATTTAAACATTAAATGTGCTATGTGATGATAAAGAACTGTAGTGGTTATATACTGACTGTTGTGTTTCTGAAAATTTGGCAGTTAAATTGTATTTCTTTGACCTCCTTCTGTGGGAAATGTTAACGACGAACGCATCTCTCTGCAGGGACGCTTTGGTGACAGGGACACAGAAATGCGTGAGCACAAAAAGGAACAAAGAGAAGGCATAATTTTGTGGAGCATCAGCTCCATGCTGCTACATATTTGAGAGAGAAAAAAACAGCAGCACAAATAAACACACAGGCATGAATGATCGTGAAACAGCTGCAAATGATCAAAAGTTTAGAAAAAGAAATGCAAACCTTAAAGTTGGTGAGAGATGCAAGACCAGACGTAAAAAAGATGTACAACTATTAAAAAGGCAAGAAAAATGGAATAGAACAACAAAAAATGATACAAGCAAAAACATGTTTGTAAAGATTTTTGTGTCTTGAGAAACATATTCAGAAAGCTTTAACAGATTATTACAAACCCGCTTTAATCAAACTTGACCACACCAGGTTTTCAAAAAAACTTAAAAGTAGACAATAATTAAAAAACAAACATTAGGTTTATGATCCTGTGTTCGTTGCAGAAGACTGAACCCTTGCACTGAAATGTTCTGTATTTGACTGAACATCATGAGAACCGTGATTAGTCAAATTTAATTTGCTTTAACTTAATACAGATCTCGTGAATTCCTAAGGAAATTCACGAGATCTGTATTACTGAAGCCAAAAACTGAATGTTTGTGGTTCGGTCACATCTCTATATGTTGGAGGCGGTTATGATTTAAAAATGTGTTGTTTCAAACTCCACAACAAACTACATAGTTACTTGGTTTATGTCAGAAAACATACGGCACAAAAACAAAAAAAAGTCTTGTTCATAATTAAAATAATCTTAACATTGAAGCTTGTGCCCAAACACTTAAATTTTTAAATTTTAGTTATACGTACAAACTTTAAGGATCTTAAATTTAAATATCCCTTATGATATTTAAATATTCTGGTGTTTTTAGTAACTATGATGTTGGAAAATAAAAGCTTTGATTTAGATTAGCCTAAATGGATCTTTAAGAGCCAATAATTTATTTTTAAATAACAAGACTCTTGCTTGTTTTTATTTTATGGCAGAAAACATCTCCTCGGGCTGCTGTTGTTTTCACGATCCATGAATACAGGAATGACAGTAATCTGATTGTGCTTTGTGCTCACTGTGCAGGGAATCTGGCAAAGAAATGAGCTTTTGTGTCACAAAGATTACGTTTCATAATATCTGAACACATTCATGACTTTTTTGGACATTTCCCATGTGGCTATGAGAGGATTTTAGTCAGAAAGGAATTGCGCGTGACCACTTAGTTAACAGATAAAACCATGAAGTTAATACGTAAGGCTGAATTCAGTCGTTAGAAACTCGATGCAAACAATCCAAAAATATATTTTTCAACAGAGTTTTTGGAGAAAAAACTTTTTGCAATCCAGGTGAAAACTTTATATTGACATGGATCTGCATCAAAAATGAGCAATGACTACAACTGTGGATTTAAAATAGGCAAATTATGAGACTAAATGAAAATCAAATCAGGTGCAGCAGACTCTTCTGAAGGAGAACCTGCATCTCATCTACGTCACTGCTACAAGCTTTTTCCAACGGCATTGTCTCATCTGCTCCAGATTCGGAATGACTCAGAAATGTAGTTTTAAGCTACATTTTCTTAATAATCTTCTCCATCATCAGAAAAATACTACAACATCATGTTAAAAACACCAAAAACACGATTGTCATTGGAGTGGGTCTTTAAAGTTGTTTGTAACTGCAGAAAGGGATTTCTAAACCAAAACAACATCTGAAATCCTGTTCTGATGTATTTATTGTGTATCGCTCCACTTTTTGACTTTGCTAAGCATTTAGCCTGTTTGAAAACTGTACTTTCTAAAAACATCAGAAAATGGGAAAAACTTGACACTTAAAAAAATCAAGTTAAAACAATCTTCCACATCACTTTCTTGTGCTTTTCATAACTGAAAAACTAGAACATTAAAGCATCAGTCATGGTCTTACATATTGATAAATAAGAAGTCTTATTTCTCCTAAACTTTGAATAAAAAACTCAGCCGAAATTGATGTGTCTGCTCTTTAAGAGGAATAAAAAGCTGTGAAAGGATACTTGTGGTCCAGATTGTGCCAAAGGCCTCTTGCTGTGTCCGGCCCCCTCATGGAAACCTGTGGAGCACAGGAGAACCTGTGTTACTCCCTCAAATACAAAGACGCTCTGAGCTTTCAGTGTTCCGCCAGAAAAGCTCAAACCCTGCACCACCAGGCAACCTGCAGGGCCAATAACCTCTGAATAAGACGAACCTCAGACCTCACACACATGTGGAATCATTCAAATCCATTCCAGGTACAGTGAGATCACACCCCCCAGATGTCCCTGAGTGCACTCTCATCTATGATATCTTCAAGGATTTACATAACAAAGCACCCGGAGGCTCAACCTCGTCTCTCTACTGGGATCCAGCAGCAGCCTTGCCAGTAGTGACTCCGCCGATGGTCAGGCCTTCCCCGTTCACAGATGAGAGTCGGGTCAAAGGCGATGATGAAAGAGGGGAGATCTACCGGGAAGCAGCAGTGGTGGAGTTTGAGGTGTGTGTGTGTGTGTCTGTGCACTGAGACGCTCTGGCATGGATGTCGCACAGACTGTCACTTAGAAGGAAGCAGAAACGTGTTTCTTCCTCTTGAACTCCTTGTTACTTTGATGTCCTCTGGTGTGAAGAAAACCACGAGGAAGGTTTAAAGGCCGACGTCAGGATTGGACAGGATGAAAGAAGGATTGAATCGCAGCATTTGAAGAACAAACATAGATTAGTGAGGATCTAGTTCAGGTTGTGTTTGGCTGTGGAAAAAAAAAAGGGTATGAAGCAAACATACATTGGAAGAACCATAATGCATCTCTACCAAAAAGAGAAAAAAACTGTTTCTTAAAGTTCACATGCACTTTTAGAAGCTGTGCTTTTACTCTACTGCTTTTTTAAATATAATCTGCTTCCTTGTTTCAAACCAAGATGAACACTAACGTGCGCTGCAAGTTATTTGATATTTTTAAAGATTTAAAACCCTGTGTTTAGACTTTTAAGACATTTTAATTATCTTTGCTCTACAACTTTCTAAGGCTTTCTCAAAATTAGGACAGTAGAAAATGTTTTGTCTCATCATGAGCCAAGATTATGAAATTATAACTAAAATGAGTCTAATTGTTTTGCTCCACACCCTCAATAATAGAAAAAAAATGATTTAAGCATGAAACAACTCTAATTGCAATATCATTTTTGATTCAATTCTTAGGACGTTATTTTAGAATTACAGGTATAAACAGATATTGACAAGTCCATCATTGTCATTATTTTGAAAAAACAAAATTTGAATTAATGTTCTAAGAAATTATAGATTTTGTGAGGATTTATTAGGATAGGCTAACTTGTACTAAGATGGTACTCTCCTTTTGTTTTAAAACGAGTCATTTCCACTTGTTTTTTGTCACTATAATCAGAATGAACTACAATTAGTTACATAGAAACTCCAAAAAACATAAAATTCCTTAGAACTAGCAAAAAAAAATACTTATTATTGGGGTTTATAACATTCAATGCGAAGTAACAAACAGTTTTTCCCTTTTAGATTAATTGTGTGGAACTCCTTATTTCTAAATTTTGATTTCTAATTATAAGATTTGAGATATAAGAAAATGACTTGCTGCATGGACAGATCATTTTCCTACTTTCTAGTCATTTCCTTCCTAAGATTGGTGTTTTTCCCCCCTGCTTTTTAGGCTACCTCTATTTTTCATATTAGCAGTTTGTGGACATTTTTGGTGACCTCCTTTTAGCTGAAAGCTTCTATTAAAATGTTTTTGAAAGCCTGTAGAAGTGAGGACATTTCAGCTAAAGAAGTTGGATTAATTTTGAGCAGTTTACCTCAGAAGAAAAGTCCTTTGAATCCTCCTCGGAATCTTCCCCCATTCTGTTGTGAGTAAAAAGAAAAAAGTCAGTGGAAACATGTCTGAACATTTACTCCAGCGCTGCTCATAACATGGCAATGATGGGGGATGGGGATCAGTTTGTAACGCGTCTCGGTTTGACTCTGACCTTTCCAGCATTTTCATCAAAATCAGCCTTGTCTTCTCCATCACACCAGGAAAATGTCAGTTGATAAATGGCAAAACAGCGCTGCAATCATACTTGATATTCTACATGGCTGCTGCTATTATCCTGTCAAGGTGCGAAGCCCGTTTTGGCTCTGCGGGCACAGTGGGAAAAGCAGGCTGGATGCTTGCGTACTTTGAAATGAATTAAAGTGACTCAGCAGCAGCTGAAGGCGGCCTCGCCAGCTGAAAACAAAGCAGATTTCTGGATGCATTTGCATATGTGCTGAACGTATAACCCTATTCAAATCTGAAACATCTGACCTCATGCTTAACACAAAAGAGGAAAATAGGTTCAGCTGTCGGCTGTGGCCGGCTGGAAGACTGATGGCTGCCGACGTTTGTTCCTACAGGTCAGCGGTTAGGCCTGAATGCATTGCATTGCAGATCAAGACAATCTGAAGTGGTGTTATCAGTCTGTGTGGCTGTGAGGTTTTCAATGTGCTGACACCAAAGGCTTTTACTGCAATGAACAGCGTAGACTCACATCAGTGTGTTTAACTAGAGCGGCTATTTAAAGATTTTGGTCTTGGCGGCCGTCCCCCTCCATATTCCATTTTCTCTGCTGTTGTTTGCTTTGACCAGGCTTTCATTTCTTCGCTCAGATTATCGCCTCCTCTCTCTCTGTTTGCTTCTCAAGTTTCACCTTCGTCATTGTGAACAAAACAGTGGAAGCTTTTTTGTGCTTCTTCTTCAACACATGCAAAACCTGGGTAGGGAAAATCTAATAAAATGGTTGGAGTTTTATCCAATTTTGATATCTGGTGGAAACCACTGATCTGATGATTACACTACTTCCTGTTTCTGCATTTTGTTTTCCTTTAGACTACAAACATTTTTTCATGAATATCAGTAAAGTGTTTCTGCAGGTGTTTTCAAACTCCACCTCTCTTTATTCATTTGTATTTTCAGCATCTCTCATCACCTCCATCACTTTTTACCTTTTACCTATTAACCCTGCTCTGAACCATCGGTCTTTTGTTAAATCTTTATCCCACAGTTGAGCACACAGATTGCTGCTCGGATTTGCAGGTAACATCAGATTACTTTAAATACATGATATTCAGGTTTTCATTGGAAAGGGAACTACATGCTGGCATGCATTGCCTTCAGATGGTGCGTTGCATTCCAGATCTGCCACCAAGATAGAGGCAGAAGAATAAAGTGTAGTGAAGAAGTGACAAAAAAAAGAAGTTGATTTTAGGAGGATGGGAGATGTGCTTACCTACCTAAATTTGTTTTCAGGAAGATAAAAGTAAAAAAAATGGACAGGAAACAAAAGAGGACAAAAAAAGACCCAAAACAAGAACAGCAGAGAAACCAGCAGCAGGGTGTCTTTTTTCAGGTTGACAGTTTGCTTTGTCACTCCAGGGAAACACTTCCCCCGTCATCCACTTCTGCTTGCAGCATTTGGTTTAAAACTGATGTAACCCTTCAGTTCCTTTTCCCAAATTCACTCCTAACTAGCATTTAGTGTGATGTAAAGAAAAGGGAAAGAGGAATGTTATAAAAGCCAAGCATGGCAACAAAGGCAGAAAGACTGTATAAATCTGTGTCTACAAGCAGGAAATAGGCCACAAGGGAAAACAAAACTCTGTTTCCCAAGTGGAATCCTCCCACAGTTGTCTTCCTGAATAGAGTATATACAAGTTCTTGGGTGTTTATGGTAAATCTGAAGCCATCCAATAAAGCGCTTTCATAACAAAAAAAAATTGTGAAAGGACCATAACCATCTGCAATCTGGTTAGATTGGTTGCATCAAATTTGAGTTCCGCATAAATTGCATAATTCCAGTACATAAAAACAAATTTTAGTTTTTGCAGAACTGCTAAACTGAAATGAATTACATTCTTGAGGCATCAATTTTACAAATGATAGAAACGTGTAACAGCAAAGAAAATGTGCCTGGAACGCTGACGATTTTATAAATGTGAAAAGATGTTGATTCCAGCTGTGGTCTCTGGTGCTGCAAACACAGAACTTTAGCCACAAGTAAAAGTCTGACAAGATGGCAACAACAGCATGTGTACCTTATTTATGACACCTCGTCCTCCCCCAGAGGGAATCTGCACTTAATTTTGTTAACTTGCAGATGAAAAAAAACCTCTTAATTGCTAAAAATCACTCCTACTTGATAAAATCCCTCAAAAGCAAAAGTACAGTAGTACTCCCCTTTCTTTTCAGAGCTCAGTATGAGCCTTTTCCTGCTTTTAAAGCTTTCTCAGGGTGTAGAAAATGATGAGAGATAAACAGAAATCATAAAGGGAGTGTAGCATTGAACCGGCTTAGCTTCATAAGGAATGTGTTTCTTTTGTTGTCTTCAAGTCTGAACAAGACGGAAGCTGTAAATAATCCTTCCAGTTTTCTGCTTTCAGCTCATATTTGGCTGCACTTCTCAGGAGAGGGATGTCAACACAACTCCTGACAGTGTGCAGGCTTCACAATAAAAACAGGACTAACAATTCACCAAAAAGATAAAAAAAACACTGATGTGTTCTGGTTCATACCTTTAGTTTTGAATGAACTATTAGTATAAAATCAAAATCTAATTCATTATGACCCATGGCAGTCCTGGTCTGTTTTTTCCTGGGCTGTTTTTTTTTCCACAATGCCAATACGCAGGAAAAAAAATGAATCTTTGAGGTGCAAGAAAAAAAAAGAAAAGCAACAATTAACAAAACCAAAACACACATGTTGGGAATGTCAACAGAAGGTTTAGAAATTATTATGGGATGGCCACAGGACCTAAGGCTTGATGGCAATTCTTCAAGATTTCAAGAGTTATTCATTTGTCGTTGTCATTAATGAGCAACGAAATTGCGTTTAGACCATCAACAATTACCCTAGTTATTTCCAAAGTTTGAAAAGCTTCCATTTACTAAATAAATACCCAATGAATAAATAACCAAAGTGCAACATTAGTACAAAAACATTGCAAGGACTAAACAAAATGTGGCAACCTGTGAGATTTGGCGATTTTCAGATTTTTTGCACAATATGGTTAAACAATTCTTTGTTCCATCAATCTTCACAAAATTTCACACACATAGTGCCAGTTTTAAGTCAACAACCACAAATCTAAGTTGTGTTCAACTTTGACCTTCTGCTGTCATCTTGAATAAAAAAATAAAAAATAAAAAAAAAATTAAAAAATCACTTAAGTGGACCGATCTCTTTTTACTTCATAACTCCTCATTGAGAAGCTACCCGGGAATAAATGCTAAAAGCTGTAGTTTTTGAACGGTGTTAGCTTGGCGAACTTGAATTAAAAAAGTGGCGTTCCGCTGTTGCTCTCACATTTTTTACCGGAGAATTTAGTACATGAATCCTTGGTTCAACTTGAATGAAACAATATGACATACGATATGAACATATTAGAAATCTGGATGAGGTTAATGCAAAACTTCAGTTGCCGGGGAAATTTAAAAAGTTAAATTCTACAGACTGTGCCAAAAATTACACTAATCTGTTTATTACCTTCAGGTGACCAAAAAAATTATATGGGTTGCTATGGAAATGTTGTAATTCTGGTCTATTTGCTTTAAAAACTTGACTTTTTTTGCTTAAAAGGTTTAGCTGGGTTTTTGGTCAAGCTAAGATTTGAAGATTTGAAGACAAATAGTCAACGGGATGACTGTTTTCCTTAAGATCCAACCAAATGGCATAAATACACAGGCTCATAGGCCCTCATAAGCCCTAGGAGCACCTGGCCTTTTTGCCTCATAATAAAAAGTGCCCTTTTTTGTTTTGTATTAATATTAATAAATTATTAGACAAAGAGAGATACAAGACAAAAAAACAGTATTTTATCGTAGCCATTTTCTTGTAATGGGGGGTTCTGAGCTGCTTTGGTGGCTTGACTGGGACTCAGAACCGCCAGAGAGAGAAAGAGGAGAGAATGAGGGACGGCGAGAGAAACTGCTGCTGCACAGAGACCTGGAGAGATGTGACAGAGAACTTGTCACCGTTCAACCACCTTAAATACGGTTATAATGTTAGAATAATGCTCAAGGAGTCTGTCTCTATTTTAGCCAGACGTCTGAGCGGCGCATCAATTCTACACAACGCAGGGACAGGAAGTTGGGCAGTACGTTTAGAATAAAACAACGGGTGTAGTTTAAAAATAAATTAACCACAGTCATAGCCAGTTCATAGCTTCCTCACTACACCTCTGACACTATGGTAAATTAATCTGTTAATATTTTCTGATTAGATTTTCCTTCTTTAAATTCTGTATCCTTCAGTTTCACAATCTTTTGTATTCAAATCTGGCCAGTCCCAACAAAAGCCTGTTTTTAGAGGATAAGATGCAAAAGAGAGTTTATCTGGCTGTGAATCCCCATTTAGAACCAGAGTCACATTGGGTGCAACTGTCAGGAACTGGAGGTGTAGAAGCCAAAATGCTGGATGCTGGGCTTGGAAGCAGAAACATACATTTTGTAAATGAACCAAAAGAGGGCAAAAACTGTGGAGAGGCAAAAAGCAGATGATCTGACAATAGAACTGAAAACCAGACACTTCTTTACACTGAGGACAATTGACAGCAATGAAGACAGCTGTGGATGATTTAACACAAACCTGGAGTGACTGATAGCGGACAGAACATGACCAAAAATACCACTTCAATAAACACAGAATCCTCAGAGCAACATTTTGAGAATAACTTAAATATTATTTTTGTCAGACAACTCATGCAGTAAAGAAAATGTATTTCCAGATTTCTTTTAGTTTTGCATAAGGCTCCGTTCAGTTACATAAAACAAAGATCTCCATAGAAAACTTTGGGTATTAAACTACCCCTAACGGAGCTCACAGGTGGAAGCCGGAGAGGAGGGTGGGATGACGAACGCAGAGCTCGCGGAAATGGAAAAGAAGGATTGGACCGCACAGCTGGAACTTTAATAGGACACTAAACAGGTGAGTTGATTAGACTGAACCGCCCTCAGGGAGGAGTAACCAGGTCAACGCTCTGCTCGAGTTGCCTGCCTGAAATACTCCCAAGGTCGTTCATTAATGATTACAGCATTTTGGGCATCAAAGTTGTAGGATATCTGTGCTTAAAATATTACCATCTGTATAAAACTTGATTCATGTTATGTCAAGTCTTTGAGTATGTGAAAAGGTAAAGAAATGACAGTTGTTTCACTTTCACCTACACGGCTCCCATAGCTGTGTAGTTATTTTTTAGAAGTTTATTTCTAAATGTCACTTAATTTCCATATTGTTTCAAGGACAAAAAAATGTGTTTGTTCTGCCCTTTTCTGACTTTTACCCCTTGCCCTTCTAAAAACCTGTGGACGTCCCTGTAAACACAACTTGAACCCAAAGTTGTAGAGGATCCTGCATCTCGGCAGATCCAGCATTAGTTAACAAGCTGTGGTGGCTGTCTCACTGAGAATTTTCAGAACACTTAAAAAAAATGTGAATCTGCATCACAAAGAAAGAAGCTTGATGCTGCAGAGGACGGCAAAAATAAATTGGATTCTTCTCATTTACATATCTGCTACAATGCAATTATCTGCAGGCTGGCAGTAAACTTCTTCATCGCTTTGGAAAGAAAGAGCGGGTTTGAAGACAGCAGAAGATGTGCTTTGACTGTGGGACAAAAGGGCTCTGGCAGCGATGCAGAGGAAACAATGAAAGGTTTTATATGAGCTGACCAACAGGAACAAAAAGACTGGAAAGACAAAAAAACAACAACGACATGGCATGCATTCAAACTGCTGAGACAGAATATTTAAAATGAAGATGTATTCATAAGAAAAACTTCCAAGTAAATTATGTATAAAGTAAATATTTTCTCTTTGCTTAATAACATGCTTAACTGAGATAAAACATTATAGCCTTTAAATTATATTGCATTTTCTTCAGGGTAAATTATAAACCTTCAAGATCCTAAAAGAGAATTATCGTAATTTTCAAGTTTTTTTTTAAAAGTTATACAGTAAAGATGGTTAAAAGGTCAAACCACAATTTGCTGTTTCTGAATAAGACTGTAACATGTTTCCTAAAAATAATCTAGTTTTAAGATTTTTCTGAAGTATATTTTGAAACCCCTATTGTTGGAAATTTTGTATAAGAACGTTAACAAGTCATATGGCTACTTTTGGCTTACTCTTCTGATACATCTAGGCGTGTGATATATCACTATTTCATTTCAATCCATCATATTTTCTAAAGCTTTAATGGAGAGGGTTGGTGCTGTTTTGTGTGTTTTTTTGTGGTTGTTTTTGTTTGTTCTGTTTTCATTTTTCTTTTCTTTTTTTTTAGAAGATTGTGCAAAAGTACCTTTACTTTAACTGATATCTATAGTTTGATGGGAATTTTGTATAATTTCTACATATAACATATAAAGTAGGGGGAAAAAAAGGTTTAAAAAGTGTTTTTATGTTTTTTTTAAAGTATATGTTATTGTTGAACTTATTTTAACAATTTGAACTATTTTAACCTTTATTTGTAAATGTTTGATTTAATGATGAATGCACCTTTTAGTATTATTAAATTAGTTGTAATTTCTGTCTGCCTGCCTGCCTATCTATCTCTCTATCTATCAAAGCAGTGGATGCAGTTTATTTTTTACAGACTGAATGGCTTGACGTCTATTGATGCAAATTCCCATCAAACTACTTCGGCTCCAAAATTACCTTAATTTAAAATCTACTTGAAAGCAAAAACACAAGAGACATTTTTTTTCCCAGCATTGGAAATAAATCCAGCCATCAAGGGGTTAAAAGGCTCATTAAAAAAAGCTACATTTGAAAGAAAGCTGCTTCTTAAATTAGTGTTTTCAAATGGCCAGAAGTCTTCTTGAAAAACACTCTAATGTGTCTGTGATTGTAAAGAAATAAGTGTGTTTCATCTAAATGTTGTTCTTCAGAACTTAAGACTGAAAACAAACATATAACTTCAGATTAATATGTAGCACGAGCCACAGTTTATTGCATTTCTTCATCATTTTCACAAAGAAATATTATGAAAAATCAAAGAACGGTTAATTATCAATAAACACAGAAACCTCAAAGTAGGTGCATGCTGCAGTTGGGATATGATTATCATATGGTTCCCAATTATTGAAAAAACAGCCTCATGGTCAACAGCTTTATGTTTTTTTTTTCACAATGCTAATGTTCTGCTGAGTTAATAAAAAACAGGCAAATTAAAGACCGACAGTATGCAGGCTCTTGAGAAGTTGCAACAGACCTTTAGTCAATGGGGTCGGAGGTGTCACCAGAAAACAACTTGAAACAGACACGATTAAAACAAGAAGACATTGGTTTACATTCAATATGGCAGTTTTGGTCTTATAAATGTTGCTGAGGTGGCTCTGTGTTAAGACAAAGACACAAAACAAGGTTGGTGAGAAAATGAGGATAGAAAAATTTCAGGATTAAATCTAACAGCTGCATTTGTGTCCATCTTAAAAACCTCCCAATGAACATCTACCTCTCTAGGAACCTTTATTTCTACACAAGTTGTAGTGAAAGTGAATTTGGCAAGGCAGAGGGGTTAATGTACACAACACTACAGAAACATGTTATTTCAAGTTGGATCTGCTAAAGTTAGAGTCATTAGCAAGCTATGCGTAGCATTTGTAATTATGTGTGGCTCATTAGTTCTATTGCAACCATTTCTTATATTTTGTACCGTATTGGACACTAATGAACAACCACCCACTCAACAGATGTCCAGAGATTTACCAGTTCCTCTTCTGATAAGAAGTGAGCTGCAGAAGAATGAAAAAATAACATTGCATTTTGAACCTGGGTATAACAGCTACTCATCACATCTTTAAACTGATATTATGAATGCATTTGTGCAAAAATATCCACATTTTTTGTGGCTTCTAGATCCAATCTTACAAAAAAAAACTCATCTAAAAGATGCAATGTTAACCCTCAGAATGGCTGCTGGCAAATGTCCCTGCTCTTATAGGAGAGAAATTGTATGTCTAATGAATTGCTGCTGAAGTACAAACGTGTCATCATTTATACGTTTACGTCACCTACGATAAATAGTTGGACAGAGAAAGAGGATGTTATTTGCTGTCTGGCAGGAAAAACATTAGAAAATCAATACCTCTCAAAACTTGCACAAAACATAAAGCCACAGACAGCAACTAAGCTCAGTAAGAACTGGAATAAAACAAATAAGCAAATAACAGGAGAAATACTTTTTGTATTAATATTATTATTTTTTTGCTTGATTTTGACTTCAGGTACTTTTGATACATCTTTAATAGTTCTTAACGATAAATACTAGATATGTTGTAAGACAAAAGATAACTATATTTTCTATATTACTTGTTGCCATGTTTAATATTTCAGGTTTCATGTTATTATGGTTATGTTTAAAAATATTTTTCTGAGCCAAATCATATTTTCACACTAATTAGGCAGGTTGTCATCTTTGCATCATATTTGCATTTCCAGAAATCCTAACTTGTGTTTTGCACCTTCGGGGTTGCCATGTCACTGTGAAAAAAAACAACTCAAGTGACAGCATCCACGGTGTGTATGTGTGTGTGTGTTTGTGTTACCGAAGTGTTATTCTGTTGTTCCCTCCTGCTTTAAAGATGTCCACAGAAATTGTGTTTACATTGATTTAGGAATAAAGCTGATATAAAGCCTGGGCTGGCAAATCAATGATTGACTAAACAGACTTTTGAAGAGATGATAAAAAGGAGTTTGCAACCGGCCTGTTAGTCATGAAAATAAAGCAGAAGTGACAGAACCCTATTTAACAGTCCAAGCGTCTGAGCTGGTGTGCTGTCATGTCTGGATGTGCACAGACGCCCGGTTGCAGCTGCAAAGTGGCCTCTGATAGCTGATTTCGTTTTCAAACACAGATATTATCAACCACCTATTTTCTACCACCTGCTCGCTCTTCTGCTGCTGCACCATTCCCTCCGTTTCCCCAGCACACATTTTCCACTCGATGTTGCTGCGGGGGAGATTGTTCTCTATATGTAGGTGCTGATGAAATTTTGAGGGCAAGTGTTGAATAATTTAAGAGGGTGTGGGGGGGGGGGATTATGAAAGCAGTTTCTTGGCACAGAGCTGCTGGGTTTGAATCAATAAAACTTCCCAGATGCCCAAATCTCCAGCACTACCACCTTCCACCCTCCTCCTTGAGACCGCAGACCCTTTGCTCTGAAAGCCAGACACATGGCCGCGGGGACACGGCAGGCTGGACAAACAGATGCTGGAGGGGTGATGAAACACAGTACAACAGCCAACAGAAAGATGGTGGGATTGTTTATCTGTGAGGGTCGGTGTGGGTGACACATGCAGAAATGTCCCGTTCAGAGTCCCCACATCTACTGGAGCAGATGGCCAACAGAAGCCTGGCCAAATGTATTTTTGCTCCTCTGGTTCTGCCTGGGGAACAACATCCAACACATCCACATCCAACGCAGTGAGAGGGGTTGGAAAAAAATAAAAGACTCTGGACTAAAATGTAGAAAATTCAAACAAACCTGCATTTCTATGGGTTTAAGTGTTAGCTAGGGCTGATGAAAACCCACAATATGCGACAATAGTGATCAATATTGCGATGAAGAGATATAACTTGCTATACATGAACAAATAACAAACCGACTAAATGCATCATTTCCATTTCACTGTAATGGTTCAATTAAAAAAAAAGAGTCAACATAACTAAATTACACTCCAAATGACCCTTGTCTATATAGGAGGTGAGGATCTAACATTAAAGGGGTCCATCCGATTGGTCAAATGCATTAAAGGGATTTATTTGATTTGTTAGATACTTCAAGCTGCCATAAGATTGTTTTAGCACATTTAAGGTTACCATTTATTGCAGTTTTCGCAGTCTTTTGCGATATGCGTATTGCACAGTTTGATAAATTTGTGATTTATTGTGCAGGCCTAGTGTCAGTCTTGGCCTTTTACCAGTTTTGCAAGCTCAGTCATCAGTCAGTGATCACGTTTTCTTCTCCAGTGTCTCTTAAAACTTCCTCATTCCATACAGCTCCTCTCTATCCACATGTTGGCACATCCTAAAAAAAGCTTCCAGCCTGCTGGTTTTCTCTGTATTTGGCCAGCTCTGTTGATTACTCTCTTTCCAATGATTCCAATGAGAACAAGCAAGTGGAAACACTACAGCTAATGGATATGCGCTAATCAAAGAAAACACAGACAGTTTATGTTCTCTATGAAAGCTAACATAAGATTCACAAGACTGACAAAGATCGATAAGCTTGTAAAGCAAAGTCTGTCCCTAATTCTGTAATTTGGATTGATTCAGAACCACAAATCAGCTTATTTTCTATCAGCATTTCCATTTTGTAATGTTTATTGTTAATGTTTACTTCATTTCATGAAACCTAATTGACTCTTTTATTTTGAAGGTCTGGTAAAACTATATTGCGATGAATTGCAGTATTTTTAAGGAAAAACACTAATCAAAAATGATTTGCCATCTAAAAGACCCACTTCAATGAAAATCATGTTTTGGGTGTTTTTGCCCTTTTCTGATGATGGAGGACAGAAAAAAATCTTAAAATTGCATTTCTTGAATATTTCTTTATTCAAATCATTGTGATTTAGGAGCAGACGAAAAAAAATACTGATGAAATAGAGTGCATTTGTGATGTAGAAAATACGCTGGGTGGGCCACAAGTTTCCTGCTCCGCTCCACACCACTCTGCAACAGGGGAGGGGAACAGGGGGTGGGGTTGCTCCACGCTAAATGTTCCACCCACAACTCTAATGAGCTACTGCCGCTCTGCAGGAACTATGTCCTAGAAAACAACACAAGTTTTTTTTAATTTAAGCTAAAAAAATATGATCGGAGAGGGACTTTAATTTGCAATGATGACATCTCAGTTGTTTACTTAACTTTTGACACAATAGTTGTAAAATAAACAGACTTAAATGGAACTTTTTAAGCCATGACTATGAAGATCAAGGATTTATAGCCATTTCATGATAATAGTAATACTCAGCATCAAATGTTAACTTTTGCTCTACGATCTTTTGGGTTTTTCATCCCTTTCTTGTCCCTCCATAAATACTTATTACTTTAAAAGGTAGAGGGCTGAAACTATAAAAGACTAAAAAGAATAGCTCTATAAATAAGAAGTACTCATTGAGAGTGACAGGTCGCTTGGCGGCTGGGGACACTGGCTAAGCTGAACTCCTTTATGCTGTCTCTGATAAACAGATCCTTACAAACACACAGAGAGAAAACATAGCCATCCTAACTTTATTTGTGTCCCCCCTTCTGCAGCTCTGTTTCTGCAGCAAATCTGGGCCCCATCAGTACCACGCATCCACCCTCATTACAACCACATTTTTAAAGCATTGTTCATCCAACAGCAGAGTGAAGATAATATGCATGCTAGTGGGTTTTCATTTGCTCTTGCATGTGCAAGGGAGAGGCACTCCATGTCTGTTTTATTATTCATACTAGAGTGTGGATCCTCTTTCAGCCCACAGACAGCGGCCAGAGACACATACAGATGATGTTCAGGGCTAAATTTGCTCCTCCAGTGCTCTGCTACTCAGCTGAATTTTTTTTTTAACCAATGAACAAAAGAGCTTCTTCAGCTTTGCATCTGCTTACATTGGGTATTCATAGCTGGGTTGTGCATTTCAAACATCTATCCACTTGCCGTGAGCAAATAAAAGCACCAATATTGACACAAGTGGCTGCTTTTATTGCTTTGATGCTGTTTTTAATGGCCCTCCTCCCCCCTCTTCACATTGACGTCATATCCATTAGGGCATGCCTCTGGGCCTTTTTAGTGCAGGCGGGAGCGAAGGACTCCCACGTATGAGTCTTTCATCTGACAGACAACCTGTGCAGCGTCTCCAGACTCTGTCACAACTATCAATCTGTCGTGAAAGTCGATGGGGGACACAAAAACACACAACCAGGCCTTTTTTAAGCTTTCACCTTTTTACTGTATATACAGACACACAGCTCAGCTGCCACGACTCCTGTGTGCGCTCATAGTTGGCCTATAACTCTAGCAAGCTAATGTGAAGAGATAACCCTTCACGTCTGATGAGCATCAGCCCCATAACTCACTGGCCTCTTCCAGCTTCCACGTCTTCCCCTCTGATCCCTGCAGCAACATCTTGGATCACTTTTCCAATTATACCATGAACTGAGCCTTTTGTCTGATCCCGAAGCATCACTTCACCACCTTGGCTCGGTTTCCCTTTATGAATCTTGAATGGGTGTCAACCTTAGGGTGCTCAACACAAGAGGTGACAACTCAGTGACAACTAATCAGGAAGGTGTGGAGTCACAGCTGAGTCACACTCACAAGCTGCTTTTTCCTGACTGAGAAAAGATGCTTCTGAAATGTAAAGCCCCAGCTCAGTTCTTGGATCCTCAGGAGACATCATCAGGGGTTGGTGTAAAAACTGGGTTTGCAGAGCTCGAGCCATGCTGCACATCTAAACCCTATTAGCAACCGAGGCCAGAAGTTTTGAGATAAAAATATGACTTATCGCCCTGAACAAGAAAAGAGGAATGGAAGGAATGTTTATGGATTATAATCATGGCAACCATGTTTCCAAAGTAAGCCTGAGCTTTGCTCATTTTTAAGACTATATATTATTCTATATTTAAGCCTCTTCCACTTTTTTTTTTTTTTTTTTTACTTGTCCTGTCCAACAGCTGGGCAATCAGATGAGAGCTGAAGGCCTCTTGTGTTGGACATATTTTACTTTAACAACAGGGGTTATGAATCCTCTGACAAACCAGAGGTATCTCTGAATAAACCCCTTTTGTAATCGAGGCCAAACTTTATTCATTATAATCATATTTGAAAAGTTTCTTGATGTTTATCATTACGGTGAGGTTCAGATGTAATACAAATCTGGAAGGGGCGGGGCCTGTCCACACACACACTCAAATGTTACAAACATACCTGTTGGCTGCAAAAATGTCCACGTGTCAACTTGTAGACCATACAGATAGTGTTCACACACTTACACTGTTTCATACTTATACTAGTGTGAAATATTTCATTAAATCACACAAAATATTAGTGCAAAGGTGAGCTAACACCTGTGCTCAAGTGATTGTTTTTGTTCTTCTAAAATGGATGGTGGAATGTGAAAAGAAGGAGGGAGAGTGCCCAGCCACCCCCACACCAAGACCCCCACTGCAGCAGCTGCGGCAGCCAGAACTCCCCATGTTATTCTATATATTTAAGCCTCTTCCAGTTTGTCTTTGCCCCCTTCATCTTCTTAAAGAGCAGTCTGCAAGGAAGAATTAAAACTTTTTAAAGACCCACTCCAATCAAAATTGTGTTTTTTGGTGTTTGTAACATGTCCTTGTGGTATTTTTCTGATGATGGATAGAGAAACTTAAGTTCAAAATTTGATTAGATCCATTTGCATCTTTGATTTCCTCGTCTGAGCTGGTATCTGGCTTTAAAAGTGTATGACTGGATAGCTCCAATATTGCTCCCCATCTTTGGGACATCGGTAGTGTTATGTTGGGGTTGTGAGGGACTGTAAGCCAGCGAGAGAGCATGTAAACAGATGGATGATGGGAAATTGGGGAAAGCTTGCTACAACAGCTCCACCAACAACATTAGAACCAAATTTCTAATAAACTTCTTCCTCTCTGCAGAAACCATGTCCTAGAAATTGATCGTTTTTTATATTTTAGCTAAGAATAGCATAATCATAATTACAAAACAACTGGGAACACTTTTATAAAAGATCAAAAGACGATTCCACAGGAACTTTAAATATTGGCAGTGCAATAGGATAGACCTTTATAGTCATCAACCTCTTACCAAATACCAGATCATGTGTAATTGACATATCCTTACCTTCACCTTCAGAGCTTTTCATACAGAACAGTGGTCTCCAACACTCGGGCCGTGAAACGGAGAAAAAAAAACCACGACTTATCTTCTTTTCCATTTTATTTACAATCAGATTCTGGAGAAAGTTTTATTTTGTAAAACTACTAGATTTTCTCCACCATATCAGACTCATTCTTGACGCATGTCATGTTGCTCGGTCATATAACAAAAATACATCAGCTACTTTTTTAAAGCGGCTGCGCTTGAATCACCTAAGCTAGCAAAATTAACAAAAAACAAACATATTTGGAATGTTTCTGTTTGCAGTGAGGAAACAGAAGAAGAGCTTCGGACTTCAAAGAAGAAAGAAAGCTGCATTTAACAGACAAAAACCAAATTTACAATATTACATAAACAACATGTTCATCAGAAATTCAAGAACAAACTGCTGTGTCCTTGTAAAACTGGTTTTTCTCTCAAACATTAAAGACAGATGGGAGACAAAGGCAGCCAGTGAGAGTGACAAGAGGTCAGTGGGGCATGAAGAAGAGTAAGTGACATCAGACGAGCTTTTCCATCCCTCCATCTGTCCACTCAAAACAAGCTGGCCAGTCATTAGCTGGGCTCCAGCTGTTCCAGTTTTGATGACTGCTCACTTGGACACACACACACCAGAACACATAATAAACTGGGCTTTGAGTTTTTCTACAACTGTGAATGTAAAATATTTCACAATAAGTTTCATTTTAAATGCACTATGACTTTGCATCTCTCCACTAAAACTCGCACTCGTTTTGTCATGTAGACACCAGCAGGACCATCACCACGCCGCAGGTATTTTTGCTGTAACAGGTCACACAAGCATAGAAATATGAGGTTGCGTGGCTGGAAAAGGCCTGTCCCAGCATTCATCTGGAAGTGTTACATTCTTAAACTGTTTGATGTTTTGTTCTAAACAAGTTACACAACTTGTAAGGACACCTAAGTTCTCATACTCAGAAGTTATTTTTCGCAGAAGCACAGGAGGAGGCGTGAAGGATTTGTTTGAGGGACTTGTTAACCTGAAACTGCAGATAAGTTCTTAGGAATGAAAAACTTCCTTCATTTATGAAATCCACTTCACGTGTGAAAGTCAATGCTCTTTTTCATGGAGATTGTGGCAGTCATTGCCTTAGTCAATCAGTTGGAAGTATGTGTTGACTCATAAATACTGTGAAAGTGAAAAGAACATATGTTTTGTATTTACATTAAATATGAACTTCAGAAATTAATTTAAAAATCAATACTGGCATGGAGATATGACATATAATAACCTTAAAGCCTCACTCCAATCATCTTTTATGATCTATTTTAAAAGCGTTCCTAGCAGTTTATTGATTAGGATTATGTCATTTTTAACCAAAAAATTTAAAAATGTGTCGTTTTCTAGGACATAGTTTTTACAGAGTGGAAATAGTTCATTAGAAATTTACCTCTGAGTTTTGGGCACAACCTCTTTCTGTCACTCATAACTGAACTATTTGTTTACACACTTAGGCAGTCTGCAAGCTAAACACAAAGGCTGCTGTGCAGAACACCTACTACCAACTGGTAATTTCATAGACTGAAACAAAGCAATGTATAAAGTAGGATGTAGATGAACGGGATGGGAAGCCAGGAGGACCAAAAGGGGGTGAGAAGTCAAACTCCTAACAAAAGCAGCTTCTGAAAGTTTGAGGTTTGCAGCTCATGATTTGAATTTTCCGTCTGGCAGCTCAGCTGTGTCATCTCAGATCATCTTAGAGCAGCTCAAACATTTCAGTCATTGTTTGCTTAAATTTGCTTCCTACTATTTGTTGACTCATCCGTGTTCGCAACTCAACATATTTATTGAATACAGTGCATCAGGTTTGCATGGTAACATGATCACCTTCTTTTGAAAACATTAATGCAGATTTACACCTAAAACAAAAGTAAACTTCATGGGTAAGGATGATAACTGGAAACTCCACCTCCACTTCTATTCCTAGAAAGTAGAATTCTAAGAAAGATGATTGTTTGATCTGGAAAGCAACAATAGATAGATTTGAATGCTGAGGAAGTTGACAGATAATTTCCCTCCCTTTAATGTGAGTTGTGAAAACCACCCAATTCCTAGTTTCTCTCTCAAATATCCTATATTGTTAATTTCACATGGTTCCAATAAGGCATTTTTCTGCAAAGATGTGGATTTTCTAGTATACCTTTCCAAAAAGTTGAATAAGACATTCTCTCTCATGCTAAAACTAAATCTCATTTGGGTTCAATAACCAGAGGGCTTCCATTCATTTAGAATCAAATAAAAACTTTTCTAAATTTTCAGTGACTTTAATATCTGATCAATTTTTGATTATAAAGTTTAATTCATGAAAACAATGTTGTAATTCAAAAATTCTTTGATTAAATTAATTTAAAACAGATCAATAAGCCACTACAAATCTATTGAGAAATAATTACAACTTTTTAATTAAAAAAATGTATCTCTTGAAGATGAATAAAAGAAAGGGAGATGAAAAATACAAGTTGAAGTAGGAATTTTCAAAAGAAAGGTGGACATTAAAACTTGAAAGCCCTGAAATCTGAATGCAAAGTACAGGAGTTGACCCTGGAGGAGTAATGGGGACTAATGAGCTGCATGTGCCCAGGAAATCCAATACACCTCCAAAGAATTTAAAATTCATTATTGTGTTTCTGTGCGGATAATACAAATTATATCTATATAGTCATGGACTTCATTGCTCTTCAAATTAAAATGATTCACATATATGTATAGATTGCATTCAAGAAAACTGGAAACAACATGAGTGAATTAATCTGGAAGATTTATTCCTAAACAAGATATTTTATGCTTGAAAGCTTCAGCATGTTATCTCAGACAAAAGTAGAGAGGTGTGAGATTGGGATAACACCACATCGAGAGACAACAAAGGCAACAAAGAAAACCGCAAACCAGACAAAAGCGCCGTTTGAGGACAGAGACTCTGCGCCCAGATGGATTTCACACAGACACGAGCTTTGTGTCTGCTTCACGACAATAAAAAGAAACTTGTTAGACTGGAAAACACAAACAACTTGATTGAATAACCCAATCTAATCTACAGTTCATTAAAAACAAAGATGCTCCAGGTTTTGCCTGACTTCACAAATTAATGTGTTGTCTCTGATTGTTCTTTTTTCAAGAAAGGTGCCTTCGTTTAATAATATGAGTACTTCTGGGTACTGTAGTGAGAATATCTAAATTGCTAAAAGGCAGAGTGAAACCAGCAATAATTAGGATAGACTCCTCTGGCTCATCCCTGAAGCAGCTGTATGTCATCCACCTCAGACCCCACACCAGACCTAATATAACTAGTATTTTTAAAATGCTTTTCATACTCAAGCGTAAAAATATCCATGACCACTATTTTTGCATGATTTTTTTAGGTAATCCTTTATGTTTTATGTCTTTTTTCTAAGGATTGAGTTTCAAACAAACATTTACTTGCATCATTTTAACTGAGTTGACCATTTTCTACAACAAAAGGTTATTGTTCCTTTTGTGTCTCTATACATAGTTTATTTTTTATTTTTTTGTGTCTAAAATGGTTTATTCCAAGGATTTATGTTGATTTTGACACTAATAACTTGAAAGCTATATAAAATATCTATACATTTTTTCTATTTTAATTTCAGTATTTTGCACGGATTTGAGTTTTTTTTTAATCCGATGCCCTTCCTAAAGGAATTTGAACAATGACCAGAATCGTTCATAAAATGACACATCTGTCATGTCTTTTATGATCAGTGTGCAAAACTCTTCTGTTAACTCTTTTAGTTGTCGAAGACGATGGTTTTCGACATCTTTGCACTTGTACTCACTTCAATGCAAGGCTGGATAGAGGGACGGGCAAAATTCCCCTAATTGCCATGACTGTCCACCGCAAATGTGATGACCAGCAAAAAATCCACAATCAACGAAAGAAATAAAAAATGTCTTAAAAAAAACCTCTAGAAAAAACAATAAAAAGTACAAAAATTAGGGCTGCACGATATGAGGAAAACTCGCGATATGCGATATTGGTGATTAATATTGCGATAACGATATAATTTGCGGTATATAAACAAATATCAAACCAACCAAAAACATCATTTCCATTTCAATGCAACAGTAGGCCTGCACAATATACCGCAAATGTATCGTTATCGCGACATCAAGCTGTGCAATATGCATACCGCAAAAGACGGCGAAAATCGCAATAAATGGTTACCTTAAATGTGCTGAAACAAACTCATGGCAGCTTGAAATATTGAACAAATGAAATTAATCCCTTTATGCATTTAACCAATCGAAAGGACCCGTTTACTTTGTTGATCAGTCAGATGAGCCCTTTTATGTTTGATGTTTGCCTCCTATGTAGATGAGGATCGTTTAGATAATAACTTTTAAACTGTTGCAGTAAATGGAAATGATGTTTTTGGTTGTTTTGCTATTTGTTTCTTCTTTCTCTTTCAGCTTTTCCCATCAGGGGTAGCCACAGCGAACAAGTCGCATGGTAAACTTGGCAATGTTTTACGCCAGATGCCCTTCCTGACGCAACCTTCTCAAAGCAACCAGGCTTGGGACCGGCACAGAAGTAGAGAAGGAAACAGGGAGCAGCCCGGATTCGAACCCTGGTTTTACGGACGGAAGGCGCCGCAAACCAGCTCCTTGTTTTGCTATTTGTTTATATACCGCAAATTATATCGTTATCGCAATATTAATCACCAATATCGCATATCGCGAGTTTTCCTCATATCGTGCAGCCCTATGCAACAGTATAAAAATTATACTCCAAATCTACTGTCAGAGTGGTTTATTGTTAAAATAATCGTAATGCTATTGTTCTTATCTTTTCACAACGTTGAGGAGTTCATCAAGTATTTAATTGCATTTACATCTATAGATTTCTTTTCCAAAATGTTATGTTTACATTGGATAGTAAAAGGAGACAAAGGATATCGGCACACCAAAGTCATAATGATAGAAAAGGCCATTTTTGACTTGGGTTTCTTGCATTTTGGATCTTATTTGACAAAGGGTTTTATTTATTTTGAAAGGTTTGGTATAAAGTTGTTAAAGGTGTTGTTAAAAGTTAAAGGTGAAAGGTTGATTTAATTACTGTAAATATTTCAAATGCACATTTTATAAACAAATGGATTAATGGACACAAAAAGAGAAATAAAGTGTATTTTGGTTATCTGGTGTTTTGGTCAGAGAGAAACCGGACCAAATGGCTTTTTTAGCATTCAAGGTTGAAGACCCAAATTCACTACAGCCTGTTCCAAATACAGTCATGCTGTTAATTACCTGCTTTAGGCTCCTCCCATAGTACCTGCCTCTATTGTGCAGTCCTTGGTTCTAAACCCGAGTTCCTCTGCTTCAACTGAAGGTAAGTTTTTATCTTTAATAGTTGATTTTTTTACATAGTTCTTCTTTATGGTCTGACTCAGACCACAACATGTATGACCTTAAATTTTTGCAGGTAGTATCAAATTATGAGCTGGCGCTCCAAGCCCACCCTCTGTTGCCAGTTTCTTGCTTCATCCAACAGACCAGCAGTTCTCCTGCAAACTGCATGTGTTCGCTGCACTGCTGCTCTACACAAACACTATTCCTTTGTTCCTTTGCTGCTGCTATGCAATTCAGCACATAATTATGCCCCCATGTACAGCAAATCTCCCCTGTGACGAGCTCCATTTACATCATGACAGAATGTGCTAAAGTGACGCTGAAAACATTCGATGGAGGAACATCACACGTTGCAAATATTTAATTCTGCTGGCCTCGAATAACTATATTTTTTAAGGACATCCTCTTCCTCTCTATGCCTTCTCATTTCATCCACTGATCTTGTGTTATCTGAGAAACTGTATTTTACAGTCTCCTCTTGTTTTTTAATTTAATCTAAAACCAGCCTTATCTTATCAGCTGCACCACAACTGCTAAAACGGGTTTAAACCAAACCCGCTGCGTCTGTGCTGCACCTGTCCAACAACGTCTCCATCTCTGATCTCTGTCTCCTTTGACTTTCCCTTCCTGCATGGAAAATTAGAAGCTGAGCAGTTTTATATTTAGTCAACATCCTCCATATAGAGTACAGACCGAAGGTTTGGACACACCCTTTCATTCAAATGAATGGGAAGGTGTGTCCAAACTTTTGGTCTGTACTGTTTATAAGACCAAAGAACATCATGGCCATCTTCCAAAGAAAACACTAATTGTTTTCTGCAACTTCATTTCTTAATTAGAATTGTATTGACTGTTCAGGGTCAAAAAGGCATGGTGGAAGAGCAAACTGAAGGCACCGTATTTCAAATTGCGTGAATGACTAGTTGCATCCATGTTGTGTTATTTGGAACCTGCTTTCCAATGCAAACTAACTCATCTGTTATCGTTAAAATCCCACTCCGATCATATTTTGATCTATTGCAAAAGCGTTCCCAGGGGTCTTTTCCGTATGATTGTGGCATTCCGATTGAATTTCAAACTGCAATTTTTTATTTGCTCCTGATTCACTACGATTTTAACCAATTACTACTTAGAAATGCAATTTTCATTTTAGTTTTCTTTCTATATGTCCTCCATCATAAACATGCTAGAAGAACATGTTAAAAACACCCAAAACACTATTTTCATTGGAGTGGGTCGTTAATGTCTATTTTGCACAATTTTTAAATGACTAATTTCAGCAAAACTTCAGATCTGACCAAAAAAAATCTATTCAAAAACTTTAAGATTTTTGTGGTTTAACCTTCACCCTGGCCCACTTTAAATTGGAATTGAACTTCTTCTGTAGCCTTCAGCTACATGGTGCTGTGGTGGTAATTGTCACGTTGCCATTTATGCCCTAAAAGGAGCTGCTCCCCAGACTGAAGCCTCTGTCCTCCAACAACCCACTTTAATGCTCTAACAATAAGTTTCAATCACCATTGTAAAAACCAGAGGAGAAAATGTGTACCCTGCAAAGATCCCGACTTCCCACGATTGTCGTAAAATAGGAATATTCAGCTTTACTCCATAAACTTTTCCAGAGCTTTAAACTAAGTGGTGCTCAACACATTTGCTCAACCTAAGAAAAACTACATGCAAATCTTCTATTGCTGTCTTTGCTGACTGGATTTGATGGCTTGTTTGTTCTAGACACCCTGAAAAGTTAACACCCTCCCATTCAAATGAATGGGAAGATGTGTCCAAACTTTTGGTCTGTGCTGTACATGTTTTCTTTCAAAGTGGTCAGATAGCATGCAAGCTAAAAAAAACTAACTGAAAAACAAACACTGCAGATTATAACCAAGCCCTACTGTTGCCAAACCAGGAAGAAACAAATGTTAAAGCTACTCCAAAGACAACCTCTTTTGCAAAAAGAGAGCAATTTACTGTTAACTAATGGACCCATTCCAATCATCTTTTGGTCTATGTTATAGGTGTTTTCAGTGATCTTTTAACCATGATGATGCAGTTTTTAGCCAACATTTCCTGCAGAGCGGCAATAGTTCATTTGAAATTCACCTCCGAGCTGTGGGTAATGCTTTTGTCACAAAGCAAGCCCGCCCACACTTCCCGTCACCTATCTGTTTAAACTGTCTCCCACTATCTTACAGCCCTTCACAAGCCCAAGCTAACATTACTTTAACAAAAATAACAAATAATATTGGAGCTACCCAGCGTTACAATTTCAGATGCCAGCTCAGACGAAAGACATACATGGATATACATGGCTCCTAATTTACAACAATTTGAATAAAGAAATACTCAGACATGCAATATTAAGCTTGATTTTCTCATTTATGTCCTCCATCCTGAGAAAAACGCCACAGAAACATCTTAAAAACACCAAATAACATAATTTTCATTGGAGTGAGTTTTAAGCAGTCTGACTTAAAAAATAGACTAATGTACAGCCTGTTGTCAAAAACCTTTTCTGAAATAAGTTGTTTTGAAATAAGTTGCTTCACAGCTCTCTCTTTACCTTCATGAATCTCTTTTTAAAATACCTTCATCCCAGACCAAATGTACCACTTTTCACCATATAGAAAATGGTTTTAGTGATCTTTATAGGGGCTGTCTCTCTTATCTGTTTTTGTTTTGCCAATTTTCTGCTATTTTATAAAAAGAACTTTGCTTACATCACATTCATTCCAATGAGGTCATTAACAAGTTATTTGTTCAAACTACTAAATAACTTCATAATTATGAATTGTTAGTTTTTCCAGTTCTTTTCAAAATTGTCATTCATAAAACTGCCAAATTTGAATCTAATTGAAATGCAAATAAGTACAAAAATACAGTGTGGAAGATTATTTCCATTTCTATTTGTCACATCTGACTTAACAGACAAACATTTTCCATGCTGCTTCGAAAGAATGTAGGAGTCAATTATGCAACTGTGATATGGGCCACTGATTGCACTTCAATAATACAAGTTACTAATTACTGCCTTGCTTTCTTCCCGCCTCCTCTACCCTCCTGAATAATTATCACCCACTGGCCTTGACTGAGCCCAGACTTAAAAGAGAAAATGAGGGGCTTTGAATGAGCTACTCTCATTTAACGTCAAGATTTTTTTTATTTTATTTTACTGTCATGAATACATTACTGTGTATACTCTGCACCTAAATATTATCTTCCATGTAATATTCTCTCAGAGGCCTGCTTTGCCTTGAGCTCCAGCTGAGCTAATGGAGGCCAGAGCTGACACACAAAGAGCCTTCAGGGCTGAGTGAATGAAGAGGCTGAACTCAGGCATGCCACAACATTGTATTCAGAGCAGGCGGTCTATGTGTGAGGTATCTGTTTAGCTGTTGCTGCCTGTCCAGCACACAAGAGAAAAAAAAAACAAAAAACATCAAGATGAGGTTTGGTTTTAACAGCCTCACACAGGCAGCACTAACCTGATATCCAGAGCGTGCAGCAGGGGATCAGCAGCTGCTCCCAGAAGCCAGATGGTGAAGCCAGCAAGGAGTAAAGTGGTTGTGAGGATGGTTTGCTTTGCTTCTGTTTCAGTGTCCCTCACAGCCAGGCTGAAGGCAACAGCTCCCCTCAAACCTGACAGCGAAAGCACCTTTATGAGAAAATCTCTTCATTTTGCCACCAATGAAGCCAACAGACAACCTTCTAGAGACCAAACATTTCAGAAGAAACCCCCCAGAAAACCATTCTATTATTATTTGTAGCAAACGGCCTCAAAGCAAGCAGCTGTAGAATGCTAACAGACATAAATATAAGGACGTGAAACTAAAAAACATTTTCTACACATATTTTTTAATCACCATGGAATGGGAAATGGGGAGGCGTTGGTTGCGAGGGTGGTTTTGGAGGAAATTTGAGCAAAATACTGACACTTGGGCTTTTAAAAACAAATCTTCTTATGTAAGAAGTAAAGTGGGCCAAGAAAGCAGAGAAACACGCTGCAGTGGGAGTACTACTTCACATCAAACGTTTCCCTTTTCCTGATTCATCAAAACTGGTCAGGGAGTCTAAATTAAGCTTAGATACTACAGTGAGATAATGTTCTATGCTCTTTCCTTTCAAAATAAGAGGGCCTGAGAATTGAAAGCGCAAAAAAACATTAAAAAAAAAAGATTATTGTGAGAACAGGTCAAGAAAGCACTGATTTTCATTTTCTAATAACCCTTTCAAATAAAACCAACTACAGGCTGTAGATAAACAATATAATATATATTTATTAAATATATATTTATTTTATAAACCTAGTTCTTCTTTTGCCCAACCATCATTTATTCATTTTTGCAGACATACAAAAATTACATAAACAGTTAAACAAATTAGTTAAATTTAAAACCAGAAAAGGTGCAGGGAAAGACGCTTATAAATTAATTCATAGATCTATTGAGTAAACTTCCATTGTAGTTATGCAAAAGCATTTAACACAGTAAAAGCAGGAATCTAGGACATCCAAAAGCCCCATCCCCAAACCCTGATCTTAGCCTTTAAACCTAAAATTATATTATTCTGTAATTAATTCACATACATTTCTTAAAGGTAATTTTTACATATAGAAGATAAAGAAAGTGGTACCTGCAAAAACCATGAAGTGTTGAAAAGAGCAAGTTATCTTGTTTGTCCGGCCAAGGTTCAGCAAGAAAGATAAAGGGTAGATATTGCACGCTCTTGAAATAAAAACAGTTAACTGTTGAAAAATTAGGAGCTGATTAAGGAAAACATTGAAGCTGACATATTTTCAAAGTGGTAGTTTAAAACATAAGCTTCTAAGTATTAAAATAAAACAATAATCATAGAGTGCATAACAAAAAATATTAAAATGAATATCAGAAAAGCAGAAATAACAATTGATTTTAGACATACTGACACACCCAAAACAAGCTTGTAAAACATAAAAAAGCAGTTTTAATATGCAGCACAGACTGCATACAATTCAGATTAGCTCCACATTTATTAAAACTTTTCAAGCAATTAGAAGCATTCCAAGAAAATAAGTGTTAAAGGTAACAAAAGTGACACATTCTTACATCAAACAGCAGGACTACTAATGATCTCTAAATTTGCAATCGTTCATGAAATGTGTGTTTTGTCAATAATCTTCTCCTCCCTGCAGGCATAAGGCTGAAGATGAGTCACACTGCACAGGTTGCCTCTGAAAAGTCAATGTGGTTTCAGGTTCTTGCTGCTGTATTTATATCCTGTTGTGTTCTATGACAAATCGGTTTATTGTTGTTTTGTCAAGTGATCCTTTTTACCTTAGGGTTGCCAAAATATCAACATACAAAATCTCACTGTGCGTTTATGATGGAGGCACAGCTGTGAGGTGTTATACCAAGGTGTGAAGTCAGTCACGCACTACCAGCTATCTCTGCTTTGCCAAATTTTGGGAAACTTTGGGCAGAAGGAAACCAAATGACATTTTGGTAATTATCCGGGACATCCCTGCCATCCTGGATACAATTAGCATAATTTGTCACACTTTTGGTAAGATGACCTTCTATGCTCTTTTGAACCTGAATGCAGCTTGAGATCATTTAGAAACTCGTTTTAATGACACTTTCTGTAAATTCGGGGCCATTCCATAACTGAGTCATCTGCGTAGAACAGGACATTTGCATCCGCACCTAAGAGAAAATGTGTGCAATTCTCATTTAAATTAGAATTATGTCGAAAATAATGACCTAAGCATCAATATCTTAGTCTGACAGAGTAATGAAGGTTATTTACATCTATCAATATTGGATCCAGCTCACCGTGGCTTTTTAAAAGCAATTTCTGCCTACTAAAAGAGTTATTTCTCTTTATTAAGCCCCTACACTTGAGTCAAATCAAAATAATATCAAGCTTTCCTCTGATAAATCCAAATCTTTTTGTCCTTGTGGACTATACCCATTAAAATCTACCAAATAACTGTAAGTTATTTACTTTTAAAATATTTTTATAGCTCTACAATATGATGGTGACCTCCATTTCCCTCTGCTTGTGCATCTCGGTTATTGTCCTGTGAATGTAGGTTGCCAGATTTTTATGGACTTTTGCTTTTTGTTACAGAAGCACAACAAGCACAACTGAGGACAAATGGGCTCAAGTCAGACTTTTTTCCCCACTGGAGGCCACTCACAGGAGCAAAGGAGAAAAAAAACTGCTTGGTTGATGCTTTCGCTGGCCTCTTTGACCCAATGCAGCAAGACGGATTGTAATAATAATTGCTGGCCATCTGGTCAGTAGACTGTGAAAGAGCAGCTCCTAGAAGTACAGCCAGTGGAGTCGTCTTTCTGGCACGCTCTGTGGTCATGCCAGCTCTCAGGAAAGGACGATTGTACAAAGAATAGCCAGCAGTCTTTTACCACCCATTTGTTCCCAACACTAAGAAAAACTGGCAGCTACCAAAGCAGCTCCTGAAATGAGCCATCTGTAATTTTACTTTAACAAGAAACGCTATAAAACCATTAACTTTTGAATTTTTCAGCCCATTAGAACTTCAGTGGCTTATAGAAAAATCCCGGAGATCTATTAAATCAAGGTCAAACCACAGGATTGCAGCTACCTTTAAATCCAGGATTTGAACAGTTGATTCTAAAGCAGGGACTATTTTACTATCAGTTTAAAACTGAACTGACACTGTTATAAATGATTTCACTTCAGAATTATTCTTTTTTCCCCCCATTTTAGTTGTTAAACATTTGGCTACACATAAATCTGATTTGATTTGACATTAATTGACTTTGTGAAAGCAACTGTCTGACGCAAAGGCTTCTGTGTCCGTTAATTTCTGATAATGGGCACTTCTTCGGCCATTATGCTTTACATAACACCTATTGCTGACTCAACGATTACCACTGTTTTGCAAAAGAATTACGATCCATAATGATAATAAGTTCACACTGGGCATGCGACGCGCAGTCTTGAACACTGACTTGGTGTCATAAAATTCGGGCTGGAAACAAACAATTTTTCTCCAAGATCAATTTTCTAACGATTGGCACTTCCGTGTATTGAAAGGGACGCCATCCATCTGTCACTACCAAAGCTGAGTCCCTGATTGATCAAAGTTCAGCCTGGTTTAACTTTCAACGCATGTTTAATGGACGCCTTTTGTATGTTGAGCCTGAAAACTGTTGTAAAATCTTGCGTAGAGAGGGCTTTTAATGTGAAAGCCAGAAACGCACTTTTATGTGTGTTTCCATAGACGTCTGATGGAAAGTGGTCCCTTGAATGCAGGTTCTTGAAGGCGATGTGAATCCAGCATTACTCTTTTGTATTGGAAATTTAACATTTTAAATTCTACAAAAAAGGTAACTGAAAAAGAAGTTTCTTCTTAAGGTGATCTTTTCATAAATAGGAATCCTGTTTTGCGGTGGCCTCTGGAACTAACAAGGAATGATCTTTACATTTGATTCAGTCCTTACTACAAAACAAAATACTCTGCTCATTCAAACATGAAATGTTTCATAACACCACAGAGCTGTTCAAACAAGTCGCAGCAAATGAACAGCAACATTTTCATTTGTTTTCATGGCGATGGCTTTGTAAGACGTTGCAGCAGGATGTGGATCCGCAGAGAGAATCTGATGCCAGCTGAAAGCTCTTTGCAAACTCACACCTATTAGGTTTAAGTGGAAATGGAAAAAAAGAAAAGACAACAGGAGGAAAGCAGCACGTGCAGCGATGAGGATTGTTACACAGCATACAGAAATAAACCAATTGGCACAAAGTTTTAATTGAAGACACTGAGGATGCCTCATTATGTAGAAAAAAAAAGGATACAATTGCCCCGGAAATGAAAAGAGCTTTGAAGACATGAGGAGGAAATGTCAACAATATATATCCCATGTAGCTGTAGATGAAAATCTCCCCCAGGAAGCTGAAGACTTCAAAGAGCTGTAAATTATAAAAGCGATTTAGAGTATCATAAGAAAGAAGGTCATCTGGGACGTGGCTATGGTTAGAAGTGAGGACGATAAAAATGTTGTTTGTGATGGTTTTTGAAGTGGTGTTGAAATAGAAACAATTTTCTGCTCTAGGTTTATTTGTATGGAATTCTCTTTTTAAGCCTTAAACTGATCACATCATTTAAATACATTGTTTGTATTTAAATGATCATAGCAGTTGGACACTTAGTAACCTCTTAATTAGATCTGTATGGAGAAAACATAAATCTACTGCTGAAGTCAATCTGCCAAATTTTAATCTTCTCTGCTGTACATCCATTTATTGATAATCCACTTCAGACAATGGCTTCAATTGTACACTTCTATTAAAGGAATGCTGCTCTGTGTAAATGATAATGAATAATAAATGAATACATGAGTTATTTGTGTGTTTATTTGAGCTTAAGTAAAGTTTTTCAGCACAGTAATCTCTTAAAGTCCATATGTGGTGAAGGGGCAACCACAGAGATTGTGCTTCACCACCATTAGTGCTTGTTTAAACTAACATTCAAACACTCTTAGTCGAAGTGAAAGCACAAAAAACAGTGTTCTCACCTGCTTTGTTCTTGACCTGCCTTCAGCAGATAGATTGAGAATGGTGTACCTTGCCTGGCTCAGTCCACAAAACAGAACTGCCACAATACCTGAAGGAAAAATTAAAGACAAGTCATTTAAACATTTGACTAAAAAAATGTATCCAGCTGAACAACAACCGTGTTCAGTGGGAGTAAGTAGCTTCATTTAAGAGCAAAACGGTGTGAAAGAAAGAAAAAGAGAATAGAATAAGTCTCTGTTAAGCTTTTACAGCTGTAAACCCAGAAGAAACAATGACATCAAGCACCATCTTAAAAAATGTATTAAATTCAGTATTCTACAATACTAAGGAAACCTTGCTGTTCTCAGCCCCTTAAAACAAACCAGACCAACCTAATAGCATGTATCCACCCACAGTCCCCAATAGCTCCAGCTGAATAAACAGTGTATACAAAAATATGTAGTCCAACCCAATTCAACTATTCAAACATTTGGCCGCTCCACTATAAAGCTAAGAACTGGATCTCTGGATGGTTCGGAGCACCAGAGATCATCAAAAGAGAGAAAAACATGACATAGGACAAAGAAGAAAAAAAAGAAGAAATTTCAGCTATAGAAGATACAGACTGGAGCTTTTAATATAAATTTGGGAGGCTGTCCCCAAGGACATTCTTTTTTTTTGGACAGACTCAATTTCACATTCCTGCTTTTTCTATCGTAACACTCAAATAAATGGGTACAGACACATTAGAATGGCAAGGATTGATGAAGCAACTTTATGCTTTTTAAAGTCCCACTCCAATCATCTTTTGATCTAATTTAAAACCATTCCAAGTGGTCTTTTATTATAATTATGCCATGTTTAGCAAAAAAAAACCTGTTTCGTTTTCTAGGACATTTTCAGGTTTTTAGGACAGTTTCTGTAGAGCGGTAGTAGTTCCTCAGAGATTCACCTCTGAGTTGTGGGTGGGACTGTTGGTATAGAGTAAGCCCAACCCTATTACCAATCATCATTATGTTTACACTCTCTTTCGCTAGCCCCTCACAACCCCAACCTAACATTACTGGTGCAGCAAAAACGGCGATCAATATCGTGGCCACCCAGCCATACAGTTTTGAGCCGGATGCCAGCTCAGACGAGAAAAAACAGAGATGGATCTATTTGTCTACAAGTGGATGCACCAAAGTCACGCCTAAAAGCTTTTTAAAAGTGAAGTCTTTCATCATATTCTCCACGATTGGAATAAAGAAATACTCAGATAAATACAGTCTTTCCCCCATCATTCGAAAAATTCCACAAGAACATTTTAAAAACATGATTTTTTTTTGGAGTGGGTCATCAAGTACAGCATTAAAGGAGAGAGATCCTCGGCTCCTACCCACCCATCCAATTTCTCCATCTTCACCGCGTGCTTTAACGTGCTAATGATGACCTGAAGCTGTTCTCCGTTTTATTATTTAATGAAAGCCCAACGGATCCTATCTTGGTTTAATACACTTCTTGGTTTACATAACAGTTTAGGTAACTCCTAATCCTATCTCCACGCACAGTCTCTTTGGCACAGGCAGCTTGGCAACAGATTAGATTCATCCCATCATGGGGACTTGTGAGGGGCACAAGATTAATCATAGCGGAGCTCCTTTCGAGTTGGGGGTCATTAAGCACACCCTCACTAAAGTCAAGCAATTAATGGAGACAGGGAGGGTTTCAATTACGAAATGAAATCTTGGAGGACCTCCAGCTCTCTCTGGGTTTCTTAGCATGAGTTGCTGCTTCACAATTTATCCTGTTTTTCAGGAGATGATGGATTTGATCCCACAGAAATGAGCTGACATGTTGAATTTAAGTAAAAAACTGAAAAAATAACCCTAAATGTCTGACTCAAAGCACAGATATCGCCCTGCTTGAGGATTTGTTGGGGTTTGCCTTCATTACTGGCCAGCATTCAGAGAAGTGTACATCATAAACAGTCTGGGTCTAATGTACAAAAGGTCAAACTATTTCATTAAGACCATCTTCTGCTTCTCTGCAGACCAAAGGGAACACTTTACTGACAGGAAGTGCTCCAAAGCTGAAGAAGCGATAAACATTCAGTTCTGGCAGGATCGATCGTGGTTTAGCTGTTGAACCAAAACCAGCAGTTAAAAAAAAAACAGAAACCCACAAAAAACAAGTTTGATTCTTGTTCATGTAGAACATGAACACCTCTACTAAAATCAACTTCAACAATCACGCTATAACTGCAATTGCACCTTGAAGATTTGTTGCAATATTTGGAAAATCTCTAACATATATTTTGTGGGGAAATGCTGTCCAACAAACTACTGTAAAATAAAATGTAGACTTTCAAAGAGAGCAGTGAGTTTAAACACAATTAATGTTATTGTGAGATAAAACCATTTACAAGAAATCAGTTATGAAGTAAATGTTTTTGTTAAAGACAGAGCACTAAGCTAACACTAGCAGAGGTGTGTAAAACTGTTGGTTTAACTATACTGTAATTAGCCTTAAAACTGCGGTGGAAGTGTCATGGTTGAGAGCACTTTGTGTTTTTTTGTGAGCAGTTTATGTAAGAAAATTGTAAATTTTAGAGCAACAGCTAAAGTAGGAGAAGGAAAAACCAGAACTATGGGCTGGATCGGCCTTAAAACCTGAGTGTGTCAAAAAGACATGGTCGGGACTTTTTTAGGTAACTAAAGGGTCTTTATTGACACCTCTTTTCATTTTCTTTTCTCTTTTCTTCCTCTTTAAAGCAAATTTTACAATGGTTATTAATGTTCTTAATTTTTGCACTGTTATGTATTGTGATTTTAATGTATTTGACTGTTTTGTGAAGCACTTTGAATTACTTTGTGTTCAAATTGTGATCTACAAATAAACTTGCCTTGTCTAGGTATACTAAAAGAAATGTTGTGTGTGTACGTGTGTGTAGGGGGGGGGGGGGGGGGGGATTTATGTCCAGCAAGTTTTAGATCAGTTAAATGTGAAGACAGTCATGCTAGAACTTCAAATCATTTCCAAGTAATGATCTTTAGAAACCTTAAAGCAGGAGAAAGCCTTGAAAGCCAAACTGCTGCTTGTGTCGGTGATATTCAGGGGGCGCTACGCAAGTCAGTGTGTAACAGGTGAGAAAGTGATGCTTGAGGGTAAAAGGGCAGCATTTTACTCAACAGGATCTGTATTCAGTCTGACCCCCTCTAGCCATCTGCGGTTTTGCAAGAAACACACAAATTACATAAGTCACTTCTTGTTCACCTGAGAGTCCGCTGGCTTCAGCTGAGAGGAAGCTGCTCCAGGACAGCAGCAAGACGACCGACGTCTCCAGCAGAGGACTCTCCCGCAGGCGAGTGAATTTGGTGAGGTGGAAGGAGGGTTAAAGATGAATCAGAATCAGAACGAGGAAACAATCATGCAGCCTTTATAACTTCATAGACTGCATCTGCAAGACAAATCTCTACATGGACATTATAGTGCAGCAAGCTAGAGACATACTGCAGTACTGCTATCATGCAGTGGGCTCAATAAGCCTGGGGATTTGAGGTGTAGAGGAACCACTTTGTCTTAATGAGTTCTTTTTTTTTGCATCACACTTTCACACTCCCTCTAGCAAAAGCTTTCTGCAGACCATATGCTTGTTTTAACCCAGTGTTTCAAGGCATCACATGCAATGTTACAAGCCATAAATTTTGTATGTATTGCAAAACATGATCTTTCTGCAGTAATGTACAGGATTCCCTAGAAGCTGAGTCTTCGAGGCTTTAAAAGGCTGTTTCTGAAAAAGAATTCAGCAATTAAAGTCCTATTTGAAACCTGTTTGAATCAAATACCATGTTTAAGGGTTCATTTCACTCATCACATAAAAAACAACATATGGGCACATAAAGAATGTGATTTTCTTAGCACGTTGGTATTTTTAGGTAGAACAAAAGTAAATCTGCAAATTACAAATGCCGGTTTTGTTCCTTAGTTGCACCCAGAGATTAGTCACAGCCTCAAACACCATGTGGCACATCCTCATTTTTCATACCAAAGTCTAATTACTTGAAGATCAGAGAGAAATGCAGCACGACGACAGCGGTCGAAAATTTTATCATTAGCTATTGACGTGATTGAAGACATTTCTACAACCGTTAATGCTTCGACTGTTGCTTTTGTTGATAAAAGTGGTACAGTAAAGGCTTGTCAGAGAAGCAATTACCACGTTGAGCGAGAGAATTTATTGCGGCGGATGCTGGGGTTATAATTGAGCCTGGGGTGAAATGATGGGAGGGAGGAGGGGGTGAAAGGATATGAGGGCAGTTATTATTGTGAAAATGAATCCCATGCAGAAAGAACCTATGAGAATTCCAAGAAAGCTGCCAACAGAGTGGAGGAAGGCAGATGGGTCAAAGGCGTGTCCCGTGCCCTTCCGGTCATAAGTAGCAATGGCGCTGAAAGAGAAAAAAGGACATAAACTGAAATAAGGACAGAGGGCAGATTTAATAAATAAAAAATGTCAATTTAACTTCTTCCTCTTTCGGCTTCTCCCATCAGGGGTCGCCACAGCGAACAAGTCGCATGGTAAACTTGGCAATGTTTTACGCCGGACGCCCTTCCTGAGGCAACCTTCTCAAACCGGGCTTGGGACCAGCACAGAGGTAGAGAAGGGAACAGGGAGCAGCCCGGAGTCGAACCCTGGTTTCACGGACGGAAGGCGCCGCAAACCAGCACGAGCCAAACCGGCTCCCGTAAATTTAAAAATAATATTAATAATAAATAAATAAAAACAAAAAATTGTAACTAAAATGAAAACAAGTGTTAAAGCTCTACACCAACAAATCAAGTGCAGTCATCAGAAATGTGACCGACTAATTTAAGCCTTCAGAAACATGTTAGGTGCATTCAAGAATGAACATAAGTGGTGTTCACACTGGTCTGTTGCTACTCAATATCAGCGGATGCCCGCCCTTACAGTTGGAAGAGCGGCTCTGTTCCGATGCATGACTGAATTAGTGTCGTATAGTTTCATCCAGGCACAAACTTTCTAATTTCTCCTCCACGATCAATTTTTATATGGTTGACACGTACATGAATTAAAAGGGATGCCATCCATACAGAAATACCAAGTCCCTGACCGGTCAGAGTTCGACCTGGTTTAACTTTCAACGCACGTTTGATAGCAGTGTGTTTTGTGCATAGAGCCTGAAAGCAGTAGTAGAAACTTGCGTAGTGACATGTATATGCGGATGCCAGAAACACACATTTTTGTGCGTTTACATAGACCTGTCATTGAATGTGGTTGCTTGGACATGTGGAGCCGGCGGCGGGGTGATGTAGCAATGGTCACATCCACCTGTAAAAGGGTTGACCCTTTCAGACGCATCCATTTAAGGGGTTCTTCGGCTGTGTAGAGGGTCATAGAAGAGATTTAGCTGCATCTAAAGAGGAGCTCAGGTGTATCCTGCAGTTCCCTTAAGGCTCATATGGCCAACTCAAGGAATGTCGTTAAAAAAGTGGAAAGTAGCATTGTTGTGTATGGTGTAAGTGTATTGTAAAGCATTCGTAATGTAAGTTTTATGCACTTATGCCTTACAGAGGATGCTGTCGTACGCCAGACTCTAGTCTTTAGGAAGGTGCAGGTACTGGCCCCTTACTAACCATCCACAAATGCTGCATGCACACGGTGTACATGTGATCCAGCCCGTATCCACCCATAAGGGCAGTTGGGATTAAGGCTTTAATGGTGTAAAACCTGCTTGAGTTGTTACCATAAATTGCCGCGTCACACTTCCACTGAATTTTTTTGAGGCCACTCAATAAAATACACACCTAAACAAAACTGACCAAATGTTTGTGTCAAAACGTCAAGCTAGTGACTTACAGGAAAATGCTACTGTTATCAACAAATGAAGGAAGGAAAATAAGGAAGGAAAATATGTTTTCTGCTATAAATATTGACTCTGCAGAGGGAGAAGAGACATGTCATCTAGTTCAAAGGAGGCCTCAAAGACAGGATGTAGGGGGGGCGTCCCTGGTGTGTTGTTTTTTGCATGGAGTGTGAGAGTTGACCAGTGTGTGAGTCTGCTGTGGAGCATGCAGAGACAAGCTCCCATGCAAGTAGCCAAGGAGGTCACTGCCTCTGTGGAATGACAACACGTCTCATGAGCCACTAAATTCCAGTGGGCTGTTAGGAGTTCGGTTGGACTTTGACTATGTCCGTTAAATGTCAAATTTGAGAGAAAGGAAACTAAAGCAAAAGCTTTTAGGTCCTATGAAAATAATAACGCAGAAAAGAAAAATTGAGAATTTTTTTTAATTCTATCATGAAAACAAAGATGAGGGCACTAGAGACTCAGAAATGGAAGGTGAAGGTTATGAATGTAGGTGTGGCTGCAGGCGGTAGAACGTAGCGGAAAAGAATTTAGCGGTAAAACGAGAAGCAGCCATTAACCAAAAAAACAAAACCTTTTGCATCATTTATCTAATAAACACATCAATGTTTTAGCACACAGAGATTGGGATTTAAGAAATGTGTCACTGCCCTTAAAGACCCAATCCAATCATCTTTTGATCTAAGGGTTTCCAGTGGTCTTTTGATTATGATTATGTCGTTTTTAGCCCAAAAAATAAATAAATCGTTTTTTTAGGACATAATTTCTGGAAAGCATCAGTTAGAAATATACCTCTACATTGTGGGTGGGACTGTTAGCACAGAGCAATCCCACCCACACTTCCTGTTATCCATCTGTTTACAATCTCTTTCACTTACACCCTTCTTCACACCCCGAACCCTAACATACCCGGTGCAACAAAAATGAAAAGCAATATTGGAGCTATCTGGCCGTACAGTTTTGATCACGATGCCAGCTCAGACGAGGAAAACACACAACGTACATGGATGTAGTCATCTCTTATGATCAATCTGAATGGAGCAGGGCAGGGAGCTTGTGGCCCGCCCAGTGGATTTTCAATGTAAAAAAAAATGCTCTTTTTCAAACGGCCTTTTTTCATCGACTGTAATAAAGAAATTCTCTGAAATGCAATTTTAAGCTTAATTTTTTTTAAATACATGTCATTCATCATCAGAAAAATGCCACAAGAACATATTATCATTATTATAGTGGGTCTTTAAAAACAAGAATTAATACACTTTATTTAAAGGAAAATCCCTTGACGTTCAAACAAAAGTGCACTCGAGTATCTGGTACTGCGAGGTCTTATACTGAAATGTTTCGTGGACTTGATTGACTGGAGGCTCGGTCAGGGCATCTGAGAAGTTCTGCATCTTGGAAAGGACCCACAGCGTAAGGTTGAGCTGCCTTCAGAGGCCGTTTAAACTCCCGTGCCAGGACCTCGCATGCTGACTCATAAGAGCGGGCTTTGTGTGGGAGGACTGGTTAACTGGCAGGCCGGGGGCACCGTCAAAGTGACAAGAGACATGACGGTTTGTCACGCCACTCCAGGAACAAACATGGCACTATCTGACTGTTAGCCTGGAAAAAGATGCGCAGCCTCTTTCATCTGCATTTTAATGTGACACATCCTTTTTCTTATAGCCGCCTGCCATGTTTGCAATCAGAGAGGCTGGCTTTTTAGTGTTGGGCATATGTGATGCGTCTGTTGGCATGAAAGCAATAAGGAAAGGGGCGATACATATCTAATTCCTGTCATTTTTCTGCCACGTTCGTTTGCATATCTGCCCGACTGGTTATGAATGTGGAGACATGTAAATTCAGTCCCTTCTCTGTCTCCTGCTTGCCACCTGTCAGCACATTTACATGCTGGCTTTGTACTGTGTAAAAAAAATAATAAAAAGAGGAAGACAACAAGTGATTAGTATGGACGGATTTTTCTGTGTGGCGCTGGACAAATGGAGAGAAAACAAAGTGCAGTTCACTGAGAATATTATGATGTATTCCATCTGAATTCAAACACTTTTTTTTTAGCTGGGTTTGTTATGCTGGGAGTGTGTGGCTACTCTAGCAATGCATCTCTCAAGTGAAAAGCTTAATGAGATGCTGGCAGTGCTGGAGGCAACATACTTCTACAGTTCAGTGCAAAGTAGCCAAAGCATTCATGCTGTTTTACCCATCACACCTTTAGCTCAAAGCTGACAGTTTCTATTCAGCCAGCCTTCTCCCACACATCAGCCCCCATGATGCCAGCTGGAGAAGTCTGAGAACCCACACAATTAAACCGTGAAATATACTGCAGCCTAAAAGGCTTAGGAATACAAAAAAACAAGATACTCACTGTGTCAAGACAATGGCCACAGCATCATTAAGGACACTCTCGCCAAACAGCAGGGTGTGCAGATCCAAATCCACGCGCAGGTCTGACAGCAGGCCGAGGATGGAGACTTGGAAGGACAGAATGAGAGAAGTTGGTCTCCAGAAGGTAAGAAATGACTAGAAAGCAGCTCTGCTCATCCAACAGGCCGGGTTGCCTGGAACATGCATCACCTCTGCTATGACAAACAGCACGGACCGACGACAGCAGGACTACAGTGGAACAATGAAAGCTGACAGCAAATGTCAGGACTAATGCATCTGAAGAGAAACAAACCTGCTTATCCCCAGATAAAGAATTCACATGCGTAAGACAAGACAGGCGGATAATTATGGGGCGCAACGATAAACGGTGCTGCTGGTCGTCATTTGATTTTTCCTACTAATAAAATAAGATTGTTCTTTTTTATTTTAGTTGCCATGTAAAGACTGAATTAGACTAAATAAGATGCAAATATTTTTATCTGTAACTGTCAATAGCTTGAACATCACGGAGGTACGGTGGCCTGGAAGTCCAGCAACAAATCACTCAATGCAAAAATATAAAGATCAAAACGACACAAAAAAAACAAAAAATAAATACTAAAATACAAAATTACATTTTGTAAATGTTAATAAATATTTAAAAAATAACTAAACATAATTCCAAAAGAATGAAACAAAATATAAAGGAGACGAAAAATGTTAAAAACAAACTGAAAAAAGTAGGTAATTTAGGACATGACTGATTGGATGATGATGTTTGTTCACTTTTTCAACAGGAAGGTTTTTGGGATGGTGATATCTTCCAACAGAAGATATTTCTTTAAACCTCTGACCACACACACTGCTTGATGATTGTTCAATCGACCATTTACCACATTTGAGGCAAAACGTTTTTCTGCATGGTTTACTTTTTTTTCTTTCACTTTTACGTTTCTGGAATTTAGTTTCGATTTTATTTGATGTTTTTTTTTAACCATTGTTTTGCTTTTTTAATTGTCGTTGTGATCTTTATTATGTAATTTGATTTGTCCTACCGAGCCACCGTACATAAAACAGTAATGAAGACAACAGAAAAACTAAAGAAACTATTGATTTAATTTTCAAAACTTTGAGGCAATTCTTTTTTTTCTCATAAGAATTTTTTCCCCAAAGTTATCATTGAGATTGATTAATCTTTTAATGCAATACGTCAGTGATTATTTGTTAGGGAAAGACTGAGTGTCCGTTGGATTTGAGGAAAGATTGATTCTTACCTCAAAAAACAGGGACAGTTGAGGCACTGATGGGATCTCTTGGATGAGCTTTAGCCAGAAATCACAGTTCAAACTCAATAACAGCTGAGACAATAATTGCTTCTTTAAAATCAGCCTTGATCGATTTTTTCCCCCAGAATAAAGTGTAATTTATGGTGCAGGCTGAGCACTTAAAGCTTCAAGGCATCAAGATTTTTAAAACAGTTTTTATGGCAAATTTAGCTTTGTTATCTTGACAAAATATAGTTAATTATCAATATTTGTACAAAACTTGTCAGATGTCAAAATCATTCCTGGATTTTAAATTATAACCTCATCATGAAATTGAAATATAAAACAAGATATTCATTTCATTTTATGAAGAAAATGACTGGGGATCTGAGAATTCGTGAACACAAGAGAACAAAGAAGTGATGCAAAGTCATCATTTTTTGGCCCTAAGGCAGATCTGGCATTAAAGATGAGAATCTTTCAGTTGGGGAGTTGTTGAACACATACAAATGTGTTAAAAACCAAAGACATTGAAAAAGTTAATCATAAAACCAAGTTTTGCTTTAAAAAAAAAGAGGAGAAGAACTGTGTAAAACCCTTATTCACGGCACAAATCCACAATTATTTATATGCCCTTTAATATGTAGGCTCTTATTGACACTTTTAAATTCATAGTTTATCATTATTCTGTAATACTTTACTTAAAACCAGGTGGGATTTTTAGTCGAGTTTAACAGATCAAATGAAACTTGAATCTCAAATGTAATTAATATTAATATGTTGATATTTTTTTCCCAGTTGTATGGAACTATAAAACATGCACACAACTAAATGTTTGTTTAAATGTCCCAACATACAGTAACACTCAGTATATCTCGGTGGTAATACTTTCTGGTAGTCACAATGTTCTTTATATTAAAGCTGCTGGTGTTTCTGTAGCACAGCTTGGTGATTTCTGCAGAACATAAATCTGCATGTAGCTCGGGGCATTTAGGGAGTTTATATTGAAAGGAGATAACCACTAGGATTATGGGAATGTGATTACTCTGGCCACAGAAAGGTGGGGGCCAAAACTTTCAAAAGACTGAAGTCAAAGCTTTATGAAGGTAAAAGCTCAAGCTTTTGGGTTCAATTTCTCATGATGTATTTGAAATCCAATTATGTTTAAACAGTGTGGGTTTACCAGAAGCCACTTCCAGAGTTACACCTTGACACTCTGGCCTTCAGAACTGCCTTAATCCTGCCTTAATTGAGCCAAATATGTCCAAAGTTGAGGTGTGTGAGCAAACACCTCAACATAATATTCACGGCAACAAACCATTCTGTCACCACCAATGTGCCCAAGATGGAAAATGTTTCTTCCACCTGGAAAACTGAACTTTCATCAGGACAAATTCCACCAAAGGTCAAAGCAATCACCCGGACAGCTACCCTTGCAATTTATTTCCTCTAACAGGAACCAGACCAGAACAACCACCCCAGCACAAACCAAACTTTATCAGCAGATGAAAGCCATATGTCGCCTTTCTGACAATTGAAGATTCAACGCAAGAAGTTAAATCGTTTTAATAAGGCAAACATTTTGATGGTAGCAGCTTGTAGACGTTTATCCATTAACTCGTGAGGGTTTAATAAAAAGTTAAAGATTTTCTGTCATTGAAGGTTATTACCTTTGTCTTGATCTTTATCAGTCCGTTGATTTATGTTTTTAGCTTTAACAATACACTAAAAACATTTGCTTCAGGTCTGGATAAGTCAAAGAAACTGTCAAAAAGAACTTGATCCAAAAATCTAAGTTAAAAAAGTCTAATTCAGAGTACTTGATAGCACTGCTCCTATGTCAAGTGTTATGCTAGTTGCCTTATGGATTTCACCTTAATGTAACACAACTGTGGGCATGATGGAATCCCATGAATAAAACAACCACAATGTTTAAGATAATCTATAATTTGGGCTTAAATTCAATTAATTTAAAACTTCACAGGAAAAAGTCCAGTTTCAGCTACATGTGCTATCAATATCATCTAAAAGTATCAAAAAACTTTCACCTGTTATAATTGCTGAACAATGATTATATTTACTGTCTACCTACTGATTTGTTTGGGGGAAAAAAGCTGAAAAACAAGTGGCAAATCCATCTTTTTCCTTATTCTTGAAACACTATTTTGAAAGATATGCATATATTCTTAGGAAAACACAAACATCTAAACATTGGCAACCCATCAGAAAAAAGCAACTCTTTCCTAAAAGTTTAATAACTGATTGTTAATAAAGGTTAATCCAGAAACACTGTAGAGTTTCAAAATAAAATAAAATTGCTACAGTTGCTGTTTTGATAATAAAATAATTTGTGAAATTCAAAGCTCCTTCATTGATGCTTTCCTACAAGCTTTAGTCCGTAAATTCAGCAAGCCTGGACTTCTAAAAACCCCTTTTTTGATGCACTTACCTTAAAGCGCCTAACTGTTTTATAATAGAAATATTTCAGTTCTTTGTTTGTCGCAGATAAAAAACAGGTTTCATGGACGATATGACTTCTCAGTACAAAGGTTGGAATGTTATTATTTTCAAAGGTTCACAAATGCTAATTGCTCTCAATTTGTTTTTTATGAAACTCTAAACATGGTTTCCTGTGAAAACAGTGAACTCAAATATGCAGCTACTTTATATTTTATATCTCGGTGGTAATACTTTCTGGTAGTCACAATTTTCATGATTGAATGTCATGCAACTAAAATGTCCTGTTCCTTCATATCCTTCATACATTATTAAACAGCTCTTTTCGTTGAAGGCTGTAAGCACTCATCAGTTAAATTTGATATATATAGCTAATGTTTCCCTGTTATATTGGGATCCCAGGGTTGCTGGAGCCTATCCTAGCTATTGTTTGTGTGTGGGTATGTTGCAGTGCAATTTTGGACCTAATTTTATACATTTTTTCCCCACCAAAATTAGAGCTAATTAACCCAGTTTAGCATTGTGTATTTGCAGCATTTACATAACATCATGCAAGTAAATCCACTAAAAAGGTTATTGATTTTATCCACTTATTTTTTATTTACTTTTACAATTAATTTCAGAGAAATAAAGAGAAAAATATACAAACCCTACAAACTTGTTAACGTTAGGTTTGACTTTTTTCAGGAGTCAAATAGCATTAATCTGATGATCTGGATTTCAAACATTTGTCAGTACAGCTTTTTTTTTTTTTTTTTCTTTAATGAAACACCTTTTTACAGATTTGTACTGACAGCTGCACTTCTCAGAAAAACATATTGGCGAGATCAAAAATTGTGAATGTCATGTGAAAGTGCTTTGCGCCACAGGATGGACAAAGTGTCGACATTGAGTGACAGGAAGAATACCAACTCAGACAAGTCACTGACATGCCTGTCAGCGCCACACTTTCCGGCTTCACAAGTGTTTCCTGTGAGATATCTGCTTTCATATTGTTGTGCCATGTTGAGGAATACTAATAATTAACCTCACTGGCCCCATGTTCTGTGACATTTAGTAAATTGGTGAACGTGTACACATCTAAAAGATGATGAAACAAAATCTAGATTGGAATATAATATTTTACTAATAAATGAACAGAAATAAACACGCGCCATAAAATCTCAAATCAAATCAAATCAAAGGACTTAGAATAAAAACTTTGTGTTATTATTATTATTTTCTATTCTTCTTCTTTGTGGTATTATAATGTTATGTCTGCTGAAGAAATTATCCAAAAAAAAATTCTATCAAGATATAAGCAATGAATGACTTTTCTTTTCTCCATGTAATATAGTAGTTCAGAAATGGGCAAAACAGACAGACCATAAAAAAACAAGAGTTCCTGAGAGATCCGACTGATCTGCTTCTCTGGTCTTTGACAGGTTTAAAGCTCTTCCTGGTTGGGGAAAACCTTCATCCAGACTAGGGTGAGTTAGGCCCCGCAGTCAGGATTTTTCCGGCTCCCTGCTCCCAGAATGCCTGGCTCACACAACAACAACAAGGGGAAAAAAAAAATGAAAGTACTCACCCTCTCCCCTTGCATAAGGGGTGAGGGTTGGCTGTGTTGTCATGGCAACCCCATCCTACAGCTGTCAAGAGCTCATCAGTTTCCACAGCAACACCATAAAGCGCAGACAATAGACAATTATTTCAGACATAACACAATTGAGAGGGTCGAACAGACGCCTTATTAGGTCAAATTCTGCCGCAGAAGTTCATCCGAGACAAAACTCACCAGCATTTTTTTACATTGTTATCATTAAGAATAAGTCATTAAGCCACATCAAATTAGCTGTTTATTTTGTCATTTCCTGTATACATGTAACTTTTACTGTTACTGTATTTGTAAAAAGAAATACAATCTAGAAAATGTGACATTTGTTTATTTACTTTTACTAAAATCTAAAGAATTCTAAGAAAGGTGTTGCATTCATGAAAAATAAATGGAAGAATAGTTTTTCACACTTTTAAATGAAACATTTCATATCCATTGCCCTTGATGTTGTATAACTGAGCAATAAAAGCGTATTCAACCTGCTTTTAATGTTCTCAGCATTGTGTTAATCTATTAACAAAAAAACAAAACAAAAAAAACAACATATTGGACCCAAACTCTTCTCAGCTTCTCTGTAGTGCTGTTAATCAGCTCAGAATAGAACCCAGCTATATCTGGAACTTTTGACATATTGACTTAATTAAACCAAATCCCCAACCAGCTCGAAAATCACCGTCGGCAGAGTCGAATAAAATTAGAAGCATTTATTGTTGTGAAGCACCATAAGGTGGCATCTATGTGGATTTCCACACCAAAATTGATTTTATGAGTGAGTAACATGAAGTCAGATACACAAAACATCTTCTTTGGTGCATTTTAATGTGTGTCTTTTACAGCCGTTATTGTTTTCCTACAAGTTTTGAATGGAGAACACTTTGTACTGTTTTCAATCCCCAACTTAAACAACACAATATAGTTTAGTTCAAATTAGAAGCTTTGAGTAAATATAAACACCCAGAAGAATACTACATTCTTCCAACGCCCTTCGTGTACAATTTGCAACTCTTATAACAATAAATCAAGCAAAGACAATATATAAAAACATATTAGGAGTGTCTTCAAGATTCCAGAAATAAAATATGTACTTGAATTCTAAAAGACAAAAGACAGTACGCCTTTGGTTTTAAAGACAGATTTGAATCTCCAGGCTCACTTTTCTTGCTGCAGAAGGAATTTAGTTCAACATGCCTTTGTGGTTGTACTGTGTCATGAATAATTTGCACATCTCCACATCTCAAAAGCTAGTAATGTGCTTTAAATGACAACTATCCCAAACTACTGCAGTCCATTCTGCTTTTATATGGGCCTTTCCTGTAGAAATGTTTGTTTTTACCCTCCTTACTACCAGTGAAAAAATACTTTGTCCGGGTATTTTTTTTTCCAATCCACCAAAAACTACAATAGAGCCCCACCACTTCATATTTGGTATCATCAAAATGCTCCAAATGTCCTCTGTAGATACCAAAAGGAGCTAATTCAGAAGTATGCAGTGGTTGGGAGGTATTTAGGTTTAGAAATGTCCTCTGCAGAGATTGCTGGCAGTCGGTCCAACACAGACATGTTTAAAAACCAAAACATGTATGGCCCTTTTACTATCTTTTACTAAAAAGTCATTTCACATTTAGACAAAGTCAGCAATATGATCGCACTAGCAAATGAGTCTTTGCTGTCAGTTCAGTGTCTGCTGGAGGACTGCTTCCCAGTGAATTAAAGGGAAAAAGAAGGAGCAAAATTTTTTTTAAATTACCCTCTTTTATAGCTGGTGCTATATTTGGACAGAGAGATACAGAGACAGCCTACGGGTCTTTGGTTCACGGGCTTTCAATGTACTGTATTTTGAGGCTAATCAAAGTGACGAGCGCACTGGGGTTGGCAGGGATGAGCACAGCTCTGAATGGCAAAATAGCATCACTCAATGTGACAACTTAAACCATATCTGCAGCCGCTCTTTGACACCAACTGAGATCAGGTACCTTTTGGCATAAATAATTAACTGGTAGGGAAGGGATGACATTCACATTGAGACAGAGGCGCGTCATCACAGAATGCCACATGACAAATCCTCTTGACTACTTTTGAGGAACACAGATTTGTCTGTTCCAGACCACACAAAAAATCTGGATGAGATCAAAAGCAAAGCAAAAGATTTCTCATGAGACTGCAGATCCTTTTTTTCTGACAAATTGAGCATTTTCGGCTTTTCTGTTCTGTAAAATCAGGTTCAGGAAGGATCATTTTAGGATACATATTGCTAAATTAATTAACAGTTAATTAGATGAATATTCAGAGATTCTTGTAATAAACGAAGCTGTTCAAGTGCTCAAAGCTCCTTAGCATTTTTCATCCTTTTAGTATTTCCTGCACAACAATTTAGAGGTTATCATACAAGTTAGAGTGAAAAAGTCAAATACCGGGGTCTGTGGCTGAGGTGATTGCACCAAATAGAAGGCAGTCAATGAGGACGTAATCTCCATCTGCTGCTTGGCCCAACAGCACCATCAGCCTGGTGAAGCCGTACATGCAGACCCTGGGATGCACAACACAGAGACAATGCAGTCATAAAGAGCAGCAGGCCCATCAGTCATCCTTCTAATAACTACCAGGTTTCCTGCACAGCAGGCAGGGTAATGGGGCCCGAAGCTACCAGCAGGTATGATGACCCTTTCCTGCGCTGCAGCTACACACCACAAATGGACAGAACAAGGTTCCACTTATTCTAATATTTATGTGGGTTGATGTAAGACCCTCACCACCAGTGCAGTATTAAATCTGGAGAAATGTGCTTACATGCTCAGACATGCAGCAAATTTGAATTTACACTATTATGCAGGCTTGCCTATTAAAGGCTCATTGGAATTCTTGATGTATTTTGAACACAATTACAAAAGCTTTCTTGGAACTGAAGGTCATTGAGTTAGAAAATCTTTTGATATAAACTCTGGAGGATGATCCTAAAGTAAAATTTGAAGTCAAAGCATCCCAGAGCAATCCATCGTGATGCTTTCCTTGTAACAGTACAACTTTTAAAACGTCTCTTCCTGCAATCGGCTCTGCAATCTAACTATTGAGTGAAAACTGCTGTATGCTAAGCAGTGATCTAGTTGGCAATGACAAAACCCATAATAATCGACAGGCTAATATATCCTCTGGGAAACCCTTTTTTTTTTCCAATAGTGTTTCCCAGTTACCATGGTGACAGCACACAACCTGTCCCTATAACCGGGATTTAAAAGACTATCTTCAGGTCGAGCGACTAAGCTGCCTTATTCATGAATCTTAAAGGGAGATCTGAGGTTAGAGTGCGTATGTGTTTGTGTGCATGCATGTGTGTCTGTGTGACATATATGGTAAGGCTGAATGACTCAGGCTGACACAGACTGAAAAACAATGGGGTTTAAGTTCTCATCACCCTCCTGGCACCATCTTTTTTCCTGTTTGAACAAAATGCCCCAGTTGTAGGTTTAAAATGACGTTTCTTTTAATACTTGTGTTATATGATGTTGCATCACCATGGCAACATATAAATATATCAACATTAAAGTCTAAAAAATAAAAAAGAAGTCCAAGAGGACCTGGCTGTAGATTTCAACGACCAGAACCGGAATTCCCTACCTTTTTTCTCAAAAAAAAAAAAAAAAAAAAAAAAAAAACCCTACTCAACTCAACTTTATTTATAAAGCACTTTAAACAGAACAAGGTTCACCAAAGTGCTGAACAACACAAAAATTAATAAAAGCACATGAAAATATAAAGCATAAAACACATAAAATAGGTCCGGATTCCAACTCAGTTAAAAGCCAAAGTGAAAAAATATGTTTTAAGAGCAGATTTAAAAATACTAAGTGAGTCTATCTGTCTGAGGTACAGGGGCAATTCGTTCCAGATTTTTGGTCCGAAGACCGAGAAGGCTCGGTCACCTCTCAGTTTTCTCCTGGTCTTCGAGACGACCAGCTGTGTCTGATTTGTTGACCTAAGGGAGCGGGGGGAGTGTACACCTGAATCAGGTCAGACAGATATTTTGGAGCGAGTCCATGGAGACTTTTAAAAACAAATAGGAGAATTTTAAAATCAATGCGTAAGCGAACTGGGAGCCAATGAAGAGATGCTAAAATGGGAGTGATATGTTCTTGTTTCCGTGTACCAGTTAGAAGACGGGCAGCAGCATTTTGGACTAACTGCAAACGAGCAAGTAATTTCTGGGAAAGCCCAACATAGAGAGCATTACAGTAGTCCAAACGTGTTGAAATAAAAGCATGGATTAAAATCTCAAAGTCATGGCGAGAGAGGAGAGGTTTAACCCTAGTTTAACTGGTGATCCTAACAGTTAGCGTTTTTTTTTTTCTTTTTTCATTTTAAGCTTTAATAAAGTAAATTAAGTAAGTAAGCTTTAATAAAAGTTCATTTTAGAATTCTGGTTAGATTTATGGTTAGGGCTATGGTTAGGGTAAGTTGTATGTTTTTCGGTTCTGGCTAATGATGTTAGGGGCTGTCTTGTCTGCAACCAGGTCCCTCTTATAAAGTCAGAAAATGATTATAAAATTCTTATTAACCAACACTATGCTTTAATGCATTATCTCAGTAGTTCAAATACTTTAACATAGCAAGAGTCATAACTAGAAAAAGAATTAAAACTTCCAATGTACAACAAAGACTCATCAGCAAAAGGTTTACTTATAAACCCTTGTGCAGCCTAGTTTTAGTCAGATCTCATCTTGAATCACAGTATTGGATAAATATTTACAAACATACACATTTACCAAGTATGGATGCAGCAGCTAAAATGCTGCATCCATCCAAACTTTTTTCTATTTGCTAGGGATTCATCATACCCTTCCACCTCCAAATAATCAAATTCCGCTCTAAGACAGTGTTTACAACTACTGCAAGCAAGCTCCTTCAGTAGAAATACACATTATAAAAGTGGTTTCTTATTATCATAATTCTTACTGACTGTAATTGAGGTCAGATTGTGAGATTATGAACCACTGAAACAGAATTATGGGTTCCTCATTTGTTTTGCAAAAATCTAACCTTCAGGTGTACACATTGATAAACGTGCATCCTTGTAGATGTTACATGTTTAGGGTATATCATTTCCATGCTTCTTTATCCTTAGTCAAATCAGTCTTCTGCACAAAGTTTTGCCTCTAAGCAAATCAGTGGTGTTTAGCAGAGTCCTGCCTGTTCTGTGAAATCATCAAATCAGAAAACACCAAGAAAGTTGTTTAGTCATTCAAGGCTGTGGCTGAGGTTCCATGCCAGCACAGATATTGCAAGTCAAGGAGCTGCAAATCTTAGAGGCACTCTGGAGGGACATTTACAATAAATCTGCATGAGAAGACAATTTCCTTTAAAGGCAGACAGTGCCACCTGGTGTCGTTTGGGTGGAACAACAACAGCTCCACAAGCAGAACATGTGTTATTGAAGATAAAACAGTGATAAGGCAGACGTGTCTCGGGTTCCTCACATGCTTTGAAACGGTCACTGGCTTGGCACTAATTAAAGTGATTTGTTGCACCTGTGCTGCTCCTGCCATTAAAGGGAAAAACAGAAACAGCTGTGGAAATGTTGCTAACAGGAAAAAACAGGACAAGAGGGAAAACTGCTAACTACACACACGACGTGAGTCATTACAGTCTCTGCTTTTCTGCAAAGCTCTCTAATATGACAAAAAAATAAAAAGTACTTTGTTGTAAAGCAGCTGCAACCTGGTTGTAGAGATCAGATGCATTTTCTGTAACTCTCTTGTTAGGTTTACTTATAAATCACACAAAAACCACTGTATACATTTGTATGGTAATCATTTCCATACAATAATTTCAAAACACTTTTTTGGAGGAGGTTACATCATTGACAGCGAGTTTAGGTGTGTTTCAGCGGTCCATCACATCCTGATTCCAGACATTTTTTTTCTCGATAGAACTCCTGTTTGAGTACAAACTGTTACGATTTAAGATTGAAAAACTATTTTCTCAGCTGAGGTTTAGACCATTCAGTCTCATTTTTAAACTTTTATCATATGTTGAGTTACAATCAGACGTGGATTATATCTATTACACAAGTCTAGCCACAAAACCTAATAGAGCGCTATTTATGTTCAGATAGTCCAGAATAGCTTAAATAAAAGTTTACAAAATAAAAGCAATCTGAGTCAGTTGATTAAAAAAAAGCCATAATTGGTTTTCTCATGTTTGTTTTATACAGAAAGTTTCTGCACCATGTATATATAATAATAATGGATTGGGTTTATCTGTGGTTTTCTAAACGCTCAAAGCGCTTTCACTGTGACCATTATTCATTCATTCCTCATTCATGCTTGGTGATGCTGAGCTGCTGATGTAGCCACAGCTGCCCTGGGGCAGGCTGACGGGGGCGTGGCAGCCTGCGGCCCCTCTGACCATCACTGAGACTTTCACATGCATTCACACACCAGTGCAGCCACACTGGAGGCAGGGAGGGTGAAGTGTCTTGCCCAAGGACACAATAACAGTTGACTGGTGGGAGCGGGGATGGAGCCGCCGACCCTTCGATCATTGGACGACCTGCTCAACCGCCTAAACTACTGCTGCCCACAAATAAGGCAATCTTGAATAGTCTGTATTGGGTTCTCACATCCTACATTTTATTCAGAACAGGATTTTTTGCAACTAATCTGATAAGAAAAGACATGGAGCAAGATACAAGGCTATTAGGAAAAAAAGTTTATGATTTTAGCAATGGTTTTAAACATAAAAAGTCTTAAAAAAGGCAGTTTAACAAGCTGGAATTCAGAACAATCACACCACAAATCAGTTTTATCAAGACTTTGTTTTGTAATAGTACAATGGTGTCTTGTGTTTTTGGATATGGCTGAGGTCTATAGGAAAAATTTAAAAATAGAAAACCTAAACAGTGAGTATATTAGTAATGTCTTATACAGGCAGTTATGTCTTCAATAAATAAATAAAAATGACAAAAAGGGAAATTCCCCTGTAATACGACAAAGCAGTTTTCCTGTATAACTGCTTTGTGGGTGAATACGCTAAGAGACTTACCCAATGCACAAACAGCTGATCAAAGTACCAAAGAAGGCGAAGGTCAGCACAGATCCAAGGTTTGCAATAAATCGTTTCTAAAATATCGATTGAAAGTATCAGTTAGAAAAAGACCGGAAACAAGCAGAAATGTTAGATTGGCATTTTTCACTCTACAGAAAAAGTGTTTGGGTTCTGTTTTCCGGCGTTTAGGATGTCTCTCGGGACAGCAGCCTCACCTGATCCAGGGTGTAAGCTCCATAGAAGATGATGGGTGGCAGGAACACATTGAAAAGCACATCCAGATTAAAGGTCCCCTGTAAAAGACAGAGCTGGTGTGTTAGCCACTGACAGGGGGAGCAGGAGGATCCGGTCAGGACTGACTAACAGAGATTACACACACATTATTCAAGGCAGAAGCCCTGTTTCTGCATAAATGTGGTTTCCTTCAAATCCCAATGTGACAATAACCCAACGTATTAAAAGAAAAGAAAAAGAAAGACGGAAGATTTGAATAAGAATACGCCAGAAAGTGGTAGACAGCTGGTGCTTTAATAAAACACAGCAATAATCAAAAACTGTCAAATGTGGCATTTGGTTGCCTTAAAAGCACTGCTTAGTGCTTCATAATGTTGTAAAAGTACCCAATTGTTTCCAGACCTAGACTACAGCTGATTAAAGCAAAGCATCACGGTGAGAAGCATCGCCGATTATCATCAATTTAATAGCTTGTAGCTCACGAAGAAAAAAGCAATTACTGCTACTGTAATTCACAAGAAAAGCCCACCCTTGCTACCACCCAAACTGTAGCCAGAGAGCATGCCATCCTTGTACACTCTGTTCTCTTTGTGTCTGTTTCTCATCCTTATCAATCTGACGCAAAGCAAGCCACTCAGAATGGTAGCCTTTCATGCCTTTCAACCTTGAAGCCTTTTCATGTGTGCTGAGGTGCATTCTTCAGATCAAAAGGCTGTGATAATTAATTCAGATCAAAATAATGTAGTATTTTCTTTTTTTTTTTTCATGTTTCCACCATCCCCAAAAGTTCATGTCATCTCTACATTTGGGTCTAAAGAACCAAATGTAGAGATGACATCCTCCACCACAAACTAAACAGAATGCATAGTTAGATAAATGGAATCCAAACAAACATGGATTTGAGTGAGCATTTACCAGAATGCATGGGAACTATGAGAAATTGCACTTTATAAATTACCATTTCATTTCAATGCTGGAGAGCCACCATGCTCGCCCAATAATTTACCCATGAAGTGGTTGCTAAGCCAACAAATTACTTGCTTTTTTTTTTTAAGCTTCCATAAACCAGCTCATAATAAAAGTATGTATTTGTGGCCGCAATTATCCAAACAGCACAATGTCCGTGCATTTCTTTCAGTCTATGCGAGTTAGGTCTGATAAACAGAAAACTGCATGACAGAGACTAATTGAGTCGATAGAGTCAATAAATAATGCATATGCTGGCGGTTTTCCTTCTAAGAGCGACCTGCAGCACATCTTCAACGATGGAGGTGTGTTGTAAGCACTAACTGCTTCTTCAGTTGAGCAGCACTAGATTTAATCAGACCACAAACTTTAATGCTGCACTCCCAGGGGGCACATAATGGACTCAGCGATGCAGGGAAATTCTTATCTCTCCCTGCAAGGTCCCCATATGTATCCGGCTTAATGGTTTGGAAGCTTCACACAGCCCGACTAGTGTAATGGCCTTTGTAGCAGCCTATGCTGGTTTGCTAATGAGACCCCAGCATCCTTAAAAGGTCAGAGTCCAAAGCATTAATGAAGAGTTACAATCAAACCAGAAGATTTGCAGGTTTTTTATTTCTTTGGTTGAATATCCCTTTAGGGGGAGACATTTTTTTTTTTTTCCAATTGGACTCTTTTCCCATTTTCTCATTTCTTTAAAAGGTTTCATGGCTAAAGAAATAATATGGGTCACATTTTGTTTTCTTTGATATGAAAACCTCTTTGATCAAAACACCAACAGACAAATGAAGCTGGAAAACAGAACAGACTCTCAATTAAGATTCTTTTTTTTAGTGTTAAGCTGCTGAAAGATCTCTCAAAAATATGAAGCTGTGTGCTGTCACATATACATTATGTATTACATCAGTCTTTTAAATGCACTCAAACCCATGGGTTTCTTCCCAGAAAAATACTTTTCCTTAAAGGAACTCTAGTCACAGCATTTGCTGAAAAGGCATGATTTTTTTTTAATTTATCATTAGTTTCTTCATAAATTGTGCAAATTTTACCAAAGGTTTTCAAAAATCACGTGCTTTGTTTGATATATTGTGCTAATTTTAACAAAAGTAAGCAAAATCTCTGTGGTTTGTTTGATATATTGTGTTAATTTTACCAAAAGTATACAAAAACTATGTGTTTTGGTTGATAATTTGAGCTTAATTTTACCAAAAGTAAGCAAAAACCATGTGGTTTGTCTGATATATTGTGCTAATTTTACCAAAAGCGTGTTCTGTTTTTTCATAATATTTTGGGCTATTTTTAGCAAAAGTAAGCAAAAACTACCTATCTGGTTGATATACAGTGCTAATTTTACAAAACGAATATCAAAACTATGTGTTTGGGTTGATATTTGAACTAATTGTTACCAAAAGCATTAAAAAAACAGTGTTTTGGTTGCTATATTGTGCTAATTTGACCAAAAGATAGAAACAAGTATGTGTTTTATGTAGATAAGTATATCTCCATTGGTTGAGACAGCTTTTTGTCAAATAATTTCAGCAGTGCAAAGCTCTCCAACATTTTCTTTAAAAATGTAATTGTGGATGTACAGTTTAATGAGACAAACAGAAATTTTTGATCACTTATCAGGATTTTTATTTTCCTGATGACGCCGCTTCATTCATGTCTCGTCTGCCTCACTCGATCTATCTTAATACACCTTTGAAATGAAGGCTACATCTGCCTGAAAACCTCTCTTCTTCTCCTTAATATCACTCTAATGTGTGTAAGATTAGATTGCGCTCTTCCTCTTTTTCCTCTGTTGTACCATTTCCCTTTTTTTTTTTAATAAAAAAGTCATCATCATAATGACCACAAAAACCAACAACTAAGAATGGTTAGAGGATAAATGAGATTTAGCTGCTAAAAAAGCCCCCGATGGTTTCCTTATAATTGTTTCTGCTGCAGAGTTTAATATGCATCTCTTTTAAACGGCGTTAGTAGGAGCGGTTGTTTTTGACGATTCCTAAATGCTGCTCTTTGATGGGCCTCATCCACTGCCTTGCATTTTTGTGGTCTTTTTTCATTTTTGGTTAAAAAAAAAACAAGTAAAAAGTGCTGAGAACTGCGCTGAAAATGCAGAAAGATTGCAGTACAAGGTTAAAAAAAGACAAAAATTCTGAATAAAACAGTAGGAAATTGAGGATTTAATAAAATCGCATGATGGTTTGGCAGCAAATAGTGTAGAGAAGCTGAGATTACACTAATAAATCATGAAAATGTAAAGGAATACAAAGCTAAATGTGTTCTAAAGATGTTCTTTAAATGCTTAAAATGTTGTAAATGACGAACTTGTTAAGATTAATAATGAGTTTTTAATTTGATGTCCTCATGCATAGACCACAATTTTTAATCAGAAAATGGTTAAAAACTTGACTGTGTCAATGTAAATCCAGAGGACTTGTCTTTAAAGATGTTGTACCATAAAAAGTACCAAATATTTATTAAATTGTTAAAAAGTTAATGAATATTTTTTTGGTGAAGGTTTCTTAAAGTTCTTGATTCTTAAAACAACAATGTTTTTATAAGATTTTAAGCATTTCCCATTCAATTATAATAACCATAAATTCATTCATTCATTCATTCATTCATTCATTCATTCATTCATTCATTCATTCATTTTCAAGTGGCCAGAGCCTATCCCGGCCACTTGTGGGTGTATAACCATAAAACAGCTTAATATTTCAAAAAGCATAAAACAACTAAAAGTCCAAGCAGGAATCTCCTGTACATCTTCATCTTCGACTGCCATAGTTACCATCTGAGAGGTTGAGTCCAGTGGGCTGGACCAGTGCCCTTGTGATGAGATGTTGACCATGACAAAGGGTGGAGTGGCGTTCAGATCAGTACATGTGCATGTATGGTTTTTGATGCCCTGAGCTCCATCAAACTGTAAATACCTCACAGCTACACCTAAAAGCATACCTGCAGAAGTAAAAAAAAAAAAAAATAATCACAAGATGGGATGCTTTTAGTACATAAAACCATTCAAATTAAGGATGTAACAACTAATCGACTTAATTGAATAATGGATTTATATTCCTACGATCCAACCAGATCTATCTGAGGCAAGTTGTTAATCAGATTAACCTATACCACTATAAAATTATATCATAACAATTTTAATACTTTTTTGTTTGTATTGTACACATTTACTTTACACGTCATTATCTTGCACGAATTACAAGGAATCTGGAAAACTTCATCTAATACCACTGTTTAGTACCCCGGTATCGAATCATTATTTAAATGAAATGTAAATTAGAATACAAAAAAAGGAATACTGATATACATAAAAGATTTGTGGCAACCTTTTCTGGAGCTCCTGCATAAAGGCCATAAACAGTAAATAATTCAAATCACTTTCTAACTTAAACTTCTGGCGCAGAAGTTTCAACTGTAAATTTGAATACCACTTACATATTACAATTCAGTTTGTATTCTGGTAAAAAACAACACATTTTGTTCAACGATGAGTTCAGGAAGTGTTCTGAAACTTCCGTGGTGTGAACTCTGTCCGTAAATGAGCCTGGGTTACTTCACTTACTCACCATAAAACATAGCACCTCCAGTTTCATTCACGAGCCTGTACTTGAACTGTTTTAACTTCCACACACTGAGGATGGTTATTAGTGCTAAACTAATTGCAGCGAGGACCAGCAAGGAAGCATTTTCCTGCCTGAAAGTGTCAGTCCCCATCACTTCAATGACTTGCTGGAAACTTTGCGCCACAAGAAACATCCGCATCAGCAGAGCAGAGAAATTTGTGTTGCCTTCAAGGACACTTGGATACTTCTGTGTCCTATTTGCAAGTAGAACGTTTTTTGTTCTTGTTCGTCTTTTTTTTTTCAGAAAGCGAACAGGTCTATATAAAAAGGGAATCAAAATAAATATTTTTTGTAAACAAACTCGTGCTCAATGCACGTTAATGAAAAATATTAGACTGAAACACAAAAAACACAACAGGTGATGATTTTAAACAGGGTCTCCAATTATAAAAAATAAAAACAGACAGATTGGCTTACTATTGTACCATAAATTTTTATTGTAACATAAATTATACACTTCTGCTTTTTTAACGATTCTTTTTAAACCTTCAACATTGATTAGACCACGAAGTGGGTGTCATTCCCTAGGTGTCCGGTTGGTGGCGCGATGTACAAACTAATACACGAACAGCCCCACTCACAAAACCTCTGTCTTATTTCCAAGTTAATCTGTAAGACTTGGTGATTAGGTAATAATTAGTTTTAAGCCTATTTGGCTTATCAATTGTTTGCGCTAATTTGTTTGAATTGCTATGAGAAATAACTATGAGAGAGATTTTTGGAATAAAAATGTACTTTGTGGTTGACGTGAGGGGCTTAAAGCAGCAGGGGAAACGTTAAGTAATGCTCCCAGATAAAGCCCAATAGCAGTAGTAGTAGTAGTAGTTGTAGTAGGAGCAATAGTAATAGTAGTCAAATACATTTTTTTATTTCTCTTTTTTTACATTACTTTTTGACTAATCGAATTATCTCTAATTTATACAATATTAAGTTTTTTAAATCGTCGAAACGAACAAAAAAAATGAAACAAAACATGAACGTGGTCAAACTTTCCACGTGGGGTGGCCTTCCCCACGAGACTCTGTTGGAATCATCGCCTAGCAACGTGCTGTCGCAAACCGAGAGCGGGTGTCGTAAAGAGTCAAGGGGCTGTTGTTGAAACAGAACCCATTGTGATGTGGAAGAGGAGTGAGCGTCTGACTGAGAGGAGAAAAAAGAGGCACCTCTGTGGCCACAAGGGGACTCCTAATAGACCGACAGGCATGGACCTTCATTCGCGACGCGAGCGTGGTTGGGCTTTGTTCGGTGGAGATCCGCGTCGTCCACTCGGAAAGATCCGGAATACGAAGAGTTAAGAGTGACATCCCAACTGTTTATTTCGGCAGCTAACAGGCTAGCTGGCTAGATATCTAAGGGCTAGAAATGGGAAGCCCGTTAGTGTCCGCCTGACAGAGAAATCTCCGTCGAGCTTTGAACAAACGCCTTTCCGCTCAGATAATGTCGGCAGTGATTTAAAGTAGCATTCGTTCGCCTCACAAGTAGTCGCAACTTTGAAGAATGAGACCAAGTGAGCGCTAACCATTTACTACGGACGGACCGGAGCCGAAGGGGGAAAAGTGTCAAAGGTTTGTTTCTCTGTTGTTTCTCGTCTCTTTTTAGTTTGTGTTGTCTTTGGACGGACTCCTGCAGAGCCCAGAACTGGCTGGTAGACAATTTGAAGAGTAAGCTTAATTTTATTTATTTTTCTCTCTCAAAAAGTCTGATTTATCCCATTTTCATGAAAGAGGACGTTCTATTTTATTATTTTTGTTGGCTTAGAATAGATGTTGTTTCTTTTTAATAATGTAGATATAAAATTAATAATAATAATAAAATCTGGGTGCGTCTTGTGTGTTTAAAGTGTTGCAATAAACTGTGTATTTCACAACTATCCTCTACAAATATTAATAGAAATGAATTTCTGTTGGAGCATTAGGGACATTTTTCTTTACATGGTTTCCTCATAATTTTACTTCATGAGCTTTCTCATTTTAAAATTAGCTGGAGCACTATATTAACACATTTTTTCACTTATATTTTGTAGTTTTCTCTATGAAAAGTTGCGTCCTTTCCTTGCTAAGCACTACAGTACAAGAAAATAAAAGCATAATGTAGAAGAATGGAGGTTTCTTTGCATCGCCGCTGTGATCAGGTCTGTCAGGCAACAATTTTGTAAAGATCTGAATTGAATTTGTTTTTTTAATGAATTCTTTGGGGTGCTTGGATAATATTTTAGTGGGGGAATTATTTTGAAGGCTCTTATTTTCAAGGTTAGTTGGGAAAAGAACCACAAAGTAGCCCCTGATTCACTTAAGAGATTCTGCTGGTGGTTGATTTGAATGTTTGATTGCTCAGCAGGGAGAGCGTCTTGTAATTGTAGCCTAAAAGCTCCCATAGGAGCCATATATTTTTTGCATTTTCCACTCGCCAATTTCTTCTAGGACAAAAGCTGCTTGTACTGCAAAAGTGAGGTAAAGGAGAAATGGACCCATTGTGTTCTCCCGTTCCTCTCGCCAAACATTTTTTCTCTTTTTAAACTGTTTTGACAGCCTGTTTTTTGTCAGTTCAAGTGTGGCCTCACTTAGCTGGCATGTTTGCTTAGCGGCTGCATCGGCACAGCTTTAAATAAATGTCAAATTTGTCAAACTCCAAAGCTCTGTTTTGATTGTACGTCAACAAACATCATTTCAAGCATCCGCGTGAAGGCTGCCGCGTGCGCTCCCAAACAGCTGAGTCATTTTATAGTAATGTTGATGCCATTGATATTCCCATTTAAAAGCTTGACGCTTTGGTGTGGTGCCGATCTGAATGGACTAATGTTTACTGAGGGGATGCAGCTAATTGGGGCTCATATTCTGGGAACTCAATTTTCCATTCGACTTGTGAATTTAGCTGTCTCTTGTATTAGTTTCTGTCTGTTTTCTGTGCAGAAGCAGCTCGGCTGTGGCTGAAATATGTTTTTTTGTGATCAAACATTATTGACTTGCAGTCAATAAGCTTGGCCACAGTAGTTTTTCTCTCCAGCAAGAGGGGTTGTGGGGGTAGAAAGGGCTTTCACCGAGCTACGGGTAGGGCTTAGTGGTAATGCCGGCGGCTTGCAAATACGCACATTCAGTCAGAGGCTGAGAACTGCCACTCTGTCATTTTGCTCACAGGAGCAGGAACCCTGTTTCCGATAGCTTAAACCTCCCTTTTTTTTTACTCCGTTTTGCCAAGTCACTTCCTGTATTTTAGACCTTTTATCCACCCCACACTCCCTTTTGCATTTGCAGAATTAATCAAACTTGTTCTTGTGTGGCTTGACTTCATTATATTGTAATGAAGTTTAGCCTCAGGTGCAGAACAGGAAACGGCTTAGCCTGAAAGCAGCCGTGTCCTCGTACACATTATCTTAAAGCAGTTATGCACAAAGAGCCAAAGAGCTGATTATTCAAGAACAAAATTTATGTTTCCACCCACCACGCCTTCTAAGGTTCTTTTTTTTTTTGTATTCTATCATGATCTAAAACCCATGCAAGTCAAAATGCTTGGATATTACCATGTCATCTTCCTCTGTTTCAGCCTTTGTCATTCTGTTTTAAGTCAACACGGAGCCTGTTGCTTCATCTCACGCCTTTTGTGTCCCAGTAATGAGCCATTTTGTGGCTCTTAACATCTGCCAAACTTGGAACATTTTGAATGTGAAACTCATCTTCCATGCATGAGGAGTCAGGCTTTCTTTTCATTTGCCCTCTTTTCTTCGCCTCTCACTGTATTTTTGCGGGCTTAGTGTGCTGACAAACTTTCCATACCCCACTTTTTCGGAGTCTCTGCGTTATGGCATGAAAGGTAATTTTGGGCTCGTTCTAAACAGGGCGCCCCTTTTTTTTTGGTAGCGTGCTTGCCGCCGTTTCACAGAGGCACGGTGGGGGAGGAAGTGAAGGGGGTCTAATTTGAAACACAAGTTTCCTGTGGGCACAGTGAGAGTGGCCCTATAAGAAAACAAGTGCTTTAGATTTCACCACCCCTTGTGTTCCAGTGGCTGACATCTGCGTTTGAATAGAAAGCACATGGCTTCACTTTTAAGCTTAAGGTGAACTTTACCTTTGGAAGCGGGTAACCTTAATGCTTCAGCTCCTCACAGTATGCCTTTGTCTCTGCACGTACTTGCAAATGTGGATTATCCTTAGGTGGTGTACGCCTGTAGACTGTGAGCATGTTGGGTAAACGCATGTGGAGTAATTAATGTCGAAACATTTGAAAATGGATTGTGCTCTAGTCGCACAATTAGTATAAAATTGCAAATATCAGGTATTCAGAAACCTTTTTGTTTGCTTGCTGAATATATAAATGCTTATATGCATTAACTTTTGAGTAAAGCTCTTAGTACGACCCACTGAGGTGATCCAGGTAACACAAGTTGTAAAGGAAGAAGAAACGGATCCTCTTTCTGTCAGTCAGCCAGCTTGTGCATCTCCTTAGTTGCAGGTCTTCTGGACTTGTTCCAGCTTGCCCTGGCCATCTGTTGCTTTTGCCTAGTGAACAACTTCTTGGCCCTGTTGAGATTATAGTATGTGGTTTCTTTTTGGCCTTCTTTTATCCTAGCTAAATGTCATATCTGCTCCAGAGATATTGCAGTTGCGTCTGTGCCATGACTGCTGTCTGTGTCAGAAGGTAAATGGCACTTGAATCAAGCTCTTACAACGGAGGGATATTGAGTTTGCCTCTCAAGCAATCAGCTTTCTTGCACTCCTTGTTGTGGAAGGAACACACATCATTTCATCGTTTTTTTTTTTTTTTTTTGAAAATCTTCGGCTTTTCCTTTTATTCCAAGGGAGACGTCTACCTGACACACTCGCTGGCGTTATTTTATAAGACTCCATTAAGTCTGAAATATGAATCCGTCCACTTTTAGTACACAAAGAAACAAATTTATTGGAAAAACTTTATGTAGTGAATTTATTTTTGTGCTAAATTTTTGTTAACATTTTGAGTTTCATCAAAGTTAATTTTTCTCCCTTTGGAAAATTCTGTCTATGAAAGGATTCTCTTTTTATGCTTTTGTTTATTTGTTTGAAAGCACTGCATTCAAATGCTGTCCTCCACATTATTCAGTCTTAAAATCCCACTCCAATCATCTATTTTCAAAGCATTTCCAGTCATCTTTCAATCACCATTATGCTATTTTTAGGCAAAATAATAATAAAAAAAAAACCCTGTTGTTTTCTAGGACATAGTTTCTGCAGAGCTGCAGGATTTCATCAGAAATTCACCCATGAATTGCTGGCAGACCCGTTGGGCCGGAGTAAGCCGGCCTCCCTGTCCTATCATTCCTCTGTTTACACTCTCTCATTAGCTTACAGCCCCTCACAACCCCTACCTTACATCACTAATGCAACAAAATGGCAAGCAAGATCTTAGTTATCCAGTCGTTTTGAGCCTGATGCCAGCTCAGGCGAGGAAAACAAAGACGACATGAATCAATTTGTCTACAAGTTGATGCATTGGAATGGAGCGGAGCAGGGAGCTTGTGGCTTGCTGATTGCTGAATATCGCTCGCTGTTCCATTTGCTCGTACAGAACTGGGAAAAAAAGCTTTTATCTTTTCTGCCCCCTCCACATGGAACCCTCTACAAAAGAGATGGAAATTAAAAGAACTCATTCCTCTGAATATTTTTAAATCCATGCTGAGATCGGAGGAGACTTTTAACTGTACCTGTTTTACATGAGCTCTCATTTTTTTTTTTTTTTTTTGTGGTTTTAATGTTGACATTTTTATTGTAAATGTAATTTATTGTTTCCCCCCTAGCCAGGACTCCCTTGAAAAAGAGATTCTTAATTTCAGTGGGACAATTCCTGGGTAAATAAAGGTTAAATAAATAAAAATATTCAGCATGTGATCAATAATCTGCTTTAAGTGGACTTATTTTGTTTTTTATAGTATGCGAGCCTTAGCCCTAATTTCCTGAGATAGGAGTAAGGAGTTAGAAATAAGTGTTCTCAACTCTTCTCTGAAATTCCCCAGCCTCTTATCTCTCAGACCACTGCTCTCTTGGTTGTGTAGAGCTCTCAACCATCTCCAAGCAGAATGCTGGGAATTCACTGACCCCTACTGCCGACTGAGAGTTTCCACTGATGTGATCAAAATCATTTAACATTGTTTACCTGGCCACCATGGCTGCTTAGCTTAACCGTAGATGAACTGTCCCACTAATAAACTGATCAAGGTGACTCGAGATTATGATGATCTTGCCCTAATTTCTTAAAAGATATAGCTGTGGTTAATCACATTGAAAAGTTTTATTCGATTATACTCAATTTTACTAGCAAACTGTATGTTTACTGAGCTACTACTCTACCAGATGTATAGTACAACAATTATCAGTGCCTGATATTTGCAGTCACACTATAAGAAAAGCATTCAAATGCTCATGTTTTTACCTTAGTGAAAGTTCTGTGACACGTCTGAAAACAGAATTGTTCCTTCTGCAGCCTGAAAAAAATGAAAATATAGTGTTGCTGTGTGTATCGCGGGAGTGAAATCTGTGAAGTAGGATTATAGATGTTTTAAGGCTATGAAACCCCATCACTACACAATTTTCTCTAACATTTTTACATTCCTCCTTCTTGTTTAAACACTGAAAGTTCAAACCTTCATTGAACAATAAGTCCAGTACTTTAGAATGAGACCAAATCGAAGATTTTGGTAAATTCGGCAAGGTGAAAAACATTCTTTACAGGAGAAACGTCACGAAGGAGATTAACTGGAAAAAAAAGTCTACTACAGCCAATTAAGATGTAAAATACATCCACAGTTAAAATAAAAAAGCATTCAAAACTCCACCACAAAGCATGACCACGAAGGTGAACCGTGGTATAGTGATGGATGACTGTATTAACTTCTGCATCTAAAAGTAAAGAATTTCAAATACATATTGTATTATTAAAATATTCCCATGCACATTGTTGGTAGCAGTCAATTTGATCAGTCAGCAGGTCAATAATGTCCAACTGTTTGATTAGTTTACATTCATGATGTAAACATGCTGTTGTTCACCTTTCCGCACATCCCGTCAGGGTTTCCCACAGCAAATCAGCTTCCACTGATTAGCACTGGAGGTTTTGAAGAGAGTTTTTATGCTGGTTCCCCTTTCGGACACAACCCTGGGTTGTCAACAAAATCAGCTGACTTCCTGACCCAGTTACTGCTGGTGGCGATTTCACTGCAGAGCCGCATGTTTAGGTGTGTTGTCTTTGCAACTCATCCAAAAATCCTGAAATGCACAGATTTCTCCCACCATGATCAGCAGAGGCAGCAGGTGTGTCCGATGAAACCGGACATAATCATTTTGAGAAATTCCATTCAACTCTCCGTTCTGTTCCAGACCAATACGGCGTCGCCAGCCAGCCTTCATATAAGCCACGTTCTCGCAAGTCTGCTTTAACAGGCGTGTTCTAATGAGCGCTAATTGAGAAGAGCTAATTTGCATGGCCCAAGTCTCTGCTAAAGGGCTGTAAAGACTCTTTCCTGAAAAGCTACTTCTGACATGGTTTCGTTGGGGGGTTGACTATGGCAGACTGTTAGTGGGCTTTGTTGTCATCCTGCATTCCCAGCCTCTTCAATGCATCACCCCAAACTCCTTCCCTTCTGTGCTGACATCAGTTTGCTTAGTGGGGGTTTTTCACACATTCCCATTCTCTGCTTGAAAATGTTATTTTAGCGACACCAGGCATTTTCAAAGAAACAACTTCAAAGCATGATTAAAAGGACGCAAGGCCGCCATGATCAAAGGTTAAATATTGCACAGCGTGACTCTTCAATGCAAACTGGGATTCCTGCAAGATTTTTAACTTCACTGTTGAGTTAAGCTGACTTAAAGTAGTCCTGTGCATCAGAGGAAAAGTGATGGATGCCTTTATTTGGGGAAAGAAAATCCACACACAAGTCGACCTCAGATTGTTGAACTATTTATGTCAGGAGAGAATTTTATTCACTACCTCTTATTTTTATGTTCAGCTTTTCTTTCTTATTGGACTTTCGTATTGGGGACTGATAAAGAAATAGTATTCAAACAAAGGCTCTGACAGTGCAGACAAGACCTAAAAGTCAAATGTTAGAAAGTTTTTAATGCCACAGTCAGCACTTTTGTCTCCTTTCAGGCATTGTTTTGTGGTTATGGGTGAAAGGCGAATTCAAATGTTTTTGTTTTTTTTAGACTGTTTCACATTTCTGGTTTATGAAATGTTTATTGTTTTTTTACCCCAAGGTAGTGACTTCCCCCCCTTTTTCTTTATCTGCATATTTTCAGGACTGCCGGCTGGAGTTAGCATCAAAACGTCGCAAGGAAAGATCATGATGCAGTGGCCGCTGCCAAACTCTGGCGTGGGGCAGCTGTGCCAACCGTGTCGCTGCAGGAAGCTTTAGAAGTTCCGCCTTTGCACCATGAAGGAGAGGCATTGAGGTTAACTCCCTGAAGATCATCTCAATACCTCTCCTCTCCCTCGTCCCTCTGCAACCCCGTCCTCCCGTCCGCATCATGCTGCGCTTCCTGCCTCTCAAACTTGGTCGGCTGTACCGCTGTCTGAAGCTCCTTTTCTTGGTGGGATTGTTTGTCATCTTGCTGATGAACACTCACAACCTGTTCGCTTCCTTCCAGAAGAATGAGCTCACCGACAGGCGATTCATCAACCTCAACAAATGCCCCGCCTGCTTTGGTACCAGCTGGTGCCGTAAGTTCATGAACGGCCAGGTTTCCTTTGAGACTTGGGGTCGCCTGCGATTCCTAGATGTATTCAATGTCAAGAATGTTTACTTTGCACAGTACGGAGAGCCCAGAGAGGGGACTCGACGTGTGGTGCTCAAGCGGCTCGGCTCCAACCAGGAACTGGCCGAGATCGATCAGAAAATCTGCAAAAGGGCCACAGGCAGGCCGCGATGTGACCTTGTTCAAGCGATGTACAAGACTGAATTTGCTCGAATCAACGGGGACGTTCGTCTGCTCACTCCAGACGTTGTGGAGGGGTGGTCAGACCTGGTGCACTGTCCCTCTCAGAGACTGCTGGACCGAGTGGTTCGCAGGTATGCTGAGACTAAGGACTCTGGCAGCTTCCTGCTGAAGAACCTGAAGGACACGGAGAGAATGCAGCTGCTCATGACTTTGGCGTTCAACCCAGAGCCTCTCGTCCTGCAGGTAACATGCAATTTACACATGTTCATCTTTCTGTCATAAAGTGTAAATGATTTGCAATATTTTAGCCTTTAAATGTTTTTATTTATTTATTTATTTATTTGTATGATGTTGACTATTGCAGCTTTTTGAGGAGATATTGCATGGGTATAAATAGACGTCTGCCACCTGATCCGTGGCAGCAGGTGTTTCTCTATTAGTTGATAAGGTATGTTTCCTGAATTACACATGGGGGGATCAGAGCATCGGAACAAAGCAAACAAGGGTGTTGGCCCCACAGAAGGCCTCTGGTAAATTACAGGGCACGGGATCGTCCTCCTTCCTTTACAAAAGATCTGAGACAAGCTGGAACAGCCTTCATGAAATCCGGACTAAAGAAAGGCTGCATATTACTGAAGCACAAATATTCTGCTGCTTGGAAGGGAGGGAAATACTTTAAAAAAAAAAAAAAAAAACTTTGGCCTCTGTAAAGGGAAAAAAAATGAACAGATTTTGACTGCTGGCTTTTTTGCATAATTCAAGCTTTAAATAATTCATTTGTGTATTTTGTACGACTTTCTGATTTTGTCTTTTGCTGATGACTCCACCTGATAACGCTGATCTGTTATACAGCATTAAACGGGTGAAGAGGCGTGTGCAAGCCGGTTGGAGCGGCTGGAGGAACGTTTCAGATGTGACAAAAGAGTGTCAGCAAAAACAAATGGAAAAGTGGTTTAAAAACTGGTGAGAGCTAGCAGCCATGTTGTTGGTTTAGAGACTCTGTAACAGACAGGAGGCAGAGCTGGAGGTGTTGAAGTTCTTTTTAGGAGTGAGAAGGATGGATAGGATCAGGAAGGGATCCATCAGAGAAACGACTCATGTTAGATGTTCTGTAGATAAATGCACGGAAGAAGGTTGAGATGGTTTGGACACGTTGAGAGGTGGGACACTGATGATGCTGAGGTTGGAGCTACCAGATAAAAGGCTTAGAGTAAGACCAAATAGAAATTCATGAATGTAGTGAAGTAAGGCACGAGTGGGAGTTGGTGCCTATGTCAGAATTCCCTCCCTAATCTCTAACTACTAAAAAACACAAACTAAAAACACTAACTACTAAAAAACTATCCTGCTGGGCTATCTAGTGCCCTGGATTTTAATGGCAATTCAGACGCCATGCTCACTTTTCTCATGACATCCTCTATTTCACTAAATGATAATCTAATAAATACAAGCATTTTAGGACTATTTATAAATCCACTGTTTTCTGATGATGTACACATGGATGATTTATTAAAAATAATACATTTAAACACTTTAATGTAAAAATGCAATGGATTGTGGTCAATATTCCTAAATGTGGTGAAATTGATGCTCACTGACTTTTCGCAGATACTTTAGGGAAATTTCTAAGTTACTCGATTTTGGAATAATAGATTCGGACGGCTCTACAAAACACACTATATAGTGCCCTAATAGTGAGTAGTGAAGGAATTTGGACACAGCCAGAGAAGTAAAGTTACAGTAAATAAAGTGTGGGCATGGTTAGCAGGAAGCAGATAATTTGATGTTACGACTCCTAAAGGAAACAGATGAAAGGCAAAGATGTTATTGTTAAGAACGGTACTTTTCTGCATTAATTTGTTAATGCATTAACAAAAGGTGCTTGTTGCCACCATTAAAAATACTCTTCTATAGTTTGTCTTTGCCAGGTTTTTGGTGAATATCTAGTCTTTTATCAGTTCAGTTGACCTGCATGTTAAAGCTGTTGTTTGTTTTGCCATCGCGACATGGCCCACATTCCTGTCCCTAACTGATTTATGGGTCACCAATCAATTTCAATTTCAATCTGGCATTGACTGAGTCTTGTGAGTGGACAAAACAACAGCGGTCTTTCCCTGTGTTGACATTCAAAAACATGTGCCGGACCCCCTTCCCCTTACTCATTGAATCAGACACCTCAGGGCATTTTAAAGGACAACGGGCAAATACGCTTTTTAGTCTGATCAGTCTGAAACATCAGATTAGCCTGGTTTGTTAGCTTGCTGTCTCTTTCCTTTTAGCCACCTGTCTCTGCTTGTGTCTTCCCCTGCCTGTCTGCTTTGCTTGTGTACCCTACACAGATTATACCACAAGTGTTTTTTAACGCCAGTTCAGAGACTTGGTGACTCACCTCCTCCTCATCTTTATCTTGTACACAGCTATAGATGTCTCACACCAACACTACATGCCCAGCCATTATCCTCATATCTCTTCACAAACCACTCTCTGTAGCCTTCAAATGTTTACAGAGACTCATGAATTGTTTATCTCATGCTGAACTTGTGACCCATGGGGTAACCTGTTGGGAGGTATGGATGGATAACACACAGAGAGTGTCAGGTTTCTCAAAGACTCACACATCCCGACTACTTTGACTATTCGTAAGCATCGCTGAACTCAAAAGATGGGAAAATTAGCTATGAGACCTTGAGACCCCATACACAAAGTTGAGCAGCAGTGGTCCATAAAGAATTAATGGCGTTTGTGGAAATCGAACACCTACTACATCAGTTTTTTCTGCTTCTTCTCTTTGCTAGAGGTTAGACTGTTCTCTCGGGATTGCTTTTTTACAATAGGAGGAGGGATGCAGGCTGCATTTTATGACCCACGATAAAATGTAAGCCGATCCCTTCTTTAACTTTTTACCTCAGTGCTTTCCTATTGTTTATTTGGACACTAACGGTTTCTAGCAACTCATAAAAGGGGGTTCTATCACTCTGTTGATTAGCCCTCCTGTAGAAAAATAATGTATGATACAATTTGATGATAATTCAAAGATTTATTTTGTCTGTACTTTTTCCTTGGTTTATACAGTTGAGTAATGAAAAATATGCTTTCTGTCGCCTGTTCAGAGAGCTGCTCTCGCTCATAAAGAGGCTTCTGTTTCCAGTCTTTTGAAGCCCCAGGCAGTAAATCAGCCCTGATGCACTAGAAAAAATCTGACTTTCTTAGTCACTGACAAACACACTGCTGTGTTGTGTCTGGACTGGCCAACAATACGCTTTCTGTGCGTTCGGTTGTTCACAAATGTGCACACACAAAACACTCCACCCCCACTTTTGTGTCACGTAGAAGAGAATTTGGCTTTGAGAAACATTTTGTTTGGAGGACAAAATGATGACAGCCAAACGGGAAAATCTGAAATAAGCAGCTTCTTATCCAACTTTATCTTGCTTTTTTATTCCATCTCAACACATTGTAATTCAACTCTGAAGTTTTTTGTCTTTTTGTTGTTGTCTTGTTTTTTGCAAACATGGAGAATGTACACAATCTTAATAAGAACGTGTTGTTTTGCATGAAAAGGTAGACATTTATTAGTCATTTTCAAGCTTGTTGACGTTCTTCTGGTTTCTCCGCATCTCCAGCTTGATGATGGATTCATCAGGTGAGGTTTTGCTCACATCTGCTCCATCACTGAATTAGTTTGATTTAGGCCAGCTTTGTCTTCCAAATCATTAAACTTGGTGGGTTGGCCAGAAACATGTGACTGCACTCGCACCCTTTTTGGTCCTCAGCCTTGTCGTGCTCAGCGAAGCCGAAAATCGGATGTGACAGGCCTGTGGGGTTAACTCAGTCAGCGGCACTCTCATCTCCTCTAAACTGAAATCTGCGCAGTCCCAGACACCCTTTTTCCTCTTTTTATTAACATATTCCCATCTTCCACATTTTTTAAGATGCTCACCTCACCTGGTCTGAAGACACTGTCATCACAAAGCAGGGGCTTTCTGAAGCTTATTTGCCTAGAACTGACAATTGTAAGACTAATATTAGGTAGAAATAAAAGGAAAGGAGGGATAGACAGACTTGGACTGAACTTGATTCATCCACAGGGGACACTTCTTAGTCACAATAGCTTTATTATATTAAAGACAAAAGGTTTAGCTTATTTCCTGTTCATACCAAGATTATTGAACATATTAGTTTTAATTCATTCATAATTCGTCTTCTAAACCCGTTTTGTCCCTTTCGGGGTCACAGGGCAGTCTGAGTCTATTCCAGCCAATCATAGGCGAAGGCCGGGTACAGTCTGACCAAATCACATACACACTCGCACTCACACCTAGGGACAATTTAGAGTTACCAATTAACTTATGAAGCATGTTTTCGGACGGTGGGAGAGAGGCGGAGTCTCCGGCGAAAACCCAGACATGCACAGGGAGAACACGCAAACTCCACACAGAAAGGACCCTCGTTGGTGTTCTGGTCTTCTTACTCTGAGGCAAGAGCGCTAACCACTGTGCAGTCTTATTAGATTTAATGCAAAAATTACAATGAGGTCTACTACAATTCCAACTGAACTTTGGTTTGTTTCCTATTTTAATCGCCACTGCTAATCACACAGGCTACACAAGTCTGTATGTTCCTGGAACTGACTTACAAGTAATTGTTACATTTTTAGTTTTCACCCAAAATGAAAATTAACCGAAAATGCAGGAGGAACTAAGGAAAAAGCTATTTGTGGAATTATTAGACATTTTAATTAATTCTTTGACTTTTCGTTTTGAACTAATAGGAATGCTTTTGGGAAATGAAGTATCCATTAAGCTTAAATTAAGATTTAAAATTAGCATGTTGGTAAACAAGCTTCATTGGTTTTTATGTATAAAAAAACTGATCTGTTCTGCAGTAAAGGAAGTGATCACAACCCGTTTTAGTTGTTCCTTTTTTATGTTAATTCATGTGATGACACAACACATGATGTCTGAGCTTAAGGAAGAGCCTTCTGTCTTGAAGGCTGGCTCAGTTCCTGAGGTCTGCCGGAGAACGGTATTTAAGTTTCTAGCCTGTGATTAGTACCTTTTTGTTTTTTGGGTCTGAGGGGGATTGTGATGCTCTTAACACATAAGAGAAGAGGGTGTCCATGCTGCTTAACCCTGCCTCAAGTGCTCCCAAACCCTCTTTCAGTATTCCTAGACCATTGTGTACCAACAGAATCCTGTTAGGATAAGACGAGGAGTTATCTGGGCTCGACTCCTGTCTTTTGGCTGCCCCTGTTGGACGAAGGCCCTGGTGGAAAGGAGAGACGGGAGGAAAGAAGCAGAGGGCTTTTGTGAATGTGTCTAGTACAAGCCAGGGCCTTGTGGTGTTTTCTCTCATTTGAATGATCCAGACTGATTGTGTTACTATAATCCTGGATCTCTTTCCTAACAAAACACAGATGCACAGACGCCACACAGCTGTGTTTGGTTAGGTAAATGCCGGTGGCTTCCCCTACTACCCTTTCCCACCCATGAGTTGCCTATTTTAAATTTGTTCCCTTCCTCTCCGAGGTCACTACAGTTACAGTCCTTACCCAACACCTACCACAAGCCCAGTTCTTAAAGATACAGCTCTGCAGGGAAAGAGGGTCACGCACTACCCTCCCTGGGCCCCTTAAGATGATACAATATGCTAAGCTAACAAGAAGTGCTGCACTGTGCTCTACCCCCTGGAGAGCCCGTGGCCTAATCTTAGAGCAAAAACTTGCTTTTTGGCACATTCGCTTACCTGCACAAAGAAAACTGCATGAAAGCACCTGGTTTCTGCTGGAGAAATTTTGAAAGGTCAGCAGTATGCAGTGACGTCTTTAGATTTCTGAACGTTAGCAAGGGTACCAGTCCTAACAAAAGTTTCTTTACATCAATCAGTGCTGGTGCTGGGTGTTGAGGGGACTGCTCATAGGCAGGCACCTGTTATTAGATTAAAGTCTTTGGAGTGTTTAATTGGTCTTTGTAAAGAGAAATGCTCTTGCCTTGAGCTTTGTACTGTTGACAGGTTATAGTGCGAGGTCAATGAGAACAATCTCCCTGCTCACCATGCCGCCCAGCTGCCCCTGAGATAATTGGTGCCTGCTCTGGAGTGTTCAACCATTCATGTGGGGCTCAAACCACAGCTGTCAGGTCCGAGGCCAAGTTTTTCTTTGAGTTTGTTCCCTGTTGTGAGGAAGGCAATACCACCTATACTGAGCCACCGCTGCTGCTTGTGACTTAATGTGTTCCTCATCCTCCAGTTGAGGGGATTTAGGTGTTGCTCCATGTTCAGTGGCTCAGGTTGGCAGAGAGGTTTAAGCTATCAGCTTTCAAGGCAGTGTTTGCTCACAAATTCAAATGGCACTATTTTGTGAAGGCAGTCCTCATCCTGTTCTCATTCTCTGTACACAGGAAACGCCTGCAACTCTCAAGACGCGGCTAACCTATTTTATCAATACTCAAGAGAGTCTACAGAATTGTGCACCGTGTGTGTAAACTGTTTCAGGTCTGATGAGTGGATATCGCAGTTGACCTCTCTGATCTTGCGGTTTTGTTTACGTATTCATGTATTTTCCCTGAGTTCTGTGCTTTTAAAAAAATAGAATTCCACATAAACAGCAGCATTGTAAGCAGTTCAAAAAACAGCTTTATTCTGCAGTTTATATACTTATTGCAAAAAAATATATAATATTTTAATTGGCTTATTCTTCAATTCCAGCCAAAAGTAGACTCTCAATAAAAATGTAGGTTAGTCTCCTAAAATGTGGCTTTCAGGAGTGACACCTTGACGATAGAAGACTAAGCTATTGCCGGCTGTTACACCTATCTGTCTTGTAGGCTTGTTCATAGCATGAACTTGTGAGGTTCAGGGTCAATTTTTGTTCTTCTCTGCTGCCCCGGAGCTCTGGTTTTTGACCTGCTGCAAAAACCCCGAACAGAAAATCTGTTTAACATTACAATTCTGGTTAAGTGCAACACAATCTTCAGCCTTTTAGGAAGTTTTGAGAAACCTTTTAGCACACATCACGGCCACTGATGATAAATAGAGAACTGTGGTTTCTCGCTATACCGCTGTTCCCCTTTTGCAATCTCGCTGTTTCACAGGTTTTTTTTAATGCAATTTTGCATGCCCTTTTTTTCGTTTTTCCATTCTTATTGCCTATAGATTATTTTCAATAAACTTTCTCCTTGTCGTGTCTCCAGTGCAAAATGCATCCAGATTGCCAAATTTACATATATCTTCAATCCCGATCAACTATTTTGTTTTATTCTTTAACACTGGACTTTTTTTCAATGAAGGGTTCAATTTTGGGGGTTAAACAAAAGAGAAAAGTGTATAAAGTGTGTAGTGAGGGGCTTTACTGCCTTAAAACATTTATATTATTGTAAAGTTGACTACTTTGAGGATTTCACCTATTCTGCGATAAACGAGGGACACTTCTTTTTATACGATGTATGCATAATTGCAACAAAACGACATTTTCCTTATTCCACTAAACTAATAAGCGATTTCTCCTTCTTGTCAAACTGCAAGCTTTGATTAAAAATGAACTTTACAGTCTGTATGTTTACTTTCTTCCTGCTACTACAGGGATATTTGACTTATTCTAAATTAACACACATATGAGTCTTTGGCTCTTTTCAAAAAAAAAAATGTTCCAAGCATTTAAGTTTGGACAGTCTTCACCAGTTATTACGAGTTTTGGAGGAGGTGGGGGGTTAGGTTGAAGAAAAGCTAGCTGGAGAAGCAGCACCAGACGAGTGAGATGGAGAAAGAAATGGCACCACGTACGCTTTAGCTGAGGACTTGAAGCCAGCTCCCCTGTGGGGGTGTGAGCGCTCGCCGCGGACTAACAGACTGTATTTTAAACCTAAATGGCCAGCGAAAATGCCAGACGGGGCTCACCACACTTCTTTCCAGACACACAAGGTCAACAGGAGAGCGGCTCAGAAAGGCAGTCCAGCTTGACGGCAGCATCCCTCCAGCGTTACAGATTCAGAGAGCAGATGCAACCCCTTTTGGCAGTGAGCTCCTGTAATGCAGCCATCAAAAATTATTCGTTTTAGAAAATCAAATCAAGGCGTTTTACGTACACTTAGTTCTTTGGCTGGATGTGCCCATGCATCTCTCAGCTACACGTCTGATTGATGGACAAAAGATGAATCTGTCCTAGCTTGTTCACTGGAGTTTTATTGAAGACAGAAAATGTCGAAGAATTTACACCACACCCCGCTCTTAAAGTTGCTCGTGTGAAGCACTTCAGAGGAAAACTGCTCTTTCCCCTTTTACTTGGAGGATGAAAGTAACCAATTCCTTTTAAAAATGTGTTTATTAGACTAAGCTGCGCGTCCACCATTCATGTGTGTGTTTGATGGGTCATTGTTCTTTGCAAGGCAGCCAGGCCAATATCTTGGGAGTCACTCATGTTTACTCACCCTCTGAATAGAGGTTGTTATCAGCCCTGGTCACGTTGCATGTTCTCATTCACATGAACTCGGACACAGTTTCACGCAAACACTTGCACTCACATGCGCACACAAACAAGGCGCCTCTTTGGAACCTTCTTACACACACACACACACACACACACACACCCCGAGTGGCCCAGGAGAAGGGCATGCCTTTGTCAGCAGATGTCAGGACGCAGGTGTGTGTTCTTGCGCTTCTCGGTCCAGTTGTTTCATCCTCTTCTCCAGAGGCCAGCCATTTGTCTGTGGCTCTGTTTCATTTCAGAACCCCCCCAAGAGGACGCCAGTGTCTGTCATGTTGATGGTGAAAAGCCACCTCACTCTCCACTCTATGCTCTCTGTGCATCAACACAACTTCCACAAATAGATTGCCCTGCCCTGCACCAAAAAGTTGCCTTTGAAAAACATGATTATATTTTTATTTTGTGCTTTCTAACTATGCCTTATTTTTTTCCCTTGCCAGATTTAAATTTATGTGTATTCTGGGATTAAAATGCGGGTTGTGTTAGTGGTGTAATGGCTTGCACAGTTGTTGTTTTAAACCCAATCCAACCATCTTTTGATCTATTTTAAAAGCGTTCCCAGTGGTCTTTTAGTTAAGCCATTTTTAGGCAAAATCAAATAACTTTTTTGTTGTCTAGGACATAGTTTCTGCAGAGCAGCAGGAGCTCATCAGAAATTTGCCTCTGAGTTACCACAGAATAAGCCTTCATTTCCCAGCATCCCTTTGTTTACACTCTCTCCTGTTAGCTTTCAGCCCCTCACACCCCCAACCCCCCAACCAATCATTATCAGTGCACCAAAAATCCAAAAAATAGCGAGTAAAATTGGAATTATCAGCCATACAGTTTGGATCCAGATCAGACGAGGAAAACAAAAGACGCACATGGATCTATTCGTTTACAGGTGGAGGAATTGGAATGGAGCCGAGCAAGGAGCTCGTGTCCTGTGGCCTGCCGATTGTAGTTTTTTACGTAACTACAAGCTTTTTCAGTCTGTGTTTTCTGTCTGCTCCCAATTTAAATAAACCCTCAGAAACATAGTTTCCATCTTAATTTCCTTAATTTATGTCCTCCATACAAGAGCGTAAAAAACACAAAAATACAGTTTTTATTGGAATGAGTCTTTAACTGGGTTCATTCTACTTTTTAATGTCTGCTTGAAAAAGTTTGTTAAAATACACATAATTTAATGTACATTTCGATGCTTGGTGGTTTATCCATTGTTAATGGATGTATATACATAAACCTTTTTTTTTTAACCAGAGTCTGTACTAAGAAGTGATGTGACCTTTAAAAGCTGTAAAAGTTGCTGGGATGTGTCATTGGCAGTTTTGCAGCCTCAGCTCTTTTTTCAGCAGTGTAACATTATTGGGACACGACTGGTAAAATTCACTACCTGTACGTTAACCATGCAAACACACACACACACTCTTACACACACACACACATGCATGCACAGAAGGTCTACTTGAAGAGTGTGCTGGAAGTAATATTAGCCTTAGCTTTTCAATATACACCCCCCTCTCTCTCCCTAAACGCCTCATTGCGGACGTTAATGACTTCTGCAGAGTAACCATTTAAAGAGCGCCAAGAGAGGGAAAGCTACTTAAATATCTAAACATCTATGCGATAGATGAGTGTGAATCCGTTGCCATCATCCACATGCATCTCTACACGGTTTGCAATTTATGTTCCCTAGACTATTTCTTGTACAAAAGTTGAATTTAAAAATGGCTCCCAGGTAGGAGCTGTTAAGAATTTTAGTATTTGACGTAGAAGTAATGAATCTGTCAGCGCCATGAGTGAGCAACATCTATGTTAAGAACCATGGAGGAAGGCCAGGCACACATGAAGGTCTTCTCATAACAGCCGTTGACAGTGTCTGAAAGTAGCCTCAAGGCATTTATCCCTCTCCTCCCCTTCCACCAGTTACCCTCCCCCCCCATCTGCCATCGCTCTACTTCTGCTCCCATTCAGGCCGGCAACCTGACAACAAAGAAAGAGATGCGTTTAGCGGGCAGGTCTTTGCCGGTTTATTGCTCCTGTCTGCTGAAGCGGAGAAGTGAAAGCCACTCGTTTTGTCTCTTCTGTTTGCTGTCTCCATCATAGTCTCCACTTCCTCCTCTCCTTGCTGTCTGTCTGCCTCCATCACCCCCTCTCCTCACATCTCTCCGTCCATCCTGTGGGGGGTTAGAGAAAAGCCGATCTTTTACAAAGCTGCTTTAGCCAGAGCAATGAACAGGCTAAGTTTTGTCAACATGACCAATAGTTTCCTGGGTTTATAGCAACCAAAAGTAAATGCGAGGCTTGAATGTGGGTCAAAGGGAGAGGAGCATAATGACGATGTACCACAAGCTGATCTAGCGCCCGCTGAATCATCTTTACCTACCTCATAAATTAGGCATTTTTGAAATTTAGCCTTTTAAATCTTTAATCCAAAAATCTCTGATGTCAGACTGCCCACTGGCCATCAGCTTTTTAGTATTAAAGGATTGTCTTCTTTTTAGCCAATATTTGAAAAAGCAGCCAGCCCACCATTATTCTATTTTTAATGTATTATTTTTTTTTTTACCTTTTTCACAAACCCTGCCAAGCAAGTTGACTCCGAAATTGCAGATAAAAGGTTACAATGTTTTGGATGAATGAGTCATTGCCTGGCCTTACAATGACAGGCCCAGACAGGCTGCAGGAAAAGCTGTGGACAGACTTTTGACTTCTTCACATTGATTGAGTCACCTCAGGGAATTTGGCTCAAACAATACGCCATGCAACTTATCATAGCATTTTCCTCTTTTTTTTTTTTTAAAGCAGATTGCAGAAAACGATATGCTTGAGTAACAGAGATAAAGTTGCAAAACAAGCTGAGGCTTGCTGTAAAAGGTCGCATTCCCATGTTAAATGCACTGGATAAAGACTCTGAACATCCTTTTAGTAACAAACCTGACTGTTAATGTGCATCCAGTAAGTTGCATCTGCAACGATGCAAACAAAAAAGTATTGGACACTTGGATCATGTTTTAAGTTATTTCAAAGTGTTTCTCATTGGTCTTTTAATTATGATTGTCATAATAAGCCAAAATAAAAATCTATGTTGTTTTCTTGGACATAGTTTCTGCAGAGCTACAGTGGTTCAATGGAAATCCACCTTAAAGTTGTGACTATTGGACTGTCGCAGTGGATGCATCAGAATGAAGAGGAGAATGGAGCTTGTTGCACGTTTTCTACGTCACAAATACGAATTTTTTTCAAACTGCCATTTTTTTCCTCTGCTCCTGATTCACAACAATTTGATTTAAAAAAAAAGTCACAAAATACAATTTTAACCTTAATTTTTTAAAGCATGTCCTCCAAGATGAGAAAAATGCCACAAGAACATTTTAAAAATAACCAAAAATACAGTTTCAATTGGAGAGGGGTCTTTAAAGCAGATTTCATAGAACATGGGTTAACATAAGAGCTGTTTGATAGGCAGCAGTTCACCCATCGGAGGGTTCTTGGAACCATGCACGTTGTCCTGGAGATCCAGCAGCTGCATGGCAGACGGGGAGCGTTGGAAGGGCTGGTTAACACGTGTATGTCTTTAAATAATTTGTATTTCATGAAAGTTTGAAGGGGCTGGGCTGTCATGCATTTTAAATTTCAAACCTTTCAATTGAGATTGAAAGCTGGAAAAATATTAAATTGCCAAGAGCACAAAGTGAGACCAAACAGTCGCAGTAGTTCACACCTTACCGGCGGTGTTGTCCTGTTTCTAATGCAGTTTGGCTTTCAGAGAAGTCGGTCAGCACCGGCTCCAGATGAAACCCAGGTCATCCTGTTTCTCTGTCCATCTAAAACAAAACAGATGCTTACTAAAAAATACATTTATCTATTTTATTATGTATTTGTCCGCTTTTTTTGTGGCTTTTGTTGCATAAAAATGGCTCTAAGAAAAAGAATCAGAGACTGGAGTGATTCTCTAAAGCTGATTTCCTGCATGCCTCCCCTTTAAATGCTTGCAGACGAGTGTGGCTATTTGCTTGTATTAGTTTGACCTCAATAGTTGAAGAAAACCTTAGAGAGATTAGGCTTTTGTGCCACCAGGACAGTAGAACCACCACTTCCTGTTTAACATTGGTGATATAAATCAGTTTCAACCCTGAACCTTCATTGAATTCTTGTCAACATGCCCAAACGGAATTAACCTGGTTAGCAGGCACCACAAGTCTTTTTGAAAGCCCCACTGCAACATCATAACACATCAGGTTCTCCTGCTAACTCCTGCTACCACAAATCACCTCCTATCAGAGCTGTGGAACCACCGAGTGCAGCAGTGAACGTCAGCTCATAGCTGTAGGGCTTAAACACTGGCTCTTTCCTTTTATTAAATTTCATTCGTTATCCCCCTAGCTGACTCTGTTTCACGTGATCCGCTGGCAGATTTTCAGCTATTGTGCTCAAAATTGTGTTTCAAAAATTACCTGAGGCTGCACACGGCATCTTTGTGCCGGGATGTCTATGATTTCTTTTTTTTTTTTCCTTTCATCCCTGGCTGCACTCTGTATTTTAAAATGTTTTTTTTTTCTGTGCAAATGAAAGAATAATTTTTGCTTCTCTGAAAGTTCTCTGGGTTCATATGTTAACCTCTACTTTTCAGGCACAGTTGGTCTCTCACCCCATCTGGATGTTTTAAAATCACCGGCATTTGTCTTTGTTTCTCCTTCCTAGAGCTTTCCGTCAGATGAAGGTTGGCCGTTCGCCAAGTACCTGGGCGCCTGTGGGCGCATGGTCGCTGTTAACTACGTGGGCGAGGAGCTGTGGAACTTCTACAACGCACCGTGGGAGAAGAGGGTCGACCTGGCGCGGCAGCTGATGGACATTGCCGAGCAGTTGACCAACAACGACTTTGATTTTGCGCTCTACCTGCTGGACGTCAGCTTTGATAACTTTGCGGTGGGCCCACGTGACGGCAAAGTCATCGTCGTTGATGCAGAGAACGTCCTGGTGGCAGACAAAAGGCTCATCAAGCAGAGTAAGCGCTATGCTGCATTCACACAGAACGGGATTTGTGCCACAAATTTTCGTCCAATTCCTCTCTCTCAAGTTCGCTGTCCGTTTGTCTAAAAATGTGTTCATAAACTTGACGCTGTGTGTGGGAGGAGCCACTTAGATCATAAGCTTATTCCCAAGACGGTGAGGTTCATCATCGACTGCAGGAGCTGCGTCTGAAAGACGGACGCTTTTACTGTGACGCAGTTTGACGATGTGCTGTCCCACATTAGTCTGAAGAGCGGGGGGACAAAAAGGGATAAAATAAGAGGATCTTTTTATTATTGCCTCTATAAAAATAAGAAAAATATCTTAAAGCTTAGAAGGAGACCAATCAGATTCTGCTCCATGTTGGTTTTGGACTCCACCCGCTGATCACGTCATTAACATGTCACGGTGCCGAAGCTCAGTTCCTGGTTGGTTGACCCCGACACATCTTCTTCGCCAAAGTCCGGGTTTTTGAACTCTGGATCCAAAATGCGCCTTGACGTTAGAAACGCGCTGCTTCCAGACCGCAGCAGAACCTTTGATTGTGCCCCTGACACCGAATGGCTTAAAGTGTGAACACGCCTTTATATACACATATTTGTAGACGTCTTTTGTTCTTAAAAGCGTCTAAAACGTCCTCAGTTTGGCAACAGATAAAGTTCAATGCAGAGCTGCATATTTTTCTCACTACAGCACCATTATCTGATGGTTGTTTTCATATTCATTCTGTTTGTCACATATCCTCGAAAGCTAAAGAATGATTGGAAAACTGACAAGGTTTTTTCGTGCAGCTCAGGCTGGAGTAAACGCCTCCTGGGACGTACGTCTGTGGGTACGAAAACCCCTCCCTTCTTCTAAGACGATACACTTCCAGCTCCGCCTCAAAGACACACATCCCCATCAAAGCAAAGATCATCGGGATAATGAGCCATGTCTCCTACCCTAGTTTTTTTGTTTTTTTGTTTCCTAAAATAAACTTCATAACAAGGACCGGGAAGGCAATATATATTTCCCCTCCAGTCCCCCCCTCAGAGGTGCCGTTTCAGAAAGAGGGACGGCCACCTAGAAAGGCTCTCAGAGTCGTCCCCTCCTGTAAAAATCTCATTAAAGTGATTAACGGTTGTTTTGGCAGTTCACGTTCCACAGTTGTGCTACTGACACATTTGAACAATTTTTCCATTTTTTTTTTTGTTTGGGCTTTTTTATTTTATTTGTTTTTTATGCTGAGGGGAACTATTAGAACGGCTTTATCTCAAGACCTCCAGTCATTTTGCCAGATTTAATGACATGCAGCATGGCAAGTTACTCTTGCATGTCGTCTAGCTTCATTTTTTTTTTCCCTCCCCCTGGAGTTTGGCCCTAATTTTTCAGGTTACGCCTGTGTGTATATGCGCCATGCTCAAACAGGCACATATTTGTTTTATTCCAATAAAAGCTGTAGTTTTCCAGTCTCTCATCAAAGCTCTTTGCCAGTCCTGAAGCGCAATCCAGGTGGAGGCTGGCTTTATTTAGAGCTTGACAACTCGAGCTGCTTAGCCTGCCCTTTCAGAGTATAAGCCTCAGGTTTATTTGCGTGTTTGTTTGCCGGAGTCTGTTTTGCGTGCGCGACCATGCGTGTGCGCCAAGTGTCGTGTTGTGGCGGGAAGAATGGGGATGACGGCGGTAATGAGTATTAGGAGGTCGCTGGCATCCGTTGGACGGCGGCAGAAAATGGGAGCGGCGGCATCCCCGGGCTCCACAGCCGTAACATGTGATTGGGACCGAGTGTGTGTGATGCAAATGTCATCAGTCTAAATTGAAACCAATTGATTCGCAAATCAAACATGCAGAATGCCGCGCTCTGCCCCGCCCCTTGTTAGAGGCTTGACGTGAAGAGATCTGAAGGGAGAAAACGCCTGCTGTGTCGGGAATTATCCTCTGCACAGTCCAGTGGCGCGAAAGGAAACATTTTCCATCATGAGTTTATAGCGTTCGTGGGTGGCTTCACTCCCAGTAGCTTTTAAAAACACTCCTTTTATAATGTAACACAGACTCTCTCATTAGCCCCCTCCACACACACAAATGCACTCCTGCAGACACCACCGCACATGTGTGCTGCTCCACTTCAAGCACACACTCATTCTCCTTTCCACTTTCAATAATGCACCCTAACATGCATTGTTAAAACCGACTTGCTCTCTGGAAAACGCCACCAGTAAGGCCGCGCTAACAAGCAGTTCAGGCCCGCCGTCCCTCCGCCTCAGCGCAGCCTTGTGAAGGCGGAGGAGTGAGAGGAATGCGTTCCAGCCCCACCTGAGCTCCTTAACATGGAGAGTAGCAGATACATGCCAGACGGGTGAGCCCAGACAATTGTATTTCATCAGTTGCTGCACTCATTTGAATTGGAAATGGTCGAGTTTGATTCGGAAATGTTGCACGTTCAAGTCCTGCAGGAAGAGAAGAACTTGTGTTGCAAGTAAATTAAGGGGAGAATGAATCATTTTAACAACGATTCGATTTGTATCATAATTTGTGGTTGACGATTTGTCTAACTCTGTGAGAAATACCTGGTGCTGAACAGTACAGCAAAAGTTTTCAGATTCCAGTCTATATTAAATATGTGAACAAACAAGTAAACAAGAATGAATGGTTCACCCATTCACATTTTATTTTTTTATTGAGTTCAGCCCAAAATTACACAAACAGAACATTATGGTCACATGTCTTTGCTAAATTCCACGTTTCCACACATTGGACTGGAATGATGGATTGATCATTTTTGCTGTCATCATGTGTGTTTTCCGCTGTGATGCTCATGGTTGTTTTTACGTTATGGTAAAATAAACTTAACACGTCTCAATCCAAATGGTATTTTGCATCATCGATTGTCGATCTATTTCCTTTTGAAATATCATTTTGTCCCCATCTTTTTTTAGGTGGTATAACGGTGTGATTTAGTGTGAGTGATAAAGAACGGGACGCTCTCCTGATGCCATCTGTCAATCAGCGCTGGGGTGTGATGCGAGTCCGGCTCTGACTCATTAACTGCTTTCACCTCCCTTCGCTGCTTTTTCGTGTCTAGCTTTATATGTGCTCGTTGTGCGCACGCACAGATGGATCCATCTTCATCAACCGCACTGATTGAGGTTGATGTGCCCCTCCCCCTGGGGGGGGGGGGGGGGGGGGTACTCTCCCTGGGCCCCCTAACTAACAGGGCAACACTGAATGTTTGATTGAGTTGTTCTTATGAGCCGGAGGAGAAGTGCATTACCAAGCTGATGCGCTGATTATGCGTCTGCATCCTCTGGGAACCCCCCCCTCCTCCTCCCCCCCCCCCCCCCCCCCCCAACAATGTTATTGATCTGCTTTTTAATGCACAAACCAATAGCGCTCCCATCATTCCAGGTTATTTTCTTTCCTTCCTCCGTTGCCAGCCCGATCCTCAAGAAAAGGGGGGAAAAAGCAATGGGAAATGAGCTGCAGAGAGAACTTTATCTGCCCAATAAATCAAGAATGGGGGGCTGAGTTCTGTCAGACCAAAGTGGGGATGAGTTGTTTGGCTCGTCGGATCATGAAAAAACATTTCCTCTTATTGGTCCGGGGAAATCTTCGCCTCGCTTCTATCAGCTAGTGTTGATTTCATTCATAATTTCGTCTAAAGCAGCTGAAAAAGAATACATTTTGTCTGTAAAGAGAACGAGTAAAGAGAAGGAGCTATTCATAGTCATAAAAGTGTCAAATTTATTGTTTTCTTTTTGTTTTGTTTTTTACAGCTGACTAAAATAAAGCTGCTCCTGTTACACCGGGAAATAGCTTTAATGATACTGTTAGTATTAATGTTTTTCTTTTTAAACTATATTTTTTTAATTTGTGAGGTTTACATCTCCTAAACTAAGTTATGAAGGTTGTGACCTGCTGCAGTATACAATGTTCCCTTGCTTTATCGCGGTTCAGCTTCTCCAATCACGCCATGTCATCGACTTTTTCTTTTTCTTCTTTTTTTCTGTGGAGTTTTGCATCCTTTCTTTTTTTTTAGGGCTCTGGTTCTGCGTGTTCAGCATCCTGATTGACTGTCAATCAATCTCCTTCATGTCGTGTCCCCTGTACAGAATGCGTTCAGTTTGCCACATTTACACATATCCTCGATCGTGAGCCGATCTTTGTCTTCATTCTATAAAACTGGACCTATTTTTCTATGAAGGTTTTAACTTTAAGAGTTTAAACAAGAGAGTAAAATGTGAACATGTCTGTCTGATTTAGGACCTCTACGATAAACGAGTGTTATCATTTGTGTTTTATATTGGATGAATTGACCTGCTTCTCTGTCCTCCCGCAGACAAGCCGGAGAGCTACGACGTGTGGTACGAGAGCCGCTTCGAGGAGTGTGACAGGGAGGCGTGTCTGTCCTTCTCCAAGGACTCGCTTTGTTCCAGGGTTACCGTAGACCACAACTACTACGCGGTGTGCCAGAACCTTCTGTCCCGGTACGCCACGTGGCGGGGCACCACAGGGGGCCTCCTCCACGACCCACCCGCCCACATAGCCAAAGACGGACAACTAGAGGCTCTGTTGGACGAGTGCACGAGACCTAAAAAGCGCTACGGCCGCTTTCAGGCGGCTAAGGAACTGCGCGAATACCTCACAAAGCTAGCTGCCGCCTCTTCCTCAGCCACATCCAGGTAATGAAAGGAGTCTGCGTTGGGAGTGACGCACTGAGACTGGATTTTTGTACTCTTCTCCCCGGACTCCTGAGATCCCGGCTCTTGTACATGATGTCATTCGTTCTCCTTTGTGCACTGGAGCAGGAAAGCGTCGCATCAGGACGAGGAAAAATGAAACTATAAATCAGATTTGTTAATCCCCAGCTTTTACCTCTACTTTGATACTTGTGTGAGAGGAGCGTTGTGCTTGAAAGTTCTTGTAGACCCAGGATAGAGAAGGGATAGAGGTAGCCTTTATCTTTTACGTGGGTAAGAAAAGGCTGGGAAAAGTGAATCTCTGCGCTGACTCAGGCTAACGCAGAGCAGCAGCAACATCCCGAGCCCTGATGACGTCCATCCTGCCACTCTCACCTCAGTCTGAAGGGTTTTGTTTTGTTTTTTTTCTGTCCTGTAGCGAGGCTGAGTGTAAGTCTGTAGGTACATGTTTGTTTGTTATGTTTGCCATGGCTTTTCTTCTGTAGCATAGCTGCCTGATGAAGGGAGCACCGGTCTCCTGTCAGGCTGCAGGTGAAGTCCTTTACAGCAGGTGTCATGGGCGATCCCATTTTCTCATAGAAGAATGAAAAAAAAATCCTTGGCTGCTAAATAAACATTTTGTCCTGTAAATCACTAATTTTCAAGTATGCTGGATTGTGGCAATCATGTTTTTTCCTTTTATTTTGTAGGAATCAGAAAGGTTGAGACATAGGAAACTCTCATAGGAAATGGCAGATTAAACGTTGCTGGTCTCTTAATGCAGATGTGCCTGAACCAAAGAGGCTATTTGGAATCAGAACTCTAAGGTGTACACAGATTGCACTTTTCCCTCCATTCATTTCACTTTTAGTTTTGGAAAGGAAACAGTTTTTGTGACCTTACAAGCCTAAATACAGACGTTTTATCCCCAAAGAAACTTGAGTTCAGAAGAATTTAAAGGAAAAAAAGGTTTGCTTTTCAAAAAACGCTCCTACAGAACTGATACATGATTGGTCAAAAACATCCTGCATGAGGGAGAGTAAATTCCTTAAGTAAGAGAAAGTCATTTTAAGATGGTGAGAAAAGATCTTAAAACCACACAGCAGAGTGTCCCCTAGTGGCAGATTCTCTTTAAATGTCTGTAATTGATAAATGAACCCTATTGTAAGTCCTCTCCCACTTGTGCTGAATGTAGTAAGTGCTGTCAGACCAATAATATGAAAGGGAATAAAGAAATCTGGAATTACTTTCTTCCTCCAAAACTGTCCCCTGAACTACACTTTCAATCTTAGTGGGATGGTTATTTCCGCAGAAGATGTATAGTTTCTGCACGCTGGGAGGACTTTGAACTCAGTGGACCAAGAAAAGTAAAGTAGAATCACTGTAAGGCTCATTTGGGCTTCAGATGAGAAGACGCTCCCGAGCTAACCCTAGAAGGAAGTCCAGCCTCTGCCTTCAAAGTGTCTCACAGGTTTTTTCTTTTAATGTTGGAAATCAGATGCTGAACGCCCAGTGGATTCTTGTGTAGCACAGACAAAAGAAGGACAGGCCGATTCAAAAATGAATGCAAGCCACTATCTGTGGGGACGACTGCAAAGTAAACCCTGTGTTGTTGTTTTGTTTTTTTTCTTCTTTCTTGTTTCTGTTCTCTCCTCTGTTTGCGGAACCTGCAGGGCTAATGTGAACCTTGCCAGCCAGGAAAAGCAATAAAGACGAGTTCGGGTAATGGCTTTGTGATTTTGAACCTCCATCGTTTGTTGATCCCCAGAACGGAGGTTGAAGGGATTTGTTCATGTGTAACTCGCTGTCCACTTTTGTACTGTAATTTTCCTTTCAAGTATTACATCAGCGTTGTCTGATTTTTTCCTGTGCCTTTAAATATTAAAATAAATGAAGATATATATATATATATATATTATGAATATATGAACTGTGTTGACTCTTCTTGATTTTTTTAATATAATTTGATATAATTTTTGATCATTTATATCATTTTTTTATTTTATTTTGCTCTCCACTGAACAAACATAAATTATCTTTTTTTGATCCATAGTTAAAGAGCTCAACTGTGAAATCATCTTTTCTTTCTTTTTTGTAGGACATCATCCAATATATTTACACATAGTTTAAAATAAGGACGAGTAAGTAACACTCGAGTAATGTCGCACAAATGTTGAAATGGTCTCTTCCCTGCGCTGCATTTGTGTGCGTTGGAATTTCGCCGTGGCGAGTATGCGCATTGCTAATTCAGTGTCTCCTCTGCCTTGAGCAAGATCTCGCCCAAGTGAGGTAGTGCCCAAGCCTGCACCAAAATTAGAAGCTACATCACTGACACTCTGCTGCTCTTCCACTTTTTTTTTCTTCCTTCTTCTCTCAGTGGTCATTTCTCCACCTCTTTTCCTCTTCCCCCCCCTCCTCTGTAATTGTGCTTCTCTTTGATACACCCGCTGGTTTGCGTGCAGTTAATGTCACACTAAATGTGGTGGAGTGCCGTTTAGGCCGAGCGGCGCTGCGTTGGGATGATGAATGCATCCAAGGTTGGTTAACTGTGAGAAAAACTCCCCCCAAAAAAATGAATGGGCCACCAGCCTCTCAGCTTTAATAAACAGGTTTAAATAAACATGAGGCCATTTCCATGCACTACCACCAGAGGTTTTGGATTCTGGATGGAGAGAAGAGTGGAGATGATGAGGCAAACAATATGGTTACGGGGGAAGTGCCTGTAAAAAAACAACCAGGATTGTTTCATTGGTGTGTTCTCCAATATGTTTTTTTTAGTGTCAAAAGCAAACGTGGTAAAAGTTTTTGGATTCTGTCATTTGTTACTTTAGTCACAAAACAACGTTAAAAATAGATCATGTCTTACATGAACCCTGTCATTACATTTGAAATTTAAGATGAAAATTGAGGCATGAAGCCACTGAATCCTCTGCTCTGGATTGGTCTCTGGGCGTAGTCCAACTACTGCCATGTTTGTTCCGCCTTTTCGTCTGTTTGGGTAAAGTTGGGATTTGATAGTGTCTTGTCTGATCGAAAGATAAAGTTGAGAGGCTGAAAAATGGAAAAATAGTCTGTCTGCAGTCCTTTTTGAAAAGAAATCGTCTTTAGTGAATGAAATGGCCCCTTCTGTAACTGGATGTTTCCTTTAAAAAGGAAGGTCAAATTCAGCAAATTGCAAAAGAAAGGAGGTGCGGGGCTTCCTTTATAATCTCTTTTAGCCAAGGAAAAGACAAGCCCATCTATTCTAAAGGAAGAGGAGGATCCAGTCCCACAATTCTATGTAGTCACAACATGAAAGGATCAATTATTTTAGTCTGATGTATAAAAGTTTTTTAACTTTATTTTATTCCTTGAAGATTTAAGTAAAAACAACAAACAAAAAACCCAAATCAAACCCACAAAGAATCAGGTACAGCCAGAAGAAAGCTTAGTTTCAATAAAAAAGTTAAATCCAGTCGAGGCTTAAAAATTATTTTCAAGTAAGTTAAGTATATAAAAAAGCGATTAGAAAAGTATTTAGGTCAAAATTAACACATTTATTTGTACCAAAGCTTCTTTTATCTTCTACTTTGTTTGGAGTCTATATAAACAGGAAATCAACATTTATATCTTGCATCCTTTCTGGGTTTCACTTCTTCTTTACTGTTCTGAGAATCCCAAAATAAGTCATTACATTTTTTTTCCTGTGCAAACAGCTCATTTTGAGATTTTGCCTCATCTATGTGCCCTGACGCTGAAGACATTCAGTTCTTGGCAGACATGTTTAATAGCATGAAATGTCTACTTTTTCTCTTTTTTTCCTGTACCGTAGCATCGTAGCCGTCAGTAATCTGGAACAGCAAACACGGAATCCATTTTGGGTTTGGGAAACAGCAAAAATGCGACAAATCGAAGCAAGCGAAGTAAAAAATCGAGAGTGGAGGTGGTGAAGTTGACGTCTATATGTTTTCCTGCACATCCATATCGTAGTTATATTTTTAGTGGGAGATTAACAACTATACTGGTTTTGGATTTGTTATGAAGCTTTAAACCTTTCATGCCCTACATTACTCTTGTTCACAGAGCTGTGCAGCTGTTAATTCTGCTTAAAGAGTTGTGGGGAATCTGTTCTTTAAAAGCTTTTTGTTGGGAATTTTCAGGTAACGTGTAGGTCAACATCAGGAGATGCGTAAAAATACACAAAAATGGCAATGGAGGTAGAAAAAGTGTCACAACCACAACACTGCAGAAATATTGAAGTCTTACTGTATCGGCGGGAATGATTAACCCTTGTGCTATCTTAGATGACCCCCCCTTACTTTGACATGTTCTCCCTACCATGACAAAGGTGGATAAAGGTGGAAAGATTTCATGTAATCCATGGACACCAGTGAGGTTCACAAATCATTGAAGAAAAAAGGTTCAGCGCACTGTCTAGTGGGTCTAGATGACCCAACTCCCAATGTTAAAGTGCCTAGGATAGCACTATGGTTACTCTAAAGTTTCTTTCTAGTAGTGAGGCCTTTATTTTTAGAAATAATAGAATAACAATAACAATTAATTATTAGTAGAGAGTCTCCAATAATACCAATAATAAATAATTTCTATGGAAATTTTCACCAATACTGATGACATACTGTATCCTGCCTCCACTAATGAAAACAAAGCTAAACTTACCAAACTGATGTCACTGAAACACAAAGTCCGACTTATACCAGAGCCCCTAAAAGGGACATAGAAGTAAAAAAAAAAGAAAGAATAATGGTATCTCTTGCGCACGAGAAAGAAACAATTGTGCAGTGCACCAGTTGATCACAGCTGGTCCCCTGCTCCAGAACAAACCACAAGACATTGGAAACCGTTTTAGGTGACGTTTTACGTTTAGACGTTTTAGGTGAAGTTCAGGGATAACATAACAGTCACACCGTCAAGCAAAGTTATTTTTTCGTGTGTGCCAGCTGGTTTCTTGTCTGCACCAGTCAGTTTCTCATGCGCACCGGTTAGGATTTCGTACACACCGGTTAGTATTTTGGGCAAACCAATTAGTTTCTCGTGTGCACCGGTTAGTTTTTCGTGCACACCGGTTAGTTTCTCGTGCACACCGGTTAGTTTGTCGTGCACACCGGTTAGTTCGTTGTGAGCACTGGTTAGTTTCTTGTGTGCACAAGAAATCAGTACCAATGTTTTTTTACCTTTATGTCCCTTTCTAGGGGCTTTGTGGATTTCCTAGTGTCTAAAATGATTGACAATATTTAAATGAAGCAACTGTCATTGTTGTCCAACTACATACATTTGTGGTACAGTTTAGAAAGTGTCATAACCTCTGAACACCATTGTTGTTTGTGAAGCAGTCAAAAAGGCTGAATAGGATTGTGCAAATACACAGTTTTCTGTTTTCTTTTAAATCCACTCTGTCTTTTCTGGCTTGTGACATTTGCAAAGAGGGTCAAGGAAAGGAGCCTGTAAACAGTGAGCGCAAACAAACCATGTTTTTTCCTGTTGTCTCAAAGCCTTAACATGCTAGAGGTTGGATCAGAGCACCGTCCACTATGTCTCTGAAAGTAGTGCTACATGTTTAATAACTAGCATTTGCAATTAAAGTTGAAATAATAAAGGTTTTTTCTTTACCACCCAGATTAGAGCTCTGCTAATCATTGATTGGTGAAAAGAACATTTAAATGAATACGTTTGTTGTTTGACTCCCTTAGTGGAGCTCTTTACAGCATTTTTAAAATCCATCATCTGAATTCCAGCTTATCAGCACAGAGGAGGTATGAAAGGCAGAGGTGGAAAGTATTGTATAGTGTTCGGCTGTCATATTATCTAAATCTTTACACGACTTTAGTCTTCCCTGTCATATTCTAAACCAAGAAAATGGCTGATATCTTATTCAGGTCATCATCTGAAAGAAAGAAGAGAAGAGCAAGACAACCACATGTTTGATTACAGCAAAAGAGGGAATGAAAAATGAGGGGAAAAAAAAAAGTTTCCTGGTTTGTCGGCTGAAGTGATGTAAAGTCTATTTCATGCTCTGGCGAGCCTGCAGGGACAGGCAGGCATTTTTAGAACCAGGGTGACCCATATTTTCACTGAGGGGTTGTGGGGGTAGATTTGGTGATTGTTAAGGGTGGGTTGGAAACAACAACGTGTGAAGATGTGCCAGGGTGCACTGGCTGCACGTCGCAGAGCCTGTTGTTTTGGGGATTTTCCGGGTCTGGCTGCAGTTCAGGAGTGAGCTCCGAAGACTCAGTGAGCCCCTCATGGAAAATCATCACTAATGCAACACAAGAGCCGCGAGAAGCAATGTTCCTGTCAGGCTGCATCCCTTCAACATGGTTATGTCACTCTCACATCTATTATGCCTCATTTAGAGAGTACTCTGGTTTTTTTTTTTTGTTTTTTTTTTAAATGCTGGGGCACTTTTCAGCCCAAAAAAGAAATTATTCATAGTTTGCATGTTCAACACGGAGCAAAACCAAGCATCATGGGAATCAGAGTTGTTGAATTCTGTCAAATTAATAAAAAGAGTTTTCTACACATGATGATTTTACTTTAAGACAGACTCTGATCATCTTTTAAGGTATTTTTAGACTGTTCCCACTGGTCTTTTAAATATGATTATGCCTTTTTTTTGCCAAAATCAAACCTGTGTCATTTTCTAGGACATAGTTTCTGCAGAGCAGCAGTAATTCATTAAAAATTCACCTCTGAGTTGTGGGTGGGACTGTTGTCAGCAACCCCGCCCCCTTTGTTGCAGAGTGGAGCTGGGAGCTTGTGGCCCACCCAGTGTGTTTTCTACATCACAAATAAGCTCTTTTTCAAACAGCATTTTTTTTCGTCTGCTCCTAATTTATAACAATTTGCATTTTTAGGCGTGTTTTTTCTCATAAATGTCCTACATCAACAGAAAAATGCCACAAGAACATGTTAAAAACACCAATAACAAGATTTTCATCAGAAAGGGTCTTTAAAAAACACGGAAAAGACGAAAACAGAACATTAAAGAGGAAAAACGTTTTAAAACAGAGGAGAATTCAAAGACAAAGCTCATGTTCTGTTGAAACAGCTCTTGTTCCTGACACACTGAGTTTGTCGCCTCAAGACCTCAGTGGCTTCAGAGTGAGCCGCGCCTCCTAAAAAGGAACATTTGAATTTCTTTCTCCCTTGGTGGAGGCCTGTCCCCTGCCGAGCTGAGCCACCATCAAACTGATGTGCGTGTCGCACTGCCCTCCGTTTTCTCTTTCCCTCTCTGACCTTTTCAAGTTGACGAAAGATGACTTTAAATTAACTGCAATATCTAAATTCATTACATTTATCTGAATGCTAATTAACAGTGCCAGCTGCTGAAGAGGTCTCGCAATCAGCAGTTAGATATGCGAGCTTTCAAAAGAACTTCAGACGACCAATAGAGATCAAATCTCATGTCTACAAGGGAGGGACGTTGGGAAATGTTGAATTTTTCAGAGAGAAATGTCTGGAAAGTCATTACAACAGACGGAGAAGCTGCTTTCACAATTAGGTCACAAGTTGACAAATGCAAAAAAAAAAGGTTTTAAAACTGCAAATTAGCATGAAATTTGATATGACTGTGTGTGATTAGGATACTTTGAACTCTTTTACCCTTTTCTTTCTGTATTTGAAATATGTTTGAACATTAATTAAGAACACTTTTATAGTTATAGTTTTATAGTGATAGTCTGACAGAGCTCATTCTTTTGGACAAGGAGTACTAAAAAAATGTTTGGTCTGCTTTGCTTGCAAGATACCCACCTAGAAGCGGACCAAACCATCTGGACAAAAGGTGGACAAAACAAGCCCACACCTTCTGTTCCTGAATTTGATACAAAAGTATCACGTGTTGCCGTTTCCTCAATGATCACTGGGGCAGGTTGCAGAAGCAGCAATATTCCATCTTTGGCTGTTAAAGAGAACTGGACCAAGTGAGTGTGATATCACTTACAGAAAATGTCGTACTTTCAGCCCCAACAGAATGAATTCAAATCAGTTGTCATTTTTTCGATCGGAGTCATCATTTCTATGGCAACCACTCTCGCCATTCAGGAGTGAGCTTGTTGGGAGTCCACACCCCTACCACTGAAAGCACGCTGCCAATCAAAGGTTTCGAACGTTCAGTGTGAAACCACATACCTTTACTAAGGCATCTGACGGATTGGTCAGTTTATAACTTGTCCTGTCAAACAGCTGAGAAAACGGATGAGAGTTGTTTATAGCTTCAATGACTTGCAAAATAGAATGATTAGTAGATGTTTATTTGTCAATAGAAGTCTTTGGGATTTTGGCTTCTTGGAACCAGCGAGTATTTCCTGGTTGAAACGCAAGAGGGGGGGGTCACTTAGTACAGTTCTCAAATCCAACTCCAACCCTTCCATATTAAAAAGTCCAAACCTAAAACAGCCCGTGAACAGGTTGCAGAAGGTTTTTGACGCGTTTTCATCCCTTAAAAACTTTTAGAGGATTTTTTTTTAAATCCAAGATTTCCTTTTTTAAATTAGTTTTTAATTTTGAGCATTTTAATGACATTTTTTAAATTGACAGTTGGGCTTTTCAATTATTGGACCCAGCCGAACTTCAGGCAAGACTTTTTCCTGCCTAATTCCTGCTTTTAGAGCATTGCTGGGTTGGGTGGAGTAAACTCCAGTGAATGTAGGCTTTATTTTTGCCATGCAGTCTCCACTGGGGGTATCATCAGAGGGAGGCTCTGACTTTTGTAGACATAAAGGATGTGCATTCCAAGTCTATTGTTCTCTCTTAAATGACTTCAGTCACTTACTTTCTTTGGTTGCAGTTCTACCATTTGATATTTCTGATAGTTCCTCTGGATCCTCCGACCAGTTTTGACACCAACCTTAGCAGGTTGACTATCCCAAAAAAAAAAAAAAAGAACATATTGTCCAGGCGTTTTAGCATTTTTAGGAAAACCAGCTCTCATGGCTCAGCTCATTAATAGGTACAGACTCTGCAATTTTTAACAATTAAAACAACTTAGCCACTAAGATTTATCTAGAACAAATATTTGTAAATCACTATTACAGAAAAATACATTATTCATATAAAAAGTCTAACCCCTAACCCATGAAATCTTTCCACCTTTATCCACTTTTGTCATGGTAGGGATAACACGCCAATGTAAGGGTGGGGTCATCTGGACCCCATAAGATAGCACAAGGGTTAAGGTGCACAGTCTCTGTGTCATCCTCTGTGCTTGATCTATTTCCATCCTTGTTTGCTTGTGCTCTCTGCACTCTTTGCTGGTTTCTTTTTTTTTCCTACTTTCTCATTGAGTCAGTCTGTATGCTGTGTTTGTCGCTCCGCCCCATCCTGGTTTCTGTTCCCACCACACATTACGTATCTGACCAACTGCATGCAAAGCAGAGGAAATTGCCCAATGGCACTCCCAAAATGTTATCTTTTGTTGCACATTAATGATGCACCATGAAGTTTTGCTATTAATCCAAAGTAAACAATATCTTGAAAAAGTTATCATTTCCATAATTCTACAATTTAAAGACAAACCAGATGGAGACATACTTTGACTCCCTACTCTGCTGTCTGGGAGGAGGTCACTGGAACTATCATGCGGCTTATCTAGTGAGAGACCAGCATGCCCACAATCTCATTACCCACCCGTGCAGAAGTTTAGCTTCATATTATTGTCTGCCCTGGGGGAGCATGTTTGGATGGATGAGAGACTCCAACCTCCATCTCCTGGGGCACATTAGATGACACCTTGGGGCAACGATTAGAAAGATCACTCATTCAGCACACTGACTTTTCCAGATTTCTATTCCTATCCACTAAGGACTGAATTTTCCGCCACCGTGCACACAGATCCGTACTCGCACCGGTGATCCAGACAGAAGATCTCAGCCGTTACAGACACTAGATATGTGCATCAAATTCTGATGTGCATGCATCTGTTCAATAGAAGTGCCTTCGTTCAATAGATTTTTTAGGCCATCTGCAGGGAAGCCAAGATATGATTTTTTTTGGTAAATCTTGTTACTTGCCATATGGCATGCTATGACTCAGACAAGATGTAATAAGCGCTTAGCGAGTCAGAGATGACACCAGGTGGCATTTGCACTGATTGTGATAAGTGTTTTTGGTCCCACTGCAGAGGCAGGGTGCTGAATGTTGGCAGGACGAATCGTCACCACACCAACTCAGATAAGACCGGTTACTCAACCCTATCTTGCATGGACAGAAAATCCCATAATCCACTTTTACCATTAGTCCCATTCTTTGCCCTTCTTTGGTCTCAGACGAGGTGCCCTCCAGAGGTTGGAGAGGACGGCGCGTCTGATGCAAGCTCCTCAAGACTGTTACTCCTCTGCGACCTCACTTGACATCTACACTGTGCCTGTGAAAGAACAGCGCTAAAATCCCGGGTGCTTTTCACCTTTTTTTTTCTTCTAAAAACCCCAACACAATCTGGAGGAAGCCATCGCTTAGTGACACTCGGATGGACAAAATAGAACATTTTCTCAGCTGACTGTCCCGCTCATCGAGCGATGTTCAGTTCAAGCTGATAACTGGATGGAAAAGTTTCATTCAGGATTATGTCCTGCTTGCCGTTCTTCTTCAACAAGCACAAACCTGATAAAAAAGTTGATTACAGCTATTAAAGGGTTCTATCTTTCAGCTTTGATTTTTAAGCAACGCTGGAGTAAATATATGAGCATCTGTGCTTGAGCAAACACTAGACATTCGCATCCGTCACCGGAGTCGATTGTAAGGTGTGGAGCAATTGGATCTTCTTTGGTTTTGATTAATGCTGCAAGTATTTTTAGTCAAATGAAACAATTAAATGAGGAGTAAAATGACAATGAGCTCAAACACCCAACACCATGATTTTATTGATATTGAACCTTTTGCACATTTGTATTCAGATAAGAAAAATACTGTCCCTGTGTGTGGTGTCATGTGGCACTTTTCCCTCTTTGATTGGTAACAAATGACCAGGTTAACACAGCGGCTTGCCGTCGTCTGGGCGTTTGGCCTGTCTGAAAAAGAAAATGCTGGGTGATATTTGAAAAGCATCCACTCAGAAGCTGTCAAGTCCGTCTGCCGGGGTCAGACCTGCGGCTATTATGTGCTGCTCTTCCCCTCCAGCTCTCCCTCGCTCGCTGGCAAGTCTGTGAGGATTGCGAGATGAAGCGCAGATGTGAACTAGCATGTAGCGCACGTTTGTGCTATTCCACTATGCTGACAGAGACTTCAAACAGCTCTGTTAGTGCCCCACAGAGGGATTTCGCGAGACGTCAAAGCAGCCAACAAGGAACGACAGACAATTATTTCCACAGTTTCCCTGCTCAGCTGCTGCTGCTGCACAGAGATTTTAGCGTGCATGTTCAAGCAAGCCACTCCAGAGAAAGTGCCTAATAAGCAATTCAAAGCTGTCGTTGGAATACCGAGACACAACACACATGGGCCTACAGCAGGCTGGACGGCAATTTGTTGAGTAGTTATGCTGTTTAACTGTCGAGAGGCAGGTGATAAGTGTGTGCGAGAAAGACAGGGGAGCTGTGTGAGTGCATCCATATGGTGAACCCAAACATGACCTCTGTTTTTATCTGCTCGCAATTCCTAGTTTCTCTTTATGGCCTGTTTTCACAAAGGGGGTTTAAGGTAAGAAAAACAGAAGAAAAAAAAACACGTTAACTATTAATAATTAAAAAAAAAATAATGTCACAGGATAGAAAAAGGGAAAAGAAAACTTCAGAAACAACCAATTTCACTGTAAACACAAAAACGTTTCAGGAAAATATATTTAAACCACAAGCATTTATTGTGTGTATAAATGCACTCAAGCACTATTCAAGCTTTTTTTTAAACACCAATACAAAATATTTTATATATATATTTCCATTTGCTTTCATTTATATTTATTTCACTTTTTTTGTTTTGCATCTTTTGCTTGGTTGTTATTCCTCCAAATGATTTGGTGAGAGCCGCTTATCTGCGTTCTAATCTGAGCTCCTGCAGGATAAGATTGGTTCATTTTCCTGAGTGTGGATCAGCAAAGGGTTAAGGGGGATTAGATTTGTGCTCGGACAACAAAGAGCCAATGCTCAACCTCAGAAGAGTGCAATTGTAAATTGCATCTTTACGGTTATTGAAAGATTTTTACCTGTTTACTTGTTCAAATGTTACGAAGAACCATGCTATCCAGCTTTGACTTTCTCCTTGTTTGTTACTGCTGAGGACTGCGCGGTGCACGGTGGCGCAGAAGGCCCTGGTTCAAATCCTGGCTGGGACCTTTTTATGTAGAGTTTGCATGTTCTCCCCATGCATACTTGGGTTTTCTCCCACAGTCCCAAAACATGCTTGACCCTTGTGCTATCCTAGGCACTTTACCATTGGGAGTTGGGTCATCTAGACCCACTAGACAGTGCCTTAAACCTTTTTTTCTTCAATGATTTGTGAACCTCACTGGCTTCCATGGATTACATGAAATCTTTCCACCTTTCTCCACCTTTGTCATAGTAGGGATGACATGTCAATGTAAGGGTGGGGTCATCTTAGATAGCACAAGGGTTAATAGTTTGTTTGGTTAGTCTAAAAGTGTCCTTAGGTGTGTGCGTGGGAGTGATTGTGTGCCCTGCGACAGACTGGAGACCTGTCTAAGGTGTAACCTGCCTTTGCCCTACAGTACAGGCTCTGGCAGCCCTGTGACCCTGAAAGGGATTTAGCGGGTCTAGAAGATGGATGGACGGATGGATGTTACTGCTGATGGAATGCAATTCTATTAAGAACCTGTAGTTGTACATCTTTAAATCCCAAGAAAGTAAATTTTCCTAAAGGTCATTAAAGTCCCACTGATGCAAATCGTATTTTTGGTGTCTTTAACATGTTTTTGTGGCATTTTTCTGAAGATAGAGGATATATATAAAGAAAATTATTTTTGTTGCTTAAACATTTCAACATTTCTGTTAATTTTTGTTGCACCAGTAATGTTGCTGATGGTTTTTGGGGCTGTAAGCTAACAGGGCAGCATGTAAACAAGGAGCTCTCTGTAACAGGAAAGGGGCAGAGGTTACCAACAATCCCTCCCAGAACTTGGAGGGGAATTTCTAATGAACTACTGCCACTCTGCAGATACTATGTCCTAGAAAATTACACAGATTGTGTTAAATTTTGACTAAAAAATGGCATCATCATGATTAAAGGACCAGTGAGAACACTTTTACGGATCATTAGAGTTGGACTTTAACTAGATGTTTGCATGAGAAATAGATAGTGCCTTTTAAAGTTTAAAAACTTTATACAAAATAGAAAATAAAATATAATTTAGGTCCATCCATTTTCTTAACCAGCTACGTCCCATTTGGAGTCATGAGGTTGCTGGAGCCTCTCCTAGCCACTGTTGGGTGAAGGCGGGGTACAACCTGGATAGGACAAGAACGATTTAGCCAAATCTTTGGTTTTAATGCAGCAAAAGTTTGACAAATCTCCCTCAAAGTTTTGATGGAGCGAAAGAAAATGGATGGTCCTTTAAGAGGTGAAATGTCATTAAAAAAGCTTTTATTGCTTACTATTAGCTGCAAAAAGAAAATATTTGTGTTTAGGGTGCACATTGACACAAGGATTTTGATGATAAATGTTCTTTTTTTCCAAACGGATCAATCTTTCAATGAGGTTCAGTTGGTATTTTCCCAGTATGGAATATCAAAGTGAGATACAGTGAGATTGGGTGTACTGTAGGTGCACTGTTTAATATGTATAGTGGTTTGTGTTTCTTCTATATGGCCATTCATGTATAATAGATGTGGAACACTATTTATTCAGGCCCATACTGACTATTTGTCATGGAGCTTCAAATACGTTCTCGCCGCTTGAATACTTATGTATTTATGTTTTTGGAGTGGGCTTGTGAGTGGGAGAACAAATGTGGTCGATTTTTATGTTTTACAACAAAAAGAGAAAAACATCAAAGCTCAAAAGCCACCGCGATTTAATGAAAGAAAGGATATCCGCCAATTGTGCAGCCAAAGCAAAAGAAACAATAGTTGTATTTTTGTCACTAAAAGTTTAAGTGTTGATGTCATGCTTCGGTGGGTGAATGACTTTTGTGAAAAAAAAGAAACTTTTATGACAGGAAGCTTTCAAAGGATTTTTTGGGGTTAAATTTAACCCTGACTGTCATGATAGCGGTTATTACAGCAGTTCAAACAAAAACCTGAAACATGACGTGATCCAAGAGTAAAGACAACAGAAGCTGCTGATGAGCAGCAAAAAAACACAAGTTCAAATATTGAGAGACAATTAACAGAAATAGTTGAGAGTAATTGACTAATATTAACCTGGTGTGACTGTGAGACAAAAGCTGCCATTCAAGGTGTGTTTTTGGTGCTTTTAACATGTTCTGGTGGCATATTTTTGATGATGGAGAACACATATTTAAAAAGAATTAAGCTCAAATTTGCATTTATTGCTGTGAATGAAAAAATGTTTGAAAAAAAAAAAAAGCCAATTTGTTGTAGAAAATATGGTGGGTGGGCCACTAGCTCCCTGTTCTGAGCTCTCAGCAACATGGAGGTCAAGGGGGGCGGGGTTGATCCACGGCAACAGCCCTGCCCACATCTCAGAGGCGAATTTCTGATGAACTACTGCTGCTCTACAGAAACTATGTCCTAGAAAATGTCAGTTTTTTTTTTTTTCACTTTGGCTAAAAATGGTACAATTATGATTAATAGACCACTGGGAACACTTTTAAAATAGATCAAAGATGAGTGGAGTAGGACAAACAAAGAACATTGAACCAAATTGAATTGTTTTCTGCTGCACTTTGAAAAAAGAAAAAAGGTACAAAAAAGACGGAAATCTTTTTTCTACAGAAAATCATCCTCCTATAAATTAACCCAACACGCATAGCTTGGTATTTGTGTGTTATGTTTATGCAGTTACATTTAAATTAAGTGCATTTTGTAAGATAACTGTACTTTTACTTTCTTTTAAATATGTGTAAGGAGCCAGTTGACCAGTTCAGGGTGTAACCTGCCTTTGCCCTATACAGCTGAGATTAGCTCCAGCGACCCCAGAGGCAAACTTTAATAATAGCTTGTAACGAGGGTAGAGATTGTGAATTGATTGCTGAATTTGTATTAAAAACTTTGCGATATTAGCTTATGTTTGCCTTTTTTGCATCCTGGAGTGATGGGCCATCAGGGCTTTCTGTAGTCCGATCAATCATAAAAAATATATATATATTTTCCTTGTCTTATTAAATCCACTTAGTTCAGCTGCTAATAGTGTTGCGAAATAACATTTCTTGCATTAAAGTGGACTCATAAATTAATTTTTTTTAAAAAGGTGGAAGTATACAAAACAGTTTGCTATGAAAAAATACTAATTCATCACAGCTAACGGGGTCAGCATCCTGACAGTCAGGAGCCTCACGGCTGTTATTCTGTCCACTAATTTGATGCATTTTAACAAAGCATGCACAAAAGAACGAGTTTAACATTCGCAGGGATTCTTTAAACCATCTAGAACTAATATGATATATTTGAAGAAACCTTCAATAAGAAGGAATGCTGAGATTTCTCAGCACAAAGAAATCATGGGACCAGCAGATACCGCAGGAACAAAGGGATTAAGCAGAAAGATGGATGTCTGTCACATCCGTCGGATAGTGAAACCAGCTAGTCAGCCTGCCCCAGAGCTTTTCCCATAATCCCCCATGGATGACGAGGCGAGAGGCTGTGTGCCAGGTGGAGCAGAGGGGAGGGTCAGCAGTGGGGTTAAGTCTGAAAACAGTCAAGGCTATATAACCTTTAGTTGAAAGCCTTTCCCAGCAGAAAGCTCTTAAACTCTCATCATACAGGTTTCTAAATGCATTTTTGAAGGGCTATTTATTACAGAACTGCTACAGCTTTCTCAGATGTCTTTGCTTTTTCTTGATATTGTCTGTACATTAGGCACCTTGACCTACAGCTCAGGGTACAAATCACCAAGAGGACAATCTGTGAGGCTGGCAGCTGAGGAGATTACACTATTAATCCTCTTGTTAACCCTAATGCATGAAACAAACCTATGCTTAGAGGGATGCACTATAGGGATTCACTGGTATGATCTGGAAAATAGATAATAAGCATAAGAGCTGGCAGCCTCAGCAACAACCCATCATCCCTGCTGGTTATCACCTTAGTTCTGATCCTTCCGTAGATTTTTCAAAATAAAATCCTGTTACATCTACGAATGACTCGTAGAAGAGGAGCCTGCACAACGCCAGGATTTAGCTTATTTTGATATAAGAGGATGAAAGGGCCAGATGATATCATGGGGCTATAATTACTTTGACATGACCTCTTTGCCAGTCACAGAAGACGTTTTTTTTCCCCTCCAACACAAAAAGTAGGGTGGGCCTAAAAATGCGATCAATGCTGGGAAGTGGCCTCAGAATGAAAGCCTTGGTTTCAGCCTGATGAGATCAGGAGGTGCACAGTGACCTACATCTCCCTCAAAGAGACATCTGTTTCCCTTTCACACCACACATCAAAGTGAAATTATTATTAACAATTAGTTTGGATGAGTCGAAGCAGCTATTCACGTTCATCTGGGGTGTTGAAATCTGTTATCTTAGGACATGTTCTTGCCTTAGATAGAAAAAAAAAATCTTTCCACACTTAAAATATTGCCATCTGCAGCTCGGAAATCCCAGATGGAAGCAGTTCAGGCAGGGACAAGATGCAAAAAACGATCATTAGTATACTATCTGAATAGATTGGTGTGTGCTGTCTTGTTGTGGACCCTGGAGGTCAAAGCGAAAGAAGGAGGATTACAGCGAAGGAGCCGAGTAGATTAAACGGCAGCTGACTTCATTGTCCTGAACTTGTTTTATTCTTCCCAACTCAGATCAGCTCTTAGAAAACAGCCACACTAATGAGAATGAGGCACATGCTGAAGAAGCGAGAGTTACTGTTCGCTCTCACTCCCTGGCAATCAAACATCAACAGTCCAAAGGAGGGCTCAAAGAGGAGTAGCACGCTCTTTCACGCCCATGTTTTTGCCACTGATTTGGCACTGATCACGCAATCAATGGCTATAAATAATCGTTGGTCCTTGTTGAAAACCATTTCCAAAAATATCCACAACCAGGATGAAAAGACAAGACTTGTACCTAAAAAAGCCGAGCCGTAACACTTTCATGTTTTGCATGAAACTCGTGACATGTTTAAATAAAGGACATTTTCAGAAAGAACATATTATTTTGATGATTTTGCTAATCTGAGTGGGAGTTTGTGTAAAAATTACTGGATGGGGTCAGGTCTGCCAGCCTCTCCTAGCTCACTTGAGAGAGTAATCTCATCAATGAATAACTACTGTGCTCCATTTTACATGCCCGCTTTACACGGCCCCCTCAAAACAAACTAAATGCCAGCTCGCGTGGGTGTCGGAGGGCAGATGAAGCTGATGCATCTAAAACAAGAGGTGGATCTTTCCTCTCAGAGGACTTAGGAACCAAACTTAGGATGACATTTTCGGCTGCACAAGAAAAAAAAAACATTCAAAGCAGTCTGGCTGATGCGATCTGCAATTCTTCAACTGCAGTTTAACGGTTGCTGTATCAGTAAATAAGAAATCCTTGACATGACATTCAAAAAAATAAAGCGAAAAACAAATTGTTCTCTCAAAATACTAATTTGCATACAGAAATTAGTTTTTGTGGACCCAAATTAGGATTTAATATGCACAAAGTAGTATTTTTTGGGCACAAATAAGCATTTTTGTGCACACAAATGAGTAATTTGTGGTGCAAAAATTAGTCGTTTGTGGGTGCAAATGAGCAATTTGTGTGCACAAATTAGCAAAAAGAAATCCTTAGGGGCTACAAAATGTTAATACGTTCCACAAAATATTAATTTGCTCACACAAAATACTAAATTGTGACTAAAAACTAATTTGTGCCTACAAAATATAATTTTTTGCACAATAAGCTAATTTGAGCATACAAGATACCAATTCCTGACTATAGAAGGCTAACTTGTGGCCAAAAAAATACAAATTTCTGGCTACAAATGATTAAATTGAGGAAACATTTTTTACATGTATATATTTACATGGACATGTTTATCTATCAAAAGTCATGTCCATTGCTCCTTAAGCGTTTGCGCACAGGAATGGCAAGAATTATTCTGGTGCAGAATCTGCAGGACATTTTGGGGTGGGTGCTAAACGTATTTGAGAATAGCACATGCAGATGGGTGATGTTGAGTAAACGGCTGCAGAAACCATTTCCTGGTGGACGTGCAAGAAATTTTTGAAAAAGATTTTTGAGCAATGACAGAGAAGTATGCGTGTCTCCAGGAAAATGATCCGGATAAAAGCGAAGAAGATTTTTGATACAGAGATTGATGATTCAATTCAATTTTATTTGTATAGCCCAAAATCACAACAACAGTCGTCTCGATGGGCTTTGAAGTAAAACATGAACTCAAAAGGATCATGAATACAAAGAGTTCAATGGAAAATACTAAAATGAACTGACAAACTGACTAAGCTATACTGGTATCCCTGCCCTTAGACCCCCCTTCGCGGTAAGGAAAAATTCCTTAAAAAAACAGATGATGCTTCATAGAGAGAAGAAACGTTCGGAGCCAACATAAAACAATGTTCTCATCATTTCAATAAATCCTGGTATGGTCATCTAGTGTTGTTGTCTGCTTCTCTTGACCGAATTTCCCTGCAAAATGAATCCATTACACATCACCATTCTGTTTGTGAGCCGACCGCCAACAAATTTTTGGAATAATTGTCGGGGCAACTTAAGGCAGATATGCAATCTGCACATCCGTCTTTGCAAAAGTTCGGATGTTGTTCGTTTATTTGGGGGAAACGCAGAGGCGCTGATGAGGCTGGCTTTAGGTCGACGTCATGAAATGACAAATTTCCTCAAGGAGCGAAAGGCGGAGCTGCAGAAATTGAGTCATTTCACTTGCTGTAGGAAAATAGTTTACAGAAAAAACTCACAATTCATAGATATTTTGTTCCTTCGTGTGCCAAAGGTAAGACATGATCACATATATGGATATAGTTTACACTGAAAGGCTTTAGAAAAACATGATATAGACCCTTTGAAAGAAACTCCGTGCTCAGAAGCCAATAGCAGAGTTGATAAAAAGGCTGGAGAGCATCAGCTTTTACCATCATTGCACATTCCAGATGATCCCTTCATGGGATATTTGTATGGATAACAAAAACACTGGTCATGACAAGCATCAAATAATATCCGTTAAAGGAAGAGAGCTTTCACCGAAGACTGTCAGGAATTCAAAGAAGTGCAATCAATTACTCATCCTCCTTTATTTCAGAATTACTTCCAGCATCACTTGAGAGGAAATGAAATGGTTAAGATATTTGAAGAGGGTTTTGTGAATGCGGATACCAAGTCTGGGCCCTGGTAAACACTTCAACACACTCTAGTGACTTCTTATCTAAGCAAGGCAAGTGTGAGGGTTCATCTTATTAGACTTTCAGAAATAGGCTGGAGTGAATCTTTCCTCTTATATAGAGAGATTGGCAGTGCAGTCAGGAAAGTGATTTCAACGCTGCATAGAAGTGAATTGCTGGGGGGGGTGGGGGGCTTGGTTAAGCAAGGGGCTTAATTTGCTCTGGAGTGTGTATTCTCATACTGATATGCCAAAATGTAATTGGAGTCGGTGTAAGAGCTACTCGTTTTCATTTCAGATCTGAGGCCGTTCGGCTGAGATTCATCTTCCTCCTCCGGAGTTGTATCATCAACATTGTATGTTTTATGTCGCCTCCAGTCAGATCCATTGTGAACATCTCAGATTTATCTTGTTTTGGTTATGTAAAAGACTTGTCACTGTGGAGATACAGCCTTATCTGATGAGATCATAATTGTGTCAAATTCTCCTCAAACCAGAAGAGGAAGAAGAAGGAAAAAAACAACAAGTCAAACACAAATCTTGTGATTGGCTGAGGTCACGACATATGAAGATGAATGTCAGTAAACACGGGTGCGCACACGGAGTCGTCGCCACTTCCCACACACCTCTCCCAGTGTGACTCCTGTGTAATGATCTGGGGAGTCTGGACAGCCGTCTGCTCAGCTTCACTCCGCCATGGGGTGCTGAGCTGAGCAAGAGGAGGAGAACGGGGGGAAAAGACAGGAGGAGAAGCTTTTCGTTTTCATCCTGGCAACTTTCTCTTTCCTGAGCAGACATGTGAGAAATTAACAAACACAACCACCCGCAGAGACCGAAAAAGATTGAAGTGAACTTTTAATGAATGGCTGAACTCAACAAATCCATTTCCCTCAGATAAAAAAAGAAGCATGCGGAATTTTCGTACTGTGATTTATGTCTGTGAGTCATTCAGAGACAATCATTTTCCATGAAAATAAAGGAAATGGTGACTTGTTCAGTAGTCGGAGCCAGTACATGAAAAAAATCAATCCCTTTAATTGACAAAAGATAGGAATTTTTCATTGATTTAATGGCACAGAAAGACAAAAAATGCTCTTAAGATTTATATATGAATGTTTGACATGTAAAAGAAAACAAAAAAAGGATATTTGTGTTTACTTTTTTCCTAAACCCACAAAAGCCTCAGTTTTTCATCTAGAACATTTTTGAGGACATGCAGCACAAAAATGAGTCCAAACGGAAAAACATAGATGCTGGTTTAAGTAGGTCACTGTTGCCTACTCTAAATATTTTTTTTTTGTATACTTCAACCTCTGACACGTATGACAGCTTCGAAGCAGGAAGGGTTGTGGGCTGAGCGTGCATTTATTTGTAATAACTGCAACCGTGACCTCTTAGTTCTGTGTACTGTAGTCAAAAGAATCCTCAAAAGGATGGAAAACTTCTGTGCACAAACAGAGGCTGCTAACATGAACCACAATCGACTTCCTCTCTTGGATATCTTGCATTGGATTATTCTTCAATCACAAGTACACAGAGAAGGTGAGCTCTGGGGTAAGAAGCTTACTGGGAATATGAGCCTATTATCTTTGAAGAACAAAATAAGGAAAGTATTATACAAAAAGAATATGTTAAAAAAAAAGAGGGGAAACAGTGAAGGCGGGGTTTTAGAAGAAACCAAGAGGGCTTCCATAATCCACAAACTAAGGAATGGAGAGTCTAAGGCATTCAGCGTGACAATATTTGTCAAAGCAGTGGAAGAAAGGGTTGGGGCAAAGGCGTAAAAATACGGCTGCTTATTGGAAGAAAATAAAACTAGAGTAATTGAATGATGTGCTGGAAATGCGACAAAGACTGAGACAATGGCACCATCATGTGCAGAGCACACAATCACTGGGATTTGGCTCTTTGCAATAAACCATCAAAGAACAGGTTGTGCTTTTTCATTTCAGCCTAAACCCAGTTTTAATTTAGTCAGTAAAATGTGGCTTCACACCATAGATATTTAATGTGCTAATTTAAAGTTCCCCGTCAAGAAGATATAACCACACGCCTTGACTTTGTAGCAAAAGATAAAATTTCTATTAATGTGCAACATTCTTATTCATCCTTTTCAGAAGAACAGGAAGCTTTTAATAAACTCAGGACTTATGACTGCATTGCTTCTATTGCAAGGATGTAAATTGTTAAAAAAGTTGAATTTTCCATCATCTCAACCCAGAGATGATCTTTTGTTAGCTTTGTAGTTTTATTCTGATGGTCAGCAACCTTTTTTGCTTTTTTCTTTTGAAGATTTTGGTTAAAGTGAATGTGTTTTAACCCTTTAAAACCAGAGCTTAAGCAGCAGTGTTTACATTCTTTCGACAACCATGATGCTGTCTTCACACCAAACACGATTTGTACGTCAAATTTGCATCCTCTCCCTTGGGTTAGACCCATGGTTGTCCAAAAATGTGTTCATAAACTAAACTCTCCTGCCATGTGTGGGGGAAGCTACTTCTGAAGTATTCCGCCTCATTGCCACAAGCATTGACTTTATATATCATACACAATCCATAGAGCTCTGCAAAGTTATGCACTGTGGGAACATCTCTCCAACAGGCAATTCAAATGTTATCAATAGGACTTAAATAATGTAGCCACATTAATATATATCCTTAATTTACAGTATATTTGTGGGCATAGTTTACTACTCTGTTCCTATAGAGTCCCAATCCTGGTTGTTAAGTCTCCCATCCTTTTAGATTTCAGGTATTTATCCATTTATTCACAACTGATTTAATGGATTACTACAACTTGGGGAGAATTATTTGAAATGTAATGTGAACCCGGTCTGTTGAAGGAAACATCTAAAACCTGAAAGAGGGGACCCTATGGGGACTAGAATATACCTTTCCTTAAGGCCCGTACACACCGGGACGAATATTCGCCAGGCGTTATTCGCCAGCGTTTTTCGCCACGTTTTTTGTGTTCACGCCCAGGCGATTTTCACTGACGATGAGCCGAGCGAACATGCAAATTCATTCCCTGACATTAGATGGCACTTAATGTAAAACAGAAATACTCCTGTACACACTTTACGCTTCTTAAAGTCGCTTTTCACTCAGAAGAAGAGAGCAAGTATTTACGCGCTTGTCAGAATCATACAAAGAAAACATGAATAGTTCGGGGATATTTTAGAATGTCCGTCGTTATTTCTTCGCGGCTGTGTAGATGTAACTCGGCATCTGTCTTCTTCGTTGGTATGTGTGCTCAGCAAGGCAGTTTTGTGTTTGAGCGCCCCCAAGTTGTGTTTTACTGTAACTTCAGAAGCTCCAGACACGTATGCAAAGCTGATTTGAAAAGTTACAATAGTAGATTAAGCGGCAAAGTTACAATATGTCAAAGAGCGCGTTTTATTTAGGTGTTGCCAGTGACATCTCTGATGTTAAAGGGTTAAGATGTCTTTTTTCTAATTCTGCTTTTACAGAAATCTTAGATTACTAAAACCTCGCTCCACTATAATTTTAAGATTTTGATCCTTCCAAATTTGGAATTCCAATCAGTGTTGGAGCATCATTGATCCATAATAGTGTTGTTTTGACTAACAGGAGTCAAAACCTTTTTCTGGTTCATTAAGAGCTTCCTTGGAAACAGAACGAGTCGAGAACAAAGGGATTCGGATGGAAATAGAATGGGAGTTGGGGTTATTTGATTGGAAGACCAATGTCAGGGGAAACAGGGAAACAATCCTGCCGCCTCCCTGCCAATAACCGTTGCTTCACTTGTGACCTCATCAAGCACATTTCCCATCGTTCTCCATCGAGATCAAAAACCTCCTTGATTACTACACCTCATTAACATGGGTGACACCAGTCTTCCTCGAGTGCTCTTCTGTTTAAGCTTCAGCTTTGTCCAATCAGTCTCCAGCTAAACTACTCAATAACTTATGCTGGTTTGAAAATAACATGGTACCATTAAGGCTTCTCCCAAATGTACAACACAAAAAGAAAAAGAAAAAGAAAAAAAACGAAGGATCTGATCCCTTCTCTTAAATTAAACAACAAAAAATCTACAATAACAGCCTGTTAATGGAGGATAAATAATTGGTCCATTTAGCACAACATTTTTCAGCTAAATTCAACAAAAGCAAAAACATTGACAGAATAAGAGCTACACAACAACAAGAAGTTTTTTTTTTAATTTTACTATAATTTTTTTTACAAGCTCTGGGTAAAACCATAATGGAGAGTACAACAGGAGTGCATCAGAAGCATATACACAGTTGAAGTTGGAATGAAATAAAGTACACGTCATCTTCCAGAAACACAGGTTGACCAGCAACTGAAGTGAAAATTGATCGAATCTGCTTTGTAAGCATCCCAGTGAGATGCAACCTTTAATGCACTCTACTACCGTTTTGTGTACAACCACAAAACTTTAAATCAAACCCAAGTTTATAATTTCTCAACCAAACTGCCACTGAACACAAAAGGAAATGCTATAAACCAATTTTTTGGCATGTTAGACCTTAAAATGCATCACCACAGACCTATCTTCTCTTTGCTAACGTTTAATTTATGGTGGCAGAGGCAAAATAAATGTAATTTCTTCTAAAACTAACAAAAAAGACGTTATTTAATTACTTTTCCTAAACATTTTTTTGTTATTTATACTGCAATCAAACTGCAACAATTGACAAAAATGAACTTGCAGAGGTTTTTGTTCACAATAAGAACTGTTTAAAAATATTATATACATTTAAAGTGAACATATGAAACCATTTCAACATAATATTTGCCATATGTGAGAAAATTCTAATAGGGACATCCACATGGTTACAGTCATAGAACTAACGGTATTTCTGCTGTGAAAACCTGTTTCTTTTTTTTTTTAGGTTAGTCATGATAATAAGAAAATGTAACAATAAAATCTGGCAATAGAAGACCAGGTGGGCAGCGATGGTTTAGCTATGCATGTAGGAGTTTGAAGAGAGGAAGATTTTGAGCTAAATACTTACAAAAACAAAATTATAACAAATAAAAACATCCAACTTTAATAAAAAAAGCATTTAAAACAGAAGAGTTTTAGATGAAAGAAAAAGTAAAAGTTAATAAATATGCAAAACCAAAAAAATCTTATCAAAAGGGTTTTAAGACCTCCAGATTTCAAAAGAAAAGAAGATGTTGAAAGCTGACTGAACATTTATTGGAGAAACCACAAAAATGATCATAATGAATCTCAAAGCAGGTCAACAAAATACTGGAAACAGAACACTTTCGTGGAATGGATGAAAATGAAAAAACAGAATTTTTACAAAACAGTGTCTTGTTTCTTGAATACTGAATAGACAAAACTGAGCTGCAGATAATCTGGATGTAAATTGGGTCAGATTTGAGCCAAAACTAGCAATTTGATAGATTCCATACACTTTAGTCGAATGATGCTTTGACTTTATAAAATGCTTGGATTCATCCATTTGCATGAAGTGCAGACTGGAAACCAAAATGAAAATATAACAAAGTCAGACAACATTATACAGAAAATTCCAACTGACTTCACAATCGAGTGCCCTGAGGAGCAGTTTCATTCAGATTTTTCTCTGCTTTTAAATTTATTTAGTCATCACCAACACTTAAAATCAAGGAAGCAAATAAAATAAGATGTTAAGAAAAAGTGATCTGGTTTTGTTTTGTCATGACTGGGACTCTAAAATCAAAATGTTTCTCAAGTAACCCTTGTGCTATCCTAGGCACTTTACCATTGGTAGTTGGGTCATCTAGACCCACTAGACAGTGCTCTGAACCTTTTTTCTTCAATGATTTGTGATCTTCACTGGTGTCCATGGATTACATGAAATCTTTCCACCTTTATCCACCTTTGTCATGGCAGGGAGAACACGTCAATGTAAGGCTGGGGTCATCTAAGATAGCACAAGGGTTAAGAAGGAATTTTTGTGTAAACTCTGCAGGCTTTCATCCAGAGACTGCATAATGTTGCAGCAAACAAAAACCTTGTTGGAAGGTCAGGTGAGACCATTCGGTTAAACTGTTTTCTCTTTTGTTCTTAACACACATGACAAATTTAAATAGGTTGGACTTTTTCTTTTTTTTTCCTTTCAGGGGATGCTGAATATGAAATATTGTTATCAAGGTGGATTTTCCAATTTATTTATAACCTTTTTCTTCTGTAGACCTTTTTCTTAATGAGCCAACGTCATTTTGTCACATTGCAACTGCAGGAGATAATAGTAAAGGAAGTGTCTTTGTGAATGCAACATCACAAAACTATGACAACTACAAACAGTCTTCCAAGGCTTTAAAAACAGCAGGTAAACCTGCTTTCATGAATAACTGTTTTTTTTTTTTCATTTGAGATGCATTTCAAAAGGAGAATCCTTTGCTTGTTTACATCCTTGTTCAGACAGATGGAACAGTTCTGGAGAAATGAGGCCAGACAAATCTCTGCTTTACATCAGGACATAAAAAAAAACAGCAATCCCAAAACAAACTGCTGGGATGACTCCACGCTCATCTTCAGTGTAATCTTTTACCCAGCACAATGTTGTTGATGCAGAACTGGATGTCGTTGACAAGCGGAGTGTGCTTCGCATTCATTCCTGTGTGAATTGGTGTCAAAAAGCCTAGGAGGCTTCCTAATCCTTCCACATCGAAATAGGACATGTTTCTCTCAAATTACAATGGTGTACTGGCATAATTACTGCGACCCCCGTCTTACATAAACAACTGGATGAGGCTTGAGTTGATTTATTTAAGGTAGGAATTTATTGTGCATCATGAGAAGTGATGTAGGAGTCTCTCTGTTAATCATGCACTCATTACGCTTGCACCAGGGGCTTCTGTGTCTGTGTAACGCCATTATGCAGACATTAACAATGGTTCTTGACTGTCTGAATGTGACAGATGCTGCTGGCACTTTCGAACTTTCTCCAGATCCTGCAATGTTCTAACCTGGAGCTTCTGCAACTCACCATCTCCAGCAAAGACAAACACGTTTTAGCTACAGTGCTTCTTTTCTGTTAGCAGGATTGCTCAAAAGTCAAGTTGATTTCGGTAGAAAAGTGACCAAAAGAAACCCCTATTCATTTTTAATACCTGTGGCTTGGGCTGTGTGCTACGTCCAGGTGGAATCCAGGAGTCAAGCCTCATTCAAAGCACCCCGTGGGTGATTTTTTATTGTGTTAGTTGGTGAATCCTCATGACTTTCCTCCTTCAGCATCACTGATGGAAGACGGGGAGATGTCTGAGGAAATAAAACACCCTTACTTTTAGCTTTATTTTTTTAGTCTTGTGCTGTCAGAAGAAGAGTACAGCATACCTTCATTTTTATTTCCAGCTTTTAATAGGGAATAGATAACTTGTCATTTTTGCCAAAATACAAGAAAATCCTGTTGTTTTCCAGAGCGTTGTTTCTGCAGAGCAGGAGCAGTTCTTTAGAAAATTGCCCCTGATTTGTGGGTGGGACTGATGAGGCGGAGCAAGCCCGCCCCCCTTTTCCATCACCCAAAACTGATAGTTCTTAATTTACTGCGGAGAAGGGAACCTGTGGCTCACCAAGTGTAGTTTCTACCTATTCCAAATGATTAGTATAAAGAAATACTCAGAAATTGAACTTTAATCTTATTTTTTAAATAAGATGTTGTTTATTATAAATAATATAATAAGTCCTCCATCGGCAGAACAATGCAACATGTTAAAAACATCAACAAAAAAAAATTGTCATCACAATTTCCTTGAAAGTGAAGGAAAAAGTGGTGATTGATTTTCCTTCAGAAACTAAGAAAGTAATCTAACCAATTATTAATAATCAGGGTCATTTCCTTAAAATTCACAAGTTTTGATACTTTGCTAACCAGTTTTATTAAGTTAGACTCTGAAAAATGTTAAAAGAATATTATAGAGCTGCACTTACTGTAGACTGGAGAGAATTGTGATTTTCAAAATGGGGGATGCAGCAGTTTTTCTTTTTTTTGTCTGACAACGCAGGCATGAGGTAGCATGCTAAACGTCAAAGTTCATGACAGAACAATTAGACGGTGCGTGAACAAGTTCGGCTGTGGTTGAAGGACTGTCAGGAGAAAATCACTGGAAAAAAACACCACAGAATCACAGCCTGGTTTCCAGAATCGCATCCAAATAAACCGCAAGACTTGTACTGCAACACTTTTCCTGACAGGCAAGACACAAGTGGAGATGCTAGGTCATAACACAATCTCATGTGATTTCAAGTAAATATAGCACAGACACTGCATGTCAACAGGGAAGTGAGGCAGTGAGGGGAGTAAAAATACAGGCTTCTTTGCAGTCACAAACATTTAGGACATTTATGGGAACAAGTCCTCTAAGTCAAGTGAGACATCATCTGCCTTGGTCCTTTGTTGGGCTTCGTCTGAGGCACAAATCTACTGTAGCATACAAGTCATGACCGACTGAACATGTGTGGTGACTCCAGAAAAAGCCGTTTGGGCAAAAGTCCATGAAGAAGAAGAAGAGCTCCGCTATGTGTCTGTGTTGATTTTTTTCTCAGGGTTTGCCACAAAAACTTTTGGATGTTTCTCTTTTTTTCTTTTCTTATTTAGGCTGACTGAACGTTAAGGCAAAGACAAAAGCATAAAATCTTCTCAAGACAAAACCAGACTCCAAGTGAGAAATCTGAACTATTTCATCCAAGTATTTTTGTGGTTCTTTTTCTTTTTCAAAACTGCTCTAAACTTTGATAGTTATTGCATGGCGTTGGATGATGAGACTCCTCCCAAACTGCAGTTAACACACACACAGTGGGGGTGCACAGGAGTCAGCATACATTATAAGAAACAGCTGTTCTGGCCTTTGGAAAATGTCAAACCATTTAGTAACAGAACCAGATAATAATGTAATTAGAACTTTCTATTTGTGACCTCTATTCTGTCAGATCCCAACATTTGATGGTGCAAGCCAGACATAAATGCACTGAAAATATCGTCCTTCTCAAAAAAAGAAGAAATATTTAAATATAAGATGTTTTTTTTTTGTTATAGGTAAAAAATAATCTGCCAATGGAACCTTATCAGAATTTGTCTTGTTAAGAGTTTATAAAATAGGTTATCTTAAAATTACCTATAAACACTCATATGTAGACTGATTGTTTTGGTAATTAGAAATATTATGTCTTGAAGTAGGCATTAGTGCTCTAAAACCTTTTATATATTTAATATAGGTCTATTTTTACTCTTTATTCCCCAAATTATCCTATTTTGAGCGCTACAACAATCCAGCTATCCTTATTTAAAAGTTATAATCACCTTAAAGTATAAAATCAAAGATTATAAGATAAATTATAAGTGTCACGAGTGAAGTGAAGGTTTTTTGAATAAAGACCTAACTATCACAAATAAAACTTCTGCTTAAAAATGTTATAAAGTAAAGAAAAATATTCTTTGAGATATTTATTGATTCATGTTTGTCTTAAATGAAGAGTAATAGCTAGAAATTAGACAAGAATACTTGGTGAGATTATGTGTTTTTGCAGTGTTATGTCAGGAGCAGCATCTCCTATTTCAGAGCTGCCAGTGTTTTATCTTACAAACATTTCCGCGTGACTAATATGAGCGTTGTTTATGTGTATGCAGTGTCAATCACCTTGCTTTCCAGGAGGGAGGCCTAATAGGTGTTCCCCTCTTATGATCATCATAAAAGTCATATAATGCATCAGCAGAGCGGTGGAGCGCGACATATTCTTGTATAATTACTTGTACACAAGCAGGAGTCCTAAAAATGCTGACATGAATCATTAACTGCTTCCATGCTTCCATCTCTGATTAGTGGTTTGCAAAAAAAAGGATTGGGACGGTTTTGTTCGGACGTTTGAGGGTTTTGGATGGGAAGTTAGACGCAGTTTGGTCTATTGTTGAGGAAGACTTCCTACAGCCAAGGCCAGATATGAGCATAGGCAAATGCCCTGACTGCCCCCCCTAATGTGATGGCCCTCAACAATCCAAAATTACCTAAGGAAATAAAATAAATTACTTAAATAAAATAATAAATAAAAATAAGTAAAAGAAAGAAAAAAAATACAAAAACAAAAAGATAAATGAAAGAAAAATAAAAGGACAAAAAAATAGTAAAATGAACAAACAAACAGAAGGACAAATAGACAGACAGAAGAAGAAGAAAAAAGATAAGGGGCACAAACTAGTGTCCTGCATGTGTTGGTCTCAAGCCTGGTAAATGCAGAGGGTAGATTGAAGAAGACCTAAACCTATACGTTTACACTTAAAACAATCTAAAAAAAAAAAAAAAACTTAAGAAAAAATACAGAAATATGATTATTTACATATATGTACATTTACAAAACATCTGTAAATAGTGTGTGTGTGTGTGTGGGGGGCGGACTTGGGTGTGTTGGGGAATTATATATATATATATATATATATATATATATATATATATATATATATATATATATATATATATATATGTATATATGGGGATTTATCTTGTCCTGTTTATATTTAAAGCAAATACAATATAATCCCATAGTGCAAAAAGTCCAAAAAGGAAAATAGATTATGCGGATAATTAAAGCGATATCATAGGGGCTTTTTCTTGAAGGCAAAGCACTGTGGTGGTGTTTGTATTTTGGGCCTTTTGAACAAATCAAGTATTTAACTAGTGGTAGTTTTATGATTTGCTGGTAAACCTAGTTTAATTCTTTTCTGGCATCCCTAAACGCAGCTCATTTCACCATATTGCAACGTGGGATAATCGGCAGTAGTAGGTGTCTCTTAGAAATAGATACCCTAGTCTTTTAATGCCAGCCCAGTCCATGCTCTCTTTCCAAGCAGCATGCGCGCACACACACACACACACACACACACTTGTGAGGTACCGCATTTCAAACACTTTATTTATATCCATCAGGCTAATTAGTGTGCACAGGATCCAAATACTGAGAGGTTCTTACAATGTTTGGACAATTATAAATACATAAAACACCATCTGCTTGAGACTGCCTGGCTGCCTGCAGCAGCTGAGATGGAGCAAAATTTGCCAACTATTGTCTCTGATCTGAGTTATCATCATGTGAATTTATTGGCTTTTGCTAAATACATTGATTTATGTCTGCTCAACTCCAGGAGCTACAGCTGCCGGATGACTGAAGTAAGTGTGCATTGTTCATAAGCAGCATTAGGCCTTATTAAAAGATGCACTTAACTAAATTTCATATAAATTTTATGTACACAATAAAGCTCTAAAGCACTTAATAACCATTTATCTCTGTGCTGACAAACTCGAGCGGTAGGCATTAGCACAAGATGAAAGCCATTTGTTAAGTGATGATGCAAAATGAAAGCTTGTGAACGTATCAGTAGAGTGCATGCAGTCTCTGTTCTGTTTGCTTTTTTATGTGCCTGACATAAGGATTTATCTTCAACTTTCATGTAAAAGTACCAGTGTTCTAGCGCCCATCCATACAGTTTTGACTGGACCAGAATTTGCTTTGCTTTTGTTCATCCAAATGCTGGCGAGGAAGAAAACAGGTGAAATACGGACTACTTAGGAAAGTGGGACTTCCCTTTCAGGGCAAGTCTGGTGAGGTTCTTTTTGTGACAGTGTGAGTGCAGATAAACTATTCAATCAAATAAAAAAATAAAAAAACCTGCATTCAAACAATAAAATAAAATAAAATATCTTTAAAATTTATTATGACCTGTCAGTCAAAAACATTCTGCTGTCTGGTGCAATTTTGATATGAAACATAAAATAGTGGAAATCATAAAGAACAGCTGAAATAGGTTAGCATACGTTCTATCCAGATATTTCTGTTTTTGGCAACCGGAGTACCCCTGGAAGATGGATGGATGGATGGATGGATGGATGGATGAATAGATAAATGGATGATCTTCTATGTTTATGTCAGCCTTAAACAGAGCAGTATTTTATGGGCAGCCCCCTATTACCCCAAAGCATTAACTAAGTGTTGGTCATGTGGTGTGGTCTGCTCTTCATAGTCCAGCATGAATGCAAACCAAACCAAACCAAACCAAATGAGCATGTCTGCTGAACATCATAGTCTCAAGCCAGAAATATAATCGATTCATTCATCTTCCGATCCCACTGAATCCCTTTCAGAGTCACAGAGTTACTGGAACCACCCCAGCTACTGCTGGTCAAAAGCATGGTACACCCTGAACAGGTTTCCAGTCTATTGCAGGGCAACAAATATGAATCGCATCAATTATTTAAAGTGTATGCAAAACAAGTCAATTCATCACCCATTACAGGCAACTGAACAAAACTGAACAGAAGCTAAAGGATCTTATATTCCTGACGACGTTCTTGCGAGGTTTGTGCATTCTAGTTTGTTTTATTTTTCAGTGAAATGTCTTGTTGTAATCGTGTTCTGTGAGTTGTCCACCGTCACACAAGGTTCCAGTTAAATACCCACAGCTGTTTGCATTTCTGTTAATTGTCCTAAGGATATTTAAGTGTCTGTGTTTCAGTTCATTCTGATTTGGTCCTTGTCTTTTTGTCACACTTTTGGTGCAACTTTTTGTCCTGTTTTGTCATGTTGTTCATGCTATTAAACGTTTGAATATCTGCCACAAGGCCTGGTCTTTTAACAACACCAGTAATTGATAAATCTGGCAGATATCTGGAAAATTGAATCCAGAAGCACATTTAGAAGAACTTGCTTTTTTGTTCTCTCAGTAGTTCTGTCTGTATCAGTTCCAGTCAATTTAAGCTAAAAAGGCAAATTCTATAAATTCTCTTCCTGAGGTTAGTCTGTGGTCCCCCCCCCCCCCCCCCCCAGCTCATAACTTTTAGCTGAAAAGCAAAGCAAAGCGGCTAAGACGTCTAATCCCAGTGATCTATCCACAATGTGTCAACAGTTGGTTAGTTACAGCTAATTACGTTTTGCCAGCATTGACCACCTGAAAGAGACCATCCATTAAAATAAAACTTTCAGGAAAGAAAATCGATTCTAAAGTTTTATAGTTGGAATTGTGAACGGTCTAGTTTGAATTTAAAATGCAAAGCTGCAATTAAGGACATAAATGTCTTTCCTCCAGCGGCAATGAAATGTTGCTGGAGGAATGCACTAAAGAGAGGAACTTGAACCAGTTGGTAGAAGGTATAGATTGACATAAAAAAAATTCAAGTGGTGCTCTGAACACTTTTTTTCCCCCCCATAAAAATGAAGTTTTTCCATCACTACTGATTCAAATGCAGAACTTGTGAACAGAAACCTCATTTAATACATTTACTCTCAAACAGCTGAGATTACATAGGACAGAGCCAATGAATGAAAAGACGGAACAATAACAATAACTGATGGAACGCCACAGACTTTAATCAAAAGCTGTGGAAACAAAAAGCTGGGGGGAACCAGAACAAACTGAAAACCTTTGAACAGAACTAAACCAAAAAACCAAACAATTCAATAAGAATAAAACTTGTATCAATGCAACCAAACTCAAAAGCAACTGATCATATTATTTACATTACTAAAAAAATATTTTTATTTTTTAGAAAAGATCTGATTTGATAGAAGTCAGTAATTGTTACTTTTAAATCTTCTCCCAGTGGCTCTTAGTAGAAAAAGATACAATCAACATGTTTAGAAGAAAAAAAAAGACAAAGTTATCCATCAGACTTTTCTCACAGACCTCGTTCTGATTTCTGTTTTTACTGGTAGCAGCATGGACCAAATAAATCACGGTAACCGTGATTTAGAGGTCATGCCGCCATCTTAGAGAATTTAATAAGGAAAGATAACAATTAAAAGATGACACCAAATTGCAACAATGAAAATCTTCTGGTGATCTGATTTAGGAAGCCGAACGATAAGATTAGAGCCTTGATAACAACTCTCTCTACAGGTGGAAATGGGCTGTCAGCAGGTGAAAAATGTACAAATGTGCACGCAGGTGGCCTTTACAAAATATAAAAGTCGTAGATCGCTCAGTGGGCTTGTTGGGTAAAGATGTTCATGTGCAGTTTTTTTTTTACAGGCATGCTGCGTCAGGTCGTAGCAAACACTTATACAACATGTAATAGTACATAAGGGGGAAGTAGATGAGATGCATTTTCATTTTTTAACCCCCCAGAGATTTGTTACTGCTCTTTATCCTCTGCATGTGTCCTTTCAACTGAGTGATCTGAGTGAAGACACCTGGTAGAGGTCTGATGAGCTAGGCTAAGTTGGTTGGTGCTACCTATTTTATGTTATGGACCTCGGAAACCTGCACCACGTGATAAAGTCTTAAGATACCTTAGATTCCAGACTCTGATGGTGGTCATGGAACTGATGACACTTTCCCAAGGGGCCAAATGTGGTGGAAAATGCAGGAGGTTTGGCCTGGAAGGTGAATGGACAAACCGTATGAAATTTAAAGGACAGGAAACAAAAAAAAAAGACAGAATGTCAGGTAAAAGTAGGGATGGCAGCCCAAAGAGTTTATGATGTAAAAACAGCGGAGTTTCTCTTTGAGATAATGCCGAGTCTTTAGTTAAGTTGCCAATGAATTTCTTCCAAAGTATTCCTTATATTTTGCTCTGAAACCTCCATGATAAACAGATCTTCCATTCCATGGTCTCCTCAGTTGCATGAACTTTTGAATTCTTTTAGTATTCTCTGAACCACACTTATACTAGTATTAGAACAACGATGAATGAAGTCCACTGGTCTAAAAGAACAGACACTTGAGGGTGGGATGAGGGCAAACGTTCAGCAAAGGAGTTATATGAATATAATAGCAGGAGCTATTAACTAATAACAAGGCACAATCTTTTCAGCATTCAAGCAATGACGAGTAAATTAACATGTCTTCATGAACAATTGCTGCACGATGGACTCTGCTTTCAGTCAAAAGCTCTTTGTGCTTTTTTAATTCATTGTGGTTCATTTTCATTTTGCCTCTATTATGCTCTGCTGTTTGTGTTGCATCAGTTGTTGTGCCATTGCTGAGCTTGTCCATTGACCTTGCATTCGGCTGCAGTTTTCACTTTGTAACCTTTTGTGATTAGACCCAAGGACACTCGCAGTGATTCATTGAGTTGAACTTTCCTTTAGTTTTTGTTTAGTGTGTTTGTGTGTTTGTCTTACAAATGATTAGATCTGGTCCCATATATTGTAAGTGACCATTCATCTGTCCTTGAGGAAGAAGCCAAGACTCTTGACGGCTAGCATAAGGTGTGTGTGTGTGTTTTATAATTTCCCCAAATCTTAACAATGGATTTGGGTTGTAAAAACAGGCAACTTGCTTCTTTATCCCTAATCTGGTCTCCATCCAGCTTCTCTTTGTTATCTTTTCTACCTTGGAAGTGTGTGACACAAAGTTGCAGTTGAATTAATCAAATGAATGAAAGAGAAATGGAAAAAAATGGTTTGGGACACTGACCAGAAGCCAGTTTTTAACTCTAGCTCGTGCTGGTTTGCGGCGCCTTCTGTCCGTGAAACCAGGGTTCGACCCCGGGCTGCTCCCTGTTCCCTTCTCTACTTCTGTGCCGGTCCCAAGCCCGGTTGCTTTGAGAGGGTTGCGTCAGGAAGGGCATCCGGCGTAAAACATTGCCAAGTTTACCATGCGACTCGTTCGCTGTGGCGACCCCTGATGGGAAAAGCCGAAAGAGACACACATTGCTAATTCAGAGGCTTTAAAGTCCCACTCCAAATCTAGTTTAAAACTGTTGGTCTTTACTTATAATTATGCCCTTTTGTGCTAAAATCAGAAACCTGTAGTTTTTTGGACGTAATTTTTGCAGAGCTGCAGTAGTTTACAAGAAATTTACCTCTGATTTGTTAGAGGGATTGTTGGCTCGGAGTAAGCCTTCCACCTGTTTCCCATTATCCATCTGTTTACTCCACATCACTGCTATGATCCTTCTCAAATGGATTATTTTCGTCTGCTCCTGATTCACCACAATTTGAATAAAGAAATACTGAGAAATGCAATTTTAAGATTAATTTGAAATCTCCTCCATCACAAAAAGGACACAAAAACACTAAAAACACCTGTTTTCCTCAGGAGCCGGTCTTTAATGTTGGAACATCCCCAGTAATGCTTAATTGCTGTGAATTGTTATGGTCACAAGTCATTTATAAAGGCCACACTCCGGTTGGTGGAGACGTTTAAGATCAGGTAAGTATGTAAAAGTTAATTCATGGTCTGGATTCAGCTACTTTTATTTTTGAAGGGGCTTCCAGCAAGAAATGTTATCCTTTAATTTAAATTCTGCCTTAAGGGAATGGAGCAAAATTTCTTGTTTTACCACCATTAAATGTCTCTATTGGGAAATTTAATTTGAAAACAAAATAAAAAATTTCAATGAAAATTGGAAAACAACACAAGGCTTCATCCCATCAGATATTTTGGTTTGAACGCTGCACATTGTGCCAAACGTTTCGGGCTTTGTCCAACAAAGAAAAAGTGGCAGAATTTATTCATTCCTAAGGGATTATGTCTCGTGAAAAGGGTGCAAGATTAGGTGCAAAAAGCAGAATTTCCTGGTAACACATCCAGTGTGGATTTCAAGCATAAATGAAAACTGAGAGGTGTGAGAGTGTGAAGTGATGCAAGTCTAAAAACATGGTCAGTAGAAGCCAAGTATCTGTCCATAAGCATTGTATTATGCTGACGACAATTTGTAAAATTGCTTGTCAAAACAATTTAATCTAGTTGGTTTTTCTTTTTTTATGTATTGTTTTGTGATGTAGTTTGGAGGAACTGAGGATTTTGGGCAAACAGGGAAAAAATACAAAATTGGATTTTATTTTGGGAGCAGACATCAATCAAAATGACACCTGGTACTTCATTAGTCAACCCTTCTTACAGACTGCTTACATTTGCATGTACAATGTGGAGCTCCCCTTTCATTTTGTCCTATTTGCTTGCAAAAGTTACCCCTGCATATGTATATAACAAATATGTCCGTCCAGCTATAAAAGGGTGCTTTTTTTATATGTGCTGTTGAACTTTTTATGTTTATCTTTATTTTTAAAATATTAAACTACAAAAATAATGGATATATTATTATTATATGTTAAACAATGTATTTAGTAATGTGTCAGCCTTTTTGGGAACTCCAATATCCAAGAGCTAAAGAATAAATGGAGAACAGAAGCAAAAATGAGAGAATTTGAGGAAGTTGAAGCCATTGCTTCCCCCAATCAACATGATGAATGTAGGATCACTGGCAAAGAAAATAAACAAGCTTGGAGAGCTGATGAAGATGCATAACGAGAATCAGGGATGCAATATTATGTGTTTTACTGAGACTTGGCCGTGAAAGCATATTTCTGATTCCAATGTCTCGAACTGTACTGGCAAAGCTTGTGGATAAAATGGCAAGAGTAAAGGAGGAGCGATTGCAGAGCTTGTGCAAAACAGATGGTGTATTCCTGGATATGTTACTGTGAAATAGGGAGTCACATATTGAACCGTTAGCTGTGAAAACTCTATGTGCACAGTTACAGTTTCGCAGCAACAACAACTTTGATCAAGCTGGTGTCCAACCAAAAAAGACTTTGTCCAAGTCCCGCAGTAACCAAATCCGATTTCATGCAACTGCGACCTGATGAAGTACAGTCTATTGCTTGCATTTTTCATTATGGTCACGGTGTAACTCCGCAGTTGTGATCAAAGTCAATGGGGGAAAAAAATGCTGACATTTATTTTGAACCAATTTTCTTGTAGATAAGGATAAAAGAAAAAAGAAAAACTATTAAAAATGGTCAAAAGCTATTTAGATTGTTTAAACAGGAAGCCTTCACGGGTACAGTATGTAAATATACAATCTGCTTGGCGAGCTCCAACTGAGCTTTTTTATTTTTTTTACAAAAGAACACATGGCCACAGTTTCTCACTTATGAATTAATTTCTTTGCGAATTCCTGAACCTGTGATATCTTTGTATCTTTTATTCTATTAGCACACATTTGTTAACTTATGAATGCAAAAACTTTCAAACAGAACAAGTAATTAAACACTGAGCTGCACTGATGTCTATCTCTTTGAATTTTGTGTCTATGAAACTCAAACTGTACGTTGTGAAGTTAGCCAGCTGCTTTAAAGACTGACATGTTTTCATGCTTCCCCACATACACAACTTTTAGTTTTACTCTGTCATTGTCTCACAACATGTCAAAACTGACTGACAGGGACAAAACCCAGGTGAGAAGAAATGTAGGGTAACAGTTAAAAAAAAAAGCAGGAGGTTTTAGACGTGTAACAAACTGCTGAATGTTGCTAAAGCCTGTTGGACATCAAATAATTCATATTAACCAAATTATAATTACAAAAATACAATATTATGGATGTTTTGTTACACAATTCCATTAGAAATGTGGTATTATTGAAAATTAAAGGTTGCTGTGAGCTTTTGATGTTTAATAATGTAAGTCATTAAAACAAATCTTTATTATAATAATTATATTTCATTTCCAGAATTCAATCTCCAAATAGTTATCTTAGTTTTTTATACTTTGATCACAAAGTAAAATATCGCTAAAATCAAGTTCATCCAGGATTTGGTATTGGCAAAGTACATAAATGTTGGTATAAAGAGTTTGAAGCCGGCAAAAAAAATAAATAAATAAATAAATAAATAAAAATAGCAATAAATGGTGTTTCTGTAAAAATGCTTGAACAATGGGTTTGATGAGCAGCCTTTAGTTTTGGTCTTAAAATATTTAGCAGAAATGTTTGTGCAAAGTTACTTAATAAAATTTAAACTTTCAGTGATGAAAGGAGGTTAAGGTACTTTACTAAAGTTAAAAAACAAACTGTCATGACTTGCTAGGCGAGGCAGACCCAGACGCTGGAACCAGGAATGAAAACACAGGTGAGTTATGAGGTGAGTAATAGTGTTTATTTTGATCCGGAGTGGCTTGGAGTCGTGAAGAATCAGGAAGCTGGATAGTGGCTCGTGGCGGGGCGGGAGGTTCAGCAATAGTTCGTGGCGTTACTGAAGGTTCAGCAATGGCTTGTGGTGTGACAAGAGGAACAGCAATGGCTCGTGGCGTGACTGGAGGAACAGCAATGGCTCGTGGCATGACTGGATGAATCCTGGAAATGCGTGAGGTACTTCTGCTCAGGAAGCCGGGAAACTCAGGTGACCACTCGTGGTTTTGAAGTCCTGAAGACGAGGCGTAAGACGGGGTTAGACAAGAGCATAAACACATGAACTAAGAATAACTTGATGACCAGACTATGCACCATCAGGGGTAACGAACTGGCAATGAATACTGGATCTGGATCTCCTCATGATGGTCTGGAGGGTAATGAGGTGAGTTACCACAGCTGGCATGAGTCAGGAGCAGAGCAGAGAGGGGAGGGGGAGGAGAGCTGCCAGAGGCACCATGACAGTACCCCTCCCTCAACGACCGTCTCCAGGCGGTCCAGGACACAGATCAGGATGGGCCCGATAGAAGTCGTCGATCAGGGACGGTTCTAGGATGAGGGAACGGGAGATCCAGGACCGCTCCTTAGGACCGTAACCCCCCAATCGGCAAGGAACTGGAAACCACGGCCCTGGCGCCGGACATCCAAAACTCGGCTAACCGTGAAGGCCGGGACGCCACTGATGACATTGGAGACAATTTGCATGAAAAGAAAGCACAGGGTTTGAGCTTGCCAGAGGTTTCCTCCTTTTGAGAAAGAACTGCTCCAACACCTGAATCTGAATGAGTATCAGAGCCGAAACGAAACGTTTTTTGAGGTTATCGAAAGCAGTCTGAGCCTCTGTTGTCCAATGAAATGGGTGACAAGTTGAAGTGAGTTGAGTCAAAGGGGTACCAATTCAACTGTAATTTCGGATAAAGCGACGATAAAAATTGGCGAACCCCAGAAATTGCTGTAGTTTTTCACGGATATCTGGGGGTTCCCAGTTCATGACGGCCTCGATCTTGGAAGGATCAGGTCAGATGCGACCAGCCTCTATGATTTAGCCCAGAAATTGAACAGTGGTAACGTGGAATTCATACTTTTCATATTTGACGAATAATTGATTTTCCAAAAGTCTTTCCAGCTCCTGACGGACAGGATTTTTGTGTTGAGTTTGGTTTTTGGAGTAAATGAGGATATCATCCTGGTAAACGTAGACAAAGCGATTGAGGAAGTCTCTGAGCACGTCGTTTTCCAATCCTCTGGAAAACCGCAGGAGTGTTAGTTAGCCCGAAGGGCATAACCAGGTATTCATAGTGTCCGAGGGGCGTGTTGAAGGCCGTTTTCCACTCATCTCCTTTTTTAACACGAACAAGATGATATGCATTGCGTAAGTCCAATTTTGAGAAGATACGAGGTTCCTGAACAGAGTCGAATACAGAAGTTATGAGAGGGAGTGCATACTTGTCCTTAACAGTAATTTGATTTGACTCACGGTAGTCGATACATGGGCGTAGTGATTTGTCCTTTTTCTCCATGAAGAAAAAACAGCTCCTACCGGGGAGGAGGATGGAGGAATGTGTCCTGGGGATAAAGCCTCTTTAATGTAACTTTCCATGGAGGACTTCTCTGGGCCAGATAGATTGAATAACTTCCCCTTAGGAAGAGTAGCACCAGGGAGAAGATTTGTGGAGCAATCAAACTGTACAGCTTCATAGCTCCTCTATTGTTCACCATTTTCGTTGCACCACTAATGTTAGGTTGGGGGTATGAGGGGCTGCAATCTAGGGGTAGAGTGTGTAAACAGATGGGTGATGAAAGGTAGGGGCAGGGTTGCTCCTTGGCAACAGTTGTGCCCACAACTGGGCAGTGAATTTCTCAGAAACTACTGCCACTCTGCAGAAACTGTTTTAAAATGACACAGGTTTTTTTGTGCAAAAAAAAAAAAACGGCATAATCATTAAAAGGCCACTGAGAGCACGTTGAAAATAGATCAAAAGATGATTGGAGTGGGAGTGAAAACATAAAACTGAGAGATTTTGTTTTTCTGACATGACCTTCCTTCAGATACATATTACCAAAGTATTTGAAAAAAAAAATACTGTTATGAATGACAAATAAAAGGTGTGATCAGGTTTTGTTTAAATTATTTTGACAGATTTTTCACATTTCCACATTTTTGTTTCATTGCACTAAATCTGACCTGAAAATCTAATTCCAATAGTGAAGCAAATAAGAGGAATAATTTATTTATGTATTTTTAGTGATGAGATTTTGCTACCAATTCCCAGCATTTCATTTAGTCATATTGCAGAATCCTTTATCCGAATGGACCTTATAAGTGAAGACCCAAGGACACAGCCAATCTCAAGACTTGAATTTGAATCCCCGCTGGTTGATTGGCAGACAGCTGGAAAGCCCACTGAGCTCCAGATGCCCCGATGACTAGGAACATCTTATTATTAACTGAGAAAATAACTTGCACACTGACAAAAATGTAATTTATAAGGTTTGCTTTTATAAAACAACAACAACATCTCAATAAAAAAATAAATGTGCCTGTTGAGTATATTTGGTAACTGCCTATGAAAATTTGCAGCAAATAAGCAGAAGTCACAGTAAATGTATAGTTTGAGGTTGTGAATTTTAATATGGGGAAGGAACGGATGAATATTTAGCCTTTATATTAATCATGTTTAATCTAGTTAACCTGTTATGCTTTTGAAGTCCACTTTGCTTGATCAATGCAGCATCTTCTGTATTGTCCCCACAAAGTGCTTATTTATCACTTTTGCACACAACCCCACAGGGGTTAATTGTCTCTGCCCAGGGACACATCAATGCGTGGACTCTCATGAGCAGAAATGGAACCCCCAACCCTATAGGCATGTGGCTGCCCCCACCTGGGCTTGTGAGGACACAATATAACTTCCTAAACCCAAAGAGTTTGTTAAATAAAATATTTTTGCACCAAGGCTCCGAGAAAAATGACAGGTCATTCACTTCAGAATTTTCCCTCGCATCGAGCACAAAAAGGCGGTTTTTGTTTTGCCCAAAGTCGCACCCTCCCTGAGAAACGTGGGTTATGTTTGACTGAGCATTTAGTTGCACGGAGGAAATTAGCACACCGTGATTGACAGATGATTTTCTGTTGATGAGAAGGTTGCCAGCACTCAATGCAGCAACTAGGTCAAGTCTTTCAGACGTTCATGACAAGTTGCTCCCTTGTCGCTGTCCCCTGAGGGTGTGGAGCATTTTTTCCCCCTTCACCTGTGCTCCCCAAGGCTTTAGAGAGGACTTTATTGTGCGCCCAGGTTCTGCTGGAGTTCAGTCTGTGGTGCTTACATGCCGATGGACAAGCGAGACAGTTTTTGTATATGATTAGACTGCTGCACTCCGGTGTACATGCAACCAACGTCCAACATATACGGAGGAAGATGACTCCTCATCCCTGTCCCTGCTGCATTATTGAGTGTGACAGGACTCTGCTGAGTTTCTCTACCATTCCCTTTGTACTGCTTTCCTTACCCACCACCAGCGCTCTCCCCCCAAAGCCCTCCTCTACATCCCGCCACCACATGTGTCCTCTGTGAAATGGAAATGCCTCCCCATTAAAAAGCGTCAACCTGAAGCAGATCACTGCTGTACTTATGCTAATGTAGACACTGGGAAATATCACATAAGGAGATGAAGAAAGAAGTTATAGAGGCGAGAAAGCGGATAAAAAAAAATTACAAGCCTCACTTGAGAGATAAAAAGTATAGTGTTTCTAAAATGGAAATGAATACTATTGTCACAGAAACATAAAACAAACATTTGCAGCTCGGCATTAGGAGTTTGGGTGGATTTACGCAAAGAAAACAGAAGAGTAAACTGGGATGAGAGATAATTGGGCTCACACTTGGCCTTTCCCTGCAAAGCAGAAGTATGAGCGTGCATCAGCATTTGCAGGTGCTCTTCGTTTTGTCGTTATGAGTCTGCAGGCTTGATTCACAGCTGTTTATGTTGCTCTTAATGGTTCCATTTTTCGAAAATCCCTTCCTCTCTTGCATTTGTGCTCCAGCGCAAATTCATGAAATTTATCCGCTGCTTTTAGGACTTTGGTTAAAGTAATACTCTGCGTTTATTATTTGATGAAAATTTTGTGTTAAAAGCTGCATGAAATGAAGGGTCTTCTTGCTAATACATTTGGCGGCATGGGATCAGCACCTCTGTCACTGTGGAGAGTGACAGTGCTGATAAACCGTAATCAAATCCCCTCCTCTGAGGGTCTGCCTCATTCTTCACTGCACATAATTTGGAGAGAGGAGGAAAATTAAGTGTCCTTTTGATCTCTGCAGCTGAATACTGAACATGTAGCAAATTACAAAGAGATGCCTGCTGCATATGTCTGGAGGATTGCTTCAAAACAATACCTTTTTATGTACGGTATTTATATATATTCTGACATGCTTGATTGTCTCAGGCCTTGATTATCTCAGTGTGCAGCAGGGCTGTCATTTATTATTCACGAATATGATTATATTATTAGAGGAGTCGCAGGGTCAAAACACTTTACTGCCAAAAAAATATCAGTATTATGTGATATTTTTTTCTCTTACTTTGAATTTCACTTTGCTTTTTTATTTGAATTCCCAATAACTTACATAAAAGTTGGTCAAAATTCAGAAATGTTGGAAATTGAATTTTGAATCCTAAAATGTAATAACTCACTAAAACGCATTATGCAAAACTAGGTTAGAAAAAATGATTCACCCTCTTTTTGCTTGCAGTTTAAAAAAGGAATGAGGTTGTCAAACATCAAACCTTGACCAAAAACTTGTTAATAAACGATGTTACATTCCTGATAGCTGGGGGACCTTTAACACTAGGGCTGAGCTATAATGCATAGCATTAGATCATATGGTTGAACCCATTAAAATGGCCGGTGAGTGTATAAAGTAGCTTTGAACACATCATTACTCATAGCACCTTCTCAGCAGTCAGATCCGCATATTTCCTGTCCAAACAGAAATTCTTGACGAAGTGTGTTCTTTATTGCAATGGTTACCATGACTACAGTTTGATGTTAATTGCATTAAGCAAATCCAATTTGCCAAATGAATATCAGAGTGTCATGCAGGGTGTTTCATGAGTCTGACATTCTTAAAGGGCTTCTCTCACTGGATGAAAGCGCTTAGCATCAACTTCTTTTCTTTGTGTGTCCACATTGAAGTGATGATAATGAGGAGTCTAATGATCACGTTAATAACAGTGGTAAGGATAAAAATTAGAGGAACAGCTGTCTGTTCCCAGATGTGTAATTACACAAGCAATAATTATATTAATTCCATGGCCAAAGTAAAAAAAAAGTAAAAAAAAACAAAAAAAAAACTAGATCTTATTGACTTTATTTCTTATCTTTTTTCATCTTTTTATTTGATAATAAAAGTTGCAATTTATCCCTGAGCAGATGTAAAAATGTCAACAAGCCAAAAAAATATACTCTGCATTGCATCACCTTTTAAAGCTACGTTCAGAGTGGTCTTTTAGCATATGGTGTTCACACTGGACTGCCCAGCGAATTTTCTATGTCACAAATGCAATCTGTTTTTTTTTTCTTTTTCAATCGTATTAGTTTCCTCTGCTCCTGATTCCCAATGATATGAAGAAAAAAACATTTCACCGTAATGTTCTTTATATTTGTCCACCGCATCAGTAAAAAGTCTCAAGAACATGCAAAAAATACCAAACATAATTTTTATCAGAACGGGTCTTTAAATTTACCAAAAGCCAGTAATGCCATCACTCATGTGTTGAATCAGAGGGTTGTGTCACGAAGGAAATATGGTGTAAAACCAAATCAAAAATGTGAATCATGGACAGAACTTCCATGCCGGATTGGCTGTGACCCGGTTTAAAGAAGATGTATAGGATCAGAAATGAAGACATCAGGGGATCAGCTCGTGTTAGATGTTTTGGATATAAATGTGAGGACGTGGATTAAGATGGTTTGGACATATTGAAATGAAGGAACGATGATTAAGTTGGTAAAAGGATGCTGAGATGCCTCCCAAGGTTGGGATGAGGATGGTGATTTACTGTGGCGACCTTGAAGCGAGCAGCTTAAAGACAAAAAAAATAAACAAATATTATCTGAAAGTCTTGCAGCTAAATTCTCATTTCAGGAAAAAATATTCTGGTTCCTCATGCTTCCACCGCTTTCTGTTCATCTTTCCTGTAAAGTTGTCACTTTGATTGCTTTGCTGCTTTAAAAACCTTGCAAAAAAATTGAAGTTAAACGTCAGAGAACTCAGTGTTTCTTTTAACAAGTCTTTTCTTTGCCACTTTTTTCTATTTCTCTGTTTGGAACAACACCACTTTTTCTCATTTGTGTTTTTATTAGTATGTGCAAATTTGGGGTCTATTTGCTGCTGAGTTGTCACTCTGACATTTTTTCTATTTATTAAACTAAAATCCAATTTAATTTTTATAATATATATTACTTGTTTGTGTGCGTAATCTTTTTAACATTAAGACCAAATTTTGTCCTCAACAAGTTTTTCACAATTTTTAAGGGAAGTCCTAGAATCAGGTTAGGCTCATGCAGCTACAAACATGAGAGGCTAAATAATGTGCCAGTGGAGCCAGACAAAAAGTTTAGTCAGCGTAATGCGGGCGATCAAAACCCTAAAGTCAATTTCCAACCAGTTACTATAGAAACAGTTTTCTGAAATTCAGAGTTCAAGCCAGGTAAGCCTCAACTGTTAAACTTTATATGGATCATTTTTCAAAGGAAGTCGTTTCCTTACTGTAAGATTTGATTGTTTTCGTTTGTTTCCTGGCGGAAAATCTTTTAGCATGACACAAATATAGAGTAGCCATGACACATCCCACCGTCTGACCCTCATAGCTCACTCTCACAGAGACAGAGGACATTCGATTACTCCCTCGCGTTAATCTTCTTTTGCAGTACTGTACTCGTCCTTGTACATTTTGCAGATCATGATTTGTGTTTGTAAGAAAAATCCTGACAAATTAAAAGTCCTCAGATGTAAAGTTTCAGACCAGACCATTATATCTTTTTGATAGGAGATGGACAAAAGAGATGTTTTTGTCAAAGGTTGTGCAATTTTAGGAGTTCAGTGAGGAAAGATTGTCTGAAATAAATTAATATTCACTTTTTTCACTTAGGTGTTAGCTTGTTTTCCAATCAACGTGCCATTGAAGCTCCTTATTGGCTGATCCAGGTAATCAGCACCAAATAAGGCAGGGTTTCTGGAAAACCAGAAGGACACCGACCCTCGAGGCCTGGATTTGGGTATCCCTTTTTTAGAGGATAAGAAAACCAGTTAGTCTCTAATATGGTGATCCAGAGCCTCTCAAACATGAGTAATAGTTCACAGAATGGTGAGTGTGCTGCTCGTGCAAAAACTAGAATATTTTCAGCTTCCATGAATTTAGCAATGTAGTGGAGGAAAAAGGGCCTTGAAATCTTCGGCAGTGACTCTATGCGTTCAAAATGCCATCAATAATATGCGACTGTGTTTATTTTCTATGTCATAGGTCTGCCCCCATACTGTAACTCCACCACCACCGTGGCCAACTAAAGTAAAGACATTCAAATGATGCGTTTTTTTTCTTATGTAGTAAAAAAAAAAAGAGGCAGCAAGCAAATAAGCTTTTTTGAAATTGTTTCATAAAGCCTTTGCAGAAACTGATTGTTGCTGTCAGCTGTCTGGTCCTTGAAAATCTTAGAGGCGAAGAACTTCACGGGTTCCATCAAGGGACGCAGGAACACAAGTTTTAAATTATCAAAAGTGTGGGCATCAAGCTAAATTTATACACTTTTAAATATGGACACACATTTCAAAGCTGATAAATTAATATAAAATTAAACAATTCACTGAATCTAATGTCTGGTTCTGCTTTAGGTTCCCAACAGACTATGTTTAACTTAATTATTTGCAATATATAAAGTAAAAATGCCACAAAAGGCAGTGGTGACCAGCTCTGTATGCGTTTTGATGAAAGTGTAAAAATGGAGCGTGGGTCAACAGGATTTGCGTTTTATATATTGAAGGAAATGTTATTTTGGAAAGCTACCAGGTTCCTTCCACCACTTCAGTCTATGACTCATTCTTGACATACGTCTCAATTACTTTAAATGAGTATTATGGAAATTAATAGCTACACTTTTCCATGATATTCTATCTTTAAGGAAGGGTCTGCATTTCTCCCAAGTATTTTAGTTTTAAAATAAATTAAAAAATTGCAGTGATTACACTGAGTGCTATGAAACAAAACTTTGTTGAAACAGTTTTGTGTTTTTGAGGGTCTAAAAGTTGGATTTTTTTGGAGCACAGCTGAAGGTGAAAACTGTCCTTTCCATGATCCTTAATACTTTTTCTGCTCATGATCTTGTGACTTTGAAAGCACTAGAGCTCACATACTTCTTAACTAAGCTTTTGAGTGATGGCATGGTTAAGTATCATGGCCCACCATTGTCAAGTGGTCAACCCTTGAAGAGGAACAAATTACTCAGAGGACTGTGTGTGTGGAGGTGGGGGGTTATGTCCAACCGCATTACACATTACACGGGTGAAAACAAATGTAACGCAGCACATGAGAGTCATTGAGGCAGAGTTTTAATTATTGTCAGTGTCAGGCTCCACCAAAGCCACTCGTGGAGGTAAAAATAGAGCAGGAATTAGCCTCTTTTCGCTATCCCTGACAGCTAATTACATATAAAATGACTACCAGCACCAAACAATAGCAGCCTGACATGAACGCTTGACTGCAACAGACAAGACTTATATTTTGATTTTAGAAGGCTGGGATCATAGGAACTCTGAATGCATCAGAATATCCACTTTTTTTTCTTTGATTTTGTAAACCTGTTTAGTCTGGCAGCAGAATAAGATGCATGCTCAATTTAGATGTAGTCCTCCCTTTTGATGCAGCCTTGAGCTCATACCGAGGCCTGTACGCTACTGAACTGTCAGATGCAATGAATGTCGAATAAGTTCAGCCAGAAGGACAATTTTACTGGCCCCACTCCAGACGAGCAGAGACTTATTCATTAATTAGATGCATTTCCACACACAAGACTATTAAAATCTTCCAGTGTATTTAAATTTAGCTGATTTGGTTATGGGCATTTTTTTCTTTTTCGATGGTTTAATCAATCCAATTGTTGGTTAGTAACTTTTAGTGTCTGCCTCTGGCCTGCATTTTGGTCAACTGATGTTTAAAAAGAGTTGGTTTGAAAGGGAAATGAAGGGTTCTGCAGTTTTGAGAGCTGCTTTGTTCTGCCAGCTTGGCACAGGCTCTTTGCTCTCTTTCTAGCCAAGGATGGACAGAGAAAGAGCAATGACAGAGTAAGTGAATGGTCTCTGGGACCCTGAGACTCCTGGGGGGATTTCCTGGACACCAAATCAGTACATGTTCTCTGTGTTTGCTTCCTGTTCTGTTTCAGGAGGGAATCTCAAAACCCTATTTTTCTTCTTGTTGAAAATCAGTTTGCAACATGATACTTGCAGGTGTGCATCCATGTGAGTGGGCCTTTGAGAGGAGGCAGCAGCTGTGTTTACGTATGCGTACGTGCGTGCGATCCCAGACCTGCCGTGTCGCCTTATCTACGGTTCGTGCTGCCGTCGCAGGCTCCTGGCGTAAACAAACGGCAGCTGATCTGTGTCATCCACACATGACAGCTCAACAAAAAGACACACAAATCATGTGTCGGCCTTGACGACAGCCGTCGCACCCTCCTATTGTGTCGCCAGAGTGACTTTTTTTATGAGAGGCACCAGAGCAGGACGCTGCAAAACGACTGGCTTGTTAATTTTCAAAGACACATTTGATCTCTACAAAGTTCAATCCACATTCATGTTAAAAGGGAAAAAAATAACACTTTTTTGAGATAATGGATGAGGGCCCACAGGACTGAATTGCCTTTGTACTTTCAGTCTTTGTTCTCATCCTGCTGTTTACCTTGCTAAATAGTAAAGGTTTAAACAACAGTGGTCGTTAAGACCTAATGAGCAAAGTTTCTTAAGCACTCCAGGAGCTACACTTTGGCACTAAATGACTCCTCAGAAAACTTTGACTCAGGGCCGGATTACATTTTTCTGTGGCCTGGGCAAGGATTTGGCAGGGCCCCATGCATAAGGTACGATGGCCCTGAAATGCAAATCACATCAACAAATCATTCGAAGCAAAAACCTTTTAAACAATAATCAAAAATAGTATTTTTTATTAGAAAATAAAACAAAATTCCAGACACCAAAACCAAAAATCTAAGTTGAAAAAAACATTTCAGAAAGTAAAACTAATTTCCAAAAAACAAAATGAAAGTTAAAAAAACGAAATACAATAAGAAAGCGGAAAAGGTAGGTACTGTGACATCACTGATTCGATGAGAATATCCGGTATCGCTTCCTGTCAAATAACTTTAGGTTAAAATGATGGAAAAACATCATCCAATCAGTGATGTCCCATAGTGCCTACCTTTTCAGGTTTCTGTAAAAAAGAAAAGAAAAGACTAAAACAACAAAAACAAAAAAAGTCGTGACAACCAATCAAAATCAAAAACAGAAACATTATCTACCGTAGTGCACCTTTCTTTCTTGTTACTGCAGGGTTTAGTGTATTTTTTACAACCTTGCTGGACTATTTACCCCTCACAGAGCTGCAACAATTTCTGTACTTTCTTTATTTTTTTCTTTTTTTTTTACCACTGTGCTAAACGACTCTGCATCTCGACAGCCTTAAAACCACATGTGCCAAATTGTCTGGAGAGATCCCGCTCATTGTTTTTAACTGCTTCTCTCCAAAGCGGCAAATGCAATGCCTTGCAAGTGAAAGGTGTGTGTTTAAGGAAAAGCGGTGTGAGCATGCAAGGTCCAGGGCCCCTCACACATTTGGTGTCCCCATATGTTTAATCTTAATGCTTAGACTCAAAAATCTTTTAATAATAAGTTAGGGGTCTTTTTTTTTTTTTTTTTTTTTTTTTTTTTTTTTTTTTTTTACTTGTTCTGTCCAACAGCTGAGCAAACAGATTAGAGCTGAAGGCTTTTTGTGTTGGACAGGTTTTACTATCACAAAAAGAGGTTATATAGCTTCAAGAAACTAGAGAGTAGATTTGTATAAACCCCTTTTTGTCGTATTATTTTTTATTTATTTGTTACATTTAGTGTGTGTGGGGAGGGAGAGGGGAAGAATGTGAGGGGAGGGTGGAAGAGAGTAAAAGGAAGAAAGGTGAAAAGGTGGGGGATACAAGCACTGATTTGAATAAGTTATTAATTTAAGCTGTAACAATTATACCAGATCTGCTGGAAAGACGAATGTTACATCAAAGGTGAAAATCTGACACTAAGATGAGCGAAAAAAAAATCTGTCCATCAATACACTGTAGGTAAGGAGGAGGGATGAAGCAGACAGGGAGTGTGGCAGTGTGCACGTGCACGTGGGGGTGGAGATACATGCATGCTGCCGACGTGAACCGTGTGTTCATAAAGGGAGCCAGAACCTACCCAGCCAGACCAGCCAGACCAGGAAAGGGGAGGAGAGCCCCCCAGGCCAGAAGCCCCCCAGCATCCGGACCCAGGCAGCCCGGGAGGGGAGGAGGAGGGGACAACTTAGGGGTCTTTTGATTTCATTTTCTTTTCTCCAAGTTGGAAAATACTTCCAGCTCTTGGACTGCAAACGAAAATATCTATATAAACGTACAGAAAGCTTTGATTTGAAGCTTCGCCAGAACCTGGACAATTCCTAATTTTCCTGAGCAATAGCTGCAGGAGAGGTGACTCCCTCCATGCACCTCTGGATAGAACAGTGATGATTGACATCAATTTCTAATTTCTAATCAAAGCTTCTGTGTTAATGCGTGAAATGGAATAAAGACATAATCATAAACTTTGTAAGTGCTTCTGCATGAGCCAATTTCCATTTTTTCTTTCTAAGTGTTTAGAGCTCTGGGATAAATGGTGATGCAGTTAAGGCACTGAGTGATATTTCTAACTGACGCAAAGCAGCAAAATTATAATACTTGAAAGCATTGGCAGTGATTGAAGCCCAGTAAAGCAAAGCTAAATGTGTTCAGCTGAAAGACATTTAGGGAGCCATTAATATGAAAAGAAGTAGTTATGGAGGTGGGGAATGAATTAAACTAAAAGCTCTTTAAAAGTGCAGCTCCAGGTGATGTCCAGCAAAAGAGAATATTGTTTCTTTTCATGTCCCCAGAGGGAAATGAAAGCAAACGGACAGCCTGAAAAAAGAATGCTGCCTGAGACTGCAGATCTCCAGTTTTTTTTCACGAGATATTGAGGTCAAATGGGGTCTTGCAACAACTGTGAACATTTAAAGTTGTGATGGATATCAGATTTATATTAAAGGAATTGTGGAATTTCTTCCAAAACTATGACGCACTTTGGATTGAAGTAACTGTGAACCTGGGCACTGGGCGCACTAAATTTCACTTCTAGCTCCTACAAAATTAAGTCAATTCAGTCAAGCCATTTTATTCACAAAAACTCCACCTATGTTTGACCCAGACAATGTCAGTGAGCAGTGAGGAGTCCAAGTCGGTTTAAGTCGATGTTTCTATGCAACCGCTCTTGCCAATAAGGAGTGAGCTTGTTGGGAGTCTACGCCCTTACCACTTGATAGCCGGCTCAATAGTATCTATCAAACATTTTCAACATACCATACAGGTACCGTATACTTTTATTGAGGCATCTGATTGGCCAGTTTATACCTTGAATAACTTGGACGACAGAAAAAGAGGATAAAATAATCGGGATCATGAGCAAGAATGGTTATTTTGACAAATATAACATATTTTCCACACTGGGCGCACTGCATTAGAATGCACACCAAACTAAGGCACATTTTGGCTTCGTGGAGGAAGCAGGTACTTCCTGTTTGAAATGCGAGGGGAAGAGGTCACCCAGTTGAGTTATCTTATACAGTCAATATTGGAGACTGAAAAGAAATAGATATGTTCGTGTCATACCACCTGCTGACCTTCGGACATTTATTTATGCAGAAGCTGAGAGTTGACAGTGACTTGTTTAGTGGGTGTTCCCCAGGATACATGACATTCCTATTTTCTTGCCATTGGTGTGTCCAACCAACAGTGTTAAGTCTGTGTTTATTCGCCTATGAAGTCTTAGACTTCGCAACAGTCTGTCATTAGGCATGCATCATTTTTGACTTTTTTGACATGCAAAAGGTGGCTCTGTTGGCCCCACCAGCAGCTGACATTAATCACAGTCAAGTCTATGAGAAAGACCAGAGGTTGCTGCAGCCTCCACTTCCAGCCCCAAACCAAAACCTTGCTTTTACAAAGAAAAGATTTGAGAAATTGTACTTAAAATATCAGTTACGTCAACAAACCTTCTTATTTTTGTAATGTTGCTCTGATATATTTGTTACAGAAGTTTGAAAAAATAAAAGCATGGGTTCAGGACAGTAAGATTTACAGTCAAATAATTGGTTGAAACCCAGAAAAGATGAATTAGTCTTGCAGATAAAGACCAACTTTAAAAAAGAAAAAAAAAAACTTGTTTCAATCTTACTTTGTGATGGAATTTATTTATCCTCCTATATACAGAAACCTAATGTCAAAAGATTTAAGCACAAAACTCACATTAGAATTTCAAGGCTGCTGTTGTAGGTGCTAAAATGAAAACTGTGTCCTGGGCTCAAATAAAAGCCACAAAGAACTACTTATTTGAATCCTTGAATTGAGTTCACCATTTTTCTTTTGCCATTTGTTACCTTTTCACGTAATTTCTCTCCCCAAAAGCACGGTTAACAAAAGAGAACTGTAATTTCCTGGAGGTTTAATGCCTTCTACCTTTTCATATGTAACATCTCATGATTTCTCCATAATTTATGTATAAAATGTAAATATATGGCACAGAAAAAACAAATCAAAATCATAGTAAATCATAAATAATTTTAAAGCGCCTTTTAAAAGCCAAAGGAACAATTTGAATGAAATACAAAAACAAAAAAACTGCCATTGGTTAAATTACAGTGACAGGAAAGTGAAAAACATTTATAGTGAAAGGAAACTGGTTTTATTAGAAAGTTGAAATTAGAGTTCATGTTGTTGCTGTTGGTGATTCAGGTAGAGAGAGCAGTCAAGTAAAGGGGAAACAAGGATCTGAGGGAGCAGGAAGATGTATTCATTTGTTTACATTTTTATTTATTTGACCAGGTAGATCAATTAAGAAACAATTCTTATTTACAATGGCAACCTTGACTTAGGAAGTGTGTTTTTGTCTAATGACAAAGGAGACAAAACTACACCAAACAAAACGGTGATTAGGATTAACCTTATAAATATAAGAAGCACAAACAGTTTTTTATTTATTTATGCAGCTTTCATTCCAATTCATAATGATTGAGCATTGATAGAAATAGAAATTTTGTGATCGGTGTCCATATCTGAGGACAAAATCCTAAATAGTTTATGTATCTTTTTTACATAAAGGTATTTGTTTTCTCTAGAAACACAGGCGAATCCGAATTCTTCCCCTACCCCTCAGCCTTCTCCCCATCTTCCAATTGTAGGAGCATTTGAAGGGGTAGGGTCGTCCAAAATAGTTTTTTAAGGGCTAAAAAGGGTGTTGGACGTCGTGCTGTCCTGCGGAGGAGAAGCGTTTTTCTTCACTTGGATGTGGTCAGAAGCACAGAAGTTTACATTTAAATGTAAGTAATGACTTTTTGTCATAGTGTGACCTTTTCTAAAGTTATAAAACCAATGTTTTTATGTATATCTGAGTGCTAGCAGCTCTGTGCTAATGTAGCTAACCCGTGACTATTGATGAAGTCATCGAGTGGGAGCAACGTCTGAATTCGAAGACACTATTTTTCCATAACTCTCCATTTGGAGGTCTAAATGTAGGGGTAGGGAGAAGCCGCAGGGAATGGGGAAGAATTTGGATTTGGCCATAAAACCTTTTCTCACTCACAGGTCCTCTACCAGAGGCCTTGGACCTTGAGGGTTTTGCGCAGTTTCGTCACTGTTCCCAGCACTGTGGTTTTTTAGACTGAGATGTCTGAAGTCAAGGTTACCACCCCCAATGCTACATCACCATGGGAACCACTGTTGCTGTCATCTTCCAAGCTTTCTCCAGTTCTTCCTTGAGTCCCTGGCATTTTTACAGTTTTTTATATTCCTTCTTCCTGGTGTTGCCATCATCTGGTAGTGCCACATCACACAGCTTTTTTATTTTTTATTTTTTTTAACCACAGCAGCTTTCCTCTTCTCTTTAACTACCACCACCACTGTGTCATTACCAGTAACTTCTGTATGTTAAAGTCCCACAGTTTGCACACTCATTCTCTACCACTTTTGGAGGGGTTCCCAGTCCATATTCCTCACATATGTTCCTGTACTCTTTGCCAGGCACTTGGTTTTATAGATATAATTATGCAAAAATAGTTTTTTGGATAAAGTCTATTTGTTCTGTCTGAAGTTAATGAAAATGCCCCCAATTTACATTTTATTTTCTGACAATTCAAAAGTGAAACTCTCATTCTCCTGAAGGCTGAATGAAAAAAAATGAATTAGTCACCTACTGAGGGCAGCAGTAATGTACTGGCAGTTCAAAAGAACAATTAAACCTGAAACAAATGGGAAATGAGAAGTAGGCATAAAAATGAGGAGATACGTTTTATGATAAGTTGTTAAAGACACAGTCGGCTAAAGACAGATGAATGTAAGTCCTCACTGTGAGAGAGATTGAAAAACTTTACATCAAAACCCCTGTGGGAACTAACCATAAGTCACGGGTGCCGACTCAATATTTGTGTGTGCATAATGTGTTGTGAACTTTAAGGTGTGCTCCAAATGTCCCCAGGAAATGAAGTTCCATGACAACTCTGAGGAATCAATTAATGGGAGGGCCTAGGTTCAGGCAAATGATGAGGTGGGGTTTAGTCCGCTGGGCCACTAATTAAAAGACGCAAAGCTCATTTCTCTGCAGCGCAATGCTCTTTTAAACAGATTCCTGATTTCACACTATCGCACTTTAGAAATGTACAGTGGTAGATGTGTCCAACCTAAACCATGGAACTAGCCAGAACAGGGGTATCCAACTCTAGGCCTCAAGGGCCGCATTCCTGGCCCTACTTTGCTCTGGCATGTTCTGGTTGGCTGGTCACATTTGAACCACGTAAGAAGTCATTAGTAGGGTTCTGACATCTGCAAATCGTGCAGTCACACCAGCCCTCAAGGCCTGGAGTTGCCTATTCCTAGAACCATGAAACCAAATCCAAAGCCTTAGTCAGATGCACCTGTACGAGTGCTAAGGGCTTTTGGGTTGTCCGTATAGGGTCAATGACAGAAGCACAAGAGTTTCTTGATGTTCTCTCAACACTTGTTTGGCCATCTTAAAGGATATCATAAGATGGTTGTTTTGCATGAAGTACATGTGTCGTAAAGTTTTTGTAAGGCAAATAAAAGCTGTTTGCACTTTTGATGCTGTTTTACGGTGCCCTCATCTCACATTCTAGCCATTCTTAAGGTGTGAGTACAGGCTTCCTATTGACTGCGTGCAAATGCCGCTTGTATGGACTGTGCAGATAATATGGAAGTGGTTGTAGGGCCTAATTTCCTAAGTTCCAACTCTCAGGCTGTATGCAAGAAGTGCATACTTATATCTTGAACAGCTCTGAGAAGCTATTTGCAGAGTGCTCAGGATTTGGAGGGGGTGGGAAAAAAAAGAATAATCTGTATGACACGCCACTTATATCACCCCTATTTACTTTGCGTGTTAAGTGCTACATCCTGTCGCCCACAGCATGCCCGTAGAAAAAAATGTGTACGAACATCTTTGCTTCACGGGCTCACCGAGTGGTCTACGACCTAGATCTTTCATGTGGGTCATCTCCATGTTCTTTCCTTTTGCATATTTTTCACCCAAAGACAGCCACATCTACCCTTATGGGCAGTTGTGACTAAAAACGCTTCAACCGGCGCAGATGAATGTTGTCACATCTTCCAAACATCAGTAGTTGAAAACCTTCCAACTGGAGGTCATTTCTGCCGCCAAACAAGAAACGACATTAAAATTCTTGATGATGTCTTGAGAGCATCCCAGGAAAAGGATTTGTCCGAACCCAACAGGTTAATACATCAAAACTGAAAGGATTTTTTTCCAATCAAAGAGCTGGCAGGGAGCTATGCTGGTGTTGGCTAATCAACTCCCCTCATGTTCGGCTTTAATTCAGTGCAGTGCAAAAGACTTACATGACATTGAGAGAGAAAATTACCTGTGAGCCAATAATTTGGTTAATAAAGATCCCATTACTAATCATTATGCAACTTTGCTGATTCTTTTATCTCAAGACAGGCAGGAGGGACAGAAAAGAGATACTCTAAGTGCTGACAAAGACTTTTTTTTATCCTTTTGTTTTAGACTTTTGAGATATGGCCATGGTTTTCAGTCACTTTTTTACATAATGTTTAAGTTATGTTCACTTTGTTTCCATCAAATCAAGATGAGACGAAAGGCGGGCTCACCTTTTTATCTTCACATCAATTTACCTTGTCCTCTGTGAGCCCTGCGTTACAGCAGCAGTGCTCTGACATGAGTTCCTGCTACTAAATGAGGATGTTGAGAGGATGTTTATTAGCATTTTTGCAATAATGCAACTGAACTATCATTTTTTGAAACATTCAATAGATGTCTCTGAGAAGACAATGTTTTGAAATTATGATTAAAAAAATCTAATATAACAAAGAAAAAATTTTAGACAAAAAAACTTTGACAAAAAAAGAACAACAAAAAAGAACAACACAAACCTAATTAAAACTGATAAAAAGCAGATTTTGAGTAAACACAGCATAATCATAACTAAAAGACCACAGAGAACACTCAAAACATGATCGGAGTGGAGCTTTTATCCAACCCCTTCCTTTTGTTGTTCATAACCACTTAAATGTCACAATTATAACAATCCAAAGCATTTTTTATTCAAATTTCCTACTCAGATTTGAAAATGCACCCCCCCCCAAAAAAATTCCTGCTTTTTCTGCTCATATAAAAATAAAGAAACACTACTTATGGTATCAGAGTGACATTATCATTAAAAAGGAAAGAATCCTGTTTAAGATGACAATAATCCACTTGATGGTGACAAAAGAATGTGAAAAACAGATGAAAAAAAGATGGAACTTGACTATTTTTAGAACGTCTACAGTCTTTCAAGCTGCGTTTCCACTGAGCAGTCCAGACCAGTCTAGTTTATAATGGTCCAGGCAATTCAGGTGAGTGTTTCCACTTAAATCTGGACCGTCACGGCACATGCAGGGTGTAGACCGATTGCGTATGTTTGTTTGGTAGAAGATTGCGAACAACAAAGAGGAATACGCTGGCGCGGCATGTTCTTTTGTCATAATGTCCGTCCGCCAATCAGCGGGTTTCATCACATGACGACAGTACCTCCACCTTACGTGGTCCGTTCCATTTTTCTATAGACCTACAACCAACGAGAGCCAAAAAATTGTACGGTTTGGGCCGGCTTAATGGGTCAAGTTTTTAATGGAAACATTCACAATACTGGACCGTAAATTGCACTGTACCGTGCCACTCACTGGGAAAAAAAAGCTATAGTATTGATGTTTCATCAATGATTCAAAAAGAAACAGTTGAATAATGTGCTCACATGAACTGCTGGTTTTGATTATGCTCATGCATAACCAGAACCATATTTTGTCATGTTTATGACGGGATATCCACTAAATCCTGTTGTCAAAGGGGGCTGGAGAGTTATAACTTTGGTAAAGTTAATTTGACCTCAACTAAACTGAAATTGATTGTTTTAAATATAAGTTCCATATGGTTCTGGACATGGTTGTTTTTTTTTCTAGTAGTCTTGGGTAACTTTGTAAATTGATCTCTCTTAAAAAAGACTGAACTGAATCACACAGTGGTGAAACTAAGCTGGTTTAGTTTGGATTTTTAGGGAGAAGACATTCTTTCCTGATAAAGGTAAAAAAAAAAACCTTTGTTGGTCAGTCTACTCTAACTGTGGATATCTTGGACTTTACGGTTAAAGTCAATAGATAAGGTCCTCTGACGTCTGTACTTGCTACTGAAAAGAAACGGTTCCAGGAAAGACTAATCCGTCAGTTCTGGACGTTTCTCAATGGTAAACAGTGTTCATTACAGTGCAAAGATGAAGTAATTGTTTGGAAATGCCTTTATAAGCTCTCCTGCATTGATTTACAGAATAAACAACGCTAAGATTATGACTGGTATCTTTTATTGGCATTTTGGTAGCACACACTTGAATGCTCTCGACCTGAAAACAGTCATAGCCCGCGCTTCTCGAAAGTACCTGATCCATTTGCCAAGCATCAGTTCAATATGTGCATTTGCAGCTGAATGGTTCCGGTACCATTCAGCTGGATAGCAGAAGTGTTTCACCTGTGAAAATGCGGGTCTGTGGCTGGTTGTTTTTTTTTTTTTAAGATCTTAGCCTTTTGCCTGGGGGGAAGAAGTTCAAAGAGTCTGCATGAAGGATGGAACAGTTCGGAGATGATCGTGCTTGTTTGCTTCTTTGCCCTACTGGGGCACAGTTGATCAATGGAAGGCACTTTTTAGCTGATGATATTTTCAACAGTAGGTTTTTATTGTGACAGGATGGTTCAGCTGGGAATAGTAGTCCGTAAAAACTCCAAATAGAAAACATGATTTAAAAATAAGAAAATAAAAATACTTGAGATAAACATTAAATCTGAAGCCCAAAGTCTCAAAGGTGCATTCTGGCTATCCTTTTTTTTAAACACCACTTCGCCCATCAACATCTTTTCTGCCAATAAAGTATCAGCAAAATGGAAAAACACTGCTTTCTGTGAAGTGAACAGTGCAGATCACCGAATTCTTGCACAATTATTATCCTAAATGGTGTGAGGAAAAGAAAAATCTTCAATTCCAGAATTTTTCGGACAAAAGATAGCGTGAACACCCCATGAATGTGCACCTTAAGTGTCAACAGGGTACTTTTTAATTGGCTAAGATCTGTATTTGTTTGAAAGTTTACTGCTGTTCAATCGATGTGGGGAAAAAAAAGCATCCAGTTCCTGATCTCACAAATAAGAACTTTGCAGCTGATTCATAAAACATCCATACACTCCTGTTGAGTATACTCTGTAATTGGCTAAGCAAGAAGGGAAAAAAACGAGGAAGAAACAGGAAAAGGTGAAAAACCAAATATTATACAGTGCTGCATGTGTAGGACCTAAAAAATAACGTAACCAAAGGTATGGGATGAAGGAAACCATTATTCCTTTCAAAAGAGCTTCATTTGTTTTCTGCTGGAGGCTTCTGGCAACTGCATAGATAAAAGAAACACATATCAGTAAAAGGGAGGATCAGATATAATAACCTGACTCTGTATTTATGTATACACCGCAGGAAACCAGAATACATTAAATCCTTTGTTTGCCCTAATAAAGTAAAAAATACAGAAAAAAAACACATTATAAAACTGCAAATTGCTAAAAGTAAAGTGTTTCTGTTTAAATTAAAACTTGAGTAAGTGTTTTATGCCAGATTGCAGTTTACTGTTTGATAATTTCATATAAGGCCATAATGTGCAAGCTCACAGTTGTTATTTCACATATTTGTGAAGAAAATGCAAACAGAGACATGTGAAACTCTTAAATCAGCGTGTTTGTTTTTCTTTGAAAAGTGTGACTGAGAAGCGTTCAGGAAGATAAATCTTTGGTGTAAAAATTAGTGAATAAGGTGGGAATAAAAACAGATTTGTTCTAGTTAGCATCAAACATGGCGAAGGTGGAAAGAGTTTATCTACAAATTTATATATATATATATATATATATATTCATTTTTGTTTTGCAGCGGGAGAAAAGTCTAATTTACCTATTTAGTATGTTCCATTTGCAGTTTAACCACACATGCTAGAGCTTTTAGAGTCCTTTTAAATAAAAACATCCATAATTATAGTTTAGTGCTGCATTCATTATCTGTGAATTGAAAAATAAATGATGGGCCAAGTGTCACAGGACTTTTGATGTATGCACTTTTAGATAAAAAAAGGTCAGCAAAAAAAAAAAAAAAGACAGAAAATGAGGATGGCGCATGACTAAATAAACCATCTGTCTGTGGCCTACTTTTACAGACTAGCTTGAAGCAAACAGATTGCTAAGTGAAGTTAATTGTTAATTCAAACTGCTGCCAAGACCAGTCTGGGAGATGGAATATGCCTTTTCATTTAAGAGTAGCCTTCAGTGTGGTCTTCACATCCAATTAAGACATTCTCTCCAGTAATGATACAACTGATGCCACACATCACTCAGCATCATCTTAAAAATAGCCTTTAGTGACTTTTGCTATGCATCAAACCTGAAGTTAATGACCAACGTGAGGTGCGGATTGATCGATTGCCTTTTCCAAAGATGCATAGCCTGCAGCCTGTCAGCTGTTCTCACAGGGCCCACAAAAATCTTGCTGATAAGACTGCCCTTCAGAAGTTCTGACAGTAATAACATGAGAGGTGTTGATCTAGGGACATCAAAATGCTATTCCATTACAATTATTTAGTTCAGTAGATAAAGAAGTAGGGTGACTTGCTCGAAAGCAGACATTAACTAGAAAGAAACACAGAGGAAAAAGAATTTGAGGTATTAAAAGTTTGTTCAAAAAGTAAGTGTGCTCATTAATGCAATTTACCCTTTAACACTAGACCTTTAGATTCAGTGTTAGCATTCCTTAGACGCCCATAAATCTCCAACCGTTTATGCAGTTAACATAACACTCTACAGTAGTTACAGATAATTCAGCTAAATCTATAGCAAAAAAATAAAAATAAAATCTTTGCACCGTTGACAACACTGTACGTTAGTAATGTGCTGCGTATTGGAAACTATTGGCTTTATATGAGACTTGAACCGAGTGAGTGTGATGTCAAATGACTTACTTCTGGCTCCAACGAAATTAAGTCAATTCAGTCACCATTTTATGGATGCCACCATGTTGGAACCAGATGTCATCAATAAAATGTGGTCTGAATCGGTCCAAGTCAAAGTTTCCATGGCAACCATTCCAATAAGGAAATGAGCTTTCTTGATGTCCGCACCCATACCACTTGAAAGGAGGCTCGGGAGAATCTGTCAATCAAACATTTTGGATGTTCAGCGTGGGGGCCAGCAGGTACCACCTACTTTTTTTGAGGCTTCTGATTGGCCAGTTTATAACTTGAATAACTTGAACTCAAGAAAAATATTGTGAAAAAAAATAGGATTACCAAAATCATGTAAAAAAACAACTAGCAGTGCATCAGTTTCTTGGAGCCAGCGGATACTTCCTGTTTGGAATGGGAGAAAGGAGGGATCGCTCAGTCCAGTTTCTTTATACAGTGAATGGGTGAGACCTGTAGGTTTTTAGAGTTCTCCTGACTGGACACAGTTAATTAACAAGGCCTTCATTTACACTTTTTATGTGTAGTCTAAGAACGCTCCCAGGCACTCCTGTCAATGTTTACTATCCTAACAAAATGCATCATTCATTGCCATCTGCTCTCTGGGAGCACACATGTAGGGGCGCTGCTGCTGCAAAATTAATCGCACTTCTAATGCGCCTTTCCTAATGGGCCTAATCAATTAATCAGCTCCCCGCAATCTGAAGGCATCATTAACCAGTGCACATGCCACTAATGTCAAAAGAGGAGCCTGCACCTCCGCTGCTTTCAACTTAACAGGAATAACTGCATTCAAAGTTGTTACTTTACTAATCTACAGCATATTTGTTGGTTAATGAAGAAGTCTAGAAACAAGATCATAAAGGGAAGTGAGCGGTGCTGTCAGACACAACAACCACTGATCACACATCCAAGTCTCGATATCCATTCAGCCCTGACAAAAATGCATCAAATCTAAAGATGCTAAAAATGTTGAACAGTGTTTGACAAAGATTTCTTGATCTCACTCCAGAAGGTGCTGTGGGTCAGACTTCCCAAAAGTTTCCTAGAATTTCTGCCTCACTTACATACAGCTTGGTTGTTTTGAGTGCAGCTCTAAATGAGTGCATATGAGTTTGAGGGTGGGCGCTGAAAGCAAAAACTCATTTTATCACGCACTCCCAGGCCATCGACAGTAGGATCATACATTCAAGTGGCTGCCTTGTCTGACTGCAGAACAGGAACAGACTATTTTAAAACCTTTGCTTCCCTTTGTTGTTCCATTCTGGCAGGCACACGTGTTGAAATTAGACTAAAAACTTTGTGTGTTAAACTTTATGCTTACACATTTCTGTGGCCTTTAATGAGCTGTGAAATTTTGCATCTCCTCCCCACTTTTTTCTTGCAGTTGGAGCATTTGTTCAGACATTGTTCTTTCTCCAGAGCACATGCAAACAAAGCAATTGCAAATCTCACATTTGCTTTTAGTTCTCTTGAATTCGCACAATATTCCGTACCTCCTGCTTAAACACACTCATGCAGACTCACGCAGCTGGATCTGTCAAATTCCTTCCAGAAACTAATTCACATGCACCACCATTCAAATGTTCTCCCATCATTTTTGGCTCTAATTCACATGCATTACACAACACACACACACACAGCTCCCAGACGATCCATCCTTGGCATAGTGTGTAGCATCTGCTGGGCTATGTTTAGTTTTGCACTACATCTCCTGAGTTGGCCTTTTCTGGACCCCAACATTTTCTGATGGATCACCTGCAGACCTGGATGGATAGGGCCTCATCCTCTACCCACATCTTCGGTGCCATTTCATGCTATCAACGCTACTGATCTGTCATTTTCATTGGCCATTTATTCCTGTGGAGGTGCTGAATGGTGTTCACATCCCCACATGGCCTGTGACCACACAAGCCTCTGACTCCCACTTGCAGTTTCAGCTGTTCTGTCAGTCTGGTTCTCACATTTTCCAGCCACATTTTGTCTCAGATGTTTCCTCGTAATAGATTTTTTGTTTGTCTACATTTCTAACAGTACAGATTATTAAATATAACATTTTGTTGCAAAAGCTTGTAAATTTAAAGTATAGGGTATTCAGAAAAAAACGTTTGTTCCAGAAAAATGTGATGAATTAGGTCCATATTCTTTGGCAGTTGGGTTCTAGGCCAATGACGTCCTGCGTGCTTGGGATGTACTCAGACCACAAATGTATAGACTCCAGAGCCTAGCTGCTGATGGTGGTAAGAGGCCAATCCAAAGCATCCATCTAGATGGGGAATGGAATAGAGGACAAAATTTGCAATCAAAAGACACCAGAAAGCTTTAGATTTCTGGTTTTATTTAATGTTTCCATGCACCAAAGACGATACAAAATGAAGATTAAACGTACAAGCTCCTGTTTTGCAAGGTTAGAAAGAAACACCCAAGTTTCTGATTTGTCTACTTCATTTTTTCAAAAGCCTCAGGTTTCAAAAGCGGTGAGCAAAACAATTAAAGTGCAAGAAAAAAGGTGGCAATTTAATTAAAAGGTGAAAATTGCACTGTTTGCTATGGGGACGAATGTGCAAAAATAAGTTATTTTCCTTCATAATCAGTGTTACCCATAAGGTAACAGTTTATTTTAGAGTGTCCACTGATGCTGGTGCATCATGTGGAAAAAAAAAAGGTTGTGCAAAATGACTCTTGGCAGCAACAGTACAAACTGTGGCACATTGAAATTACTTTAATAACAGCCTTCAACCAGTCACTGTGTGACCAGAAATAGCAGCAGTAATGCATGTTATTTCTGCTTTATTAATCAGTCTTCCAGCAAGTAGTATTTACTCAATTGAAGATTGCTAAAAGAGATCGAAAAAGGGAAAAACTGAGGCAAAGAAATAGCAAAAACAGTCCAAGTAAAAATCAAAGGATCTCCCTTCGGTTCAGACTTTTCCTGTTGAGCATTTTCAGGCTTGTGTCGGATGCTCTGAGATTTGGCTAGCAGAGAGGAAGGATACAAAGACCAGAGGGGAACCTGCCTATCATTCAAAAAGCTAAATTCTGAACCAAGGGACTTTCAGTATCTAACCGGGCCTCTGAAGCTAAACACGTGTTTAGCCCTGCAGCTGTGCAGGGAGGAAGCTAAATAGAAAATCAAGGAACCGATAAACAAAGCTGAGGTGCCAAAGAGAAGCCCTTAGCCTGGGGAAAGACGGTGCAGACATTTTTCGCTCTTTGGCCTTGAGTGTAAACACATGAAATGGGTTGTGTGGCATGTACACAGGCTGTTTCCTTTCAGTGCCTTATTACTTAGGGGGGCCTGGATGTGATTTTGAGCGTGGGCCTCTGTATCCTCTGGAACATTGGAGAGATGCAGAGTTAAATCCCCCCCCCCCCGGAAGGTGCCTGTGAAATACATGCATTAATGTTTGCATAAAGGTTTCCCCGCATTTCTTCGTTTCTGCTTCGTGTTGGTTAGCAAGCTCTGTTTGATCCACTTTTTATTTGCTACGGTTGCCTTCTGGCAACATCTTGGGCACCTATTGGAAGCAGCAGTGATATAGATTGTTAGAGCGCCGGGGTAGAGTACTTGCAGTGTTTTTACCATCTAAATCACTCCTCTCTTTCTACTGAGGGAAAATTGAAAGTGTGTGTTTCTTCCTACTCTGGTTTTATCAAGGCAGAGTGGGCAAAGTATTCCTCAGTCTCTCTCAGGAGGAGTGATACAAATCAGTAGCTCACATAGCATTAATCAACGGCCTGGGAGGTCAGCTAGGCATACCTGTCCCCTCATGCATCCTTCTGGTGAGTCCTTGAGATCTTGGCTGCAGCAATCAATCACAGATAATCCCCTCATGAGGCTTGGATGATAAGATTTTGTTCGTCGAAAGACGAAGAAAGAAAGTTTGCATCGGATTCCTCTTTTTTTTTTAAATTAAACTTTGTTCCTACTTTGAAGTGGAAAAACTTGGTAGTCCAATCATCTGAAGGTAACTGATAATCAGGTAATAAAAATTGAAACATGCACATTTTCTATTCTTCACAAGAAAATGTCACCAAATAAAAATCATATATACATGAGTAATAATTATTTTTATGAATTTTTATTATAGATTTTGATCACATTTGAGTTTTATTTTACCAATCTGTCTGATTTCTAGCATTTTCTTTGTTGCATCTGGCAGGATTCCTTCATCTGATTCTTGATCTGGTGCCCTGATATTATCACAAAAGTTATCGCAGAATTGCACAGTATTGAAGGACATGACCCTTTAAGCATGTGCCCCAGCCTCATGCTTAAATGGGTTTAAGAGAGACAGAATCTTGGTTTTGACTGTGTTTTTTCAAAAAACGTTTATTCGAGTGGAGATGTTCATCGCTTCATTTGCTGTATAATTTCTTTTTGTAGGGTTTTCCTGCATTACAGATCATTAAATTCAATCTTATCTTTGCAGTTTTTTAGATGATAATTTGTTGCATACGGAAAGAGACTTTTAGTTGGTAAAATATCTCACCTGGAATTTTGTACCAGCATTTTGCTCGTGTCATTATGACCTCTTTTGCTGCTTTGTTGCACAATCTTTGACTAGAAGCAGAGGAAATCAGTATTGATTCACAGAGCTGGCCCTCTAGAGGTAAGGCTTTTGTTGTGTGTAGTTGTTTAGGATTTGCTTTGTATGCAGGGAGGCTGCAGAAACTCAAAAGTGTGGCAGTGGCTTCCGTGTCCCCCTGGAAACTCAGGGGGAGTTGCCCAAGCCCGGGTTCCGGACTTATATCACAACATAAAAGGTGTTAAAACCCAGCTGCAGCTGTGACTGACAAGTCCAAGCTATCCATTTCTTGCTCAAGGATAGAGTAGTAAAAAAGCTTCTAAAACCAACTCACAATCTTTTCTTTTTATTCTTTTTTTAAGGGTTGGGGTGCACAGTCAGGACGACATCTCCGGCATCTACAACACAGAGGATGTGTCCTTCTGCTTTCCAAAGATGCTGTGGGTAGATGGAAATGGAGTGTGTGGTGCTTTTGCTGCTTTCAGTCATCAATCAGAGCACTGACCCTCATCTTCCACCTCCCATCACTTTTTCTGTGTTTTTGTCTTCGCAGCAGCCAGGACTCTAATGCAGATTCAGACACTTTTGGGACTTTGACTGATGTGCAGGAATCCTCTACTTTGATCAAAAACTGCAGATTCTCGAGGAGTGCAGAAGGGGGTGGGTCTTACTGTAATCTGAGGTCCTGCTGCTTCCAGTGGATTGGAAAGCTTAGCTTTTTATCACTATTAGTCGTCATTTTAAGATATGGACGGCATTTAAAGACTAGGAGAACACACATGGAGTCCTCACTGTGGTGATGCCAGATCAGGGTTACCAAGAAAGCTTTGGAACATAAAAAGCCACAAGCACCACTCCAAAAATAGCTCTTTTTCTCCCATGATCCTTATATCCAACTTCCTTTCCGCAGTTGCTTTGATGGATCATTTTGTCTTCCTAATAGCAGCTCCAAATCCCTGGATGCTCTCCATTTGTGTTCCATGGGAGACTGTAACAATTTAGCTGAATCCATCTCAGAGATTAGAGTAGGAGCTGAGGAAGAGGACGAGACAAAAGTCTAAGCTTTGCCCGAGAGGGAATACACTTGCACTTTATTTAGACTTTGCTTTCGATCCTTTATTTCAAGTCAGCTCTTTTGTCAATATTAACTGAAGCTCGCCTCTTACATCTTTTTCAGCCTAAAAGAAATGACGCAGTCTTCCAAAGCCTGCAGATATCTTTCAATCATGCATGAGTGGTGGATGGGGGCTGGTCGTCACTCTCTTTCCCTCCTGGTTTGGTTTCCATCTTAACTGGGAAAAGGATGAGAGGGATTTTCTATCACACCCAGGGCTTTATCACATGAAGTGCATGAAAAAAGAGCAAGCGTTGTGTTTGTCAGTGGCCTCAGCCTGCTGTATCAAACTTATGATATGAGCCGGAGCAAATCACATTACCTTCAGTCTGTCAGTCAGTGATGCATATCTAATACCTTTCTTGTTCAGGTTTCTCATTAATACCAACAATTTGACATTGATGATTATATGCTGTCCTTAAAAATATTGAAACATCTTCTCACTGTTTTAAGATTAAAATTTGTCAGACTAGACCGCGTACGAGATTTCAATTTTTTATGATAAAATATAGCTTTTGGCTCGCGGTGTAATTGACAGGCTTGTGGATTGTGTGAGAGAGCTCCGAGAAAGTGGGCATGAACTCCGGTCTGTCGTTATCTTTTTATGCAGCTATCAAGTCTAAATAAAAACAAATGAGAAAACTTCTTGAGATGCTGATGCTCAAAATGCAGTCAGAAGTAACTGTAGCCCTGAAGTGCAAATCACAGCAACAAATACATCAATGCAAATCCATTTTATAGATCACAACGACAGCTTAAAAAGTCAAACGATTACCATAATAAAAAAAAACAACAGTGCATTTCAGAAATCAAAATAAATTCCAAAATGCAAAACATAATCAAAGAAAATTAAATCCCGAAAATGTAAACAAAATTAAAAGGAAAAGTTTCAAACACACAAGTAATTAACACAAAAATAAAAAGAAATGTCAAAAAAATGAAATAAAACTAGAAACCAGAAAAGCTGGAATTCATGGGGTTGTCAGTGACTACATGATGACATTTGTTCACCTTGTTCAACCAGAGGTTATTTGACATGGTAATATCTTCCTACAGAAGATATTTCTTTAAAGACCCACTCCAATGAAAATCCTGTTTTTTTGTTGTTTTAAAAGGGCCTATATGATGTTTTTCTTAAGCCTTTAGAGTAAACAATATCCGTATATATGAAAATGTTTTACCTTTGGCAAACTAAAAACTATTTTTAAATAAAATATTAGTTATTTTTCGCAGTTAATTTTCCTGCTCAGAAGTAAGACGATTCTGAGGCACCGCCCCCGCTCGTTGTGGGTGCCGCCCATTTCATGACGTCTACCTAGACTAGAGTCGTCCTCTGCAGCATTTCTGCGTTTTGCCCACGAAAACAAACAAAATCGGAACTTTTGCAAAGATGGATGTGCATATTGTGCATATTAAATGAAAGCGTTTTACTGGCCACTGCTAGCTCTGTGATGAAAGTGAGCGTGTGTGTTAGTCTGGGGGCAGTGCTGGCAGGGTTCTTTCTGGGAGGGGCTGTCCTCACTTGTCTACATCAAATTGTGAGAACTGGCTGGTTTTGGTGGACTGGGACGGGCTGGTGCTCAGAGCACAGGTTTTTAGAGGAATACTCAGGAATATGTGACTGGATCAAAATACCGCTTTGGGATTGTTTTTGGGAGGAATTAACATTATTTTGTTCACCTTTAGGTTCATCCCATTAGGGGTCACCACAGCGAATCAGCTTTCATTGAAAGCTCAACAAGATGATTTCACATGATCTATGCCCTTTAACACGTTATTGCATTGAGTGATTTGTTTAGCCTTTCAGATAATTACAGTTGTTTTATTAGATTGTTTACTAAGCTGACATTTAAATGAAAAATAAAATAAAAAAAACTTGAAAAAGTACTTTCACACACAGTTTGCTTTGGTTTGGGGTCGCTGGTTTCGTGGCATTGCTGCCACTTGAATTGCATATGTAATACATGACCACTGAGACTTTTTAAATCATTAAAAAAGCTTCCAGCCAAAGCTGGATAACCTAAAATTTATCATTTTGCCCCCTGATAATATGACACAAACATTCAATGTTTTTATAATCTTTTGAGATTAAATTGTAATAAACTTTCTTTTTCAGTGATAAATCACCTTTAAAATACCAGGAAAAGCTTGCAAACTCTGAATATTGTTTCTCCTTGTCACATGGCTTTTGTTTTTAATCTAAAACATAATCTTCATTCATTTCCTAACACCACAGAAACATGCTGAGACAATTAAAAGATAGAGTCCTGCTGACTGATGTGGCTAAATCACTACTGGAAAAATATTGAAGAAAAGTTACACTTTATTATAAACCCATTTTTAACAATTGATTGAGGCTTTTTTATATTTGGTACTTAAGGAATTATAAACATAAAAAGCAGAAACCTATAGCATATAGTTCGTTTAAAAAATCGCTCATCACAAATCAATCAATCTAAATACATGTATATTCTGACTGTCAGGTTTTCCACCAAGGATATTTTTTTCATTGAAGTTCATTTTATAACAGGTTTGCTGATAAAAAAATAAAATAAAAAAAAATCCACAATGTCTCTTTTCAGTAGTCTGATTTTTAATATTTTATTATATTATTAATATTTTCCAATAACAGCTGATGTCAGAGCCCACATACTTTTTTCACATCACCGGTGGAAAACACTTCAGGTGTTGAAAATCACAGCTTGGCTGTGGAGGCGATTGGAGATGTGGAGTGATTTGTGTTTTTTTGGCCCTTTGAACAGAAAATGTTGTTTGGAACTTCATGCCGTTATATTATACTATTGACAAGAGAGGAAATGACAGGCCCACATCTGCGAGGAGGAGAGCATCTTTGAGACTCCGAGAGCATCAGTCCCCAGGACCAGTTTGCCTGTGTCAGGGGGAAAAGACGGCAAGAACTGTAAACACACTTGACATGACTTGGGTCACGCAGAGGTCCGTGTGCTGACCTGTCCCTCAGCGCCAGTAGCCATTTTCAGCGACTAACTCCCTCGACTGCACGATCAGTTGAAGATTCAGGGCACTTAGTGCTGTGAGGCAGCAGAGCTAGTAATTGGTTTTCACGCTTTAATTGTTTGGCTGAATCATTACAACTTGTATCTGGACAAAGAAACAGATTGTGGAAAGATATTCTGTAAATAATAGAATTACTAAAATTAAATTCTTTAGGCAACAATGTGATTTTTTCCCCCCTTTAATCTGCAGGATGAAGTGAAAATGTTGCTCATATAAATGTGTCAACCACACACGCACCTTTTTTTATTATTTAATAGAATTGTGCATTTTCTTTTCAGCTTGATAACAGAGTTGCAAACACTTGCAAGGATACATTGAAAAGTTCTTTCAATACAAGCACTTTTTGCTTTGCCCTTTAGTTTTACAAGTTTACTAACTGAGAGAATAAGTATTCAAGGATGCTTCGACACGATCAGTGAAGGTGAATTTTGTTAAATGCTGCAAAAATAAAAGCATTGAAATTTGTTTGCTGCATTCTAAAACGTGTTTTCAAAAAGCACAAAACTGTTTCTTTGAATCCTCTGGTTGAAAGAAGTGGCTATGGTTGATTTTTCTCCAAAAGCTCTTTGAATTAGACTCTCCATCCCTGTAATCTACAATGGACTGATGCAACTGGGATTTCTATTTCTTGTGATTTCAATACTTTGATCAGAAATGACAATGTTCTTAGTCCCGCTTGTTTTTCTACAAGAAAGTGTGTTGAGTTCTTTAAACCCACTGAGACAAAAAGAAGAAACATTTGTTTTTAGACAGTTAAAAGTGGAAATGTGGTAGAATTTATAAAAAGTCTTCTGGATTTTTACGTGTTTAACCAAAGCAAAGACACAAACAAAACTGAAAGCAGAAAGGTCACCAGCCTAAACCCTCGGATTTAACTCTTAAGTCCTTGCCTACAATAGGTGTCTTCATTTTCCTCTCTCACATCCCCCTCCAAATCAGGCCATTACCGTGGTAACCCAGGGAACCTGCCAAGCACTGGGGAGTCTGTGGGCCACAGCCAGACTCAGTGATTGAGGTCAATGCAAAAGGTCAGCAAGTCGTTTTCAGACAAAAGTTCCTGCTACCTTTTGGCAAACAATTTCTTGTCCCTTGGCTACCAATCAAACCGGTTTGTGAGCCTTTTGACTCGTCCCAAAAGAATCAAGGCTCTTTTTTAGCCAACCCCCCCCCTCAGAATTTAATTAAAGCAAGTGAGCTTGTGATGTTGACACATCTGTCACATTTTCTCTCCAAAAAGCCACTGCCTGGGCTCAAGATTTTTTTTTAAAACCTTTGAGACCACAATCCTCTTGGCACGCTCTTGAAAAAGCGGCAACATGTAAAGACCGGGCATGTTTCTGACCAGCCCTTAATTTTTAAGTGGTCTCTTCGGATGCAGACCAACATCCCAGGCTTATTAAAAAGCGAACTGAGAGGCTCCTTAAATGACATATGATCATGACTGCTAGTAGAGCTTTTCGGCTCTGACTGGCTCCTCAAGCTTGGCATAATATCCTGCCTCACAGCTAAACAAGTGGATCTTTCTTATATAAGACTAAAGCAGGAATGGAGGTTAATATTTTATGGCAATTGATCAGCAGGATGTGATGGTTTTCTTTTAGGTCTCCCAGTTAGGAGGAAGGAAGCCAGTTCAGCAGATGAAGAGTTGCTGGATAAGTAGACATTTGATAGTCTTTGGACAAGACAATGAACTCCAAATTGGTCCAATTGTGTCAGCGTGTAAGTGTGTGCATGATGGGGCTCTGAATTGGATGAAGAATTGTTAGACTGTAGCATAAAATGCTTTGAGTGGTCAAAGAGATTAGGAAAGTGCCATTTAAACAAGGTCTGTTTACAAATTAGAGGGTGACACATTGAATGCTCACTCTTATGTGAGCATGATGCGCACTACTTAGTGCCACATGGTAAACCCCGAAGGGTTGGTTGGAGGAATCTCACTGACATGGCAAATATTGGGGAAAATAATCGCAGCTTTTTGCTCTGATTTCACACTTTATTAAATATCTGCTCAACTATGCAAATAACTGTTATGAATCTCAGGGATTGTATTTTGCAGAGAATTTGCGTTCCGGTTAGAGGGGACGGTGACGGACCCAAAGGATCACTAAAGCTCACAGAACATTTTCAGTTGAGCACTACTGGATTAAAAGCTGAGAACATCTCCACACACCGTATTCGTTTTTTGTGATAACTCAACACCTTTTCCTCCTAATTTCCCCACACTTAATTAGATGTTTTTGTACGTTCCCCTGTGTTTGGCCCAGCCACTTTACCATCTTTGCTTACACGCAAAAGCTTGACGCATCGATTTCTTTCCTGACTGCCAGCGACTTGAATATGACTGCCACATAAAGGCAGAAAGGTCTAGTGAAAAAAAGCCACATAGGGAAGATGAATAGAAAAACAAAAACTCTACACGAGGAAACAAGCTTTCAATGTCCGGCCAAACCTTTTAATTTTCCGCCTCATTAAGAGCTCTATTGCAGGTGCTGGGAGCCCAAGGCCAGAGGCCGCTTGAGACACAGGCAGACCCTTTTAATAGCCTGTTTACAACCAGACCTGGGCAGCATAGTGAGCAAATGGAGGGATTGAGCTTGTTAACACTAATGGCTGCTGTGAATGATTTAAGGATTTACATACTTACAAAGGTCACATTTGTTGGGTTCTTCATTGGGTTAGAGTTAAACCTGCATTCACTGAGGTTTATGATCCGCGCTGATCATTTTCAGGGATGGTTGCTTGTAATGAAGCATAATTGGAAACTGCTTCCTTCTTTTGTGGGCACTTGATGGGTCAGACATTTGTGCTCCATTCAGCAAAATAAGACAAATGTGCTACGAGCAATTTTCATTGCTGTCAGGTTTTGGTTGGTATTACAGAGAACCACAGATACACTGTGAATGTTCTCCAGCTTTTTCTTTTTAGTTTGTTTTACGTATTATGTCTTTCAAACCTTGTCAACTGGTTTTAGCCTTTATTTGCATTCAACATGTCTAATTAAAAGTGAACATTCACCTGAATTTTTAAAGACCCACTTTGATGTTTTTGTTGTTTTTAACATGTTTTTGTGGCATTTTTCTAAAGATGGAGGACATATATTAATTAGGAAAATAAAGTTTAAAATAGCATTTCTAAGTATTTTTATTCAAATTGCTGCAAATCAGGAGCAGATGCAGAAATGCAGTTTCAAAAAGAGGTTATTTGTAATGTAGAAAATGCAGTAGGTAGGATATAACCTCCCTGCTCCGCTTAAACAGAGAGCTCTCAACAACAGGGAAAGGAAGAGGGGATGGGACTGCACCACACTACAGTCTCCGCCCACAAATGAAAGAAACATTTTGAAGGAACTACTTCTGCTCTGCAGAAACTATATCTAAGAAAAAAACACAGGTTTTTGGATTTTTGCTAAAAACTGCATATTCATTGTTAAAAGTCCACTGAGAAAGCTTATAACCATTTGAATCAATAGTCACATCAGTGTAAAATATCAGAAATGTGCTCTGTAGGCCACTTGGTCTGTGATAAATTCCACATAACTTTATTTTTAAGGAAAAAATGGGTCTGAGTTCCTATGGGATGAAATAGCTCCATAGATGATCGAAATGGGTCATTAAATGACCATAAAAGGAGTGTCAAACTTCCTAATTTTTTTTAAAACTAATATGTAATTTAGTTAGAAAATTAAATCCAGAGTTGAGCACATAAACATGCTGTGTGGCTGGATGATTACAGCACTTTTTTCGTCAAGCCATTTCTTTGACTGAGTATAAAGCTTAAACTAATGAGAGCTGACATAAAAAATGTCAAAAGGAAAAAAAGGAAATTATGATCATCCCTATTTTCATTAAGGTAAATGCCTGACCTTTACCTAGATTGGCAAAAAAAACAACCTAAATGTTAAACCAAAACCTTTAAAATTTTAAAACAAAAATGCCTTACGTTAGGTTTTTTTTCCATTCATATCTGTCAACTAAGGATTTATTTTATCAAAATCAACTGAACTAAGAAAATACAACAAAGTTGGTAAATCAAAAAAAATAAATAAATGTAAAAATATAGGTAAAAATACAATGGTATGTTCATTTTTGCTAATAAAAAACACAATATCAGAAAATATAATCATTTTTTGGGATATATTTTTTAGATGTTAAATATTTGAATGCAAATTTACCTAGACTTCTTTTCATTAAATTATCATGTATTAAAACAGACGTTTAAATCAGCTTTTTTGCAGTCTGCAGTGACTTTTTTCTCCGTTTTCTCAACTTTGTGGCTTTTGACAGTTTTTTCTTTCTTTCTAGAAACTTAAAAAAAATATTTTAGAGAGAGTCTGGTAGACCTTATAACACATATGAGGCTATACATGAGTTTGGACAGGGACTCCAGGCAAAAAGAAGTTAAAGAAGTGTGACTGAAACAAGGGAAGCTTGAGGAGAATGGGAAGAACACAAGCGTGCCCCATAGGCTGCTACTTTTGCATTGTGAATTTGTCTGCAGAGAGAGCATGCAGGGTTAAAAACTGTCAGCAGTAAACAAAGGTGGACGACCCACTGAGTAACTTCTAACATTCCCTGACATCTGATTACGCACCTAACCTAAGGCACAAATCAACCTGTGGAGGTGTTTGAAGGGTGTTCACTTCTTTCGAGTTCTAACAAACGCACCCCCTTTTCTCCTTTTCCTGTCATGTCCTTTCATGTTCCGTTCATCAGCCTTTTAATTGTGAATTTCAACAAATCTACCCTGCGACGTAGCCCTGGGATAACCAGAAATGATGACAGCTCGTGAATAAAAGTACGCTTGTGGGCTTTTTTGTGAACTGTTTGCTCGTTTTTGTTTTGTTTTTTCCCCCCGACTGGCTGCATGCCTCCACCAGTGCAAATGAAAGTTCTTCCAAGTCACTTGCCATGACAGGATTTCCCTGGGCTCCTTCTGCTGTTGATGGTTAGCCCTAATGCCCTATTTGTGCCGCGGTGTGTGACGTTTGGTTCTGGAAAAGGCCAGTAGGTTGTAGTCAGAAGTCTTGGAAGTGATGGATGGGATGAAGGGTGACAGAGAAAGAAAGTATTATGCAGTTTAAGATTTGAGGAAACTCAAAAAGATGCCAATTTAGTTTTAATTGTTCAAATTGATTCAGTTTCATTTCTGTTTATTTAAAAAACACCAGGTCACAACTGAGAATCTTGTTATTTGTTACTAAAAGAACATACAATCAAACTAAATTATTTATAATCATTGTAATGAAAGTCAGGCCAAACTTTTAAGACTATTCCAATATATCTAAATTGCCAAATTGTCCTAATTGCGTTGTATTTTCTTAGATATGTGACCACTAGTACATCAAATAGTTTTCAGTGTTATCCCCAAACTGAGCAAAGAAGAGCAAACTTCCTCCTCACTGTTTAAAAAATGTAGCTAAATAATAGTTTTTACAACGTTGAGTCTGTTTACATGACACCAAATATCTGATCATGTTCTGTTTTATCAAGTTATTGTTTTTTTAACACAGCATGCAGATAGAGTTTCCAATATCCTTATCTGATAACAGCCATTATTCAATAATACACTATCAGATGAACACAAGTAGACTTCTTTCCAGTATGTTTCCACCTTTATCTGGCATATTTGGTTGTTCTGCATTTGTGCATGTGTAAATGAACAGGGCAAATGCAAGTTACTTGAGACCAGAACCATTTCTTCTTCGCAGATTACAAATGGAAAACAGCAACATGTTGTCTATATTTTTTTAGACATACCAGTTTCCACAAAGGTAAAGTTAATGCTACAACCTACATCGCACTAGTGCTTGTGAAAAACAGATAGGCAGGAAGGTTTTGAGAGTGACAGGAAGTTCAAAAGTCATTTTTATTAACTGTATGATACCAGGGTTGTGTCTGAATTCCTTCACCACTTACTACATAGTTAGTGGTGAAGATAGATAGATAGATAGATAGATAGATAGATAGATAGATAGATAGATAGATAGATAGATAGATAGATAGATAGATAGATAGATAGATAGATAGATAGATAGATAGATAGATAGATAGATAGATAGATAGATAGATAGATAGATAGATAGATAGATAGATAGATAGATAGATAGATAGATAGATAGATAGATAGATAGATAGATCGTTTTGTTTCTGTCATGTTTGAGTTCTGGTTCCTGTTTCATTTTGAAAGGTTTACTGTTATGTCAAGGTTTTGAGTTTTACTTCCCTGGTCCCAATCTCTTCTGACCATGTTCACCTGTGTCTTGTCAGTCCTGTTTGTATTTAATTCTTGTCTCTGCATTCCTCTTGTGCTGGTCCATACCGTCTCTTCTCTTCTGCCATGTGTTCATGTTTTGCCCACAGTAAGTATAGTTATGTTTTCCTGCTCTGCAGCGCTTTTTGTTAGGTTAATAAACGGGTTGCCCTGGAACCGTGTGCCTCCCGTCTCTGCATGTTGGGTCCTTCGTGGTCACCAGCCCTCCCTATGACAAATATAGACTACACTGAATTGAGTTTAAACAATTATTGTGGAAAAAAAAGTATTTTAACTGATTTCTTTGTAAACCATCCATGCTTTCAGCCCTCCACCGCGAGGAGGAGGTGCGTAAACCGCAAGGGTTTCTCCTTCAAAAATCTATTTTGGACACCCGTATCCCTCCAAATGTCACTACAGTTGGAGGGATAGGGAGAAGCCGGAGGGGTAGGGGAAGAATTCGGATTCAGCCAAAGTCTACTCCATAGTTATAAAGCACCAGTCCCTGTGATTAAAAACCTCAGTAATAGTTCACTACAGGTTTTTCTTTGTCCATCATTGGTTGACTCGCTGTGAGACTCAGTCCCAAAAGAAATGAATCATTACATCTCCCAGCTAGACCTTCTTTCCATGGCCCGTACAGTTAACATTACCAGTTCCATTGCCATCTGAAGTGTACTCTGTCCTGCTCTCTTGATTGTAATGCCTTGTGTTTCACGCTGTTTCTTTTTAGCATTGTGCACACACACAAGTGTGTACACATGACTTTACGGACTGTGGTGAACATTACATCTGAACAGCAGCATACGGAAAGTCTCTACTGCTGCTCACCTAGACAACCAGAAGACACGCATATTTGTTTCCATTAACAGACAAAAATCCCTCCTATAATAGTCTGAAGTGTTCTCTCGGAAAACTAAAGATTAATAATACATATTTGCTCTGTTCTCTCCAAAAGAGCCAGAGGAGATTTTTCTTGGAGGACAGTGACCTTTTACAGGTCATCACACTTCTGTTTTAGAAAATACAGCAGGATGTAAGAGAAGCACAGTCATACAGCTGCCTCTTGTAGGACATTGCTATACTACAGGGTTGCATTAGCATAGGAAAGGTCACTTTTGCTGCTTTTCATAATTTTCCCATCTTTGCATCATGACTCACTCCTGTTAAGCAGATTTTGTCATGCGTTTATGGGCTGTAGAGCTTTTCAGATTTGGTCCCAAGGTGAGCCTCTGTCTTTGTTGTGTTTTGACATTTAATTTACATTTCTGTATTTTCTTATTAAGCTCACTTTGCAGCATAAAGAAGTGCTGCAATCACTCAGAAATAGAGTCAGGATCTGGCACGGGTAAACCGCTGTTATCATTTGAGACTCCGAAACTATCTGTGACCCAAAAGGTTGGTGGTCAATTTATGCGACTTGCTGTCTCGCATGCTGACCGACAGGGATAAAAGCCTAATAATCCCCACTCCTTTTGGTGTCAAACACGACGTTCAGGGCAGAGTGATGGCTCTATGACTCGCCGACTAGCTGCTTCTGAGCTGCATTTTCATCAGGATTCAATTGCCTCCATCTTCAGTGTGTGTGAGCGATGGCAGGACGCCACAGGAGGGACAAGTGGAGGAAAGAATAATTACTGGCCGTATTTCCTCACCAAGTTATTCATGCACCAGCAGGCTTGACAAAAAAAAGGACTCTCCTCCTGCATTGTTATTATGAAATGAAAAATGGGCAGCAGATGAGTGCATTGACAGGCTGTTTGGTGTTTTTACCTGTCATTTGTCTCCTTTTGGACAGGAGTGGTAACAGTGCAGTTTTAAGTGGTGCACACCCACTCATATGAGCTTTGCGGCCCCCACTGTAGATGGATGTGCTGCACCGTAACCGTATATGAGTATAATCTGGCCACATGCTGTTTCTCTCACATGGAGAGGTACACAGCTTTTTTTCTGATGTAATACCTTTGAAAGGCGGTCTAATTAAAAACTGACCAGGCCACTGGCAGGCATTGATTGTTGTGTACCTGCACCTCCAGGATAAGAACGAGGTGATTCAGCTGCAGGAGTACTCCGGGTTAATTAGGTTCAGCAAGCAAAGAATACACTTGAACATGTGGAGAGTTTGTTTATTTGTATTGTACTTCATCTGCATCTCTTCTGTTGCTCTATCTATGAACCTCTGCCACCCAGCTGAAACCGGGCATAAATACTTACTGAACGTTTGCAGGAAAGTGCAAAACACTGAGCATCACATACACATCAGCTCAACCCAAGCCCTGTCATTAGCTCCAAAAACTCTCAAGTTAAGCCGTCTTCCAATTTTTGTGTTTACCGGGTCAATTTGCACCAGCTGTCAGCCAAATGAAAACTAATGAAGGTGTCATGCAGGCTTTATTTATGAGCTTCAAATTGTGTGATTCAATCTACCTTCACAACGTTCCCTCATTGAGCTTAAGAGCTTTAAAAATCTATTGAGGAAAATCTCCATTATGCACTCCACCCCTTTTATAGAACCGTCCTACAGTGTCTCTAATTGTTATCTTGGTCAATGTGACTTCCTTAGCCTTAATAAACGGGGAAGGGGAAGAAAGGTCAATATTGGCTTCATTTATCAGTAGTAACAAAAAGCTGATGCTGAACAAATTGAATAGACTTCAAGATGCCTTGCGCAGAAAGACTAACTTGAGTTTTATCCTGTTTTTTTTCCTCATTGTTTTTTTTTCGTTTTTGTATTCTCTTGACAAAAGATTTGTACAAATTAGTGTTGAATCTGACAGTTTCTAAGTTTTACAATGGTTCATGATCTAACACGGCCCTCATTTTCGAGCACCAGCAGGCAGATCTTTGTGATAAAATGTCTCATGTCTCACTTTCTGAGACAAAAAGCCAATGTCCCATGGTGCACCTTCCCAGAAAAGACATTGAGATATAACATTAAATGTTAATGCAAGTCGCTCAAGTGACTGTTGTGGCATTTAACAAATGGACTGTCAAGCTGCTTGAACTACTTATCCTCACATAGTAAACTGCAAATTCAATTGATCCTTGACATATCCTTTATTCTGGGATCAGCAATGCATGTCGAGACATAATTGTTTTATTAATTGCAAAAAAAACTGATACAATATTAGACACTTTAAGAACAAAGTATTTTTTTCTCAAGTCTCTACTTTCTGTAAAATCTGTGCTAGTGTTTATCTTGTTCTAAGAACAGGAAGGTTAAAAAAGCAATTCACTCTGAACCACAACTCACAAAACAAAATGACCATCAATTATTCATGGCTCATAGTTCATATTTTCACCCTAATATTTTAAATATTTTAAAAAAGAAAAACTTTTTTAGTCATTCAAAAATATGGAGCAACAAACCTTGAAAATGCAGATGGCTCAGAAGGGTTTGGAGCAAAGATAAAAACATAGAGTGGAAAGTACACTACATCAGCTGACAGGCAGTATTAGAAGTGTCAAAATTGCACTGAAAAGGCTCTTTTCCAACGCCTGTTATTATTGTGAAATGGGTGTTTACATGGAAAGATATTTCAAATTAAATTGACATTCTTCAGGTCTTAAACGTCATGTTTTTGCACTTTTTGATGAATGACTACTTGCCATCTTTAAGAACTCAAAAATGTCAGGTAATTTAAATCTAATTTGTTACAATCAAATCAGGAACCAGGTGACCTCCTTTCTTATCTCTGGATCTAGATTTTAGTAACTTTATATTGTTTTAGGTTCTGAAAAATACAGAATTAGCAACTTCAAAGCATTAAAACACAGATCACTTTACATATTTATCTGTAGTTTACTTGCACTTCTACCTTTTGAGTCAATATTAGCTTAATTATTCGTAAATTTTAAGAAGAAATGTCAATACAAGCTTCTTTAAGCAGTGTAAAAATAACAGGCAATATTTTTTAAATGAAATCTTAAACTCTTCAGATTATGTGTTTTTTTACTTTGACATATTTTGGATCCATTCATTTGCAATTATGGATATAAATTAGTCTCACTAGATTTGTGTGTGTGTGCAATACTTGATTTGTAGCTTAAGTTTTGAATGTTTGTGTGTGTGTAATACTGGATTTGTAACTCGTGGAATACATTTTGTGCGTAACTGTGTGTAATTGTGTATTCTCATGTACACTCAAATGTTAAAAATGCAGGAATATGAAATACAGTTTACACACTCACAACTTGCAATGACAACAGCTTAAAACTAACTGTGAATTCAAAACTGCTCCTACGCATACACATCTTTGAAACCCACTACAATAAAAAAACAGGGTTTTAGTGTTTTTATCATGTTGTTGTAGCAATTTTCTCATGATGGAGGACATCATATATATATATATATACATATAAAAATATATATAAAAATTGAGATTATTGCCCAGTTCGACTAATTTCTCTCCATACAAGGTGGCCTTCCATTCTGTAGTCTCATTTGCCAGCCTTAAAAAGTCTTCTGCCCCCATCCCACCTCCAATATAAAATCTTCAAGTTCCGCCACCGAGTAGGATGTTGGTACCTTTGCTTATTTTTGGAACTTAGCTTAGACTGATCAATATGTATGATAGTTTAAATGAGATCATAAGATGTCGGCCTTTGGCTTTAGAAGTTGGAAGTATTGCAGTCACTGCATGAGGCGATGGAAAGTCATTTTGTCCAAGCCGCTCATGCCTGTTATGAATTTGACTTTGATGTGACCGGACACAGCAGCTCAGAGACATTTGCTCGTGAACTTCTCCTTGTGAACTCTGCGGTTGAGGCTTTCAGGTTTACTCTCTCATCTTTTTCCTGCTTCCTGTCAATAAACTCCAAACACACACACACATCATGGATGTGCTGCCCTGCACACAGTTCCAGGGACCTCTATCATTAAAAAACAAACATATGAGCTGATGGCAGTGAACCTGGTGTGGATGCAGCAGGATTTGTGCCCTCAAACAATCTGAATTTACTCGTATGACTGAATGCATCTCATGGGTTATTGAAGGTGTTTTGCATTTTATCAATTATTTTGTGGTTTCCTAAAAAACAATATTAAATTCACAATAAAATATTGACCAATAATGAGAACTTGTTTTTTGTGACTTTTTTCCTCGAGAAAGTTTTCTTTGTAAAGGATGCAGTTCAGCAAGATAAATAGGGATTATTGTGTTCAGTAGATCACATCTTAAACCGAAATGTTTAACTGTTCAACCTGAGACTGAACAGACGGAAATATAAATTTGCTAGAACATAAACCAAGCAGTGATACTTGGCTATGCATAATTTTATCTCATTTTCCAGGTCAGGAGATGATTTCTTGATGACTGCGTCACAGCCGAACAGATGGGACTCAACTGGAAAAAAGGCATCTGGATTTTATTAAAGCGCGCAAGTACACTACAGAAATCTGCAGTGATATCTGAACAGCAGTGCTTCACAAAAGTGATATACTTCCTAAAATTGTTGGGTCTATCTGTCCAAAAGAAGGAAACAAACTCTGATCCAGACTGACCTTAAAACAAAAACGTGAAATTGTATATAAAATTGCAGTGAAAGAAACACATTTAGGCTTGCAAAAATGCACTCAAAATATTTTAAGATGTCTACAGAAACTAATTTTTAGCAAACCCTGTCAAATAATTGGTAGGAAAAAAAAAGAGGTTTAACTTTGTGCACCTCAGGGGTGATTAATTCCTTCAGTGTGTCTAAGCTTTTACTTCTTATCCTCAGAAGTTTCTCTGTGTGAATCTATGGACGTGGCTTTAACGAGATCTAATTATTGCATTCTGAACTGTACTGAGTAGACAGCCACAAGTTCACTTCTGGTGTTTATGCACGGCCTTCCAAATGATTTTGTTCCACTTGGCTGAACACTTTAATGAAAGAGTAAACGCATCTGGAATGGTGAAATCAGCTAAATTGGGAGGATTAGAACTTCCTTTTTCTTAAAGCCTTGATGTTTAAATACCCCAAGTTTGTTGTTTTCGTTCTGATGTGTTCCTTTTCTTCATTTTAAACTTTCAGGCAGCTCACATTTCAGCCTTCTCACTGACAGCAAGTTTTGTATGAAACAACAGATCTTGTAGATTTGGGCATCAAACTGTTTTATTCCCTTTTTTTATCAGTTATTTCATATCTCCGTTTTCTTATCCATTTCCTCATTTCACCCCCACCGCATCTACACAGAACTGCCTTTTTATCTGATGATCTGGTTTTGTTCCCATGACACCCTGTTCTTGAATATAATTAATCCCAACCTATGAAAGCATGTTTGGGTCACTGGTTGGCTTTGACCTGTTTTTAGCATTTAAATCAGGCCAGACTTGGCTGTGATCTCATTACCAGAACACCTGGCTGTATTTGATATGAAGCCTGGGCATTAATAAAGATCCCTCATGGGTTGAGGAAGGAAAGATGAGGGTTGTCCTGGAATCCAGGTAATTTACTGCAGCAGAACAAGATGGAGAGATTGTGTTATTATAGACTTGATCGCTTGGCAGGGCCAGCTCGTAATTGATCTGTGCTCTGCAGAAGAGCTCAGTGGTGATGGAGGGTGTGGTTGTAGAGGAAGAATTCGATGAAGAATGTAATACATACTGTACAATGGTCAGAAAGATCCATAATTTGAAAAGTGAGAGGGCAGGCAGAAGAGGGTTAGACAAGTAAATATTGATCACACATATACGCTGTGTGACACAAGCTTAGCAACAGCAGGAGGGCAAGGTTTGAATCTGCTAGTATTTGTTTGTTAAAGCTAAAAAAATATTATAAAAGAAACTAAATTGAGTAGTTGTGCAGAAAACAAAGTGGCGTCTGGATAGTCACTAAACATTTACAGTCTTGCCATGAAATAACAAAGTCAATTCACAATGCCTGTTTGAGGTTCTCTGCAGCCTCTTTTCTGGCGCAATAAAGCACAACTGCTTTGTGAAAAATGTCTAAAGATTAATAATAATTAAAGTAAAGGTGGTGAGGTGAATTGCTTTTTAGTTTCCAAACAGATAACTTTTTCTCATTAAGCCCGAAATCCACACAAATATTTTTAGTAGGTAATTCTGTTTTCTTTTTGATACTGTGTCTTCACACAGATAACTATATTTAGTGGTTCTTGACTGGTTCTTCTAATGCCTGGTTTATACTTCACAGGGATCAGCCATCACATAAATCGTATCCACAATAGTTCATACTAATGTCGGCAGCTTTTGCATGCGACTGTCCACGATAACTGCGATCAACTTCTGAATGGAGTTTATAATTTTCCAGCGACCTGATCGTCTCCAGCGTTTATTTTTAACATGACGGACATTTTGATCATACACTTGCTACGTCAGTGAATGTGCAGGTACATGAGGAGGCAGAGGGGGAAGTGGTGTGTTCCTCCACCAAAGAGAAGCAGGCAATATAGAGGTGAAAAAAAGAATCCAAAACAAAATAACAGGGACGAATTGCATTCTCTAGACTTAAACTTGTGAGATAGAAGATATATCTTTCTATTTTCTATCTAGTTGTCCACTCTCTCTGTGTCTGTGTGTGAAGTTAGGTATTTCCAAACTTCATCTTTCATCATCTGCAACGTTGAAAAGACATTTTTCTGGACAGAGCTTGATCCATCATCACATACTCTAAGAAATAAATTCACATTAAATGACGCAATTTGGACACGATTGAGTAGAATTCCAGTCGTAGATGATGTCATCAGCAGGTGTCCCATTTTTTAGCTCCTATGGCCTTGAGACCAATGTGACTTGAGCGATTTCAAATCGCTTTAAAGTATTAACCAGGCCTAATTGGTGAAGACTTTTCTTTTTTTATTTTTATTTTTTACAAGCTCTTATTATTTGTGAATTTATTACAATAAGGCTGGTATAGCTCGAACAGCCAAATCTAGATCTAATTCAAGGCTGTTAAATCTTGTTTGAATTATAGCTGCTCACAAACTGTTACCAGAACAATACTGCATTTCCAGAGTTCTGTAGTGCAAGACAGAATGTCAACATGCAGTGGTCTCTTCCAGTGCTCTGACCCTGAAACACTGTTTGTAGTCTTAGCATGCAGCAAATGTGGAGCAGTTTCAATTAAAATTCCACATTCCACTCCATGGTTTACATATAGTTAATGACTGTGCTCTCTGTTTGAAAAGACTCCACCTAATTCCAAAGGCAACATGCAGAAACCACCTTTGTTTCATTTGAAAAAAAAAAAATCCATATCTAAATCCTCTTCAACATCTCTCCCAAACAGATTCCCTATCCGTTTAGATCATTTATCATTTAGCCTCTAACTTGGTACAATAGTAGAGATGTCTGTCTTTATTATGGCAGAATGGGATGCCTCAAAAGTCAGTGTGTTCAAAGCCTTAAATACTGACAAGAAAAGTTACCATTTAATTTTTTTACTGTAATAATAGCTTCCATCAAGTCAGATGGTACTTTTCTTCCAGACTGTTTTGTCATTAGCTTTGTAATGACTTGTTGGTTTTTTTTTTCTCAATAAAATACTTTTTTCCCATGTAATCTGTTCAAAAGCTTGAAGGTAAGCACATGAAAAGATTCCTGAGGGCCTCCAGACCAGCAGAGGATGCTGGGCGTAAAATTAGAGAAAAAAGAAAGTTTGTTTCAGATTACAGACAGACATCGAAGGTGAGTATTTTTCTGTATATTTTCAGGTATTTGCAGTCAATTTAGCAAAAAAAAAAAAAAAAAAAAAAAAAAGAATAAAAATATATGGATTTTGTGTCCCAATTCATTAGACATTCCTTGTTTGTCAGATCAGGTGAGTTTCATTATCTTATCCTGAACCTGAATAATTTTTAGTCCTAAAAAGAGGTTCGTTTTTAGTCAAGCTATGTGTTAAATCTGTGTTATAGACCAGAAAAATCAAATGATTCATTTTCACTGCAAAATAATGATAAATAAAAAAATGATTCCCAGCTGGAAATGATTGTAGAAGACACAGGCCAATCTAACACAAAAGAAGAATGAGGTGGGTTATTGTAGGCTGAGCTGAACAAATGAAGGAAATTAATACATTTAATGCAGTTTTGTCTGTTTTTGAAGACATGAGTTTGTTATGTTTTTTACGTTTCTCTACTTTGTAAAAAGCTGCACGATTTTTTTTAAAATGTTGAGCACATGCATTAGTTTGCAAATACCCTTTTCTGTGTGGTGAGGATTGCCTGTGTCAGGTGTGTTCTTTCATTCAGGGTTTGGTTAGCTAAGAAAACCGGGAACATCGACCCTGAGAGCTGCAGTTAGACACCTGTGACATAAATTAAAAGTTTTGTCACCCTCATTGTCAAACAAGGTAACTCGAAGACAAACGCTTCTGTAGTCTGAAACCATATCAGTTTTGAAATCCATGCACATGACACATGTAGAGCTTTTGTCTCCTGTTGGATAAAGACAATGTGACTACATCTGTCTTTGACAGTCTTTCTGATGGTAGATTCCTCACTTTGTACAGTGGCTACATGTGCAAATGGAGACAAATGACCTGTGAAGTCTAGCAGAGAATGATCTGAAATATTTCCATGTCTGCAGCGATAAAACTATTCAATCTGAAAATCCGCAACGGAATTTTTGTCATTTTTATCAGGAAAATGTCAAGTATTCTGATTGATTATCATCTTTTCAATCTGTGAGCGCTCCAGGGCAATGCTGCCTGCACCACAACACTACAAAGACACACAGATCCTAAAGGATTCTCATAAAACAAATTTGAACCATCTCATCTCACTGTAAATGCATAATATCAATTTGTGGAATTGGGATATTTGTTTTCCAGGAGATGAATTTAACAAGTAAATCAACCCTCACTGTTTACTAAATTCATTGCAGAAGGTAAAAAAAAAAAATCTCCAAAGCCCAACACAGCCTGTGCTGGCCACACAGCTCTTTCTCCAGCCACTGCAAGAAGACACAGTATTGATTGTTTTGCCCCAGGGAGTCAAACATGCAACAAATGGAACAGCTCATCTGAGTTACTCTAAATTATTTTGCGCTTTTCATCATAGCTGTTTAGAAGACGGGCCTTCCAGGAGCCTAAAATCAATTTGGCATTGTGCCACTTGACTCACTGTATGCCAACAGAAAATCAGAGCGCTCTTTCCTGTTCAGCATAAAAAAATTGTCCCAATTTAATATCTGGGTGAGGAATACTCTATGTTGCCCTAGGCTAACTCAGTTTTAAATCTTTTAGCATTTTACAGATTTATTAGGTAAAGGAAAAAGCAAAAAGTACCACTAACATGAAATGAATCAAATAATGTAGGTGCTCATTAAAAATATTTTGCACATAGGTATAAAACAAATGTTTTAGACTGTGAAAACAGTGTAATATTGGTGACAGAATACCCAGAACTGCAGCTATGGTGAATATTCTGGTCCACGGTGGTCTATCAAGGGTGGTGGTCCTGGAACAGGGTTGTGGGTGGGCTACAACTAAAACTAAAAGCTGGTCAGAGTGGTAAAATCCATTAAAACTGTTATGTAAGTTAATGATAGGTCTGAAATGAAGATGTCAGAATACAGATTGGGTAATGGCATGTTTGTAAATGCATAACTGTATATCAGTCAGAGCCGCTCCCCACCAGGAGCACCAACAGTGGGCATCAAACTAGATCTCAGGGCAATGGAGGACCGTGCGCAGGTCTGATGATTCACATTCCTTTTTCTTTCTTGTATGTGGTCAGGTGTTTGCATCAAACATAGAAGAAATGTGGAGATTTCTCTGTCTTCCAGATCATGCTATCACAGGATTCTCTTCTTTAGCGAAGATGACAATTTTGTGAGTACTGCAAACAAAAGCTCTGCTGAAAAACCTTCAATCTGTCCATTCTCATGGGTGCTGTTTATTCTTACCTTGTCGTTGGTGCAGGCAATGTTCACCCTCACAGAAACTAGAAGGAAAAAAACGTTTCTTGACATCAAAGAATTCAATCAACTTAAAAAATGATTCATAGATTGATGGACACAATTAGTTTGAGTTCAAAATCCATAGATCTAAATCTATTTTTCCAGGATGTGCTGGACGGATCTAATTTACAGAGATCTCTCACAATACGCTGGAATAAAGGAATGTCTCATTGGTGTATTTATGTGTTTCTCACACTGTGTATTTTCTTTTTTAATGAAGAATTAATATTTTTTTATATTTGATGGTGTTAGTTCTTAAGTAAATGTAACCATTTTTGTCCTGTTATGTCATTTTACCAAAACAAATTAATGTCAAGACATTGGTGTCTGACCACTTTCCATGTTGACAGGTACTTGTGTTAAATATAATCTGGAAACATTTAATACAGACAGCAGCAGAAATTGAAGGATGGTTAGGCTGCTGTAATACTTTGGGTTTGACATAAAGTCTTAAATGTCTAAGAAAAAAGAAAAAACAACAAAAATGAAAACGTTTTGTTCATTTGGCCTTGAATTCACAGCACAAATGTGCAGCGTCCTCTCAGGCTGACACGACACCTGACTTCATTTTCCTTTTCTTGGTCCACTGGTCATGTTGAATGTCTGGCAAAGGTTCACGAAGAGATGACATCTAGGTCAGCGTGAGTGACTCACAGCTCCAGCAGGAACACAGGGTTTGGGGTTGTAGGAGGTGAAAAACACTCCAGCCAGTGCACACACATGAACATGATGGGAATGTTTGTCCTCCAATGGCTGTAACACCAGTATGCATATTAGCTACAAGTGTTATGTGACTAATAAAGTCATAGGGTAAGAACACACTGAGTAATTCTGCCCTTAATGTGCTGGATAACTGTTGCGTTAGGTTATTGCAGAAAAAGTACATTTTATTGGTTTTTATTGTAGAGGTGACAGCTTTTTACAAATGAAATTTGCAAATGAAATTGAAAACCCTGAATTTGAAAAACCGTTCATTATTGCCTGTGTTCACCTAAATTGTCAATGATTCTCCCAAGGTGCTGTGAGAAAAAAATATATATTTGGCACTATTGTGGCAGAAATTCATTCATGATGGGCTTCCTGTTCATCTGCTTCACAGATTTATTATGTTTATTATGACGCTCTCCATTAGAGCCCCGTTTGCTGCTATTATACCACGCTATTTCCATCACTAACAATAAGACTCAAACAGAATGCAATCAGAAAAGCAAAGAAGATACAAGCCCAGTTTGACACTTACAGGATTGTTCATCATTAGCCAACATTGTTTGAGAGACAGAGGGATATGTCATTCAACTGAGGGGCTGCAGTACATGCTTCCAAGCTGAATGGTCCATGTGACAGTGACCATTCCTCTCGCGCTCCTACAAGGTTCTTCATCAAAAGTGTCATTAGAGGGAGGGGAACCAAGGAGGACTTACTAATGACAAAAGATGCGATTCATTTAGCTTTAGTGCAAAACATTCATCCAAAATATCCTCAACCGTTCGGAGGCTTTGATTAAGAGATTCAGGGGAATCGTTTTAAAAGGAGTGTCAGGAGGAGAAATATGGACCATTTCCCAGTGCCTGCAATCTCCCTCATTCTCTAGCTCAAAGATAGATAAGCAAAAGGTGGATAAATGGTCATTACTCCAAGCAGGAAGAACAGGTTGAAAATTATTTCTTTCTGAGGTTGCCAAAGTTTCTAATGATATGATAAACCTACTCATTAATTTCTGAATGACACTAATGTCCATCTCCAGTCTCGGGGGTGAAAAGTCCACCCTTTTTCAACTCTAAAGTTTTAAATATAGGGACGTGTGGGGAAAAAAAAAGATCTAATTTATACCACGTTTAATCCAGTTCAAGATTAAAAGTGATGTTTTTATGATACCTAAAGAGATTAAACTTTTAATAGTAAGAGCAAACTAAAGGAGCAGAATGAGAGACACTAATAACATTCTGTAATCATCTGTATGATGGGAGTATTCTCAATGATTCTGTAAATCATAAAGGTTGAACATCAAGTGCTTGATTGAAGCCCTCTAAAGGTTGGTTATGAGGTGTAGTTTAGTTATTACCCAACAGCCACCCTTACTGAAAGTTGTTTGATCCGTCCAGCCTTTATTTTCCTAAATGTGGCTTAAGCCAGAGATTCCCACTTTGCTTTTATCCAATATAAAGTGTTTATAAATGAGTGATTTTAAATTACTTCAGAAACTAAGAAGCAATTTGTTCCAAATGATGGCACTTGTCATTTTATCCACTGGAATCTTTGGAGAAAACATGTACTCCTACTGGCTGTCCATGATGTCATTTTTGGGCAATTTCTCTTCTAGATCTCAAATTTATGTCCTGTAGTAGAAAATCTGCTCCATTTACTCAAAGGAGGACCTCCCACAGAGATACATTTTTTTATTCCCTAAAAAATTCTTCTCTCTTTAAAATAATTATCTCCTATTTTTATGGAAATGGATAAAAAATTATTACCAATCTTTAAACATTTGCTTCCATAATCTGAGATCAATGGTGGAGCCTTTTTATTGTGCTAAGGTTCACCGTCACTAAATGTTAAAAACCGGGGCGGTTTATAAAGTGCACAATGTAAGAAGCTCCTGACAAAGACTTGTTCTCCTGATTCCTGTGTAGTTTTTCAAACTCGTTTTAGTTTTTTATTAAATTTATATGGTTACCTAATGTAACAATGTAATAGGAATCTATTACTTTTTATTATAATCTGATTAAATTTTTTTTTTCTAACCAGCATGTAATCATGTAAACGACTTTAATTTGCATTTTGCATATTTTCTTGCAGAACAAATGGGGAATAACAATGTGGAAGCAATTACATGGTGGGTGGTTCCCTTCCAGCATCTGTCATTTTAGCCTTTGTGCTGAATTACGCCGCGACTCCTTTGGTTCTCAGCCTGCATACAGTCTAGGAATCTTCAATTTTATGCGCTCACTCACTAATAAGCCCACTGAATTAAAATCCAGAGATTGTGTGAGGGAAATTTAGACAATTTGTAGAAACATCAGAGGGACAAGTCCCTTAAGAACAGGGCTTGATAACTTAAGAAATAATATTATAGTGCAGGTGGCATCTAGACGCCGGGGAAATGGACTCAGAACAGATATTGATATTGTGATCAAATAAAAAGTGACAGAGCAAAAGAGGAGAAAAGTGAGAGGCTGGAAGAGTGGACAAAAGGGCAAGTCGGGAGGAACTCAACTGAATTCTCGTCACATACAATGTGGACTTAACTGTCACCGTGTGTCATCCTGCTGTCAGGGCCCCTAACATTCAGTGTTAATCTGAGACAGGCTACAGGAAGGAGGCTTCTGTGATAAAGGACTCTTCAGCATACTTCAAAAGGCACAAAATGTAACCCAACATCAACATTCCTCTTCTCTCTTGTGCTAGTTTAAGTGGACACTGTACATGTATTTGATCAGTGTTCTGTGATTATGTAAAATCTTTTATGCGCCATTAAAAGCATCAAGTGTTACTTTAATAAATGGCTCTCTAAGGCACACCCAGTACTTATACTAATTGTATTTCCCTGCAGCGAATGATACCACAGAGCCATTTATGTGAAGAGTGTGTTTTGGTGTTGGTGCTGACTACACACGTGGGTTGGGGAGTATGGATGACAAATGATGCAGCGTTGTGAATTTATTGATGTGCAGTACTGACTTCAGCACTTCAGCAGCGGTTGCTCCATGGATACGCTTCAGTGCGGTGCTCACAATCATAAGTAGGCTTTGATTTGCAGGGAGGACTTCGCTATGAAACAAGTGCGACCAATCTCTCTCTGACAATGACTGACGTGGTCTACATTCTTTTTGCTTTAGTTTTCTTACCATTATCTAAACTTTGTGTCCTCTTCCACATAGCCTCTTCCACATTTAGTTAAAATTTTTATTGTATTATTTAGGGAAATTCAAGCAAACAAAACAAAAACAGTTTTTATTTACAATCTTTTATGAAGGAGTTGGTTGGGAGAGTCTGTATGCATATATTGTGTCTTGCTCGCAGTCTTAATAATCTTGCTGAGCTGTGGTTGGTCCTGAACCTTGCAGCTGCCAAACCAGGATGTAAAGTTCTCTGTCAAGATGTTTTCAATGGCAAGGCAAGTTTATTTGTATAGCACAATTCGTACACAAAGTAATTCAAGGTGCTTCACAAAACAAAAAAAATCATTAAAATCACAATACATCATAGAAATAATAAACATAAAATTTACTTTAAAAGAAAAGAAAAATTTTGAAAATTGATTTAAAAATAAAGGAAGGAAAGGAAAGAAAAGTGCAGATAGGACCTTTCAGTCATATACACGGCTAAACAGAAATGTTTTAAGTCTAGATTTGAACATGAACACAGAAGAGGCCTGTCTTACGACTTCAGGGAGGCTGTTCCAGATTTTAGCTGCAGAATATTGAAACGCTGGTTCCCCTTGTTTAGTTCTGACTCTGGGAATCAACAGGAGGCCGGCCCCTGAAGTCCTCAGAGTTCGAGATGGTTCATATGGCACTAACATGTCCGAGATGTACATTGGTGCACGGCCATGGAGAGACTTGTGCACAAGCAGAGCTGCTTTGAAGTCTATTCAATGGTGTCCTTGTAGATGGTGATGAGGTGAGGTGCTGGAATTCCTGCCTTTGTGGGTCTGCGGAGGGGATGGAGGCGCTTTTGTGCTTTTCCAATGACCATTGTGGAGTTGGTGGAGAAGGACATGTCATTGAGATGCACTCCCAGGATCTTGACAGTGTTGACCTTCTCCACAGCAGCACCATTTACGATCAGATATGTGTGGTGGTGGTGGTGATTGCCAGATGCCCTGAAGTTCATCAAGATTTCTTTTGTTTTGTCAACGTTGATCTGAAGGTTACAGGATTTACACCATACTGCTAGCTGCTCCACCTCTATTCTGCAAGCAGACTCATCATGGCTGTTTATAAGACCAACCACTGTTGTGTCATCTGCAAACTTAACAATGTGGTTGGTGCCAAGTCTAGTAATACAATCGTGCGTGAGCAGACTGAACAGCAGTGGGCCCAGGACCCACCCTTGTGGTGAGCGTGTGCTTACCACAAGAGTCCAATTGCAGCTGAGGGTCCAACTGGATATTGCCGTATCCAAACCCAGTGGCCTTAGCTTCTCCAGCAGCTGCTGTGGAATGATCGTGTTAAAAGCTGAGCTGAAGTCGATGGAGAGGACTCTAGCGTAGGTGCTTTTCCTCTTAAGATATGACAGTATCAGGTGGAAGGTGGTGGAGATAGCATCTTCCCTGGATAGGTCTAGTTTATATGCAAATTACAAAGGGTCCATATTTATTGGAATACTGTTCTTGATGTGCTTTAGAATCAAGCGCTCCAGACATTTGGTCCCAATTGGTGTGAGGGCCACGGTGCGAAAGCCACTTGGACATGCTGGATTTGACTTCTTTGGGACGGGACTGTAGTAATAACAGCAATTTTATAACCAGTGGGTACAAATGCCTGCCTGAGTGATGTATTAAAGATGTTGGTGAAAACATCTTTCAGTTGCTCCACGCAGTCTTTCAGAACCCGTCCAGGGGTTCTGATCAAATAATTGTTGTTATCTAATGGAAATGGATACCACAAACGTTTTTACTTTCAATTTATACTTTTTGGTTGGTGTTGGTACAGGGTTAATACCCTTAAAGCTATATTCTATGTATAGCCTCAGACAGACTAGAGTATGGTCAAAAATAACAACAGTGGGAAAATTTGCAAGCTACATAATTTAAATTTGCATTAACTGAAAACTATATTTCAAAATAGTTTTTTTTATGTATTGCTGCCCTTGGATGCAATTGTGCAAATCTAATCTAAACTGTATCACATAGCCTATTGGCATCACTATGGAGATCCATTCAGCGGAAAGTGCCTCTTTATTCTGTTCTGAGATGCCAAGCTGACTTAATAACTTCACAAATGTGTGCCAACAAAATCCTTAACTACACTACTCATAACCCCTTGCATTATAGTTCCTTGAAGTTGTGCCTCCTCCATTCTTCCCTTTTATAATCTATGGTAACATAAGGAATATAATGTGATGAGTTTGTTGTTTTCATTAAGTTTTAAAAAGTTTTTATGTTTTAGAGGTGCACATCTATAAAGTGTCCGTTTCATATAAAAAATCCTCCAGGAAGCGTTAATGCACTGGCACAAGGTCTTGGTAAATCTGGAGATTCACTTTGAATGATATCCTCAGCTTCTGAGTGTTAGACATTTTCTCTACTTGTTTTTTTTTTTACAGCACGGCAAAGATTCACACAAGACTTACAAGCCATCAGACTGTTACAACATCACCATCAATACTACATCTTCTTGGACATATTCTCAGTATTGATTGGAAAGGAATATACAGATGAGAAAAGAAACGCTGCATCTGGTATCAGCCAGCACATTCACAGGCAATCATTCTGCAGTTGACTGCCTGCACATTTGGATCTTTCTTCACAAGAAGAGAGAATTTTCCCAGATTGATTGATAAAATCAAGTATATGAATAAAAGAAAAACATAAACATCAAAATGTTGACCCCACAAATCTAAATATTTTAATGAATGTAAACAGTCATATCTTGTCTGGGTAGTGCTCTTGCCTCACAGCAAGAAGGCCCCTGGTTCAAGTCCCAGCTGGGGGACCTGAAACAGAACCTCAATGGGGGACCTTTCTGTATGGAGTTTGCATGTTCTCCCCATGCACGCGTGGGTTCTCTCTGGGGTCTCTGGCTTCCTCCCACCATCCAAAAACATGCTTCATAGGTTAATTGGTTAATCCTGCAACAGACTGGTGAACTGTCCAGGGTGTCCCCTGCCTTTGCCCACAAGTGGCTGGGATAGGCTCTGACAGCCCTGTGACCCTGAAAGGGATTAAACAGCAGAAGATGAATGAATAAAAACAGTCACTTAGTCAGGTTGTGTTTTAGCAATTTCTACTTGCATTTGTTGCCTTATATGCATCACTGCCTTTTTATGTGCTGACAAATGGGCCACCTGTTCACCAGATGTGCTGCTTTAAAGGCTTTTTTGCTCAACGCTAACTGTTGCATTTCATTGCAAAACCCATAATACCAGTTGTTCTGGCGATGCTCTGATTTGGTGATGCAGTCTCTGTCACATCCACGCTTGTTTTAATCCTATCAACTCAATAAAAACACATTTTCTATCTTGTGCTCTTATTATTTGTTATTGAAGTGTCTGTTTAATCAAATGACCAATGGTGAGTCACTTCAATTTTAATCCTTCAGTTTGGAAAATATTCTTAAAAAGGGATTGTCTAAAATATTTTACCGTCTAGCGCTTTAAGGACACGCTAAATTTTTATGTTGTTCATGTCTGACTGTTATTCCGCCGCTGCAGTGATAATTAGCTTTACGTATTTCTTTCTTGCAGCTAGTAATGTAGATATTGCTTCACTTTAGGCCTAAAGGAAGAGGGAGTTTTTTTTCATCGGCAGAGAGAAGGAACATGCGTTTTAGTCCCTGGAAATAAATGACCCCAATGTGTAAAATGTTCAGCTAAACAATAAAAGCAAAGATTTCCATGTTGATGAAAAAATGTGCATTGGAAATGCAACAGCATGCATGACCCAACAGGCTTACAATACTCTGGGATGAGCTCTGCAAGAACATAATGACACCACTTTATCATCACAAGTACCTGTTGTCTGTTTTTTTTTAGGGCTTAACATTTAGAAATCCTGTACTTCAGCTCATTATTCTTGCCAGAAGCAGATAGAGCCTACAGTCATGGACATACTCAGGAAAATTAACCACCATGTAACAGTGTGTAAAGCACACATATTCTTTCTGCAACAGTGACTCACTCTTTGGGTAAAAGTCAGCAAAAATGAAACATTAAATGCAATTCTATTTTATTCAAGAGCAGTTTAAAATCTGCTTTTAAAAATGCATATATTTTGCATTATTTGTAAAAAAAGAAAAAAGATAAAGCCATTACTGATTGGCATCTAAACTGTGCCAGATCATCTTGACAATAATAGTTTCTGTTGCATAGCTGCACAAAACTCCCATAATGCTTTTCAGACTGAAATAACTCTGTAAAAAATGGAGAGGGTTTAATACCTGCTGCTTGTTCTGTTATGGAGGGGCTGTACAAGACATATTTCATCCTTCACCACTGACATAGATACATTCTCACTCTGACATGCATATATTCCTTTACATAAAAATACGTTCTCATGCTTGCATACATACATTCTCACTCAAATACATATAAATGTAAATGATATATATGTATGTAAAAGAAGTATATATACTCTGTGGTAGAAGTATATATGTGTGTAAAAGAGTTTGCGTGTGTGGAAGATGTCAATCTGATGTTCAAATGTTGAACTGAAATTGACATTAAAGTGAGTTTGTCATTAGGAGCATGTCATTAGAAGGAATGTATGTGAGTGCAAGAATGTACATGGTAAATACTTGTATAGCACTTTTCTGCTTACTCGAATGCCCGAAGTGCTTTATAGTCACAGCCAGACACACATGCACACACGGATGTGTGTCAACCTTCCACCAGAGGCAAGGTGGGGTTTAGTGTATTGCCCAAGGACACTTCGACACATGGGCAGACAAGACAGGAATTGAACCTGCAGTCATCTGATTAGAGGTCGAGTGTCTTACCACTGCCCCACAGCCACCCAGATATATGCTAGTGAGAATGTATGAATGTGAGAGTAAGAAAGTATCTATCTGTGTGAATGAGAATGCATATATATGAGCAAGTACGGCATATATGTATGTGTGAGTGAGTATAAATAGGTCTGTAAGTGGTTCAGAATGAAATATGTTTTGTCTGTGCCTTTTTTGTCACTCACCAAAAAACAAACAAACAAACAAACAAAAACAATACAGTGAACGCTGCAAAAAAGTGAGAAACACCCAAAAAGTACAAGAGAATTTGGTTAACTATTGAGCTGGAGCAGAAAAACCCTCTCTGATCATTTTTTTCATTTATATAAAAATGTTCCCAGTGTTTTTAAAAAAAATCACGAGTCGTTTGTAGCAAAAAAAAAAGTCAATTTCTGGGGCATAGTTTCTTTAAATTACTTAAGGTAATTTACAAAAAAGAGAGGGTTTTCTACTGCAGTACCAGACAACGTGTTAGCACTTCTGATTGATTTAGTAAAAAGTTACTGTTAAGATAAATAAACAAAGACGATCTAGTGTTATTCAGTTTTAGCTGATAAATCAAATCTTAAATAAATGTTACAGTTTTTTAACAGTTGGATTAGTGTAATTTTATTTTTTTGACTTTGTAGGCTACTTTAATTATCCTTTAGCACTTAAATATTTAATGTATTTAATATAAATGCACTTGGGAATAAAAAAAATTTGGGGACCAAATTAAATCCATAATAATCCTTTGAAGAAATGTAAATATTACTTCTTGTCATGCTGGATACAGACGGAGATGCGGAGGGCAAGTAGTCACAGAGGAAATCTATGGTGTGTGAGTTCATGCAGAACAGCAGTTTGTTATTGGTATTTTGAGTGAATTAGCTTCACTAAAAATACAGTTATCATGCTCAGCTGAGCCCTAAACACACTTAGGGGCATGCTAAGCAGCATCATGGACCATTTACCTCATATGCAGAAAATGAAATCTGCATTTAAATCCGACAAGTTGAGAGGTTGCAGTAATCCGACGCAGTGTGTCAATGTAATTGAACAGCAGAAAGTATACTGTCTGCTTGCAGAGATATCACATGATTCCCACATTTACTATCCATTGCTTCGCACCACAGAATTAGAAGAGAAAATTAGGGTAGCACCTCAGGCAGTAAATAAAAATATTAAACTTCACAGGAAAGCATAGCTTCTGAACGATTGCCAAACATCTTTGACAACAAAAGTACCCCGAATCGGTTATTTTCACGTTAATGGAATAATGGTTTGTAATCTAAAAGGAAGCCAGGATTTTACAGGCGGTGCAGCCTTTGCCTTCGCTCTAACAGTGGCTTAACTTGAGAGACAGCCTCTTGTCATTTTGAAGAAATCAGTTTCAAAGTGGTGAGGTCATTTCAGACAAAAACGACCTCAACCCGAGCCCTCAGATTTCATGAGTGATTAACTTTCTAGCTGCCCTGCAGGTGAATTTCACCAGAGCTTTCTCTCCTGTGTCTCTCCTCGTCACTGTCTCAGCTCAAGGTGGGCTAATGTCAGCACAGCTTCTTGAATTTATCATAGAGCTGAACAACCAGGGAGGCTTTGGGTGGTGTGGATCACATGAATAGGCAAAGGGAAGTTAGCTGCATCATAAAAGAGTGAAGACCGAGAATTAAGAGATTGGAGGCAGCTGGATAGAGGATCAAAAAAATAATCTTAAAGTGCATCTTTTAGTATTTCTTTATTCAAATCAGGAATCAAGAGCAAACGAAAAGTTCTGTTGGAAAAATCTTGTAGCTGTGATGTAGAACCACAAAGGCTCCTCTCCCTTCTGTTGCATGCATGCACGTCTTTGTTTTCCTCATCTGAGTTGGTATCTGGCTCAAAACTATACAGCTGGATAACTCCGATAACGCTCACCATTTTTGTTGCACTGGTAATTTCAGGTTGGGGGTGAGAGGGGCTCTAAGCTAGAGGGAGAGCACATAAACAGACGGACGATGGGAAGTAAGGGCAGGCTTACTCTGTGCCAACAGTCCCACACACAAATCAAAAACAATTCGAATGAAGTACTGCTGCTCTGCAGAAACGATATCATAGAAAACCACACCGTTTTTTCTGTTTGGCTAAAAATGGCATAATTATAATCTGGGAAGACTTTGAAAATAGATCAAAACATGATCGGAGTGGGTCTTTAAAAGAGGTAAAGCAAATGTGTGCCTGTCCTGACGATAATCTGAGGGGCTAATTAACTTTTAAACAGCGTAATTAAAAAAAGGTGTACAAAATTGAAAGGCAATGTTGAGCCATATTAAGTTTGAGGACAAGTAAAAAAAGGAAAGGGATAGGAGGAAAAAGGGGAAATTTTTGACTCCAAACCAGTTGGTGGCAGTACTGTGCCATTGAGTGGTTTGGTTATCACTAAAGAAACCCCAGAAGAAGAGAAAGTGGAACCAATGAATCTCGACTAAAGTAAAACCAAGGAGTGGAACCAAAACCCAAACCCGGGCAGCATTACAGCCACCAGTGTACAGCCTGATGGAAAACATTGGAAGAAGAAGGAGAAGGAGGAGGAGGAGAAGGAAAACCCAAACCCTGACAGACCACAGCTTCACTTTGATTGGAGAAATCAGACCAAGGTGAGCCCACTCAGTTTTATGGATTCAGAGGCTTTCATTGACAAATGCCAGTGATTTCCAGGCACTTAGCTGCATTGAAACAGCAAAGTAGTAAAAACAAAAACACATGATGACAAAAATAATGCAGGATGGTGCAACATAACAGCTTTAAGTTTGGTTGAAAAGTTCAGCAGCTAAAACCAACCTACTATGTTTGGTTCTGACCCAATTAGCAGAACCATGCTTGTATAACCCTATACTGCAAACAGCATGTTTTTAAGTCCCCTCAACATTCATGGTAGCAATAAAATAAATTCTGCAGCTATTGGATATATGGTTTGGTAATCTATGGAATGGGTGTGGTCTGTTCTGCTTCAAAATGAACTGCAGCCTCAAAACCTTTTTTGAGGGTCAAGTCTGCTGTAAAAAAATAGCTTATGTAGATCTTTCTTTGTTCATGAAGCTATTGAGCAAGGTATTAAGTGTGGCTTTACAGGATCTCTGAAGCGTAGGCCCGATTTATAATTTCCACTCTGGTTTTTTTGTTTTGATTTTTCTAGAGACAAGCTCAACAATAAATGTCAAATTGTTTTAAATAAAAATAAAAAGATAACATTTCTGTCAAGTCAATGTTTAATTGATAGAAACTTAACTTGCATTTAAGAATTTATTGGAAGAACCCTAAGATCATTTGTTGACATTTATGCAAAATTCAGTTTCATCTGTAAAAGTATAACATAAAATAGAACATTGGGCTTTAGCAAAAGGGATAAGCGCCCCACTGCCATTAATGTCCTCTATTATGACATTTCTTCACTGTAGGGACAAACACTATGGTAATACACACATTAAAAACATCATCACTCTTGCATTCAAGATACAATCCATTTCAGTGGTTGCCCTTTATAATCAGCAAAATCAAAGGCTGCAGTCACATCTAGTAATCAATAATTAAATAATTTCCCAACCAGAAAAAATTGTCCTTTAATTATTTAGCATGAAAGACCTGCACTGATATTTGGGGCTTTGCATCTCCAATATTTGGTAAATAATAAATAAAATGGTGACCGGAGAGAACCATTTTAACACAATTTGCTTTTAAATTTGAACAGTTTTCCCAGATTTTTCCTTTCAGGCTGAAACTGTCTTCTGCTAGTTTTCATTGACTTCAGGGAAACGTTTACAGTTCTGATGGTGAGAAATTTCTGTAGGAATATCAGAGACTCTTTTAAAATGAGATATCATGGATTGACTGAGATAAAGGATGAAGGAAGTTCCCTAAAAAAAAAAACACTTCAATTATCTTTTTAACTATATTAAAAGTGTTTATGAATGTGCAGTTTTTAGCCAAGATCAAAAAACCTCCAGGACATAGTTTCTGCAGACCGTTGCAGAGTGCAGCAGGGAGCTTGTGGAGCGTATTATCAACATAAAAAAAAGTTTTTGAAATAGGATTTTTTATTATATGCTCCTGAATTACGACAAATTTAATAAGAACTCACTCAGAAATTGAATTTTAGGCTTAATTTTATTACAAATGTGGTCCATCATCAAAAAAAGGCCACAAGAAGAAAGAAAAGCAAGAAAAACAAGAAAAACTGTTTTTTTTTTTTTTCTAGAGTGGCTCTGTGAAATAATAACTCAATGAAGCACAAGAATAGTTGATGTAGCTTCTCATATATATTTTTTCCATTTCAATTATTATTCTTTTTTTGTGTAACTATTTACACGCTGATGTCTTGGATATAAAGCTTTAAAACCTGAATTCAGCCATGCATCTAAGTGACTAATTTTAATCTTTTAGTGTTTGTTTAGTTCCAATTGTGTGTAAAAAATTATTTAATTTTCTTAAACTTCTTTTCCTTTATGTTTTCTCTTTGCAATTAAACAGAGGGAGCAAAAAATCGTGTATGTGACGCATTCAGATCCTTGTTTCACCTTTCTTGTACGTTTCAGCTGAACACTGAGAATTTGTTTCTTAATTTGGTTCCAAATCTGAGCACTGATCCTCAAAAGCTCCTTTTTTGGGGAGCCGGTGTTTTGCACCTGCTTTCATTTAGTGAATTCGATTCTAGTTGCCCGTCCTCAGACTTCTGCATGTCCTCAGCTCACTGTATAGTCATAAAAATACCTTCTTTTTTTCCCTTTCACCCAGCCGGGAATGAAAGTACTTCTGTCCTGATGAGAGGGCTTGCAGATTGCTGATTGATTAGAAATCTTCAGAGGGGAAAGAGGTTTGCGTCTGGGACGGATTTGGATTCGAGGAGTGAAGCATTAGGGTGACATGCGGACAACACAGAACCAAGAGGACTGAAAAAACCTGGATGCTCGGGGACAATGTGTGCTGATTTGGGCTTCACTGGGAGTGAGAGGCGTTTTTCACAGAAACGCATGTGGGATATTTTACAGGATTCAGTGCAGGTGCTGGACAAGCGTGTTCCTGTAAGGAGTCTCAGCATTAAATTACTCTGAAAATAGAAACAGCCTTAAATAGATGCTGCCGACCTATTATTTGAAACTGCAGGAGAGAGAGGGAAAAAAAAAAGAATGTTTACTCCACCATATTTGCTTGATATTTCACTTAAGCTGCAGGAAAATAACCTACACAGCAAAACACCACACAAAAGGAAAGGCATCTGGCTTACTTCAAAGCGTACGTGTGCCAAACAATACCAGTTTCATCAGAGCACAATGACAAAGTGAGTGGAATAATGTCCTTAGATAAAAGACAGTGTTGCTACAAACCGAAACAGTTCTGATTCAAAGAGTTTCTGCTGGTGAGGGAAGGGCATTTTTTTAGAGTATTTTTATAGCTTGATTCCTGAACTCAAGGCAAAATGTGCCCCATTTGATATCTTGATTTCAAAAGATTTTTTTTATAAGTGGAAAAAAAAGTTATTTATGTCGAGGAGGATTTGGATAGTGTCTATCAAATGTGTTTTCCTGTCGAGAGAAAAAAGAAAAGTCTGCTGAAGCATGTGGAGCGATCAGATGGATCCACCCTCGCAGATTTATGTTACATCCAGATTTGATTGATTTCTTTTTTTTTTACCTAAATGTATTTTGTCAAAAAACATGTAAAATTTAGTGATATCTGGAGGATTTCATAACTGACAGAAGGTCAGAGTTTAACTGAAAAGAACAACTTTCAATGTTTCTACAGTTAATATTTTCATTGAAATTATTGAAAATAGTATAAATGAGAATTTGTTCAGGTTTGTGATAGAACGTATTGAGAATAACTTATTTTAATGTTATTTTTTAAAAAGTCAAAGCAGTACATCTCAGTCTTCGTTCGGCATTCATATGACAGAATTTTTAATGACTCCCATTTAAAATTAAATTTAAAATGATAATCAAGTACTTCCTAATTTAGCAATTTTTCTTCTGTACCTTGTCAAACAGTTTGAGAATCTTGATTTGCACAAAGATTACCAGTGTTCGCAATCCTAATTATGTTGCATTATTTATTTTTGTTTTGACACCATGATTTGAAAGAGAACTGCTAGCTAGAATCCCTTTCTTAAATTCTTGCATAAATCGAGACTCTGTCTGTCAGACTTTTCTGAGGGTTGTTGACATTTCTCTTCATGCACATGCCAAACATTAGAGTGCCCTCATTCTCCATGTTTTCGACTTGATCCCAGGACAACAGTCTTTGCCTTGTTGCCTGAAGTCAAACCAGAGAGTGCGTAAACATAGTTTGCCTTGTTGAAGATGTAGAAAGTAAAACCTTCGGGAATTGTAAATCAAAGGAATTATTTCTGAAAGGCCAAAATTAAAAAGTTGAACTTTTGAGAACAAAATGGTTTATTATGGATCAGCTTATCTCCAGGAAAGTTTACACATGAAATTACTTAGTTTTTAGCCTTTTTGGAGAATTATTTTTTTTCTTCTTACTGTGATAGCTATAATATAAAGTTTTATTAATAATTTAAAAATACAAAACAATGTTTTTTTGTTTTGTTTTTTAGTGGTGGACTCCCCATGCAACCTCTTCCACAAAATTTCAGACAAATTTCTACAAACAACAAATGATCGCTTCATTTGACTACATGAGAAATGTTCAAAACTTTCCTAATTAAGGCTAAAATAAGCAGGAGTATTGATATCCTCTCATATAATGAAGGCCTTGGTCACAACTGCCCTAACAATACTGGTGGAAACATGCTGTCTGCAGGGAAAAACAGAGAAAACCTTGTGTGCCCCTCACAAAATTTTAAGATGAGACCACCCAGTAAGCCCAACGCTTATACAACACTTAAGGGTAAGTAAAGTAGGTGAGATGCAGGCGTGTCTAACAGTTTTCTATTTTTTTCAACCTCACTGAAAGCTGCGCACTGTGCAAGGAGCTGGTTATTGCTGTTCAAGTGATCAGTCGATGCTCCTTGCACAAGCATTGCTCACTCCATGGTTGCGGCCTGACTGTTACTTTCTGTGAGCATCTTACGGGTATTGCACATCACCTGCACCTGTCTGTGCAGCATTCGCTCATGTTCAGTAAGGATCCATTACCTGCAACTCACTAATGACTAAATTGTCCCATAAGGACATTATACAACAGGATCACCTGTACTTTATAACTGCATGTAACTTCCATAATGCTTACAAGTACTGCATGATACACTTACCACATGCATGAGAATGGTACATTCCGTTATCATGGCGTCCATTGAGGTGGCCGCACACGCCTCAAGGGAACTTTAAAACACACTTGCTTACCCCTTCAGATGTGGATTCTGTCTACAACCCTCCACAGGCCCGGACAACCCAAAAATCTGTGGCAGCCATACGGGTTAACCCCCATACGGGTGCACTAAGGCATTAATTGTTGATCTTTAAAAGCATAAATATAAAAGTACTTTCCAGTCTTTCATTATTTTTTACCAGACTTAGAATAATTTTGCATCTGCCCTGAAGCACTCATTAGGAAGAGGTCAAAATGAATTTCTACATCTTTTGCTGTCATGGAAAAAATGTGTTATTTTCGTATTTTGTTAATGTTCAACTGTAAAAATATCCTCTTTTTCCAGTCTTACATTCTAGTTATACAACCACAGTATGAAAAAGTAGTCTTGTTTCTAGAAAGAATATTCCCTAGGTAATATACAGTATGCCAGGCCATTCTGGAAGTCTTTGACAGCATAAATTGTGGCAGTATTTGCGAATGCTTTCAAAGTTTCACTTCGCTGTGTAGCAGAAAATTACCACTGGTTAGACAAGAGACATCATGTCAAATATTGAGGAAGAGCCACTGTATTAGAGAATCTATAGCTAATTAGAGCATCTGGGTTACGAGCCAGACAGTTTGATGAGAACATCAAGAGAACATGTACGCGGTGTGTCGATACTGTTTGTGCTGCTCCCTCTTGCACTCTCACACCGTGTTCAGCAATATTGGATGGCTTTCACCAGCCATAAAAAAGAGTGAGTGTCCAGTGAGCGAGTGGCATTGTGCAGTCGCGCTAAAGGCTTCACTTCATCTGCAGCCAAAATGATTAAAGTAAAAGCAGCATCCTTCAACATATGCACCATGAGATTCATTAACTGCTCAGGAGAATCTGAACCTTTCTATTAATTTTATTTTCCTTATTTTTTTGCTAGGAATGGAAAATGTAGTGAGCATCCATCCTGATTAAGGTTGACATGTTGTGTGGGTAATTTATTGACACATATTTGAATGATGTATGCATAAAATGTTAGCCGTTGAGGCGCTCATTATTTTAAAAAACATTTCGGCATATTGGCTATCGTAAAAGCTATTAATATGTTGAGAATGTACTTAAATGCAGTGAATGAACTGTTGTGTCTGCGCGCTGCTTTGATAAGCCTGCAGACAAGAGCACAGTGAATAGTACGGCTGCCTCATCCTCTGCATTAACGTCTTTTGTATCCGTGCCACAGGTTCCGAGCACTGTCAAACATTTTGACATGTCTCCCAGTTGTTTCATTGTTTTGCTGCTCGGAGTGAATTTCAGAACTGTTCAGTAAATTTGGTAAAATATTTATTATCTCACCTCTGTCTACTTCTTCAGAGTTATTCCTTCTAATTTCGCCTGCTTCATGTTTTGTGGTTTTAATCCTCAACCTAAAAAATCTTAAAGCTTTGAGGTTATCAGACCCCCATCTAAAGTCTTTTTTTTTTCAAATAAAAGTCTGTGAATTGAACATTCCTAAAGATGGACCAAAACAAAAAATATAATTGGACAGTCTTGTTTTGCCTGTATTATGTGCTGCACTGCATAATGTAAACGTACATCATTTTGTTGCTGTTGTACCATTTATATTTTAATACCTGCAGACTGGCAGATTTTAGTGATGGTTTCTGGTCAGCAGCAGCTTCTGCGGTCATTATAAAATTCAGCCTGTTTTTCCACCCATGCAGGAAAGGTTGAAGTTGTGTTTAACCCTTTTAGATCGGAGCTTTAACTCTAGTGTTTACATTCTTTTGACAACTCCAACCATTTATGCAATTATCTTAATTCCAGCTGATTCTAAAATTGAGACATAAAGATTCACGACATGTCAAAGAGTGTGAGGTATGTAGGTGTCGGCTGCGCCAGTGTTAAAGGGGGGGGGGGACATTGCATTTCACCAACGTAACTTAATGTTATTTTGATCATTTATGTCCCAATAACCATAGGTTTTCTTTGGGAATTTCAAGCTCAACCACACTACTTTCAGCTGTGTTATGCAGCAAACGTCTTAAAAATAAAGCTAATTTCCTTAGATTATCCTTTCCTGCTTCCTTGAAGATTTTGTCTCCTCTTTTATGTAAACTCACAGGATTTAGCCACAACAGCGTGCCAAGATAGACTTTAGCTACGTTCACACTGCAGGGCATAATACACAGATTTTTTGGGCTTATCCCCCAAAATGTGGTCCAGGTCTTCGTAAAATGGACAGGTGATACGTTGACGGCCACTTTGTTTGTTCCAGTCTTTAACCTCCTTATATTTGGCTCGGAGGTTTTTTATTTTTCCCTGGCATTGGAGCCAGGATCGTCTGTACCCACACTCGGCCATTTCGCTGGACATTTTTTCAAAAACTGCCCGGTTGCGATAAGAGCCCTGGAGTTTGGCCTGAATAGAGCTGTCACCCAAAATATGAATCAAATCGGGGACCTCGCTTCCCTTCCACTGACTGGTCTCAGCAGCATCGTCCGCCACGGTTGTTGTTTATGTTTTCGTTCCCGCCTACTTCAAAGCAGAATTATGATGTTTGTACCGTTTCCATGACGTACGGGTCGGATTCATGTGGCCTGGCCATTCAGACGTAGGTCTCATTTCAAAAGATCTGATGCGTATCAGATTCAGGACCACATACCCAAGTGGCCTGGGTCCCATTTGAAAAGATCGAATCTTTGTCGTTCAGACTGTCATGAAAAGATCAGATACAGGTCGCATAGGGGCAAAAAAATCGGAATTTGGTTGCTTGAGCCTGCAGAGTGAACGTAGCCTTTGAGTCAGTCCGTGGTGCTGCATCTTCACCACCTTACAGCCTCCCTGCAGTCCTGTTGATGAATCCCATTTCCAGTGTCGTGAGCATAACCCTGCAATCACACCACGACCCAGGTCTTTCAATCCAAGTCAGGTCTCTACAGTGGAGACCAGCCGTTTTCCAATGTAATTAACCTAAGAATCTTCCAAAAATATCTTTTCTGAGGAAAAGTAAGAAAGGAAAAGATTTAAACAAGTCCTTTAACCCGTTAACACCAGAGTTTTAGCCCCAGTGTTGACATTCTTTGAACTAGCTTAACTCTTTAACAGTTTATGCAATCAATGTCATTACTACATATTATGACGTGGAAAAAAGAAACAGCTTTGTACTAATATACAACACTTATCACAGTGTTTACACAGTCAACAGAAAGAAGTCGATTCTAACGTGGGGAGAAGTGGCTGTGCATCAGCGCACAGCGCTTATCTCCAAACTAGAATCTATCAAGTTTACGTTAAATGTGTAAACGGTTTTAAGAGTTATAGTAGTTCAAAGAGCGTGCGTTATTTTGCTGTCGCAACTGCGCCGATGTTAAAGGGGTTAAATGGCAACTGTTAGATTTTTCTTGTTTGGTTTTATGTAGGAGTACGACTTAAGGGTAAGTTTGGATTTACCTCAAGTCTCCGTGTCAAACATTTTATACAGTCTTATATTCTGCAAATGAAATACAAGTTACTGACTTGAATGTACATATCTGCTTGATATAGGTCTGTGGACAAATAATGATGGTACTTTTACATTGATAAAAACCTTCATGCCATAATGCAAAGAGCTTCTCTCTTTTCACATTCCTTTCTGGGGAGAAACAAAAGCTTTGAGTAAAAAATTAAATTGCAATTATTTTTTAAAAAGCAACATTGGTATTAATGTGTTTATTTTTTTGAACATGAGCAACTGCTTAAGAATGGAAAAAAAAAATAGATATATCTGTGCTTCATCAATCTTTTTCATGCTGCCTTTCTTTCTGTTTCTTTGTCATGTCACACTGTAGGAAAGAAAGCAAAATGAAAAAATGAAGGACAGCTCAGTGAATTACAGCCTTTTATGAAGAGCTCTTCTCCATCTGCTTCATTTTTCCAGTTCTGCACTCAAGTGGCTTTCCTCCCCACATTCACCCAAGTGATATTTTGTAACTATCGATTCTGGCAGCTAGGGAGCTATCGTAATTAAAAAAAATTCCATGTGGAAGATGGTAAACACAGCTCAAAGCCAACTGTGGCAGAGCTTTTCAAGCCTTAATGAGATTTCAGTGGAATAGCTAAGCTACAAACCTGGAGAATCAATATCTTCTCTCTCCTTCTCTCTCAAATGCTTTTGATAATCTTCTCTAAAGCCTTGATCAATTCCAGCTGATGCAACTCATTAATACCTGTCAGAGCCCACTTAGAGTATGTTTTAGCTTTAGTAAAGGATCAGAAACAGTAACTTAGACATGTTATATGGTTTGATCACACTGTCCAGTAAATAAGCTTTAATTTAAAGTTACTGTACTTCCTGGGGGGTGTAAATGATCAATCTATGCAAACTGCTGTTCAATCCATCAGGCAGCACTTAACAGTGCAGGCTTGGGGTGGCTCAGCTGACTGTTCCAATATGCTTTTAAGACTGCGGGGGTTTCTTATGGCTCTTTCTATTTGTGTCTTTATTACTGCAGATGATACTACACTCATAAAACAACTGGGTTGTTTCTCTTTGCAAACCTAAATCAAGCTTTTGGTCACAAAGTACAAATCGAGTCCCAAACCTTGTGCTTCAGTTGAGCTTTTACTGTCACAAAAGTATCCATGGTGCCTTTTAGTAGTATTTTGAATGCAACACAACAAGAAAATGGTAAAAAAAAAACAAAAAAAAAACCTGTTAAATCTCACAGTGACATTCTGGGAGTAAAGTAAACAAATAAACATTGTTCTCAGCTTTTGCCTTTCTTCATTCTTCCTTTAAAAGAAGACGACCCAGCTAAGACTTTCTTTTATTTTGAAATGAACCATTTATAACCCACCACAGAAGCTGCATATAAAATGAGGCAAACAGTCGTGTTATAAAAATGTTGCCTTTAACATCAGGCTCTAAAACCCAAAGCGAGCAAGTAAGTAAAGTGATTGTAAAGTCCAGGATTTGTCGAGCCGAAATCTGACAGAGGCATTATAGGACTTTAACTGCACTGCAAAAAAAGAAAAGTTCGTAGAACTTAAAATTGTAAGGCAACAAACTTCGGTAAAATTTTGAGTTAAGGACCTAAACTCAATATTTTAAGTTTTGTGTTGGAGTTTTCAAACTCATTTATCTAAGTTCTTCTAACTCAGTTGTAAGTTGTATGAACTTAAAAGTTCAAGTTGGATTAACTTTGAATCGTAATTTTGACCAACTCAGATGTAAGTTACAGTAACCTAAAATGTCACGTAATCCTTACTCTGAATCTTAATTTTTCAGAACTCAGGCTTAGATGTACAAACTTAATTTTATAGGCTGTAACAACTGTAAATTCCAATTATTGGTGATTTGACAAAAGGTTGAAATAACTTAAATTTGAGTTTTAAGAGCACCTCTGTTCTTGACTTTGAATTCAGCTTCATAATCACACATACTTTATACCCTGCCACATTTTCATACTTCCACATGCAACCCAGATCTTTTCAGGATCATTGAGGCACAGGTGAGCAGTCACAGCTCACCTGCATGTGTGCAGCAGGACACATATTCAAATTATACTCTGTAACTGCAACAACATGAGGAGTGTCACTTCTCTTCACACCTCCCTAACTCAAGGTGTGGGAATCAACACTTCCCATGAGTCTTAGTTGCCATGGGCGGGGCTAAGGCCCAGTTCACCAAAACGTCGTTTACAAAATGGCTGAAGCCCGGGGGGGTTCCAGAAAGCAGGTTTTAGTTATAACGTTAAGTTTGAGGCTAAGGAAGTTGATAACCTCAGCTTTCGGTTCCAGAAATGGAGGTATGTTTCAGGATATGTCAAATTGCCGTAGCAACTCTTGCTCTGAAGATAACCTGGTCTGGAGCAGGTTTAGTTGAAGCTTAGTTTGTTTACAGAGAGGTGAAGCAGCATGGCGTGTCCATTTAAAGATGATTTAGTGGATGAAGAAGCTCAGATAATACTTTTTCCACCGTGAGAGGGTGATAAGACCACATATGGATGTTGGAAAGAGAAACTTTTTTACTTTGACCTAACTTAATTATTTGCTTCAGTTAAGATAAATATATTTTTTTGTATAACTACATGTTATCTTTAAAATAACATGTAGTTATCAGACAGTTATTTTACTTTCATTCAAATTAATTCAATTAAGTAGGTGTAACTTTGATGCTGCTGTTAGATCGGCACCGCAAGGAATTGTGGGATACAACGTACTTTATGGACTTGCTAATAATTATGTCCTTAAATAAGAGTTAAAACATACCTGCAGACACTTCTTGACAAACCACTCAATCAGTGGACAATGCCAACTCCAAAAGTTGGCATTCCCGCATTTCACAATTAAAAAAGATAAGTTCACAGAACTTTATCACACTGTAATGAACTGCAACTTAGATATATAAGTACAGACAACTCAATAAATAATGTTAAACTGTACGACTACCTTAACTTGCTGAACTGACTTAAATTGTTGAATTGATTAGTAGAACTTAGATTATAGAGTTATTACAACATAAAAGATTTTGTTAAGTCAAAAAATTTAAGTTGGATTTATTACAGTGTGGTCCACCATCTTTTGGCTTAATGCTATGTAGCTTATTTGTTTCTATCTGCAAGCAGGGAATGGTCTGCAAAAGTGTGCCGTTTATTTGAACCTCCTCTGTTATTAAAGTGAACTGATGCAGCTATTTGCTTGATAGATGCCTTGAAATTGTGGATAGATGAGTTTTCTCTTAGGGAATGCAGTAAATTAATAATAAAAAGTACTATTCATGTGAAATTGTAACTTTAGGCGCATTGTTAGAAAATATAAAGCAGAGATACAGTAGGATAGAGTTTACTTTACGAGTAGATCCATGCCATGCTTGCTGCGTTTCACATATTTGCAACCCAAATACCTGGTTCTTGACCTAAACGGTCATTTGAAACCACAACAGCAGCATGAGTGTAGCTTATTTATTTTACATTTAATAGAATTTTTGGAATATTTCATTTTTATTACCCTGAGTATTTTACTACATAGTTCTAAAAATTATTTTGCTTGTTGGTCAAAAATGTAAAAAAAAATGACATTTAGGCAGAAGTTTAATAACTTAATTTACAGGATTTTATTTTAAGAAAAAGCCTTGATTTTGGTGATGTAGAGTACGCCTTGATAGTTTGACGGTGCATTCATTGAGGTCACTTACAACACATGCATCCATACAAAATACATATGTGAGCTCGGACAGTCTGTGTAGAAAGCAGCACTTCCTGTAAACCTATTTTTAGTCTCGATGTCACACCTCTGACACCATTTGTCATTTCAGCTTAACAGCAGGCTCACAGAACACCCTTTGTATATGCAGCCAGGGAAGATCTTCATGCTTTTGCTGTTTTGAAAACTTTTATCATTTTTGTAAGTGACTTTTTTTAATGTATTACAAATTATTTCAAGAACATTAGAACTTTCTAAAAGCTTAATGAGTAAATGTTTGCTTGTTTTTAACTGAAGTTAAAACTTCAAATAATGAACTACAATAATGTTTATTTAATTAAGACAGTTTAGTTTTTTAGTGGTGTCCTTTAAACAAAGTCGAACTATTCTTTACGGACACCTTTAACACATTTAGAGGTAGCCTAAAGCTTTAAACCTAATCATATATAAAATATGATCTTCTGAATGTGATAACTCTGACCTTTTTGCCCCCCATAGTTTTATTTTATGCCTATAAGCCTATTTCAAAATTCGGTTACCACAAACATGCAAATCTGAAGGAAAGCGAGATCTGCTTTCATTTCTACACTTGCATGGGCTGCACAACCCTTTGACTTTTGCATTTACAGAAAAGGAAGTCTCATGAGTTTTGCCGAGTGATGCTCAAGGTCAACTCACCATTAAAGGGGAAAAGCCTTAAAATATACTGGTATGTTATCTTTGGACGATTGGTTCTTTTGTCTTAAAAAAGAGATGCTGACACTACGTCTCATTAAAAAAAAAGTCAAAAGACATTTAATTTAGCCTTTTAGCCATCATGGATTTGTCTCCTGACATGCCTTTTGTCAATGCAACGAGTTCTGCTGGTTAGAAATAATTTCCCAGAGGTCAAAAACGGTCTCTGATTAAAAACGTGCATTTTATACTCACAAATATTTGCAGCATTAAAGCATGCACAGCAGTTTTCCTGTTTAATTTATTAATTGGAATGCTGAATGAATTTGATGCTGTGTGTTTCTGCCTGCTGTATTTAAACCAAAGTATGTCTAATGTATCGCACAGGGTTTGCCATGTATTGAAACATGAGTAATGTGGCAGTAAGACGAAGAAGGCAATGAAAAAACAACAGAGAGACGTCCAGCAGACCTCCGGGCTTTAACAAGTCTAGAAAAAAGGCAGCGGCCCAACGCCAGAGATAATATTGCCAATAATTACTCCCATCCCTAATGGGTGGAGGACCTCAGTGTGCCTGTTTCTGTCATATCTGGGGCAGCTGCACAGCTCATTCCAGGCTGCATTGGCTCTGTTAAGCGTCAGTGGGGGGGGGGAGGCATTAGCGGACCCAGGAGAGGAGCGGGATGAGGTGATAACAACATCATAGGGAATCTGCCTCTTTTAATGCTCCACACAATGGAAAGTTGGCCCTCTGATCTGTATTAATAAAAGGTGTACGGTGCTTTGTTTGTTGAGCAGCTTGAATTTGTTTGGTTTCTCTTTACTGCTATTTGTCAAAAGTCGACATGCAAAAATAATGGGATTAGAGATTTGGATATTTTAAAATAATTTCTGTTATTATGAGTATGAAGGAAACAATTGTTTTATTGACATTGATTTGCTGACAATGGGAACTTTTCTCAATAAAATAAAAATAATAGTAAGAAGCAGTGACAGGCAGCAATTTGCATTTTTATATTTTGTATTAAGTATTTCAAGAGGCATTGGGTGTGCAGTGAATCACTTAGATTTTATAAAATAAAGTGAGGAACATCAACTTAAATGAAGTGAGCAAGAGACAATGCAGAAATAAAGCTTTTAATTATGTAACACCCACTCAGGCATCAAACGCCTGTTTCATTATCGGGGAGCATTAAAAGCCTAAATACTTCTGAAAATTTGCCACTTAACTTTTAAAGGAAACTAATTGTGAAAATAAACAAAAAGGAACAGATGAAATTTCATTAATTATTAAAAATACACACTTTGCATTCACGTTTCACATCTCGAATGCATCACAACACATAGGACTTTATGCTTTAGTCACATCCACGCGTACAGGGGTTGACCCGTACGAGTGCTACTGATTTTGGGATTGTCTGGGCCTGTGGAGGATTGTAGAGAGTAGGGACTGCCTCCTAAGGGGGAGTGGCTGGGGGGTTTGCAGGTCCCTTGAGGCTCGTGGGGCCACCTTAAGGGACTTCATAAAAAATGCACGTATCATTGTTGTGCGTGTGGTAAGTCTTTCATGAAGTATTTGTAAGAGTAGTATTATGCCCTCTCCTACCTCTTTGAATCCTTCTAAAATGTGTGTTTTGTGTCATAAACAATGAGGTTTTTGTACTTCTGAAATTAAACTTTTGTTTTCCGTTGTGAAAATTAAACTTCTGTGTAAAGCTTGTATTACCATGCTGGGGAAAGATGTCTGCACAATTCTCTAGGGGCAGTGTGTGTTTTTTTTCCCCCTGCTCTGACTCTTGTGGAATAGCAACTTGTCAAATTGGGTCGCAAAGAGATGGAAGTACCGACCCACCCACAGCTCCTGCAGAAGATGGCGAACTTCAACACTGGGAGCATCTCTGAATGACCTCATGAAAACAGACATGGCGACATGCTTGCCAACGCCTTTGTAGAGCTCTACAAAATGAGTAAACCTCAGCTCTCAAAATCGTTCGTGTCTTCCATGTAGCGATGAGACTAAAAACTTTTGACAGTATAGCTTCTCCCACACACAGCGGGAGCGGCAGGTTCATAATCACACTTCTGGACAAATGGAGAACAGCAAATTTAACGCACGTCAAAGCAGAGATGTGTTCAATGTGAATGAAGCAACGTAACACAAGTTTGAGATTTCAGCTGTTATAATGTATTTAGTCTACTACTGCTTTGTAATGGTCATTCCATCAAGGAGAAGGCAGAGATAGTTGTTTTTGATCAAATATTTCTGTAGCTGCAAATTTAGCAATTAAAGTGAAGCTTTGGAGTTGCACACTGACTGACTAGAATATTTCAGAGGAAAACTTACCTGTGTCCAGATTGTGCACTTTAGCTGTCTTCTCATTTTACCTGCTGTATATCAATTTGAAAAAATGTAATTGCCTTTCCAAGGAGGTGTGAGGCTGCAGATGTGCATTTGCTTTGCTTCTCTTCGTGCGCCTTATTAAAGCTGACCCCTCAAGATTTGTGAAGGGACCACTTAATGAAACTATGCACCTCTAAGACTTATGCAACCTGCGAGCAGTAGTAATACGTCCAGTCTCTCCTTTATTTGGTGACTCATATAAAGATGTTCTTTCTGGGATCAGTCCAACACATTTCAAATAATAGGTTAATTAGAGGTGGCTGTTTTAAAATTGTTTACGTTTATTTACTTTGCATAAATCTAAACGTTCACAGCTATTGCTTCAAAATCAGCAGGAAGAATGAGGACTAGGGATTACTTATGCCCAAAGAGTGCTGAAGACCAGCGGATTGATTATTCGGTGTGAGAACAGAGCAGTCAAGCAGAGAAGGAAGGAGTAGAAGCAGGAGTTGCAGTGGTTTCTGTTGTTTAGTGTTATTCCATACATCGTTGACCTTTTTTTTTCTTTCTAAAAGACAAAGTTTGCACAGAGAACTCAATCCGATAATTAGTCTGGGCTTCAACACGAGTCCTTAAGCTCATGCTGTCGATACTTCTGCATGACCCAACAGGTGGATGTTATCATCTGCCGTAATATGGCATACACCGCGTCTGCACAGTCTATAATATTACCACATGAAAGGGATAAAATACTTTGAAAGACAGTGTTTTCTCTGCTGCATCTGAGTCATTGATTGTTTGTGGTTTAGAAAGAGGAGGGGGCTGAGAGTGGATCTCGGTACTATCGGCTTCAGTGTGCGAGTGAATCAATTCATCGACACCTGGGTACTCCTTGTGCCATCAGTCACCCGGCCCATCTCATCACTCTGTTTATTCAACCATTGTAAACAATAACAGTCTTCATGCTTGCCTGAGTTTCTTCCTATAATTACTCAGGCATATAGAGCAGAGATATAGGGACTTTAATAGTTTTGCTGTGGCTTTCGACGATGAACGAAGGGAGATTTCAGTGGCTCCTCCAAATATATAGTCTCGCAATTCACTAAATGCGCAGATAACAGACTCGTGTGCATAATTCTGACAAGGGTTAAGGTTGAAGTGCTCCACCTCACAGGTAGGATGTTGTGATTTCTTTGATGGAACATGGAACAAAATTAATAAGTACTTCCTGACGTATTGCTAGGTAACAAGTTTGGAGTAGATGAAGTATCACTTAGATATAGGTAAATATTACTTTTACTTGAAAATAACCAACTATTGAAGTGATTTTAATATGAAATCTACATATAAGATTACAATGATCAGAACAGTGTTTACAATCTGATAAACTGCATGGGTTGTTGTACCGGGGTGAAATAAATTAACATTGTTCTAAGTTTTTGACTTGCTGTCATAAAATATACTCGGGTGTCAAATAGCTAAAAACGCTAATTGCCATTTATGATTTCATCAGATATATTGCTTATACCTACAGATGTGTATAAAAATGAGCCATATGCAGGATTTACAGAAAATTCTGACCACCTGTAACTTTTATTTATAGATAAGTCATGAACCCTTTTGAATTTACAAGGCATGGGGACTTCAAAGACTCAAGTTAAACCTCATGGAGTCCACTACACACTTACAAGAAACCCAAAGTTAGCATGCCCTAGCAACAGAAACATTGTACTTGGCAAACTCTATGTTCTGTTCTGAAAACTATTGTGTCATCTGTTATGAAGGACAGACATGCCTGGCCTTGGTGTGATTCTGTAAAGTTACAACAGCAAATGGCAAATATTTTTTCTTAGATTCACTATTTAACAAAGCTGGAAACAGTATTAGTGGTTTGTACACAAGACCATAGTGGAAAAAAATCAATTCAGTTTTCAATACTATAATAATTATTTTTTCATTATGTCCAGTCTTTTCCCTCTTTTGTTTTTGGTGGATACATAATCAACAAAAAGAGCAGATTTACCACTTTGTGTTAGGAGTGTGAAGCTACATTCACATTATACGTGATTTGCGCATCAGGGTCTCCAAGTTTCAATGTTAAGTCAATGTACAGATGCGATGACAAGTCCTACATTATGTTTTTAGAGTCAGGCGCGGTGGTCTGGCAGCAGCACGTTTCTGGTGTTTCCAGAGAATCTGATCTGATTGTATTTTTAGAAATGCATCCACACACTCAAATTCACTCTTGGGGACATTTTGGTGTCACTAATCAACCTATAAAGCCCGTTTCTGGACAGTAGTAGAAAATTAAAGTGGACAGAGTGAACTGGAAAAGGGTTCCAGCTGGGATTCTAACAAGGGCCTTTTTGCTGTAAGGTGTTGCGGCCGCGTAACGCCTTCCCAGGATCGTATGGTTAAGGACACCAAAAACCTAATGTGCAAGGGGAAATGGGTCTTTGTGAAGTTTCAAACATTTTGCAAAAGGGAGAGCCAAGGGTGTCTACAGAAAAGAAGCGCTCCACTTCTGGTCTGATCTCCTCGTCTCTTAGCTCCGCCTCACGTTGAGCAGTTTTTTACGACCCAACACGTGTAGATCAAGTCGTGGCATACAATGGCTCTGTGATTATCCGTATAAGCACTAGATTAAGCGACCAGCCGTTCCTAGTAAGACAGTTGGGTCTGCATCCCTTCAGGACAGAAAAAAAAAACAGATACAGCTTTCAGCACTTCCATGTCCTTATATGGCGATTCGCGCTGATGCTGCTTGTTCAGTTTGCAGCAAGCGAGCACAGTCGTTATTACAACACAAATCCAATGTTCCTGTATATAAAGAACCAAGTAAATGCATAATCAAAAATTATAAATTATATAAGTATAATAAAATATGTAATCATTCCACAAAGCACTACAGCCATCCTTATTTCTTAAAAGTAAACCAAAAACCTAGCTTTGGCAGAAAAGTTAAGAATTAGGAAAAACCTAGCAATTCTGCATCCATTTGTGTATGACTAAATGTTGGAATTGAAGTGTAACTGTAAAGCACTTGGAGCTTTTCAAGGAGGAAGTAAACCCAATTTAGTATTATTCCTGTGGATGTAAGCATTTTATTTGATTGTTTATTTTTTAAACAGTATTTCCATAAGCAGCCGGATTTCTTAAGCACATGCAAATGTACAGTGTGCTGAGGAAAGCAAAGCTTTACGTGGCAACTATGAACGTAAATGTAAATTTGTGGCTGACGGCAGCAGTTTTCCTGCGCAGATATCTCCACTAAAGCATGCCACGCTTGACTAGGACTGCTTTTTTTTTTCTTGGACATTAGACAAAAAGATATAAAAACTGTAGCTTTTAACAGGCAACCGAAATATTAATGTGACTTAAAAAGGGTCAAAGGTAACCATCATAGCATTGGAGAGGGGAACTTAAAGAAACAAATGCACAAAATGTCATGGTTGGAGTACTTTCTAAAATACCATGACTAAATATTATCTGGTATGTAAAGACAGGGTCTGTGAATCAAACTTTATGTTGCAGCTTTAGTGCTTTCCTTGTTCTGAAGTGATCTGCTGCTATTAATATTGCACATCTTGCTGAAAGGAATTCCGTGCCTTAAACTGACATAGACGCACAAAGGCTACTAATCAAAAGCTCTTGTGTCGCCATGAAACAGAAATATTAAAGAGTATATTGCAACCTTTGATCCACAGTTTCACCTTTGGGCTTGATAATAACTCAAATGCTAATGTTTTATGTTAACAATAGACACTAAAAGCTTTGGATCAAGGCTGAAAGTGAGTAATAATGTGGTACCAGAGTAGTTTACCGCATTTAAAGCTCCATAAAGACTGGGCTCTCGCAAGTATTTTTATTATTATGGTCATTGTTACAAGTTCGACTAAGCTTTTGCTGAAAAAAAAAAAACCCTACATTTTTGGCAACAAGTATTAAAAGGAGATATTTTCATCCACCTTCAGCTTCAACAAAGCAACACTTAGTGCTCTTCTGTCATGTGAAGCCCTGGATCCAAATCCTTGAAAAACAGGGCTGCTTGTTAAGGTTATGATGAATATGTCGATGCTTTGACTATATTGTGATGCATAATGCACTTGAGCTCGGTATTCTAGCACCCACTCACATTGAAGTGAAATGTTATCGGCTGCTTGGATACAAGGTTAAATGGGCCAATATTGGTTTTCAGTCAAGAGCCTAATCCAGGGGGTAAAGCCGTGAGACAGCTTGACAGAAGTGCACAAATATCAGCAGTAACACGATTATATCCTCATCCCTTATTTTCAACTGCCAGCTTAATTTGAACTGAAAAGCACTTCTTTTTATTTAGGTACACAGCAGGTCCTTTGATCTTTCACTCAGCAGTCTATGCAAGCTGTAGTGTGTGGGGAGAAAAAGTTCCTGAACGTAAAACTTAAAAAAAATAGGAGAAAAGAAAACATGGCTGTAATGTTTGGAACTCACATAGTTCTGACTGCCTCTCTTATGAGGCAGATGTACCATGACCCACAAGCCAAAACACATGCTTTGCCTTTTTTTCTGCTTAATTCCCTTGATCTAGTTTGTTTTCTGTTGGATTTTTATGGAAACTGATTGAGCTGTCTTGGATTATCTGCGTCTTGATCCTCTAAAGTTGAGCGCTTTAATTCATTACCGCAAGTAAAGTGTTGCCAGAGCTGCCGAAGCAACTGCTGTTGATCTGAGGAGTACATCAACAGATGTACAGATAGATAAGTTAAAGAAAATATATATTTGCCAGTTTATGTCTGACAAAAAATGTTATCCTTATACAAACGCATACTGATCAATTCATCCCCTCCACTGGAAAGCAAGTAATTCAGACCAGATTAAACATGTTCACCAGATACGCATTCAAATCATTCCGTTGAGATATTTCAGATTTTTGTCGGTAGGTTAGTCTCTTCTGGACAGCATTAAAATGACAAGTTAATTCTCAGAAAAAAAAAAAATCCTTTCATTTTGCATTAAAATGTCAAGCCATGTCTCCCACAGATTCCAGCCAACAAAGGGCTATTAAAGGATCTACTTTGATGTTGTCATGTGAATGTTGTTCAGAGGCTTCTGTGGGTTAATGGACGGATAATCGTTTGGAGTATTTGATCTCAGAAAAGTATCTGGTATTACAAAGAGACAGACTTCACAATGTGTTTTTTTTTTTTCTCCATCGTGGCTATAAGTGCAGCATTAGTAAAAAGGAAAATTGTTACATAAAAACAGATTATTTAACAATTTTTAAAATATTTCTTTTGCCTTCATAGGAAGGACATGAAAGCGCCTTCTTGAAGTACAAACAGAGAACAGCAGGAAAATGTAAGTCTATCTGTTTTGCCGGCTTAAGATTTATCTCACAAGCAAAGCTTGAATCTAAGATTGTGGCACCTCCTTCTACGGGACTTATGGAGGTTTTCAGAAATTTTTCATTTTCTTCTTTTTTCATTCATTCATTCATTTTCTTAACCGTTTTATCCCTTTCGGGGTCACGGGGCTGCCGGAGCCTATCCCGGCCACTTGTGGGCAAAGGCAGGGGGGACACCCTGAACAAGTCGCCAGTTTGTTGCAGGGTAGAATGTCCTCACTCACACACCCATTCACTCCCGCACTCACACCTATGGTCAATTTAGAGTTGCCAATTAACCTATGAAGCATGTTTTTGGATGGTGGGAGGAAGACGGAGACCCCAGAGAGAACCCACGCATGCACGGGGAGAACATGCAAACTCCACACAGAAAGGTCCCCCACTGATGTTCTGTTTTTCACGTCCCCCAGCCGGGACTTGAACCGGGGGCCTTCTTGCTGTGAGGCAAGAGCGCTAACCACTGCGCCACCGTGCAGCCCCTCAATTACTCAATTCTCTAAAAAAACTCAGAAATCATGTACCAGGATTTTTCGATAGCTGGATTTATGCATGCATTGTATTTCTCCCAACTATCTGATTTTTAAGTTAGCGTAAACAGAAAGTCTTCGGCTCTCTTCAGATTAGACACATTTCTTAAATTGTAAACAGAGTAGGAAGGAAGTAATGATGACGATGACATAGACACTTATTGAAATTTGGTCAGATGAATGCAGGCTCATTAAAACAACTTTTAATGTGATACACTTTGCTTCTCACACTGTTTTCCCGACTATTAATATTTCCTAAACAATTATCAGCGTACCTTTATAGTTGACGTCTTCTCAGTAACCGCCTTGAAACATGTCTCCGCCAGACCAAAGTAGCGAGTACAAAGGAGCGTTCCTGAAGTTGATATAGACATTCAAAATGGTCAGCGAATAATAAAGTTTGAATAAGTGAACTATTCCAACAAGGATTGTCTTTATTCTTTCTTTTGTTGCTTTGCCTCGCCTTCGTACTTCCTGGCCAATAACTGAAGAGAACCTTGGTCACATGGTTTTGTTTACAAGCTTTGGTTCGGAACAGAAATGTCCGGTAGACGGCAGTCTGAATACAGACCCAACGATCCGGACCAACGGAATTTTCCAGTCTGACTACACCCTTACCTTTTTAATTCCAGAAAGGAGAACACAGAAGATGTAAACCATTAGTTTCACTGGATTTTTTTTTGTGTGAATTAACATTTGAGGAGGCAGGTAGAATAAAAAGTTCAGTTGGATCTTTATTGTGCAATGGCTGTTTGAAAAGGGGCTTCGACGTTTTGCTATCTGGATACAAATGTCATAAAATGATGGTGCACAAAAGTGTTGGGATCTTGAAGTTCAGCCAATGGATGCAGGGTCATTGCTTTGATACACATTATCTGTCTGGCCACACTGCAAAAATGACTCAAAACTCAATGAAATTGAAAATATATGGTACATGACTTGAAAAATGAAGGTCAACTTACCTTATCTAACAGCTTGCAGTGCCTCAAAGCCATGCTCTTGATGTTTTAAGTTTCTAATGCCTCAGGATATTTTACAAAGGTCTAGCAGCTCAATGCTTTCAAGCTTTTAGTGGCCAGATATAAGAAATGTATAAAACCAAGCAAACACCTTTTCCTGCACCTCTGCTGGTAATTATGAGGATAAATGTAAGCATCTCACTTATGGGCCCCATGGGTTCTCCCAACAACTCAGACTTAATAACAAAGCAAACAAAATCAAAAGAAATTTCCTACATCTCACTACTTGGTGTTAAAGCGGTTTGGGTTTCCAATTTTGTACCTTCATTTTTCAAATTATAAACTTCTTGTATTTAATTGCGGTTGTTATGAATAATTGCTGCCTGTTAGGAATAATGATTGCAGTTCTGGTGATGTCCAAGACCTTTCTAATACGACTTAGAGAAAAGAACAAGGATATACAGATTATTCCGATTTTCTGCTGTTACACAATAGCTGTGCTCTAATCAACACTTAGAGATTTAATAAAAAAAATAAATCAACACCTATCTAAGCCTGTTCATATGAACCCTGCTTTCATTTCCTCCATGATATGAAATGCAGAAGCTAGGTGATGTGTTTTCCTCCCTGTTTGACCTTTTTTTAGGTTGCTGTCTTCATGTGTTTTAGTCTGTTTTTTCTTCCTCAATCTCATCAATAATTACCAACTAATTTGCCCCTAATGGTAGGGATTATTGTTTCTTTTTCGTTTTTTTTTTACAATAAAGTAATTTTCATTTCATTCATAATTTTTATATTTCTGAGATAAAAACAGTTGCTTTTTTATTTTATCTTGTAATTTTTGTCCTTACAGGTCTGGAGGGAAAAAGACTAAACTGCATTTTTTGTTTCGCATTTGTGTGATACAGCTTATATCCAAGTCCCACTATGATCATCTTTTGATTTATTTTGAAAGTGTTCCCATTGGTTTTTAATTATGATTATGCTGTTTTAAGCCAAAAACAAACAAAAAAACACAATGTTTTCCAGCACAGTGTTTCTGCAGAGCGGCTGTGGTTCATTAGAAATTTGCCCATGAGTTGTGCAGGATCGTTTGCATCCTGCCCCTCTTCCAATTACCCATTGCTGAGCTATCTGTTTGCACACTCTCCCAATAGCTTACAGCCCCTCACATCCCCAGCCTAGCAGCAATGGTGAGTAATATTGGAGGTTTCCAGCCATACAATTTTATGACCAGATGCTAGCTCAGGCAAGGAAAAAGAAGACGTTCATGGATCTAGTTGTCTGCAAGTTGTAAAAAGTTGAAAATTCCATTTTGCTTATTAAAAGGTTTAAATTAATGGTCAAGCATGGCAGATAGAGGATGACTGTTTTTTTTTTCTCCCTCAAAGGGAGGTTTATCGATGAAGGTCCTTATTTATCCAGATGACATCGACTTGAAGCCGAGTCATGGCATGTGGACTTGGTCTTCTTTTTTGAAACATTTCTCCATTCATCCAAGTGACCTCATCAAGGAAAGGTATTACTTGAACGTTAAAGTCAAATATTGAAAATGTTGCTTTTGTTTTACCCACAATTTCCAGTGTTGTAGATTAGAGCAACTAACCCTTGCTGCAGTTTGCAGACCGGGGTGTGGCTCAACGTGGGCGGGGTTTAACACATTTCGCTCCGGCCACTGTATGTGATTCTACATAGTCACTGCAATTGTCGTATTTTTCTTTGCATTTAAACGTTTCCACGCGCAATATTGCCACGTACTGGATTCAGGAGTGTCTCCTGAGATGATTAAACTAATGCTCGCCACATACAGATATCCATTTAATAGTGCACATTTGAGTAATATAATACTTCCGGCTTTTAAAGAAATAGAAATAGTTGTGCTTTTTTACTTAGTCACCCCATGGCTCACTCTTGCTCTATTAGTCATGATGAATCTCCAAGCTCCATGTCAACAGCAAAACTTTTTAATGAGCTTTCACAGTTTCTTTCTCAGACAACCTAGATTGTTACCCAGACAAAATTAAATGGCTATTTTATTGCTGTCATTGCCATTAATGATTGTTATAAGATGTTTTTCAAATGCTATTTTGTGCGATTTAAAAGGCATTACATGTTTGTAGAGAAAAATACAGTGACTTATCAAACCCAAACAACAGATTGATTTTGTTCCCATTTATTTAAAGTTTATTTGCTTCCTACCAAATTGATCTTGTTACTTAGTTCTTTTTTACTCTTGGTAAAGTGTCTGTAGTCATGCAGATGTTTGCCCTGCTGTTCTCTCAGGTCATTTATATTCATTTAGCATTGTAAGTTTAAATCAGATTCCGTTCTGCTAATAAAATAGAGCACAGGAGGGCTCTTGGTTGTGATTATAATTAGGGGCTGTGGTTGGACACACACAAAGAGGGTTTTTCTATGAAATATATCTCTGGGGCTCTCAGTTACTCTGGTTTTTACACTTATATAAGTTTCAACGACATTTTAAAACCCTACTCAAAACGTTTGAGTTTCATCAAAGAAATGGTTACAAAATATTCTGGATCCATTTTTATTTTTATCTGTTTCAATTTTTACTAGATATACACACACAATGACAGTTATTGTATGTTTTATTTTTTATTGACGTGACAATAGCCGTGGTTACATGCGCAAAAAATCTTGATCGGATCAATGGTCGGATTAAAATTCAACCGTGTACATGGGATCAGAAAAACTTTTTCCGATTAGAACCTACGTTCACATGGTCACACTTTCCTTCGGAATAAATCATTTGGGCATGCAAAGTAGTGTTGAAAATACCGGAAGAGGAAATGGGTCCCATTGTAAACCAACGAGTTGCCATATACATTCATGCAGCAGCTCAGTAATATACGAGATGATCTTCTAAACGTGTTTTTATTAATGTTATGAATATTATGAAGTGACTGTTCGCTCATCATTTTATTTTTAATCCGTGTGGTCAGTGCTTTTTTGTGTAAGAACGGAGCTGGAAGAAGACTAACACACGCCAACAACATTAGCCTTGGATGAACACAAAATCCATGCGGGAAATGCTGCAAACTGCATCTTGGCTGCACGTAAATAATTGGGAATAACATCAGCCTTTATTTTGTCGGGACACGACTGGAAACACAAATCCATGTGGATTGTATGAAGGTTTCTAAGGACTGAGCGGCATTTTTGCTTTGAAAAGCTCACACACCGCCCCAAAGCCGCTGTGTGAGCTGGAAGTCCGAGCTCTGCTCGGATACACGGAGTCCAGCAGCCGCTAACCCAGAGCGGCGGGATGGATCGAAGTCCGAAGTCTCCCAGACATAACAAAACACGATAAATCTGCTCAGATACACAGTTCGCTTGGTCCACCGGCACCCGGTCCCACATGCGCAGGGTCCAGACGTCACGGGGCACAAAGCGCTACTCCCTGGCACCCCCCTCGTGAGGGGTGTAAGAGAAGGGAGAAGCGAAGAGCCAGCGGGGCGAGGGAGCGCCGCTTTGCACCGGGGTCGGTCCTGTTTGAGATCCAAAGCTTTCCCTGGAGCAAAACACCATCTTTGCATGACGGTAAACCAGAGCAGAAGTGACACACGATCGGAATGAACTGTTTACATGCAACACGACCGGATCAACAATCGGCATAACCCACCTATCTTGATCAGAAAGAAATTTTGATCCGAACGAGTCTGATCGGGGAAGACTATTCCAAACGGCATGTTTACATGACACATTTTTCTTCTGATCAGGCGTTCTTTCCGATGACTTTTGTCCGTGTAAATGCAGCTATTGATTTTAATCATCAAGCATAAAACCATCGACAGTCAAGGGTTTATAAAGTACTGACTCCTTATCTCCTTTTCCTAATGTTATGCTGCCATTCAAAGATGTATTCTCAGCCTGTACCTCTTTTTCTTTGTTAGTGGGTCTTCAATCTGCATTTTATATGGGTTATCACACAGTTCCAATTATCGTACCTGCAGTGGTCTCTTTAGGGTGATTAACGTGGGTGGGTGGATGATGAATAACATCATGATTAAGGGAGATAGGAAAGTAAAAGATGGAGAAGAAATGTGGGATGTGATTGATTTGTGATGGAGACCTGAGCTGAGTGCAAGATGTCAGTAAATATTTAAAATGTATTTGTTGGTAAAGAATGTAACACATCAGTCTGCACGTGTGTTATGTAAGGTGATTAGTCATATGTATTTTCATTTACCAACTTTTCAGGGTAATGAGCGTTTTATATAATCTATTATTTTAAACTGAGAACCTTTAAAGAGTAGTTCAGAAGTCTCAACTCTGAAAAGAAGTTCAAAATTATTTTGTGGTTGTGCTTTTACAAGTTTGTTGAGCCATTGCTGCCAGAAGCAAGTCTGGGAGTGTGAAGACTTCCATACATCATTGTGCTGAGGCATTACTGTGGGTAATGAAGTGTGAACTAGAAGCAGCACTTTGTTTTGTCATAAAGAGTGGGAGGGAGCTCACTGTTGCACAAGGAGATTGTCGACTGCCTTCAGGTGATCACAGCCAAGTGCCTCAAATTGTAATTGTCAGTTAGAAAAAGAAAAATGAACTCAGTCATTGCTTCACATTTCAAGTGGAAGGCAGAGAAAATATGGCTGTGCCTAGGAAATATGTTCTATAAAGACCACCAAGTGTCTGGCAACACTTCTTTAGACTGTTTATGAATAAAGCTGTTATACATTGTCATTGAGAAGCAAGAGTCCACTCACAACGCAACATAAAACACATATATTGCATATTATATAAATAATACAAATGTCAAAATAAACTAATAAACCAATAATAATAAAAAAAGAAAAAGATCTGCTAGCAATCAAAGATTTGCGTTAATTTGGCAAGATGAACGCATTCTCTATGGGAGACATAGCGTGGAGGGTATTGATTTACAATAGCCTACTACCAATCAGGATGCAAAACACAATGCACTGCAAGAAAAAAAGGCAAAATCTGTCTAAAAAAATATACATAATGGCAAGACCCCAAAAGCTGGGATGGAGCATACTCGCTTCTATTGGTAACTCTACTCAGACAGACACAGGACGTAGTTTATTTGCTGAACAAATTAGAGAAACAAATCCTTGGTCTACCAACTGCTATATAGGCTTTGTTTCTCACACAAGAGGTAGGCTGATGTAAGCCTCCCTGCTCCTAGGTGCCAGCTATCAAATGTCCAAGAGGAAGCATTACATAGAAAATCAATATTCCCCTTTTGTTCTTGAGTCAGACCAACATTCCTTCCACTGGTTTGTGGCTCTGGCATCCTCTGGTGGCTTGGAGGTATTTTTTTGTTGTTCTTTTTGAATTTGTGCTTGATTTTATCATCAAATTGTACCCTCCAAACAAACAATTGATAGGATAAATTGGATAAAGGGCTAATTGAATGCCTCAAAAACACTGGCCTTGGTGCATACTGTAACCAGCCGTGGATCTGTCATATTCAATGCAGTTTTGTCCCCACTGGGAAAGACTTTGAGTTTGTTTTTGTAGCGCTGTTGTAGGTAAAATAAACTTTAAAAAAAATAGATGCACAAACATTTCAGGAGACAAAGAGAAACCACTTGATTCTCAAAATAAAACCATACATGGGGACTTCCAGTCCTGTTGAATGGATCGCTCTCATGCTACGCTTTTGGAACGTGCTTGGTTGGATTTAAAGTTGACAGACCGAACAAAAACATGCTGCTTACACCACATCCCAAGAGTTTATCCAGTTCTTGACAACATAGATGTTTTACATACAAATACTGAGTGAATTTATTTAAACTGGCTTTATTGAGCCAACGCGGACCACCCTGGTTACAGGAGACATCAGTTTCATGGATTCTGTGTGTCTGGTCTGTAGAAGTTTTGCCTCTGATGGATTTCAAACCTTTGCCAAAGATGGCTATGTTTAATGGACTCACCTTTGCAACAGCTTTCTGTACCAGACGCTCTCCTTCCACCCCTTAAGCTTGATGCCTCCAGAACACATTTTTCACAACAGATTGAAAATGTCTGTAAATATAGCAAAAAGGCGACAAGCATTGTTTTTTTTTTTTTGGAGTATGATTTCTTTATCGTCTTCTGAGGATATTGATTCAGAAAGAACTATCAGAGCAACCAGGGTTGCTCTGATAGTTCTCACTGACAGTTTTCTTTTGTCTATTGATGTTACTCTTACAAATATGCTGTTCAAGTCCCAGTTGAGTCATTTTCTTTTGAATGTTTTTGCTTTTTTACCCCATTGTTGGGAAACTCTGGATTTTCATTAAGAACACCCGCATGAACACCCCCTCGCCACCCTCTTTCTATATCCTTAAGTACAGTGAAAGATATTTGTTAAATTTATTGTCTGGACCTTTGTTCCAGCTGGACCAGAATTTATTGGTTTCCTCAGCTGTGATAAGTGCAATTTGCAATTCAATTTGAAGACGCAAAAAGCACAGTCTGAGGGGAATATGATAATTTATTGTTTGTTGTTTGACACACTGCAGGTAATTTGTTTTTATATCAGCCCGCTTAGCTAATTGCATTTACACTTTGCATTAGAGTTGGTTAATATTTGGAAATACTGCTTCTGAGAGGGGTTAGAATGTGTTACTAAACAGGGCCTGTGCTTCTTTACTCGTTGTTTGACATTACATTATCACTAATTCAGAAAATTAAACTGGAGCTGAACAACAGCTTAAGGGAAGGAATCTACCTGTAAAATGATTCTATTTGATCTAAGATTAAGCTGTGGTACAAACCTCAGAGTTCCCTCATTATTTCTTGTTTTATTCTTTTTGAATTTCATTTTATTTTTTTATTTTTTCTGCATCTTTTGCCAAGCATCCTTTTTTATTAAATGCAGTAGTTTTTGGGATTTACACAAGTAGACAAAAAGGCATACAGCTTATCAGAATCAGGAATCAGAACTTGGTATTACATATTATACATATATGTTAAATATTTAAGTTTTTCGGATTACAACCTGTAACTCATCTTTATAAAAATTCATGAATGTTCACAATATTTATTTATTTTTTCATACTCTTTGCCAAACAGTTGATTCAGACGTTTTTTTCCCTCTGTATACACTTGTTTTCTGAAGAAAGAAAAAAAAAAGTGGCCTCAAGATGGTCTGTTGAGTTTGCATTGAGGCTGCTGCTTTGATTCCTGCATATTCACAGTAACCTTATTAAAATGCAACAGAAATAAACATTATCTTTTTCCCAGCCTCATTTATAAAGTGAGCCCACAACACGTCTATCTGTGTGTTTTTTTTTTTTTACAGATCTGAACAGGAATCTGCCTTTCACTCAGACCTTTCATTTTGAACAGCAAGGTTCCAGGTATTTTTTTATTTTTCATTATTTTTTTTAAGGTGATTAAGGTGAAGTAAAGTTTTAAAAGTTGCACGTACATGCACACAGGTCCCCAAAATAATTAAAGTAAAAAATACACATAACAATATCAAAAAAGTAGACGAACTAAGCGCCTAACAGGGAAAAAGTTATTTTTCATAAACTTGAAGGAATATGAAACAAAGCTTTGAGTGGTAATGCAAATTTACGTTTAACTCTTCCAGCTGTGATGGTTCGAGCAAATGGATAACCTAATTTTCCTTTTAGAGTTGTGTGTGACACTAAACTGAGAAGTCTTGTCCCTTTGAAGAGGAAATAGCCAGTTCCTGTTCTGGCTGCCACTTCCATCCATCCAGGACGTAACACAAAACAAAATATGGCAAACCAAAAAAGAGCTTTTTGATCTGACAGCAAGTCATCCGTTCTCAGTCTGAACAAACCAGGCAACAGACAAGAGGATGAGAGATCAAGGCACAAACACATCAAGACACATAGAAGAAAAAATCCACCTATAACGAGCAGGAAGGACAACTAACAGATTTTCTCTTAAACTCTTGTTTTTTCCCTCTTTTTTGTGAAAATTTGTATCCATAGAAATGCTGACTGTTGTGGTAATTTCCTTGAGTAATGGACAGAATTGCAGTTATTCCACTCATTACCTTTTCACGTGTAGGTTACAAACCAAAATAAAAAAGGCTCGTTTTCTGAGACTGATGTGAATTAAGTGTAACATTGTTATAACTTTACACATCTTTTTTCTTTTCCTTTGAAGACAAAGCTGGAAATCAAACGAGTGAACCTGCTTTTCTATAAGCCTTTTTTTTTTTCCACCTTTGCATGCTTTTTTCTTATGGAGTTCATTATATTGCCACATGCCTTGCTCTATTTTTGACAAATCTTTTACCACTTTCTTTTTCCTACCTTCTATTCTGCAGGATTTATTTTCAATACAATATATATTTATTTTTACAGAGCCAGATAGTGCATCAGCCTTATTTGTATTCAGTGACTGTGATTTCTGCCTCTGTTTTTAATTTATTGACTGTCTCTTTATCTTTTTCTGCCCTTGTTTCATGTTTATTAAATCAATGTGTGTTTGGGCACCAGTGAGTTAATCTGGGGTATAACATGAGACATCAGAAAGGCAGCGCAAAACAAATGTCATGAAATATAAAATGCAGCTTTTGTAATTTTTATGTTGAACCTCCATTCCCCTTTAGGAAACTGAGTACTGAAGCAAAAATGGGAATTTGTGTTGAAATGCGCATTTTTGAAAATGTCTGATCTGAAGAAAATGGATATGAACATAGTGACAGATATTATAATGACCTGTTTTGCATTGCAACTTAATATAGGTGCTGGTTTTAGTTCATTTATTCAACTGGGACAGCATGCATGGCTCCTGACAAGAGCGTAAGGAAGTAATGATATCTTCTTTTGCAGCACGTTGTTTATGTCTCCGCGGGGCTAATTACAATGGTGAAAGTGTTAGACTTCCAACTGAAGCCAAGATTTCACCACTATATTCAAGTCTTGACACCTTTTATGAAGTAACAGGACACTCAAACTTTTTCCTCACGTCAGCTTTTGTTTGGAGGAAAAATTAATTATACACATTAAGATATATATATACATATATTCTTTATTTTCTGCCTTAAATAAACAGGTTTTTAGCTTTTTCTATCAATTTATGGACCAAGCAATTTCCCTTCTTTGCACTCAAAGCTGGGATAATGAAGTCCTTATGCTTATTTGACTGTGAAGACAGGTAGATATTAATAAGTGAACAGATTTAGCAGTCTGTGTTTGCCAGCACAAGGCCAGATGCTGTCAAGAAAAACCGTGCATCATAATCTTGTTCCATCTGGCATATGGTAGATGCAATCTCTAAAAATGCTTCACTTGAAGAATGCACTCTCTTAGGGCTTGGCATGCACCCTGCTGTCAAAATTTAAGCTATTGTGCTGACTGACTCCAAACATTTGGTTTTAGTTGGGTGTCTTAAAGTGCCATTTTTTTTGCATCTAGACAGACAAAGCCGTCTTTACCCACCGGGTGGCTCTGGGTGCACAGAGAAATGACATTTTTGGGGGGGTAAAAATAGAGAATGTGCAGCCCAATATCCACAGTATTCCTAAGTTGCACTGTCTTAAAAGCTGTGCACATGGTTCTATTGCTGCTGCTGCAGCTTCTTGGTGGAAAAGAGATTATTTTTCTTTGTGGCTGCTGACGATGAGCTGAGCAGAAGAAGCAGCAGAGGCCAGACTGGGAATATTTATCTTGGTCTAAAGAGGGACAGAACACAAACATCCAGTGTAATTTTAACCTCCAGAAAGTCCACAAAGGAGGGGCATGATGACTGTGTCAATATTAAAGTAAAACAGGGTGTTTTCTTTTCTCTACAGTTTTTCCAAGTGATGATAAAAATATGTTGGATGAAAAGAAGGAAAGATGAAGGAAATCTGAGTAATTTCCTTGTAGTACAGCAAGGCTTGGTAACACTTTGGCCCTCTTCTAATGGCCTTAATACATTCAAGATTGCTTTGGCCATTTTTTTTTTCTCTTTCATTTTTGCTACAGTGAAATGAAAAACACTGTTACTTTGGAAGGCACAGCTGTTGAAAGGAAAGCCTGTTGGGAAATGTTTTGTTCACCAGTCCCACCAGAATTGTAATCAATGAAAAACTCAGTGCCTATTAGCCTTGGTGAACTATTTAGCACTGGCTGGCCCCCATTACTAAGACCAGTCAATGACATTTGTCACTTTAAAGCTATTAGGACCTTTTTCTATAATACATCTGCCTCTAAGGGGTCATTGTTTGGTTGCTTTTTTGCACTAACCTAACTTTTGAGAAGTTATTACTTTGAATATGATGTTTCTAAAGGCCAAAAGTGGGTTTGAATAGCATTATTCTGTTTTTCAACAACAACATTGTTGAAGAGATTTGGTTTAGGAGAGATCTAGAGCAGTTTTTCAACCTCTTTTGAGCCACGGCACACTTTAACCTTGTCAAAAATCCTGCGGCACACCGGCATCCAAAAATGAAAAAAGGAGAAACTCATAGTCTGTATTGATCAACTGCCCCTCTGCAATCTCACATGCATTTTTTGAGAGGATTATGGCAGAAAAAGCTGGAAGCTGCAGCTGTTTTTTTTTCTAAAAGATGTAATGAAAGTTAAATTAGTAGATTTAAAAACTGTTTGATGTGTGTTTGTTGTGGTTTCAAGACGTCAAAGGAAGACTCCTTGTGCGCTGAGACGCTGTCACTTTAACCCAACGCATCATGGGAGATGAAGTGCAAACAGACTAGCGTGTCTGAGCTTCATTGTTTTGTTCACTTGTTCCACGGTCTGATACCAGATTCTGTGGAAAGCTACACCACTAAAGACGGGCTTTAGCTGGTATTTTTGTTGGAACTGAGCGACTTTATGAGCAGAATCGGAACAAGGAAGTGAAGACTTTAACCACTTCTGATTGGTCAGACTGATGACGCGTGATTAAGCTTCCAAGAATGATTGGTGGAGATAGTTAAAGGGGCAGGACTTTTCCGAGAACAGCTGACGCTACGGCTAAATCGCGGTACCGTCATTCTTATCAAAATGTCTTTAATAGAATCAAATAAACACAAAGAAAAAAGTATTTTATAATTTTCATATTCCTAATTACTCTGTGTTTTATCAGGGCCTGTTTGGATGAACAAAAAGCTGATATCCTGGAGATGGTATGTGTTTTTAGATCGGTTAATTAGGGCAATTTCCCACGGCCCACCTGGCCATCTCTAGTGTGCCGCGGCACATTGGTTGAAAAACACTGATCTAGAGAAAGGAGACTTGACAGAATCTAAGATTTTCTGACATCAAATGTAAAGGGTATTACATTGATATGTTACACTCAGTTCACAGCTCATTCATTTGCCTCTCTACTCAATGTTGCACTTCCAAACTTTACCATAAAAAACGAAAAGATGGTACTGAAGTACACCCAAAAGGAGATGAGAAAAATCCTCTAATTTTCAACAGGACAGATTCTCGGAGAAATAAAAGTTAGATTTCTTTGAACTACAAGATATTGAATGTTAAATGTAATTCAAGTTTAGTCTTTAGGCTGTTGGACTCTGGAACATGGTCTGACAAGCTCAGATCAGATGGAGGGCCTTAGGTGAAGAGACCCCAGAGTCTGATAGCTGCCATGAAACTGATGATGCGTCCCAGGAGAAGAGAGGGGTTGAGTGGAAGAGTAGGAGGGGCTGTGTAATGGCCTGTAATGTGGAAACACAGACAACGGTGAAATTTAGAGGAAACATTTATTGGTTGGATAACATGGACAAAATGGCTAAAACCTAGCAGCAAGTACACCCATGATGGGCTTCGTATTACCGAGAGCTTGCACATAGTGGAAGAAAAGCACAACAAAATACAAGCTCTACTGCAAGACAATAGACATTTGCTAATGTGTGACATGTGAATAGACATAGGACTTTGGAACATTGAAACACCGAAAGACATAAATGTGACGTAACCATCACCAGCTTAAAAGTAATTCACCCAAGAGTCAATGAGGACTTCCATGTTGGGTTGGGTGTACATGACATGGGTTGAAAAAGTCTGGAAAGGCCTGTCATGGCTGCAGATCCTCTCATTAGTTTTTTTTCTTCTTTGTTTTCTGCCCAGCACTGTCTTACACTGTGCTGATTGTTATTTTTTTGTGCCATTACAGTACTGTACTTTTTTAGAACGTTTGAGGCTGTGGTTCCAACTGTGATAACTTGGGCTGGGTTGCAACGAGACCGAACTCCAGGTCACTGATCGCCCTTGATGCCCACAGTGACATCACAAATGTGTATGTTGCTTTTAGTCTTAAGAACAGCATCAGTGGATATATTTTTCTTGCAAAAAAAAAAACAAGAGACAGCTGGAGCCTTCTTTTTTTTTCCTTTTATTGCTTTAAAATAAAACATGCACCATGGTCCATGAATGGTTTAACATTTACGTTGACAACTTTATTTAAAGCTGGAAAAGACATTGTAACATTGTAAAAAGATAAAACAAAAACCAAATGGAGTAGGGGCATTTATGTCTGCAAAATGTTAGGATGGTAATTATAAGCAAATACTCTTTGACGTTGGATTCTAAGAAGAATGAAATTCAAATTAAGCCAAGAAAACTATCTGTGTCCTTCAACATGTAGATTAAAAATGGAAAGGTGTTAAAAGAGAGGTGAAATAACTGAAGTACAATGTGTAATGTTATTGTTTGTTATTCTACTTTTAAGGTTTCTTTTTGTGAAAGCATAAGGCCAGAAGCAGCAGTCAATCAATTAAATACAGATTTTAGAACTAAGGTTGACATGTTAGGTCAGGAAAAACAAACGTCAAGCATGGATTAAAGATTGAGTGGATGGAGCCGTTCAAAGCTAACAATGCAATCTTTAGGAGAGTGGTGGTGTGAAAGCTAAACAGGACAAACCAGAGAGCCACAATCATGGATTGCAAGATGAAAAATGTCAGAGGCTAGCAGCTATCTTTAAATGAAGAGGATTATTTAGCAATACCCTTGAGCAATAGATTCATTGAAGTATTGGAGAAAAAGAAGGTTGAAAATCTGAATCATAACACATGGCAATGGACGGTATGTTCAGCATATTGTGCATGAATTGGTTTTTATTTTTATTTAGAACATTGCCGGGTGGAATGGGGCATATCTTAAAACCTCTATCATCAAGGGACACACGGACCAAAACTAGCAACCAAAGAAGCCAAAAGTGAAAAACCAAATGGGTCTCTGATGCGTGCAGCTGTTAAGTATATGATAATAAACACGGAGAAATGCACCAGTGGAATTAACACAAATGACATGCAGAGCAAATGCTTGTTGAGGAAGATGTCACGAAACAAAACAAAAATATATAAAAAAATGTATTCCAGATAACCAAAAAACAGACTGCAAATCAAACCACTTGGATTATCTTTGGGGAGCACATGTACATCCGGGGAGTATCTGGAACTGCACATGTTAGAAATATTTGACAAGCTTAAGTTATACTAGAAAAAGAAAATAAAACAAACAAACAAACAAAACAAAAAAAAACAAAGACAGTCCTTTAAAGTACCAATATACCAGTGGACCAGGACACGCTGGAGAGACTACGTCTCTCGGCTGGCCAGGGAACGTCTCGGGGTCCCCCCAGAGGAGCTGGAGGAAGTGGCTGGGGTGAGGGAAGTCTGGGCATCTCTGCTCAGTCTGCTGCCCCCGCGACCCGGTCCCGGATAAGCGGAGGAAGATGGATGGATGGATGGATATACCAGTGGACCATTTGTTTGCCTATAACTATGTCAGTGAGATCGGATATAGAGGTTTTACTTGAAAGAATATTCCAACACATAAGGAAACGTTTACAATAGAATCTTTGAATTTACCCACTGAGGGACCGGGGAGGGAGGAGCAAGAATTAAGGGAAATCTATCTGCTGATGCAGCCAAGAACCAATTGGTAAATTATGAGCCCACTGAGCTACATGTGGTAATAAACAGCCCCCAGGGGGATACACCCAGTGTACTGTGCTTTAAAAGGAACCTGGGTGGCAACAGTGCTCATAAAAGCCTTCACACAGCAGATTGGATAACTGAGGGGCCTTAGGAAGCAGCCAATTCTGGGGTCCCAATCGCATCTACTAGGTCTTGCAAATGGACACCATAAAAACCAGGAGCTGGGTGGTGACTGTATCAACAAACTGTGTAAGGAGACCTGAACACCTGTGCGGACAGAAGCTTTACGATGGCTGGATCTCCTAAATGTAACCAGACATGAGTCCAAAACAACTTCTGGTTAAAAAACATCAGGAGGACGATCTCTCGGATAAGGCACAATTTACTCAATTCTTGGGTAATTGACTGAAAAGAAGAAACAATTGTCTAAGGTAAAGGAAATTGAAATTTCTTGGCAAGAAAATATGGGCCTAAAGGCTATTGGACCAAGGAAGGAAGATAATTAATTCATTAACTAATTAAAGCATTGGAGTGGAAGAGATTGCAGTTCGAGATACTATGAAAGTAGACACAACTCCTGGATGAGTGGCATTTCCAGGTTTATAGAAATCCATTGATCAGCATTTTTAAACTCATCACTAACAACAAATACTGGGAAATTTGCTGACAGATTACTGATCCCAACAAAAACCTCTATTTGAAGCCACTTGTGAGGTTGGTGTGCACTCTAGGAAAATAGTGTGGCCCGATTAAAGCTCAAACCTGCCCTCATCCATGTCTGAAGTGTGGGCATCCTGCCCACAGGTGCACTGGAGCCTAGAGGGGTGCAGCACAAGTATTTATTATTCACATGCATTACACATGGAAATATTTAGGTGCACTGCAGCACTTCATTAAAAAGCAATACATTCCAGATGCATGCTATTCTTGTGCTTAGCAATTGGAGTTGCTTAAAAGCCCTTACACTGGTGGTCCTGGGGGTGGCATAGGCAGCCATAAATGCACCCTTGTTTTTATGCAAGAAACAGCCTAAAAATAGATGCTCTCTATTTATCATTCAGCAGTAACTCAGTCTAGTCAATTCAATCAATAGGATTAAACAGACAGGAAGTCTTTGTGTGAGATGTAGAGAAAAGTGTTGTTTTGTGAAACCCCTCAATCCTAAGCCTAAAAAAGCCTTCGCTCCAGTTCCTTGTTCTTGTGTTAGATGGTCACCAGGACTTGCAGACTATTTGCGGACTAATTTTTCTAGATGGCACATTGATCCAATTCCAATAAACGCTAACTGTACAAACTGCTGTTGGGAACTACAGGAGGTTTAAAAAAAAGATATGGTTATGCTTAACTGGAAGTGGCTAACATTTCTGAATGACCAAAAAACATATATTGTTGAAAAACAAAATAGATTGATAAGCTTTGGAGCTAATAAGATTGAAGCTATTTATCTGCAACAGAAATTAAACAAGCCTTAAGTCATTCCTAGTGGTGTTCCAACCTTTATTGATTATTTACCACATTCTTTGTCTGTATGGGAGCATATTGGAACACAGTATGGCAACAAACCCTTGGGATCTTTAGTTGAACAGCATTATGCAGCTGAAAAAAGTCTCATTTCAAAAGATGCAAGAAAAAAGCAAGAACATTGATGGAGAGACAGACAATTATTCAACTGAAAGTTTTCTTCCTTACAGAGAATTTTCAAAGAAAGACGAGGTGTCAGTGAATACAGCTTCTTTTACTTTCAAAAGTTGTTAAGAAACTTGGGGAAACTCTGACAGGAAGAGGTCTGGCAGAACCAAAGTCACAACTGAACCTGAGGACATGTTTCTGATAACACCTGAATGCTAGCCAGCTCACAGGAACAACTGCTTCAAGCTTTGTTGTAGTCATTTTAAGTCTTTCTGTCGTTCAACTGTGAAAAAAAGAATTTGAGCTGCAGGGTTGCATTTCTAAGATGTCAGAGTTAGACAGGGGCATACCTGGGACAGACTACTGTGGATTGGAAAATTTTTGGTTCAACATGTAGAAAGAATCTTTGTGTGCCATCACAGAGGTCAAAGGATGGCTCAAGTATAGAAGAGGAAGTGTGATGGTATGGGGCTGTTTTTTTGGCTTCATAGTGTGTGACTTGTATAGAGTGAAGTGCGCCCTGAACCAATACCACAACATTCTGCAGCACCATGCAATTCTCTCTAGTATATGTACCCTGTTATTCAGGGATGCAACATAATCACCCGAAACATCAATCCAAACTACCATGACTACCAGAGGACAACATAACATTGATGTAACTTTCAAAAACATGGAGCAGTCAGCACAATCTCCAGACTCCAGCTGGTTTGAGATGAACTGAACAGAATAGAAACTTCTTTCAAGAGTTGAACACTTTTGGGAACCTCTGCAAGAAACGTAGGTAACATCTCCGGTGTTAAAGCAACAGAGTTAAATCTAGCTACTAAATGACCCAAACAAGACATAACTGTATGGTGTATGAATGAAAAGGAGTTGGCTGAAGTTCCAAAATCTGTGCAATTTCTTCCAGATTTAAGCAAGTTCATTGGTGAAATATTTTCTTTGAAGTTGCTGGTGAAGTTAACATATCTCCATGAATTCATAAATCTTTGCAGAAAAGTTTAATCTTGTTGAAGAAACTCGAGGGTCTCAACATACAATCAAATTAAGACACCTGCTGACTTGAAAAGGACTAAATAGTGGGGTGGCTGAGTACTTAAATTATTTTTTCTGTCAGACACTGGTTTGTTTTTGTTAAACATACCGACATGTGGGGTAGCTGGTTTAAAATAGGTTATATTTTTCTAGGGGCAAATCTGTATGAACAATCAATGTTTTAGCTTTTTTGTTCCACCCCTATAAAGTCTTCAAAGCTTTGTCTACTACTGAAATTCATCTAATATAAGAACTTTTTAGTGACCCAGCAAATAAGGTCTTACAAACATGTTTGTTTTTTTTCTCTGTAAATACAATAACATCATTTGCAAAGCAGCAAAAACTAAAAAGTGAATAAATCCAAGTACAGATTAGTTTTCTTTTATGCTCTTATATAACAGTTGTGGGAAAAGTAGACATCTCTTAGGGGCCCAATCTAGTCAGACACTACATCTGCATCACCAAAGTTATTAATATTACACAAACTGTTATAGTAAAATGCCCCACTGGGTGAAGCACAGTCGTAAAAACGCTTTCGTTTCTGGTATGAGAATAAGCGGAATAGCTCTGAATCCTAAGTGACAGGAGGATGGGGGTGGGGGGGTATCAAAAGATCAGCACACAGCTGCTGCGTACTCAAGAGGCTGAAGAAGTGCTTTTGTGGGATTTCACACTTACAAAATATCTGGAAATACAAAAATCAGCATAATTGGAAGCATGAAAAGAACCTTTGCTTCGCAACATAAACGCATATGTCACTGGCCCCAATAGTGATGTTTAGGCTTCAGGCTTGTTACTGCTGTGGTCTGAGTGTGATCCCAGAGTATTGATGACTCCTTTAGTTTCATCAGCCTGCTGCACATGGAGGGGCGGGGTGCCACCTTTGCTATTTTCTTGTAGAAGGGAAAAGGAAGGTCAATGAGATCAATTGAAGCAAAGCAGACAGTTCAACTAGCTGGGAAGATAACAGAGCAAGTGAATCCTCTTTTATCTAGTTTCACCCTTTTTCTAAGCAATGTAATGTAATGTATGAGAGCATGAAAGGGCACGTTGTTTCGATATCTCTAAAAATGACATAAAGCATAAAAGAAAAGTATAATGTGAAGAATAATAGTTTTATGTAAATTTTCTTGCAGTGACCTAAAGTCCAAATTTGCCATCTTTTGATCTATTTTAAAAGCTTACTAGTGATCTTTTAATAATTATTATTCCCTTTTCGACCAAAATCAAAAATTCTGTGTTGTTTTGTAGGACACAGTTTCTGGAGAGCGACAGGAGTTCATTAGAAATCCGCCTCTGAGTTGGCGAGGTGCTAGTCTGCCCTCACTTCCCATCATCTCTCTGTTTACACTCTTTTCCACTAGCTTCCAGCCCTTCACAACCCAACCTATTGTTACAGTGCAAAAATTGGAGCTATCAAACCATAAGGTTTTGAGCCAGATTTCAGCTTTGATGAGGAAAAGAAAGACATGCATGTATCTGTTAGTCTACACATGGATGCATGCAGAGCAGGGAGCTTTCAGCCGAAAGTCAGATCTACGTCACAGCTACAAACCTTTTCCAACAACATGTTTTTGTCTGCTCCTGATATACAAAAATTTGAATAAAAAAAAGCTTTTTTATCCTTATTATGTTATCCATCATGAAAAAAATGCTACAAGAACATGTTAAAAACACAAAAAACACAATTTTATCTTATCGGGTCTTTAAAACAAGCACAGCAATCCATGAAGTCCATATCGGGCCCTCCAATTATGTGTAAATGTTGCACAAGTATACTGTATATCATAAATGAATACGGAAAATACAATATAAAATACAAAATACTGTAGTCACTGATAGCAGAGATGTCTAGTTTGTGGTCAAAGAGAACAGGTTTAACTCGCCAAAAGAAAATTAGCCATAATGCTGTATATTTGTTTGTGTAATGATCAAGAAAATTGGTTTATAGTCTTTAGTCAGAATCACTTTGTTTTACCCAAGGCCAACATATATTTTTGACAAATCATAAAAAATCACAGCAGACAAAATGAAAAACAAATCTTCCCTGGTGACGTATTAAAAAAGGAGTCGCTACAATTAGCTGAATCTTTCCTTCAAACAGCTGGGTGCAAAAACAAATTGTGCAGTGCAGATTGTACAAGTTTTTATTTTACGTTCCTGCTGCTGTAAACAAATCACTCCCATCCAATATCTCTTTCTCCATTTTCCTCCTCCCCAGTTGAACTCAAAGGCTAGATTGTATACTTGAAGCATTACTCTGGAAACACATTAATATTCTAGCCACAGTGTTTCTTGTGTTGTGTGCAAATTAATCCAGAGTGCAATCCTGCTACATCATTCTCCTTTTGCAAAAAAAAGACAGGTATCGGTGCATTGGAGTAAAATGTCTCCATCGGTGTATATTTGCTGGAAAGAAATGAAAAAGACCTTGAACATCAATGTCATAGCTAATACAAGGAAACAAACAACTGTTCTTAGGGGAAAAGCATTGTAGGCCAGAAATCAATGGAAATGTCAAGAAAGGCATTAAACAAAAGCATCAACAGAAAACTATTTGGCAGATCAGATGTAAAATCACCCAAATAACACTTTTCAACCATCTCAGCATTGCATTCAGGACTGCACTGGTCAATTTGGGGGAAAATAGAAAGAAAGAAAAGCTATGATTGGATCACTTACACAAAGGAAATTTCACAAAATGTGGATGTTCTCAGTAGACACAGGCTATGAAACAGTTCGAAGCATCTGTTTTATTAAGGACAAAGGATGCAAAAGACAGAAACAATCACTTAATGTATCTGTGCTTAGACTAATTTAAATTGAGTTCCCTTCACAGTCATGACATCAATAAATATATTTGCAAAAAAGTGTTCAAATTTACCAAAAGGGTCAGAATCAAAAAGGTTAAAAAATGGCTGTGGTTATGACCTTATAAGTGGATAATATTGAATGTTCCTGACTGTTGTGAATGACTGAAGGTCATCTATTGAATTATCTCACCAGACCCAGCAGACTCAAAGTGCTACTCTTATGGATAATATGCTTACAAATAATATAGAATACACTCATGAGTGGACTAATTATAAGTGACATAACCAATCATTGAGCAGTTTTTGCACAATTTGACATCTAGTGAAGACAAAGAAAATAATAAAAGAACCAGTCTATAAAAGGTTAAGAAATGATAAAAACAATGGGTTCTCTTAAGAATGACTTATCCAGACAAAACTGGAACTCAGAGAGAAAGATGTGGACATCACTTCTAAATGTTTTTTTTTTTAGAAATATTTTGCTCATTTAACAATAAGAACAATAAGAAATAAATACATTTGCCAAATTGGTTAACTACTGGTCTACAAAATGCTTGTAAAAAGAAAAAAAAACAACATAAAAAATTCTTAAAACGAGGGTCAAGAGTAACTGGCAAAGATATCCCATACAAAAACAAACTGAAGTAACACGGCACAGTAAACAAGTGTACTTTAATAATTTACTGAATGAAAATAAAAACAACGTGAAGCGAGTTTTAGAAATTTTAAATAACATAATTAAAAATGGGACAAAAAGCAAACACACCCAGATTACTTTACAAATGAGAAGGGTCAAAACTATAACATCAATGAATCAGTACATTAAATTAATCAAATGTGACTTAAGTGTGTCTTTTTTGTTTGTTTTTTTAACTTATGCATTTCATCATTTCTGGAATGAGTTTGATAAATCTGTGTGATACAGATTACGTCACTTAACATTGTCCAGCTGTCAGGCTTAATCGTCCATGCTTTTTCTTTTAATTACATCATTTTGCTACTGGACTCACAAGACGGAACCAGACATGCTGGCACCAGTCTGGAAAAGGCAGAGGATGTGATATTCGCTGGAAGCAGTTTACACTTTACCCCCGCGCACACAACTAAACTACAGCAAAGTGCAAAAACCAGAGCAAATGCTGATCCACACTCAGGGAAAGCCAAAACTTTTGGGCAGAGGAAGACAAAGCTCTATAATTTTCAATTGCACCTTCTTGCTGAGTTTCTTATCAGAGTGGCTGACATTATACCTTTGGTGTCTTTGGAATTGATTTTTTTTTTAGAGTGTCTGTCGACCCTACAGGATTGGTTGGTCCCACTCTCGGGGAGGAAAGATGTAAGTAGCTCTACAGTGGAGCAATTAATGAGATTTCAGTTTGAGAATCGATCTGTCTACTGGAAAAAGAAATAGGACGGAGTTAAGCATCAAATCCTGGAATGTGAAAAAAAAGAAGTCTCTTCTACAAAATTACCAATAATTGCACACATTTCCTTTTATTTGTTAGCACTTTCAGAATCTAGTGGATAGGTTAGATATTGTTTTCTCACAATTTTTGGCCTTTCTTGGCTGCAATCAACTTCCTTTGTCAGTGATGTACCACGCTAACAATAAGCTCTGATACTGATGAGAATGCTGAGCAGACATGAGCAAAGGTAATGCATTTTTGATGCTCCCAATGGCTGCCATTTCCTTTCCCGGGGATTAGTTGCACTGCACTTTCAGGATCCCTGTGTGTCTCCAGGTCAAGCTTCTGAATATTGTAAAGTTCTAAGGAGAGGTTCTCCCTCAAGCTCCTAATCTGTCTTTTCAGGCCAATTTATCCGCATCACTTTAGAGTGAAGTTTTCCAAAGATGGGGCAGTTGGAAGTCCTTCAACCCTGCCCTTGAAGACTTGCACCTTGCTCCCAAGACGTGTAATTAAAAAGCTTCCTCGTCCACTTTTCACTCTTCATCTCTTATTTCCAGACCTGTCTTTGTACCAGTGGCAGGTTATCATTCTCTGAGATCTATGGTGTCTGTGAAAAGTTTGGACACACCGGCTGTATCATTAAACACAAACTGGCTTTATTTTTCGGTTCAAGGATCTAAGTGTCTCCTTCTCTGATACGTCTTCTCAGATTCTCTTCGCTGCATCCTCGCATACATAATTACAGAGCATCGGCAATGCCGGGTTGTGACAATGATGTAATAATGATGCAGATTTATTTCTGTCCCACCAACAAATGTGTCCATATGCTGCCACACAAATCATAGAGCCTGCACCTTTAGGTTTTAATAGCAGTGCAGTTATATCCCTGGAGGTGGATCCCTGTCATTCAAGACATTGAGCAGACATTATTGAGGAAGGTAATTGGCAGGGAGCCTCATCTCTGGAGGTTTCCCTGGGCCACAATGATCTGTCAGAGGACTGTGAGCCTCTGCCATTAATCAGTGTAGGGATAAGAGAAAGGAGGGATGTGCCAGCATCTGTGCACAGACCTCTACCTTTGCTTCCCTGTGACAGAAAAATCCTTACCTAATCAAACTGCCTATTCTAATCTACACTTGGCTCGATTGTGGGTGCCGTGTCACATGAAAGTTATTTCGCTCTCTGTGCACTTAGGACATATGTGGTACAAATTAAATACCTCTTTTTTTTTGTTAAACAGAATGTATTTATATCAAACATTAATACATTTTAAAAGTTTTTATTCTGGAGCTGGGAAATAAATAAAAGATGAAGCAGAATTTTACAGTAACTATAAGTAAAGATGATAATGGATCACAGTTTTTATATGGAATCTTATTTAAACAAGGTCTCCTCTGATTTCTGCTGCCAAAAGCTGAAATGGAAACACACTCACCAAACCAAGAAAATCCATGACTGGTCGCTAACATGAGTTATCAGTCGACTGGGAAGGGTCCCAAACTTGTCTCCAGCAGTGTCTCACCAAAATGAGTTCCAAAAACATAAACCTGATTATCCGGTCCAATGTGATGTTGAATATTGTGACTTTGGCTGATTGTTAAAGCAAGGCTTGTGTTGGGTCTGCTTTGATTAATTCACAGTGAGTTTTAGTTGTTGTTGTGATTCATGTGGAGTGTAATTATAATAATATGGTAAGCATTTTAGACTTACAATGGGCTACCAGTCACTGCTTTGATAATAACTATACCAGAGTTTGAATTACCTAGAATTTTGTAAAGAGAAAAAGGAGGAATAAGAAATCAAGACCACAAAAAATTACTTTTACTTTTGAATTTTTGCATTGTTTGAAATTTGGTTGCACATTTTTTTTAACTAATGCTCTGCAATTTGTGCATCAAGGCTAGAAAAAGCTTTCTAATTGACACTTTTTGCAATTAAATTTTAAGACAGTAAGCAAAATGAGAGACAAAATTAAAGAGACAAAAATAACAAATTTAAAACATTTAAAAATTAAAAGGTGCAATTCAATCCAATGTATTTCTTTTGGTGTTTTAGTATTTGAGTTATATTCTTTTGTTTTTTTTATTAAATGCTGAAAATTAAGCATGACAACCTCTGCAATGAAACTAACATTGGATTGTGTAACATCACAATGCTGCAAGTCTTGATTGGGTTTATGTTCTCTAACTAAAAGGAAACAAATGAAGACAAACAAATGCATGAAAAATACTTCAGGAAAACATTTTTTTTGCTAGATTTATAAATGAAATCCAAAGAACAGAAGCACATTGACAAAGTTTTGTCTCGGGACTGGAGGAGACTTCAAAGGAAACCTAGTCCTTGATGGAGGAAAGATTATTAGAGAAAAACAATCAATGCAACAAGAATATAACAAGAAAGGGCATACCTAGAAAGCCTGGAGGAGGCAGACCAAGACATACTGTGGTAAAGCTCCTCGGATATAAGAACAGGATTTCAATATTAAAAAGCTGTAAAAAAAACAAACAATTTTTATAAACAAAGATTATGCAGACTCGCAAAAAAGGAAGGAGCTGGTGCCTGAATTAAAAGCAGCAGGGCATAAGGATATTGTCTTGCTCAAATATGGCTGCAGTACTGTAAGTTTAAAGTTAAGTATAAAGTTATTACGTTGTAACAATTTCCTCTATCTTACTGCAGAGGAAGAGTACAATAAAGCAAAATATTACCTGCTTTGAAAAAAGAAAAGGCGTGTGCAACTTAACATAAACATAGAAAATCCAGCAGTCTCACTTTTAGTTTGTTTTAGGCGTTTTAGTAATTTTTAGCAGGCCTTAAACATATCACCCAGCAAAATACACACCCAACACCATATAAATATATTCACACACATTAATTCCAAGCGTCTCTGTTCAAAACTACAGTTTGATGTAAATGAGTTCGTTTTTCAGACTCTCAGTCCCAGCAATGCATTGCGTTTAACCCAAACAAAACAAACAGGCTCGATCTCACCGGCTTTCCGTCAGTCCTTGGTGTGTAGATTCCATGAGAGGGGAAAAAAAAAGAAGAGGAAAAAACCCACGCGTTAATCTGTCCACCAGGAAAGGAAAAAGTAATCCAGGGTGTAGAGCTTGAAGTGGAGCGGCTCTGGAACATTCAGTGTCGTCCTCAGACACGGCTCTCTCTTTTCCCGGGAAACGTAGTTTTTAAAACCACAGCTGTTTTCCCACGTTGCAGCCCGTGTCATTGGAAGCCCCGCCCCCCTCGTAGACAGAGGTCTTCTTAAAGGCGCAGGCTGCCTTTACTTATGCCCGTTCAAAACAGTCACAAATGTAAATCATAACAGTCCCACACTAAACAGCTAAGGCCATAATATTTTCATCAGCATGTGAAGCATATATTTTGCCCCTGCAGGGATTTATAGCAAAATATTTAATAACTGTTCATCATGCTGTTTGTGGCAGTGTCACAGATCCCCCCCCCCCCAGCCGGAGGTACGGGGGATACATGCCCCAAGTATGGTTTAAGATTGCTCACATGGACTGTATCAACTTTATCATGGTTCTGCCATTGCAGCTTATAGTTTATGGGACCTAGAATTTTCGTCACAATTGCTGGACCTGACCATTTCGGCGCTAGCTTCGACGAAAACTTGTCTGAGGCTTTAGACTGTGGATGAGCTCTAACCCAGACCAGATCTCCCACACCAAACTGCGCACATCTCCTGTGAGTATTATAATATCTGGCTTGTCTGTGTCTGGCCACTCCCACTCTTTGCCTTACCTCCTGTGCTAACTGATGTTGTCGTTCCAACAGGGAATACTGAGGCTGTCGAGGATCCAGTACTGGTTTTTGATGTATGAGTCTTTCCAAGGGGCCTTTAAGAGTCCGTCCCAATGCCAGTTCAGCTGGAGTCCTCCCTGTACTTTCATGCTGGGTGTTGTTAATAGCAAACCGAAACTCCGGCAGCCACTTGTCCCATTCCTCATGTCGACTGCCTACATACGAGGACATCATGACCTTTAGGGTGCGATTCACACGTTCCGTTAGGTTCGTCTGAGGATGGTAGCTGGTTGTCATTTTATGTATGACACCCCACTTCTGGCAGAGATCAGATATAAGTTGGCTGGTGAATTGTGGACCTCGGTCTGAAACCAGATATTTTGGTACCCCCCACCGGGTGAATATTTCGTCTCTGAGGATGTTATATAATCGCAGTGTTTTGCTGTCTCTTAACGGAAACAGTTCTACCCATTTTGTGTAGTAATCTACAACCACCAAGAGGTAGCAGTTGCCTTTTCTACTTCTGGGAAAGGGACCCATGAAATCGAGCCCAAGCATGAATCCCGGTTCTTCAACTTGCGTGGACTGTAGGAAACCGGCTGGCTTTTGGTTGCTTGGTTTGTATTGTTGGCATGTTGAGCAGACTTTGACATGGTTCCAAACATCTTTTCGTATTGTAGGCCACCAGGCAACTTCCAGGATCCGCAGCAGAGTCTTGAGCCGGCCTAGATGCGCCCCTAGTGGATTGTCGTGAAAGTAATGAATGAATGTCCCAGTGAAGCTGTGTGGTACCACCAGTTGATATTTTATGCCTAAGCCTTGGGTTGGTATTGTCCTGTACAAGACATCCTGTAATATCTCCCATCCAATCCTATTCATCTGTGGTCCAGTTGTGCTTGCTTTATCCCGCATTTCCTCGACCTCTGGATCTTGATGTTGTGCACGTGCTATTTCGGCCAAGGAAATGGGCAAACCCATGGTGCAGGTATTGGGTTGGTCGGGGATGTAAGATGCCACTACAGCCGACAGGTCTTCTTTGACAGCGCGGGATAGGGCATCAGGTACGGTGTTCACACAGCCTTTTCTGTACTGAACGTCAAAGGTGAATTGTTGCAGCCGCAGGGTCCATCTGGTCAGTCGAGACGATGTTTTGGGACAGTTGAATGCCCACGAAAGAGCACTGTGGTCAGTATAGACAGTAAATTTGGAGCCTTCTAAATAGTGCTTCCACTTCTCAACAGCCCAGACAACAGCCAAACATTCTTTTTCAGAAGTGGAGTAGTTGCGCTCTGCTCCTTTTAGAAGACGTGAGGCATAAGCAATCACTTTCTCCCCTCCTTTTGTTTGCTGGGTCAACACAGCTCCGAGTCCCACGTCACTGGCATCTGTCTGTACTTGAAATGGCTTGGATGGATCAGGCTGTGCCAATACTGGAGATGACTGCAGTGCCTGTTTAAGTCTGTTGAAGCTCTCTTGACATTCAGCGGTCCACTCCCACTTTACTCCCTTCCGCTTAAGGTGGTTGAGTGGAGCAGCAAGGTCTGCAAAGTGGGGTATAAATTTGTGGTACCACCCTGCAAGACCCAGAAATCTCTGAAGGTCTTTGATGTTCTGAGGGGTAGGATAGTTAGTCACGGCTAGTGTTTTGTCAAAGTCCGGCTCTACTCCCTTTTCAGTGACTAGGTGTCCAAGGAACTTTAAGTTGTTCTTCAGGAAATGGCATTTCTTGAGATTTAAAGAGAGATTGTATGCTGCAAGTCGAGCAAACACTGCTCCAAGGTCTTTCAGGTGCTGTTCTGGAGTCGGGGAGTACACAATGATATCATCAATGTAGACAAAACACATGTGCCCCTTCAGATCTCCCAGCACTGTCTCCATCAGACGCTGAAATGTTGCCCCTGCATTTTTTAGTCCAAAGGGCATGACTTTGAACTGGAAGAGACCCATAGGTGTGATAACTGCCGTTTTCTCTTTGCTTCTGGAGTCCATGGCTACTTGCCAATAACCAGATTGCAGGTCAAGGGTGCTGAACCATCTGGCACCGTGAAGTGACTCCAGAATGTCATGTATGATGGGCATGGGATAAGCGTCTAATGGGGTTTTGGCATTTAACTGTCTGTAATCAATGCAGAAACGGTGAGTCCCATCTGGTTTTTTTACCAATACAACTGGTGAGGCCCAAGCGGACTGAGAAGGTTCTATTATTCCTTCGTGTAACATCTGATTTATGTGTTCCTCAATAATTTGCCGCTTCAGGGGGGAGACTCTGTAAGCTCTTGTTCGAACCGGTACCTCGTCATTTGTTACAATGTGATGTTGGGTGATGTCAGTCCTTCCCAGTTTCTCTGTGCACACCGATGGCCATTCTTGAAACAGTTTTTGCATTTGAAGGGGATGGTCTTTGAACCGGCTTTCTGGTTTCTCTACAGATGCATGGTGTTGTGTCACAAAGGGCAGTAGAGAAGGATCCATCACCACATATAGGTTCAAAGGGTTGTGAGCTGGAGTCCATGATAGGTGTCCTGGCGTCCTATCCAGAAATGGAAATGAACATGACTTGTCTCTGCCACGGACTTCATAGGTGTTTTTCCCCAGGTTGAACTGGACCTTTGTTTTCCTCAGGAAGTCCAGGCCCAAAATCAGTGGGAAAGTCAGGTGTTTATCAGCCATGATGTGGGTGTCGATAGTCCATACTGCTCCATGCCAGGTATAAGCCAACTTCACCTTTCCTTCAGATGTATGAGCCTGTCCATCTGCCAACACAAAAGTTAAAGGATCGCCGGTTTGGAGTTCATCACCTGGTCTTCTTAGCCTCCGCCACAAGCTCCTTTGCATAAGCGTGAAGGTGCAGCCTGTGTCCAGTACAGCTTCCCCCTGAAGTCCCCTGGTCTCAATAGGGATGACTAGCAATGTAGGTGGGGTGGTGTTGGCTAGTGCTAGATGGTGACTTTGTCTGCTTTCCCCCTCCGAAGTCACTGAGACATGGTGGCTTTTGCTGGTGTGTTTTTTCTTGGTCTTGCTGCTGGCGGCTTGACTGTTAACTCTGTCCCAATAATATTTTTTGGCGGCCCAGTCTCGCTCCACCATGGATCCAACCTTCACCAGCTGTTCCACTGTCTGCACAGTTCCTCGGAGACAACTCACTAGAGCGGGATTGCAGTTGTTCATGATGCGTCGAACTATTTCTCCTTCAGACATGTCCGGTTTCCATTTCAAACAGAGGGCTCTATAATCATATACAAAGTCCCGTAAACACTGGCCCGGTGTCTGCACTTTGTCCCTCAATTGTTCTTCTACTTCCGTCATGTAGTCTGAGGGTAAAAAAGCAGCTAGGAAGGCTTCTTTAAACCCTTTCCAGTTACTTATTTTAGTCCTTTCTGCAGTCCACCAGCTCTTGGCAGAGTCTTTTAGAACAGTGGAAAATGTAGCCAGAAGTTCTTTGTCTGTGAGGGGGCGCAGGGAGATGAAAGTTTCTACCTGCTCAATGAAGTTCAGTACATCTGTGGTGTCTCTTGATTCTCCGAATGTTGGAAACTCTAGCCGCACAGGAGGCTTGGACCCAAGAACAGGAGCTCCAGACACAGCGCTAACAGGTGGTAAAACCTCACTGACGTTAGATGTGGTGTAAGGAAAATATTGTGGAGATTTTGGAGTGCTGCACCTAATTATTTCTCCCAACTCCTTTTTCCATTTCTCATCTCTTCTTTTGAGACAATCCACCATTGCTTGTTCTAAACGTGTTAATGAATCATTTAACGACTGTTCCAGTGTTTCAAACTTTTGGTCAACATATTCTCTGAAACTCTGCTCTCTGTTTATTGCACTCCCCAGTGAAGCTCTGAAATCATGTTCAAGAGTATTTAACTGCTCCCGTACAGTGTTAAGAGAAACCTGGTTCTGATCAAGAATCTCCACAGGTTCTGCCTGTACCGGTGCTTCATCTTCATCATCACTGCTGTTGTCACCTTCATTTTCAACCCGTACATCATCAATATACATTTCACTTAGCAATGAAGATACCTCTGATACAGGCTCTCTGAATGTTACAAAGGAACCTGGGTGAAATTCAGGTGATTTAGATGTTCCTTCCCCTGCTGCCTCTGTGCTGTCTGCCATTTTAATATTTGCAACCAAAAAAACAACCTCAAAACAAAATAGAGACTGCTTCAATGCTTGTATGATTTGTTGCTTCACTAAAATAAAAATTCATTTCCCCATACTGGCCACCACTCTGTAACAATTTCCTCTATCTTACTGCAGAGGAAGAGTACAATAAAGCAAAATATTACCTGCTTTGAAAAAAGAAAAGGCGTGTGCAACTTAACATAAACATAGAAAATCCAGCAGTCTCACTTTTAGTTTGTTTTAGGCGTTTTAGTAATTTTTAGCAGGCCTTAAACATATCACCCAGCAAAATACACACCCAACACCATATAAATATATTCACACACATTAATTCCAAGCGTCTCTGTTCAAAACTACAGTTTGATGTAAATGAGTTCGTTTTTCAGACTCTCAGTCCCAGCAATGCATTGCGTTTAACCCAAACAAAACAAACAGGCTCGATCTCACCGGCTTTCCGTCAGTCCTTGGTGTGTAGATTCCATGAGAGGGGAAAAAAAAAGAAGAGGAAAAAACCCACGCGTTAATCTGTCCACCAGGAAAGGAAAAAGTAATCCAGGGTGTAGAGCTTGAAGTGGAGCGGCTCTGGAACATTCAGTGTCGTCCTCAGACACGGCTCTCTCTTTTCCCGGGAAACGTAGTTTTTAAAACCACAGCTGTTTTCCCACGTTGCAGCCCGTGTCATTGGAAGCCCCGCCCCCCTCGTAGACAGAGGTCTTCTTAAAGGCGCAGGCTGCCTTTACTTATGCCCGTTCAAAACAGTCACAAATGTAAATCATAACAGTCCCACACTAAACAGCTAAGGCCATAATATTTTCATCAGCATGTGAAGCATATATTTTGCCCCTGCAGGGATTTATAGCAAAATATTTAATAACTGTTCATCATGCTGTTTGTGGCAGTGTCACAACGTTTACAATAAACTTTTTCATCTGTGGCGCAGTGGTTAGCGCTCTTGCTTCACAGCATTCAGGCCCCCGGTTCAAGTCCCTGAAAACAGAAAATCAATGGGGGACCTTTGTGTGTGGAGTTTGCATGTTCTCCCCGTGCATGCGTGGGTTCTCTCCGGGGTCTCCAGCTTCCTCCCACCGTCCAAAAACATGCCTCATAGGTTAATTGGTTAATCTAAACTGTCCATAGGTGTGAGTGTGAATGGGTGTGTGATTGTGGCCCTGCAACTGGCGAACTGTCCAGGGAGTCCCCTGCCTTTGCCCACAAGTGGCCGGGAGAGGCTCTGGCGGCCCCGTGACCCCGTAAGGGATAAAACGGCAGAAGATGAATGAATGATAGTCGTTCATCAACATACAAGAACGGCAAAGGCTTTTTGAAAATACTGAACCACAGACTAAGCACATTGTTAAAGTTGATTGTTGTTATTACACAGAGAAATAGTATGAAAACATCATAATAGATATAACATGTTTAACTATTCACAATCATGTCTTAAGCTTTATATACTTATGTCATACAAATCAAGGAGTACTTGAATAATTTCACCAGAACAAAAAAGGTTTCTGCAATTCCTGAAACCTTGATGAACCTAGAAAAGTGGACAGAATCAGAACTGGATTCCTCCATATAGACAGACAAAGGAAATGGAGATGTAGCTGTTTTTGTCAGTAAAAATCCTAATTTTCTGGATGTTAGAAAACATGTTAAAACGTATAGCCATAAAAAAAAGAACTTGTGAGCTGTGTTTGAGGTCATTATGATTTGTTTTTGAACTATTTACATAATCAATAGACGAGATCTGTTTATCAAAACTGTTCATATTTTTGGAGATTTTAATATAGATTTACTTAATCTAAAACATAACATTATAATAAATTATTTCACAGGTACAATACAACGTATGAAAAGTTGAACAGACAGTAAATACAAACCAAACACTGAAACTGACGTGTCAAATGATAAAAAGGTTTTTAAAGGTATTTCAAAACCACTAATGCATACTTTATTTTATTTTTTCAGTATGTGTGTATTTACAGTTAACAGTAAAATGGCTAAAATTGTACCTGCACAAATGTGGTGACAGACATGAATTTCCAAACTACAGACCGATGTTATTAAACCATAATTCTATTGAGCGAAGTTTAAGTGTATGGCATTAGAGGTGTATGATTACAACAGCTGAAGAGCTACTTGAATAACAAGAAACACTTTGTAAGGTTGGGGAACTATTGTCCTGACTGTCTAAATGTTACGTGCAGCGTCCCACAGGTGTACATTTTGAGACCTAAATAAACTTTTTTTTTTTTTTTGCACTACGTTACGTTGTTTTACATCGATGATATACGTGAAGTATCCAAAGTGTTTAAACATGTTGTCTTTACTGATGATGCATGATACTGATGATACTATTTTGCTCTGGAACTGACAAGAACAAGCTTATCTTTAGCTTCTCAAGTTGTTGAACTTGAGAAAAATGAATAAATTTTCATGGAATATGGTAAAACAAAAATAGCATACTTTGGAAAATCACAAGTGATGCAAAAGCAAAAATGTTCCTATATATAGTGGCATAAACATTGGACAAGTTAATGAAATTACTTTTCTAGGGGTCTCTTTTTTCAGATTTTTGGAACAGTTTGTAGTGGAAGTTTATCAGAATGAGTCACTTATGTCATTATTCGTTGTGTTCCTTATTTTTTTTTTCGAGTACTTTCTTAAGTTCTGTTCAAAATAAGTTCAAAATAACAATAAAAACAAGCAATCTATTCTGTCAACAGTTGTAAGACTCTCCCTTCCTTGTTGAGTCCACACAGACAACGGATGAATGTTGTTTAGCAAGTCAATAAGACTGTAATTGCGTGCATTAAGAAGGTATCGTCCCAGAAGAGGTCAGGGTAGTCAAATCATTCCGAGTCTGAATGACTTTATGTTTTGCACAGAGGAGACCTGTGCCTTTGAATGCAAAGTGGCCTGCACCACATTTCAAAGTGATGTGGGAGGGGACACATAACAGATGACTGACTCCACCACTGAGGTATACCTTTAATTTGTTTTTCCACTTTGGTTGAGCACTTGAAGAAGAGAGCCAATGACGTCAGGTAAGGAAAACTACACATAGTTAAAAAAATATTGTTTTCAACAAATATTCTTTCCAACGGAATTTGTAATTGAGTTTTTAGTCACAACTACCCTTGCGGATAGATGCTGGTTGTCTGCAGGTAAAGAAATGGGCAAACCTTGACGAGGCACACAGTTGGCCCGCACAAAATATCAAGGTCATTGACTGCTCGATGAGCCCGTAGAGCAAAAATGTTCATGCACATTTTTTCTACAGCTATGCTGAGAGCGACAGGCCTGAACTAACACTTATACAAAAAATGCCAGGGTGAGTAAAGGTGAAGTAGGTAAGACGCTGGTGTTTCCTATGGATTTTTCATTGCACAAGAAGACTGTAAATGCTGTTCATGCGATAAGTGTTTGCTTCTAGCGCACAGCCTGGCTGTTAGAAATTAGAAAAATTTGAGCATCCTACAGGCATTTACATATCGCGTGCACACTACGTGCACACACATTTGTGCACAAGGACTTAGCACTCGCACCTTTCTAACGAGTAGAGTGCAGTACATGAGCACCATGCAACAGCATCACCCATTGGATATTAGTGCGTGCAACTTCAATTAGCTCAACGAACACTTCACAATACACTTACCACACGCTTGACATTTGTAGGCTCCATTTTTCTTATGGACTCCTAAGCTGGCTGTAAAGGCCTCAAAGGAACTCACCTTATGGAAACTCCAAGGCACACCTGTGCTTCTCACAAGATGCGGACGCTCCTCTCTACAATCCTCCGCGGGATCAGACAATCAAAAAACCTGCAGCACCCACATGGATCAACCCATGTACGGATGCATGTCACTAAGGCTCTAGTTGAGCTTAAATCAGTTTAGGTTTTCTTTGCATGAACATTATGTAGTCTCAAGTTCAGATGTATAAAACGATGGTTTCTCAGGCTTCATAAACAAACCAAAGTAGCACAGGGGTTTCTGCTTCCTTGTGCAACACCTCTTTTCAGAGGAGATTCTTATAGTCCACAAGAATGTTGTTGTTTACCTTTTGGCATATCCTGTCACGGGTTGCCACAGCGAATCCCCCCTCACTGAGTTGCCCAGGTTTGTTTGGCAGATATTTTTAGGCCAGATGCCCTTCCTGACGCAACCCTGCATTTTGACTGGCACAGCGAGACCCAGACTTGGGTCCTCTTTTGGCCACATAGTTGGGCATAAGCGTGAAGGGTCTGGCTTAAAGATGAAGCTGATCGTGCCCCCTGGGAAATGACCCCTGGTTTCCCATGGTCCAGTCCTACATGCAGCCAACTGAGCCATCCAGCTGCTATAAACAGTCTATAAGAATAGAGGCTTAATTTTTTCATTGGACTTAATAATAAACACAGTTGTGAAATTTTAGAGGAAGATGACCAAAAGAAAATTTCTTACAGCAAAGCCTCTAAAGTTTCCCTTTATATTGCCTGTTCTTTTATTTGATTTTGTTTAACTTCAAGTGATGGTCTTTTTGGCCTGGTTAGAAGGAAAAATGAAAATAAAAGAAGAGAATCATAAAGACCTGATCATAGTGAATAATCCTATTGATTTTCTGTGTGATAAGTAGTTCAATCATGTGGCTGTTTTTAAAAGACATAAAAAATAAAAGGGTTTGTCTTTTTAGAATTCCCTACATGAGGCAAAAACTAAGCATTTATAATGGAAAATATCAGCTTCAGTAAATAGACTCAGCCTCATTAAATCCCTGCTACAGTAGACCAACGTCTTCACAGTCAAATTATATTGTAGTTATCGCTAGAAAAACAACAACAAAGCCTGCTGATGTCTTGCTTATAAAGAAAACCATTAAGTCTGACCTTGGGACTTAGGTACCGTATTGCTGTTCCTGCATAACAATCAGAGCAACCGTGGAAAGAAAACAACAACCACCATTGGCACGACTGGCGACTTGAGAACAGCTTTGTATACACAGCGGACAGAGGAAATGTCAGCCGTACAAGCTGGTGAAAGCTTTGGGAATATGGCCACGAATTATTGAGGGGAGGACAAATGAGAATTTGTTTTCAAACAAAGAGGATTTTTTTTTTTTTTTTTTGTAAATCTCCTTGTAGTTCTTGGCAATTTTCTTTTCCCTCTGTTTTTTAATGCTTCACTTCCTTGAGGATTAAACTCAGTAAGTATTCAACTAAAATTTGCAGCGTGCACTCATAGAAACTGCCAGTCAGAATTAATGTACAAACAGAACCACGGAGCGGAGAGGTTCTAGTCTTGTGGTCGATATCTAAATATCTGCTCCCCTGGCTTCTAAAAGCAGCACAATTAATAAAACAATCTCTTCTCAAACTGAAGCATTCTTTTTCACATCACGCTTTTGCAAGATCTTGTACCATGAATTATTTAGAGGGGTGCAAGAATCCCCTGCTACCCCATTCACACATTGGACACACACGACTCGATGAGCAACAGCTGCTATTTGGACTGAGATAGTTGAGATTTTAACCCACTGGACCTTCTTGGAATATAAACATATCAATTATGCTCACACGATTCTTGTGCTTTTCTTTTTCTTTAAACTTGGCAGAACTTTGAAGTGTTATTGAAATTATGATGGTGCTGGGCTTTCATAACCCTTCTTTTTTAACCTTGGAGGATTTAAAAGAAAAAAAAACAGTTCATTGTTTCTTTTATAAAACACCTGCAGATTGCTATTGCGGTTTAATACTCTTACAGATAAGCAGTGTCATGCTGCAAACGTTTTTAACAGGTAATTTCATTCCTAAAGGCCATGTCACACAGCCACTACATACATTTTGCGCATTTTCCACTGACATATTTTTGGTCTTCTGTGATACATAATTGATAAACCAAATTCATGTGTTTCTTGCTTCTTCTTTTTTGAATTCGGTTTTTGAGATGATCAACATTTTAGGTCGGTTGAGAATTACCCAGTTTATGCATATTTAACATAGTTTGTACATAATTATTGCGTAAATCTTATGATATTGGGTGTGATTTTCGTGAGATGCATACACAAACCTTTGGCTTTCTTTGACTGTTCCACGATATGTCCACGTGAATCTAACAGACTTTTCACAAATCTACCACCGATGTATAACTTATAACACTTATACGGTGCACATGTCACATTATAATTATGTAATTGATGCAGAAATCACTAATGAATTGCGTATAAACAACAGTGCAACAAATCATGCACGGTTTGTGTTCTACATTGATTCTGGTGTTCTTTGCGTGGTTTATGTCTCCCGTGGCTGTAACATGGTTCATTCGTGATACATCTGTGAAAATTTCACACAAAGACCACATCTTATCTCACTTTTTCCACACATATTCCAGTGTGACCAGTTTCATCCGTATGCGTAAAATGTACATAGTGGCTGTGTGACATGGCCGTAAATATTCTGTAGCATGGTTTTTGGATAAACATTGGAAAAGCAAAAAAAAACAGAGCTTTGAACAGCTAAAAAAGTGATTTGAGCAACAGTAAGATACTGATGATTCTAAATTAATCACCTATAGAGTGATTGAGATGAATAAATTATTGTTTTCTCTACAATATTGGTTCAATAAGTCTAAATTTGTTCCAATATGTAGAGAAATTCATTTGAAGAAGTTTCAAACTAACAGGAGGGGAGGCAATGTGAAAAGAAAATCTGTTTTAAAACTATTTTAGCGCCAAAACAAATTGACAGTTCAAATGTCAAGATACACGTGTTGATAATCCAGCACTACGTTTTAGCCTTTTATAACCACGTAATCATATTTACTTGTATAACTTCAAATATTCCAATTTCTTATAAAAGGTTTAATTTATAACATTTCGTGCAGGTAAGCTAGTTATTCTAAAATAGCTCAAATGCTGTTCTGTCAAAAAAAGTTGGGCGTTCCTCACTGAGCGATGAAATGGAAAGCAAACCTAGATGATGATGCAGAGATGATGCCTGAAAATTCCCTTTGATCTTCTCTGTATGGCCTCAAGGAAGTGTGAATATGCAGTGAAAAGCCTTTCAGGGATGTTTTTTATTTTTTGGAAGATCTCACATAAGCAGTTTTAATAATTCATATTGTACAATCGTTGTTTTACACATCCTGTGGCATCTTTCTGTATTAATAGCTGTTATTTTTAGGTGACTCCGCCTCTTTTTAGTTTTTTTTCTACATATACAGTATATATTTGATAAGTCATGTGATTTGTATAAGAGCGACTAAAGAATTCCTGCTGCTCATGTCCTTATTATTATAAATGCTGTGTTAGGCTGAGCAAGTGTGTTAAGAGTGTTAAAGAAGTTGAATAAATCCCCAAGAGAGTAAGCTGCTTGAATTGCATTGCAGCTCTTCTAGTAATTTGTTTTCAAGGACAAAGTGATTTGGAGGAATGCATAATAACTCTCTCAAAAGAATTTTGCCAAGTTGCTCCGCTCTGAAAATATACAAAAAGTTCTAATCATGATTCATGCCTCTTTCTGTTTGTTTTTGTGTGTTATGCATAGATCCAGGGACGACATCAATTATTTACCCACTTTTCAAACATTTCGACTTTTAGTGTCCAAAAACGTGGTCCCCTTGGAATAGCTCTATGAATTTAAAATACAAAACATCTATGATTTATTTGTTCTCATAATTAGGCACAAGAACAAACTTTTCATAAAGATGCCTCACATTTTCAGAGACAGCAGTTAAGTGATTTATTCCTCGAAACTGGTACAACTAACAGCATTCATTTTGAACTGATCGCACATTTACTCATGCTTGTCTGCATCCAGATTCAGAAGAAATAACAGGCAGTTCAAACAAAGCCTGTAATCATTTATTTATTTTTCTGTTAAGGGTGTAAAAGGCCCAGGAGTAATGTATGTTAGCAATAAGAGAATAATGAAACCAGGTTGTTAAAGATCTGCATGTATTCTTGTGTTTTTAAATAAATAAAATTCTTTCATTTGCAAGAACAAAAGTAAAACTGCCTAAAAAGTGGAAGTGCAGCTACCTCAGGAGGTTGGGATTCACAGAAATGTGTGTGACTACAAAATTGGACTCAAACGAAACTTTTTGATGTATATGTACACATCCAGATGGATTCTTCACCAACTCAGAAATGAATAAGGCAATGATTATCTGTCTGTTTGATCCACATTTTTTAGACACAGACATAATCGTAAATCCTTTTGGGAAGCGTTCACATTGCACTGTTTGGTCCAAAACGGGGTATAGTGTTCACTCGCTCTATCACGATTCACCCTTCACTGGCGTGCTGTTTTACAGCTTTTTCTGTGCAACTTTGCATGTGTTCCCCTTTTTTTTACTTTTTTAATGGTGAATTGTGTTCTGCATTCTCATTGGCTGTAGCTCTTGTCAATCTGTTTCGTGGCAAGTCTTCTGTCCAGAGATCCTGCATGTGCAGCTTGACATAACTACATAAAGGTTTCATGCTGATATTTTGTAAGATGGTTTGAACTTGGAGAATTTTAAAAAAGAGATGAAAGTGTGTAGGTGTTCATGTCTGTCTGAGAAAAGTGTAAAACGTGTGTAGTGACAGGGTGTAAAAACCTTAAACATCTGTAACCCTACTTTACGGATTGCATATCACAGGTTATTTATTGAGTGAATCCCCCATAATAGATGAGAGAATTCTGCAGTAGTACACCTGAAAACAGCAATCTTGGTTTATTTGCAAGTGAGCCTTGGTGTGGTTTGTTGACTGCTTGAAATATTTAAGGAAAAAAAGACTAGAAGTAAGAGAAAAAAGAGTGAATGTCTGAAGCAGAGTAATTGCAAATAATAATAAAGAGAATGGGCACAGCACATTTTCAAAGAATAGCAAATCTCCCAAAGGTTTAAATATTTCATTGATAAACTTAGAAAGGCAAGATGAAGGCAGATGCGCATCTGCGAAAGTCAACAGGATTACTATTATATTTATTTATTTAGTTTGTATATATATATAGTATATATATATTTTTTAAAGATAATCCTACCAAATGAAAGTCTGGTACATTCAGCATTTAGCCCAACAAAACAGACTTTTCTGGATTGTCGTGGTGTGAAATTGTTAAAATCCTCTCTTCTTTCATACCTTGTGATGGCCTAAAGAACCCTAGTTTGAAGTTAGCTCTAAAAAAGATTAAGGATCTTCGGTCAGAACATTGAAACTATAGACTATATAGGAATTAAATGTGCTATTTTTATCATAAGAAAATAAGGTACAGTAAAATTGCAAAATGTTCTTTGCATTAAGAAATTGCATATTAAAACATGGATTTGGTTCAGTACAAACCTTTTAGAAATGTATCAAATGTAATTTCAACTGGATAATAATTTCATACATTCAAGATTAGAAGGATGGCCAAACTCATTATAATTGTAAGAAAATCTATTCATGCTGCAGCAGACACAACTTCTCATGTCACCACCACTGCATTTTTCTATTTGCCAAATTTCTTAGTGTTGGGATATATGAGTCCATCGCTTTCAGTATCAACCCCAAACATCACTATTCAAGGTCTTATCTGTACTCTTTGATAGACTCCCATAACATTTAGAGTTCAGCAAATTACTTCTGCCCTTTAAGGGCTTAAAATGTTTCATAAATGTTATTTTTTTAATCTTTACTAGAATTTAGTTTTAAGTGCAAAAAACTCTTAGACACTTTTGAAATTTTATGAATTTTATCTGGCATTTATCGCTGAAAGCAAATGCTAGACATAAAAAGCTTTGTGGGTACAACCCCAGATGCATTATAGATAAGAGTATTAAAGCAATAGCGCATCTTTGTCCTTGCATGATGTTACAAAGCCATTGTAGCTCCAGGCAACAAAACGTATGTGCTAACATTGGCCCTCCAAAGTCAAAGAGATGTCAAAGCCTTGCTTGCTCCTTTTGCCATATTCAGTAAAAAAACATCTGATTATAGATGGTGACAATGTTGAGTTAGTTTTGCTTGTGCAAGGCAATTGGTGGTTGAAGTGGTTGATTTTTGTTTTTATTTATTTATTTATTTTATTGGAAAAAGCTGCTCCTTTTCTGCTCAACAGCAACAATACTAAGAAACTGAGCATTTTTGTTTTTTTACTATCAATATTTTCTTTTCTTTCGTACAGACAAAATTAACCTTATTTTTAGTTCCAGACTGACATGTTGATAATGGAGGAGAAATACTCAGAAATGCAGTTTTTAGCTTATGATATCAACCAGGCATTATAGTAATGGACAAAGAACAGAAAAAGGCGTTGTGGTGGATGTGGCAGTACCAAGCGATGGTAACATAAGGAAAAAGGAACACGAGACACTGGATAAATACCAGGGACTCAGAGAAGATCTGGAGAAAGCATGGAAAGTGAAGGTGACAGTGGTGCCTGTGGTAATTGGAGCACTCGGGGCAGTAACCCCCAAGCCTGATGAGTGGCTACAACAGATTCCTGGAAAGACCTCAGACCTCTCAGTCCAGAAAAGGGCAAGGAACAGTTAAGATATGATAGATAGATAGATAGATAGATAGATAGATAGATAGATAGATAGATAGATAGATAGATAGATAGATAGATAGATAGATAGATAGATAGATAGATAGATAGATAGATGGCCGCCCACTACAAATCTTATCCTTTGGCTTAATGTTCAGGAAGTGAAGCAAAAAAGACCAACAACCCAGTGCAGTACTGCCAGCAGCATCACACCCAGCAGGAGCAAGCAGGTCGCCATGGTGAGCGTGATTGAGACTATATCTGCAAGCCGTTCATACTGGTCACAGCACACATCAGTCTCATCTGTTTCTTTCTTTTTTTCTCTCTCTTTCTTGGCTCCGTTACTAACAAAGGATTAACAGAACCAACACATGAAAGATGTTGTAATTACTTGTTCATAGAAATATTACATCTTTAGGTCTTTTCCCCCGAGGCAAATGTCATGAAATCAGCCAGCTGACTAGTGTGAAATAGAACAAAGAGCAGTTTTCTTTGGTTCCAAAGAAGAAGAAAAAATGAAGCTTTGTTCTGATCTGTGGAACTCATTGAGTAAAACGAATGGCTGATTTATTACAAATGTCACCAGAAGCCCATGAGCAAATTTCAGAGCACCTACACCAATAAAATAAAATGCCTTTTTTTTTTTTTTAGAAAATATTGAGTAAAACATTGAAAACTGTAATAATAATAATTTCGCTATGCACTGTGCACATAACTCAAAGACAAAGTACATTATTAAAATGTAGAGACAGAGTAGATCTGATGACTTTGGCAGCAAAAAAGAGAAGCAATGTTAATTAATTCAGCAGATGCTAAAGAGCACGTTTGTGTTGCAGAAGGAAGAATTGTGGGAAGATTTTGACAGCTTGTTTTTATTGCCACCCTCCAGAAAACTTAAAAGGTAAAAACACTGAATATTTATCAAACACCTTTGGTGGCATTATGACCATGTGCAAAAAAAAGAGGAAAGCATTTTTTCTTTCTTTTTTTAAAAACCCAAATACCAAATTGGAGGCTGTCAAGCATCACTAATTGAAACTGAGAAGTGTTTTTGTTTGTGCCATCTGCACAATTTCATAAAATGCCAATGATGGCATTTAAATGCTGGTCTTTAATAATGCTTAATGTACAGAAAATGCTAGAAACATAGTTCATTTTTATGTGCATCACAGCAACATCAAGATTTTAAAATGAATATGCCTGAGACAAATGGAGCATTAAAAAAAAGAGCTTTTGGGTTCTCTCAAAAGATGGGAAACAACCAAATTGTATTCTGAAGGATGTGTTATCCTCACGCTCCTGTAGATCCTACTGTTACGGTTTACAGCTCAAGAACCCAGATGCAGAGTAATACTGTATACAAAGGCCAAGTTTGAAGACAGTTTAATAACAGTAGACCAAAACCAAGGTGTAGAAGACAAAACGCTCCAACAAAGAGATACAAAACAAGGTGGCTTAAATAGACAGACAACCCAATGAACTAACAAGGGCCAGCTGTGGACTCCAGCAGGAAGCACAGGAGAGTGGGCGGAGCAAGAGGAAGAAGCCACAGCAGACCTGCACAAGATCACAGAGTGAAAACCAAAAACAAAACAAGCAAACCGTGTCATAACCCCTCCCCCAACGTCCGGCTACCAGACGGACGGCAAGGCTGGGTGGGATTGTCCCGATGAAACCGGGCGATGACGTTCTCGTCCAGTATATGTCTCTCAGGCACCCACTGACGGTGCTCAGGTCCGTAACCCACCCAGTCAACCAGGTATTGAATGCCCCGCCCCCTTCTTCGGGAGCCAAGAAGTTGGTTGATCGAATAGACAGGACCACCATCTATGTAACGCGGTGGGGGTGGTTCCAAATCAGTGGTCTGAAGACAGCTCTCCCTCACTGGCTTCAACTTGCTGACATGGAATACCGGATGGACCTTCAAGGTTGACGGAAGGTCCAACCTTACTGCTACTGGATTGACGACCTTTGTGATGGTGAAAGGTCCAAGGAACCGTGGATGTAGTTTTCTCGAACCTCCTTTCAGGGGTATGTCTGAGGAGGAAAGCCACACCTTATCTCCCACCTTGTACACAGGAGCCGCGGACCGGCGACGGTTGGCCACAGCAGTGAACCGCTCCTGGTTCCTCAGCAAACTGGCTCTAAACCTCCTCCAAGTACGCTGGCAGCGTCTCACAAAGGCAGCCGGACCAGATGTAGATGTCACTTCTTCCTGATGTGGGAAAAGCGGGGGTTGATATCCATAGGCTGCCTGGAACGGGGAGAAGCCAGAGTTGTTGACTAAGGAGTTGTGGGCATACTCAGCCCATGGAAGCTGCCTGGCCCATGTGCCAGGGCTCTTGGCACACATGGCACGCAGGGTGGTCTCCAGATCTTGATTATAACGCTCCACCTGGCCATTGGTTTGTGGATGGAATCCAGAACTCAAACTAAGAGTGATCCCCAACAGCTTGCAGAACTCTTTCCAGAACTCTGCCACGAACTGGGGTCCTCTATCTGAAACAATGTTAGCAGGGAGACCATGCAGTCGAAACACGTTTCTGGACATCACTTCTGCCAATTCTTTGGCAGTGGGTAGTTTTTGTAGAGGGACTGCATGGGCCAACTTAGAGAACCTGTCAACTATGGTCAAAATTACAGAAAAACCTCTGGAGTTTGGAAGTCCTGTAATAAAATCAACGGCGATATGGGACCATGGCCTGGAGGGCACTGGGAGAGGCTGTAAGAGGCCAGCAGGAGGTCTTCGGGGTACCTTGGCAATAGCGCATGCAGGGCACGAGGAGACAAATGCTCTGATGTCAGAGGTCATCGTGGGCCACCAGAATCGCTGTCCAACTAAGAAAATTGTTCGAGTGACACCAGGATGGCAGGCCAAACGAGAGCAATGTCCCCATTTGATAACTTGTGAACGGAGACTCGAGGGAACAAACAAACAATGGGTTGGGCAACCAGATGGAACTACAGAGTCATCAGACACAGAGGCTTTAACCCTCCGCTCTAGGGCCCACCTTGTTGTAGCCAGCACCATGTTTTGAGGAAGGATGGTACACTCTTTATCTGAAACTATAGAGTCGCTCTCCCTCTGGTGCTGCCGGGACAGAGCATCTGGTTTGGCATTCTTGCTTCCTGGCCGATAGGACAGGGAAAACCTGAAACGGTCAAAAAACAAGGCCCATCGAGCCTGGCGAGAGTTAAGTCTCTTGGCAGTTCTTATATATTCCAGGTTCTTGTGATCTGTCCATACGAGAAATGGGTGTTCAGCTCCCTCCAACCAATGACGCCACTCTGCAAGAGCTAATTTAACAGCGAGGAGCTCCCTGTTCCCTATGTCGTAATTTCTCTCTGCAGGAGTGAGCTTGCAGGAGAAATACGCGCAGGGATGCAACTTACTATCAGATGCCCTCTGGGACAACACCGCACCCACCCCCGTGTCAGACGCATCCACCTCCACAACAAACTGTTTGGAGGTGTCAGGGTGAACCAGAATGGGAGCCACAGAGAAACGTCGTTTGAGCTCAGAAAATGCTTTGCTGGCATCATTATCCCACAGGAAGCGTACCTTTTGTGACGTTAGTTTGTGGAGTGGGGCAGCAATGGTACTAAAGTTCCTGATGAAGCGTCTATAGAAATTTGCAAAACCAAGGAAGCGTTGGAGCTGTCTCCTTCCCGTTGGTTCGGGCCAATCCAAGACAGCTTTGACCTTGGTATTGTCCATAAGAACGGAACCTGGAGATATCACATGACCGAGAAATATTGTCTTGGTGGTGTGAAACTCACATTTCTCTGCCTTGCAGTAGAGCTGATTCTCCAGAAGCCGTTGAAGGACTGCTCTCACATGCTGCACATGAGTCTCAGAGTCTGGGGAGAAGATCAGAATGTCGTCGAGGTAAACAAAAACAAACTTATTGATCATGTCCCCGAGAACATCATTTATGAGACACTGAAACACAGCTGGTGCATTAGTTAGCCCAAAAGGCATAACCAAGTATTCAAAATGTCCACTGGGAGTGTTGAAAGCCGTTTTCCACTCATCCCCCTCTTGTATCCGCACCAAGTGGTAGGCACTGCGGAGATCCAGCTTGGTGAAGATGTTAGCCCCCTTCAATAAATCAAAAGCAGTACTTAGCAGGGGTAGAGGGTAAGTATTGCGAACTGTGATGCTGTTAAGTCCTCTGTAGTCGATGCAGGGACGCAGACCACCATCACGTTTGCCAACAAAGAAAAAACCTGCTCCTGCTGGGGAGGAGGAAGGGCGAATTATTCCTGCCTGAAGGCTCTCCTGAAGATATTGGTCCATCGCTTTACGCTCTGGAGGGCTCAAGGGGTACAGATGACCTTTGGGTGGTTGAGTTCCTGGGAGCAGATCCACGGAGCAATCATAGGGACGGTGTGGGGGAAGGGACTTGGCCCGAGTCTTACAGAACACATCACCTAAGTCATGGTAAACAGAAGGAACCTTGCCAAGGTCAGGAGGTTCTGGAGCAGGTGTGTTCTGGACAGAAGAACGTAATGTAGCAGCATTCAAACAGTTCAACAAACAGAATGGACTCCAAGACAAAATCCTGCCACTAACCCAGTCTATGTGAGGGATATGTCGGCAAAGCCATGGATAGCCCAAAATGACATGGGGCTTCATTGACTCAACAACAAAAAAAGACATCAGTTCATTATGATTTCCAGAGACTGTCACTTTAACAGGGATGGTGCGAGCGGACACTCTGTGAATGAGTGCTCCATTGATGGCATTGATGAACAGGGCAGCAGGCAGGGGCTCTATGGGTATCCTCAGCCTGTCCACCACCTCTTGGGATATCAAGTCTCCATCAGAACCAGAGTCAATAAGAGTCTCGAACTCACCCAACCGCAGATCACAAGCCACCAGAATCGTCGTTGGAGGTCGAGAGGGCGGAGAAAACAGAGAAACGCGGCTCACCAGTTGCCCTCTCACTGATGAGCCCTGGTGTTTTGCCCGACAGCTTCTGACGTAGTGGCCGGGTGTCCCGCAGTAAAGACACAAGCCACCTCTCATGCGTCTCTGTCGTTCTGTTGGAGATAGCTGCCCCAAGGCTGCCTGCAGGGGTTCCGGAGGAGTCTCAGAGGACGGAGTCCAGTCCTCTGGAATACGATGGGTAGGAACAGGTGGTGTCGGTCGCTGACGTTGGTGATGTGTCGTAGGGCCAGGAACGATCCGTTCCAGGGCTCTCTCTCTCATGCGTCGGTTGATCCGAGTGGCGAGATCAATCAGGGCCTCCAAATCTTCAGGAACCTCCCTTGCTGCTAGCTCATCCTTTAAGGAGCTAGAAAGTCCTTGGTGGAACACATCCACAAGCACCTCGTTAGGCCAACGAGTGCTGGCAGCAAGTGTGCGAAACTCTACTGCATATTCGGAAACAGTGCTGGACCCCTGGGTCAGCCGGAGGAGTTGAGAAGCAGCTGTTCGGTGAGACTTGGAGGGGTCAAAAACCATCAAAAGCTGAGTGGAAAAAGCACTGAAGGAACAGCAATGGGGCGCCGCCCGATCCCACTCAGCCAAACCCCATCGTTTTGCTCTTCCCGTCAAAAAACTTAGGGCATAGGCTACTTTGCTCTTTTCGGATGGAAACTCACTGGGGTTGAAATCAAACTGAAGCCGACACGAAACAAGAAAGGCCTGGCAGTCTTCAGCCGTCCCATCAAAAAGTTCAGGAGAACCAAGTCTTATCTGTCGGGGTGAAGGTGAAAGCTGCTCCAGACATGTCGTACGACCATGAAGCTCCAGCAGTTCAGACATGCAGCCATGCAAGTCCTGGACAAGTGAGGCAATCCCACCATCAGTTGGAATGGCTCCATCTGCTGGAGGTAACGGGACATCACAAGCCTGAGAAAACTCTGCTGGGTCTGTCATGTTGGTTGGAGCGTAATGTTACGGTTTACAGCTCAAGAACCCAGATGCAGAGTAATACTGTATACAAAGGCCAAGTTTGAAGACAGTTTAATAACAGTAGACCAAAACCAAGGTGTAGAAGACAAAACGCTCCAACAAAGAGATACAAAACAAGGTGGCTTAAATAGACAGACAACCCAATGAACTAACAAGGGCCAGCTGTGGACTCCAGCAGGAAGCACAGGAGAGTGGGCGGAGCAAGAGGAAGAAGCCACAGCAGACCTGCACAAGATCACAGAGTGAAAACCAAAAACAAAACAAGCAAACCGTGTCACCTACATGCTATTGCATAATGTATTAAAAAAAAGACCCAATTTAAAGACTAGAATTTCAGCTTTTGACACTTAAAGGATAGGAGATAGCAGGAATTCATCAAAAACTTGCCTCTGAATTGTGGGCGGGAAGATTGATGCGGAGTGAGCCTGCTCTATTTCCCATCATCCGTCTGTTCATTTGCTCTCCTGCTAGCTTGCAGTTCCTCACAACCCCAACCCAACAAACATGGTGAGCAATATTGCAGTTATGCCATTTATGGAAACCCTCATAAATGCAGTTTTAAGCTTAAATTTTTCTTACTATATATGTCCTCCATTAGCAAAATTCCACAAAAACATGTAGAAAACACACAAAAAAAAACATGGAGTGAGTGTTTAATTTAATAGATTTAAGATCTGCCTTTCTTTTCATAATGCTACCTCTCTTGATAGTCTAGTTTCAGTTTACTGACAGGCTCTCCACATGTGGATCAATGGATTAGCCACTATTATATTCACACAACGTAATTTTCCTGGAAATTTAATCGACAGAAACCTGAAATGTTATTAGCCATTGATCATCAAATTATCCTATTAAAAATAGAAGTTGGTACCATTGTGCTTCTTTGTCTTCTACTCCTATATCATTGCTTTTTGGAAATTTAATGAACCAATTTTCCCCCTTAACACAAATATTGTGTGGTTGTACTGCTTCTCCTTTTGGAGATGGATACATTTTTTCATGAGCTGTGGAAGTTTGTGTTTATTTCTTCTGGACATGCATGTTCTAATCCACGCTTGTGTTCTGTTGGGCACTTCAGATCTTATTGTACACTTTTCTAAACCCATTTGGAAACAGTCCTCACTGTTGCTTGGTGAAATCAGCAGGGAATGCTCTTAACATTCGCACTGGATTGTAACATTTTCTCTGAGCTCTCAGGGTCCTCTCAGCATTACAAATCTAAAGCAAATTTCACATTTGCAAGCATCTGACTCTCTGAAAGCACAAAGCCGCGAACTGGCAGACATTTTCCTGCACCAAAATACCTTGTACGAGCGCGTGTGTACAAGCCATCATTTGCATGTGTTTATTTAAAAGCTGTAATGTGATTAGTCATCCTCAACCTGATGTTGTGGGGGACCTAATCAGTGCCAACATGATCTTCAGGTGCCTCCAGCATGTGAGACAACAGCAGGGGGAAAAAAGAGATGGTAATTTCTGCCAGAACAACCTTTCAACCACCCACCTTACCCTCCAATCCTCTCCTCCGCGCTCCTTCCTTTTGCCCTTGTGATTAATGTGCCAATACCCTCCTCATGCTGCCCTTAAGACAAGAGCAGCTTACTTCTTCCCTTGCTCTGCCACAGGTCCCCACACTGACACAGTCAAATAGGATTAGATTTTGTATTTGGGGTGGAGAGTGTTTTCTGTGCATCTGTTTCGGGGCACTGGAGGAGCATCCATGAAGTAGCTTGTTTTTCTGTCAATTTATTTCACAAGAGAAGAAAGGTGCAGCATTTCGGATGGGTTGATGCCTTGGCAGTCGTGTTGATGTGGAAAACAACACTGGAGGGAGGAAGATAGTCATTTGAGAGGGAGATTCATTTCTGTCTGCCACAATGCGATGTGTGTCCAGGAGCTGAAATCATATCCCGGGTTCAGTCCTAATAAAGCTTGCTGGGATTAAGCTTTATTACGAAGCAGGGAAGCTCCATAAGGCATCTCATGCCACATGCTGAGACTGCAGCATTGTCTGTCTGATCTTCTGTTAAGAGAGAAGCTGCACTCTGTCGTGCATCTGGCTTTATGATAGCTTAAAACACCAAAAGACTAAACAGATGCTCAGAAACAACAGATTTCTGCCTGAAGGGCATGTTTACCTCATCAGCTGCAGATCAACAGCAGCAGAGAAAGGTTGTTTTGAAATTCTGTTTGCATGATAAAGGAATGGAACTTCATTTTGCTGTATTCTTCTAAAGTTTTTAGACACAACTTCTCTTTTTAAAAAGTGATAACTGGAACATTTTGTTTTACTGTATGGCACTAACAGAAACCTGTTATTAACTTTGTGGAAACTCCTTTCCTTTTTAATTTTTTACTTCTAAAATGAAGCAAATAAAGAAACAAAACAGCCAGTTTGTTTGTTTTGTTTTTTCATGCGGAGGTTTGCTCTCTTTGTTCACAATTACTGCATCTTGGTCTATTTCTATAATTTTATGCTGCAAAAGATAATGATTTGAGTTGGTGGGTGAGACTTTTTCCATGTGGAAACTGCTAACATTTGTTTACCATAATCGAGACACACATCACCACAAAACTGTCACATTGATAGAACACTGCTGGTTAAAAATCCACTCCAATAAAAATGGTGTTTTGGTGTTTTGATGGTGTTCTTGTAGCATTTTTCTCACGATGGAGGGTAAGGAAAATAAAGCATAAAATTGTATTTCTGAGTATCTCTTTATTCAAATCATTGTGAATCAGGATAAGACAAAAAATGCAGTCGGAAAAAGCTTCTAGCAGTGACGTAGATGTTACATTCTGCTCTGCTGTATTCCGATGCATCCACTTGCAGACAAATAGATCCATGTAGGTATTCGTGGTCTTTGTCTAAGCTGGAATCTGGCTCAAAACTGATACGGCTGAACGCCTCTGATGTTGCTCACCATTTGCGTTGCACTGATAATGTTGGGTTGGGGGTGTGAGGGGCTGTAAGCTAGCAGGAGAGATTGTAAAAAGCTGGATGACGTGAAGTAAAGGCAGGCTTACTCTCCACCAATGGTCCCGCCCACAAATCAGAGAGGAATTTCTAATGAACTACTGCTTTTCTGCAAAACTGTCTTAGAAAACCGAGCAAGTTTTTTCAGTTTTGCCATAAAACGGCAAACATAATTAAAATACCACTGGGAACTTTTTTTTAAATAAATTAAGAGATGGTCAGAGTGGGACTTCAAGTCTTATAAATTTTGCAGGAAAATCACCACATTTTTTGTGTTGCAGCACTTTCTTTTTCCAGTTAAAAAAAACATCTTTATTTAAAAGAAAACTGCAAAAATGACAGAAATTTAGGAATAGCTGATGGACTGGTTCTAATTTTTGAACAGCATTTTATTGGATCATAAACGACAAATGCTGGAAATCCCATAATTCATCTGTTTCTATTACAATATTTAAGCTTGGGTGTGTTTCAGTGTTAGAAAATGTCAACATCTGGGTAACAAGAACAACGTGCTAGCTGTTGACTGAGTTGAAAACGTCCAATCAGTTGACATGTCCTTTGCAAACATCCTTCTGCACAGAGCAACCTTAAAGAAATTGCACCACTCTGGGAGGGTTGCATATTGCTCATCTTGTTACCTCATCCACTGCTTTGTCCTCAAGCTGAGGTGTTTTCAAAGGATGCAAGGCCAAGAGCAGAGATCTTAAGCAATCAGGCTCGCAGTGCATGTGTCTGCTGTTTCAGCTGCAAATGGAAAGAAAACACGAAGAAATTCTTTTGCAGCTTGTAAAATCCTCTTATGTTGAGAGTGTAAGCTCCCTGCATGAGTGCAACAACAATTGCTTTGTGTTTATTCACACAGCGGATGTGGACTGTTCCACTATTATTCAGCAGCCATGAATTTTACAAATTGGAGTTTGACTAATTATTAGCCATACTGATTATCAGAGCCAGTATTCCTAATGTGCTCAATTATAACCATGAGTTCTTTGCCTGGATTGATTAAATTACTGCATAATTTAATTAAAATCTGTTAATTTGGTCTGCAGAAAAGCAGGCTGCCTGTGGTCTATGGCTTAGTGTCCCACCCATGATGAAGAGTCAGTCAATGATACACTGAATTTTGGGAGAAAAACAAATGTGTTATATGCTTCAAGAAAAAAAAAACAGTTTCTCTAAAAAATATCAGTTTTTAAGAGCACAAAACAATTATAATCATTTTTAAAGAAGCAATCATTTTTCCCCCTTTAATTGGAAAAAAAAATTTATGAAGCTTTATGAGATTTATTTGAAAGTTTTAAGATGAAGTACTTTTTTTTTCCAGGCCTTGGTTTCCCATAATTGGCAAGTCAGTCAATGTTTCTGTAAAACAGGTTTAGTCTGACAGTAAAATGTTTTTTTAAGATACCAATGAATTGGCACATTTATTTTATTTGTAATTTTTCTGCTTTTGATCAAATCTATCTGCTCAAAATAGTAGAATAAATCCTCTTGTCTCCTCAGCCCCTAAAGACCAACATGGATCCAGGCTTTTCACAAATGGCCACAAGCGTTTCCTTCATCCTCTTAGTACTTCAGATAGCACTTTTTATTACTTTATTATCAAGGTGGATGATTGAAAATGGAGATGAAGAAAGAGATCTATCCCAACAGAAATGTCTGACTTCACTGGGCTAGACTGAGTCTGTCTTCTTAACCACCTCTCTGTCCATCTGTCACAGAGCGACAGCAGACGTCACTCAGTTGCACGTTGCCAGTCAGGAGTCTGACTAATAAATCAAAGTGACACTCACTGTTCGTTTAGGCAGTCACAGCTTCTGATCATTTTCATGCACAATTAATGTTCACTAGAATCCACAAGGTGCTGGAGTTTTATTCATCAGAATGCAGTACAGGATGCGGTTGAATTTGCTGTGCAGGTGGAAAACATTCCCATCATAATGCAGCTTCTGTTCCACACAATCTGTTTACTTCCTGTTTTCTTATTGTCTGCTGTGAGAAGGGGTTGATTTGAGGCCACACTGAAAAAACCCAGCTCAAAAATAATTGCCACCCCCTTTATCACTGACAAAAATGAGTGGCTCATCTATTTCACTGTTCAAGGAGAAATCCAAGAACTCAAATTCCTGAGACGAGGGGAGAATCACCGCATAAATATGCCTGTTTGGCTTACCTTCACCAGGTTGTCCGTCTTTGCTCCATACAGCTCAGTGTTGGCAGTGACCTTCTTTGCTAATATGAATTACAGTTGCATTTACCCAGCAGACAGTGGAGAATTTATAAAATCGGTCTGCCATATCCTCTCACAAGACCATATCTAAGGCCACAAATACTGCATTATTATCCAAACACATCACAGTGGAAGGCTATATAGCTACAGCCTCTGTAAAGCTGCCAAGTCATGGTGCCTCCTCTGTGGAAATGCAGTATATTTGCCGTTGTGGATTGCAGTCATAAACAAGCTAGTTTCTGTCCATAAATTTCCTCCCATTGTTTATCATTTCATTCCAGACCACATCCACCCTCCCTAGACACCAACTGAGCAAGTCATCTCTCATGAAACATAGATCAGAATTCTGACTTAGAACCTTGGTTGAAAAGGTGGAAAAGCAGGAAAAAAAGAAGGCTGCTGTATCTCAGAAATGACAGACTGTTAAGGGGCAGGTGGAAGCAGCTGCTCTCACCTTTGCGATGTCCAGTTGGGTCATGAATCGCATAAGTCAAACGAGCTATCGCAGAAAGTGGAGGTCAGACTATGTCCTGACAAATCAAATATGTCATTTACTCTTTCGATTGTAATGACTGATACGCCTCTGAGTGGGACTGGTCATTAAGCCAACAGCGAAAATCAATAATAGAGTATTTTGGGCTTTCCTGCACAAAATAACAGAAACCATTTTAAAAGAGGTATATAGGGAGAAAACACATAATATTCTAAAAACACACCCAATATGAACAGTTATAAATCTAAAACCTTATTTGTGGTTGATTTATTTCCATACTGATATTGTTCAGAGGTGGATCAGAGCAGTTTTTAAAAGACTGATACAGTATACATTTGGTGTGATCAATAGCTATGCTTGAGCATAGTACTTCAAGTAATGACTTTAATTGTGTCATGTAAGATCTTGGTTAAAACATTTTTTCTTAAGCCATAAAAAGCCAATGAACAAAACATTCTAGCTATTTCAGACAAACTGCATGGTTTCTACACAAAAACGGCAACTTGGTATTATGAACACACTCTTCCACTTTCTATTTTTGGGCAAATATTAACCAATAAAAAAAGAAACCTCAATCACATTACAATTATGGTATACCACTCCATCTTTTTCATTTTTGTTTATCGTCTTTCATTTGTTTCTTTATAAACCCAAAAAATGAGTGCAACAAAAAAGGGCTGGAGTTTCCATTGTTTTGGTCAGTTGATGATTTCTTTATGTGTGACCAAATTCAAGCGGATATTTTTAATACGTATGGCGTGTACTTGTCTTTCGGCTCAACGTGCACTACAGTCCCATTCACTTATGCAAACACACATTCACAAGGCACCAACCTCTGGTAACAAGGAGCAATGTGGGGTTCAGTGTCTTCCCCACTTTGACACATGGACAGGCAGGGTTGCAACAGAACCTGTGATCCTCCCATCAGAGGTGCAACAGCTCTACCTTTGCACCTCAGCTGTCCTAAACATACTTATCCTCAGTACAGTAGTATTTTGATGTAGTTACAGAAGCATAAATATCTATCTTCTGTCCAGCTAAAATGATATTGCTTTCCACTATGAGATCAAACACTGGAGTGATTGAAGATTGACCACCAACAGCAACTTTGTGACCTTCCCAACTCTCCAGCTACCTTTCTTTAAAAACACGCTTTGATCTGGGAGTCAAAGAATCGCCACTGACCAATACTGTACCAGAGATGTATAAAATCTGTGCGAATGCTGGAAGTTTAAAGACCCACTCCGATAAAAAGCGTGTTTTTAACATGTTCTTGTAGCATTTTTTCTGATAATGGAGAACATTGTAAGAAAATTCTGCTTGAAGTTGCATTTCTCTTTCAATAAATGTGTTATGAATCAGAAGAAGATAAAAAAAAAAACTGTCATTGGAAAAAGCATATTTGTGATGTACAAAATATGCTGGGCGGGACACAAGCTCCCCGCTCCACTCCCCAATACGGAGGAGAAGAGGGGTCAGTGTTGCTCTGCACCAACGGCCCCGCCCACAACCGAGTTTCAAATGAACTCCTGCCGCTATGCAAAAAACCACGTCCTAGCAAATGACACGTTTTGATAAATTTTTCATTTAAGCTAGAAACAGCATGATTATAAATTAAAGACCACTGGTTACATTTAAAAAAAAGATTAAGTGTGAATGAACACAAGGAGGTACAAAATCCACCCAACTACGCATCACTTCAATTTAAACCTGTGCGTTCAGCAGCAGGGCAAAAGTTAGGGGAAGTTTCCTCACAATCCAGTAGGAACTGTTACAGTAAGCATCCCTTTTCATGTCATTCTGACAAATAAATAACAAAGTATAATTCTGAATGTTACACACATGGACATTCTTATGAGAAATGTATGAATCTTAGAGTTAACATAAAAAAGAGAAGATGATGCAAGTCAGTGCAAGAGAATTAAGTATCTGAGTGTCCCCAAACACTACATTAAAAAGAATTGTGTTTGCTGCCAATAAAGCAGGTTAAATGTGTGTTAGGTTAAGTCATTCTACACGCATTTCTTTTTCAGTTACAGTCAATTTGGGAAACATCTGAACAAACAAGTCAATATCCAACCGTAAGCAGCTCAGAAGGACACACCACTGTTAGATCTGTGCTCTGACGTCCTGTGGCTGCCTGCATCAGAATGAAATATAAAACGTTTTCCTAGCAGCTTTCCACCTGAATGTTTAGGTCTCCAACCCTTCCTGCTATTAAACAGCAACTGTTGCTCACTGCAGCACCCAGCACAAAACCACAAGCTAAACTCTTCAGCTTTGTCATCCCAAAACTGTTAAACAACCTTTTCAACCGTACATGCACATTTTCTTACCTCTCAATATGCAAAAAGATGCTAAAAAAACAACCTCTTCTACATCTTCTTTTGCATTCAAAAACAACTCCATCCCCTACTTGACATTTCTTGCAGCTGTGACATTTTCCTTGCTTTAGAATTTGTGGACTCTGACCACATTTTAGCTTATGAACCTTATTTATAAGTTGTTTTGGATAAAAGCGTCTGCTCAATAACGAAAGGTAAATGTACATCAAGCATGGGCAACCAAATTCACATTAATTTTAGAGCAATTTACACCAGTCCACTTTGTGAGTGTTTGGCCAATATTCACTTTGCTATCAATGCAAACAACTCCTTAGAAAATGTCGGGGGCCATTAGCAACAGTAGCTTGCATTTGTCAGTCTGTTCTGATGAAAAACTACACTCAGGCAAATCAAAGCTCCTTAACTAAAAGGAGATGGTAGTTAATGCCAATGAAACAGACATAACATTTCTAGCATAGAAACTTAATCAGTTGTCTGGAAATGCAAAAAGCATCTTTAAATGAATCTGCAGGCTTGCAGACCTAACAATTCAAACTATGTTCCTGCTAAAAGCAGAAGTTCACAATAGAATGTACTTTAGATGCTCGAATATAAACAAACAAAAAGAAAAGACTGTGAATAGATCTCAGAACATTTTATTCTGTATTAAAATAGTAAATCAAGGGGCCATTGGGTTTAAAAAAAGACTCTGAGTAAAAAATGACATTTCATTTAAATCAAGGGAAATAAATGGTTATATAATGTATAAAAATAATTCTGTTCCAGCTACAGAACCATGGCTTTTATAGGAACTTGATTTCTTTGAGGGATGAGATTACTGTTGAGTAACACGGATCAGGACGTCATTTACATACACAGCAACTGCCAGATCAGCTTTTCGAGATGCAGTCTCTTTTAGCTACACTGCTCAGTAGATTTATTCTTTTCTGAAAACAATACAAAAATGTTTTCCTTGGTACAAATAACAAAAGTGGTGATAATTAAGAGCTGTGAGTTTTTAGATTGAAGTCTTCAGAGAAGGTCTCTATAGCAAATGCTACATCTTTTGAATTACTATTTGCTATTCCACTACATCCCCAACAAAGGAAAAATGTTTCTTTGTACAGCTGTGCATGGCAACATGATCCCTTATGTCATGGTACTAGACTTATATCTTTTTTTGTAACTTACCATGTTTTATAAGTGTAAGTATCTTTTTGTCACACATTAAATCAGTTAGTTTAATTCTAAAAAGTTTAAACATTTTTTTTTTGTTTTACTTCAGTCACTCCTTAAAGTTCTCTCATTTTAAAACGAAAATTCCTTTTAAAAACACTGAAGTGGTCTTAATGTAAATTTAGCCAATTAATATGACAATCTGATAGTTAAATACAATAATATTTTTTTTTATTCCATTTTAGTAGATAGCCTATCATTGTTTGGGCCCTAAAACCTAAATATACTTTAAATTTATTTTCTCTGAAGCGTAAAACCGTCATGGAAATTATTTACTTCAGAGAGGCCATTTTTGTTTTGTTTTTTTCCACACTTTTTCGGTTATTTCGTTGCAGACTTTGATACCATTATTTTTCACATTTCTTTGTTTCATGCATTTAGATGCTTGCCTTCTTTTGGTTTCTTCCCTCTAAATGTTTACCATCAGAACCCCCTGCCCTTTAGTTGTTCTTGTTCCAAAGTTTAGACACAGCTGAGGAGCAGCGACCGTGTCTTTTGCCACACAGCATGTTCAATTGCTTTCCTGAGTGAGATATTTAATCCTTTTCCCTTGTTTAAGCTGACAGCTCTCTTGTAGGCGCCGTGTTTCCCGTCAATCAGCCAGGTGCAACAGTTTTCAAGGTCTGCAGGCCTCCTACTATAAGCACAGACTCATTTACATCTTTCAACAGGTTTTCCATTTAGTGATGACAATTCAAAAAGCCACTCAGTCATTTATTTTCTGTCCTTGATTTGACAGGAATAACAGATTTGAAAGAAGTTTTTTATGTTTGTGGGTCCATCTCTTCTTTACAAAAAAATTATAGAATACCATATTTTCCGGACTATAAGTCGCTCCGGAATATAAGTCGCACCAGCCCAAAAATGCATTATGAAGTAGAAAAAAACACAGATAAGTCGCACTGGACTATAAGTCGCATTTTGACGGGAAATTTATTTGACAAAATCCGAGACCAAGAACTAATAAGTTCCACAACCTCAAATGACACAATCATAGCAGACTGCTTATCTCATAATTTCACAGTAATTCTTTCTCCTACTTATTTATTTATTCCTTTCATGAAGTATCATTGTCCAACTAATACACTGTTTTCATCCTGTATTTGTAGAATGCAGTCATTTTTATTGCATTTCTGAATCTATGAAATCATTGGAAAATAGAATATTATGTTGTTAGCCTTCAAGATCTTACTGTAAAAAAAGTTTGCTGATTCTCTGAGTCACTTAACATACTCTTAACACTTAACATACCTCATACATCAAATTGACCCAGGAACATCATCTCTGTTCCTCACAAAGGAACATAACAGGAGGGTTAACAATGTATTAATTTCAATTTAGTTCTAATATAAGTCGCTGCGGAGTATAAGTCGCACCCCTTGCCAAACTATGAAAAAAAGGGCGACTTATAGTCCGGAAAATACGGGTAGTGACTTTCTTGTTTTTGGTTTTCCTTCAGAATTTATTTGTCTTAAGCTACTTACTCACCAGGCATGTAATGCATGTTCAAGGTCGTGCTAAACAAGCTTTCTTGAACGTACATTTTGCCTGACTGTCACCACCCGATACTAGTGTATGTCCACAACTAGTTGGAAGAGGCTTGGTGCAAAATATACAATTCTTGTGAATCTTGTTCCAGGCCTTTCCTTTCACGGCTCTATTCTGATATGTGACAGACTAAGCAAATCTTTCACCTGTTTCTCCGCGGAGCCCGTCTCCTCACCATTCCCAGTGGTCACCGGATGTGACCGGGGTTTGACTTTCTATCGGGTGAAAATCACGTTGTTAATACTGGGGTTTTGTTCCTGGTCATCCATTTCTTTTTCAATGATCTCCATCCTGTTGATATTTTGCTCATTCAGAGCCTCCAGATGTCTCACCTTCTCCAGCATGTTGAGGATCTGTTCATGCTGGATCTTCGTGGCGGCTCTAACTTCCTCCAGGCAGGAAATCAAGCAACTCAATATCATCAAATTCGTCCGTCACTGTTTTTTTTTTTCAGGGGGATGATCAGGGATTGCTTTTCGCAATCTTTACACTTTTTGCAGTGCATAGAGTTGTGAAGTGCAGCTGCTCTATGCCTCTGTGGTATCTTCCTGGAACCGAAAGATGGAATTTGTCCTCTGATCAATCAACAGTTGGCACTTCTGCGTATTAGGTGGCAGGCCATCCCTACGTCACTATCACTCCCAAGTTCCTGATTGATCAAAGTTCAACCTGGTCTATTTTTCTTTTTTTTTTTTTGTCCTGTCCAGCAGGACATCATTTTTAGGGGAAATTGAAATATGAACTCACAGATCGTGCAAATTTTAGAACCCGCTCTAATTTGTGAAACTCCCCACATTTGTGAGAGATTTCTCTGCAGTGAATATTGAGACTCCCTTCACGTATCATATTACAAGTGTACCTAAAACTTATGTCTGTGAAGCATCTATTGGGCTTTTCTGAAAAATGTATTGTGAATTTCTGAAAAATTTATTGTGTTTTTGTGAAACACAGCGTGCACATTTGTGAGAAACACTTATTGTGCATGTGTGAAACATTTAGTGTGCATGTGTGAAACATAATGTGTGTGTTTGTGAAACACAGGGTGTGCATTTGTGAAACACAACGTGTGCATTTTCAAATTTATATTGCACGTTTGCATAAAATAAAGTTGTGAATCAGTGCGTGTGTATTTGTGAAACAGGTTGTGTGCCTTTCTGATTATTGAGACTGAACTAACTCCATAGTATGGTGCCCTGCCGACCTGGTTTAACTTTGAACGTGCGTTCAGTAGCCACACGTTTTAAATGTAGAGCCTAAATTCGGGTGGCTCATTTACATATGTGTACATAGACTTTTTATCAGAAGTGGTTGAACGTGTATTGAATGTAGCTTCATACATATAGTCAAGGTAAACTCAAAGAAGGATTTTTTTTTTCCTTTGATAAAAACGACCTACCAACCGTCTTGTGCGTTTAATGCTGTAATAATTTTTAATAACGGCACATTTACTGAATTAGTCTAGCTCAGTTGGCAATTATGCTTCAAATTGCTTCATCAGTGTGTGTGGAATCAACCCTACAAAACAGACCGTTTCGTCATTACATTAAGTTGCCTGGACGTTGGCTTCTTTATTGTTTTATTATTAAAATTCTCAGAAATGCATTATGGCAGAGTGGATGATGATTGCTCATCATTTTGGTCTCCCCATCAGTCACGAACATCACTCTGGATGTAGGTTTAATGCCTTCTGTGGGCTTTCTCCCACCTCTGCATATTAATAGAGCAGTCTGTTAAATTACTTCTGCGGACTGAAGTCAAACACTTGCTGGATCTCAGAGCTCCCATTTGCCATTGCTGAAGGTGAAAGTTTTGCAATTTTCCTCCATACAGGGAGGTTATTAGGGGAAGAATTGGATTCATAAGCCTATGGAAAGAAGCAGACTTTCCAGCCTGGAAGGAGTTCCACTTCAAAGAGAACACAGGGTCTTTGAAGCACAACCTCAAGTAGGTGTTGGGGAGAATGGTAGAGTATCACCGTGATTACAGTGCTCCTCGTTGCTTTGCCTCTGGACACAAGCTCTGGAAGATGGATGGTGATAGTCACCGACATTGCAAAGATAATATGATTTGATCCTAAAAGGATTTGCCCCCCCCCAAACTTGCCTGGATACAGCTGTCCAGATTAACTTTGTGTCATGTCCACCGATCTCCACCTCAGGTTTGGCTACTTATGACTTCCTTTTCCTTATTTCTTTCATCCCTTTCCTCACATTTGGTCCCATTATTCAGCTCACTGACCTCGACACAGATCCGTTCATACGCTGAACCTGTAGGAAAAAAAAAGGACATCCTCAAACTTTTTTCTATCCTCTTTTCTTCTTATTCTTTTTACTATCTCTCTTTAGAGGGGAAGAACAAGGCGATGTTCCAATTCACTATGTGGCTTTAGCTCTCCCAATGTACCAGTCACCTTCAATTCCATTACAGCATTTCTGCCTGAATGCCGACTGATGCAAAGCTCGTAGCGGCTTTTATATATTTTTTTCAGATTCTTTTTTATTTATTTAACCTTCTTTTTTCTTCTTTTTGCACCATCCTCTCTTTAATTCTTTAAAAGCCTTCCCACTGTTCATGTAAAGATAGATGCACTACTTGTGAATGGAGAGAATCCCAATTAATTTGAAGGTCGTTTATTTAGTCCTCCTCATCAGATCAATTTTAGAAAGGAGAAAACGGGGAAAATCGTTACACGGCCTAAAAGAAACCTAAGTGAATTACAATAATTATTTAATGCTTGGTCTTGATCAAGCTAAGTGTCTGTACAGGCTCTTTATTTATTTCCTTAATAGCCCCCTTCATCTCCCAAGGTCCCTCAGTAGACTGTGATAAAAGAAACATTCAACAGAGTGTACCCAACTGTAAAGAAAGGGGGAGATGCAATTAAAATGCTTTCATCCCAGCCCTTTTTATGTATTAACCAACATGGAAGAATAAAACACAAAAATCTGAAAAACAACCCTCAATTTTTCGGTTTGCTCTAAATGATTTTAGTCTTCTTTGAGCTTAAAAACATAGGAGGATAATTTTAATTTCTGTTGTGTTTATGGATTAAAAAAATAAATAAATTGGAAGATCATAGCAAGAACATTTATTTCAGCACAAGCGCTCACCTACTCACCAAAAGAAAAAAAAACTGGAGAGCAAGTGTTGTTTGAATGAATCCTGTTATTTTCATGAATAAGTCAGCAGCGACTGCAGCTGCAAATTGAATGTCGGGAAAATGAGGTGAGATTTGTTGGCATAAATCATAAGAGCTGGATAATATAAAGCAGAATTTAGCTGAGGACCCGCACATGGCACAAACAGGAGGAGGGAACCGGTTGGAAGGCAAAGAAATGGAATAAATGCAAACAAAAGGCCTGCCAGGCTAATTAATTTGTGGAACAAATAGACAAATAATACAGGTATGTATAATGAGGGGGGAGAAATCAAAGGAGATGCAGGTGTGGACATTAGCAACAATAGCAAAGCGAGCTGAAAACATCTTGGGGAGTAAAGGTAACCAAGATGCTGAAGGTGGAGAAAAGAAGCAGAGCTGAGCTTCAGAAATCACATTTCATGACTTTAGGTCAGGGGCACGCCTGGATGTTCTGGGGGCCCTGAGCATAAATATGTAGAAGGTTCCTTCAAGCCAAAATAAATAATGTACAAAAAAAGTGCGCAAGAAAATAAAATAAAATTATAAAACCTGAAGGAAGATCTTTTGAAAGTGTATTGTGCCCCAAAAAACTTGCCATTCAAAAATAAAAAGGTGAAATTAAACAAAAGGAAATAAAAAACTTAAATAAATACCGTAATTTCCGGACTACAAGCCGCTACTTTTTTCCTGCGCAGTCCTGCGGCTTAATCAGTGACGCGGCTAATTATTGGATTTTATTGGCTAATTATTGGATTTTATTGGCGGCCGCCGTGTACGTATTATTGGACACAGTGAATGGTTTGAATTCTCTAACATCAAACACAAGTCATTTGTTTTTCAACACACCTCTAAGCAGCCAAACAGCATGGAGTTGACTTCAGGTCTTAGACACTTCAGTCATGGTTCAACAAAACGAAACACGCATGTCCAGCCGCATCCCAGAATCCTTTGGTGCCATTAGACCCAACGTGCACGTGATCGCCGCTACAATATGATGAAGCTTTCAAGTTAAAAGCAATCGTTAAAAGCAGCGTGAAAAAATCACCAACGGGTTTGGAAAAGCCGGTCAGCTGCGTGACGGAGAGAACAGCGCATGCTCAGGAGTGCATTTACCTCTGAGTCATAGTGACTCGGCTGGCTGCACGTAAATATGTGGCAATAATATCAGCCTTTATTTTGTCGGGACACGACTGGAAACACAAATTGACGTGGTCGTGTTAACGGTTTCTAAGGACTGAGCAGAGATTTGCATTGAAACGCTCACAGCCTCCGTGTGAGCTGGAGACTGCGTGTCGTGTGAGCTGCGGGGCCGATGGCAGTCTGAAGGCTCCCACGCGTAACAACGCATCCGCCCCTCATACACAAAACGTACAGTATTAAGTCCGATTGCTCTGCACAGACACGATTTGCTCCGTCCACCGGCGCAATGGGGACGAAGCGCTCCTCCCTGTATCCGCGCTGGCCAGAGCTGTCGGAGTAGATAGGAAGGGGAGACAAGGAGCGCGCGGGAGCGCGGAGGCGTCGAGCCATTCTGCAGGCTGCAGCCAGGGCTTACTCGAGGCGTCCGCGGAGCAAGTGTTTGTTGTGGAAGGAAACTTCTGACCCACGCGCCGCGAGGAGGCGCGCGTATCGCGCTGAGGCGCGCGCTTTTCAGTCGTCGCTGCTTTATTTTACTAGCGTGTTTTTTAAACAGCCCTGTTACTCCCATAACGCTGCTGCGACACAAGCGGAAGGAGAGCTTTACCCGTTCACCCCTCCATGCACTGCTGCTCATTCTTAAACACGTACAACAGAATGGCGAGCCGGGCGTTGGCCCCGCCTTTAGCCCCTAAGACTCATGGGAAATGGGGGATCGGGGATGTAAATTTCCTCATCATAACTGAGGGATGTAATGTTGATTATATGGTTACTGTTTGTAATTTTATGTGTGATACCTAGATTGTCAATAAGTTAAAAAAAAATAATAAAAATAAAAACCATAACTGAGGAACTTGTGAACAGAATAGAGGTGCATACTGTTTGGCAGATGCAGATAAACTCAAAGACATGAGCCTGATGCAAAAATGACTCCACCCACTGAGTGCTAATAAATCACACTTACACTCTGAGTCAGGAAGTGATCCGTCAGGATGACAATGTTGCCTAATTCATGCGGCTTGTACCCCGACGCGGCTTGTGTATGTATAAAATTAGTTGAACACGTGAAAATGGGTGGGTGCGGCTAATAATCGGGTGCGCTTTGTAGTCCGGAATTTACGGTATGTTAATGAACTTTCACACAAATCAGTTCTGCTAAAAACTAAACCTGTAAAGTTGGCACGGTTTGATTATTCAAGTAAATAAACACAAAATCAAACAAAATTTGATTTTAAAAAAGGTAACCTACTTTTAAAAGTACTGTCATCTACAGGCATTTATGCTTCATGAGCTCCCAGGGGCCCCTCTTAATATTGGGGCTCGAAGCATTTCACTGCCTGGCACTACCGCTGTGGTTACTTTGCTTTAAGGAATGGAGGTGCACAACCTTCTCAACCATCCATATCTGATTCTTGCTTCTCCCAGAAAAACATGTTTTTAGGATTCAGATTAAAGAGCAAAAAGAATGCGCTGAGGCATTTGTGCGTGCAGATGTCATGGATTATATCAGTTTTTCTTCCAGTGAAATTTCCAGACAGGAGATTTCACACCACACTGACACACAGCAACACAACAGCCCAGAGAAGTATCACAGCTGTTAGTAAAACTGTCAAGAAGCATAACACATTGATTTGTGTCCTTGCACATGACTTCCTCTCTTCTTTTCACATGCTGGGGCTGCATCTAACCTCAGGTTTGATCCACCTCGGTATGATTTGCAGTTGAATCCTGCGTGGGAACAGTGGAATGTTGCTTCGCTGAATTGTGAAAAAATTATCAATAAACAGTAGATGCATTTAATCCAAGGGCTGTGAAAGAGGAAAAAGAAAACAATGTGAATAACATCTTGGACAAATTATATATTTTTATTCAAACCAAGGGTTTTGCTGTTGTGTAGTGGTTAGCCTTCTCACCTCGCTGCAAGAAGGTCCTGGTTAAAATCTAGACTGTGAAGAGTTGGCATGTTCTCCCTGTAATGCTTGGGTTACCTCCAAAATAATTTGATAGATAACTATTTGAGTTTGTGGTCCTTTGATGGAGTGAACATTTATTCTAGGTTTTACCATGGCTTTGTCCTGAATTAATTGGGATAGGCTCCAGCATCCCTATGACCCTGCACAGGATCAAACAGGAACAAAGGTATGTAGAAGGAACCAAAGGCAGCTGTGAGAGGACTAGTCAGGGCTGCTGTTGAGGAAGTGGAGGAGCTAGAACATTTTAAATAAGGCTAGGGGACAGAAAACTTTGGAATGGGGGGGCAATTGAGAACTGCAGAATAGAAGGCCAATCCAAATCAAATAATCAAAAATACATATTTCAAACTGTCGTATTATTGTTACTGTTTTCATTATTAACACAGCAGTACTTTTAGCTAAGATGCTATGACTAAAACTCAAAAAAGCTTGTTTTAATGATCTCCTAATCCTTGTCAATAATGATACTAATACCGACTAAAATTTAGGGAAAACTGGGGGGATGGGACTGCCCCTCTGCTCTGCCCTTGTGTCAAAGTAAAATCTGGACCTAAAGGGAACAGTGCACATTTTGAAGCCATTAAACACTCACTTCGAAGAAAATTGTGTTTTTGGTGTTCTCAACAAGTTGTGGCATTTTTCTATTGGAGGAGGACATAAATAAGGACAATTAAGCTTAAAATTCTATTTCTGAATATGTCTTTATTCAAATTGTTGCGTATAAGGAGCAGATGAAAAAATAAACTATGTAGTAGAAAACAACAAAAGTTTATTGATTTTGGCTTAAAAACAAAAAACAAGTGGTCTCAAAAACATCTCACTCCGATCAAGATAGATATGTTTATATAAAGGCTTAAAGGTCCTGTGTTTTACAATTTCTACTAGTTTTCTGTTTATAACTGAATTCAAGTTTTTATGAAGGTATAGTTCACAGCTAAGGTTTTAAGGCTAAGGTATAAAGGTTTAGGCTAAGGTATAAAGTTAGAATTTTAATGCATGAAATAAACCCATAAAAAACAAAACATCATGTATTTTGGGTTTTAACTTTAGTGAATATAAGTAACCAGAATAATAAATAGAATAATTAGGCTTTGAAAGACATTGTACTTTATAGGTTTTTTACTTTAAAAAAACACATTGTTATATTTTTGTTTTTTTGTTTTACTATTAAATATTTAATTGTTGAGTGAAAACTGTTTAGTTAACCTTTAATAAACAGGTTCCAGTATGCCTTTTAGATTCCATGTTATAGTTGTTAGAAATACCCACAGATAAGATGCTAAATGAAATCTGTTATTCTAGCTTATGATGAGGTTGCTAAGTCTGATGCTAACATTTTGCAAAGGAATTTAAGACCAGAGATGAACTGTGATGGTTGCAAGTTCTTAACACAACTTGAAAGTAACAGTTCCATTTTCTGTTTTTCACTTTTGTTGTTAATATTTATAAAGTTAAGACACAACAGAACATTTTTTTTTAGTAAATTGGACAAACTGTTCTCATTTCCTTGTTTAGATGGAAAAAGCTGACTCAAATTGGCCAATCCCGATTCTGTCATTGAAAAAGGAGGAACAGTTTGGCCAATTGGTATAACGTGTTGAAATGAAACTTTTTTTTCTTCCATATAATGTAATTTCAATTTCACAGCATCCTCTGGGGTCAGAGAATCTCTGTCTGTCGGTGCCCTGGGAAGGTAAACTTAATTTACTGCTATATCTCTTTCCACTGCAAAGGTGCAGCATATCCAATAGTGAACCTCCTAAACATAATCAATTATCTGAGCTCCCATGGCAGAGAATGCAGAATGCTGATAAGACAGCGCAGGCGGTTTTTTTTTCCTTCTTTCTTTTTCTAATGAAGAGAGAAAAGAAGATTTTGTTCAATACCCTGGGGGAGTTTTTTTTCCCGTCACCCGATAAAAAAAAAGAATTATTCATCGCATCCTGTTAGGATAAAGTCGATCATTTGCCATGAGAAGTTGAGCCGTCCGTTTTCAAGTTTAGCGAGGATGACCTCAGGCTGTGTTTTTCTTGTGCCTTTATTCCTTAAAGGTGTGGTTGTCATGTGGCCAGAGAATTGCCTTTGACTTGTTGCCATTATTTCCACATCTGACACAGGAAAGTATTTATTAAAGTGCAAAGAGGCTGTCATGTTAAAGCTGCTGGCGTAGCCTAAAATCAGCATTGCCTCATTCAGAATGATCCCTCCTCTGCTTCAGCTGGGGGTGGCATGTGATTTCATCAATAACCATACACACAGAATGGGTTTTATCATTAGTTTGTCGCATCAACGACATTTTAAAAATCAGATTTGCATGAGAAAAAGCTTTTACTTGATCTTTGAGCGAAGTTTATATAAGACTAGTACTTCAATCAATTCTATTGATCGTTTCATCAAGCTGATTTACATGTGAAGTACTGGGGCACAGAGATAAGGAGCCTCGTAAATAAAACCTAATGTTTTTATTGACTTTTTGAACATTATTTTTCATTTATATATATTAAAATTCTCAATCTGATGATGATCTCTGACCTTTTATGAAACGTGCCACACGGGGGACTCCTCAAACAAACAGAAAACACAGATTAGCCTTCCCTCCTTGTAGTTTGTGAGGGTAAAAATGATTCAAAGTCATGCTGACCTTTTTGCACGCAGCGTCTGGGGGAAATGAAATTCATGTTCAGGAGGCCAGGCTGTTTGCCAACACACTGTTTTTCCACCATTAAACAAGAGTTATGTCACACTTCCCATTTAATCACTACGCTTTTTTTTCTTGAAAGTCTTGGGCTGAATCAGTGCGATCAGCCAATGACTCACTGTTAGAGGCCCATTTGACAGATTACACCTGCAGTCACACTTAAAAGGAATGTTGGTGCGCCTGAGTTTGATGAGACCAGAGTCCCACAGTTCCATTAAATGCTTCCAATTGACCTTCATGGTAAACGAGCAGGTGCACTTTAGTCAACAATTGAACTTAATTTTAACGCAGGGCCCCACATCTAATCCTCTGCAGACGGCTCTTAATCAGGAAGTCTGCCATCGTCGTTATGGGAACAGCTCCACCCTTTTGGAAGTCAAATTTTAGAGACTGGAGTTACAGGCAGCCCTGTTTTCTCAAGGGTAGACGAGCGGCTTTGAGGGCAAGCCGAGCAGTTTCACGGTCCAGTGATGTGTGGTGAGCTCTGCAGAAGAGTCTCTGGATCATCAAGGCAGCCCGGTGACAAAGTGTGGAGCTGAAACCTGTTTAACACTTCTTCATCACTGTCATAGACATCCAGAGGGAGTGAGGCATTTCTCTAGATCCAGGAAGAAAAGGAGACTCTTGGCAAGGTTGACCACGTCCGTGAAATTAGAAATACTTTAGGCCTAAATGGCCACTGAGTGTGTTTGCTATTGTAATTATCTGCAGTCCCTTGGTCTCGGGTTCCCGTTTTGCTGCGATAATACGTGTTGTTCATGTGTCGCGTGCGCAGTTTGGGAAAAATCTAATTGCTATTTGGGAGAAAAAAACTCTCACACCAATGACCGGAGCAACAAACCCCACTTCACACATAGATTTAGAAAGTGGGATTGCTTTTCCACAGAATTGTGTGTTACAATAAGCATTCTATGGGAAAACAGCAGTGTGGAGGACAAACTGCTCGATTTAAGTTAAAGTTTAACAGAGGATGTTTAAAAATCCTCTAATGTTAAATGTATAAACAGATATTCTCTTTCATCCCTGCATCTTAGAGTTCTTTTTCAAAGAGGGCAAGTCCCTGGCCTTCTTTTAAATAGATGCACTGTGTGCAAACACCCAACGAGCTGCACTTCAAGCAAGGATGTGACCCAGCTGCCAAGCTGAATAGACTATTTAGTATTTAGAATTGCATGGCAGATGGTTTTGACCTACCCTAAACCAGCCTCTGCATAAGCCTATGAGCACATGAGTGCATGTGCGAGCTGTAGTTTTTCATTTTTATTTTCTTTGGAAACATCTGATTGTGTATGATCTAGGCAAGCGAGGAAGGATGAGCGTCGGAAGGGTTGAAAAAGCCGGCATGAAGCTATGTGGATATTCACACAAATTCCCTCAGTGTGTTCAAGCACAGAGTGTGGGAAGGATGAAATAACTCTGCCAAAGCCACATGGGGTAAGGGATGAAGCCCAGCTTTGTGAAAGTTTAACAATTGTGAGGCGGTAAAGCTTCTGCCCTGGAAAGCATAACTTTAGGGCTTTCCTGTGAAATCAGGTTCGGCTGATTTTCTTTTTTTTTTTTTTCTTTGAACCATTTCTCTTAGAAGTCTTGTGGTGAACCTGCTGTGAACATTCGTTAGAGTGACCACAAGTTTAATCCAATAAACTTTTCTCCAGAGGGAGGAAAAGAAAGGACAACAAGGAAGCTTTGACTTCGAGAAGAGTACGATTAAATGTACCTGGATTAACATGTCAGAGTGAAAGCCAGGAGATTCCATTTTCAGACAGGAAACCATTTCATCCAATAAACTTCCAAGACTGTGGTGACATCAGCAAAGCATGAACTTCTTCCCCGGCCTCCCAGCCCGTTAGAATACATTCAATTCTGACCGAGGTGCAACACAGTGATCCAAAAAGAACTGAAGCGTACATCCACTTCCTAAAAGTCCATATATTGTTAATATTATTTATTCTGTTTATTTCACAACTAGGTATTGTGTCTTCTATGTATCAGGTCTATACCAATATTTAATAATTCAATTTTTGATCATTTATTTCTGAAATAAATCAGTTACACGCAAATTATCGTTCATATTCTTGAATCAAAGTAAAAGATAATAAATACATATTTATTTAGGCATGAATTGAAAATGGAATACTTTAACCTTTTAATAACCACAGCTCTACAAGGTCGCTAAGCTGTTGCTGTTTTTATTTTCAAATGAGCACATTAAGTTTCATTTAAGGGTGATTTAATATTGCCTTTTTGTTTAATTGTTCTTCATTTGTGTTTATTTCGTTTCACTTCTGGAGCAGATCATGACACCTCCGCAACATTTGCATTTAAGGTGGGTTTTATGCTTTGCTGTAGTGTCGCCATAAACTGACAGCACAACCTGACAGGATTTGCTTTAAACATAATCAAATGTTGTGAATTATCGTAATATAGCATTCATCTCTCTTGTATAAATAAAAGCATACAAACGATTTAATGACTAAAAACAATATTTTTGAGCAGTAGAAATTAGTATAAACATTGTTTTTCATCTGATATTTTTTCAAAGTTATATGGCTCCTTCAGAACTAAGATTTAAAGTTTGATATTAATAAATTAAACGTTCTTTTATAAGCAGTTAATGCCTTTAATGATCAGAATATTGTGTATTTAAGTGGCTTTACATCAGAGATGGTCCCAGCTCAGCGTCCTCTGTTTCTTTAAAAGAATGAAAAAATAAAAAAGCAGCCTCTGCATTTCAAGCATCACTGAAAGGCAATGGTTTCTGAAAACTGCAGATGCACCTACTGTGTGTGGGTGTGTGTGTGTGTGTGCATGTTTGCGCGTGCACGACGTAACATAAACCAAAGGCAGGTCAGCTCGACATTATTGAACGCTCACCAATTAGTATTCCTTGATGGCCTCACAATGGGCAACAATGTACAACCCAGAAATGCTCGACAAGGGAAATGAATACGAATTACTTTTGTTAACTTTTCCAGTGTGTTAGCTGTGGCTTTTGCTTGGTGATTAGAGATCTTAAAAATATTTAGGAAGGCTCTGCTAAATATAAAGCCAAGGAGACATTCTTATACCAAACCTAACCAAGTGTGTAATAGCTTCGGCTGAGTAGGGGTACAACCATTAATACTTATAAAAGGGGACTAGGTCCTCTCAAGGTGGAATTGGGGCTTTCACTAAGAAAGTGATTTATGTCACCTTTTAACCAAGTTTTTTCTTTTAAGCTTTGCAAACAGAATTAAAATTTAGTTTCATGCAATTTCCAAGAGAGTTGGCAAAAGCTGAAAATTGCTCTTTATTTTTCAAATTTTTTTTATTTCCAGCCTCTTATGGGTGCTTGATGGTGAGTTTTGTGTAGGGTATTTAGAAAAAACAATAGCAGATGGTAAGGAAACAAAAATTATGGGACCTTTTTTGTGTTTTAATAAACTGCACGATCAGCATGAAAGCTTTAAAATTCAGATTTTGACTTATAAACAACGGTTTATTGTAAGAATAGAACATTTGGAAATTGTTGGTGTAAGTTAATCTAAATTCCCAGTTGAAATTGATTAAAATTATACCTATAGGTGACTGATATCCACAGATCAAATCTCAAACATGCGCTCCAACATTATCAAGATGACATGACAGTCTGAATGTCTACAAGGAAGACATATTCAGGGTTTGTCACCTTCTTAATTGGTGAAACCATTGCGTTGTACATGCCCATGGAAATGCTTTATTAGCCTGATCAGGGCTGTACAGGGTGAGACCCCAAGCATAAGACCCTTCTTAAGTAGCTAATAAGGTCCTTGGCAGATAGCAGGTTGTTCCAGGATAGCATGCCGACATGATTACTGTAGGGAGAGAAGGAACTGAATATCGTACATCTATCCAAAAGGATTAGGGATTTATGCATAAATGTTATGTTAGTAATATATGCAAGTACATTCAGCACTGCTGAAGCTTTTTGTACAGAAGCTCAGCCGCTGTTAAAAAAAAGAACACATGCTTGTATCCCGCACCTTTTCACCTTTCTTCCTTTTACTCTCTTCCACCCTCCCCTCACATTCTTCCCCTCTCCCTCCCCACACACACTAAATGTAAATAATAAATAAAAAATAATACGACAAAAAGGGGTTTATACAAATCTACACTCTAGTTTCTTGAAGCTATATAACCTCTTTTTGTGATAGTAAAACCTGTCCAACACAAAAAGCCTTCAGCTCTAATCTGTTTGCTCAGCTGTTGGACAAAACAAGTTGAACAAGAAAAAATAAAAAAAAATAAAAAAAAATAAAAACACATTCAAAAACCTATACTCTGTGCTGCAGCAAAGGGAGCTGGAAAAAAGGTTTAGATTCCTTGTCCACCACCCACAAAAATTTACTGCATTGCATCATGTCAGGGTTTCTTGTTACATGTTGCAGCCTAAATAATGAGAATAATTGCCCATACCAATGTGCTGACTAACTGACTAAACTTGAAGTTATTTTTTTTTAAAACGTTATATTTTTTGAACTATCCGCTCTAGTAAATATTGTCTTTTCTGATTAATTACAGAAGTTTAAACTAAACTAATGCCCTCCGTGTTGGTTGCTAAGGCCTGAATGCTGGTGCAGTTGAAAACATCAGAATGCATGTGAACGTGTTGTTCCAGTGCCCCTTTTAACTATCACAAGGGACTGTAGAGGTACCCAAATGGAAATGCATACCTATATTCCTGAATGTTGCTTCTGTGACTACTGGTTGTCAAGGGTGATCACGAAGACGGCATATTTTTTTCAGCACCATGGACAGTGTGCTGTGCAAAAGGCCACGGACAAACCAAGAGCAGCGCTGCGGGAGAGGACTCTTAAATAACTAACGTCTCTCTCAAGGCTCTCTGACTTCAACAGTCTTCAGAATAGTAATCTCAGACTCAAAGAATGCATTTTTCAAAGAAATATTTCATAGCATTCCAGGTTTCATAAATAAAAAACTACAATAGTTTGAGCCTAGTAATTCAAGTGTATCAATGATAATGTAGCTTTTACATTTTGATAAAAATGTCATTTTGTTCTCGAATTTTCTCTGCATTGTGTAAAACTGCTGTCTGCATCTTTCTCTAACTGGAAGAAATACCCAGATAATTAGAACTTTTTGAACACAACATAATAGAATCAAAACAACCGTTGTTTGGAAATGGAGCCCGTCTATGGTTGTCATCAACTTGGCCAGCTATAACAACCAAACCCTTTCCTGAAAATATACTGTGCTTCTTTTGGTTTGTTGAATCAAACATGGGCTTGAAATGTATCAGAAGCAGGGTGAACCAGCATGTTGAGGCCTGCAGATTCAGACTTTTCCGAGATCCTGGTTTGGTCCAGGCAGGAGACAGGACAGAGTGTAGGTCGACTTTTGGACCATTTTAACAAATTGGACCAATAAAAGTCAAACGTACGCACGTTTTTGAGCACATACGTATCCTATTGTAAATAACTACCAATATACTGTTTTAGCTCAAAACTATTTTTATTAGAACTCTGTATAACGTTTTGTTGACTTTATAATCAACTCATGACATGTTCCGGTTTGTCTTGAGATTAAAATAAAAGAAATGAAAGTTGATTAAATTCCACAATAGAAATTTAATCTTGTTTTTCAAGCCTATATTTAAGCCTTTCAGGGTAAACTATATCCATATACATGATCATATTAATGCAAAGACGGGATTGCATTTTTATTTTCACATCCACACTCCGACTAGTGTTGCATAATATAATTCAAATTAGAATTTCCAGAGGGGAGGCGGGGCGATGACATCAGTGCTATCTCCCTGTGTCTGGCTGCTAAGAGAAACATGCTAGGAGTAGTCTAGCTTTGTGTTAGCGGCAGAGAAGAGGGCTTTGTGATGGTTGTGCACTCCTGATGATTTTACACAGCTTCTCAGGACTACGTAGCAGCATTTCCACCTTGATCACCATTAGCTCAGCGGAGACAGTAGGCGTGGTTTTTTTTAGCCGGGGGCAGCGCAGACTTTTTCTGGAAGGGGTGGCTCCTTTTCATGGATTGGGAGGGGCTGCTTATCAGAGAGCAGCGTTTTAAAAGAATGATCACAGATGCGTCAAATGGAGGAAAATACCGCTTTGATGTTGTGGTCTGTGAGGAATGAACGTCATAATAGAACTAAAAGTTCAAAAAAGTTGATTTGGCATGATATAGGCCCTTTAATTCAGTTTCTTCAATGTTTCATGACTGAGAGAATATGTGCACAATTGTGTTTTGGGTGCCCCACACAACTCAAAGGGATCACCTGACTTTTAAAGACGAAGTTACATTTTTTTTTTTTATTGCTATGCATAATTCAGCATTACAAGTCTTTATGCAGCGACTCTGCTGTCCCCATGTTTTTCTTGCCCAGGCTATTTTCTGCCCACCTACTGACACAAGCCTTTCCCTACCATATGGAGCCCTCTCTTACGGCTCCTAGCAACAGCTTGACACAGCCTCTACTGCTGTTTAATAACCAGGACAAAAGTAGACACACTCGCATGCATGAAAAGGTAGCTTACAGACACACGGCATAAGGCCCTATATGAATACTGTATGTACACATTAGTATGACGTAAGCTTATACACATAAAATAAACCATAAATGCTTTATAATAAGTGACCTCTTCCAAAGGATGCTTCCCTTTCACACCAACCTTTGGAGTGAAAGATTGACAATCTAACAATCACTGCACCTTTTTAACTCTTACAATGATACTCGAGCATGATCCTGAGCTTTTCACAAAGTTTTCTGCACCAACAGAAAGGGGAGGATTATTTGTCACAGAAAAAAGCAGGATAATCCTTCATATATGATCTCTGCTTTTACTTGTGTACAGAATGGATGGGTGAAGATGCATGAAGACTCACTGCCTTATTGCGTTCTAAAGTGTTAAATTCGAAAGATCCTAATATTTATTTTCTTGGATTTCACACATTTTGACATGTTTTGTTGAGGTCAGGTATGCTTTGCCGTGGGCGGGGATCATAATTCGCAGACTTTTTCATTCTCTATTTTTTTCAGCTGTTTATATAGATGTCTTTGTCATGAGTTCCCATGTTTTCCTATTTCATGATGACATATCCAGTTTCTGGCTTACATCGATATTTTTCAGTCCAGAAAAGACTGAAGAAAAACGAACTGCCTGGAGCCAAGGGGGTCCGTGCTGTTCAGTGGAACAGAAACAGTATTAGCAACATTAAAGACAAAATGTTATATTCAAAAGCTCATTTTCACCACATACATCATCTGTGCATTCCACGATGACGTTTTACTTGACAGAACAAAATAAAGTTTCTTATTTTACCTGTTTTACTTTTCCTGAAGAATTCCATGTCTTACAATTTAAATAAAATGAGTTTATCTGCTCTTAGGATTTTTCAAAGAGTGCCTCTTTTTCTAGTATATGTCAATTGTACATTGAATACAATATAAATTCAGTTAATTGTTTACATTTAAAGTACTCAAAAAGTCTACAAAGCTGGCATATCCTAGTTATCAAATTAAAAATCTGACCACTTTTGATGTAATATTGTTTAAAACCCCCTTCCTTCTTCAATGACTCAGGTTAGGAAAAAGTGAATTCAGAAAAAAAGAGCTGGACAACAACCAATTAAGTCCATATCAGTGCCACCTTATTTTTTTGCTTTTGTACAGCAGAATGCATCTTCACACTTGCCTGATTAAAAACGAATGAACATCCCAGGACAAGATGACATCACGTAGAACCATACATGTTCCACTCATGGATGGAAGTGCTCTCTGCATTCGGTGTGAACCCATGCCATCTTGTTAAGAGCAGTTTGGAAAAGGTTTCTGCTGCAAAAACACTGAAATTACTGACACTGTTAACAGAAGAGGATATTTTCCCTCTGACATGCCCTGCCCGACTCAATTTTTGTTATGTCCTTATTTGATTTTAAGGTGTAGCTTTGCCGCTTTGCCTTATTTCCATGCAATCAAGCCAGCGCTTCTTCTCCACAACGTACCTTGTTTTATTGTACATTTTGATATTTCCACCAATGTAAAAATGGTTTGAATTTACTAGCTTTGTTGAGAATGTAAGTATCACATTCTGTCACACACATACAAAGAAAGTAAAAAGTATAAAATGTTGAAGCCCAGTAAAGCCAACCTAATTTTTTTCCCACTGACCTCAGTAATTGCAGAACTCCAGCATCTGCCTTTGTCCTCCGTTTCTCGTCAGGATGATTACTGTCATATAAAGAGTCAATACAGAGAATTTACCAATTTGAATCATTTTTGCAGCTTCTAGGTATTCCAGTAGTTGCACTGATACAACACATAGCAAAAATAAAGCTTTCCTACGGAATCTGTAGACATGCGGATTTTGATTTAAATAAACCGTTTAAGAACACACTTTGCAAAAAGACACAAGATAACCAAAAATATATTTATTATTATATTTGTTTGTTTTTCTGATCTTTATATTTAACCCTCAGGTTGTCATGGATCCTGTCCCAACTTCTATTAAATCTTAAATCTATTAAATCTTTCCCTTATTTTGTCAGCCTTATTTTGTCAGCCCAAAGTTCAAGTAACTTCGAAAGAATTCGGTCTCTCTGGTCTCCCATAGCTAACTCCGTGACTTAGGGGGTGGGGGGGGCCTGGTCGTCGCTGCTCCTTGCCCTTCTGCCGTGGGCCGGGGTGGGGGTCGGGGCCGCCGGTTCCTGGCGGGGGTTGTTGGGGGCTCCGTTGGTCGGGGGATCGGGTCCGGCGCCTGGGTGGGGCGGGCTGGGGCGCTGCGTGGTCCTTTGGGCTTGGGTGTGGGGGTGCGTGGTGGGGGGGTGGGGGGGTGGTCTGGCCTGGCTTGGGGGGGTGGTCCCTTTGCCTGTGCTGGGGGGGGTCGGCGGGGGGCGCTGCTGGGGGGGGGGGGGCAGCGGCACTGGATGGGCTTCCCATCTACGCCTGGGGCTGGGATCGGCCCTTCCCTGGCTCTGGGGCGGGACGGGACAACCCTCTTGGGGCCCCCGGTCGCTCTGGGTGTCCTCCGCTTCGGCTGCGGGGTCTGGGGGGGGGTGGGGTGGGGGGTCTTGTCGGCCCTGACCTGTGGGGGGGCATTCTGGGGGAGGGGGGGGGTCCACTATTGGTACGGGGCAGGGGGGGTTGACGGGTCGGGGTCTCCGCTGAGGCCATCGGCGGTTTCCCCGGCCGGTTGGCTGCCTCGGTCCCGTCGAGGCCTGACCAGAGCTCTTCTAGGGCCGGCGTTTGGGGGTGGGGGCCTGGGCTTGCTCCGGGGGGGGCCGGCGCTTTCTGGCTCCTCTCTCTCTGTGTGGGGGGGGTGGTGCTGGGCCTGGGGTGTCGGCGCCTCCGGGGGTGGGGCCCCTGGGCTTGGTGGGCCTGGCCCCCTTGCTGGGGGGGGGGCGGGGGACAGCTGTTTGACCACCGGGGGACAGTTTATCAGCTGTCCCCAACTTACCCCCTTCCTCATATAACCTCATAATAGGGTGAGGGGGTGGGGGGCTTAGCCTGCGATGAGCCTTTGGGGGGGGGTTTACTAGGCAGTGGCCCACCTCCTATGGTTGCCGTATGGAGTGGGCCCCCCCTCTTTCGATTTTATTTGCACCTTAGACATGTAGGGCCCTTGGTAGGGGGGGTGCTTGGACATCACTGCCAGCAAGCAGCGGATGTCCTCCTAGCACCCTACCCGCCAATTTTAACCGCACCTTAGACATTTAGGGCCCCTTGGTGGGGAGGGTGAGGGGACGTCACTGTGAGTAATCAGGAGATGTCCCCTTAGTGCCCTACCCGCCAATTTTAACTGCACCCCCCTTAGTACACACACCCCTCCCCCCTCAATATATACATCCCAACATAAACACACACACATGCACACACACACCATCTCAAACACACATACACGCACACACAATTTGCAAGGAAGGTGGGACCTGGGTCCTTCTGTCCCCTGCCTCTTCCCTGGTGGGGGGTGCGGGCCCCCCTTTGCAACGGCGGCCGTGTCCCCGGGGTGCCGGCTTCCTGGGCCCGGCGGTGCTCTCTCCGCGCGGTGGGGGAGTTCACATTACATCTGAGCCGGGGGTGTCTGGTCCCTGGGGGGTGGGTTCTGGTCCTTGCTCCTGAGTGCTGGGCCCCGCCAAATTTCCAACTGTGGCCAAGCCTGGTCGGGCCATATTTATAACACCCCTTGTGGGCCCTCTTTTTTTCCCCGGGGTTCCCCCCTCCTGGGCGGGGGCGGCGGGCCCCCTGCCTCGCTCCTCCCTGGACCAACCGTGGGCCGGGCGGATGGTTGCCTGGAGTGCGGAGCGGGTCTCCCTTGGGGGGTCCTGGCTCGTACCTGGGGTTGGGGCGGGGGGATGCCCGGAACTCCTGGGTGGTGGTGGGGTGCTCGTTTGGGGCTGTGGGCGTCCTTCTCCGGTGGGGCTCTGCGTTGGGTTCTCCCGGCGCGGCGGGGGGGCTGCTCTCCTGGTTGGGCTGGGGCGGCGCTCTCTTTCCCTCCGTGCTTCCCTGGCCTCTGGCTCTGGGGGCCTTGCGGCGGCCCTGCTGGCCCTGGCCTGGGTGGCGGGCTTGGTCGCCCGGGCGGCGGTTGTTCCCTGCCGGTTCCCGTGTGGCGTTGGGGGGATTCCGGCTGCCGCTGCTGCTGCGGTGGGGGTCTTGGGGTGGGGATGGCTGGGCACTCTCCCTCCTTCTTTTCACGTTCCACCATCCATTTTAGAAGAACATAAAACCTCACCTGAGCACTGGTGTTAGCTCACCTTTGCACTAATAGCTTGCATGACTGAATGACTGAAATATTTCACACTAGTTGGTTATCAGGCATAAGTATGCGTGTGAACACTATCTGTTTTGTGTACATGTCGACAGGTGGACATTTTTGCAGCTAGCAGGTGTGTTTATAACATTTGAGTGTGTGTGTGGACAGGCCCCGCCCTTTTTGTACTGCATTTGAACCTTACCATAATGATTAACAACCAGTAAACTTGTTGCTGTATGCTGCTTCATGGTCTTATCCCCCTTCCCCTCCTATTATCACCCCCTACCCCCCCCTCTCTCTAGCGTCCCTCTCTCTTCTTCCCCTCTTTCCTTTTCCGTCCGGTCCAACACCAAAGATTTTCAGACATGATTGAAATTAATAAAGTTTGGCCTCAATTACAAAAGGGGTTTATTCAGACATACCTTTGGTTTGTCAGAAGATTAATAACCCCTCTTGTTAAAGCAAAATATGTCCAACACAAGAGGCCCTCAGCTCTCGTCTGTCTGCCCAGCTGTTGGACAGGACAAGTTAAAAAAAACAAAAAAAAAAAAAAAGGAAAAAAAAAAATCTTTCCCTTATTTTAAATCACAAATCAGGGATTGACAGCCATTCATTAATTAGAACCATCTCCATTTAAACATTGATAAATTAATCACATGATGTTTACATTTCATTTTTGCAGAAAATAGAAGAATTAATTGGGAAAAAAAACCTTTGACAGAAACATTTTTGGAATTTATTTTTATTATTTTATTTTCAAAAGTCCTTGTTTTTGTCATTTTCTAAAGTCAAACTTTCAAAACGTTGTCAGTTTGAAACTGAAACCTTCCTACACCATGTTGAAAAGCAGGATTGCGATGGCCTCACTCTTCTCAGTTTCATATAAAAGCATGTCATACCTCTATTTTTTTCATTCTATTATTAGTGAGTTCTTGTTCAAAAAATGATCATTGTGTTGTTGTCACTTGGTAAAAACTACATTTCAAATAATTGTAATCACCTTTTTTAATGGTTGGAGTCGAATTTTGGAAGATTTTCTGTAAAGTGAACCTCAGTTCATTTTCAGATTTCCAGCACTTGTTGGAAACTGTGTCTATCAGAAAATCTATTGTTGAGCCTATTTGAGTTTTAGCTTTCTAAAAATGTAGAATAAAATCCTTCTCTTGAATTATTTCTGCATTAGTATCCTTTTCACTGCGAGCTGCCATTTTGGCCTCAGTGGCTGCTGAATGCGGGAGCTCAAAAGACAAGGCAATTTTGTGTGGTGAAACCATTTTGTAGAAAGTAATTTTCCCGGCACAGGGGCTTAGTTCAGTGCTCATACAGGTTAGCACCAATAAATTGCCCACTCTTATTGTGCTTTTGACATATCGTTTGGCATTATGTGTTTGCTCGGTATTACATTTATCCAGGGTACAGGGAAATATTGCAAGGTCACATTCTATACTAAAGTGGATTTAATGATGTAGCAACACCAGGGACATTTGTATGAGGATAAATGTTGTGACATTTTTGAACCGGTAGAGGAAAATACAGGAATATTGTTTAAAAGACTCAACACCTCACCCTACAGCTGGAGCTTTTTGTTCACCAGGGTACGAACTTGAATACATAATCTATCACACAGATTGTCTTCTTTAGTTGCTAATAATATGTGACAGACTCTTTCCTTTTGCTCTTCTGAACTATGTCTTGATGGCCAATAAAGTTGCTCTTAGTAATCATAATCTTTCCTCCGTGCTGTCACCACACAAACACTAGACCTGCATCCTGCAGCGTGTGACGCTAGTAATCAACCAACCAGTGGGCCTCACAGAAACCAATCAGCAGCAGACGCCGTCTCTCCCAGCATGACTGGCCGTATCAGAGATGGCCGGTGCCACCCACAGTGTGCCATCTGCACTACATTTCATTTCAAAGCGCCTTCCAACGTGTATCTGCTTTGGAGGTTTGCACTTGGTGGACTTTTGTGTTCAGAGAAGCTGCTGGTGTTCTGTAGCTTTAAAGAGGGGGAAATCAGTTTTGTTGTTTTGATAGGTATTGTCAGAATCTCATCTGTCATTTTCAGTGTCACTGTTTCCACTGGGAATGCCCTCAAAGCAAAACTGTTAAAGATAACCTCCAATGTTTTGTAATTGTACTGGTCAATTTATGATTGGTTAGATTTTTCTTTTGGAATCCCGAACTACTGCTGCTCTACAGAAACCATGATCTAAAAAACAACACGCTTTTTGATTTGGCTAAAACAGCATAATCATAACTAAAAGACCACTGGGAACGCTTTTACAATTGATAAAAAAAAAACAAAGATTGGAATGACACTTTAGTTTTCATTTAATGGCATCACTGGAGTTGTATGGAGTTTTGGCAAGGTTGATTTTCTTTTCATATTAGAAACTAAACTTTTATGGATGTAAGTTAGTTAATGACAATATTTATTCTATTTCTTGAAGAAACACTGGAGAAACGGTGACAGAGGGCTTGAATGCCAGTTTGATCCTACAGATGAGCTTATTGCTGCTTCGATAGGACATTGTCGTGTTTATATATTCAATTCTATCTAGCACCACATTGCATTATTCTAAGAAGGCTGGATCACAGAGGCTGTGTAATAGTTTCTGGAATTAATGGGTTTAAAACCTCAGGTCTCACCTCTGGATGTTACTGTGACACGTACCACCTACCTAATTATAGTCATAGGCTGTGTGCAATTTTTAAAGGAAATACTACAAAGCGATGGCTGCAGCCTCTTTTAACAACGTGATGCTTCCTGTAACTAAACAAAAAAGGATTCATGGAGGGTTTGAGAAGCCCAATGAGTTCAATATATTAACTCATATTAACTTACTACATCTCAATTAAATGAGCAATCTGTGTGATGTGGTCTAAAACAAGTCTATCCAATGTAAAGGACAACATGGCAGGCCCGCACATGTCTGGTGGTGTCCAAGCTCATTGCAGCCTTTCAGCAATCTAGCTCAGTGAGGTCTCAAGGAACCAGGAAGAGGCCACAACAGATGTAAAGATCAAGATACCAAGACCCCCAACTTGACTACCAACATCAAACCTCAAACTAAAGTAGTAAAACCCAGTAACCTAGTGCCGATTGGAAGGTAGAGACAAGCAAATATATCATGCCTTCCAAGCTAACTATAAAAACGAAGAGTGCTGTAGAGAAAACACAACTTTTCATCAAAACATCTCAATGATCAAACTCCATATAATCAACCTTTTCAGTCTCTGTTCATGCATTACGCCTTCATGCACGTGCACCAGACGGACTGTCAGCCAACTCTGCAGGGATGGGGTGGATAAGGACTCAGTTCTCAGTACTTTGAATGGTCAACATGACTTGGACGATAAACTCTTTAATAGAAAAGAACTTAAAATCTGTCCCTAATCTTTTTTTTTTTATTATCTTCATCTTTAGATGGATACAGTCAGTTGCCATCTGTAGCTTGACCACTAAATGTCACCTCATAAACGTTAAGACATTTTTTCAAGACCACAAATGATTTTATCCTAAAGTAAACCACCAGTTGTTACAGTTTAGATGTTTGTTAAGTAATCATGTTTTTTTTAAAAGGAAGACGAAAATAAAATGCAATGCAACAAAAGTGCGACTTTTTACTATTCAGTTAGTGTATCCCATTGGTTAAGTTGTGGTCTTGCACAAATATATTCCACTTTTTGAAGTTGCAAACATGTTTTTAAAAGTGCCAAGTTTTTACCTAACAAATATATATATATATATATATATATATATATATATATATATATATATATATATATATATATATATATATATATATATATATATATATATATATAAAGGAAAGTATGATTATGCCATGAAATCTATCTACCTCTCCTCTCTATTACTAACTCAAATCCAACTCAAAGATACTGACAGTGAAAAAATAAAGGTAAAAGACAGAAAAATATCTTCAGGACAATATTGAATCCCTTCAAATGAGCCTTTTTTTCAATGGTTAAGTGTCTGTCTTTGTCTGTGTTCCTATAATCGAGGTAGATCATTGATTTCGCTCGAGTGTAATTCATTCTCATCTTTGACATTCTGACAGAAGATTGTGCTGTGTTAGCCAGATGCAATCAGGGCACAGAAACAATAGAAGCATTGTCTGCCACATTTCATTGTACGAGGATGATTTCATTCTTCAGCAAACCTACAGCAGCAGCAGAATACCTCTGGGTCCGCTGGCAGCCTTGACACAGGAACCTTAGATCCATCATGCCATATCTTTGTCTTTCTGTGCTTTGTTACGTTTTAGGGGCCTTCTCTCCAGTGAAGATAAATGCTGTAAACACTGCTTTATGAATGAATAAATTTCCCCTGTGCCACCAACGCTCCATGGCCCACCGTTAATAAACTGATTCATGGTGTAATTTACCCTCTCAAGTGTTCAGAGCCCCCTTTTTATACCCTCTATTTATGTTTGCTGTTATTTCAAAGAGTCAACTGAAAAGAAACGCTAGAGAAAGAAGATAAATCACATCATGCAGCTTTAATTTATAGACGTGAACTGGAGTAACACGAACAAATTCTGTCAGAGCAGATACCACCAAGGAAGAAAAACATGACAGGAAGGAAAAGCCTCATGGCTGAAACCTAGAAAGAGAAAACCAGGTTGTTTTAAAAAAAAAAAATCTCTTTTCTGCTGAAGGAGGGTTTGTATTTCAGTGTTTTTAAAAGCATCACAATCCCTGATGGTCTTTTTTTAGAGTTGATAACAGATGCATCCTTTTTAGAGGTCTGTGGGATGTAAAAATAGTAGTATGAAAAGAAAAAAAATGATTAATGTAGTATTTATATTAACATAATTTAAACATCTGAAATTGTATTATTGGGATACATAGGTGTCCCATCTGGTTCAAAGTGAAACCGGTAAAAGCAAGCTGAGTGACTTTAACTCCACCAATGATTTGAAATTCCAATACCTTTGACCTGTTGTCAAGGTCTGACAGTGGGAGCATCTGTTATCGAGTCACAAAGCAGTTGGTGGACAGGACTTCAGGTAACCTCACCTGCTTTCAATTGGTAAAACTGAGTTGCCATTTTTTTGACAATACAACAAAAAAAAAAAAACAACTGATATCTTTTTTCCTCCTCCTTCTTTCTTCAAACGACTTTTTTTTTTTTTTTTTTTTTTTTTTTTTTGTAGATGTTAGTGCAAATGATCATGAAAGGGTTGATTTGTGAGCCTTAATGTCTGTCGTCACTTTTGACAACCATGTAATTCATCATCTGCCAATTAAAATATGTTGTTGCCAAGATCCCCAAGAACAGTGGATCTCAATGAGGCTCTGTTATCGCTATGGTACACCTTACAAAAAAAGCATAAGGTGCTTTTGGTAAATGCATCAATCACTACAGATCAAAGGAAGCTATTAAGTGTATATGAGAACTTGATTGAGTGAGCCCTCCCCCCTCGCGTTCCAAATGGGAAGTTCCCTCCAGTCCTGGAAAAGCGGAAATCCCATAGACTTCTATTGAGAAATAAAAGGCTATTACTCAGGCATTTTCTATTTTTCAGAATCGCCTTTTTTTGCTCTGCTGCATCTTTTTAACATGTTCCTGCTAATCCTAATTTTTTTTTTTTTGGTGATATTTTTGCTATAGTATAGGTTATTCAAGTTACAAAATGACCAGATGCTCGAAAAAATAAGGTGGTCTCACATTTTCCCTCGCATCATTTCAGTGGAAGGGGTGTGGGTTACTAAAATGCTCACTCCTAATTGGAGAGAGTTGTTGCCATAGAAATGTAGACTCTGACTGATGTATCTCATCTTACTGAAGATGTCTTGTTCCAATATGGACATATTATAGAGAAATGGCGGCTGAATTGACACTAATTGGTTGGAACTGGAAGGCAGTCGTTTCTATGGATGACGTCACACTTGCTCTGTCCAGTTCTTTTATATAGTTAGCAACAGAAAGTAGAAGTAGAAGCAGTAAAAGTGACTATAATACAGTTGAAGTAAACTTGGATTTTGTAGTTGGATAGAAGCTGTTTTTCCGTCTTTGGTCTGATAGCCCCTACTGCCTCCCTGATGGTAGGAGTTCATACAGACTGAGTGGGCCTTTTTAATCAGCTCAGTGGAGTTTAGACTCCACAGAGATTCTCCTCTTTGTGGATTTCCAGGAAGTGGAACTGTGCCGCTGTCTCCACAAACTCTCTGTTCAAATCAAACTAGGAAATGTGTTTTTTGGTTCTTATAGTCTATTATTAGTTCATGGGTTTTGTTGGTGCTAAGTTGCAAGTCCTACACGACTCTGTCATCCTCTCCACTTCCTCCCCGCAGGTGCTCCTCACACCCCCAGAGATGAGTCCCACCACCGTAGTGTCATCTACAAACGTCACAATGGTGTTTTGACCACTGGTGGTGCGTAGGGGGGAAATTACTGAGAGGGCTTCAGATGTGATGAACAATTTTCCCCTTTTGACTTTGACCTTGCAGGATCCACCTGCAAGTAGAGGGCCAATATCTTTCAGTTTGTCAGTTTGGTTGAGGAAAAATGGCATTAAAGGTAGAGCCTGGAAATGTGGGAGTTCTTTGGAAAGGGAACTATGGTATCAAAATGTAAACAGGCTGGGACTGTGGAGTTGATTCAGTTACTAGTTGTAGATCCTGGTGAGGACCACCAGGCTGGTTTGCACAGTTCTTCAGCACATGTCCTGGGATTCCATCTGGTCCAACTTCCTTTTGGAGGTTGCCCATTGGAAGAGTGAGTCTCACCTTGAAGTCATCCACTGTTATCGTGAGACTGGGGAGCAAAATCTGCTGGTTCTGTCTCAAAACTAAAAAATATGAAAATATTCAGGGGCTCCAGCATTGGACTTGATGTTAGTGAGCTGTTGAGCTTCCGACCAAGCCTGCCTGATGTTTTCTTCTCTTCACGTTGGTCTTAATCTGCCTTTTAAAGTCTTGCTTGGCCTTTGTAGAACCTTTGTGCTGAAATCTTAATCCACGCTTTTATAACATCTAGAATAGATTATTGTAATGCTCTTCTTTCTGGCGTAAAGAAAAATACTATAAATCCTCTGCAGACTGTTCAAAACTCAGCTGTGCAGCATTTAATTAGAACCAGAAAGAAGAAGCACATTGGTCCAATTTTGAAATCTTTGCACTGGCCAATTCCATGAAAACTTTTATAAACTAATAAAAGGAACCTTAAAATGGATCCTAAAGCTTAGGATCCATTTTAAGGTTCTTTTATTGAGACTTGGCCCTTCATTTTTATCAGATTTACTTTTAGTTTATGACCCCCTCAGAGCCCTCATGTTTGCAGGTGCTGTTCTGCTGGTGGTCCCAAATGTCAGAACAAAAACCCAGAGCGAGGCTAGGTTTAGGTTTCAGCACTGTGTCCTCGCCTGTGTGGTTTATTTATTTATTAATTTCTATTTTTAATAACGTTTGCTATTTTAATCATCCTACTATTATTTATTGTTATTACTATTATTATTTTAATATTGAAAGCACTTTGAAATGCTCCATAGTAGGAAAAGTGGCGTACAGAAATGTTGAATTTGATTTTATTCAGGTTAACTTTGGCTGTTCTGAGGAGCCCCGTCTCCAGACCTATGTTCCTCTTCCTCACCAGCAATCAGACCTCCTGGGTCACCCAGGGTTTGTGGTTCGGATTGATATTTGAATACATTTTTCTGGTGTCTATGCCATTGTTGGTTTAATAACTGTGTGTTGCTCCAGACACTCAGATGCAAAAATATCAAACAACATGCTAAAATATAGTCTATGAATCTAAAATGTCTATAGGGTGAAAACAGGAAGAAAATACACAAAATTGCTTTTTTATTGACTATCAAAACTTTAGATTTAAAAAATAAAACTCCACTTTATTAATGAGCTGATCAATCTCATAGGAGTGAATAAACTTGCCTTTTCAACAGAGAGAACAAGTTGTAAAACATGTTTTTTTTTAATAAATGTAATGCTAATACAAATCAATTTTTTGTTTTACTGATTCACCCTTTGATGCTGAATCATTGCTGTGTATGGGGACCCATGTATTCCATGTTTTTATGCCCCATAGAAAAACAATTTACTGTACAACTCTTTTGCTCTGCCATTTAAACACATGTAGATCTTCCTGTGAATGTTATTTTGCTAATAAAAACGTATTGCATAAAAGCGATCAACCCCCCTCACCCCCCACAAGTGGTAAATAGGGAGAAAAACCTTTAGCCCCCTGCAGAAAACAGGGGAGAGACAGGAGAAAACACTTGTAAATCTTACAGTTTTGTCATGGAAAGCTGCATTCCAGAGGATCTGCATCTGCAAAAAGAACCATGCAGGGAATGTACTCTAGTCAATGGTCGACTGTGCATGGTGAGGAGGAATTGCTAGGCCCACTGTTAGTTTCAAAGCATCCTGTCCACATTAGGAGATGGTGACATTTACTTCAGAAAAACACCACTGGAACCTCACTATCATGCAAAGAGCATTAGCCCACATCATTTACTAAAGATTTTGCAGAATCACAAACAGTTATTTGTAAATAGCTTTTATTCCACAGAAAATATCACAGAAGATATAAACACAAATGGGATATAAAATGAGGCAAAATGCAGTCGGCTGTTAAAAAACACCTGTAGACCTCAATTAAATGATGAATTTTACTGTATCAAATAATTTATTATTTATTAGGCTGTGCTGAGAACTTGATTTGGCATAATATGAGTTTTCTTGAGTCTTTTAAAACTACACCTCACCTGTGGCAGTAATATACCTGCTGGGACATTGCTGGGGCCACATTTCACTGACATTCCTTAACCCTTGTGCTATCCTAGGCACTTTAACGTTGGGAGTTGGGTCATCTAGACCCACTAGACAGTACTCTGAACCTTTTTTCTTCAATGATTTGTGATCTTCACTGGTGTCAATGGATTACATGAAATCTTTCCACCTCTATCCACCTTTGTCATGGTAGGGAGAACACGTCAATGCAAGGGTGGGGTCATCTAAGATAGCACAAGGGTTCAGCATGTCGAACATAATGCAATGAATAGTTGTGAAAACATAAAAGACATGCAGAAAAATGAGCTATGCTGATCCAAAAGACTTCAAACACTGCTCCACATTTCCTTGGGTTGTCATCAATAAATTAGCAGAGTTTGAAGTGGTGAGAGGAACAGTTCTATGGAAAATGCAAAGAAGACACAAATGCAAACACAGATCTTAAAGTTACCATTCGAATGAAAGGGCATGTTTGCAGACAACAACATACATTTTTGACTGCACAATGATTTTAAGGGATTCAATTTTGCCTTTTTTGAAACAAGATTTTGACCTGTTTTGTATATTGACAACTACATGATCCCTTTTCCAAAATGTGTTACAAATTGAGAGGTCGTTATTCTGAAACTTTCCTAAATAGTTCAAATGAAAGGGGGAAAAAACAATAAAAATAACCTTTTAATACCAGAACTGTCCCCGGAAAAACCTAGATAACACGCGCTCTAAGACGTACCAAAAATTCTTCAACTGTTCACACAATCACCATGAATCAGCTCATTCTCTGCAGAGAAAAGTAGCTTCTCATTCCATGTTGCATCACGACTCAAAGACGCTTTTCTCCACGACAAAGTCAGCGCATTTACTGTATGTGGATTGCAAAAGCCTTCTCTACTGTCAAGTGTTGCATAGTGGCTCATATCTGCTTTTATCTGCTTTAGAATCAGCTGGAATTACATTCATTGCATAAACAACCAGAGAGTTATGGAAGTCAAAAGAATGTCATCAGTGTAGTTAAAGCTCCAGAGAAAAAGAGTAAAGTTAATAAAGGATCAACCAAATTAGAACAATGGCAGTCATCATATGCACACCTATTATTATTGACACTTGGATGCTTCAAGTAAAACATTAAGTCAAATTAAACGTTAAAAAAATGTTAAGAATTAAAAATTTTAACTAATTTTTCTCACAATCATATATTTATTGCATTTTTTATCTTGTTTTGGGATAAGGGGTCAGAATATTAATGTGTAAGTCCTGCAGGACTGGGAGACTGGCAGATGGACACTACTGAAGAGGGCGTTCCAAGGACTAAACCAAACGGAAAACCAGAGACTCAGAAATAAAAAAGCCGTTTTTAAACTAAATTAATTTAGTAATTGGGAAAAACATAAGAAGAATAATCAAATTTTATAAAAATCGTGTTGACTGGCCTAAATTTAGAATAATTCATTCTTCACATTCAGACATTTTAAAAGCAACGACTTGGTTACAGATTCCAAAGGTATGTAAGATTCCAAAATGATCAGAATCCTTAACACAAGACTCATAGAAGCTCCGTCTTTCCAAGCAAAAGTAAGAAACTCAGCTTAACGTTTAAGACTCTCATAGAAATATTACAGTAAAACTGCAAACATGATTAGAATCTGTTTTTTGGGTAGTGCGTCTTTTATAAAAAAAAAAAAAACTAAAAAAAAACAGCGTGCTTTGGTGATTAACAGCCCTATGTGCTTGAGAAAACCACAGAGAATTTTCTTACAACCGTCTGCAGCCTCTTCCAGAAGTCCAACTTTAAAAAGTGTTACCCATAGAAACTATGGGTGTATTCAGGCTGGAAAAACCGTTTGGTCCAGACCCAGTCCGCTTACGGTAATTTGGTCTGGATGGGGTCCTGAACCTTGCAAAAAGTCCCATTTACTGCCAAAGCTTGTAAACAAAACCATGTGACTAAAGATCTCTTCACTCATTGGTCAGGAATTACCAGGGTGGGGCAAAACAACTAGAGGCAGAAATTACGTAAGTCCAGCAAGTCCTTCAGTTCATTCAAACGTTATATTTCGCTTTTAAATGTCTGTAATAATCTCAGGATCATCACTTATTAATCACTTTTTTGGTCTGGTAGAGAAATGCTGCGGGACGGTTACTGGCAAGAAGACAGCTAAAAGGGTACTGATAGGCGTTTGTGACATATAGATTGTCGGGAAAACAGTGAGAAGCAATGTGTATTGTGTTAAAAATTGTTTTGTTGAGTCTGAATTCATCTGGTCACATTTCAATGGGTTGCTGTGAACTACAAGGTATCTTTTAGGGATGACATCACAGCAGCTCCTGTCTGGCGCATGCCGCATAACGAGACACAGAAAAGCATGTAAGAAGTGTTTTCAGCTGTGTTAAATGAAACGTTCTAAGAAATAAACAGTCTGACCCGTTTTTCTGTTTGATAATACGACCGCCATTGCTTTATATTTGTCCGTGCCTCATCGGTTGCTTCAGTCTTAAATCTGTTTACATCGGCTACAGTGGCCGTTGAGTTGTTCCACTCCGGCTACGATTGTTTTCAGACTGAGGAATCTCAGAGCGAACAGAAGCTTGATTGGAAACTACCCGAGACCACACCAAAAGATGGGTCAGAGAGCAGTTCCTGGTCCCAGCCCAGGGTCTGCTTGGGTGTTTTTAGACTGAAAATTATGTCTGGATTATCTGGGAAAACGAACTCTTGTTCACTTTAAGCAAACCAAATGTGTCCAGTCTAAACACATCATATACGTCAGTGCCATGGAAAAGCACTTCCATGTGCAGTTAGAGCTTAACTCAGAGGAGCAGAAAAACCTTTTTACGCAGGATCTCTGTGGCCACATCAGCAGGACAATGCCGGAGCTCATGTAGCATGACTTAATAGAGTGCTGCTTCATAGGGACAGGGCGCACCGGTCTGCCTGCAGCCCCCTGCTCCTCTGGAAATGTGAAGCATATCTAAAAGATGAGAATCCGGGAGAGATGATTTCTTTTGACCTGTGGAAATCCTTAGTGATAACAAGAGTGATGTCGATAAAAGAGAAATATTTCGGTCTCTGAGCCATCATATGCCAGATGTGTTTATATTTTCTAATAAAGTGGATTCCTCCGATCTGAAATGCCCTATTTGGCCTTCAGATAATGAATAAAAACAGATTTGAAACACAAGACTGTTTGCATTGTAGCATCTGCTTCCATTTAAGTGTTCATCCACCCCTAATATTGATTCAAAACTGAATTACCCCATTGAGGATAATCCCACTGAGTAATTCCTCCGGCGATGATTGGTCATCTTCAGTGTGCTGGCTTGTTTGAGACTATCCAACAAAATAAAGGAAAGAATTCTAAAATATAAAATTTTCAAAAAGCCTCCATAAAAGCTATCTCAGGCCAAATTATTGAAACCGTTTTTTAAAAGTTTTTTCGTGTTAAGAGGGCAGTAATACGTTGAAGAACACATATTGATGAACATGTATGAAAAAAAGTTTGAAGCATTTTTTTGCCGTCACTTTTCTCCAAGCAGACTAAACTGTCACAGCTTACAGGTTATGAATTACCAAAGTCACAGAGTTTGTTCCCCCATCTGATCAAATTAAACAATCTACACGAAGCAGACTGATCGTACCTCCAAGTGACACAAAAATTAAATAAAGATTCATTATTTCCATCGTCGCTTCCAGAAGAACGTCGTTCCCCCCTTATTTTCTGCATTGTAAAAAGGGAAAAAAATATAATAATTTTCCATTTCATATGTATTTCCGCTTCTCTGCTGTGAATTTTTAGGGCACAGAAAGGCAGTGTGGTGTTCATGCCTTATTAAAAGTCAGCCTTGTGTCCCATATCTTATCAAATACAGAGACATAATTACAAAAACAACCCACTATGCTAGATTGCCAAACTGAATGGAAAATATCACATTTATAATGAGCTTTCTCTGTTGCTCTGTCCCTCTTTTGTAATGTAAAGTGGTTAAGCACCTCTGAGAAAAGGGTGCTGCGTTGCCTCTGTAAACATCATTTCTTCAGTTTCCTGCATCCCTGGGACATCCAGTTCTCCCGAGAAATAAAGTAAACCTCTTTTTCAGCAAACTCAATTATGGTTGGAGTTCAATCCGCTGATTTCTGCCTTTTTATATAGAAATTCTATTTGTCAAAAAAAACACTTAAAATGAAGTGATAAACTGCAACCAAATAATGAAAAGTATGTTGACACTATGTATTATTCTAAAACGTTTGTGAAATAGAAAATTTATCCAAAGCTTTGGAAAAAAAGAAAAACAATAAATAAATAAGAAATTGAAGTTTCCTGTGACACCTATAAGGACCAGTTTTAGACCAGATCCAAGCTGATCTCCATCTGCTGCTAATTCACAGTAGATAACGGTACCAGAATTATAATCATGAACAGAATCTCTGTAATTAGCCCAAATCTATGTCCCATCACTGCCCGAATGTCAAAACGTGTAAAGTCTTTCATGCTAAACAAAAGGATAATTACTGTACCTCATCCTATTCATCTCTCAGTGCTAATTAGGCGACCATCAACTCACTGCAACATGTTATTTCAGGTCTCCAGCTTGTTTAGGTTTTTGTTTTGTTTTACTTTTTCAGGAACAAGAAAAACAGTAGATTTTTCTTGCATGTTTTACTCATCATAGTATTCCTATTATTAAAAATTGACTCCATTTTGACGTCTTGCTGTACAGCTTGCATTAATATGCAACAAAGCATCTGAAACAAAGTAAATACTGATGGCTTCACCTCATAGTGATGGACATTCTGAGCTTGGGTTTTTAAAATTAAGAAGACTTTTGAGAGCAATGGCACGATTTTCCAGTTTGTAGTTTGAGTTGTTGACATTTCTCCAAGTAAAATAAACAATTTAGAACACCATGACATTTGAACCCTTTACTGTTTGGGTTATCTTCATTTTAGATTTCAGAGTAATGTGTGTCTGAGGATTTACTGTATATTTGTCAAGACAGACCCCTAAAAGCTTTTACTGGCAGCTGTGAAGACATCGAAGATCTTTACTGTCATTTCAACACAAGGTGGAATTAAATAAGTTTCTGTCATCCTGGGCCAGCCAATCACAAAGCATTGTCACAGCCAATCAGCTTTCACTGATTTGTACTGGTTGTGTGGCAGAGATTTTAACACCGGATGCCCTTCCTGACACATCCCTGTATTTTCGTCCAGGCTGGGAACCATAACAGGGGGACCAAAACTTGGGCCCCTTTGTTTGGCAGTAGCGTGAAGGGGTCTTGCCCAAGGACCCACACTGGATGAAGCTCATTCCGCCTCTTGGAAAGGAAACCCTAGTTTGCTATTTGCCAGTATTTGCCAAAATAAGGGTTGAATAATTAAACTAAAATGCAATTAAGAATAGAATATGTTAAAAAAACAGTATGTGAACACTGCAAATTGATATAGGATAATATGTTGATCATCAGTTGGGGTGGGGCTGCAGGGGTCCTCCTGAGTTTAGCAGTATTTTTGCTGCATTCACACTAAACATAGCAAATTTTGTGTTTGCTGACTCTGATTTGACCCGCAGAGAATAAACTACTTGACGTTTGTCTACAAATGTGTTCACAAACCTGCTGCTCCTGGCACAGGTGGGAGGAGCTTCTGTCAAATGTTTTTAGCCTCATCGCTACATACAGGCATCTGAATGATGGCCACTTTCAGCGGTACTTCCATCTCTCTGTCATCCAGTTTGACAACTTGCTGTCCTGTAGTATTTAGAGAGAAACAGTACAAATAATATTACAGAAATTTTTATTATTTCTTTGATACAAGACAAAAATATAAAGTTTAGGAGAAGAATGACCAGATTCACAGAGTTGGTTTTAGAAACCCACATTGATTAAATCATCAACGCGACAAAAGGCCAAAACGGAGTTCTTGATTGGTTGACGCAATACAAATGCTTTGCCGAAGTTCAGATATTTGAACTCTGGTAATAGATTTTTCGCTATGCTATGCTGTTGTGTCGTCCATAAAGCTTCCGGGACAAAGCCGTGCCTCAGTCTAGTGATCCACTAAATAAGTTTTGTTTTTAAGTGTCAAAACTGTTTTGAAATTCCTGCTACAGTGGTCAGGATTCAGCAAATGGCTGGTTTGTTAGGAGTAAGGAAAGATGGAAAATGGAAATGTGTGTGTGGATGTTTGTGTACTTGTATTTGTTACCTTGTTTAGACCAAGCATGTTTGAATCACTGACCTTCATGGCACTTGCAGGCTTAAAGGGAAGGGACACTTCTAAGTCTGTTCAAAGACTTGTTAGGCTTCAAAGATAAGGATTTAAATGGAAGTTAGGTGAAGGTCAGGATCAGAGTTGCTGGTTAGACTGAAGAACAGTATGGGAGTCAGTGGAGTGTCCCCTCAAGAATAGCTGTACGAGCATGAATGTGTGATCACTGAAAAAAAAGACCTGTTGGATTGACATAAAAAAATCATGGACATCGGTTGCGCGCAAAAAAATCATGTTGAACCAATATAATTATTGCACATAATAAAATCATGTTCTACCGTAATGAATGCTTCTTTGTTTCTGCACCTAATAATTTTACATTAACAAACAAGATATTATGTCATTTACCATAATTTTTTCAAACATTTAAAACACTATTATTTGTTTGAAATTACATAGTTCATTTAATTTATAAATTATTTTAATAAAATTTAAATTGAAAAATAAAATTGCAGATTATTATTTAAAGCAAATACTTTCTTGTGCATTATGAAAATCCAATGAACATATGACACTGAACACAAATTTCAGATTTAACTTTTTTATTATCTAAACTTGAAAAATATGTTTACAGTGTAGCATAAAATGACAAATCACAATAAATTGGGCTTACTATTTTTATTAAACAGAAGATAACAGAGCCAAAGCAAACAGCTGGAATCCCTTCTTAGGAAAAAGTTAAACTATTTAAAGGTCATTTTATTCAAAGAGTCGGATCTTTAAGCCTGAAACCTTAGACACCACTTTGCCTTACAACTCTAATACAGTTTTTTTTGGATTACCTCAAAGGTGTGTGACGGAATGTCCAAGGGAGAGAACCCAAGAGCAGGAAGAACGACCCAAATCCAATAGTTCACTCGAAGGGGCTTTAATGCCAGAGAACCATAACACCAGAGCGTAGAACGAAGACGCTCCGACACAGAAACAAGATCAGACACTGCATAAATAGACAAACCAATCAACATAATACAGAACACCTGTGACCAGCGGGAGAGCTCAAGAAGGGAAGGGCCTCCAGGAGATCATAGCAGGAGCAAAGTCACGGCCCCATGACAAGGTGTTTCTGAGATGAAGATGGTAATCAGATTTGTGCTGTAAATAAGGCCAAAAAAGCCTTGGCAACTGCCACTCAGACACTTGGTGGGTCGACCACCACAGCCTGGGAGATGTGGACCACGAGAATGTCCTCTTCCTCACCACTGCCAGTTTCCATTAGGAGGGAAATTTCCACCGTGGTGTCCTCGATTGCCTCCTGGAGTGCTGCATGGTCTTCATTCTAAAGAACACAGAAGATATTTGTGTGCACAGTTCACATTTGAAGTTTAGTTAAAGCGTCTAGATTACACAACTCACCTGTACTTTGAATAAACCCCTGAACTTGCTTATATTGGCGAGAAGGTCAGCAGTCTGAAATACAAAGAGTCAAAAAATTTTTAATTCACATGAAAACTTTGGAAAAATACAATTCTTACCCTTGGCTCATCAATAAATGTTATAGTTACTGGGTTAACAAAATCATTATATACTTAGTGTCATGTTAACAGAGGTAGTGGGATAACCAATTTCATTATTTATTATGTATGTATCTCTCTGCATAAAAGGTGCGTGTAAAGAGTAGGGCTGGCAATCTTGATTACCTCCCGATTCTATGACAATCCAGGAGACAATAATTCCAATAATATATAGTAAATGCATGGTGACCCACCTGACTCAGTGAAGACTGGAGCATGGAGCCCAGCATGATCAGGGAGGAGCAGTTGGAAGTGTTGTGTGATGAGCTCTGTAAATTAATCAGGAAATAAATATAGTGACACTTCCACAGCTTTGTTGTATAATTTTACTAACTAAATATGCATTGGTTTGAAATCAATAGCTGCAAAAATATTCTTAAGAAATTAGACCAGAAAGAACATTTGACACCCCCCTCCCCCCACAGGATTCAAACCACGCTTAATGAGAACCCGCGAATTTTGAGATGGAAACTGCAAAACTAAACTAGCAGATCAGGAGTAGCTAATCCCCCCACCCATAAAGGATTCCCATATTAATTTATCAAATAGGGGGAATCTGTGAAGTAGTATTACAGACATTAATATAACTAAGGCTGTAAACTTTTTACTACACATTATACACTTGTTCCAAAAGGACATGAATATTTTCACTCCATTAAACTCTCAAAGCTAAAATAAAAATATGTTCAGCATCATAGAATGAAAACAAAGCTCTGATTGAAACCAAAGATTTATGTAAACTGGACACACCGAACGCATTCTGTGCACGAGACGCGCACGGAGAATGATTGACAGCTGACTGAGACAGAAGTGCGGTGCTGTTTGCTGGTCAAATAATGCTGTCCTTAAACTAGCTCATGGTGGAACGGTATGGAAAAACTAAATAATGACAATAGTAATGATAGCTTTTCACATTTTCCTTCAATTTCGGTCTCCACAACGCAGAATTTAGCAAAAAGAAATCCACTTAGTGACGATGAAAATTCCCCTGGCAGAGTTTCTGACTGTGGAAAAAAAAACGCCGTGCCCGCAAGCGCCCACTGCCCTCTGTCAAAAGCGAATTCCTACGGCATAACTACTCACCACTCTTCCCCGTACATCATTTGAAATCACCGCGTTTACAGCTGAATCTGCCTGCGACGTGAAAGTACAATTTACCGCGCACACACACCTCTCCCTACCTGCCGTCCGAGGGCTGCGGCCGGCAGGGACAAAAGTGGCGCGCAGAGCCTTAACTTTGATAACTAAGACAAAAGTGGATTACAAAGCTCTTCCCCGTGGAAAAAATAACACTAATGATACATTTAGGCCTTCCACTTTCTTAAATTAATTTGTTAGAGTAAATTAACTTACCTTTTTTAAGTTCCTCCAGCCAGAGCAGGTGCTTGTAGCTTCTCTAAAATGGCTGACTGCAAAGTTTCCCCTCCTGGAATTCTTCTTCACCGATGGGGTTTACTTATCCAAAATTAAGGGGCAAAGGATCAAGCAGAACTATTTCATGTTTTGTCAACATGATTTAAATATATAAAAGTAACACAGCAAGAAATTATGTGTGATTTTCAAGATTATATTATGTTTCGAAGGTAAACATAATTTGTTCATATTAAACAAACATGTTTACTATTTGTAAATTGAACAACCCCACTTTTCCCGTTTTTTCAGTGATTGTGAACTGTTATTCTGCATACAGTCACAGTCAGGAGGTGTGCTCACTCTAGTCTGTTTACTGCGCACATGTTGATCTGTTTGATGTCTCCTGAAAAGAGCAGGTCACTAACTACTCCATACAAATAGGAAGAAAACATTTCTATCTGTCACTGCGACGCAAGAAGTGTCATTTCACCGAGGATCCTCTGCCGGTGATCTGTTTTTTTCTTTGAAGTATCAGTGACAGAACTCATGCTATCTGTTGCAGAACTGCTGTTTATATCAAGCTGACTGTGCATGAGCTCCTTAGATCCAGAAATCCCTCCAAGTATTTGACAGACACAGAAACTATGCTAAGTTATTTCCCCTTCAGCTTAAAAAAAAAACACCATTTAGATATTTGTTAGTGGCTGTTTCTTTAGAGCAACTCCTGAGTCGGAAAATATGTTCTTGCTATATATATATGCTAAAAAACATATTCTTTACAGTAAAGTGGCAAGAATATATGTCACACTGCTAATGCACTATTGAGTAAAGTTTGAAAAATGGAAGGAATTCTTGACTAAAGTCGCGATTTACTCACTTTAATTGCATCACAGCGGCTGCCTGGGTTTTAATTAGGATTATTTGAGATATTTTTTTCTTTTGTGCGAAAATGACTTGATGTGCGGAACAGGAAGTGGAAGCATAATTGATGCTACAAAAGCCAAACTCACATGACAGCTGTTTGGGCTAATGGCCAAGGGCTGTCACTGAAACATTGTCCGTTGCCGTCTTCCAGGATTCAGGTAGATCCCGTCTTTCCCATGTGTGGTACCTGTCCAGGCTTTTATGTCAGAATTATCTTTTCATCTTTTGATGCTTCTGTTTTGTGAATGAACACCTCTCTCTCTGAACTTTTTTCTCACAGTAACTTCTTAAATCAGCCAATCTCAGAAGTATTTTAAATTAGTTTGATGCATTTATGAAAATTAAGAGTTTGTTTTACATCTGAGCATATATTTTGCATTTTCTTTTATGCGAAAAAACAAACTGGTGCATCAGCTTTAGCTGGTCAAAAGGCTTATTTTAATAAGGTAAAAAAATGCAACCATCAAGATTTGTTAGACTCTTAACAGAAATTAGGCTTTATCCTGCAACTGATGCCTTTTTTTGGGTCTGACATTTCATTTTCCTCACCATGTCAGGCTGTTTTTTTAGTTTTCAAAAAACGTCAAGCAACTCCAGAGCTTTGAATATTTATAGTTTTTATTTTTCATTTTATTTTAATTGGCAACCAGACTTTTTTTTCTTTAATTGATTCAACTAAAGTAATTTGGTGACTCATTATGTAAAACTTTCTGCACACTAATTTTAAAAAGAATTTATAAAACAATCCAAAAACACAAATATAGTGTGTGAATACATAGCAATCATGAATTTCTTTGTACACAAGCCAGGTTGAGTTGGTGAAATAGAGGTGGCACTCTGATTTAAAGCACTCATTTCTCTCAGTCATTACATTCTGTGCATGAGAGCCATCAACTCCAAGACTCGTTTTACTTGTCTGTGGTGTTGCTTCAGCTGGCCCTGCAGAATTGATGTCTCAGTAATTCCTTATTGAACGAAAGATGAGTTTAGCATCCAAACTTCATATGAGGGATCCATAGATGGACACTTGTTTTTACGGCATGGTCTCTAATAGAAACCTCAGACTGTATTTGTCATTTCTATAATAACCTCTTCAGGTATTACAATTGCTTCCTGTTGTGTTTGTGCCTGACGATTGTGCGCTATACTGCGTTTTTTTATGCAATAAACACCTCATGGGGTATCAAGTTCTTCATCACAAATGTGCTCCAAACAAGCAGTAAAAATTAAGCCGTGCCATTTATATCTTTGACAGCAAAGAAAAACCTGTAAATTGTTCTGCGGAATCTTGTCATCTTGATAGCTTTTGTACTTGCACACCTTTCCTCTTTACCTCCCCCAGCTGAGATTAATTGCTCCTATATCCAGTACTGACAACAGCATTTATGGAAAGAGGACTTGGGGTGTAGAATGCCTGTATTTCCGGGCCTCTATTCAGCTTTTTTATATCATTATTAATATTATTATTATTCTTTCTTTGTCTTCCTTATTTACCACTTTTCTTGGATTCGTCAGAGGAAAAACACACAGGGAGCATGTAATGGAAAATATGACAGATATGGAACTCCAGGCAGCAGCCTGCAGGGGTAGAGGAAAGGTGATGTCTCGATTTATGATTTACCCACCACATTGTTCGTAAATGCATCAACCCAGATACCACCTGCTGCCTCCACCGGTGCCTTTGTCACTCACACAAGTGCACCAAATTTAAATCACTGAAGGAACAGTGAGACGCTGCATTTGCAGAGTTTTATCTGCGTTCAGAGAAGCGCAAACACAGACAGTGAGCTGTTTCTGCAGCCAAACTGTTCCCAGCATTCAAACCAGAACTGTCTTCAGAGAAGCTATAAACTCAAATGTTTGACATTGCCCTCATCTTATATTTTTGTTGACTGAATCAAATTAGAGAAATCCTCTTTTTAACGTGCAAGCTTTCATTCATAACACCATAAAGAGTGTTTGGGATTTAATAGATCTTATTAAAAGGTCCATTTTTTTTTTCTCACTTTGGATTTAGTTCTCTTTTAAGAGCTCTGCCGTCACTGCTTTCAGAATTCAAGGTGCTCTGGCACTGAGGTGCTGCAGTAAAAATTTCAGCTGCTGCTGAGCATGATGAAAGCTTAATAGAGCGAGTTTGAGTTCATGTGACCTCCAGATAGGCAGCCATCTATCCGTCTTTTTTTCTAAATCTACTTCATCCCGCTCTGGGAAATGGGGGGGCTGGAGCCTGAAACCAGCAGGTTCTCCTTTTTTGTGACCTGTGTGCCTTTTTATGTTGACAGCAGGAAATAATATTGTTAACTGTTAATAAATGAAGAGATGCAACTGACCTTCAGAAAATAAACAGCTGTTGGTCTCTGGGATAAACGAGTAGTGCACTTTGTTTTTTTATTTTTATTTTAGTACTAACGTAACGGGTTCAAATTGATTTATTACATAATAAATACCAATAAAAGTCTCAAAAATGGTTATATTCTAGCTGTTGTGTTAAAAAATTAGCATTAAAGGGTATGTCACATAGCCACAATGTACATTTTGCACCTATTGCACAGCTGAAAATTGGTCATATGTGAATATAGGTGGAAAAGGTGAGAAAAGTTGTGTTCTTTCTGAGATATTTTCGCAGATGAGTCATGAATGAACCATGGACGAAGTACAAATAAATCACGCAAAGAAGACGTAAATAAATGTAAAAGTCAAATCTGCCCTAAAATGTGTGCGTCGATTGCGTAATTTTAAGGTGATATGAATGCTGTATACACCATATATAGGCCATACATTGGTGCGTGAAAAGTTAGACATATGTGGAATGGTCATGGAAAGCCAGAAATTTGTGTGTCCATGTCACAAAAATCACGCACAATTGTATAAGATTTGCATAATAATTGCGTATAAACTATGTTAAATAAGCATAAATTGCGTAATTCTCAACAAAACAAAACAAAAACTTTAAATGGTTTTAAACCAAATCCAACTCAAGATTCGTCGGCAGAAACCCTTGACGGTCATTAATGAAACCCTCATGAATCACGTATATTACGCATGTGTTACGGAAGCCTGAAATTTCATATGTGAAAATGCGCAAAATGTAAGTAGTGGCTGTGTGACAATGCCTAAATATTTATTTTTTATTAGTTTAGGATTTTTTTTTTCTATGTCTTGTTTTTGGACAGGCAAAAACAAGAAATAAAATAATTCTTGTTTTTGGATTCCCACCTTAATCCCTACAAACAAAAAAAAACTATATGGTACTGGACTATCTAGTGCCCTGTAATTTAAAGTACTTTGGACACCATGCTCACTATTTCTTTTTAACAACAAATATGACTTTATCGATTTCTAAAATCGAATTGATATGAGCGTTTTGCGACAACCATTTATGAATCCACTGAGTTCTGAAGTTGAAAATGTTGATGGTTTATCAAAAAAAAACATTTAAATAAAAAAATGTGCCAACATTGTTTAATGCCAATGCATTGTGGTCTATATTCGCCAATCTAGTGAGTATTGATGAACAATGGTTTTCCCATAGACTTCTGGGAAATTTTTAGGGCACTGGATTTTGGAATTGTGGATTCAGTCCACATTTTTTGTCCACATTAAAGGGGTCAACGGGGACAGATTACTAGTAAATATTGAAGAATTAGCAGAAAATTAGCAATAAATCTATCATGCATGTTTTTTTCTGTCTGGAAAAAAAAAACGAATATATGACAGGAATGGGAAAAATCCAAATTAATCTTGTTACATTTGAAATGGAAAAATGAGCTCTGATTCTAGGTGAATTTTACTAGTTGTAAAATTTTTTTAAACATTTCTCTTAACACTGAGCCTTCAGCATGAGCACCTCTTTGCTCACTTGCTGGACAGTTTTGTTAATCCGAATTGGTTCATCATTAATTCTTGTCGACAACACTTTTGGACAGTTCCTCTCTATATCTGAAAGAACAGACTCCGCTCAGTATCTTGGAGGCAAATCACGTCTCACTTTATTATTTATTACAGCAAAAATATAGGCCAGCTCCCTAAAACAAAACAAAAAAGAAAGTTTTTGTCAAGAAACACAAAGTAACTCCCAGATCATCTCCATGCCTTACAAACATTTACATATGCTTTTCAGATGAAACCAGGCTCTGATCGGGCTCACTAAAGGGGCAGACATCCGCCAGGAAGCCACATGAAGACACACTGGGTGCATTTCTGTTTACACGCTGCCTGCCTCCACCCCCCTGCCCGACCCGCTTTCAAGCCCCAGTGGCATTCTTCTGTTCTACTGATGAAAGAGATTGCTTGGGTCTTGAACTAATGAATTGCCGTTATTATTAAATGATGTTTGTAAATTATGACCCAGTTTGCTTCAAGTGAATAGTGCAGAAACCCAAAGCCTACATCATCAATTAGAAGCTCCCAACAACTGCCAGCAGTTAGTTGGGTTAAAGTGGTTTTTGGATGGAGTTCTGAGAGCAAAAGAAAATCTATTGGCGGCTCACTGGCGCTCCCTTGTGGTGGAGAAATATATTGTTTCTCAAGTTTTCACCTTGAAAAACTACTATTGGTAGACATGCTCTTAGATTTTATTTTGTGCTTAATATAGTCAATCAAAAAAAGAGAAAAATCTGCTTTAAGCTGCTCTTCATTAAAGCATGAAGATGAACGATTACTATTGTTCAACAAACAACATAAATCTCCTTATTTGTTTGCTTGTTTTATTTTAAGAGTGAAATGTAAATGTCTAAACACTTAAATGTATTAACCCTTGTGCTATCTTAGATGACTCCACCCTTACAATGACGTGTTCTCCCTACTATGACAAAGGTGGATAAAGGTGGAAAGATTTCATGTAATCCATGGACACCAGTGAAGATCACAAATCATTGAAGAAAAAAAGATTCAGAGCACTGTCTAATGGGTCTAGATGACCCAACTGCCAATGTTAAAGTGCCTAGTAGGACAGCACATGGGTTACGACGCAAACAGTCAATCCCAGCTTTGGCCACAAGGGGGAATTAGAGAGACGCTTTTGATCAAGCGTTTCTCTCATTTTAAAATTCTGCTTTGGTGTCAAGAATCCTAAAAAGTTCACTGAACTCCTGATGTGATGATCAGAAACGAATAAATGTGAATCATCTTCATGTGCAAAACTATTTTCAGGCGACAAACCTTAAGACATTCTTTTGAAAATGGGTCATTCATGGCTCGCTGAAGTGACGTTTACTACTCAAAGCAATATTTTATCTCATAGAGATGGCACAGAAACATGTGTTGCTCTAAAATATAGCAACAGCTTTAAATCAGTCCTTTTTGATGAAGATTTTTGAGGATAAACTGTTTGATAAGAACCCCCATTGATGCTCAATTTCCTTTTTTAATCATTCTTTCTGAGAATTACATTTTTATTTACTTAAACCACTCATGAACTCTTCAAGTCCTCAATTTGAAAGAAGGCATCACAATACTACATTTCTTAAAAGGCTTTCTCCTGTAATCTAATCATATTGCAGTGGCAAATATGCACAGGGTGAGCTGCAGTTATCTGATATTTAAAGGTCACATCTCTTCTTAGTGCTTCTGCATTTCTGTCTTTAGCTGAACAGACAGTATTTAGGTAATTCATAAGTTTATGTGATATGATGGGATCTGTTATGAGCAAAACATTCCTTTTTGTACAAATAAAGATATTCTGAGTGTGTTAATGCATTTCTAGGTTCTGTGAAGTGGTAAGAAAACAAATATATATTTTATAATAAGTTTTTGCTTGGTTAGGATGCATGTATTTGCTTATATTTATATAATATATGCTTTAACGGTGTAAAAGAGCTTTGTCTAAATCCAATGTAAATAAGAAAACCTGTGGGAGGTCCTAAATTAGAAAAAAAGAGAGATATAAACAACAGAAAACCTTTGTAAATCATTAAAATATAATAAGGTTTTTTTTCATAAAAAAAGCAGTCTTACTAACATCAGGGAAACTGTCAAAAAAATGTAAGAGACAAAAAAGAGACAAAATAATCACTTACAAATTGGCATAATAGGAAGACACGAGATCGGTAATGTGCATGACTGCTAAAGTGAGGATCTAGGAGTGTATTACTGCATGTGTTTATGTGATTCAGTTATTCATCTTCTCAACCCGTTTTGTCCCTTCGGGGTCATGGAGCTGCCGGAGCCTATCCCGACCACTCGTGGGGGAAGGCAGGGGACATGCTGGACAGGTTGCTAGTCTGTTGCAGGGCCACTATCACACAGCCATGCACACTCACATTCACACCTAGGGACAATTTAGGTTCACCAATTAACCTATGAAGCATGTTTTGTTTATCTGATAATTATTTTTATTGCTGTTGAAAAATGCTGCAGCTGGATTTTAGCAGGCTTTGTGATGGATTCTAATTTTTGCAAAGATCCCCTTTGCATACCTTCCAAAAAAATTGCCTCAGGAAGACAAAGTTCATTTAGTTCTGTCAAGCTTATGATGAGAAAGTCTTTCCCGTCGTTTGAGAGTCATCACAGTAATTTCACTTTCTCGGCGGAAAGGTTGTGAAACCGAATTGCAGGAAAAAGCGTGCAAATGTAAAATTGAAGTCGTTTTTTTTAATCACTACATTTGCCCAGAATGAAGTCCAAAGTGAAGCATGACCTGTTCCATTCCACTCCTCTTCCTCACTGAGCAGATGTCGGTCCCACATAGCTGTAATGTGGGACTGTCTGCAGAGCTCTCCCTTCACACATCACTCCAGCCCACCAGGGAAAATATCCATCGCTATCAGGAGTGAGTCATGATGTACGTTTGGTAAAAGTAACTCCTCTGAAATCATGTCGTCCTCCTCCAGGATCTCTCAGGTTTCTGTGGGACTATAAATCCCCTCCATCTTGCGGCTCACATTCTGTTCTATAACTGTTAAACAGACCTATCTATTTCATTGAGTCAAAGTCAAATAACCACGCCGTCTGGCATTTAGCTTAATGTTTCATTCATGACTAGGACCTAATAAAAGACAAAAAAAAAATCGCTTTATGCTTTCTTTTGTGTTTTTTCAGGCCACTGTCTTGCAGTTTTAAAACCAGTCTAGTATTTCTCCCTAACTGGAGCAAAAATATCAAAACAAAGCTGCCATTGTCTGACTTTTTGCTTTTCTTGATGCAGGTCAAAGGAATTATATTCCCACACTGCACACATATCTACAGCCCTGCCCTCCCCCCTCAGTCCGCAGTAGACTTGTTACTTGTACCAATTTTGACATAAATCCAGACGTCTTGGTCTGTGAACCTCCGCCATCTCCCCCTGCAGATGAATTTCACAGCTTAGTGCAACAAGGGTTCGGGGGTGGGAGAGGAAGGGTGTCACATTCCAGACCTAGTGAGGCTAAAAGGGAAGGAAATCACCTCTGCCCAGACTATGATTCATTAGTTTTAGACTGAACTTTCATGTTGGCCTGTGTTGGAGGCTCCTGCAATTCTGACTGTTTTGGTCAAAGTTGCATGAGAGGAAAAGCACCTGGTCAATTACACTTCTTTTTCAACACTAATATGTTTTTCCTAATCTACAAAAAAGCAGAATGGCTATATTAGGAGTTCAAAATACAGTTTTTTTTTCAGTTTCTGAGCTCAGATTTCATTTTTTTTTTCAAATGCCTTACAGTTGGCAGCAATGGAGTGAATTTCACATTTAAGACCTAAAGGAGAAATATGGGACTAAATGCAGGAGGCAGTTTAGTTGTATCTGTTATATTGGCAGCAGAGTGAAACCTTCCCAAAATTTAGCAAATATCAACACAATCAAACAGAGCTCTCAGTCAGAGAAATTACACTTTATTCTAGAAATAATTGGTCATAAGTAAAGCTACAGTGGGAATCAAGAATTTGGGCACCCCAGGTAAAACATTGTTGTGCATCAAGAAACCAAGAAAAGATGGACAAATCTTCAAAAGACATCAGATTATAGATGAGACATAATTGTGATATGTGCAAAAACAGGCTTTATTCCCATCATTTACCTTTTCAAAACAACAGCAAACAAAATGTCTTCGTTGCCCAGCTCTTGCTTTAACTTCTACTGTTCCTGTTGATGCCATTTCTAAAATACATTCCGAACAGGGTATATTTACATCTTAAAAAGTTTTGCTATCTTTTATAGCCTTCTTCTGCTTCGTGAGCTTTAACTATTTTCAGTTTCAGTGTTCTAGTCAACTGCTTGGAAGAGTCCATGATACTGATTGTTGGGGGCAAGGTCAGATGACTCATCTTGTTCAAAATCTTGGTCTTTGCAAATGATGATTGTGAACAATCCATGACATTTTCAGGTCTCAGTATTTTATTTTATTTTATTTTTTACATTTTCAGTGTTTGATTTAAAAAAAATAATGGTAAACAACAACTTTGTCATATTTTATAATTTAGATGTTGAGCCCATGTCAAAATCTTTCACTTATAATAAAACAACAAATTCAATAAGGTATCGAGAATAGAACTAATATAGAGATGAAGTGTTTAGTCTTGTTGCCACAGAGCAACAGGCATACTGGCTTGACTCTCTTTGCGAGGGATTTGCCTGTATTTCTGCTGGCATTGTGACTTTTCTTTAATTCAGGTTCAGTACCAAAGTCCAAAAACATTCATGTTGGTGAATGGTAGTTGCAGTTTGTGTGGACATGTGATTTCATTCTTGTCCCTGCTGACTTCAGGGACAAAGAAAATATGCGCACAAGTCTTTCTTGCCAAACCATCACACACAAATACAGAACATATTGAAGGAATGCAGAAGAAACATCTCTATGCAGATGATACTCTGCTTAGCCTATCATTTTACCATATGGTACCCCAGCCAGGGGCAGAGCTACAAGCCGACTTCTGTGACATTTCTGCATGAAATGCAGTGCTGTCTCTTCTTAAACTAGGTATTGACCTTTTTTAAACTAGAGTATTCAGCACAATTTCCACAATAATACACTATACTCCTCAGAGTAGTTCACACGATCTTGATTTCAGCCATTTTGTTATGTTTGACACTAACTTTTGAAAACTTTCTCCTCTGCCTTCTTAAAGCTTTATCATTCTCACTTTTTTAAAGTTGTTGAAGTTGCCAACTGTTGATTAAGGGTCAAATCATCAGTAATCCCTTTACAAAAACCCATAAAAGGAGAAAAAAGAAGTAAAGTGTTCCTAAATGGTGCCAAACACACGACTATCAAATCTGGTGTTGAATGTTTCTTTTTCTTTTTTTTAATCAATAAAGGTATCTAAATGGGAGATGAAATTCCCCCTACCTGTGGTAGATCTTTTTAGTCAGAGCCAAAGTGCTAATTGGAAGGATTAGGGTGGATCACTACTGTTTTTTTTTTCTTTTCTTTGTGTGCTGTGGTAACCAAATTGCCAACATGATGCTGTGCTGCCTCTGTTTTTTTTCAGAGGGCACAGAGTTCACATAAAAGGCTGTAAACAAACACATATTTTGACCTATTTCACATGTTTTCTTTCTAGTGATACTTTAAGACAAAGTGTTAACTATAAACCCAACAAAAGCTGCACAACTGGAAACATACACTTATGCCTGACCAATGAGGAGAACTGGTTGACAGCTTTATAAGGAGTGAAGTCAAAGGCAGGAATATGAATACTTTCAGGTCACTTCTGCACATTGCTTTTTTCTATTCAACATGGCACAGTTTGATTGTATTTAAACAAAATAGTTTTAGCTGATTTAAATGTATATGCTGAGCCTGACTGATAACCTGGTTCATTGACATGAATAAGTTATAACAACAGTGACAAATCTTCAGTATTTCAACTTTTCTGGTTGGTGGGACTTTGATATGTTTGCATTCATGCATAAAAGTGGCCCTTTTTATTTTTGAAATTGTTTTGTTGGGTTAAATGTCCAACTCTTTGAAACCTCCTTGCCCACTTTGAAGTGACAAACCACTCTCCTGTGGAGTTTCCAGGAATCTGACCACCAGCCTTCCCTGATTCCCTGTGCACGCATTCTGACCTAAGACACGTCGGCTCCATTTGAGCACACAAACCCTGACATCAGAATATTCCACATTACTGTTCTTTCATCACAAAGCAATGGTTTGAGACACACAAACAGACCAAAGACTGAAAGAACATGCACAAGACGCCAAAATAGATCACAAAGTTCACTTCTTTTTTTTTTTTTTGGTCACTGTAAACTGAGGTCCTGTGGCTTTTGACAACACCCCATCCTCCACCCATCCTGTGTCCCTCTTTTGTTTTCCATAAATCAATATCTGTCAGGGGGTGTGGGGCTGCTGATTGTTTTTACAAAGCAATGGTGTGTAATTTGGTTAAATGGTACGTGCACTCAGTTTACTTTGAGATGGCAAACAGTCTGGCTGGTAAAAATAAGGGATAGTCTCGTCTCCAAAGCATACAATCAGCTTTAATTGATATTGTGGACTGAATGCATTTGATTACTTACCTGAAAGATAGGCGGGATGAAAGGCTTGCGGTAATCATATTGTTTTGGTGCAATCATATGGATCTCCTTACACTCATCTTTTTTGGTGTGGCATGCAATCATAAATAGTTTTTTGTCAGGAAAGGCCAAAAACAAACACCAACACTAAGTTTTAGAACAGTATTTAGGTTTTATGAATCTATATTTTCCTCATTTCACTTAATGCATTGTGCTCACAGAAATCTGTGTTTATTGGGAGTCAAGAATAATTGCGTGGGCTGCACGGTGGCGCAGTGGTTAGCGCTCTTGCCTCACAGCAAGAAGGCCCCTGGTTCAAGTCCCAGCTGGGGGACATGAAAAATACATCAACGGGGGGCCTTTCTGTGTGGAGTTTGCATGTTCTCCCCGTGTCTGCGTGGGTTTTCTCCGGGATCTCCGGCTTCCTCCCACTGTCCAAAAACATGCTTCATAGGTTAATTGGCAACTCTAAATTGTCCATAGGTGTGAGTGTGAGAGTGCATGGGTGTGTGATTGAGGATATTCTACCCTGCGACAGACTGGCGACCTGTCCAGGGCATCCCCTGCCTACGCCCAAGTAGCCGGGATAGGCTCCGGCAGCCCCGTACAGAAAAGCGGTACAGAAAATGAATGAATAATCGCTTAGAGTTGTGTTAAAAATCTGAACATAAAATGAATGTAACACAAAAACTGAAACACTCTGAGGGATCCTTTGTATTTAGGTAAGAATCTATGTTAAAGTATAAATCTTTATGGGATGTCGTATGCTCCTCTGGCTTCCATATGTTTTTAGCCTTCCAATAATGTCCAGAAAACCACCAGCAAAATTTCCTATTGACTGTTGTACATACTGCTTGTTTTTTTGTTGTTTTTTTATAATGTTTTCCTATCTTTTCCATTTTCTTGTTAGTTTACACCTAAAAGGTTTATTAGGTGATGGGTTTTGTCAATGCGTTATATCAATCTTAAAATAAATGGTATAAAGAAAAATTGAATACTCTGTGTGTTAACTTAAAACATATACCTTTAAAAAAAACTAACTGTAAGATTGTTTTCCTAAATAAAAAAAACTTTTCCTTAAGTGTTTTATAACCAAAAAACCTCAATTCGTATCCATATTGTGATGAACTGACGTAAAAATGCCTTCTCCAGCTTCACTGCTTCTTCACAGAGCACTGTGACTTGAATGCACAGCTGCACCGAATCTTTCCTCACTTGATCTCTCACTCCTCATAGTACTTTTCCACTCTCTGAAAATCGCACTGAGCTTGAACCCAAATAGCTCCCGTCGCTCCACCTCTCTTCTTCAAACATAATTAAAGAAATTTACAGTGGGTTAACTACGGGCTTGTTTGAAAGTACACACAAGTGTACAAAGTTATCCTACATCAAATGGTGTGGAAGATTCAATAAATAAAAGTTCCACTACATTTCTTGACAAGTAGTTTTAAGCCATTTGATGTTTTAACAGTGTAAGTGTAATTCTTCTTTTATAGGGTCCAAAAAAAAAGTAAAATTTAATGACTCCAGTGGAACATAACATCACTTATCTCGACTCTTGGGTGTGACTTCCTTCTTTTTTATTTCATGTTTAAAATACTAAACATAGGAGTTCAGTCAGTGAAGTTTAAATGAAATCTGAAAGCTTCTGTCTTTGAAGAGTTAACACATTTTTCATATACTATGAAAATAAAGCATCTGACAGTTACATTGATGTAGTTTAGAAGGCTGTCAAGTATCTGCCACTGCAGTGTGATCCTTTGTGTGCACCAGCTGAAGTCAATATTGGATGGAGAAGACTTTTTGTTGCCACACACTCTTAGTCTGTAAGCCATGGGCACCAGCTGTGACCACACACTTCACTTCGAACATGATTGTAAACACTTAATTTCAATCCATTGTTTAAACAAGAGCAGATTGTACGCTGCAGTGATGGCTAAATCACCATCCTCCAATGGCCACCCTGCAATTAGAGGTGTGTACCAATTTAGTCTGGTATAAGATCTCATTCTCCGTCTCTACTGGCGTTCACCATGAGCTTGGATATTCACTGAACACAACCAAACCCAAAACGAGAAGAATTATAAGACGGAAATGATTCGTAACGTCTTTTAATTAATCGGACGTGTGAGATTCTCCCTGTTTTGTCGATGTGGAGGTTTTCCTGCTTGCCTGGCAGGGATCAATGTCACCTTTCAGCGAGTACGGATGCAGGCCACGGGAAATGAAGGCCACAAAGGACTCTTTCAGCAGGAGTCAGCCTCTCCCAGTCTGACCTGAATCTCCTTCTTTTCTCGCAGTGTTGATTCTCTCAACGACTCCGGCAGCTTTAACCCTGGCCTTATACGGAGGTAGAAATGGGCCCTTCGTCAGCCAGTCAACTGTCAGACTGAAAACACGACCACGAAGGGAGTCTCCAAGGGCTGCCAGTGCTAAGAGGTAACAAGGTTTGGTGAAGACTTTTCATGCTTTGATAACATTCTATTCAGCTGCTCCTTCATTCGTGATCATCACATCTCACTTAAATTGGGATAATCACATGAAATAAGCACTTAGTGCCTTCCTTAAGGGTAACAGAATCTCGGAAGTCTGCATTCAAAACACTCCTGCCATGTATTTAACAGCCCTCATCTGTACAGCTTTCATTGAGTAACATGTACATGTTTGCACACAGTCTCTAAGGTACACCGAACTACATTTGCACTGATGTACATCATCGTACCACACCCCCAACACTTAAGCAACTTCCTCCTTCCTCCTGGTCTCACTGGAGAAGTTGAAACTTCCAGACGTTTTTCGGCACCTGGCTAAAGGATCCTGGTTTAGTCAGTCAGAAGCAGTGTTTTCTTTACTTTTTCTTTTTTTCCTCCATCCAGCAGGTGGGCAAACAGTGAGCAGCTGAGGCAGCTTTCACTGTAACAATAGGGGTTAAACAAACCGACCCTCTTGGGCGCTTTAAGAGGTACAGTTTCTCTGCAGTGATACGTTATAAAACACAGTGACAGACAAGTTTTGTCTAAGAGATAGATTTATTTAACGTTGACAATAAATTAAAGAAGTTCATTTTTGCTAAATTTCAAAATCCAGTCCCACCACAAATGGAAAAATAAAAGTCAATGAAGGAAGTGAATGCTAAGCTTTTCATGTAAAAACAATAAACCAGAATGCCGGTATTTGGATTTTTAAAAGTGCAAAATTACAAAAATGGTTTTCTTTAGTACAGATTTGGAAAAAAAACAACAACCTTGGATGTAGAAACAAGGGAAGTCAAAAAGCACCAGTAGTAATCTTTATGTTTTAGAAAAGAAGTAAAAAAAAAAAAAAACACCTTCAGTGATATTCATCCCTGAATGAAAAGTAGAAACACAACAGGCATCTGCACACTTTCCTTAATGTTAACAGCATTTGAATGACGGCCTCCATAATAATGCTGAATCCAAACTTTGAAGATCATGGCAGCCTACAGTACATGTACCTCCTTCAAAAGTGTTGCTTTATCATGCTTCTGTGCTTTTTTCAACATCACTTCCCTTTTCTACTCTGTTTGACAGAGATCATTTTCAACACTTCAGTTTTAAAAATAATTTTAAAGCAAAAGCTTTAAAAATTGCTGCACAAAACTACATAAGAAAATAAAAAGAGAAAATGTGTGGAGGGAAAAAAAAAAGAAAAATGAATTTCAAGGATCAATGAAAGAAACTGCAATGTAACGAGTGCCGTTTGTGGTGGGCAGGCCTTCGTGAAGGTGAGTGAGTCTTCCTGGATGCATGAAGCTCCAGCCTTTTCTTGGTGATTCTATGGAGCAGTTGTATCTGTGAAAGCGACAGCCTCCACCCTTCCAAAAAATAAAGATAAGACCGAAAGAAGTGTGAGATTTTATTGTTTTGGTTTCTGTTTTTGTATAAAAAGGATTTAAGTGTTTTTCAAAGTAACAGACAAAAACCCTCAGTTACCTGAAAGTCACTGCCTTTGTTATTGAGAGCGATGTTGATGGTAAAGGTGGAAGAGTCATGGTGGGGTCTTAAGTACGCCTGCCTCTCAGGTGTATATTTAACAACAAAATTCATTAAGGCATAACCCTATATAGGGACAAAGATGCATCAAGTCAACTTTCAAACATAAATAGAAATAGTACTCAGTAAGAGACGTGGTATTTTTTAAAGACCCACTCCGATGAAAATCATGTTTTTAAGTGTTTTTTAATGTGACCATGATAATAAAAGACGTAATTTAAAAATATTAAGCTTAAAATTGCATTTCTGAATATTTCTTTATTCAAATGGCTGTCAATCAGGAGCAGAGGACAAAAATGCACTTGGAAAAAGAAAATATATTGGGTGGGCCACAAGCTCCCTTCCTGACCATTTTTTTTGTACTGGTAATGTTAGGTTTGGGGGGTTGAAGAGCTGCAAGTTAGCGGGACAGCTTGTAAACAGACACCTCTGTTTAACAAGGAATGGAAGGGGGGGAAGGGTTGCTCTACCCAAACAGTCCTGGCCAAAATTAAGAGGCAAATTTTCTAATGAAATCCTGCTGTTCTGCAGAAACTATGTCCTAGAAAATGACAGGTTTTTTCTTAGAACTGTGGCCACAAAACAGCATAACCATAATTGAAAGACCACTGGGAATATTTTTCAATATAAATCAAAAGATGATCGGAGTGGGTCTTTAAAATACCCTTTTCATTCACCCTATGTGTGAATCTTCCCACTAGGTGATTCTAACCTTTGTGTAATAACCAGAGAAGACCTTTAGTGTAACGGGTGATATGAACTCTCGGATGAAGTGTAGCCACTCTTTATCAAACCCAATCTGCTTCATATGAATATCATCTGTCGGCACCGTCTCATAGCCTCCAGAAATCCTTTTGTCCTGAGAAATCGAAGGAAAAAAACCCAAAGCAGTGTGATTAATAAAAGAATAAATGACTTTGAAAGAGAGGGATCACAGCTTCCATTGAAGTGATTAAATTGAATCTGTTTCCCTGTAAAGATGCTGGCTGAACTGCTATGTCTGGAGGAGGTTCAGCTATCAAGTCTAGCCCTTCACTGAACACTATATTGCTAGTCTGTACTTATTCTTCACTGGACAGTAATATGAAAATTAAAGGCTGGGTAGTGGTAATATAGACAGTTTCCTACAGCAAAATCCTTAGAAACCACTTGGATCCCTTTGTCCAGTACATACAAACTAAACAGAAATGGTACAGCCCCCCTGTTACAGTTGGGGTTCTAACACTGATTTCATGTTGGCTCTGGTTCTAGAACTCCATTTGAGGCCTTTTTCTTAAAATCAGGAACAGTGACATCATTAGTTGTATTGACATCCTCACTTCTCACTACCAGGAACCATACCATACCATACAAATCAGGTATGTGACAGCAGCCATTCCTCATTTCCTTAATATTGTACACAAACAGCTACACACACAAAACACTAGTTGTATTGTAGGGCTGCCCTGTGAGGATTAATTCTGCTGACAGTACTAACCTCATGTTTGCCCCCAGACCATGAACCATAGTGCTCCATTTCCTCTACTATTTCATCACAGGCCTTCTCTGAGAGAACTGGGAACCAATACACATCTGGACAGGGCTGAAATGCAGACACACACATAAAGGGGACCACAGCAAATAGTCTTGAATCACACCTCCACCTAGACTTGCAGCAGCAGTAATGTTAAAACCAGACGCTGGGATTTCCGTGCGACATGATGTCATGCTGTTTTGCTGTCTCTTAGTCTGCATTCTGCAGGAAACATGTCGATACAAACCTGTTCCAAGTAGTTGTGTGTGAAAATCTGGGTGTAGTTTTGGTGGATGTACTTCTCCTTCCAGTCCTACAAACACAAACATTTTTTTGACTCTTTGCTGACCTGCACACCCCACAGAACTAATCCCCTTCTCCCATATAGCATATCTAAGCTTGCTAAAAACAGCTTCCCCATTAGTGAGCCATGCCACATTAAAGTCATTTGGTTCAAAATTATGTCATATTTCCTATTTTTACATTATGACTAGCAATGTTCACAACATGTTGTTTATCTCATAAATTTACACGACTGTGATGTGCTTTTAGAGGAAGAATGACAGGAAATAACTATAATTTACCACAGGGTTTTCAAATATCTGCCACAGGTCGTTGTTGTAGTGAGAAGTGTTGTAACTGGCTGTAGAAATCAGCCTCCCGAAGTCGTGACGGTTGGTGATGAACATGAAGACTCCCTGCAGCAAACAGGAAATTGGTCTGTACGTTTTAGGCAAGATGGAGAGCTAAATGAGAATACATGTTGCCTCTCAGCCTAGATCCTAAACAGATTGATAACTAAATAGCTATAATACATGCAAGAGTAACACCACACTTGGACCTCTGGAGGTAAACGGTGAGATAAAAATGAGAATAAAAGACTGATTTCAGTGAGTTTTTAGGCAAACTGAAATCAATTTGGTTTAACTGGAGTTGCATATAAATAATCAGAGATTATTTATGAGTGGGACAACGAGGATTTTTAAGTACATGGGTTGAGAAAAGGACAAATGCGATCGCATTAGGGGAGGTAAGATTGGGAAAACAGAACAAGAGGGGCAGTGTGGGAAAAAATAAAATCTGGAACCTTCCTTTGCAGTGAGGAGTGTTGTGTGTAGAATTTGACTATCAGACTAGGCTTCATTGATGGTAAAAATTACAACAAAATGGACAGTTTTGTGATCTTCTGATGCAAATTCCCAAATGTGAATACCGTAAATCAAATTTTGAAAAGGCCAGATGCCTTACATGGGTGAAAGGAGATAATGCTGGAGCCTAGTCTGAGATCAGTCAGCGTTTTGAGAGAGAGCAGCTGGTTACTGCGTTTGTTGTGAAGTTTGGCTGCCCAGGATAAAGCATCAGAACAGGGGACTTGCATGTTGACTGCCTTCTGTCTTCTATGTTACTTTGTCTTAGAGAGTAAGTATTTCTTGTTCATTCAGAGGCAAAAAATCATTTCAATGAAAAGTTATCACAAGCAAAAGGTCAACATCAATTTCCAAAAAGCTGCCAGTGACATAGACAGCAACTGACAAATGAAATAGTTTGCAATTGTCATTTTTTACCCAATCGCAAATGCAGATGGTCCATTTTAAAAATGTTATTGTGAAGAAAAGCTTAAACCAAAATATACATGTTTTTATGCAAAAATAAGCCTGCAAAGGAAATGAACCAAAGCTCAGATCCATGCAAACCCATTGGAAATGGATGTTTCAGGATATAAAATATTCAAAGTAGATGGAGACCTTTGAGGGCCTGAGCATATGGAATGATTCCGGAGAAGGGGAGTCTTTTTCTCTGTGACTGGTCTAAAATAAAAGAAAGAAGCATTGTGTAAACAAGATAACATAAATAGAAAAAACCTGAGAATAGGAGACAGCAGTGACAGTCACGTAACGCTCATGTCACAGGTGTAAAACTCAAGAGGAGTGGAAATGTGCCTGCATGGATAAAAGGAGCAAGGGTCCCTCTGAAGCTGATGTTTTTTTTTGTGGGTTAATGTGAGAGGAATGCATGCTGGGAAACGGGCCAACCAATCCAAAGCAGTTTGGATTAGACATGGCAGTGGTTCATTGCTGAATGCAGGTGGCATGTTAGCAAGCAAAACTTGGTGAATAATTAATAACTAGGAGAAAGGCACAAAAAGACGAGGCAGCTTTCATCAGCCAGCACGCCAGGCAACGCTGAGCCAGGCTGAGGCGATGACAATGAAGCTAAGAGATGGCAGAGGATCATGAGATTCCACATGAGCAATGAACCGTAAAGCATCACAGAGGAACAGCGGAGGATCATGCATCAATGACACACACACCCAAAAAAAACACGCATTCTTATACACATACTTACCCAAGCATGGTTTCCTGTTCGCTTTGACAGCTGTTACATGCAATCTAACTAAGCCTCAACTCTTCAATACCATAAAAACTAAATATCCATGTTGTGATCTTATGCAAATATTCATTGTGTGACAAATATTTCAACTAAAACACTTTTATCCTATAACTTCTATTAAAAGTTGTTTTTGACTCCCTTACCATTTCTCTGGCATTTCTACACAAAGCCATATCTGGGTCCAGTTTCTCCAGAACAAAGTAGTTCCTTTCTTTAAGTTCCTTCCTCAACACAGCCCCCTTGATGAGGTATACATGTGCCATGTAAGGAATGTTCCACACGCCCCTTGAGTCAACAAGACATGGTGAGAAGTAAGAGTTAATTTTGCAGTGACCTTCATTTACTGCATTCTTTCAAAAAAATAAAAAAGACCATGACAACATTGTCATTCCTACTGTTGTGATTTAATATTGATAAATTAGACCAATTCTGCCTTTATTGACTCTTAGAAAGCACATTCAAAAAGGAAATTCATGAAAAATTAAGCTATTGTTCCACTTTATAACAAAGAATTGTTTGAGCAAAATGAAGCAGGACTTAAAGACCCACTCCAATGAAAATTGTGTTTTTGGTGTTTTTAATCATGTCTTTTGTGTCTTTTTTTCTTGATAGAGGGTATATACAAAGAAAATTAGGTTTAAAATTGTTAAAATCATTGTTAACCAGGAGCAGTTGAAAAAATGCAGTCGGAACAAGTATGTAGCAGGGACGTAGATACTATTGGCGGACCACAAGCTCTCTTATTCCCCCGATGGACTATTTGCAGATGATTAGATCCATATACGTATTTGTTTTCCTTGTCCGATCTGGCATCTGGCTCAAAACTGTACGGCTGTATAGCTCAAATATTGCTCATAATTTTTATTGCACCGGTAATGTTAGGGTGGAGTTGTGAGGGGCTGTAAGTTGGCGGGAGAGCATGTAAAGTGATGGATGATGGGAAGCGAGCGGGCTTACTATGCACCAACAGTCCCTAACACAACTAAGGGACGAATTCCTAATGAACTACTGCAGCTCTGCAGAAACTATATCCTCGAAAAAATCTCTGTTTTTTTTTTTTATTTATTATTTTGGCTAAAAACAGCATAAGCATAAATAAAAAACCACTGGGAACAATTTTACAAAAGATCAAAAGATGACTGGGTTGTGACATTAATAACACATAAAAGATCAAATGAGAGATCACACATGCAGGTGTGAATGCCGACCATATCATGTTAAATTCCACTTGCAACTTACACACGCTTTCTTTGGACAATGTCTACATAGTCTTCAGATCGTGCATAATACCCATCCAGACTCAAGGCTCCCCAGAAGTTGGACCAAAGCTTGCCATGTCGGGTGACGAGGGGACCAATTATTTTTCTAGAGGGAAAAGAGGAAAAAGAGCAAAGAAATGGTGTCGGAGCAGATAAAAGTGGGAGAATTCTCACGGGCAGTCAACCACCTAATGCACTGGCTCTCTTCAAATCAATGTGCTGCAACTGAGAGATAAACCTCCAGATGGAAATACAGAGTCACTGTAAAGCAGATGGTGAGGATGTGTAAGGCTAAACCAGACCTATGCCTCCTGCAGAACTAATTTACATTATCATAACAAATTCTTAATGGAGTTTTGAAAACTGTAATCAATATATATGGAGCATATTTCCCCCAGACTATGATTTAATAAAAAACAATATTTTTTGTAATAAAGACAACTAGCAAAAAGTAAAGATTTACTATAATTTGACCATGAAAGACTTGCTGGCTGGCATTTATGCAAATAGGTGCACTGCGGCAAGCTTAATGGCACATTTTCATGGTTTTCCTCCCACAATCCCAGTGCCAGCAGAGAATTCTCATGCTGCCTTTAAATATCCTAGAAAGGCTTCTTTGCTTTTCATGCCTCCAGTCTGTCACATTACCGCCACAGCTGCAGTGATATACAGTTTATGTGAGGCTTTCTTCCCAGTCATGTGCAACAGAAGGCAGAAAAAAGAAGATTTGTATGTTTGTTTGTTTTTGCGTGATTCTCAGTGGCATTTCAGGGTTTAGTGCAAGAGACTCCCAATGTTGCCGTGCGGCCGGGAAAAAAACAGGAAGCCAAAACAGCTTATTTTAAAACGTTAATCGTCTCGCCTGTAATGTTCTTGAGGTTTAGCCCCTTTAGGGATAATTTCAATGGTTCAATGATCACGACAGAAACCGAGAAAGCTGGCTGAGCTGGCTCCACTGTGGCTTCTTCTGCAGTCACTGGGTGATTACCTGTTTTGCTCAATGAGAAGCTTTAATGTCTGTCTGTTGGTTAGCATCACATCCGAGTCGATGCTGAAGTAATAGTCACACGTGGCATCCTTTCGACAAAGGTCCCTAGTGACATTGAAAAAGGAAAATAAAACAAAATAACACTTCATAACTTGAACTTCACCATTTTATAAGTCAAACATTTCTTTGATCAGAATTTTTACAAGAACCAAAGTCTATTGTACAATATCATAATCACAATGGATGAGGATGGGCATGAGGCAAATTATTTTAGCATTTATAGAGCTTAATTTAAATAAAAAGTCTTTAAAACAAGTTTTTAAAACAAAACAAAAACACATTTTCGTATTTGTCCTGGCCTATTACCTTTGGTGTTTTTCTGGTATTAACAGAAAGCTACTAAAAATACAAATTCTAGGATGTTGTGTGTGAATTTTGTCAGCATTACCCACCCAATTGTAGTGAATGTACTGGATCGTCTTGGTGTGAAAGTTCCCAAGTTTAGCTTATCCTGTTGAGGAGTTAGTCTAAGAATTTTGATTGAATGTAATTAGAGTAATTTATTTCTACCACTAAATAGCTCGGGGCAAAAATACATTATATAAATTATATTATATGATGTAAACTAAACTTGTTTGCAAACTGTCAAATTCTAAAAATAAGTTACAATTATAAAGCAAGCCGCTAGCAGGAATGCCAACTGTTGATCCCTAGCTTTCACAGCTGCCCCCTTCTTATAACGTTCACAAATCGCAAAGGGAGTTTTCAAAACTTTTAAACATTTAAGAAGTATTTATTCAAACGTAAAATTTTGGAGCAGAACAGCATTTAGCCGTTTTAAGCATAATCCTTTGTTAAGCCGTCACTGACATAGAGCAGAAGGATTTTATTGCTTCATTTTGTGTTCTGTGTTAAAACGACACACATACATGCCCATGTTCCTGGCCTCTCCTTGGCTCAGGTTCTCTTCAGGTCCAACAACTTTAAAACTGCCGAACACATTCTTGCTTTCTTCCCAGAAGGTCTGGATGTGCTTTTCGTGGTAAACCTCCTAAGCAGGGAGCCCAAATTAATGACTAAGAACAACCATGAAGTGCCGAAATATCCTGAAGCCAACCTGCGAGCAGCTGCACACACTCACGTTGTTGTGGACAAATACTTGAAGTTTATCTTTGGGATAATCCAGAGTCAGCAGGCGGTGCAGGAATTCAGGTAGGAATGGGGTTGGCTGCTCGATGAACACTCCGACCAACACGTTTGGATATTCCTGTTTAGATTAGAGGGAAGATAAATTACATCTGTTTGAAACCGCTAGCTGTGGCCATCCCGCTTTGTTTAACATTTAATCATAGATGTTTACATTTTGCTTCACACACGATTAAACAATGAAGCGGCTGCAGATACCTTGACGACAGCCAACTTGTGCTCATCTTAACGATTCTACTTGAACTGTTAAAATGACACCATACTGTTCCTAGAACCTGATTTACAGTTTTCTTACTGCTGATTACAGCAACTGGGTATGTTCAGCCAATCAGAATCATTTAATTCAGGTAGAGAGGAAGGCAAGGCGAGCTGGAAAAAAACAAGGAGGATGGCAGCTGTCAGGGACATGGGAGAGGCAACCCGCCTCTGACCAAGCCAACTGACGATGGCACAAACATAAAAGACCCATGCATTTAAAAAAAAAAGAAGACAGTTTGGGGTAAAGATGATATATCGTGACCAAGAGACAGAGTGGAAGAAAGACTTTCCCATGACACTCAGCTCCAGCCTACTCAACCCAGTCTGGACTCGTGATCCTCTTGACCAGTTCACAGCAGAAGTCTGGGCCGGAGATGAAAGGCGATCTGAGCAGAACCATCTAATTTGCAAGTTTCACAATGACAGTGTTTCAAGCACAAGCAGGGAACCTCGTGCATCAAACCAAATTACGCTTAAATGTTACACCAAGAGCAAAGACACACAGGCTAATGAAGTGACAAAGGCCAAAAACAAACTAAACTAAAGCATACATAATGGCATAGAATAGAAACACCCATACTTTCATACACCACAAGAAAACAATATAGAAGACTGGCAAAGCCCTGGTCTCTGGTGGTGAAATACTTAGTGTCTGTGCCGGACATTGAATGAAACCGGTCTCACAGGCCTGCCTGTGAACCAAGTTTACACCACAAAAAAGCCCTGGACACAGTGTGACCACTGTTTCCACATGACCTATTCTTCCAGAAGTCTCTATTCCAAACAAACAGAGAATGAAATGTCTCAAAATCATTGTTATGAAAAGCATTTTCTGGACAAAGAACCGTGGTGAGAAATGTTTAAAAAAGGCCTTGGTGCACAATTATTTGCGGCCTAAAAACACTATCTTAAAATCTTCTTTTATCTCTGCATTACATTTTTGCTGCAGAAAACACTGTAAAAAAAAGGGAGAAAATAACATTCAGGGTGTCGACTGCCCACAAATAGGAAAGACGTTGGTAACATTCTTCTTCCTTCTTGTCAAGACCCAACCACACATCCAGAAACGTTTCCAAGAGCCTGCCATTCCTTCTGTCTATACATTGCCAGCTTTGGCTGAACTCTGTGACAAATGTTCAGCATAACCACTATAACTTACTGCTGTGGATAAAACCCACACAGAGAAACCCACTAAAGGCAGGCTGGTCAACGGTGACACCCCTTTAAATGAACCTTTCTGAAAACTTCCAAAGCCATATCCTGCACCACAGTGGAGCAGTGCTTCCGCTTCTCTCTGGAATTCACCTCGTGTTTATAGTCTTATAAAACTGCCCAAAAGGATGCAACTATTATTTTTGGACAGATTCATACTAACAGTCTTGCTTATCTGTTCAAATAAGGCAAGTTAGAGACTCCTCTTACTGTCTAGACGGACATAGATAGTGGGCTCATGCTGGAGAATCAGAGAATAGAATTGTCCCAAGTTGAACTTTTCCCAGGACAAAATTTAAGTGACCAAAGAGCTAAATAATGACTTAGAAAAAAAGCACATACTTCTAACTGGGTCAAGTCCAGAAGGTCATCATCACAGCCACTGCAACCGTTTTCATAGTTCCATGCATTGGGAACATAGTTACCCAGGTAGTTCAAGTACATCTGTGAACAGAAAGCAAGTGAATAAATTACTTCTGTCCATATTTCAGAAAAAAAATGTGTGAAATGTCAGCTTTTTCCCTATGAGTTAAATGTGTCATTGATATTTGAACTGAAGCAGAAAACAAAAGATCAATATTTCTATAATGATGAACCATGCCCAAAAAATTCACGTTTGGTAATATTTTAAATAGATTTAATTTGAACTATTTTCTTTTTCAGAAGCCTTATACATATAAAATACCCAAAAATGTTTAGCCTGCAATGATTTCAAAGGATATTTATAATGCGATGTATAGTTTTACTTGAGGTTTTACCACAAAAGTCAACAAATAAATTTCAAATAAATCATAGAAAAAGCAATATCCATTTATTAAAGTATTTTTTTAAGGAAAAAATTAAATTTATTTAGTTTTTGATGTAACCTTTTACAATTTTTATCAATGAAAGTTTTCACATGGTTACGGTTAAATTACCAGTATTAGTTATGAGAAAAGTTATTTTTTATAACTAAACAAAATTGGCTTTGAGTAGAAATTCAAATCAAATTGTCAACTTCTGAATAATTAGATTTATTTTCAGTATTTTGGCAGTAATGCCAACCCCATTACCACTGATGTTACTTTCATATCATTCCGTATCTATTATTCATAGATGTTTCATGGACTTTTGCCCTTTTTTTAAAGTTTAAAGTTGTTTGGTTGAGTAAATTGAACCGCTCATTAGTCCAAGTATGAAGCTAGAAAGTGGTGCTTAATCTGTTTTTTTTGTTTTTAAGTCTTAGCAATCTTTACACAAAATATACTGCACTGAAGATGAACATTGCATGCACAATTTCCAAAGTACTGCAGTTTTCCAGTCTTTTATTGTAGACACCAACACTGTGATCATGTGCTTGTTGCCACACACCATTTGGCAAAGTCCTTGGTATAATAATAAGCTTCCAGGCAGACAAATGGTAACTTCAATGGTAAAAACCACTGCCAGGACACTTTTCTGTCATCTACCATTCAGAGCTTCTCCTTCAGCTGTTTAAGGCTCTGGGAAGAGTGAGTCAATAGTTTGGTGGTTTTAGTTTGTCTCCAGGGAGATCCAGACACACGAGGCTGGCGGGGAAACAGGACTTGTGAGGAGTTACAGGAAGGAAAAGACCAGATTTAAACTCCATAAAAGTATCATGCAGGCCTTTTTTTGCTGATTGATCGCTCACACTGACATAAAGACTAATAGCATTGAGTAAATTGGGAACAGGTGGTAAAACATGAAATATATCCTATTTTTGTTGATTCTTCTTCAGGGCTGCCTTGAAAAAGAGGTTTTAAATCTGAACGGGACCCCCTTAATTAAATAAAGCTTAAATTAATTAAATAATTATAATAATAAAAAATCAACTGGTCTTTGTATTTGGGGGTAATATGTAGCATCCTGTTTACGTATTTCTGTGCTATATTTCATTTTATAATCTTTATTTTCAATGATGTTTAATAAACCGGTTAAAAAAAATGTTGCTAAGATAGATCATCTGAAAGTCATGTAGATGTGTCAACAGGTCACAATTTTTTTTTACTTACTTTAGTTTTTCCGTTGCCATGAACGACAATGGGCAGAGAGTCGTACATTGTGTTTCGCACTCTTACTCTGCCTGTTCCAAACTTAAGAAGCACTTCATCTGCCAAAAAGGGGAACACAAGACATTTCAATCCGGCTGATAAAAGCTGACTATCATATTTTGTCATAGGCCATGTTTCACAACAGAAAAACATCCAGTGTTTACTCCAGTTTTGAAGCAATTCAACGGACACATTACTGTAAATACAACAGTTAGGTAAAGATAAAATAATGGTGAATTGGGTTTCTATAATTCCTCACCAACAGCTCCATTCAAGTTCTGGAAAATCTGGCACTTGTGGTCAAGAGTCATATTGAGAGTTTCCTGTGAGACACGGCAAATTAGCTTATACATAAAAAAAACAAAAAGAAAAAATGGTAAAGTGGATGGTGGTGCTGACACAACAAAAACCTACTCGTTTCAATGGATCCAGGTAGATTTTGGTGTAGAAGAGCTGGTCGTCGTCATTATCGTGGAGGTTCCATTCTGAGACAATTCTGTTTATATACGGGGCATAGCCAATTATACCTGCAGGTAATTAACAGTGTGAAACACATAGTGAGATCTTAAATATAGGGTTAGACATGTTTATAAGGTCATTTACAACTGCCAGACTGTTGGTGACAATTACACTGTGTGCTGGCTCCAGGGAATGCACACTTTTCCCCTTCAGAGTCTGTTTTGTTGTTTTTTTTTGCCATCCTCAGTAGGTTAGTTTATATTTTTCAAAGGAAAGAGTGTTTTTTTTGGCAATAACCCCAAACTCACAAGACGTCAGCCTTCTGCACTCTCTTGACAGGAATTGGTGTAAAAGTATGTGACAGGAAACCTGTCACCTTTTTGTCATGCCCTCTTGCTGGTGGCTGAGCTGCAACCACTGTGTGATTTCCCTCCCGTGAAAATGTTCTCATGGCAATCTCTGCTTCAGTTTCCTCTGGCGCTCCCGTTTTTTTTTTTTTTTTTTTTGCTCTCTGCCAGGCACACAGGCCACAGCAAAAGATTGCAGGGTTTTGCATACCATCATTTGCGAAAAAGCCTTAGACTTTGTAAACAAGTCAATGGATATACATGACATAATGTAAGTGGCAGGAGTGAGAAAATGGAAATCAAAGGAGATCGGGACTTTTGTGCAGACTATGTTGTTTGGCCATGAGAAAAAGATCCTGGGAAGGTGCTGCCTATTGACCAACTCCATCCTTTAAAAAAATGTTTTGCGCCATTTTTTTTTTTTAATTGGGAAATACAAAACCCTACTAAGTCGGGAGACAGACTTTAATCTATATGCTATATCTAGCAGTTAAAGCTTTTTTTCTGCTCCAAAATAATAAAATCTTCAAATAAATTAGCTGGGATTATTCTTATCTTTGTAATACTGCCTAAATAAAAAGCAAAAGTGACATATAAGCCCTTCATATCCTTCCTTCTGCTCCATAACACTGCACTCTCTGTGACATTGGAGTGTGTCCAGATACCAAAAAACTTTCCCTACTGGTCACTTGGGCGGTAGCTGTGGCAACACAAACAAAGCCTGCATTTGTGGCATTTTCAGGGCCCCAAGACAAATCCACATGTCATGTCAATGACAATGAGCGCTAAAAACGTTCTCTGATCGGTCTAAGACGGCTAGACTCCACTATGGGAGGTCAGACCAGACTGATGGCCACAACGAAGGCAGCATTTCCACTTCTGAGGAACTCTGTCTTTCAGACCAAGTATAGGAGCATGCTCTTTGCTGGACGTGTCTGCACATTTCCATGTTTTTTTCCCATACATCCCCAGCCCATGATATCATATTTGCATTACGCCTACAGGCATGTTACATAGCTATCTGCCAAAGCAACCACAGGGAGGCTGATTGCTAAAAAAAAGAAATCTCCAACTATGTAGTTAATAACCACATTGATGGACTTCTCCCATATTCTATGAAGTGTGGACAGGAAATACCTCAAAGTGCAAGTTTACAGAGTAAAATACGCTCCAATAATGCACCTCGAGACACAGAAGGAAATCCTGGGGTTTTTATATTTTCAAAACCAACACTAAGTCTGGTCCGATCCTGCAGAGCTGCCCCACTACTCCTTACACTAATAACAGCAAAGATTTGCTGCTGTTCAGCCCACTGAATTCCGACGAGGCCTGCAAGTCTTCAGAGGTCGATAGCTGATGGTGGAATGTGCAAATCCCTGTGCACCCAGAAATGCTGAGGGGGGGTTGGATAGATTTACAGTCCAGTTAGAGAAACACTTTTCTAAACTAAAAAACCCCAGTAAACCTCTTCATGTAAACAGAACAAATCTTAGTTGAAACTTTATCTTATCTCCAGATTGGCTTTGTTCAGGAGGGCAAAGACCCTAAATAAGATGTTGTTGTTCTCTACAGATAATTTGAAATACATTCATAATGTTGTAGCATTCATAAAAGCAGATTTCTATGAACAGATGATTTTTTTTCCATTGTTTCACTGTCTGGATGCAAAATCTACTTCAGCCCTGAAACCACCCAGAAGCAGCTTTTCCTGTGCCATTCTGCTGAAGGTCTTCTCAGGTTAAAAGTGAATTTTCCATTCCGACAGTGGCCTACTGCTCTGTCCAAAGCCAGGATATGAAATTAAATCCAATTTAAAAGTCTATTTTAATGTTGACTTTATAAAATAAGTGGATTTTCCATTTTCTATGAATACTATAAAATGAGTTAGAACAAATTCGACTATAATTGGAGCATAATGAATTTAATTTTGGTTGTAATTTCTAGATAATTGGCTTTACTGGGCTCTGCCATTTCCAGATTTGAGTAATATCTAAGTTTTGAACGTTTCTTGAAGCCCTATATACACAATAGAAACAGCATGAAGTCAGAGAACTGTAAAAAGGTTCACCTTTTTTGAACATTTATACAACCCACCTCCGGAGTTAAGGAAACGTTTGCCACTGCGCACCGAGGGGTACTTGTCAGTCAGGCGTTTATCAGGCCATATCAACCCCTCTGCAGCAAACAGAACTTTGTGATTGGCCTGCTTAAACTTCTTGAGAATCTCTTCAGGTCCTCCAGCGAAGATAAGATCATAACTAAAAAGAAACAGTGAAGATAAAAACACACCTGATCTTTATCGTTTTTATTCATTCTTGAGGAGTTGTTTTTTTTCTAGAACATGCTCGAGTATGTCAGACACCAGACCAAGCCATCAATTTTCCTGAAACCAATAGAGATCTAAATGTCAACACCGAACATTCCCCATGATTTGTTAAAGCAGGCTTTCAGGGAGCTGGTGTGGTGTTTCCAAAAGTGCTCAGTTTTGACACACACTAACAGACAAAGGGACACAAACTGCAAGAAGGCAGACTGACAGACAAAAAGAAAACGTGTCCTTTTGCAAAGACCAAATTTTTTTGATGACTCCCTTATGACATTATTTTTAGGTAAAACATTGTCTATTAAAAGAAAAACTGGAAATGTGAGATGTAATTTACCATAACAAAGGAGTCGAAAACAAAAAGTCATGCCAGAAAAAACTAAATAAATAAAAGTTTAGTGTAGGTGAGGAAGTCTGTATGTTGTGTTCACATCTGGAAAACACATGCTCATACAAGTATCCTTTGTGACTTGTTCCCTCATAAATCATGGTCATTTCCTTCATCTGAATTAAAAAGTCGAACTATAATTTCTTCAAACCACCTAAGTAAATAATTCAAAACAAATCCGTCCAGGAAACCTATGACCCTTGCCCTTTTATGACAAGCCGACTGCAGCTCAACTCCAACATTTAACGGTCATTCAGCTCTTGGGCAAAATGCCCAACCAAACATTGTGACCGAGTGTGAGAAACATTTAAAAAAAAAAAAAAAATCTTTTGATGAATTACATGCAGATTGAAATAAATTGGACACTGTTGATTCAGCGTTATGAGCCCCATATTGTTATGATTTACCCACTTTTTTGCCTTTATTTTACTGGTTTCAACAAAGGTGCATTAAATTTAGGTATAATCATACTTTGCAATTTATCTTTATGGATCTCTTTCTGCCGTATTTAGATATTTAGTCAAGAACTACTCCTTGCTATATTACTTTCCTATCTATTCATCAAGCCTTGCATTTATTTTTACATCGGCCCCCCAGCCCAGACATCAAAATTTGGAAGACATTTTAATTTGCACTTTACAGATGATATCTGAAAGTGTCAAACCGCTTTGGCTGGCTCAGCTGGAGTGTACATAGAAAATAATTGCAAATGGCTGACAATCTTCTTCAGTGTAGAAACAGTTTATTAGACTAAAATCACTTCCTCTACAAAAAAAAAAAAAAGAAAATTACATTCCAATTACCTGTTTCAAGGGTGTGACAGCTCTTCACAGCAATTATGGTTCACATTATTCAAGTTGGTGCAGTAAATAAAATTACATTTCTCTCTATTTAGGGAGAAATGAATGCCATGCAAAGTTCTTATTATTTTTAAACCCTAACAATACTTATGTGAAAATTTGCATTGGCCTTGAAAGCTGATAATTCAGTTCCATGCATGTGAGAAGTACTTTCTTCTCATATAATAAAGCTTTAGCCTGAATAAGTGCTGTTTTTATCCACAAACACCTCTCACTCAGGAGATACCACATCTAAAGCAATAATCACAGCCTCTGAGAAACGTCTCTCAGCCACAATTAAAGTGTTTTGCACTATTTTTCTGTGGAAGAAGTTGAGAAAAAAGTTTCTAAAAGATTTTGGCTGCATAATAAAGTGAATTTGTCTGTGAAAAGTGACACCTGAGTATATATTGTTTTCTAATGTGTAGAACCGAGAAAAGGTTAGTGAAGTACCTGTCCACAGACAGGATTACAAGGTCCTCCTGGTCAGCGAGAGCTTCCATGGCTTTCTTCAGTAGTCTCACTTTTTGTCCTCCACCGATAGAGTGACCCACATCACCCCCTTTCCATTTCTCTCCCATTCCAAGGACCTAAGATAAACACAAAGACAAATGTAAAACTGAAAGGACAATATTTCTTCACATTTATTTACTGCCCGAGGATTTTTAAAACTTTCAATTGATACTATGCAAAAAGCAAAACAAAGGAAATCTGTACAACAGATTGTGTTTCTAAATTATTTTATCAGTTAATTTATATGGTAGTGATGGTGCTATTTGTTATTCATGGTAAAAACAAGTAGAAATCTTGTTAGTACAAGAGTATACAGTCATTGTTTCAATCTTTTAATGACATCAATCAATGTGTCTTTGCGACATTGAATAAAAAAGGTTTTCTTAAACAAATTAGATTTTTTCTTGTGGCAATGCCAAAGTGATCTATGACCTATTGATTTGAAATGACGTAGAACATTATCAGACAAATGTGCATCCAGCTGTAATGGCAACATGGTCTGTTGGTTTCAAGATAGCTGGTGTGTTTAGGTGAAACTAGGACCTCACCAGGCTGTTCAGAGAATTTATAATCTGCAAGTACATAATGACTTCTCTAATGACCAACATAGGCCATTAAAATAAATTCATGTGATTTTTTTTTGTTCTACCATTTTGCAATTGATGACAGTAAGAAGGGGATGGATGACACTGCTGAAACAATAATTTGAAACCATTGTTTAGCTCCCTCATAGTCCTCATTGCATGATTTGACGCCACAAGAAACTACATACACTTTGTAGAATCAGGCAACAGGTGCCACAAACTAAGAATTTGGAGGTCAATATGAAAACGCCATGTACCCATTTCAGAGCAACTCTTTAAAAATGTGTGGACGCATGGTGATGTGAAGGCTAACACTGTTGCTTCAAAGGGTGTGATTTCAATCCCAACAGGTTTTATTTTGGGTAACACTTGATTTTCCTTTTCATAGACCCGTGATTTTACTTTCTCAAGGTATACTCCAAAGAATTGCCCTGCATCCAGATTTTCTTCCCTTGTATCAAAGAAAATCTCATCTCTGTTATCTGCTACTGATGTTCCTGTCTCAGATGCAGCCCTTATTATACCCCCATCGTGTGAATGGCAACATAAACTTTTACCTCTCTCTGCTACACTTGATTTTAAATCAACCATTGAAGTGAACTGATGGGCAAAACTAAGGAATCCATTAGCGTTCTTGCAGTTTGTTTTCATCAGACCCAGTAAAAGACGATGCTTTATTGCTGTGTTTCAGTACATTCATTTTAACATGGCGGCATTTGGCACCCTTTAAGAAAATAATATCTTACCTTTACAGTGTAGTTGAAATAGTTGGCAGAACGCATGAAGCGCAGAAAGCCATCCGTTTCCTCTGTGGCCACAGTTAAGATGAGCAGTTTCTCTAAAAATGAGAGACATATTTTGATGAATATGATGACATTTTTCAGCTTCCAGATTAAAGGGATAAAAGGGTATGCTCTCTGAAATGAAAAATGAGTCACTTGAAGTTGTAAAAATTTTGGCTTCAGTTAAAAGAATCCGCAGAGACATTCTTATATTTTTCCAAGCATAAATATAAGTATTGAGATTCCCATTTCTGTGAACCATGTCTCTTGTAAACCTCAAACCTATATGTCAACAAACTGTGGACTATTTGGTTCGGCAGTGTAGACCTAAGTTTCTAAATAGAAAGAAGTACTGTAGTCTTAATTTGATTCCAAAACAGAGGCTTTTTTTTCTCAAAGACGGGCTCAATTATCTCTTTCCTCTTAGGTAGGAAAAAGTCCCACAAACCTCGAGGACATGTCCAGTGGCCATGAGCGCTGAAATCTGAGGTTTGACGAAGGGTTAACCAAACACCAATCTTCACCAAGCCCTAACGTGAAACCAGAGACGTGAAGAAATTCTTGCAGAGTTTGTGTTTAAAAACAGGCAGCTCAGTTGGAAGCAGGAAGGTTCCTTCTGTTCAAGTGTGAAGGAAAAAGCCCTTTGGTTTTCCTGATCATGTCAATGAAATGTTATTGCACGAATGGGAAGCGCCACTTCGTACCCAGCTGCCCTTTAAAAATGTGTAAAATATTAATCTGCGCCAGTCTTCAAAGAGAGAGTCTAGCAAAGACGTTTAATGACACTTTAATGCAGTTTTAAAGGACCACTTGAAGAGTAATCAAAATTTTCATTGAATTCATGGCTGCCAACCTGCCCTCTACAGAAACACTCAATGTAATCCACAAAATCCTTGTAAAATATTTATAAGTCATTGGCACTCCAATTTTGATTACAATTTTAGAGTCCAAAAGAACTATATCAGGATCTATAAAGGCTTGAGTTTGAGTGAGTGTAACAGTTTAGTCAGTTCAAGAGGCAGAGCAGCACCTTATGAAAAAACAATTAGCAAAGCTATGAAAATAAGTGTTTTGTTTGAACCTTTATTTGTCTATTTTTTTTCCAAGACCATTTTTACGACCAAATTAATTCTGATAAAAAAACAACTTTAACCTGGGATTTTTATATTTAATTTTTAACATCCAGACTGATGGTGTCGTGACTAGTCATTCTATTCGAACATTTTCATTACAATTGAGTGATACCTGATAAAAAACTTAAGCTTACTTACATTTTCTGTTTAATGTGACAAAAGTAGGTATCAGGTGAAATAAACTGTCATTCCATGAGACTGGCAATTTCCCTCAATATATTGTCAAAGTCTAGCATTTTCTGAGTCTTAATGCTTGTAAACTCAGACATGAGTTGTAATAAAAAATTAATGAAGTGAGTTAACCAGACTGAGATCTGTCTACTGAGTCTACGCTGCTCCTAAAGTAATCTAAGAAACCGAGAAAATCCCAGGTTTAACTTCATGAACTGTACAAAGAGCAGAGACACTTGCCGTCTGCAACAGGTGCTCTCCATTCTTGCTCTTGGCTACAAGGAAGATGTTGGAACATAACTGAGGCAAGAGGAGTTTTCCTTCATCTGGGAAACACATTTCTCTTACAGCCCTGTAAAACAGGTGGTTCTGGTAGTAACACTCGATATTTACGGGCTTTATTCGCCTAAGCAAAGACATTGACAGGAGCAAGTAAGAGGTGGAGGGCAGCAATATGATGTATAACATGAACAATCTCCATGTTTGGATATTTTATGGAAACAACACACCTAGTTGGAATTGGAAAGTTTTCCTTCTGAGACATTTTTGAAGTGCTTAAACTATCCTAAAAGCAGATGCAATCCCGTTTTCTTTTAGGATTTCTTGACATGCGGAGAAAATCTTGAGAGAATGATTAGTTCTATACTATCATAATGGTACCCATAATCAAAATAGTGTTCTTTTTTTGAGTATATTTGTTATCTGTGTGAGGTTTTTTCTGCTTACACTTTTCCTTTTTAAAATCTGAGAGTTCCCTCCAGCAGGCCTTCTGAAAATAAACACTTGTTACTTCCAATGTCATGCAAACCTTTGCTGTCAGGAAAATAGACACTGACAGCTAACACCAGTTAGCCTTTTGGGATGTTTCCCTGACCCTATGAAAGCTCACACTTTGTGTCTGTCGTAAATATGGAGGCTGAAGGCTGCCTCCCAAAGAGCAGGCCTCCTCTAAAGCACACCCCAAGGATGTAAGCTGTGTTTGTGAAGAGAGCTAAAACTTACTGTTTACTTTGAGTTTATACAGCACATCTGCTGTACAAACACTTAGAAGTTTCTTATGTGGTATGAACACAATAACGCCCAGACAAAGCCTTGTGTGAACTATGGCTGAGAACCTTTGATGGTTCTTACAAGACTGCCTCCAAAGACAACACAGCTGCCAACAAATGTAATTCCTAGAAAGACATCAATGCAGCCAAGATTTGGATTGTGGAATGATTTACTCTCGCTTTCATTTAAAATATATCACTGTGATCTCAAACCATGTTTCCACTGAGCAGTATGGTCTGGTCCAGTCTGGTCCGGTTTAGAATGGTCCATGCAATTCAGGTGAGCGTTTCCATCACTTGGACCATCACGATACATGTGGAGTGAAGCCAACAACAACAATGGAGGTCATCCAGCAGCTCAGTTTTTTCCGCTTGGCTTTTGGTACATGGCATATACAAAGCATGTCATGTTGTTTGAGAGAAGATTGTTTAAGAGAAATACAGCTGCCTTCATAGCACTTTCTTTTGTCATTATGACCTTCAGCCAATCAATGGGTTTCAACAATAGCTCCGCTCTGAACAGTCCATTCGATTTTTTTATGGACCTACAACCAAAATGGTACAGTTCGTCCAGCTTAATGGTTCCATTTTATAATGGAAACGCTCAAAATCCCGGACCATACCATGCCGCTCAGTGGAAACAGGGCGGTAGTCATTAGTCATTTCTTATATTATCTCTTTTGTTCATAAACTTTCACATATTTAAAATAATGTCACAGAACCTGAACCGCAGCAACCTGAACAAAGACTATATGCTCTCACCTCTCTCAACGTCCTTCAGAAGGACATAGAGGAGGAAACCGCACAGCAACATGGTCTGTCCAATATTGTTTGAGTTTGTCGCAGGGCCTGGTCCTGGTGAAACATGCTTGCAACAACCAGGAAGCAAGACATTAGAGCTCATCACTAACCAATGCTACCAACCTTCCAAGAAAACTCTTTTTGACTGAAACATCATTCTGTGACAGTATAAGATTCCTGTTGTTTTTTCCTTTTTCTTTTTAAACGTGGCTCTAAAAAGCCAAAGGCAAGGGTTTTCATTCAGATTTACAAGGACATGTCAACTACACAGTTCCCTATAGCATTAAGAGTCTCGAGAAACTCAATATGGATCTTGCCCATGCCCAACACAATGCCACCATGGAATGTTTTGACCAGCCCCACAACCTCAGTCCTTGCATGAGGCAATCAGTTCCTGAGTCTACAGGTTCTGACTCCACGGAAGAAAACTGATTTCCCCAGGTTTTGTTCCCGAACTAAACAGCAAAAAACAGACAATGTTAAAAAGGAAATGACATATTTAGGCATTAGCTGTTGGAGGACATTACTGACAAAAGAAGTTCCAATCTGCACCTTTATGTAAACTTTTTATCTGTATTTATTTACCCTGAAAAAAAAAGTGTTTGGGTTTTATGAAGTTTTGGGAAAATGTCTTTTTCTAATACAGCTAAGGTTTCTATTGTGGGCATGAAAATTATACAAAGACAGAGTTTGCTCTTGACAGTACAGTGTGAAAACTCCAAGAGGAGAGGAATGAAACTCTAACAGTGCAGCTGCAACTCATCTCCAAAAATAGACATTGATGCCAAATGATCTTTCCTTTGCAGTCATTCTCTGTAACACAGCGCTCAGCTATCCATGTAAACTTCTGCGCTTGGATGAACAGAAGTCCTGACCCATTGGCTGGGGCTTGGACAGGGCAAGCTTTTCATGCAGAAAGAAAAGGGGTGTCAAGGGAGCCTGCCTAGGTCTTGACCGTGGGGATCAATTTTTTCTTATTTCTTTGGCCAGAGAACAAATGCTCTGTTCTATTTTGGTTTTCCAAGTAAATAAACCCTCGTTACCTCATGTCTCACCAAAATTGTCAGGTCTAGGAAACTGTAAGTCGTTTATCACATGTCACTATTTTTTAGGGCAACAGAACAGAGTTCTGGATGGTTCAGTTGGCTGCCTGTAGGACTGGTGCATAGGAAACCAGGTTTAGGGGTGACCCTCCATGTCTGGGTCACCCCTGTGCAGATCCCCCGCTCAGATTAAATACCGGGTTATTTCAGGAAGGGCATCTGGCGTAAAAATCTATGCCAAATAAACTTTGTGTATCGGTGCACGCTGCTTCACTGAAGGGAAATGCCGAAAGGTGAACAAACAAAGACTACAATTCATAAGTATGTTGTGAATGTCTGTCACTTGATTTTGTTCATTTGATGACAAACAGAAACAATTCAAAATGTATTTGTGTTTGTCCAGCCAACTTTATCTAGTTTGCACAAAACTCCATCATTTTGAAAATGCATCACTATAAAATATACAGCACTAGAACAGGGAGAGTTTAGGGATGTGATTCAAGAATGTGTTATTCTAAATAGGCAATTCATCTAGTAAATTTCATAGCAGCATTTTCTGAGCTGTAAGGATTTGTAAATATTAACCTTGACTGTGCATACATTTTTAGGGGATTCCAGGAATCGGAAGGATTGTCAGCGCACAAAGGGTCGCAGAGAAAGCCTAAAGTAAAATCCCTTGATCTTTTTTTTTTGTTTGTTTTGTTGATGATACTACATTGCCATGTATTACACTAATAATATTTTCAATAATAATATAACAATAATAATATTTAACCTTAAGTCTTATTGAAAATCCTCCACATTGTTATTAAAATCAAGTCCGAGAAACCTCTATCTATGCATTTATTTTTGTAAATTTTTGTTTATGGGTTCCATAAACGCCAATAAGTTACAGTAAGGCTGCACAAAATGGTAGGGAGTGAACGCAAAAGTCCTATATAGATTTTTCCACATGCCTAAACATGTTTGTACTGATGTGTGTTTAAATTCTCGGAGCTCTGCCAACATTTTATGTGCAAAAGCTGCATATCTTTAACTTTTTAAAAGGTCTCACAGACCTTTTCTACATTTTTTAAACATAAATCTAAGACACATTTGCAACACTAGAGTTTGTCTCCAGCTTTAAAAGACATTAGAGCTTAAATAAACCACAGACAGATGTAATATGTATATCTATAAAACAGAGGCCTATAGTCATTAAATTTAACCTACAGTAACAAATAGCTTTGTTGTTGGGTGAGCACTCCATGTGCAAGCAATTAGCCCTGAAGGGGGGGGGGGGAGCATGACCGCATACAACAGAGATAAGACAAACGCTCAAGCAGAGTGATGTCAAACCTTATCGATCAAAACTAACATCTGAATTTTAATTTTAGTATTTTTATGGAAGCATAATTGGTCGTGTGTCCTCAAAAAAAGGCTGTACCTTCAATTACACGTGTTAAACCGCAGGCACTGCACTCTACGGATGTGGCATGATGTCACCAGCATTTTAGCCCGGAAACTACTTTTCAGTCTTGTCATACGTCATTGTGAATGTGGAATCGTTTATTTATTTAACCCTACCAAAGTAGCTATCATGCTTTTGCTATGCGGTGTTCCTATATAAAGAATAGTCATTTGCTTTGGCTCCAGTTCAGGCCTCAACTGTTTAGAAAACATAATCTTCACCGAATCCTCATTCTAAATAGGAATAGACATTTTGTGGCAACTCTATGAAGTACAACAACAGTTTGTGGAAGCAGATAAATATGCGACTTTTCTACCTTTTATCACGATTGGATTTTCCACCGTTACAGTGTTGAGTGCATACAAAAGACTACAACCAGATTTTTACCCCCGTTCTGCCTAAAGGTATCTTTACTTCATCGCCATTGCAACAATATTTGACTCACAGTCCCCTTTGCCAAAAGGAAGCAAGTATATTACTGATTGATTTAAGCAAGCAAATATGTTAAATATGTTAATAAAACCCAAGTTCCCTCACACATTCTATTCAGATACTGCAGCTAATGGCATGGCAAATCTACATGGAGAAGATGTTACAAAAGTACCCTCAGCTAATGCGAATACTTATGATTATTCATAGGTAAGACTAAGGAAAAACCTCATGTCTACTCTTTGAGACTAATTTACAAACAAAAACGACTAGAGCCAGATCAGTTCATCAAATTACCACTAGGTGCTTACTAGTAATTAAATAAGCAAGTTAATCCCAATCAACTTCAGTAAAAAATCTGTCTAAATAAAAAATAAATAAATAAACAATGTGTGTAGGTAAATGTAATTGCAATCATTTTTTCTTTTTGCATTTGTTGTTATATTAGGGTTGTGATGATTGATGGACTTAATTGCTGCATCGATTTATATTCCTACAATCCAACCAGATCGATCTGTCTGAAGCAAGTTTAATCGAATCAAATCGACCTATACTATTATAACATCATTTCAAAATGACATAAATGAATATTGGAAAATACAATTTGAATTGAGACTTTGTCAGTTTATAATGCAAAAACATCCAAGTGAATCACAGCACCAAACGCACTTGATGACAGCAAAATATGATCAAGCCATCATTTACAGTCCAATGTCGGAAAACACTTAGAATTTTGCAAAGACATGTGATCATACAGTGTGGTAGAATGTTATAACAATGTTCTGTTTGTATTATTTTGGTTTGGAAAAACAACAGTGAGATGAACTCAACAAAACAGAAATGTGAATGGATTTGCCATTAATTCTTGTTTACCTGTTTGTTTGTACACATATTTAACCTACACTTGATTATCTTGCAAGATATACAAAGGAATATGGGAAACTTCATCTGCACTGTTCAGTACCCATTTATTTATCTCTGATTGACACTGGTAGAAGTTTTTGCTAAAGATGTTTTGGATCTATTTCAGGTCAGTGAATTGTATTTAATCTGATCTTTCAAAACAAACTAATGTTGACTATGAATCATATCATCAACCACAAAATCATGGTATGAATTGAATATTTCTTAAAATGAAAAACTCAATCAACTCAAACTCATCAATGATGCCTATATACATAGTTGCCTTTTATGTATGGTTTTTAACAAATGAAAATATAATTTTACATAAACAGCATGTGGTATTGTGATTGACAGCTGACATTCTTATCCTTGTCTCAAATCAGTGTGACTGGCCTTGTTTTCCAACAAATCCAGAGTTTTCCATCCATTAAACCCTTTTTGGAAAGTCTGTGGTTTGGTGATGTTATAACTGAAGAAGAAGACAACAATCACACATCTATAAAACTTTGCATCTGGCTTTAAACTGGCCACATACAGACCAACAGTTATGCTTCAACCGTCTAGTCACTAGATGGAAATGATGCTGCAAATCACCACCATGGTAATCCAAGCATCACCTTTTAGATGTTTAGTCGTCATCAGATAATGTAAAACACTCTGAGTAAAAGAGCCTTTACCCAATACTTAATTACAAATTTAAGAAAAAAAGGAACAGCACAGCATATTTGGTTAGAACGCAGTTTTGAAATGAGCAGAGTGGCAATAATGTGACAATGTTTTAAGGCAAGCTTGCAGTCTTAGTCTGCCAAATTGGTTTGTTAGTTTGTTACACTGTAATTATAGGCAGTAAAACGTACCATAAACACTGCATATATACGAGTAACTTTAGGAGAGATTTTTCTCTCCTGTTTAAAGCCCTCCCTGAAGCATATTTTACATACTCGTGGCCATTGGATGGTGTCAATTTACCTTTTACTAGTTTAAACAGAAAAAAAATATTAAACATTATAACATTTCTGATGACTTTCAACTACAGAAAGTTTATTTATAACGTGTTATTTTAATTTTCCATTAAGACTACCATGAGAGGGACTTATTTTATTCTAGCACCTAACAGATTTATTATAACTTCATACAAATATATTTTGAAATGCTTAATAATAATCAAATCATTTCAAATATTTCCTGAAAAAATAAACGATCAGACAACAAACAGTTGTGTTCCATCAAACTATCAAATCTTGGCAGGTTAATGCACAAAAGTGTGCAGAAGCACGACCTCACACCATAAAACCTGCATGTTCAAATCCAGCAGTGAAAAGCGTGAAAGGCTCCATTCAGGTTGTATGAACAGAGGGGGTCCAGCAGCCAAATTTTTGTAACTTTCCAAAACTACCAAACCAATACCCACACCCTCTGCTCACAGCGACCATCCAGGTTAATGCTGGTGAGAATTTGGCAGAGGCCTGCATTCCTACATCATACATGAATCTGTTTCACTACTGAATCACACTGTTCGTATTGGATTTCAACCATTTTATGCTTTGAGTTAAAGATATAGAATACAGTAAAAGAAAAAAAAGTTTAAAACTGCACCAACATGTACGACTTCTGTTTTTGACAATGAACAAGAAATGCCAGGAAAACTCAACACAATTAGGAACCAGCTTTGGTTGACACCAGGGTTTGCTGTGAGGTAACGTTGCCTTTTCTGAACCCACCATCCAGATCGTAAACATTTCATTCATCAAACTGGCACTTCAATAGAATCATACACTTCACATGTTTACAAATGTGTTCACTATGTCGTCAGTGTCAATTCATCTGTAAATATCTTTAAAAACTGCGATGGATTTTCTAAAAACTAGATCTAAGACACTGACGTCACAGTACAGCAATTCTGTAATACTTTTAAAATTCCTAAACGATCTTTTCTCTACATCAACATAAGCAAAGTGGATCCAGATTTAGGACCTAACTGTGGGTGGAGATGTTCCTAATTTCCCAGCAGTAACTTCACTTTGCAGACGTCTGCCATCATCTTTGGTTCTTTAAAAATGTCTGCCAAGTTTTCTTAACGTTTGTGTTCAGTACTATCCTAAGTATGAAAACAGCACAGTGTACTATGAGCTTCTTTCACACAAAAGCGATACAACATTCTAGCATTAATAATTTTCCATCATTTTTGTTTTAGCATTCTAGTTCAAATTCAAAAGTCATATTTAGAGTAACTCAACTGTTGAGCCTTAAAGTCCCACTCCAATCATCTTTTGATGTATTTTAGAAGCGTTCCCAGTCTTGATTGAGCCAAAATAAAAATAAAAAGCTGCATCGTTTTCTAGAACACAGTTTCTATAGAGTGGCAGTAGTTCATTAAAAATGTGTTTGTGGGCGAGACTGCTGCCGCTGAGTAACGCCGTCCCCTTCCCATCTTTCATGTGGTTACGTGCTCTCCATTGACTGTATAAGAGAACTGGACTGAACTAGTGTGATGTCGAAAAAGTTGCACTAGTCACACTAGTCGATTCTTTCGCAATTTTTCCGTTATTCAAACACTATCATTTGGAGTCATTCACTAGTCATTCAAACATTTTGAACGTTTAAGGTGGGGCTCATGCGGCACCACATGCTTTTATTGAGGCATCTGATTGGTCAGTTTAACTCGAATAAATTGCAATAAAGAAAAAAGATATATATATATATAGAGAGAGAGAGAGAGAGAGAGAGAGAGAGAGAGAGAGAGAGAGAAGAATTAAAGGGTATTTAGAATGTGCAAAAGTAATAACATTAAACAAAAAGAAGAATCTACACCTATATACACTATTACGACTTAACATATGTTATACGTAATAATAAAATAAAATAAAATAAGGTAAAAGACGGTATATTCAGATGGGCTATGGATGCATGATAACCGGTTTTGTACGTGCATATTTAAACTGTGGCATTGTACGATCTAACAGCTGTTCATTCCTACATGGAGGGTGTAACAGTCTGCCACTGAAGGAGCTGCTCAGCGCCTCCACTGTCTGATGTAGTGGGTGAGAGGTGTTGTCCATGATTGATGTTAGCTTGGCCAATATCTTCCTTTCACCCACTTCCTCCACAAAGTCTAGTGGACAGCCCAGGACAGAACTGGCCGTCCAGACTAGCTTGTTGAGCTGGTCAATATAGATGTCAATCGGATTTTGGCTTCTTGGAGCGGGGACTTCCTATTTGGGGGTGAGGGGGGAAGAAGTTACTCAGCCCAGTTCTCTTATGCAGTCAAGGTTGCAAGGTTACAGCACCTAACCACCCCATCCTAACATTATTAGTGCAACAAAAAAAAATGGCGAACAATATTGGAGCTATCCAGTGTACAGTTTTGAGCCAGATGCCAAAAGCGAAGACGCACATGGATCTAGTCATCTACTAGCAGATGCATCAGAATGGAGCGGAGCAGGAAGCTTGTGGCTTGCCGTAGTAGCTTCTGCAACACACTTACAAGCTTTTTCCAACGACATTTCCAACTGCAAGAGAAAGTAAGATTTTTTAAAGTCAGAGGTGCTCTCTTTAAACTTGACCCATTACCTTTTAGGTTTTAAGACCCAGGTACTGCTTGCATGGCCGGCCCTCCCTATACGCGAATTACGCAGCCGCGTAGGGCCCCCGTCATCACCAGGGCCCCGAAGTGGCGAAAAAAATGAAATAAAGAAAGACCCAAATCTGGCAACCCATTTCATAGAATTTCCGTACCAACGTGCGCCCTGAATCTTGTGCAAAAGAAACTTGCCTGCACTTTTGTGATCCCCCCTTCAACACACCTGAACCAATCTGGCAACCCAAATAAGGGCGTCACGCCCCTCTTAGCAACGATTGGTCAACATCATTCCATCTGAACCATACACAGCGTGCATTGACGAGCGCATTTTGTTTCAATAAAGTTGCGAAAAAGAAAAAAAACGAGCACATTTTATCACACTGATCAAAACGACAAGAGAACTTCATGCCAGAGAGACTTTATCCATCAGGAGCTGAAAAAAGATTAAGAACTTCAACATCAATCTTAAGGTAAGTTTGGAGGATGTTGGAGCCATATTATCCTGCCTTTCTGTGCAGATGCGCAATTTACGTAAATACTAATCGATCCGAGGTGAAGATTGCACATAAACGACCCCGTTTGTCGTCATTTCCAATGGAAAACTGGAAAATAATTCTGATATCCAAGTTTCCAAGATCATGAGGTCGGACATGACCTTCCAAAACGGCTAATAGCAAAGAAAAGTAAATAATGATGATGGTATGGTGGCTGAAAAATGTTTTAACTCATGTCATAATCGTATTGTTTAATTGTTTTGCTAACACATATAGTGCGTTCTGCATTTTCCGGTTTATGTCATTAAAAAACTGCTGTTTATTATAGCAGGTCAGGTAGTCTGACTTACTTTTTCAACATTGAATGTGTCTTAAAATCTTGCATTGGCATACAATATGGAGAATCAAAACTGCCAAATACAAATAGGAAATAAATGTTCTCATTTATAAATGATAAACAAAATAAATGTACTTATTTTAAAATCATGAACGTAAAATAATAGATAAAGACGTGTATAAATGCTTGTATTTCCATTTATACTCAAATTAGTGTTCACATTTATTATTTATAAATAGGTACATTAATTTCTCATTTGTATTTTGCAGTTTTGATTCTACATAATGATGATGTTTTGCACAGTTCCGTCTCAGCCGACAGTTTCTTCTGCTCTCATAACGTATTGGAGGAGGTGCAGCGTCCACATCCCAAGATGTTCTTGTCATCACTAAGGATGGACTCTCAGGTAATTTTATAGCATGTAAAGTAGCTTGAAAAACAGTGTCTGCATAACCCCTTATATTTATAAACAGCAGCTGAAGAGAATGGAGTCCCAAGTTCTTCATAATTAAATTAATAAATATCACCTCATGCAAATAATCAAACAATAAATCTCTCATAAATGTATAAAAAGATCATGAAATTGTGAAAAACTGGCTTTTTATTGGCTTTATCAGTGATTATTCTATAATAATATTTCTTGTTTTTTAGCTGCAGAAGGAACTTCTGTCACCACATCTACTGTTGAAAGGGAAACATTTGACTGTTTTACTTTTCACTGTTTTCTTTTGTTGAAGTTCTGTATCTTATGTTCCAGAGGCTCCAAGAGAGACTATGGAAGAGGAGCAGACTGGATCCAAAATTCCACCAACCTCCAGTCCAGTTGGTCCAGCTGAATCACCAACCACACTCTCTGATCCAGTAAGAATGGATTTGGTGCAGAGAGGTCCTTTTCAGACTGAGAAAGACTATGACTTTCCAAAATCCCCCTCATTGAGCTGTTGTGTTCTTTATGTTGGATTTTTTTATCGTTATTTGATTTTCTGTTAAGTTGCTGTTTTAAATAAGTTGGAGTTTTGTGAATGTCATTTGTTGAGTGCCTAATGTTACATTAAAAAATATATATCTATATGCATTTGTCATTCATATTTATTTCTTTGCATTTAAAATTTGTTGTGCACCACTAAATGTGCATCCAACATGCAGGCAATATACTGTATTCAATTCTTCGGCAGCAACAATAATTCACAAATGTATTAATGGAGATATTTCATTTATATTACAACAACAGTTGCGCTTTGTTGGTGCTGCAGATCAGTTAGAGGGCCCACAAATAAAATTTCGCTTAGGGCCCCCAGAAGACCAGGGCCGGCCCTGACTGCTTGTAAAGGCGCCCTCCTTACACAGGCTTTTGTGTTTCGACATGCAGACCAAACATAATAAAAGCTTTATTTTAGGTACAGGCACATCTTTGAGTTATGACATATTCTTCCTGGTGATAAATCTGTCTGCATGACATCTCTAGTAAAGCCTTATATATCTCTGTTAGGATGTGAAAGAAGGTGCAGAAGTCAAATACTTCAGTAAATTCTTTATTGTGGTTTGATTTTCAAACTACTAAAAAATCAAAAGGTTACCTTATAATGTAAGTACTGGATTGTGTGATGCTGGATTAAAAGGTCCCTACAGCATTCTAATAAAACTGAGACAAAAGGTTTCCATTGAGGATGATCATCTCCATTCATCCTTCACTGCTTTAGCACCTCACCTCCATGACCTCTGCGAGGTTAACCGCACGATTGGGTGCTGTTGCTTCAAACAAGGCTGTTTTCTGCGCAACACATAGCTGCACGTTTGTGACGGGTTTCACTCCCACCATCAAAGCTTCGCTTCCACTTGTTTGATTGTCGCCCTGAAACGTTAAAGCCTGTCATCTGTGCGTAAAAGAGCAAGCTGCGCGCCGTCAAAGGACGTGAATGAAAAACAAGTGAGAAACCGCAGACGGCTCGAGCCAGACATGTTGAGATTACCACAAGGAGCCCCAGGCGTGGAACCTGCGCCGCATCCACGGTGACATCATGCAGCCGGCAAATTACATCTCCGAAACACGCGAGTCCTTATGTGCACTATCGGTGTGAATCCTCTGAAGCGCAGCCAGAGTTTTAGGATTTACGCCTCCATTACGCACGGAACAGCAAGGATAAAGCTCCCCGGCGTTGAGGAGGCGCAGCTTGCATGAGAGGCAGGGATCCCCGCAAAGAACAGACTGAAAGTTGTATTTACCTTTGGGAATACTCTCAAAAGCCGGCGGAGCATCCGCAGAGAAGACAGAAGCTGCAAACTTGATCCCAAATGAGAAGAAAACGCAAAACCTTAAGTACTCCATTTTTGTTACAGTGCCGGACAGAGTGACCAGCGGTGGTCTGAGGGGTCTGGATGCAGGCTCTCGCGATAATTGAATAATTGGAGGGGAAAGTGGAAGAAAAAAGTCGTGCGTATTTGGACCAGCCGGTTTGGAGCTCCTTGAACCAAACTTTTAGTTCCAGGGAATGGATGTAAAGTGCTGCAATTTTAGAAGAAATTAGAGAGCAACAGGCGTGGTTCCTTAATTGCTGCAGCAGTCACTTGGGTTCCTGTTAAAAGCCCAAGTAGAAGAAGCAGTGAAAGAGAGAAGAAACGTTCGCACCCACAGGGAAGTCCTGCGTGAAAGTGCGACTAAACACAGCTGTATTTGTACCCCCCACCCACTGGCTGCTAAATATCCCTCCCCTGGTCCCCTCCTCCCTGGGCGTCCGGCTGACCAGTACTGCTCCACCTCAGCAGTCTGCCTCACACTTTTTATGCATTGTTTCACTTTTTCATCCACAGGGTTCAGTTTTGACCCAATGTTATTCAGACATGACCCCAAACTGGGTTCTTACACAGAAACGGCCCCTAACCAGCACAAACAAAGAGGCATTTAACGGTAAAACATATCTAAACCTCTGTGAACAAAGTTATAGGGCACAATAAATCTGCATGTTAACCTTTTTTGGGGGCATTTTCTTGTTAATTCACTGAGGCTACTAAAGCTGAATAAAATATTTAGTGAAAATACTTTTGGACTGCAATTACTACTATTAAGATTTTTTTATGTGTGTATTCATTTAATTACTTTTGAGTCTTTGTCATTATCAAAGCCAAAAATTTGATTCAAAATGTATCAAATGCCTAAAATGTCAAAGATGGTATAAAAAAGTTACTTTTTTTATCAATATGAAGCAACAACGGAAATAGAGAAGAGAAAGTGATGATTCTGCAGTTAGAATTCCATCCATCCATTCTTTTTAACCCACTTTATCCCTTACGCTATATCCCTGTGGAAGCCTGTCCTGGTAACTGTTTGGCGAAGGCGGAGTTCACCCTGGACAGGTCTCCAGTCTGTCGCAGGGTACACAAGCATTCCAACACACACTCACACATGCTCATATTGGGACACTTTAGACTCCGGTTCAGTCAGAATTAAAGAAATTAATTACCGGTTATGTGCAATCAGACGAGTAAAATAAGAAAATAAGATGATAATTAATAATGATTTAAATCCTGGCAAGACAACTTATTAACTACCAAGGTTTGACACGTTGCTTTTAACATGTAGTTATGTGTTTTTAATCTAAAACTGTAATATTTTCACACCACTTGCTCTTTTTTTCATTTTTTGATCAGAAATCTTAGTGAACCAAGTGGATTCCCTCAGTTTTTGATCCTTAGACTACATCATTTCAACGAATACATGAGGACTGAAGAGGAGGTTAATGGATGTAGTGAAGGAGGACATGAAGGTGGTTGGTGGGACTGAGGAGCATATGGATGCAGACCCTACAGGGAGCGGCCGAAAATCAAAGACGACCAATAACAGAAATTGGTTTTAATGTTCATATCTAATGTGAAGGGGCAAAAATTAGATTTTTCTTCATCTTATAAACCTGGCAGAGTTTTGAGATCCATATGGTCCACATGGGTCAGGCTGTAGAACCTCCGGTTTAATAAAAATGAATTTCAGATTTTTCCAGCCCAACTTTCCAAGAAATTCAATGTACTTCAATGTCCCTCCATCTTTAAGAACAGTCTTCCGATCTTCCTTTTTTTTCCTTTTTCTGAATAACTTTGTGGGACGGTTGTAATGAATGCTGGCAGATTGTTTTACCTAATGAGATCACCAGCTTTGTGGCTTTGAGTACAGACTAAGAGGGATTCTTTCCAGTAAAGCCCTGAAAAACCTAGAAAACAGTTCAGAGGAAAGAGTGACAGAATTGTTTGCCCCCTGAAGCTCATTGCATCCCTCTGTGAGTCTGAGTGCCAGCTGCAGCAATTGCTTCATATGACTTCATTGAGTTTATGGCTTTTGACTACATCGTTGGTAGAAGTCAATCTCATTTTATGAGAATAATTACTTGTTTCCAGATAGACCCTGAAAATACCGAAAAGTCTGCACAATGCCAGAAAAGTCAACATGAGATGCTGCGCTTGGATGTCTGCCATGTTGCTTTTACTGCTGTTCAGTACGCAGCAGACACTGGAGACAGCTCACTGCAGCCAAACTCATAGAGATGGGTCTCCTGTCTTAAATTGCAAGAGCAACACAGAATAAGAACAATGTTCTTGATATGAACACTGAGTTAGTACAGCTCATTATCCCTTGTTTCAACACTTACACTGCAGGCTTCTCCTTCTTACAATTAGAGGCAGTTGAGAAAATAATGTGCTATATGTGACCAAGTACAACTGGGCTCTTTGCCTGTTGGTTTGTGCAGAACTGTTGCAGCTGGAAAAGAAAAGTGTTTGTGCTGCAGGAACTATTGCTAGGAACTATGGCAGCATGTCGCACTGTTTTTTTTTTCATTTCACTTTCTTAAAGCTGCTGAAAGGCTTGTGAAATGTTTGTTTTTATTTATTTTTGCCTTTAACTACACCTGGGTGAAATAGATAACAATTATACAAGCTTGAACTGCCATTACAATACTCCTGTGGGAACATGGGATACAGATAAAAAAAGGAATTACAAGACCATTTGATTTGAACATTTTCTGCAGAGCTGCTTGCAGATGCTTGACAAGTTTCACATTACATGAACCTGGCAACCAGTTTAAACCTGAGGTTGTTGGTGAATACTAGAAAACGTCTGGATACAGAACATACAGACATGCATTGACAAGTTTGCAAGAAGGTTTCATAAGGCTTCTGATATATATATATATATATATATATACTGTTCTTGGTTGATACACATTTTATAAAGAAGGTTTGAGTATCTATTATGTCTAATATGACAATTTAGCAACAGTCTTTAAAATAAAACAAAAAAACAAAATAAAAAATCTGTTGCCCTTCAGAAACATTTGTTTGAAAAGACACAATAAAAAGGTTTTTAAAGGTGAAATGTGGCCCCAGCACTGCTAATGTACTGAAATCCTTTTTAATAAAAAGTTCTGGCTGAGAGCATTTAATAAATTGTTGCTTCGAAACAAAAATCATTTGATTTATTGACCTTGTGGTCAAATTTTCAAGTAACTTAAAAGGTTGAGCTTTACCAAATGACCTAATTACCATAGTACCTAATATTTTGGTCATTGCCCATTTAGTGCAATGCTTAACCAGAATTAGCTGCGATTCAAACTGTAATCAGTGTTCTTCAAGTGAACATTAGCACAACGTAGGCTGCTAATTATTAGCACTTTCTGAAGATGTGAAAGGCTGAGTGAAATGGGCGAGGTCTCCCCATGAGGTGAGGCAACCTGGTTATTACCTTACACCTTACATGTAAGCCCATGCTAGTGCTTTTACGCTGGTATAACGCTGCACTCTGGATTCATTTGTCAGTCTCTCTTTTGTTTGCTTTTACACTAAACCAGGTCAAATCATCTGAAAACGTCATGTAGTAATTATTTGCTTGATTGGGGTCAATATCGCTTGGAAAAGAGCTCTGATTAAGAAGAACATGGTAAAGGAACCAGCACTTCCTGCTAGATTTCTGATGTTTTTCACTCCCCACTATTTTTTTAAGGTTCTTATAATCCTTGCTATTTCTCCAAATACCCCAAATGCATGGCTCTTACTTCTTACTGGTTTACTTTTGTTCTTTGGCTCAAGAAAAAACTTTGTGTGCATTCCCACACCCAAGGTTTATTAGTATTTTAACCTAGACTATGAGGAAAACATGTTGCTTTATTGTGTACATCTGTGTGTTGAGCTGTACAATTGTGAAAGTGGTATGCTATGACTTTATAAGTCCCCACTGCAAAGTCACATGTAACTTGGAAACCACAGACATATGTTCTTAGTTCATGCTCACTAAGCAAACACTGTAAAACTGTGAAAGCATCTTGGCTTTCTGACTGGTTACCTGTGTTTTAATATTCTGCCCTCATGCCTGTAGTACCCCCCCCCCCCCCCTGTTGTTCCGCTGAATGGGTAAAATACTTTTGTCATAACATTTACTACATAAGATTTCACACTTAAGAAAATGCTCTTACCTGCAGGAGGCATACTTGGACATTAGTATTATACAGTTGTCATTGAAATTCAAAAAATGGCCCCCAAAACCGAAGCAATTGTCAACAAACTAAGGTGAGAAAAAAACGTGCAGTTTTTGAAACTGTTGAAACAGTTGACTAAAAGATGGCAAAACCTTGTCAGTTAAATAAGATACAACAATTGAAATGGAATAAGGCAGTGGAGAGCCACGAGTCCGCAGGAAATGTGAAAATTTGCATTAGACGTGCAAGTGTTACCATACATGTCTGTAATGGTGAAAAACCTTGAACCATAAATGCAATACCAGTGTGGCAGGAAAACAAGTAAATAAGTTCAGTTTTTGATTTCTTCACTGCATTTTGCCATTTTGGGTCATCTAGCAGTGCAACTTATTATTTCAACTTGCAAAGTCGATTGGTTGCGTTCATTTATTGATAATGGACTCATTTCAAATTTATTGTAAAAACCAAGCCATAAGTTTTTTTATTGCGTCATTTATTAATTGGCATAATTCGGGCTAAACTTTGTTTTTGGGTTTCCTACATGTAAAAGGATGTTCCGTCTGCTTTTTAAGTACAGTTGCAACATACACAAAATACACATGCTGCATTTGGTGGAGTTTTAAGCTCAGGCTTTTAACAAAACATCCATAAAGTTAAACCCTGAATCTGTAGAGCCATATATTAATAATGACAGAAATCATCATAAAATCATTTGATCACATGATTCCTCAATATTTCAAGTTTTCAAATTTACTAAACCAAACAGAATCCCATAGACTATTCTTGTCTGGATTCACCCTAAATAAGCTTTATTAAAAATTCACGTCAAATTAAATAAAATAAAAAATAAAATAAAAAAAAAATAAAAAAAAATTCACATCAAATTAAGCTACACGTCTCTTTAGAATCTAAAAATAAAAATAAATAAAAATAAAAAATTCACGTCAAATTAAGCTACACGTCTCTTTAGAATCTACAAAACTTCAAGTCAAATTTCAATGTACTAAAAACTATGTCATGTCTCAGGCTGGCGCCTTCTGCCCGCTGCAGTGTGGGGCTGTAGCTTCCATTATTTCCTTTATTATGGTATCATATCCACTGAATGAAACATAGAAGCCCGCTGTCTGCCAAAAACAAAAGCGACACACTGGAAGCTTTGAAGACTCCACCCACTTTACTGTGAGGACGCCACATGCTAGACACTAAATGTCCACCGAGTCTTTTGGTGGACACATGATGTCACCAGTCGCCCACAGCTTCTGGCAATTTCCAAGCCCAAAGCACATATCTGTATGTGGTTGAGACGCACCTTTGATTTCCCTCTGCTTTCTAATCTTTTTTGGTGGTAGAAGTGAATGGTTTTGCAATTACGCTGGTGAGTCACATGTCCTAAAAACTTGGCCCCTCAACCTTTCTACAGAACCCACAATTACACCGTGATTGCAGAAGAATAGGTTTTATTTTTATTCCCAATGCTTTGATCACTTCACAGAGACTTAAATTACAAGTCCAGAACAGTGGAAAGAGTATCAGTCATTTCTTTCACTCAACTCATCTCCGAGAATTCATCAGTTCAGACCACTTTGGTCGTATTTATGGGGCAGCAAAGGGCTCCACTGACCCAGAGTGTAGTCTGGACTTGCTCGATGGCGCCATGTTAACCTTGTTTCATCAAAACTAAATGAAATTAAAGAACTTAAAAAGAGTGCACGCGTTTACCTTTTTACAGATTTGAAAGTTTAAGGCAAAAACGTCTTTCTTAGAAAATAGCATCTTGCTGGATAGGTTTAGGCTTTTGGGCAGTGTTTCTAGAAAATAACACATAATGAGCTCTTTGAGCAGCCTCTCATTTGAATGTAACCATGAGGTAGCTAACTCAAAACCACAAAGCTTCCCTAAACTAGCCAGAAGTAGGTTGAGGAAATGAAGATTCAACCTTCCATAAAACCTGTCTTCCAATGCCACCTCAACGCTTTCCATGTTCTTGGACTACTAATTTGGTTACTGCAGCTTGGGGGAAGTCTAATTGATGCCTTGCGTCCGTTCACTCACAACAGTTGTTCCAGTCCATCTGACATCTGAATTCTTTTTATATCCAAGTGGTCATAAAAGAAGACTGTGTGTGGCAAGATGGTCAAGGTTTAAAATTTACACACGAAAGTTTGGTGTCCCAAAAAGTGACTATTTTTACATTCAATGCTTTATTATTAAAGCGTTTTTTTTTTCTCAAAACAACAATGCTATCTTGTATGCCTAATCACTATTTTTAGCATTTTTATTAGTACTACAACTGCAAGTTGCTTTTTTATATTTTATTTTATATTTTTATATTTTCTGGTTAAGTTTTAGACATAAATGCCCATTTTCTTCTTTGATATATAATTTTTAAAACTTGGTTACAGGTGGCTTTTGATATTCATGATGACTATGTGTATAAACGGCAAAGATGATGATCCCTGTTGTCATTTTAAGGATTCTAATTTGTTGTCAGGTTGGGGGGGCTGATGAGCATGAAGGACCCAAAATGTAGAGACGGGAGGCACACGGTTCCAGGGCAAGGGGTTTATTCTCAAACAAAAAGCGCTGCAGAGCAGGGAAACCTAAACAAAACTCACTGTGGTAAAACATGAAAACATGACAGAAGACGGTCAGGGAAGAGAAAGGCAGACACAAGATTTTAATACAAACAGCACTGACAAGACACAGGTGAACATGATCAGAAGAGATTGGGACGAGGGAAGTAAAACTCAAAACCATGACATAACAGTAAACCTTTCAAAATAAAACAGGAACCTGGGGGGTATTCCAGGAAGCATGTTTAAACTAGCCTGACTTTAAGCCTGAACTCTGGCTGAAATCTGCCTGAACTCGCTTACTCTGGGTATGTCGGTTCCAAAAGACCGGATATGAGTTGGCGTAATTACGCTCGACTTGGTAACCCTGGGTTAACGCACGGTACATAAAGACATTCTCAATAGATCGCCGATTTCTGGAGTCACCATGGAAACGCGTGGTGAAAAAAAAGAAATCGCTGTACTTAAGTGAGACGGAGTCTGAGATTTTAATGACGGCGTATGAAGATTATACGTCCATCAAAAAAGTAACATGGCTGAAAAATAATTTAACCCTTGTGCTATCCTAGGCACTTTAACGTTGGAAGTTGGGTCATCTAGACCCACTAGACAGTGCTCTGAACCTGTTTTTTTCAATGATTTGTGATCTTCACTGGTGTCCATGGATTACATGAAATCTTTCCACCTTTATCCACCTTTGTCATGGTAGGGAGAACATGTCAATGTAAGGGGGGGTCATCTAAGATAGCACAAGGGTTAAATAATTTAGTTAAATTAATTCAAACTCAATAATTGTTTATACAACTCAAATTTACGTATTTATCTAACTAAATGTCACATTACTCCATTAATCTTTTTTCCATCTTAATTATATTTCTTGAACTTTCATATGTCTAAGTTTGAGCCGGCAGATATGCTCATTTTTATAACAATAAAAAGAACGGGAAAAAAATGCACGGAGTGCCAAAATTCATTAAATAATTTTCCGTCACTGTTATAACATATGTGGGTGGTAGGGGTGCTATATAAACTCATCATCCTCTCCCTTACTCTCACTCATGGTGCAGAGACGTAAGCATAGTAGGACAAAATAGCTCGGCAAAACACGGTGAAACACAGTAAAACAGCTATACAACTAAACACATTTTGTAAAAAACCCACACTTAAACCCAAATCCGTCCAGACGGGCAAAGGGAATGATATCCCAGAATCCCTTGCGGTGCCGATCTAACGGCAGCACCAAAGTTACACCTACTTAATTGAATTAATTTGAACGAAAGCAAAATAACTGTCTGAAAACTATGTTATTTTTAAGGTGACCTAACAAAAAAAAATGATTTATCTTAACTGAAGCAAATAATTAAGTTAGATCAAAGTAAAAAAGTTTCTCTTTCCAACATCCATATGTGGTCTTATCGCGGTGGAAAAAAGTATTATCTGAGCTTTTTCATTCACTAAGTCATCTTTAAATGGACACGCCATGCTGCTTCACCTCTCTGTAAACAAACTAAGCTTCAACTAAACCTGCTCCAGACCAGGTTATGTTCAGAGCATGAGTTGCCATGGCAACTTGACCTACCCTGAAACATACCTCCATTTCTGGAACCAAAAGCTGAGGTTATCAACTTCCTTAGCCTCAAACTTATCGTGGGAGCTAGCATAACCTGCTTTCTGGAATACCCCCCAGAACTCAAACATGACAGAAACAAAATGGAAAGCAAAAACCAATAGAAAGAAACCCAAACCATGACATTTGTCAAAATAAAGCAGGAAGTGGGCCGGTCAGGTTGACTGGAATTCACTGGACTCCACTCAACTTGGCTACACTCCAAAAACAAGCGGGTCAGAGTAAAGTAAGCTTTGTTGATTCCACCCAGCTGTTATTCAGAGAATCAAATTCAGTAGTCATGAAAAGAAAATAATCAATAAAACTTTCAAGGCCAGGATTAGTGTGGTGTAAATCTTCTTTAAAAATGTGTTGTCTACCTTTTGAAACCATTTTCTGGTGGTCGTTTAAAGAACTGCAACATTTAGTACTTCTAGGTGAGTTTCATGTTTGCCAACAGAATGTGAAGGCTTGATTCAGACGTGCTCTCTTGGAGAGCATATGTTTCAATGTTCAGGTACTTACATATTTAGGACGACTTAGACCAACAGCTACAGAGGACACATAGTGTCTTAAAAAAACTCATTTGTTGGATAAGTGGAATAATATGTATTCTGACTCAAAGGAATCTTTTCTGTTGCTAATAATGAAGGATCTACAAAAAACATAGTTAAAATACACTGTGCTAAATAAACAATAATTATACAGTTGCTCTTTTCTATTTAATAAAAATTCTTTATTAGGAAATTACTTATATCGATTGAGCTCACTTAATTTATTTGTGTGATATGTAATTAAATATGGTTTTCCATGTTTTATTGTCCAATAAATTACATGATCAAATTACAAGATGGCTTTAAAACCATTTAATTGTAAAACAATTTGTGAAACTATAAGTTCTCAACTTTTTAGTGTGGAGTTACTCTCCAACTGTGAGACTGGGGTAATAAATGGGTAATTATAGCAAACATATTAGTCTGGTTATCTGTGTTTCCAGTCTCAAGTATCTCACCAAGAAGAGTGTTTTGATATGTAATTTATGTAAGATATGTAATATGTTACAATATAATAGCAATAAATCACAATCTACACATTTTAACTATATGAATTTAGGATTGTGTTATTCTATATATTTTGAAGACAAGTTTATGTGAAGTCAGAAACTGACTAACAGTCATGAGCATCAGATAAAAAACAGCAACAGAAGAGCAGATAACTTGCAGCATGTTTTCCTTTAAGAATCATAAGACGTCATCTTTGATTTTAAATGGTTTAAATTGTTTTGAAATGAGCATATCATGGTTTTTTTTCTGAATTTTATATTAGTTTAATTTTAATAATATTCTTTATTCCCTTGCATTGTGTTGCTTATTAACTTATTAAAGTAAATATAGAACAGCATAGACAAAGGACTCACACTTATCCCCTCAAATATATTTTCAGACAATATAAAGGAAAAATGGTTCTCTGTTTGTGACTCAGCTGTAGCTCTTGATGACTCACCAGTTTGTGGTTTTTGATTACTGTAGAGGTCAGACTTTAGCTAAAATATTTGACAATTTAGAAAGCAGCTTTCTGGCAGCATAGTAGTTTTTTTTCTTTCTTTCTATATGTTCTATAAAATAACCAACAAAACATTCACAGAATGCAAAAAATAAACTGCATCCACTGCTGCCTGATGTGACATTCATTTGGTAAAATAAACCAAAAAACACTGTTTTAAAGATTGTGATACATTTAAAAAAGTGTTTGTGTTATTATTTTGAAGCTCCATTGCCCTTCTTTTAGTATATGCTGGAGTTCTATTCCCCCTTGTGTAGCCTGCAATTACAAAGTAACTGAACTGTTCCGTTATTTTTCTCTTAATACAGTTCTTGAAAACTGAAAAAATCTAAATTGAAGCTTGATTTTAGAAACTTTATCAAAGAAACTGATTCATTCACTTGTTATAACATGGCTCCATGCTTTTGTTGCCTTGCTCTGCTATAAAACATTGATTTATATTTGCATACAAACCTTTAAAATTGACCAGATTTATTTGTAAATTGCATTTTCAAATGTGATTCTATGCTATAAAATTGGTTTTAGTGTGTCAACAGTGGTTTCATCTCAGAATGTATATTGTGGTTTTAGTCCACATTAAAAAAAATAAAAAAAGTTTCAGAAAAAAGGGAAAGAGCTGCAGGCAGATTTTTGACGGGTTGATCAGCCATCCAGCTCACCTCAGCAAACACAAGAGCTGCCAAGTCGCTTTTGTGATGGCAAAAAAAAAAAAAAAAAAAAGCTCCAGCTCCACAGAATTCTCCACAATGTGTTCCAACCACTGGTTTATGACCATCCCACTCGGAGCGTTGCCTCAGATGTACCGTATTCTGACATACAAGAAAGATAAACTAGGAGTTTGTGAGTCACTGTAATGACAGTGCATTCTGTTCCCATGAGATGATGTTGAAGGTATCCTTTCATCAGCTCCTAAGGTTTGTTAAAAGTGGTCACACGTTGATCATGTAATAAATTCACCCTAATAATAAAAATCTGTTGTTTACATTTGAACAGATGTGCAAATATATAATTTAACTGTTGTAAACCAACACATAAAAAAGCAAAGTTTTAGCATCATTGCTGAAGCTTTTATATTTAATGTTCTATTATTTAAAAAAAAAACAAAAAACGTAATAATAAACGAATCAGAGACAGATGTTTATGTTACATTTATTTTTTCTACTTCTGATGACCTCATTTACAGGATTTCTGCAGCTAAAAGAAACAATCGATGTAATAAAAACAGTTTGTTAGTTAGCTGACTCAAAAACAGGGCTCAGAGCTCAGTAAAAGTACTAAAGCAAGGATATACTGCATCAATTTAAAACTGTGTTTTTATGCTTCATTCACTTAAGAAAATGATCAAAAAGGCATTTGACTGTTTGCGCAGGCTATGCTGAAGTTTTCATTTGATTGATTTAACAGTTTATTAGTTCACAGTTTCAGAGCAAAAATTAAAGAAATATCATTTCAGCTGTTTGACTAAACAGCACCACAACACTCTCTGCTTTCTTTTGTATTTTTTTCCTTGTAAACACAATCAATTTTCAGGAAATGAGCAACACTTGACCTACATAAACGGAGCCATTTCTGAATAAATGCATCTTTCTATCCCCCCAGAAAAGTAAATTTTAAGAACGTCAGCATGTTCTTCATCTTTAAATCAAAGATTTAAATCACAATACAGCGAAAGAGTGAGAGAAATCCACTTGTGGTAGTTTTACAAACAAATGTCAGTGCACTGAAGGCAGGATGAAACAATGCAACAATTTTAGGTCCAAATATGCAACATAAACTCGTAGAACTGGCAGTAAAGTACTTTTGTTTTTACAAAAATAAAGCTCTATACCAAGTTTTTATTAAAAAGCATCTTAAGATGGACCTTTTTCTGGATTTGCAAATCGGCAAACACCTTACGTGTAGAGAAAAAAACACACTTTTATTCTGGCTAAAACTAACACCTGGCATTCTTTTTATGTAGTACACAAATATAATTACTACACAGTATTTGTGACCAAACAGAAACCTGCATGATGGTTTAATGTCGACTTCTGTACCATAAATGATATGTAAATTTAATGTTTGCAGAATAGTTATTTGCAAAATGGATGAAGATTTCCAGAATCAACATTAGCAAACTCTATAGATTAAGAAGCAAACACACTTCAACCTGAGATTCTCCAAAAAATATACAATGTCTTCAGTCACTAGTGGCTGAATACATTTCTATGGCGAAAGCAGGCGATGCGACTGATCATTCAGAGATGAACATCTAGCTCCATCCAGTGGACACAACTGAGACTGCATAAGAAGAGGTACATCCACACCCAAGGTGAGGAAGAAAAAAAAGGAAATATTGAACATTTCATTACGTTTCCCAGAAGGTTTTATATCAAGAGTTTAACAACGGGCAAGTTTACTCACAACACTCGCACACACGCAAACAAGTGCAAAAACAGCACACAACACCTGCAGCTGACAAAATATTAAACTAACCAATATATAAATAATTAAAAAAGAAACTAGGAATAAATGACCTACTGTACTGAATATTTAAAAGTAACTCTTTTTTCAACTTTCAGGATTTTACACACAAAACAACAAAAATAGATTTTTTTAAGGTTTTAAATAAAGTAAATACATCCTTATATGAACAATGTTTTCTTACTTTAGGAGCTAAAGTAGAACTACACTTAGATCTGCTTCAATGATATTTAATCATTTTGGTATCAAACCGTTTTTTGGCAGGTGTTAAGTCTATTTTTGCACTGCTCCCTTTATCAGTCAGGAACTTTAGCATTTTGCTGCCACCCATCATTTTGGAAAAGAGGCCATCTGTAAATATCATCTTATTTTGAAAATACCGGTACTCATTTTAAGCAACAAAGAAAAGACAATTGTGTATCTTCCAAAATCTCCCTTCAGAGAAAAAAAAAAAACCAACAGAACAACATGCCTAAAAAAGGTTGGATAAAAAAACACATGGCTATCCATGAAGACAACATGAGCACAGCTCCAACCTGCCAAACTAGTAGTACGAATTATGAAACTCTTCAGTATTTACTCATTTACAACTGTTTAAATGTAAATATAGTCAAAAGAAATTGTGTGTTTTTGGACACTGAGATCCTGGTAGAGATGTTTGGCAGCAAGGAAGAGACATTTGGGAAAATGTATCATCACTTCCTGTGAGGCATGGGGGTGGAAGAATGATTATATGAACTTGCTTTAACCGCGATCGCCATGCAGGTTAACTGGACAAAAATCCATAGCAGCAGTAAAATTGTATAAATATCATTATTGCACCACTGCAGTCCATCTAGAATAGGCCTGCACAATACACCGCAAATTTATCGTTATCGCAATATCCAGCTCTGCAATATGCATATCGCAAAAGACGGCGAATATCGCAATAAATCGCAAACCCAAAATGTGTTAAAACAATCTTCTAGCAGCTTGAAGCATTTAACGAATCAAATAAAATCCCTTTATGCTTTGACCAATCAGATGGACGCCTTCCCATTGTTGACCAATCAGATGGACGCCTTCCCATTGTTGACCAATCAGATGGACGCCTTCCCATTGTTGACCAATCAGATGGAGGCCTATTATGTTAACCCTGGTCCTGAAGAGCCTCAACCCTGCCTGTTTTCCAGCTCTCCTTAACCAGCTTGCTGTTGATTGGCTGACTCAAGTGATTTCACATCCTGATTGACTGAACACACCTGATTTTGGTTATCATTATCGAGCAGTCTAGGGAGAATTGGAAAACAGACAGGGTTGAGGCTCTTGAGGACCAGGGTTAGCCACCCTGACGTTTGTCCCCCATGTCGATGAGGGTCATTTGGAGTATAATTTTTAAACTGTTGCAATGAAATGGGAATTATGTTTTTGTTTATTTTTCTATTTGTTTATTTACCGCAAATTTATCGTTATCGCAATATTGATCACTAATATCGCAAGTTTTCCTCATATCGTGCAGCCCTAATCTAGAAGTGTTTTATTAACCCTTGTGCTATCCTGGGCACTTTAACGTTGGGACTTGGGTCATCTAGACCCACTAGACAGTACTCTGAACCTTTTTTCTTCAATGATTTGTGATCTTCACTGGTGTCCATGGATTACATGAAATCTTTCCACCTTTATCCACCTTTGTCATGGTAGGAAGAACACGTCAAAGTAAGGGTGGAGTCATCTAAGATAGCACAAGGGTTAACAATATCCCAGAATATTTTTAGTTTAAAAATTAGTTAGTGCAATTTGTCAGGTTTGATAACTGGAGTGAATTTTATAACCCCTTTGTTGTTTTACTTATTTATTTATTAGTATAAACTATTTTCCTATAGTTTTATATAATTTCACACATGATGCTGGATCGTTTTGCTGTTTTCCTTTTCATGTTTGATTCATATTGTTCCAGTTTGGCTTGATATTATCCATTTATTGATGGCCCAACTAGAAAAATCTCTTTTGAACTGTTTGCTCCAGTAATAAAAAATATATATATATATATATGAATCAAATAAAATGGAGCTGCTTTGCACACTTCTATCTGAACAGCAGGGCATTACAGCCAACCTGAGAAGCTAAAACTGAAGCAAAGGTTCTTTCTAAATGTTCATGCACCTTCGGACTGTACCCATCCAGTTCCCTTTTAACTATCCATACGAAGGCTGCTGCTCATTTTCTGGATGGATCATCATGGCTTTGTGGCCTTGTTTCTTCCAGGGATGTAGGAAAGTATAAGCCCATTTGGCTTCTAGTTTGTGGTCTCAAAGAACATGAAATCCTGCACACATGCAAAACAAGAGGAAAGGGTTACAACCGAGGCTCCAGTATGAACGGCAGATGCAGCATTTGTAGTGAAATACAACTTGTAAACAGCATTGTCTAAAGTTGCACTTACGATGAGAAAGCACGCTCCGATCATGACGGCTTTCATCCTCACATCCAGATCCAGGGGAAACTGGATCCCAAAGTTGTCCGAATCTGTGAAAGCCTCCCGCAGGAGTCCTGTCCACTGCTTACTGATTTTTCCAATCTTATTGACTTCATCCATCGTCAAAATCTGAGAGGAAAAAAAAGTTCAATTACAGAACTCAGTTGCAATAAGAGGATTTTTATTGCAGTGTTAGTCCTTGGTCTCTGTCATGCGTTCACATTGGACGAACCTGCTGGTTGGACAATACTTTAAGCCTTAGTCACATGCACCCTTACGAGTCAATGCCTGTATAGGTGCTGTGGCATTTTGGGTTGTCCGGGCCCGTGGGGAGTCGTAGAGAGGCGCGGCCGCATCTTAACGTGTTTTGAGGCTCGTACAGCCACCGCAACTGATGTCATGAAAATGAAACGTACAATAGTCGCGCATGTGGTAAGAGCATAGTGCAGTAAGGCTAAAGTCCTTCGCACAGACTAATGACATATGGGTGACGCTGGCGTACCGTGCAGTGGTTGTTAGTCAGTTGCAAGCACTGATCACATACTGACAGATGTCACATGCAAAGGGGTGTGCACGTGACAGTGCACTTTACCTTTGCGTGCTGTGTAAGTGTTCGCTATGACCTGTCGCCCGCAGCATGCCTGTATAAAAATATGTACATAAATATTTTGGCCCTACAGGCTCACCTAGCAGTCTACGACCTTCATAGTTCATGAGAGCCCCGCAGACAGCCTGTATCCCCCCGTAAGGGCAGTTGTGACTAAGGCTTTGGCCGCTTTTCCAAACCCTTGAGTAGTGTAATAGGTCTTGCAGCTTTGGTATGTGAGGCATGGCTTAATGAAAGCAAAGCAAGAAAATGATATTCTGCGTAAAGAAAAAGGTACAATCATTTTGTGGACATAGTTTGAATTTCATGCTGAAGTAGACGCACCTCAAAGTCAACATCGGGAAGGCAGCTCCAGCCACAGAAGGGCCCGTGGATCTTCAACACAGGCTCATTGTGCTCGTTTGCAACAATAAACTTGGGGAAGAAGGGGTGCCATTGCTGGATCACGTAGCCCACTGTGTTCCCAGGGGGAGACTGAACCTCCAGCTGTGTGGAGCATTTGGAGACAAAGTCACGGCCTTCATCCCACCAAGGAAACCACTTCACATGTCAAACCCAGATCGCGCTGCTCACACTCACTTCTTGCAAGCAGCAGGGGAAAAAGCACGACATGCACTTCAGCGGCCTGGTGACGGTGATGATCTCCTGACCGAAGTTGTCCAGGACGTGGATGGTGAAGGAGCGCAGGGGGCCGCAGCACTGCCGGCTCAGGCAGTCGTTCTCCTCCACGGCGTAGAACACGTTCTGGCCCATGACGTTTCGAATTTCATACTTGTTGTTGCTTTCAAAACCAACAAGAGCTTCATGGATTAAAAAAAAACAAACAAAGATGGCAGTGAGCGAGTGTGGATAACAAACTGTTAGTGATGCAGCTGAAAGGACACAAAAACATCCTTTACCTTCCACAAGCTCAACCTTTTGTTTCATGAGCAGCTGGTCCACCTGACAGCAGTAAACAGAAGACTTATACTTAGGTTCACTTTCAAATTCAGCAAAAAGAACAGTTAAATATAAACTTAGAGTAAAAAGTGTTTTCAAAATGTCCAGATAATACATATACATTTTATTTTTGCTTTTTATTACTTTTAAATACAAAATCCTGGTTACCCATAAAATCGAGACTGATGAGTTTTAGTATAAAACATAGTTAAAAAAATCCCAATTGAACTAACTAAATCTATTAGATTACAATCCATCTGGAAAAAATATGGCTGATGTTCTGTTGTTTTTTTTTGCGTGTGTGTTACTGACACTGAAATATGAAACTCCTCTACGGACCAGTTCTGATCACAGCAACATTTCTGTTAAATGAGAGAAAAATAGGTGACTGCTTGCAGATCAGGTGGTAGTTTTTTTCATTTCAGGATCTTATATTTTTCATTTTTCTGTCCAAGAAACAAACTATTCAGTTAAATTGTAGTCAAATTTGTTGTAAAATGTTGTTTGTTTGGGAAAACAATTATGCATTTTAAAAACTTTAGTAAAAATACATAATAATTAAATTAATTATTAACCACTGAGTCAAATTTGGCCCTCATCTTTTTTTTTCACATTTTTTTTTTTAAATTTTCTATTTTTTGTTTTTATTTAGGCTTCTGTTAATTGCCGCTTCCCAAAGTGTAATAAAAATATAAAAAAAAGTTAAATTTTACTGTAAAAGCCCTGAAGAAAATTGTTGTTGGGTTCTCATTTTCTATTAACAAAAAAACAAAATGACTAAAAGACTTATCTTTGACATTAATTGAGGGAATTTTACATTTTAGTGAAAGCCGCTTTGACAGCTCTTGAGCTTACAGGAAATGTGTCTGCAGGTTGACTGCTGAGTCAGCACTTTTAAAGCACAACCAATGCAGCACAACAACAACATAAGCTGCCCCTATAATGTTACAGAGAACTAACCGGGCCACTGCTCCATTCATATTTTAGTTACAACTTTGACATGACACAAAGCTGCAGCCACAGCAGGTAATGAACCCATGTGGGGTTTTAAATGACAACAATTTCAGATCTCATTTCAAAGCAGCCCGGTTCCTGCAGAACATTTAAAAAAATATCATTTATTATTGTTCATTAAAAAAAAAATGTGTCTCTTAATGTTTATCTTTTATTGCTGCTCCAGTATGCAACATCTTTTTTTCTTTTTTATTAGAATTGAGATGCATCAAGAAGGACAGGAAGGAATGAAGATTAGCTTCCATTTCTTTTGCTATAAACCAGGGGTCTACAACCTGAGGCTCCGGAGCCACATGTGGCTCTCTGACCCCTCTGATAGAGGAAAAATACTACGTCTTTTATTTTGTAAAGTTACACTTTTTAGACTACAAGGCACATAAAGCAAAACGAAAGTCTGATGAGTCGAACGTTATTCTACTTATTGACAAACAGTTGAAGCAAAAATAAATATCCCTCTCGCCTACAGTAACCATAACGCTCCAACAATCTATCAAGCTTAGTTTATCAAAGTCATACTAAAACACCAAGACTGGTTTTTCAGCACCGTGTACAACATAAAATCACATAGAGGTCAGTTAGCATGACCAGAATTCCTAGTATTCTATTTTTGAAAAAAAAAAAAATCAAGGATTTTAAATGCAGTTAGTGGTCCAAAAAGTCTGGTAAAGGTCACTTAATTAGCTCTGATTTAAATCAGGTTTGTTCATTTCTGGCTGTGATGCACCACAAATGGTGGAATAAACAGTGGGATAGGGGTGTTTTTTAAAGTCCCAATACAATCGTGTGTACGATCTGTTGTAAAAGTGTTCCCACCGGTCTTTTAATTAGGATTATGCCCAAATCAAAAAGCCTGTGTCGTTTTCTAAGACAGTTTCTGCAGAGCAGAAGGAGTTCATGTGAAATTCGCCTCTGACTGTTGGCACAGACTGAGCCCAAGCTGATTTCTCCATCATGCCTTTGTTTACACTCTCTCCCCTTAGCTTACAGCCCCTCACAAACCCAAGCTAACATTACCGGTGCACCAAAATGACGAGCAATATTGAAGCTATCCAGCCGTACAGTTTGGAGCCAGATGCCAGCTCAGAGAGGAAAGCAAAGACGTACATGGATCTAGTCAAAGTGTCTGCATCAGAATGGAGCGGAGAAGGGAGCCTGTGGCCTACCGATTGTAGTTTGTTCATATCAACTAGCATTTTCAAAAACCATTTTTTGTCTGCTCCTGATGCATCGCGATTTGAATAAATAAATACTTCGAATCACAGTTTCATTTTCTTTTTTTTTCACACCTTCATTTTCTGTACATATGTCCTCCATCATGAGGAAAATGCTACAATAACGTGTTAAAACACCAAAAACGTAGCAGTGCGTCTTTAATCAATGTTGACCTTTCACTATCTACTACTACAGTTTCTGCACTGAAATAGTTCTAATGGGACAGGATGTCTTTTATTTTGAAAGGGAGTTTGTGAACCTCTGTCAGAAGTTATGAACTATTTCAGATTTAGAAAGAATGCTGTTTTCTCTTTGTTTGTTTTATTTATGCCCCCCAAAAAAACAGTTTGTTCATTTACTATAATAGTAAAAATGACATAAATACAAGTCAATGCCTTATTTTTCTAAAGAATGACGTCAGACTTGTTTGGCTCCTACTTGGTTATAGTGGTTGAGAAATTGACAATGGCTCTTCAACTGTTGAAGGTTGCAGACTCCTGTTATAAACGTGTACAGCTGGCAGCAGGAATAAAATGTTAAAGAAATTGTAAAGAAAGGGGCTAAATTACCTGTGTGAGATATTCTAAGCCTGGTGGGCAGCCTGGTATTCCCGGGCTGGGCACAGCATACATATTCATGTGGACCTGTTGGTGAGGGGACTGTTTGAAACAGAATACTGGCGCCATCTTCTGCTTATTTAGGTCACAGTTATTAACACGCGTGAATCTATCACAGAAAGACAGCAGTGGAGGCTTCGTGGTTCTGGTCGTGTGGACAAGCGGCCGCAGCGCGCGCTCTCAGGTCAGGCTGGCTGACCTGTGTTTGGGGGTTGGGGGGCGGCGCGCGGCTCCACCACCTCCTCCTCCTCCTCCTCCTCCTCAATGCTGCTGGGAAACTCCGCGGCCATACCTACAGAAACCTCCGCCTTTACGACACGATTTCACTGAGGGATTATACAGCCAGAGGCCACCCGAGCTCCACTCCCCCATGACTCATCACATTGTTAACCGCTTGTTAACCGCTTATGTGGCTGTATAGGACGAGGGGGGGCTGTGCTCTGCCCTATATCCGAGACAGAGTCGTGACAAGCGACTAACTTTAGCCTAAACATTAACATTCAGCCTAAAAAAGGTCCCATTCTACCGAAATCTGTCATCTGTTGCCGTATATCGATTAAAAAACGCGTAAAATAAGGGGATGTCACAAAAAAGTAAACAAACTCACCTGTTTTGGACGTTTAGCTTGAAATAATAACAGGCCACTTGGGATGAAACCAAACCGTAGGAATAAACCTCTGATGTGATTGGTCAACGTCACAGGACTTCCTGTTTTCATGGACCAATGAAATTAGAGCTGTATAGAACTGTGTGCAATAGATGTCAAATCAATTGTAAAGTGGAAAGATGCGTGATTTAAAAACAATGTAGTGGTGTGATGTCATGTTGTTTTTTAATACTTTTTACCATTACTACTTCGTAAATGCCTGTAATGTGAAATGGGAGCATGTATGTATACAAAAAATAATAATATTAAGTCTTATAATGTTTTTGATTTTTCTGGGCGAAATGGACTAAAGACAAAATCTCAGATTTTTTTCCACACAAAATTTAGCTTCCAACTTTAATATTTTTTTTCTCTATCTCCTTACTTTCTTAAACAAAAATGATAAATGACAGAATGTGTTTAATTAAAACTTTATTATAACTCCTTTGGGATTTGACCTGAATTAAAAATGCAACTAAATACAAGCTGTAAAACTGTTTGTAAAGCAGAGCAGTGCTGGAGCATCCCGTAGTAGAGAGTAACTCAATAGAATACTTCCGCTTTACATTTTGAAACAAATTCCTTGTACTCCCACTTTTGGTGGCATCAGGATTCAAATTGATTTAGCAGTTTAAAGGTTCCAGTTTGTTGGAGTTTGTTTTTCCAAGTCTAAATCACAAAACAAAACCAGTTCCATATAACTCAAGAAACTCTTGGAGGAGGACATGAGGGTAGTTTGCAAGGAGGATGCAGATTATTGGGTTAGATGGGTGATTCTCTGGTGACCCCTATGGGAGCAGCTGACATACAAAGAAGTCTTTTAAAAATCCCCCAAATCCATGGGAAGACAAATAAATTCAAATGTTTTTTTTCGACTGCTGGGGCTGTGAATCCAGAAGAGTGCTCTTCGTTAATAACTTTAAACTGATCTGACAATGGTAGGACCTGTTTAGGGAAAGGGCCCACACATGTGCAGATGTGGAGTGAGCTGACTGGTGTCCATCTTTTCTATGAATGCCTGGAAAATGCTATCTGGTGCATATTTATGTAGCACTTTACTACCTTCTTTGAAGTCCTAAAGTGCTTTACAGTCACAATCCCATGCACACATACATTCACACATTGATGGCGGCTCCGCTGCCGAAAGCTGGTGCCAACCTATAACCACCAGGATCACGGTGGGGTTCAGTGTCTTGGCCAAGGAAACTTCGACACATGGGTGGGCAGGGCGGGGACAAAACCTGCAATATTCTGATCAGAGGTCGACCACTCTACCTTCTCACCACGACTGCTCAATAACAGATCATGTCTCCTGTTTGCTACACTGAATAAGTTAACACGCCCTCCAGCTTCATATCTTTCAGGACTAATTTCCACATTTACATTAACAAGACCCTGCGCATTAAACATGCATCAAACTTCACAATGCAAATCACAACTCTGCAGCCAGAGAGACACTCAGAGCTGACACACTTCACACCTGTCAGTGAGAAAACCATCTCTATTCTGAGTTCATTTAAATGCTGCCTCAATGTCGTTCCCACATTTCTAAATCTGTGCAGAGCATGACTCATTCACGTGGTTAACCTCTCACTGCAGTCTTCCAACTGCTGCCACCAAGCCTCTGAAAGAAGAGCGATCTTGATGCAAGTGTGCTGAGTAGCTATGTGCTCGTTTCAAAACAGACCCTCTTTGGTAGTCTCTTAAAAAGCTCACAGATTTTTCTCCTGCTGAATGATTGCTTTGATGGTTTTCAGGGGGGGTTTTAGGCCCCTTCACACAAACACATTGAAACTGTTTTTATCAAGCTGACAGGTGACATCCCACAGAATACAGGTACAGATAAAATCTCTGTCTGAGTGTTGTTTGATCAGAGAGCTACATTTGATACAGTCATCCATGTGATCCTAAAGGACTGGGTAGGCATCATGATTACTGCCCACAAATGGCTTTATTCCTCTCTTCAAGACATGTCATACGTTGTTGAAACAGTTAACAATGTCTCAAACCTGTGGGGTCCCCCAGGGGTCCATATTGACACCTCTTTTAATCAATAGGTTTATCCTACCTTTAGGCCAACTAACACACAGTAAATATGTATGCCATACACAGTTATGCAGATGTATGGATCAGTGGAGTGACTGCCAACAGATCACTTACTTGATCAAGAGCAATTTGCATCAGGATTGGGAGGTGCTCAGAGCGCAGGTTTTTAAAGGAATCCTCAAAGATGTGATCAAAATACTACTACATTATATTACACTTAAAAGCACAAATAGTTGATTTTGCATGATATAGGCCCTTTAAGGCATCATAAACATTGCTTATTTTAGAAGAAAATGGCTAAGTTACCAAGTCACCCAAACAAGAGAGATGGTAATATAATAAATACATTTGTATTTTCAATCATTTGAAGGTTGCTGTGTGAACTCAATATAAAACTTTTTTTTCAACAAGCAAAGTTTCATTTTATTCATTTAAATCTACACATTGCAATGTTTGTTTTTAGGATGATGTTATCCAGGCCCCATGATGTAGTGCAGCTAAGAACTGAAACCGTGGTTTCAATTATTCAAACCTCTGGGTTCAAAATAATCTTACAACAACTTCAATAAATTAAGTCTTGACCATCCAAGAATGAAAATATTTATCAAAAAAGTTGTATATATATTTGTATCTCTATACAGCTTCACACATTTCCCATAAAACCAGCAAACGTTTACAAACATCTTCAGAGTATCTACATTTCTTATGTGTTGCTATACTTAGCCTCCATTGGAGAGCAGTGTTGAGCTAATGATGCTCGGGTCTCAACACCATTACTAAGACTAATGCAGAAATTGCCTCTTCATTGTAGAAGGGAATATTGAAACCCACTTTAGAAGCACATATATGCACGCAAATGCACTTGCTCCCACATTACAAATGGCTTTGAGGTTGTCGGTTCGAGTATCCCTATTTGCGAATACAAATTGCCAGATTTCCTCAAGAGCTGCTGATTTCTCCAAGCAACACTAATGAGAACAAACGATGACTCACACACAGATCTGCTGACACTTCAGGCACCCAAAGAAATGTTTTAATTGATTCATGTTATAGAAATTGCTTAAAGTGAGCTGGAGCTGCTAGAAAATTAGAATTAAAAAAAAAAATAACCCCCCTTTTTTTGTTTAACGTTTTAGATTTAGATTCAAAAAGGATATTAAAACTGAAATGTTGGAGGCAAAAAAATAGACATAACTTTTTTCTTTTCTTTTTTTGGTCCAAACAGAGTGACAACACGTATGTTCTCCATCAGCGTGATCAAAACAAAGTCAGAGAGGGACTTTGAAATGGGAGTGTTCCCCTGCTCTCATCTGAATAAACAGTCTGGACGGTCAGGGGTCTTTGAAAGTCAGTCAGATTGTCCTTTGACTCCTTAGGCCCATACACTCCCACCAAGACACAGAGGGTGTGTGTGTGTGCCAGTCGCGTCTCTTCTCTTGATATTTATTCTTGTTTTACAGTCGTTCTGGTTTTTTTTTTCTTCCTTCTTCTCTTTTTTTAAGGTGGTCCTCTTTATCCGCTTGGGTAATCTTTCGTGGACTCCTAACGAGGTTGTCAGGTTCACCGCATAATGAGGAGCCTAAAGATGAATGTAAAAACGCTTCCATTACACCGCTTTCATCCTCCTGTTCATTAGGTTAGCATAAGGTTACAATACATTACTCCGGTCCCTACTCCACATCCTAAAAGATTGCACATGCCACTGTGTTTCAGTTTGGCGCGATAATGTTCATGCAGGCAAATGCATACCTTAAGGCTGCAATTTGAAATAAACTTTAGATTATTTTTCCTGTGTGATGACTATTTCCAGATTATGGAAAAAAAAGAGTTTAGCTATTTGTATGTAAAAAAACAAAAAAACAAAAAAAGCATTTGCAACAGTCTCTCCGTCTCCCCACCTCTAAACATCCTCTGCTTTCCTCCCTCTTAATGTCCCTCATTTCTGCACCCCTGTCAAGTGCTTTGTTTGCAGTGACTTTCCATGTGGTTATCTGAGCGGAGACAGTATGCCTCCGCCTGGCACTGGACCTCAGTTTCCACGGCAACTTTATAATTGTTTTGGATGCGTTCCAAACGCCACTGGATACTGGGGCATTATTGATGTCAAAAGAAACATGTATGAAACGAGGAGATGTGGACGTGTCCATATGGTCCCGCACACAGCTTCTTGGAAAGCCATTTAACCGTTTTTTTTTTTTTTCCAATGGGAGCCTAGTGATACCATTGAAAAGATGCCACATGCGTTGCATGATATTTCATAATTTTGATCCCCTTTGCACCACAAAGGGATAATAGCATACAATACAAGTCAGGGAGCTGTGAAATATTTCTCCTATTCATGCCATTAAGTCATTGTCACAGTGTGCACTGTAGGCTTAAGTATGGCAGCCTTACTGAATTCAATATATCCATCAAGATGCTTTTGAAAAACCGAGAAGCGAAAACAAGAATTATTTCCATCCTAACTTGGGGAGGTGGGGGGGGGGGGGGGGGGGGGATCGGTGACAATAAAAGCCTGCACTTGCGCTGCTGCTGGCCTCATTGACTTCAAGTGGTCTTTGTTTTGACAGGGGAGACAGTGATGCCAGCAGTTGCCTCCACAACCAGGCTGCAGCCCTCCGTCCCCTGCCAGCTCTGTCCCTGCCGTGCATGCGCACACCTCCTCGCAGCACCCCTGAGCTGCGATTTGTGGCAACGTATCCCCCACCTCTCATTAAAACAGTAGTGTCAACAGCAGCTTGGCCCCTGAGTGGATCCATCCAAATGTCCCACTTGACTCACAAATCCACCTTTTGGAGGTGCTGCTTCAGAAATCAAACCCTTTTTTAAGCAGTTAAATCTCAAAATGAAAAAAAATAAATAATGATAAGACCCTGATTTATTTTACTCTACTATATTTTTTTACTTTATTTTTTTACTTTATTTTTACTTTATTTCAAGCCTTTATTTCAAGCCTCCCCTCTGCTTAATTTATGAACTGTTAGGTGGAACCCAGAGAGTGAGAAGTGAGTGAGACCAGTGTGAAAGCGCTGAATAGAGGAGGGACAACAGGCCCTCCAAATAACACAAAAGGGGCACCGCGGCTTTTGGGAGGCAGCACAGGCCTTCCTGAAGCTTCTCCTCCTTCCAGTCAGGCACACACGCGACTTCAAACATGGAAGGAAACTGTAACACAATTACAGCAACATATTAGCAGCCTGAAAGGAAAAGGATGCAAAGGTAAATGCTTGAAAAAGCTATCTTTTTGGTTTTGAGGTGCAACACATTTATTCTGTTAAATACAAATGTTTGATGTGTGAGAATGAGAAAAACAGTGTATTTGCTTGACTTAGACCAACAACCCTGCTGGGTTATGCAGAATTGATTGCAGGAAATAGTTTAAAACTAAATTGAGTTAGGAAAGTCGTACAAAAGAAAAAAAAAAGAGAAAATCCTAAAGTTGAGAGCATCCTGAGCCATCTGCAGACCACGATCCATCTCAGGCACAGGGGATCACAAAGGTGTTATTTTTCAAAGCTGGCCCTGTCCACCTCCTGCCGAGGTTGTGCGTCCGTGGTTCAAGGGAAGGTGGAGAACTTCTGAGGCCCTGTTCCCCTTGTATCCCCCTCCCTGTCGCCTGCCTCCTCGGGGGCAGCCCTTTGAGGGTGTCATAACTGTGGCCTGTATAACATGGGTTACTGCTGGCGGCAGTTGGTCACAGTTGATAAAGTCTTTAAAGAAGCTTCCCTGCTCGTGGTTTCTGTTAAAGCTCTGTCTGCCAGACAGCTACAAGCATAAGCAGGAAAAGACTCTGGAGCGCTCCTGCATTTTTCCTCTTGAAGGATAGAGGGGGCTCCAAGTCCATGTTTGTGGGAAATGTTCAAAGCATTACATTTAAGCTCTGCTGCCTTGTTCTCTCTCTTTAAAATTGAGAGTAACCTCTCCATTTTAATTTTGTGTGGTGATGTTCATGTGTTGGCTCTGCAAAATGAGTCCTCTGTGTGTTGTGCAGTGCAACACTCTCCATTTCACAAAAATAAAGGGAGGAAATCCATTTTGAAGATGACAAATTAAGCTGTACATGGGTGAAGCTGGAGAACATGCAGCTGTTTGGTTGCCATCCTGTTGTCTTGCGAGCTGGGGGGTACATGGAAGGTAAAATAGGACAAAAATCTAAGACAGTTTGGTTGTAATAGCTGGAGAGGGTGTGCAGCACCTGGTACTCACCTCTTTCCCTAGAGTCCCTGCGGACGAGATGTCCTGCTGGGACACCGTAAAACTTGATTTTGAAAAAACCCCATCATGCTGAGACTGATAAAAGAGAAAAAGGGGAGATGCTTTTGTTTTCAAATGTGACTGCTTCAGGAGAGAAGGGAAATTGTTTCGCAAATGTTGCTTTTATTACCTTTGAACCACATTTTTGATGGTTTTTTACATTTTTTTTTTCACCTCCAGGTAAACATTTGTTAATTTATATCGACTGCAGCGTCTATATGCGATTTTTGTAGCCTATATAAAACTACCTCATAACATCAAACATGTTGATTATCAACAGAAAAATAGGCAATAAATTATTATTTTTAAAAAAATCAATTAAGGAAGGAAAAAGTAAGGGGACTGTTCTGCGATTACAATTCAATAAATCCAATGTTGTTGGTCATAATTGATTCAAAAGTTTTTTTTTAAAAATAATAAATTTTTAAACACAATGTTTGTTTTCTAGTTTTTTTTAGTGTTAGATTTTCTTCAATAATTCTTCCTGATTTGTAAATGTGCCAAAAGCACACGAAGAAATAAAGAGAAGACTCCATCGAGTTGGTGTGGCATTTTTTTGCAGCTGTGGGAGTGTGTTGAACCTGGCCGGGCCAGACGAACACAGAGAGCAGCCCCATTGCGCTGTGTGAGTCAGTGCAAAGTGCAAAGGCCAGTGCGGTTCAGGACTTCTCCGCAGGCTGTGCATGGTGAGCATGTGGACGAGCTGCTCAGAGAGGACCTGAGGAGACTCGCAACTGCACAATGCTCCTCTGTTCTTTGTGCTGTTCCTCTGTCTCACTTCCACTCGGTCTCACTCTCTTATTTTGGTTTTTTTTGGGCACACTCTCCTCTTCCTTTTTTTGTACATGCACATCGACCAAAAGTTCTCTCCACACAGTTGGAAGGACAGGGGTCACTGACTGGATGCTCCCAACAGAGTAGTTCAGTGCAGCCCTTCTCTGAAACATGCACACGCATCCCCTCATGTTAATGTCTTTTTCCATGCTGGCTCGCCACACAAAAGCTTTCCCTTCAGAGAGATGTTCAGTTTTCCGAAGTGATGTTCTCCACATTTATTGTATCATTTCTATAAACTGGTCCATGTATATTTATATGTAGTTAAATACAATAAAATAAAAAATATAATATGAAATATGTATATAACATAAAAGATATTTGATTTTTGACACACTCTAACTTTTATGACAAAAAAATATATGACAAGTATTTTTTCAATCATGATAAAATATTAACTTTATAAAAAAAGAGTTGCAGCTTTCATCACATAAGTAATTTTTAAAATTATTTTAAATTCATCCTGCAGCACAAAGCTTAAAAGCCCATCAATACATTCAAATAAGCTTTATTTTGAAGTAGTTTTGTTTAAAATTATTTTAATAATATTTGTTATGATAAAGTGGAAAAAAGAAAGAAATGGGAGTGTTGAAAAATGTCTACATGAGTGACTGACCTTACTTTGACAAAACTTCCACTTTTGTCTGAACTGATGGAGCATTCAGTCAGCAGATGATTCAGTCGACAACCCCTTAATGCTCCCTTAAATTAATTACTGCTACAATGCTGTTGTACTGATCAAAATCGCAGTCATCCTGCAGCCGTTAATCATTAGTGTCAAAATCAGAGAAACATAACCCAACCAGGCTGTGTGTATGTGGGGGGTTTGCAGCTAGGAAGTGGAAACCATGAGGAACAGGAAGGTTGATGCGTCTGCTGCTTTGACGTCAGGCATCCATCTACTGGTGTTATTCCTTAATCTGATTCACTTGGCTGCTCGGCAGACCAGCGTTGCCTGTTGGAAAGGTTTCACGTGTGTGATGGATGCTACTGTCAAAAATGCCAAGGTCAATATGCGACAGAGCGGCGTAGAAAAAAAAAAGAGTAGACTTTCTCATTTCAAAAGTGGTTCCCATGTATCATCAAGTCTGCAATCTGACCTTGCTTTTCTCTGTAATAACATTCAGTGGGAGGACAACTGCTGGGCGAGGGTGTCATGGGTTGGCGTTGATCTTTAAAACGGGTCACGGGGCTGCAGAGAAGAGGCCCGTGTCACTCATGACAGTGTGCAGGCATATTACTTACACTAAGACAGATTAGGAAATGGAGTTGTGCGCTCTCGCATGAACGCTGGGAGACAATTATAACTTGATTTGAGCATTATAACAGAGGGGCCACTGTTTAATGGCATGCTTTCCGTGCAAGAGCAATTAGCTGATCTGAAGGCGCATCAGCAAATCACGGTGTAAACAGATTTAGAGTAATGAAATGAACATTTGGGAAAGTGACAAACAGCAGAGGTGAACTTGTCACCTGTAAAGAAATTGAATATAACAATTTGTCAGTTTGATTGACAGCGTCAGCATTGCTTACTTTTGCTTCCTGTTTATCAATTTACACAACTCAGCATCAGCCAAGACCTAATCTTAGCTCAGAAAGCTTTTTAGACCCCAGAAGCACACCTCTTCTAGAGTGGAGAACCAGCAGATATCAAATATTTGCCACTAATTAAAGAAAGAAAATCACTGACTGTATGCCTCAGAGGTGAAAGAGGTGACAGTTGAATTTTGCTCCTGATATCTGGGATCTAAAATAATTTCATAATTTTATAATAAGAAGATAAACAATTTTATTCATGTCTAATAAAAGGTTCATAAAAAAATTAAAAGGAATGTGTTTGAGCAGGTTTTACAACCAATAAATTAGGTTTAAAAATCTGCAAAAACAAAAAATGAAATTTGTGAACTACAAGTGATTAAAAATGAATGTTTAAAATACATAGGAATGAAACTGATAGTATACTTTTTTACTCTAATTACAGAGAATTTCTCACATTTTAGTTCTGCAAACATCTTCTACTACTGATTTTACTTGGACTTTTTTCATTTAGGGAGTTATAGGGATGCAGAATGTAAAAACGTCAAAGATTTAAACAAATTTGGCATCAACTTGAAATTTTATTTAGACCAATTGGAGTTTAACACAAAATAGAATTTAAAAAACATTTACAAACATTTATAAAAAAACATTCATATCTGAGTAAAATCGGGAATAATGACATTTCTTTAAATTTTTATTTATAAATTTGAGTGAAGTTTTTCTCTTACATTGTTAGGACTTGTATCAGGAAACTAATGTGTAAAATGCATATGTGATAATTTCTGCCTGAAAAACAGTTTCTGTATTTAATGAAATGTAAAAACACTTAACCAAGTATATAAATAATTGATCGAGTTTCTGTCCACCAATTAGGAATAACAATCTCTGTGGTTAATTCTGATTTTCGATGTTGGAAAGAGTTAACAAAGTTGCTGTGACATACCCTTTTAAAAAAACTAAAGTCAGAAAAAACTGACTTCTGTTGCTTGTCTTTAGAGTGAAAATCAATAGTTGGAAGGTTTTAAGACATTTTAGTTCTTCTAACATAAACTATTTTGGTTGTTTTAGAAAATTGTACCAACTTTAGAGTGAGGAATAAGAGTTCTCCATCCATTTACAAAACCCTACCCGTATATAAACCCATTTAGTTCAGATTGAAGGTGGAAAATCTCCAGTCATTTTCAAATTTACAGCCCATCCCAAAGCTTAATTACTGAGACATATAATAGGATGGCCTGAAGTGAAGAAAAACACAACATGTTGAGTTTTAACGAGCTGTTACCCCCAACAAGGTGAACATCACACCCTCAAATTCTTTTTTTTACCCTAAGTGATGTAAGGAAATGGCTGCTAACTCCACTGCTGTTTTCCCACTGAGTCTTCATCTCCGACTGTCCGTTGATTTGCAGCTCCCTCTGTGGCGACTGACCTCCTCAACCACCTGTGGACGGCCCCCTTATGCACAGTCAAATATGCTCACAGGAAGGAGCAGGAGAGGAGAAAATCAGGTTGTTAAGCCTGTCCACCAGAACTGCTGCCTTCATTCTGTCCAGCTTACTCTTTTTATTTAAGTCTGGGGATGAGAAATACCCCAAGTCTCTGAAAATGACTTCAATTAAACGTACTGGTAATCACTATCGCTCAGAACAAAAGTCAAGCTGAGAAATCCCTTGATGGAAATTGTTATAATTGCCCTAACAACAGGGATGTATATTTCCCTCTGCTTAATTACATGTGACTTAATATTTAAATATACCATTTGTGGATTTTAAAGTATTTTAATCTCTGCCATTAATTTTAAATATCTAACATTTGTAGCAGTGGGGGTGCAGACAAACACCTTTTACAGTGCGACTGGTTACATGTGGCAGGTAACGCTCGCAGAATGTCAGGTATGTATTATGCACGAGGTGCTGCTGACAGGCCCCATACACCTCAACAAGAACAGCTAATTGTGCTTTCCTCTTAGAGCAGAAGGAGCGATGTGAAACAGACGGACTTGCAGCTTTGTGCATAAACAATAGCACCCTTTCCACAAAGAAAATAGTTGTAAAAATTAAAAAAAGTTATATAATTAACTACATAATTTACATTTATTTCAAGCCGAAATTTGATGTGTCTGCTAAAACCTTTGACCATCTACTGATTATTTATGTATTTTAACCGACGGGACAGAACATGTAACTATTGAATGGCATTAGGGTAGTTAAAACGTTATACGTTTCATTGATGGTGTGTTGTAGGATTAAACAACAATGCAAAGATGCTGGACATAGAAACACAGGTTAGTTTGCAGAATACAGAAACAAGTGATGAGTAGGAACACATTATTTAACCCTTTTCCTCACTGATTCAACGTTCAGACTTATTTGCTGAACACATCACAATCACTACTATCAAACAATACTCACATCCATAGTAAAACCTGTGCTAACCTTCAAGTTTTCTTGTAAATTGTATCCCCCAAAATGGAATAGATTCTCTAAAAATTCAGTAAAACTTACAAAAGTAAATAAAATCCTCCATAATTGAATAACTTCAAGCTTAAATCTCTCACTAAAGTAACAGTCATCACCTCCGTGCTTGTTTCTTTCTCTCCCATAGTGAGTTCATCCACTTAGAATCAGGAAATCCATCCGAGCACTCATCCATCTACTGTATCCATCCATGAAACATCAGTGATTTTGTGCAAAGATTCATTTCAACTGGGAAAGTCATAAAAGCAAGCTGAAGTAATATTGGTGTTACTTCAGTTCTGCGGCTGTTTCGTGTTTTATTTTTCAGTGTACACATTACAATACATAGCTCATTGCCATCATCCTTTAGTTTGATCGAGCAGATTGGATTTGAAAACAAGGACAGCTTTTAGAAACCAACCTAAAATGAGAGGAGAATTTAAAAATAATCAAAACGTTTGTGTTGTATATAGTTCTAAAAAAATGATTTCTAAATCAAATTATGGACCACGATGCCCAAAATATAAAAACTGTAAAGCTGGTTTGAGTTTGCAAGGTTTAGAATCTCATCATCAGACCCCTCGTGCTGCTTGCCTCGATCTTCCAGAAACTCATTCTTGGGGATTTTGGGTCGATAACCCCGGTGTCCTGGCCAGCATCCAGTCCTCCCAATCTGGCTGCCTAAATCAGGACCTCATCTAATTGGCCAAATGGCCTGCTGCTCCAAAAGAAAAAAAACCACTGCTGTGTGGCAAAGGCCTTGTGAGGAATCAGACAATGTTTGCAAACCTTTCATGTTTGGTCTGTGCTTAAAGATGCCTCCAGCAATCAGGTCAGAGAGTGTAAGTAAAATAAAGAAAAGTGCACCCATGTGGAGAAAACCCCAGTATTTTTCAATGTTCTGCTCCAACTTCAACTGTGAGAATGAGCTTTCACTTTCAGAGCAATTACGGCAGCAAACACAAATCAACCCGACACAGGGACGCAGCCCTTCCACCACGCTGGCACTTATCAGGAGTTGACAATAGGCTAAAATGCTTCAGGGCCCAGAAACCCGCAGAAATGCAAAGGCAAGCGCGCACCAAAACAGACAACTGAGTACACATGAGTTAGGCAGGCCTTTGGGTCGCGCAGTGTGAGTGAAAAACAGGGAGTGGGAGTGATGGAGCAGCTGCAGCAGACTTATAGTGGGTGGGCCTTACAGCGAGCAGCAAGGGGCTCCGGAGGCTTAGGGGATGGTGGAGGCTGAGGAGGGCTGCAGGGAGACCCGGAGCAAGGGGCCGCCTGTTTAATTGGAGCTCATTTACACAGCAGTGGAGCAGGAGACACCTGAAGGGCCTCCCCTGCCTTATCAGCTAAATGACTCCCGCTCCCCATTTCGCACTAGTCAATTTTGTTTATTCAAATGCTTTTCTCTCAGGGAAGCAACTCCACTTCTGATAAGACAGCTTCTTTTTCTTTTTTACAATTTCTTTTTTAGCTATTAATCTAAAGGAAAACATACAAAATATTTAAGAACACTGGACAAATTAACATTTAATCTAAATGTTTTTAGATGTATATACGCCTTTACGCATAGACATATTTAAAAGAACACAGAAGTGTAAATAAATGCCAAAAAGATTTTAATTTTTAAACTTCCACTTCATTCAAATATTGATTTTTACATTTTCCAAACATATTTTTTTCTTTTTAATCACTGAAAAATAATAGTATGTCATCCACATAAGCTTGTAGACATTTCATATTTTTTTAATGACATGCACCTTTAAATGGTGTTGTGGAAAAGCTCTGGTCTGTGCTGACAGCTAGACTCACCCCACATATGTTTGTTAAAAGAAAACGGAGGATGGCGATGGAGGAAACGCAAGGCGAGGGAGTATGATGAGGAGGAAGAGGGAGCAAAAGAAGGAGCAACTTACTGTAATCATAGTCATGTTCAATCAGACACCTGCTATTAAGTTGATAAATACACTTTTCCCAGTGTGAGTCCGGATACACTGAGTACCCCTAAGGCACTGTTCTGCTCTTTAACTACCTACTCTGCCTGCTCCTTTCCTCAACCACCAACTCTCTTGCCATTAACTCACATTTCACCCAGTCACACAAGAAATCCCGAAACCTCGTTCCTTACAGGTCGCTCTGTGATTGACTAAATGTACTCCTTGGCAGACACAGGGCAGATTTGGTGAGTGGTTGTTCAGGTTTTTGGAGAGTGAAAAGGTGGGCACATTTTTGGTCCATTAGTAAGTACCATTTCACTCAGGTTTTTCCCTTCGTGCTTACGGTAATAAGAAAAAATGGGAGCATGATATCTGTGTATGTGTGTGTTGCAGGATGAGAGTGGGGGTTGCCATTGAGGCAGGGAGGGCGCACAAAGCTTCTTGCCTCCTTAATCTCTTGTCTCGTCTTTTCAGCTCCCGTCTGTGCCCACATGCTGTTGACGGGGCAAAGAGGATGCCTCCTGTCGAGATTCTTACTCAGCACGGTGTCATGGGCGCCACGACACCTGATAAGCATTAAGTACAGGCTGCGATACCTAAGTGTTATTATTGTTGTTTCTTCGTTTTATGTCTCATTAGAGCCTCAGCCTGTTTGACTTGACTGCAGCTGTAGGTGAAGGTATATGCATTTTAAAACTTTGTTATATAACGCCTTCGGTGCAAATTACAGGTAAAGGTGGACTCAAGGGATGTAGTTAACAGGTGACTTTAGTGAAGCAGCTAAATGTCTAACAGTGTTTCATAAGTCTTACTGAAAGAAAACCATTTGTCACATCTTACTGGTAACTTTTATACAGAGATATCTGTTGAAAATATCCACATGATTTTTTTAATATCAACATTTCTGAATAAGCTATTCTTTTTCTATTTGGAGTCTGACCTCTGACCTATAGTGTCAATAAATATCCCAGCTGTTAACCCCTTGAGACCTGAATTTATTTCTAGCTATTAAAAAACAAACAACATGTTTTTGCTTTCAAATAGATGTTGAATAAAGGTAAGTTTGGAGGAGAAGTAGATTGATGCATATTTGCATCAATAGATGTCAAGGGGTTAACAGTAATTGCAGTAAATTATTTGTGGTGAGTGATAATAGCAATGAATTTATTTGTATGTGTAATAATTTCATAAAAATAGCAAATGAGGCAACAATGTTCTTCCACTTTGATCAGCAGCGCTTCAACACAGTATTCTGGGTTGTCTGAACCCCTTGCAACAATATTATGTATGTTTTAAAGAATGAACAAAAATAACTTGGCGAACATCAAGGCAGCCAGTGAAATCTAAACTTTCTTTGAAACCCGAATATCCTGTGTAGATTGTCCCGAAAATGTTTTCCTTAAGTTCCTTGGAGCCTAAAAGAAAATTCATAACGCTGTGGTCAAAGTTCAAAGCCATCCCCTGCTTGAACTTCTGAAAACAGGGGGAAAAAAGAAGTGGCATTACATACAATTTCTCTCCAAACATTGCACATGTCACTGATTGAGTTGCAAACTGGCTGAGACGAGATGCATCTGGAGACACCAGAGGGGGGTCCCTCTCCATCTTTCTCCTCTATTCCTCTTTCCTTCCTCTATCTATCTATTTAACCATATCGACTGAGTCAAATTCATCATCTGTTTTGAGGGCAGAGCACATGATAAGCATAGAGGCAAGCGAGGCGGCCGCTATATCACTTGGAATGAATGGACGACCTCGCTTTGACCCGACCAGGGGAGGAAAACACATGTTCTGCTGGTTTCGGCTGGCTAGCTACCTGCTGAGAGGGTTGGGAATTCCTCCAGCAGGAGGGATGGGGAGATGGAGGGATGGGAAAGGTGGAGGAGTAGGAGGAGAAAATGAGTTGGTCTTCATGTGTCTGCTCTGCCCTGACATTAACTTCAAGAGGACATTGGCATATTGTCCCGTTGTGGACGGTGAGTCGCTGAAGTGATTCTGAAGGTTTAGGGGAGCTGTGGTCTGCATTGCGGGGCGCAAAAACATTGCGGCGTGGGGAACAGTGTGTGAGCGTGCTAACCGCTGAACTACCATTGGTGAATGGATATTTAACATGAGCTTACAAGGCTGCAAAGCTGTCTGCTCACACCACAAATCTTGTGTTTCCTGCTATGAGCTCAACAGGCTATTTGGCTACCTATTGTTTTTTATTACGTGTAAAGCAGTTTTTCACTTTCTAAACCTATTGGGGAATGTGAACTCCTTGTCCACCACCCCCCCTCTGCTCTGCATCAGGGTTTGTACTTTCTCCACCCATGTTCCAGTGAATTACAACCATGGATTTCATTACCTAAGAAGCTGTGTGACTCTGCGTCCACATACGTTGGGGGAACAGCAGGAGCATGCGTGACTTTTCACGTGCGTGTCGGTTGTTACACGGTTTCCTCTCGCAGGTTCAGGCTTGTAATGTAAGTTCATGCGTGGCCACAGCCGTCTATATCTTGGAGGTATGAGTTTGCATTTGTACCCATTTTGCGCACACGGTGAATCGATGTTAACGCCACCACTGGAGCCGGCATATTCAAGCTTCCCGGCTGTGCTTCAGTGTTAGACTGTTACAAACTGTTGAGAAGGGGCCTTGGCCTCATGTCTGAACACGGAGCAGGAGAATGCAGAAAAGGCAGCATGTGGCAGTAGAGGTATGGATGGCTTCAGGAGGGCGTGGTCACCGCATAAAGAGGCCGATTTCTGTTGCTGGGGTGTGGGATGAAGGGTGGAAAAGCGGCTGCTGGAGGCGGTCCGCATCGCTCCTTTATTTACTTTGACCCCATGCCTGCAGGAGGCCCAAGGAGGGCACATGCCAAACTCCCCAGGCGGGCAGAGCTGCCCTGCCCTCTCTGTCACCTCGCTGCCCGCCCCTGTGTCTCCAGCGAGATATATGTCTTTTTGAATCCGGGCCTGCGTGAGTGGCAGCATTACTCTCTTCTCTTTTCTCATATATCTTGACTAAAACTGTAAGTCTGCAGGTGAAAAAGGGAGGTTTTAGACGTTGATTCCTTTTGAAAATGATCCCTCAATAGTAAGTTTGGCATCAGCAGTGTCATGCATATCATTTAACGATTTAAATCACACCGCATTAATTTCTGCTTTTAAATCTATTCTAGCTTTTAAATATTAGGAGTAATGGCTTTGATTTATTTTAAACAGAATCCGCTTTAACATTGAACCATATTTTTGTAAGATACAATTTCAAAAACACAGAGAAGTGATTGGTAAATTATACGTTGGTCTCATCATTCTCACCCTTGATAAACTCGCAATTAAATGAAGGAAATGAAGATGATTAAAAAAAATAAAAAGACAAAAAATGAAAAAGAGCAGCATGTGTTAAAATGTTAATTATTCAAATGAGGCCAAATGTACCTGCCGGATGTTAATGTCATCACAATGGTAATTATTATGGTGAAAAGCTACTGACACTGTGATTTAGTGTGTTTTTTTAGTTAAAGTAATTAGGTGATGTGATGAAGAGTTAAAAAGAAAAAATAAATAAGTTACATGGAGTTTTCCGGATGAGATTTTTTGTTTTGATAGATTCTGCAGCACTGTTTTACTTTAATAAAAAATACTGAAATTTGTCCATAAATTTATTTTTATTTAAATGGTTTATATGTGGGGAAAAATAGATCCTGTTGGACCAAAAGAAAAACAAATGCTGACTAATGTTTAAGACTAAATAAAAACCCACCTTGTGTATACCTGTATAGCTCCACCGGATTAAACTCTTTATTTATTTATTATTTTACTTTTTTTATTCTCAGTCTGAACTCCCTTTTCAACCTGACATGGCTGCCAACGCAGGAAAGCCTTCCCTGACGTCACGGACCAGCTTTAATCGCCGGGTCTTGTTTAGCGCAGGGACAGTTAATTGATTGTCAAATCATGTCATACTGTAGCGGGTAACAGAGATGACTCCGGGGCAAATATGTTCCTCTCGCACAGGGTGCCCTCCTGCCCAGTGAGCTCAGCGGAGTCAGTCGCTGCACAGTGGCAGTGCTGAAAATGTCACCCCAAGATGACAGCCGTATTCCATTACAGCCATCGCTCAATATCTTCACGCAGGGCAAATTACAGCGTTTCAGTCGAGCATAAAGCAACAAAAGAAAAGCCATATGGATATACAATCAAGCAGAATTATTTTTCGAGGATTCTATCCCACGCAAATTGGGCTTTATCACTGGATTTGATACTAAATCACGGCTGCAAAATTGCATTTACGCTTTTCTGAGAAAAGGGGAAAAAGTTCAAACATTTAGAAGAAACACTTTGAAATAGATGTGTTTTGTGTTGAGGCTTACATGCTGGGATATATTGAATGACCAATTACGCCACTGTAAACCGCTTTGCCATCGAGAGCTGAAGCTAGTGACAAAATCTATCCAATTCCAGTGGTTGAAAGTACCCAGAATGTATTGGACTTCTATGGGGATGGGAATGGAGCTGCTGGGCATCCAGCAAATTTCAGCTCCATCTTGTTTCTTGCAGGAAGGCTCTGGCGTGGGCCTGTGGTTGCCAAGCGCCTCCTGAGGTGACTCTATCAGAGCCAGTCAAGCCTGAAATCAATCACTCACACCCATCAAAGGCTGCCCTGCACCGCCATTGTGACTAAGCCATCTGGGCCTCAGCACACTGTCTACATTTATCTTTATGAACTATATGCAGCTTTTGTGCTTGGTTTCTCACCATATTTGTGCATTTTTGCATGCTTGCGTAAAAATAAAACGAGAACAGGTCTCTTTGGCATGTAACCATAACCAGCTGTGAGTGAATCAAGAAGGAGCAGGGGATGACCTTAGCATCCATCATGGAAGCTAACTGAGTTCAGCCACACCTTCCACACCTATGCTTGGAGACATCTGATTCGGCTTGTTTTCCAGTCTGGAGGTTTCAGCCTGTTGGCCTCGACGCGGCCAGTCCTCTGCTCCTCACTCCTTCTCCTCAGTGCTGTACGTGTCAAGTGTGAGCACGGCAGCAGCCATAGGAGGGCAGTAGAGCACCAGCACATCCTTCTCCGGTAAAATGGACCCTGCAGCCTCGGAAGGTGCCCAAGTGTGAAGCACTACTTAGAGGGATGTTGGGAGTGCAGTGACAGGCTTGGGAAAATGTGGACAGGTCAGACTAAAACTCCATGGACTCTGAGCGGTATGTGTGCTCAGTGTCATGCGAAGAGACGGGAGTGAAGGGGCCGGGGGGGGGGGATAATCACAAGAAGAAAGGAAACAATCAATGCTGCAAAAAGATGGCAAAAATGACCAAGTATGAGTCAGATTCAACCTATCTAACAAGCAATCTTTTTTTGTAAATGTCTTTGTTGGTGCTTTTTTAGCACATTCAGTCACACAGTAAAACTTGATTTAAAGTAAGCATTTGACCCAAAAAATTTCATAACTTTATTTTAAAATAATTTTGAGCAAAATTGGTCTTGCATTTCTGTGGGCAGACTGTACATCAGCTGTTAAAGAATTGACTTGATATGCTGGCAGCTTCAATTTTATTATGTACTTCTATTATGGAAGCTATTTTCTTTTTCAATGTCTTTTTTTTTTTTACCAAAAAGTATCAGAAGTGTATGGTGCCAGGGAAGTCTAGTTTTTATTTTTCATTCAAACCACATTCAACTAGTTTAACACATTCATTTGCACATTCATAATTTACTAGGTAAAGAATAAAATAATCTTAAACTGTTCAAAATGAATTTACAAGAAAATGTACATGAACATGAAATGATAAATTTGATTCTCAAACTTTAGTATTTCCTATTTCCTATGATTTTAAAAAACTCGTTATTGTGTTTCATATTTGTTCAAATATGTACAATCAAGAGCAAGGAACACACTTTTAGTAAAACTTCATCATTTTATTCTATTTGTTAGAGAAATACAGTGTGTATATCCACCCACACAAACACACACAAGCAAACCTTTTTCATTTTAAATATAAACTGGGAACTTTCATCTGTGGGAAAAAAAAAAACAAAAACACACATTTTTTTATTTGTTGCATTAGCTTCCATGTTCTCTCATTCCGCCCAGACAGAGGATTGGGATGGCCCAGTCCCGAGTGCAATATCCCAGACCTCGCTCTGCTCTTTTATGTAAACACAAACTCCTCGCTGTGAAGGGGTCCCATAGTTAAGAATTCCACTTAGAGAGCGCTCTGAACTCTGCTGCGATACAGCAAGACTCATGTTCTCGCTCAGTTCTTTTAAAGCTACTTCATGTAGCTCTAAATGTTCAATACCCAGCTGACTGAGCACAAGAACGTCAAAAATTTCTGGTTGAGTCACAAACTTTTTGACCTTATTTATTTATAAATAATTCACACTTATATTTTATCTTGATATTATGAAACCCCATATGGTCATTGCAAATAAATAAATAAATAAATTCAAAGTATTTTATTATTTTCTAAAGTTAAAATCCCTATTATTTTATTTGATTTTTGTACACGATGGCTGAAAGAAGTGATAAATGATCATCTTTCTAGTTTTAGAGTAACCATTGTTTATTAATTTATGTACACTATTTATTTAATAAATGAAGCATGCTTACTTGAATTTACCGTAGATACAATGTGCACTACAAATTAAATATATTATCAAAGATATTATTTTTTTTTAAATTAGTTTTTGAGTTGCAGCTTTTATGACAAATCTCTCAAGTCTTTTAAAGTTCAGTTGAACTTTTTTCTCTTTTCCAACAATTGTTGTTCAGAACTGATGTGATATCCAGCAGGATCCAGAACTTTGGTTGATGACAACAGCAAATTTCCAAACCTGATAACCGCGTTTATCAGTGCCAGAGGGCAAGAAATAACCTTTTAGTTCCCTCCTGCTAATTGTTTGATTTCCTGTTGTCGCCTGAGAGCTCCGTGTGCTGTAGAGGAATAGGGAAGGCCCAGGTTGGCACAGGAGCCGGCGTTCACTTCATTTGTCTCAAACACTGTGGATAGCTCCAGGCTAGCCTTTCTCTCTGGAGCATTGTAGAAATACCAAACAGTGACATCTGACGTTGTCTGTCTGCAGTCCCTTTTTTATCATACCCCTCCGCTCCCCCCTCCATGCCATCTCAAGCTGTTCCTGACACCCAGGCGGTGCCTGTCGCTGTTTGTTTCTCAACAGTACCTGCACTGATAAGGTGAGAAAACATAACAAGATTGTTTTTTCATTTAATGCAAAATCGTTTCTTTGATGGTTTTATAGATGTGGGTTTAAAAAGAAGGGCCCCCTCTGCTCCATGTCCTCCTTTCAGTGTCTGCTGTTTTGTGGCTCTCTCGTTGGCTTGCAAAACATCTCATCCCATACTGATCCCAGCTCCAACTTCAGCAGGTGGTGGACTTTAAAACTTCTTGTTTGTAAGCCGCCATGGCAGAGATGACACATTTACGTTTAGAAGCGCAGGCCAAGCAGCCTGTGTGCATGCAGGCGGGGAGGATTCCCCACTCGTGGCGTGAATTGTGGGGTTCCTTCAGAGAGGCCATAACATCAGATAGGGTGCCACACTCACCTACCACTGTTTGATCACACAAGACTATTCTCATGTAAATGGTATGCTAATCTGGATTTAAAGAGATTGTTTTAATCGGATTTTTGCTTTTTTATTTTGTTTTTGTTTTTTCATTTAAAACTCTGGAGGTCCTAACAAAATAAATTCGATTGCAGGTGGAAGTAAATCAATAAATCCTTTAGTGGATTTTGACATGGAAATCCCACTGACAGAGAGAGTCTTACTGTGAGTTTGACTGTGTAGTTTCTATAGTAAGTACATTGGAGACAAAGCTGTGATCTGAACAGCAAAAATATGACACGCCCACATTTTTAGAGCTATATCATACAGCAAATAAACAGGTAATATCTGTTTTTATGACATTTCATTTGTCTTTACATGTAAAATATGGTGATCAAAAGCAAACATGAGCAGATCTGAGAGAACTGTGCAGAAAGTGGATGTGGAGTGACTGACTTGTGCCACATCGCCTTGGGTTTTGTGTGACGGATGCCCCTGCCAGTGCCTGTGCGTTTCTGCCTGCCAGCAGGCCTTTAATCCCTTCTAATGGGGGTTGTCATCTCACCGCTAATTTAAATGCTGCAACCACGAAGCTTCCCCACCTGGCTAAGCTAATCCCAGAGCGAAGGGCCCCCTTCCCCACAGCTAGCCGCCTCGTTTTGGGGCCCACGGGCCCGGGGGCCTGACCACCCTCCTACACAACAACAGCATCTTTCAATCATCTCTCCCTGATTGTATTAATCTTATCTGTGTTTAATTACATTTTTTTAAGATTATTGCTGTATGCCATCTTTGCACACTGTGGGGGCCGCAGAAGGCTGCTCATTTCAAATGCATTTTCATTTGGGCACAAATCCCCATCAAAGACTGCCAGAAATTATAGAGGAGCCATTTTTTTCATGCTTGATGGAATTTATAAACCTAATTGTATAGCCTATAGTTATGTTTGCAATATTCTTACGGCATTATGCTGTTTATTTTTGTATAGCAGACTAAATAGACATTAAGATCTGGCGGTGTTGAAACAATATTATCTTAAATAAACAGTTTAGACATAACTGTAAGGGTTACAGCTAGTAGCCAGCAGCTTAAGTACAAAACTCTTGTCATAAAATGAACTCAAACTGTTCCCTTGCGTATCTGAGATGTATCTTTTTGCAAAAAGCTGAAATTGTTTTTGCCATTAAAGAACTAGTATGTAAATTTTTGCAAGGAGCTTTAATTAAAATAGAATCTGAATATGTTTTCCACTCTGAAATTGAGCAGCAAATTGTCAAACGAACAACAAACACCAGCACTTTTCCAGGTGATTGAGACTCGAGCTGTACTTGTTTCCTTCTTCCCCACATTGTGAACATAAATAAGTCACGCGTCCAAGAAAATCTTACCCAGGTCTACAAGTCCTTATTGAATAATCTCATCTTTGACCTTTTTGTGTATTTTTTAAACAAGAAACAAACTTTTTTTTAGATGCTCATTCATTGAGTTAAAGAGGACAAAGGGCTGCAGGGTAGTGGGAGGAAACTCCAGCAGGTGCAGCTAATTAACCAGGGGCTAATTCTCTGCTGTTAGCAATGACACGTCTCCAGGCTTCATATTGTTACTTTAGAAAAATGCACATGGCCCAAATGAATATTTACATGCTAAGTAACAGGTGTTTTGCATCTTGGTTTAGGATCTCCCAATGCTGCTTGATGAAGATGAGATGGCTGACAATGATTGCAATCAGAAATATGCTCTTTTTGTTTGGTTTTTTTCCACACACAAGCTAGTAAACAATCAGACATCTGGTCAGATGAGGAGTTATGTTCTAAACACGTTCATTTTGGCACTTGTCCCTTAGTCGTCTAAGAAGTACTGGCGGAACCTAGATTTTCTTTGGATTTTGAGAATGATATGTTAAGGTAAATGTTGCTGGTGCTGGAACTGTGTATAACAGAGGAATAGTTTCTGTTGAATGGCTCGTCTTGTAGCACAAATATATTACAACGACCATTACTGTGAGCGTTTTATCAGAAAAAAAAACACCGTGGCAAATATGAAGGTGTTACGCAAATTATGTGCCGGAATATTTACATTCAGTGGTGATGAACTCTATCTTCATCCCGGCACATGCATCTGTCATGGTGTTATGCTGTGCCTGCAAAGCTTGTAGTAATCAGCGGGACATTGTGTTCCACTTTAATAAGGAATGGGGGGTGACGGTTCACACAGAGACGGTTGATGGTTTTTTCTTTTTTTTTTTTTTTCTTTTTGCCTTTGCATGTTTCGAGGGGTGATCCAAAGTTAAATTGCAAAATTATCCATAGATGAGAGTTAACTGGATGTGTAAGTACAGCAAGGTGTAGGGCAGAAGGCGTCTATCACCTGAACCTGGGGATACCAGGTCTCCCGCCCAACAGGGGGCGGCGGAAATGATGATTTAAACATTTTCAAAAAAAATTATTTGATGTTCAAAGATGCAGCACCTGAAAGGAGGTGTGGATCTACATCTACACAGGATTACATGCACCTTATTGTTAATCCTTCAAGTGGCGCTGTAAAATAAATGAGATGGCAAGCTCGGTTTATTTGAATAATTTCCAGGGTGCAAAGAGGCTGATATGGGCTTGCGGGGGCAATGGGGTGGGGCTGGATAGAAACGAGATTTAGCAGCACATAAACTGATCATTTAACTTCAAACATCCCTAGTCAAACAGACACCAGACGACTCTGATTTCTTACACACAAACGTGTTTGATCTACGATAGGTCTGTCTCTTTTTGCTTAGTTGTCTAAATAGAATAATGGAAGGCAGGAGTCTCTCGATTCGTTGCAACAGTCCCATCCCTCACCAGGATTCCAGGTTGGCGAGAAAGAAACTTTTTACTGACGACAACCATGGACTTAATTTCTCAGCCCTCTGAGTGTCATTGTCGTTGTTTGGTGATCAGATCACTTGTAAAGCTCTATTACCAGCCATTCAGCCCCAATAGTGGAAGAGGAACCCTGTAATGACTCACTTCAACAAAGCATCGCTGATAAAAGGATTAACTAATTAAATTAACAAGAGTAAAGTACTTTATAACTGTTAATTATGTGGCTCCCTTGGCTGCTCTGGGCCACTAGCACCCTTTGTTTGAAAGCCCCTTGTCTGTCCTAATTGACCTCTGGGGAGCGTTTTGGTGTGTGCATATGTGTGCTTGGGTGTGCATGTGTGCCCACTTGGGGGTCGGATTGTCTTACACAATAAAATGGCAAGTATAAACAAACTGACAATTTACTTTGGTGCACAGTGACACTTTGTGGATCATGGCGGTGCTTTCCTGAATGACGCTCAATATGGCACCAGAGAACACTGATCAGGGTTCAGGCCTGTAGAAGCCTGATTTCTGAAAGGCCCCCACTATTTTTGACACTATACTATCAGTATGTTTCTCTTGGCTTTTCTTGCTCTTTTTTGATCCCGCTTCAAAATCGAGAATGTTTTGTGGGAGAATCTACATGTGTATGTCGTTCGTCACCCTGGGTCTGTTGCTGGGAGCACAATGCCAGTGTTCAGTACGAGGCTTTGGATAAAGCCGGGGAGTTTGTTTTGTTTAAACAGCCCATCTTTTAGACTTTTCATGCCATCACAAGAGAACAGGAGTAGAGACTCTTTTATTCTCACTGGTGTCTCCACTAACGCGTGGCCAATCACATTATTAATCTCCATGGCTGCTGTCAAAAGGCTAACATATGTGACCTGGTCTGCTATCTATTCCCGCCTGAGCCAGCTCCATCCTTTCCCACTTGTTCTTGCCCCTTTCCATCTTCCAATGGGCTCAGCTACCAAGATCCTAATGATGTCCTTGACAAGCTATCCATCAGTTGGCAATTACAAAATTTGCCATCATGACCATGATGCTTCCTGCACTCTCTTCTGGGACAACTGTTCCTCCCCAGTGATTATGTCCTGGTTCTGAGGGGAAATGCTAAGTTTGTGGGGTTCTATGAGTGTGTGTGTGCGTTTTGGGGGTTTCGCCACTTTGTGCCGTAAAAAGAGGCCGCCCCACAACAAAGACAGACATGTTGACAGCAAACACAAACATAGCAAAACAAATGGTCCACGCCTACCTCTTTAGATTTCCATTCAAATGCACTCCACATCTCTGTGAAAGTGCTCTATCTTCTATAGAGGGAAGAACCTACCAGCTGCCATCGTCTCTCCTCACTACAAAGAGGACCTTTCACTGGAGAACAATGAGAGGGCTTTTCTTTTCTCTTGGCACAGAGCCGCTGCTCCACCGTGTTTAATTTCAGTGGCCATAGATCAATGCTGAACAACACTCCAAAAGTGATAGGACTATCTGAATCAGCCCACAAGACTTTTGTTAACATCTGCAAACATGCATTCAAACGGTGACCAAGCAATAACCTGCAGCTGTCATTGTGACAGTCAGCAGTTAAGCGCCTCAGTCTACGCAGTCTTCAGAGAGCTGCCGTGTCTGTGGAGGTGTGTTTGGTGAAGAGTACATCCTGTTTCAGATGGATACATTTGCAGATGATGCCTTTCATGGTGTCTATTCTGCAGCTCAGTGGGAGGAAGAAGTGGGACTTTGCCTCGCTTTTCTTTCGTCCCCTTTAAGTGGAGCCACCGGATAGATGGCATGACATCACGGGCCAAGCTGGCAGCACAATGTAAAGGTCATGCGGCCCATTGATCTGGGGGGCCCCTGATAGAAACCCCCTGTATTATAGGTCTGCACACGCGGGGACTTACACACACTGAGCCATAGAAACAGACCACAAATGGAGCCTTGTTGTCTCCGCATTCAGGGACTGCAATCAGTGGATTTACACTTTGATGTGGGGCTGAGGAATAAAGGCCTTTCGAGCACTGACCTTTATCGACTGATGGATTAAATCCATAGCCTTCTCTCTCTCTTTGCAAACTATATATCTAAGTTACAGTCCAGTTAACCTGAGCAATTGTAAAGCTGTACTTTCAGTCTTTTTTTTTGTGCCTGAATGCTAGTATGGAACGAGATGTTTTTTAGGTTAAAAAAAAATAATGGTGCACTTTATTCAGACACAAGAGAGCAGGCAAAAAAGAAGTGACATTCATACTTTACTGGGAACCCTAAACCTATAAAATGGCTCCTAAACATCTAAGCACCATGTTTATTGATTTGTGGACTCCTGACTATAACAAAGTGCTACCAAAGTTTACATTTAATTTTTTTTTGTTAATTCCATACATTTTCTTGAGAATTTTCAAATGTCTGTACACTATAAAATCAAGGCAGCTTTTATCATCACTTCTGATATTTAATCAACTTAAAATTGGCATGAAAGAGCATTTAAGGAATTATAATGTTTAATGAATTCCCACAAAATTTTGCAGTCAGAGGTCAACAAAACAAAGATTTATTCTTTATCTGGTTAGACATGCAGTGCATTGTGGGTTATAATACTGTATAATATAGGGGGAAACATCACTAACTGATGTGTTAGATAACCAGCACAAAATGATTAATTCAGTTTACCTTTGTTTATTTATGAATTGGTAAACATTGTTGTCTCAAGGCAGTATAGAATGCCTTAAAAGCATCAAAACAAGCAAAAACTACAATAATTTATGAGTGTTCTGTTCCGGTTAAGTCCAGATCTTTCCAACAAGGTGAAAAAAATTGTACTATAATGATGGCCTATATAAATGACTAACAGATTAACCTGAAGATTTTTCAATGTGACCCCAATCCTGAGCATGCAATTAGGTAAAAAGATGACTCCCTCTCAATGGATGAAATATAAAAAAGCAGGAATAACATTCCACTATTAGACTGTTCAAATCAGAATAATTAAATTACGCATTTATTTCCAATCTATTTACTTTTTAGAGCACCTATTAACATTACAGGGAGATTCCAGTGCTTTTTCTCTGTTTGAGGTAAAAGTAACAATCAGTACATTCTTTATACATGGCCTGTTTAATGAAAGCATATGGCCAAATATAGCTTTAGATCTTTGCAGCATCATTATAATTGTTAAAGGAGTAATGGAGCATTTTTACTGTCGCAAAGAACAGCTTTTGTCATTTCGGAAAAGTGTCCTTTAAACTGTAGAAGTACAGTGGTGTCCTTCAGGGCTTTGTGCATTAAACAGTTTCAATCAAACTCACAGTAGTGAAGCTCAACTTCATCGGTTCCATATTGTGCTTCCTAAAGGTTTTATCCCATTCCAGAGTTTTCAAAATTACCCCGTTGCCCTTTTGGGCATTTCTGGCTCTGCGGTTTTCACGGAGGTGCCAGCTTGGATCCAAATAAACAAAAACACAAAAAACAAAAAGAAATCTATCACTTCTCCGTCCACAGCTGAGCCAAATGGATTTGGTAACCTCATTCTGCTTTGCCAGACACATGCCAGAAGCTTGATGTAATCCGCTAAACATTTAACAAGCAACTAAAGCCACGGCAGAGAAGCAGTCATTTTGATGCACTCTGAAAATCTCGCAAGCAAATGCACTTATTTCAGCAAGTGCTTTAGGAAGACCCACCTGAGAATTGTGCGACTGCCTGCAGAGAGTCAACCATCAGCGTTAGAGAGCATTACCACTGAGCAGCAAAAATACACTCAGGCCATTTCCCTCTAGAAAATGCCAGCATACAAGTCTTTCCCATAGCTCTTCTAAGTGCAATGAGATTTCAAGTCTCTCTTTATAGGCCCTAAATGCCAACATGATCGCTGACAGAGCCCCCTTTTTTGCAGTTGACTTTTTTTGTTAGAAAATCATTTGTTTACAGCCAAACAACCACAGTTTAAACACTTAAGCTGTGACTTTAAAAGGGTTTGGAGCAGTACAGATCACGAGAGCATCCTTTGTTTTCAGCTTATAGTGTGAAATGTCTCAGAACAAAACAATTACATCACACCAAAACAAGGCCCAGAGTGTACAGCAATGACAAGAGAATTGTGCCTTCAGGCGGAAAACACTTCAGACTGAAGATGGGAATGAGAGACAGAGGAGGGGAGCATTTTCTGGTCGATGAGCACGAGGTACATGGTCCGTCCAGACAAATGGGGAGAAACAACAAGGTACACCGAGATAAAGCTGCAACAAAAAAACACATCTATGAAATATTAATGCAGGGTTATATTTACTGTGAAGCAACCGGCAGCTACCTCCAGGGAATACAGCAGGAGAAAGCGTGTGTTTGACTGACAACCACAAGGTGCAGACAAACATGAGGATAAACTGTAAGCTCAGACACAGAAACACACGTGTGCTTGTGAAGTAATGATTGGACCAGAGCAAGGACAAGACCTCTCATTCCTCTGGGGTACACAGAGAGCAGTTTCTTTGAATATCTGGAGTAAACCCAAACATGTTTTCTTCATGTTTGCTGTAAAAGCACCATGACAAATGCAAGATATATTCGTCTCTTTATTTTATTGAAACAAAATTCGCACAGACTTTGACTTTTTTTCTGTCTTGGCTTTGCTCCTAAAATCTCGCATTGTCCCAGAAATCCCCAAACTTTGCTTACCTAAATTCTGCAGCATATTTCTCTGCCACAGGAGGTGGTTATGACAAATTAGAAGTCTACAAATGCTCTGATGGTGTAAAGGCCCCAGCTGTCACCAGGGAGATGGTGATCGGGTTTCTGAGCTGCATGATCTCTTGGCGCCACAAAGAGTTCCATATGGTCATCCCAAATGCTCCACCTAAATCTGCTCCCAATCTCCACCCGGAGCTGAGCACTTCTACTGAATTAGTCACAAGGACTCCTAGACATATGTGGGGCAAGACAACAAATATCATATATCCTGCATCAGGAGCCTTTTACAGTACCATTCAAATTCACTGAAACATTGTCTTAATAATATTTTACTGTGACCTATTAATAAAAGCCCAGGTTAAGCCTGGATCAATAGCACCAGTTCAAAAAATTTTATTATAAATTTTGAAATAATGTTTTAATACAGTTCAGCTTATTGTACCATGAGCTATAACAAACCTGCCTACCATTTTGAGGAGAGGATCAATGGCATGGCATCATAGCCTGTCACTGATGGGCACTGAAGAGAAGGGGGATTGTTGATCTATAATTAACTGGTGGGTTGGTATTGATGTCATTGACACAGCATGGCGGTAGAAGGTGGCAGTGCCAAGGCACCTGTTGTTGTTGAGTGTGGCATCTGATATCATTACCTACCCAGCCAGAGAGCCAATGTCCCCGCTGGGTCACGAACTGTCCAAGCTCCAAACAACACTCACCTTTCACACACAGTCCCCACGTACACAAAGACACACAAACACATATAGCATCGCCTGTCATCTTGTCCTGCTTTACATAAGTAACTTTGATGACCTTAATATCTTGCAGGCAGGAATCCACAGAGAGTTTCGATTACTGGTAACGATGTTTTGATGGTGGCTTTTTGACTTATTACATCGAGAAACATTCAGCAAGGGTAGACTGTTGATTTAAAGGCTAACGTGTTGATATAAAACTCTGCAGCTGATTGGGAATGTTGCTTAGCTAAAAACAATGTGAGTATTTGTTCAGTTCACAAAAATAAACTGCATCCACTGCTGCTCGGTGTAAATAGTCTTTGTAAACTGTAAGTAACTCTGTAATTGTTCATCCCTAAAACCCTTTCAACTGAACACATTTTATAACACATTTTTTGTGTGTTACAAAGTATTTTAAACAACACAGCATCTTAATTTAAGTAGCAAAATGGTTTTGTGGTTTGCTCCCCTGCCTTACAGCAATAATTCCTAGTTCTGTCTAAAACAATTTGAGATTCTTCCCTTTAAGTAACTCTAGAAAAGCTATGGTTGTTTGGTTGATTGTCTTTGGTGGAGTGGTGCGGTCCAGCGTGCATGCACCTTAAGCCTGAGGGCAGCTGAGATCAACCCGTCAGACCCTCATGACCCCTATTACAAAAAAGTATGTTAAGAAAAGTGATGAACAGCAACATATTAGTGGTGTTATAAATATCTTGGTTGGCCCTGAATAAGACCGTGATGAAAAACAAAAAACAAACAAACAAAAAAAGTGGTTGTTCTATATTCCACAGGTTGATTGGTGGTTTCTTTGAAAGATTTTCATTCCCTGTATAAACAGAGATGATGCAGCGTGAAACTGCTTTTCTTTTCCATTCAAAGGGTATTTTCTCCAAAGCATTGTTACGTGGCAGAGTATTGTTTGAGGTTTGAGATGGGCTGTTGATTTTCCAGGAATATGTGCTCCTAGGTCTTCTACAAAAACACAAAATAAAAAGTAACTTCCATTGGTTTGAGATTCACATCATGTTTTTTGTATCATGCAAACTATTTTATTTTTGCAGGTTTTGGAAAGCTAGATAGAGAAATATTTAGAAACCTAAGAATTGTAACCTTTTATGTCACCACCAATGGGCAACAGCCAAATTCTTTATTGTCCTGGGCAAAATTAACATTTATTCATAACAATTTAGAACAAATTTGGAAAAAGAACATTTGCTGTAAGAGAAAATAATTGTTTCGGTTTAGTGTCATCTATTAGTGTAGCTGCTTTCCCAAGCACATCAGAATGCTTAAGCTGTGGGCACTGACAGCGATTTCACAGCCCTAACTGATTTTCAGGTTCATGCTTGTGCACACTCCACAACAACAATCAGACTGGTCAGATGTGGGGTTTTTAAGTAAAGAACACTTCCCATTCATGTGTTTTGCTCTTGTTTGATTGAACTGTATTTCAAACACTAAATATGTGTTTAAATAATTATGTCAAAGTGAAGAAAGATGCCAATAAAGCATCTCATCATTTATCCATATTATAGCCAGTTTTAACCCTTTGAATAATACCATTAAAAGGGGGGGGGGGGTAGCATGTTTTTGTATAAGGGCAACTTGGACCTAATAAAATCAGACAACATTCAACTTTTAGTTTTTTAACCATAGGCCAGCATTAAGGAAGCTGGAGGCATTTACATTGATGCTGCTTGGAGCTAAAGCTCTGCGTCCTCTGGGACTGCACATCATACTCTGTCAAAGCCGAGGGATTTGAATGAATTTTTCCTTCAATGATGGAAATTTCCCAGGCCTGTCTGCCAGTCTCAGGGACTGACACGCAAGCAGGCCTGTCTGCCTGCTTGCGTGTCAGTCCCTGAGACTGGCAGACAATATCTTCATCTGCATTGACCCTTTTTTGGCCCAGTCCTTTAGTCTCACTGAGAAGAACATGTTCATGTACCACCAACTCACTCATGCCAGTACACAACCATAGAACAGTAGAGTACATCTGGATTGTGTTGCAGTGATTGTAGGCCCCTGAGTGTGCAGCCTCTGTGGCAGTGCGTGGGTGAAAGCCAGGGTCCAGCGCACCATGGTGGGAGCTCTCCATCACTCTGCCTCCTGGCTTGACAAGCCCTGGCTCTGGGGCCCATCAAGGTCTTGCTGAGCACTCTCAAACTGTGCACTGCTGAGGAAGGGATTCTATATCCTTTTAATGGATTACTCACCCACATCACCTGTCTGAGAGGATTCTTTTGACAGGCAGACCCTCACCACATGCAGTCACGTGATTGTGCATGTGTAATGTTTGATAAAACAAGCAGAACTCAGACAAAATAAAGGTAAAAACCACAGTCATTCAGCTCTGAACATGCTTTTTTGCACTGAGGAAGTTTTGTTTAGAGAGAAAAGCTGTATTTCCTAATTCAAAAGGTCACTCGCCTCAGTCATTTGCTTTTAATTCAGATGGAGAGAGGCTGCTGGTTTCAAGCTGCTGGACACCTGCAGACAGGGGACAGGGCTGAGCCTCTAATCAGCCTAATTCATATGTGTCAAATCCAATGACCCACAGACTGTTCATACTAAAGGTCACTCAGAGAGAGGTACTCTGTCCCCTCAGGTCCTCCTACCTAATGTCAAGCTTCTGCAGGCATGTGCACACAACAGACCAATATTAGAGAATGAAAATCAACCTGCAGCATCTCCTGTAACAAAAGAGCAACCCTGTTTATTGTAAATATTTGTGTAATTGGCAATAAATACATCAAAAGACCAAAAATGGGATCAACTCATTTGTCAGTGTCAGCTGCATAGTTTTGTCAGGAATTAAATCTTAACAGCTTTTTGCGTTTTTGACATCACATGTATTAAATATTTTGCACCTTTAAGTGGATTTTACAAATGCACAAAATGCATAGGAAAAATTAAGTTTTTACATGTACATATAAAAGAATCTAAGCTAAAGGTCAACCTTGGTGCTTGAGATATTAGCTCTTTTTTTGGTCATATTAACAGTCTCTGACGATTTGCTTGATTTGGTAATTTAAGATTTTGATTGACTGAAATCACCGGATCCAGGTATTTGGTAGGTGGATAAACCCTGGAAAACAAGGAGGACAAAGCAAAGCATGTTTTTTTAAATGATTTTTCTGGGCAATGCATCTCACCTTCAGGGATTATATAGAAGAAATGTTTAGAAAATTCAAGCAAACTTTTCAGAAGTGAACGACCCTGGAAGTATTTCAGCCAGGCAACTTGAGCAGTGCGTTTACCTGGTTACTCCTCCCTGAGGGCGGTTCAGTCTAATCAACTCACCCTTTTCAGCGTCCTATTTAAGTTCCAAGTGCTGTCCAATCCCTCTTCTTCCATTTCCGCAAGCTCTGTGTTCGTCATCCTTCCCTCCTCCCTGGCTTCCACCTGTGAGCTCCGTTGGGGTAGTTTAATACCCAAAGTTTTATATGGAGATCTTTGTTTTATGTAACTGAACGGAGCCTTATGCCAAACTAAAAGAAATATGGAAATAAATATTCTGTCAAACTAAAGAAATATGGAATAAATCTTTTTTATTGCATAAGTTATCTGACTGAAATACAGTGCAATTCTACAAAAAAGACGAAATGTCGTCATTTTTTTTTTCACTTTTAAAACACAAATTAAACTGACATATGACATAGGTTAAAAGAAAAAATAAAAACATTCTTATTTACTTTTTTCTTTTCTTTAAAATAGTCACAATTATTTATGCAAAGTTCAGTTACCAAAGAGCTAAACCAGTGCCTCCTATATTCCCTTAGTTGGATACTGTACATCATTTTCCAGGGAGACTGAAATGCTTTTGCCAGTTAATAACAGCAATGAAGTTCAACTATTGATCTGCTGCTGAAGGGGACCTTAGGGGCATGTTAAGGACGGCTATTATTGCTTGTCAATGATCCCTTTATGGCCTTGAACTCAACAATTCTGCCACTATAAATCAAAGTCCAACAAGTCCTCTGTTAAAGCTCAGGAAAAAAACGTTGGTCAATAGATATTATCAAGTGATCAATAGATATTATCATGTGGTTATGGTTTAGTCAAGTAAACTATTTGTCAAAGCTTTCAATTTCACATTTCTGGAGAGAAAGCAGCAGTTTTGCTTCGTGAAAGCCTGTAGTGCTCTGTTATGAAATGGCGAGGTCTTCCATTAGTTTAACTGAGAAGGTCACTGATATTTGAGAAAAACAATGCTAACCTTTACGCGTGAGGAGATATTTCACCTGCATTAAGACTACGCCAAGAGTAACCCACTTGTTATTGAGCTCTAAGCCTCCTCTATCAATGTGCTTCCACGGCTAGGAAGGCAGCATCAGTAAAAACTGTCTACAATGCAACTAAATGGAGCGCAGGGACAAATCTATCCAACTTTAACCTTTGCGGTACTGATATTTATGATAAAGACCATAAGGCATTTGTGAGTTGCTTGCGCAAGGGCTTTAAGGCTAACAACACTTGTGAAGCAAAGGCGCTACATGGTTGCCTGTTTCATCTATCTGCTTCTGATGGCAATGTCATTACCTTTTCTGTACAGAAGTGATGCAAAGTTAGACTTTTTACAAGTTCCCTGCTATCAAAAGAAAACTAGTGAAGGTAAAGAGGGCATGATGGGTTCTGGCTCCGCTTTGCTTTTTGTGCACACAGTCTATTACCTCACCACGCTCTGAAGAAGTGACAGTAACTACTTAAAGGAGTATGAAACAGGGACAAAGGCATAACGAAAGTACTAACTTGAATGATAAATATCCAGTAGTTTGTCCACAGCTATATTCATGCACATCTTCTTCCTGGATTAATCTTCAACATCTTTACACATGTAAGAAGACCCAGAGATGATATATAAAACTGAATAAAAAGCAGAGTTACCTCTTGGATCCACTCAGCAGCAGGAAACCCTGTCTTTTGTTTTGCATATTCATAAAACAGCTACTTTCATCTTGGTGCCATTGTTCTTCAATTCAACACCATCAAAGGCTATCTCATATAATTCTTGCACATCTCTAGTTCAAACCTAAACAACCTGATTTGGTAAAATGTAATTCTAATTTATCATTTTTCTGCCCAAGGCAAAATCTCTGAAGCCTGGGGCTGTTTAAGAAGCAGTTGAACACAAAGACAGACCCTGGGAACTTTGCCCGTGCAGTCAATCAGTCCGACACCCCAGAGTGCCCAGGCCAGAGCAGCTTGTTTTTTTGTGCACAGATATAAAACAACTTCTACTTTCCCAGTGGATAGAAAAAGGGGGCACAAACTTGTAAATAGAAGTGATGTGTCTCTGTCTTTTTTTCTTTTAAATCTTTTTTGTACGTCAGTGTGGAGATGGTTGGTGGACGCACAGAGTCGCTGTGTCTGCAGGCTCAGCGGCAGAGCAGACTTCAAAGGCCGGCAGAGGTCTGTGACGGTGAATGCAGCTGGTGTCTGAGCCTCAGTGTTGGACACAGCTACAGGCAGGGTCTCAGCTGCTTCACAATAAAGACGCAAAGGGGACAGCGGGGCCCTTCAAAAGCAAAACACACACACACTCACATCGCAAAGCATTCACGCAGCCACACAAATGGCAATGTTCTCTGAAAATTATCTTCTGCACCAAAGTATCATGCAGTTTCTTCAGACAAACCAAGATCCCCTGTTGTGCTTCTTCCTGTCTTCATCCTTGGTTTGTCTAATTTCTCCTGTAATGGATGTTTAAAAAATCTTGAAAGTGTTTCCAACTTAACGTTTTTTTTTTCTTTCCTGGAATATATATTTTAAAACAACTATCAAAATACTAGCCTAAAATTTGAAAAGGAATTCAATAACCCCAGGACATTTTAATATCAGTTATTGAGCAAAGAAAATCCCAGAAATAAGGCAACTCACTGGAAATGATCAATGCAGACATACATACAACTCGACCAGGATTATTTTTAAGGTTGATGCATCCCAAAATAAACAGCATTTAGTAAATTCTCACAGCTGGTCAGATGAGCTTTTTTTTTACTGTTTTTTTTTTTTTGATTTAGTTTAAATCTATTAAAGACGATTGTTGATGCTAGGTGCATGAAATTGTATAATTTACTCAGAGGACAAAAAGTGAAACCTTGGTGGCGTGCTGAGGACAGCTTAATGTCTGATGTGGTCCAGACTGCACAGTGGGACACCTCGTCTGTGCTGTTGATGCTATTTTCCCCCATTGTGACCACTCAAGAAAGTATTTCAAAGGTTCTGAGGGGGATGAAACAGCATCACAAACTGATTATTATTCTTATTATAATACATTTTTATAGACTTTTTTTTTTTAAGAAAAAGAGATTTCTAGTGATGTATTTCATCTTTATGAAGTTTGTTTTTAGTTCATCGTAGCTTGTGGTTCACTTTAGTTAGGTCTTCAGGACTGTTTTCATCCTGCCCTCTGTGTCAGTTCCAGTATCGGCCTGTAGAGGGCATGCCAAAACAGCAATCTGGTCAAGCTCAGTATGAGTCCATGGACACACAATACCTTCAGTTAGAAGAAAAGCACCAGATGACTTTCAGCTGCCTGTAAAGACAGAGGAAGTATCATTCTCAGATAAAGGAAAAAGAAGACTCGAGCATTAATCAAGTTCTTATTGAGTCTAGATTTCCAACACGAATCATTGAAGAACATTGAATCTTACCTGCTTAAAAACAAGAAAAAATTACTACAAATTGGTAGTGAAAACATTGATACAAAATATTTTTGTTTCTTTCCTGGAAAATATATTTCCAGGAAAGAAACGATGATAAGATCAAACTGAAAGTGTCACCTCCTCACTTTTAATGAGAAGCAATTTAAACACACCACTCATTAGAATAACGCCCTCCCCCCTCTTTAAATGGGTTCAAGGGTCCTAAATAAAACATGACGTATCTATTGCTATCACGTTAGTCGAGACATTATTCATTTAACCATTTATTTATTACTCCATTCATCTACATAAATATTTAAGCATGTCTTGGCATCTTTATGGACTGCTTGCTCTGCTGCTCAATTACAAGGAGCTGTGTCCTACCATGGCCATATGCCTTCTATCTGGTGACACTATATCTCTGCAATTTATAGATGCCAACTCAAGGCAATGTCTTTCTGTTAGATTTTATGTATATCAAGTATTATTCTAGGACTAATGGCTGGCAACAATATGTTGCACCCATGTGCCCAATAAAGCTACAACAGTAAATAAAATATTGCATTACATGAATCAGCTGATGCTTTTTTTTTGGTCAATGTTGACATTAAATGGCTCTTGATGTAGTCCTCGTGTCAAAGTAGCTTGTTCTTACATTATGCTATTAGAACTTGCTGTGTATCACTTTTTATTCCACAACAAACGCTCAACCTCGTCAGGCGAGAGACGAATGTGGAAGCGGAGGGAAGCATGGAACCGTAAACACCCACCATGGGTCCTCTTTGGAAAGGATGAACGGAGACAAAAGCTGAGCTGGTCTTCTGCTGAGAGACAAAAACAGCATTTGATCACCTGGGTGTCCATAATATTCTCATGCTGCTTTTAAAGCATGACTATCACGAGAGACTCCTTTTAACTTCATATGTGTCAAGCCAATTTCGCCTTTTTATTTTGCTGGACGCCACAACTCTCTGTGCTCGACTTTCTCCCACAGTTTGGAAATCTGCCCATGATGGAGCCGCAGAGCATTGTGGGGGTTTGAATTTCATTTAACATATTCCCTCCAAACCTTAGCCTAGAGCCTGCCTGGTGCATGGATGACATTTGTGGCATGCCACCCCTGGCTCTTTTTCTACAACAGAGTGCCTGGTTAGGAGGCAGCGTTCCCTGCGTCTCCAGCTCCTGAGACAGCCATCACTCTGGGAGGATGTTTTCAATCCCTCAGCTCCAAACCCCTGGTCGCTCAGAGGGAAGGTCAAGTTTGGCCCATCAGTCACTGACCAAAGGACAAGGCCCAAGCAGCTGGTGGTCATCAGTGACTGCTGGGAGCTCAGTAGTGTGAGTTCTATCACACGACTGACCTTTTCTCAAAAGTTTACAAATGCTTCTAGAACTTTGTATGTGAATGTAATCATACATTTAAAAAAGCCTATTTCTAATACTAAATTGTGGAAAGGTTTTTTTTTAATACTTAACATAAGAACATCTACAGTTTATTTAACGTGTGTCTGACTTTAAAGTAGTAAAAGATCAGCTTGAACCTTGCTCTTTGATGTAGATTCACACTAATATACAGAGGTTTGACCTCACAGGACGAATGCTTCACACACACGGGTCACGTGTTGGTGCACTGACACGTTCAGCGACGCATCACCAAAGCTCAAAGGAAAAAAGCCATAAGGGTGTCGTTTGTGTGTTTACAGAAGTCATGGTTCGAGTTTTTTGGAGCATCTGCACCTTTAAATGCAGCTTGTTATCATTCATGGACACATGGGTCACACCATTTACACCCAGATCCATACCTTTATAGACACACATTTTCTTGAGTGTTTTTTTTTACATGGGGGGTGAGTAGAAATGGTCTGTTACTGGTCTGTGTTTTTTCCTTTCCCCTCTTTTTTGATGTGGGTCAAACTATGGCCAGGCCTGAAGGCAGCAGCCATCTGATCCCTCCTGAGGTGCCTCTGGTTTGGGACCCGTTTGAACCTCCACATGCTGGGAAAAACTCATTTCAGATACGTTTCTCTGGACTCTGAAGGCTGTGGAGGGGAGGCACACATCATGTTAAAGTCAACACCCCAGGATCAGTCCACCCTTTGTGCTGAGTTTTTAAGGGTGACCTCCATTCTTTAACCATGTTTGAAAATGTGAAGTGCAGTTGTTCGTATGGTCGCCATCCATTACCTGAGGAGAAACGCTTTACCTTTTCTAAAACCACATCTAGACTGATTACCCAAACACTATATTACGTAAAAATGCTCATCGGAAAATAAAAAAGCTTTTTCGGATTTACGTTGGAAGAGACATCTGAGCAAGTTTGCATAAGTAATTTGGGAATTTCCACCATTTGATTTGGGACAGATTACAGCTTAGGTTTTCTTTATGTCCTTTTTCTTTTTTTCATGACTTATAAAAGCAGACTGGTCAAAATAGTTGAATTTGTATTGTCTATTCACCTGAAGGTCAGACCTTTGGCTTGTTTTCCTTCACTTTTAGTACCCTGCATAACCACCGCCGTACAGAACAAATGATTTCCAAGACAAACATGTTTCTGAATCCCATAGCAAATTACCAAGACAAAAATCAAACGTTTTCTTACAAAAAAAAGCCAGTTGTGTTTTGTGTGGCTCAGATGAAGACCATTCCTTTCCTGTACAAGGGTTTAAACTATGGTTGGTCTGGCTTTACTCCTGGTTAGGCTGGCATGTTTTCGGTAACAGACAGGATACTGCTGTGTTGGTGAAGCTGCTCAGATTTATTCTTCAGTGTCAAAACAGGACAGTCTCAGCTTGTTGTGAATGGCCAAAAACTCAGACTACTGCTGCAACAGTAACCAGTTACTCCAGAAATACAGAGCAATTGGAAACATACACACCCACCTGCTTGATGGGACTAGGGTTTCTATAGCAACCACAAATAAATAGAAATAAAACCATAAAGATAGTGGGGAGAAAGCCTATTTCATTTGGTGACTGTTTTCACTGTTTTTTTTCCTCCATCCACAGCAGTGCATCGCTTTTTTCTCCTGATTTCCTTGATTTTGGATAGATGGAGTGGATGGAATCTAAGAAAAGTCTGAGAAATCCTGTTTTGCATGAAAACACACCTCTAAAGCAAATTGCCTTTGTTATGCAAGGTACTGGATTCTGTTGCTGATTTAATGTTAGGAATCTCTCAAAATAAATGCCTTTGAGGTTGGGATTGGATCAAGCTCCCACGCTGACTCATAACTGGATTTACCCTTTAACACCAGAGTGGTCGCAGATCTGCTGTAACTCTTTAACTGTTTACACGATCAATGTAAATCAATTGACTCTGATGCGGAGTAAAGCAGCTTTGCCCCCATTTTTGTTGCATAACGGCACTTAGCCAACAGTATCAGCTGATTTACGTTGATTGCATAAGCACTTCACTACTGTAAAGTGTTGCTTATTTACAGCAGTGTTGCAGAGTTACAATAGTCGAAAGAATTCCAACACTGGAGCTGAAGCTCTATTGGTAAATGGTTAAACGGGTAACACAATAAACACGTATTGTGTAAGTGTAATTTTAAATAGTAAGAGCTTGAGCTTCAGGTTTTTGTTTCAGACACTTTTATGCCTGAATAATTCATTGTAAATGCATCTGTTTTGCCTTTAATTGGTATCAGCTTCAGTTCCCACACTATCATTTTGATTGGAATACAGTACTTTTTAACATCTTCCCATGCTTGGATCTCAAACATTAACTCTGAATTATTATTACTAGTCTTTCTTGTGAACTATTTTTCTTTAACAGGCCTTTTCCATCTTTGAGTATCTTATTACCACACACTGGAATAGTTGTTCTGACTGAATTGTGGGATTTTGATAAAAACGGACAGTCTGTATCACCAGCCTGCAACATTTTAGACAGTATTGAGAACTTTTATGTTTCCTAATAACATAAAGATACTTTTTTTTTTAAATATTCTGACATATTTTCTCAAAAAACACCACATTAACTTCTTGCAATCTGAAAAAGCAGTTTGTTCTTGCAAGTTACACACTCCTGTGTTTTAGTACTTTTCTGCCACTGACATGATGTAAAGCTGTGTTTGTTCTGCTTTGATTCGCTGATCATTTCAAGGCTCATCTGACCTTTCAGAGATCACATTACTTTCATCCTGAGATTTCCTCCTAAACAAAAGGTCCTCAGAGTCTTGGCTTAACAATCGCGATACGTCGCTGTGCTTTTTCTTCTCTTACACACACAGCAGCGTTACTCACATTTGAATGAATGTTCAGGTTGTTTCCTGCTAGTGCACTATACTTGTTGGCAGAGTCAGGGTGAGGAATTATCCATCTCTAGCTAACAGCCACCAGTCCGACCCCATGCTGGAGCCCTGAGAGAGGAAGCGATTGCTCACAGCACAAGAGCACATTCCCTCTCAACACAGGGGGGACATGGCCATTTAACCCATCGAGGCCCGGTCTACTTTTCTTTTCACTCTCATGCAACGGTGTGCCTCTAACTGTGTGTCTTTCAAGTGCCTTTTCCAACACAGTGCTTTCGCGTGTCAGGCATAACACAGAACATCCTCCACGCCGGCGTCTGTCCCCGGTAACCCTGCATGTATAATTTATCGCGCATCGACCCCGCCTCCCTGTCCCACTGGCGCAACTACAGCATCCTTGCAGGCACAGACTCTTATAGTTAGACCAGCCTGAAGAATTGACACACCAAGTGGGCCTCCACACTTTTTCTAATGGCATTGTAAGCCCCCTGCCACTGCTGGGATGGAAGGTATTTAGCACCTCACTGTTTTTACTTTGGCAGAGGAGGGACACTTGCACTCCCCTGGCTGTATGGGCCTCGACCAGTTCCTCTGGTGTCATTTCCACTGTGGGCATGCTTCCTTTCCTTAAATCACTGGTATTTAGGTGGGTGGCAGTTTACTTTTGCTGGCTGTGTGTGCTCTCTAAGCCGCAGCCTGGTAAAAGTCTTCTGATGGATATAAATAATCCCAAAATGACAAGCCTAGGTGACATCAAGGTGAAAATCTCAATCTGTATATTGGCAAATATCTTAGACAGACAATTGTGTTACGAAGGTAATGGTTGACCATGCGTCATTACAGAAACCTGAGTGTCCGTGAGGAATGAGATGACAATGAGGGGAACTCTGGAAATGAGAGAGCTCGTGCGTGGTGAATGCATACACACCGAAACCATCGAGTGGGAGAGAAACGAGAACTGAACGGGTAGTTAGGTCAAGAAATGAAAGAAAATGGAGTCATAACGGCTGGGCAGAATGACTTTTAAACAATAAAATTGACGGACCTTGTCTTTAGAAGCAAAGTGTGGACGTTGTGAGCCATGACCAAAAAGCTATTGTTGACTAACGTCAACCGTGTGCGTTATCTTTGACCCCTGTGGCTTGAAATGGAAAAAGTGGGTGAATGGAGGAAGCAAATATGAATTACAGACAAAAATAAGGTGGTATGACTGTGGAAAGGAAAGAAATGGGTCATTCTGAGCCAATTCTCCAAATGATCCTATATTGTAAGTATCCTCGGGTAATGTATTGATATTCACAAAGAAAAGTGCAACAAGATTTATTTTCTTTTAATGGCAGTTCTCTCCATGAAGACATGGCAGTCTCCAAAGGTCACTATTATTTGCAGTCATGCTGCTGCACAAAGACAGACTAACTGAGCCAACAATTTCAATTAAATAGAAAGAAAATCAGGAATCAGAGGGGAAGAGAAAAATGCCCACATAGGTGTGTACACAAGTCAGAGGACCAGGGATGACCTTAAGTACCTGATACCTCATTAAAAGCAACAGTTTGGACCTGCTAATGGGCTAATTAGGCAAACCATGCTCACAGTAGTGTCACACAGAGTGAGGAACGCAGTCAAGAAATCATTTTATGCAGATGAATACCTAAAAATTGTTGCTTTAAAACAATGAATGAACATACTTTTTAAATGCAGACCAATCTGAAGCAGAACAGTCATGTAATTGTTGAAACCCATGTAAAATCTTTATTTGCAATAATATGAATATGATGTGAAACCTTCATGGTAAGAAAACAGAGGTATTTAAAATGGCTTAAAACATAGAAAACACTTTTTATTATAAAAAGCAATCATGAAATCAATAATTTGAAAAACATTACGTATAGCTTGAAGATGTAATGAAGTAATTTTGCTTTTGCATAAAAAAATCAAATTGGAATAAACCTTTTGCTGTTGTATCAGAGTTTTTGGGGCAACAAATGTTACTTGAACTCTTGAGGTATGCTGTTCCACTTCTGTACCAGCAAAATTCCTGGATTTCAAATTCAGTGTACTTTTGCTCAATGACATGGATCCTTAGTGATGCAATAAATACAAGTGAAGAAATTCCTGAGTGTATTTCCAATTATACAAAAAACATACATTCTTCAGTTGTTTTTTTTTCTTTCTGTTCAAGGTAATGCTAAATCAGGTGGAGTCCTGGATTGAATGATTAGTGCTGGCATGCAATTACTTTTTTAATGTAACTAATTAATCACGAAGTCTAATTAATTAATCTAATTAATCTATTTTCAATCATGCCAAATAATTGTTGTGAAAAGCCTCATTTTGAGTTTTTTTCATTTAAATTAGTGATATTGTATTTTAGTAAAAGATCAGGAAATAACTAAAAAAGTGGCTTTCTGAAGGTTTTTTATTATAACAGACTTTTAACCTGTACTTTTAGACCACCAAGGGGGATTCTTTTCAATCTCAAACAATTAGGGGAAAGAAAACAGGAACAAAACATCTGGGTCACAGTGCCCTAATTTAACAGTAGTAACATTTTTCAGTGCAATCTAAAAAATTTTGACCAGTGGCCACAAATTAACAAACACCTCGTCGGGCTTTCTCCCTTACTCCCTTACACAATGGATGATAGCTGTGGCATTATGGCTTTTGTTTCGGGGTTAGCTCTGTTATGAACTACGAAGTCGCACATGGACCATGTCACAGCAGCGACAAAGAGTGTGCCGCATACACAGACACCAAGACCTGGGAGCAATTTAAGATGCGTTTTTAGCCGAGTTCAAAGAAAACGTTCGTGCAAGTCAACAGTTGGACCCTTGTTGTTTATATTTAAAAAGATAATTATAGTTATAGATTAAAAATTAGATTCACCTGATTTTAAAAGAAAAGAACACGCTCATTTGTCTGTAATTAGTTAATAGCAATTAATGCGATAATATGACACCCCAATAAATGGTTTGTTGCAAATTAGCGGCATACGGCATGAAGGTGTTAAGGCCACTTTAATGTCTTATGAAGTAAATTAAAGATTCGCTGCAATCACCTTTTGAGCTGTTTTAAGTATTCAAGTGGTCTTAACTATGACTATGCTGTTTTTAGCATAAATGTAAAAAAAAAAAGTTGTTTTTTTTTGGATATAGTTTCTGCAGAGCAGCAGTATTTCATTGCCTCTGAGTTGTTGGCAGGACTGGTGGGGTGGAGCAACCCCAACCACCCTTCCCATCACCTATAACTGAGCTATCAGTTTACCAACTCTCTCACTAGCTTGTTGTGATGATATTGTAATATGTTCTATCTTTTGTATATTTTATTATTCTGGTGAATGGGTGGCCATATGGACAAAATTAATGTATTTAGTGTCCTCCAAGGGTAGGAATATGAACCTAACTATCAGTCCAACCATGGATGAATTGTTTTGCTGGAACAGCTACAGAAATGTGCAGAAATATTTGAAAAGTAAAAAGAATAAGAAAAATACCTACATATTAGTCATGTGAAAAGTGAATAACATGTAGAGATGTATACTATTGTAATCAATATGCTTGAGTTGGGAATTTTGGTGACTGTGTTTGGGGCCCAGTGGTTCTGTCAGCAGTGCTTGTTGTAGAGCCTGACAGCAGCAGGATAGACAGAGCTACAAAATGTTGTTTTCTCTCAGAGAGGGTGAAGCAGTCTATCCCAGGAACTGTTTTTACAGAGGGAAGGACTCCAGGTCCACTACATTAAAAACCTAAGACCTAACTTGGATTTATGACCAGACAAGAAAAAAGTGAGCCAAAAAAAGACATTGCCTTTAAGGCCCCACTTAGGTTTTCGACCATGTAAACCCATTTCACCACCACCCAAAATGCCTCAATACGATTGAAGGAGCTTCTGCTGGAACTTTTTTATAGTTCAAGACATTACATTTGTGTAAAGTACAGCAAACATTCTCCTTCTTGCTATGTGTTCATTTCTGCGTGCGTCAGTGAAGAAAGCAGCTGTGAGTGCAGCAGTAAAGCATCAGGTCTGTTCAGCTGGTCGTAAGCCCTCGCTTCAGTTGTTTTATACTAAATAGTATACACGTTTGCTTTCCACAGTTGGCATTTAAATGTAGTGGAGCAGAACTTTGAACGGTGACACAAAGAAGCAACCTAAATACAAGTAACAAAACATTAGAGGAGTAAGAAAATACTTTAGGTTAGCTTGTAACTTATACTCTACACAGATACTGATATTGATCTTCAAATAGGAGTTTAAAACTTGAGCTCAAGCCTTTTCATGTCCACTTTTTTTTACTGCATCTATCACTAGTTCATCCAAAATCTACACCTATTTTGAAGGGTCACAGGGCTTGCTGGAGCCCATCCCAACTGACTCTACAGCCAAGGCAGGTTTGAGCTCCATATAAGTTACCACTTTATAATTTCATAATAAATCAATTTTTCAAGTATAAAATTATAAAGTGATGCAGGTTTAAGTTTTCAAAATTCCCCAGGTTTCAAAATCGGTTGTGACTTTACTAGTTATCTTCATGACTGTGTGACATGTGAAAAACCCCTGAGCCAATACTGCTCATTTCAATTTTTGTTTTTTTAAAAGAGCAATACTTTTGTAAGTACAAAATGACAAAAAAAAAAAAATCAGTGAGACAGTGCTGTTTTTATTACTTTTTAATTAGTCATACTGCTGTGGAACTGGGCTGTTGAGGATTGACCTGGGAAGAACTGGCCAGCTTCCCGCTTCTCTCTTTACACTCCATGTATGTATGTGTCATTGTCGAGATTGCTAACTCGTCTCTACATCCATTTACCTGAAGTAGAAGCTCCATTGGGTTTCTGTGTTTTTTTGTGTTGGTTGCTTTTCTTGTTCATTGTGACCACATCAGACCACCTTCACTGACTTTGGTTCAACTAATCATTCATCCCTTACATGTCACCCCCTTTGTAGGCTACTTTCAAGTCTCGCTTCAATGAAAATTGTGTTTTTGATGTTTTTAACATGTTCTTATAGCATTTTTCTCATGATTGAGGACACATGTAAAAGAACTTATGCTCAAAATTTGATTTTTGATTATTTCTTTTTTCAAAGTGTTGTGAGTCAGGAGCAGATGAAAAAAATGCTGTCAGAAAAGCTTGTAGGAGTGATGTAGAAGCTACAATCGGCAGTCCACAAGCTCGCTGCTCCGCTTCATTCTGATGCACCCACTTGCAGACAAATAGATCCATTTACATCTTCATTTTCCTTGTCCAAAGTGGCATCGGGGTCAAAACTGTGCGGCTGGATAGCTCCAATATTGCTCACCATTTTGTTGCACCACCAATGTTACCCTGAGGTTGTGAGGGGCTGTAAGTTAGTAGGAGAGCATGAAAACAGAAGGGTATCAAGAAGCAAGGGCTGGCACAACTTAGAGACAAATTTCTGATGAACTCCTACCACTCTGCATAACTTATCTCCGAGAAGATGACACATGTTTTTGATTTTAAAGGATCGCTAAAAATGCTTTTACAGTAGTCCTAAAGATGATTGCAGTTGGACCTTAATATTGTAGGGACAGCAATTTCCTTTTTATGTAAATACCAGGGTTATAATTTGGTTATTTTTCTATGTTTCTGTTTGGGTTGTCTTGAAACGGCTTTGGTTAAGACTTGATAAATTAAGTAAACTGAAGCATTTTTAAGATGTATTTGCATAACCATCAAATAACACTAACATTTAATGTTGTTCCATTGTTTAAAATAAAACATTTAAAAATCTCTAGAGTTACATTGACAGTCGCATAAAAATGGCTTAGGCTTTGACCTCCAGCCTTCATCCCATACCAGCTGCAATGTTTTAGGTTTTTGAGTGCAAAAGTGTCAAGGAGGAAAAATGGTTTAGAGAAATGACATGCATGACGTCAAAACCCAGAAATATGAGGGACAAAAAGGATCTCACACAAAAAAGCAAATCAAACTGTTGAGATGGACTTAGGAGTAATCCATTGTTAGGAAACAGGTGTGATGATGGCAAATAAAGGGGGCGGAGCTCGAACCTGGAGCAATCAATTAATGCAATTTAAAAAAAAAATCAACTAAAGGCAACAAAAACAAATAAACAACGCTTGTCTGTAATCAATTAACCTCTTTTGGACAACTATAGGAAGAGTTTTAGTGATTGAAACACAGACACACAGTAGGAGTAATCAACCTTTTCTTTTCCAGCAAAAACAAACAAACAAACTAAACCTCATCGTAAGCTGACAGAATGTGTCAGTCATCACTGAGCCGCATCCACACATGAAAAGGCTTTGTGCTGAGAAACCCTTCTACTGAGACAGAAAAGGACATGTTGTTCTCAGTTGGAAGCAGACTATAAAGAGAGAAAAATGTGTGTGTCTGTGTGTGTACACGTATACATCCGTGCTGCATGTCGACAACGAGTGCTGATTTAGACATAGCCAGCCCCGGCACAGATGCCCCGGTCCTCCTTTCCTGTGGGTAACAGAAGGAGACTCGACAGAGCTGACAATGGGATTAATCCAAAGGCAACAAATGCTGCAAACTCTGGCATGAGTCGCAGAAGAAAAATACATATCATATGGACTCAGCCACACATAGATGCAAAGAAAATAAAAAAGACTGCTAAAGTAAATAAAAAAATAAGACTTATTATTGCTGAGGCATCTACAGAATGGGGGTTATTGCCCTTTGATGTATAGCAGGCTCTCACTGCTAATCTGTCAATCCAGCTTTCATCTCTTGCATTGTCAGCTCCCACATCTTTCTCTCTATCTGTTCCTGCGTCTTCCTTTTCTTTAGCACCCAAACTGGACGCAGTTTTCTGGGGCTGACATGAACATCTGCCATGCAGTGGGAGGAGCACACCAAAGAGGCTGAGACGAGGTTGAGTTCACATGAGCCACCCACGGCGCCGGACCGTTACAGCCATCAGCAAAGCTACCGTCTCACCGCTATCGGAGGTCGACCCCTCTGGCTTCTTGCGTGTGTTAGCCCGTGTGTGTTTGTTTGTCTGCATGTGTGTATCCTCCGATAACATAATCCCATAAGATGGGAGAGAAACAGTTTCTGAGGATAAGGGGAGAAAAAATGATGGCGGTGAAGAGCGAAAAGGCGATGGAGGAGAATGGGGGGGCGGTGAGCAGAGTAGGAGAAAGGCATTAGTAGTTTCAGCCAGCTGCCAAATGATGCCCTTGATTGCCTCTCTTCTTGTGCAGAAACAGAAGGTGTGAGGGGTGATTAGGCCTGGGCCCGATCCCTGATGAACAGATGTTAATAACAAAGCCCATGTTCATTGTGGTTAATAGCTAAGCGCGCCAGGGCTGGCTGCTGAGGCTAGGGGAAAATCTGCCTCCATAGCTCTTCTCCTCTCTTCTCCCTTCATGGGAGAGAGATAGGCTCCTTCTACTAATGTTTTGGCTGTACACTATACGTAATGAGCATGGTATTTGCAAGAAAAGGTAATGATAATCAGTCACAGGGGCAGGAAAAGAACAGCAAATGATGGTGCATTGCATTCGGGAGATAGAGGAGCTCAGGGTTTAGGCTGTTAACTTTTTTCTCCATGATATCTTTTGAGGATATCAGAGATATGGACGTGTTAATAAAGGATGGCTGCATGACTGAAATGGTCGTTGCCTCATTGTTGATCCTATTAGGCTATCATCCTCAGGCTTTAATGGCAGCCACTGTAATGTGCGGGGATACAGGCATCATTCAATTTTAGCAAAGATGAGCCATTCGGTTCTAAACAAAGAAAAAAAAAGTAATGTCAAGCCAATTCATCCTGTGATAACAAGTTAGAAACAACACTTTCTTTGATATCCTATTATAAAAATAATAATAATAATAATCAATAGGTTTTTTTGAGGTCAAATAAAAAGTGTTACTTGTTTATGACAGCCTCCACTTCCTCCCTTCTGAGGAAAACACAGTTTACGTATAAAACATTCAGATGCATTGAATTATTGAAGTATAGCAGATGTTGTCAATTGAGTAATTTTTGCTGTGTGTTTACCGGTTTGGAAAAACGTGTGATGGGATCCCGGGAACATATGCATCAATTCTGCTTTTTGTGTACACAGCATGGAGGGAGAGTCATCTTACACTCCAATGTCTCCGTGGGGTACGGCGAGATGGAGGAGCCGCATGCCGTGGCTACTTCTTTTATCCGGGCCACGAAAAGAGAAACACGGGCACGGCCCTATGGAGAAAATGTGACATTTTCCACACTTTGATACATCATATCTTCAAATTGATGTCTTGTATGAGATAGACAGAAGGAGGTATAATGAAAGTGCTTCAGTGACACAAAGATATGCCATCATAGCATTGTGGGTTTTCGATGAGGGAGATTTTCTGACCAGCTTGCTTTTTAAAGCACGGAGGGACACCTGTTTAGCTTATTCAAGTTATGAGAGGTGGGAGACAAAAAAACTGTATTTTTCTGGTGTTTCTAAGGATAATAGTTTGGACAACTGTAATCATTTCTAAGATACCTCTTGATTCCTTTTTATTCACTGAACTGAACAATTTTTTTTGTTGTGTAATGAAAACGATGACAAAAGATTAGAAAGAATTTTAGCTGTTATCATATATAAGCTGAGAAAATTGCTTGCTATGAACCTCTTTTTCTTTTGAATAGGAATCACAGGAGGTCATGAGCGTTGAGATGACAGCTAAAAGGCACCATTATCGTCTTGATAGCCAAGCTTTGGTCTGACAGGTGGATATCAGCTAGAAATAAATTAAAGGATATCTTTTATCTAGACTTAAATATCCTCTGTAATCACCATCACTGTGAGACACAAAGGTACACAGATGTCTTTTTATAGGTCCGACTCCTGTAAGAGAAAACATTCACTCCAGAAAGACGTGTCTATGTCTCATTGAACTCACACCTTCGGAGATCAATTTTCTTTTATATCGGAGAAGCTTTTTCCGATGACGTTTCTGGCGTTTTTTCCGTGTTTGTTCACTCTGCAGGAACTCATGGTTCCTTTGTGCCCTTATCTCGTGATAAGGTAACCATGAGTTATATGGTGTACGTTTATTGACAAGAAAACAACAAATTTCAACATTAACTGTCTAAAACAGGACAAAACATGAAGTAATGGAGTCACAGTGGGGTGTGCATCTCTCCCTTTGAAGAGGTTGTGATACACATTTGGTACAATGAAATTCTTAAATGATGGATTTTTATGCAGAAAAATAGTTTGTTACACCATTAAAAAATTGTTTCAAGTAGATTTTCAATTTCCAGTCTAGATAAAAAAAACATTATTTAGGTGGTGCTGGGTTACTGTCAAACAGATGTACTTTCAGGACCTTTAAGCTACCTCTCTCATTTCCTGTTTCCTGATGGACTTTGGTTTCTAAATTGACATGGAAACTTGACAAACTTCATTTATAACTGCTTTAATGCTTGCATTACAACATCACAAAAAACCCTGCCACTCTTCATAATCAATTATTGATGGAACCAGTTTGTTTTCCATTATATTTATTCTTGTGTTTGCTGGCTGTTCTAGTATCCTGGATCTTAAAATGATGCCATTAAAAAAAACATGTAGCCAACTGACTTCCACAAATTTCTACACTTCTTTTTCCTTAGTTAAAAAAGGACGTTCTAATTAAAAAGAAAAGTAATATGGCGGGTGGCAGGACTGGCTCTAATCAGGCTGTTACAGCTTTGATTAGAGACAATTGGTGCTGTCAGAAGCTGCAAATGCTCCAAATGTTTAAAAAAAAATGCTCTGAAAGATGTATGTTCTGTCGCCAAGATGGCGGCAGTACATTATTGGCTGGAAACGTACGTTCTACCAGTTTTCAGAATTGTGGCACCTTTTATTAAAGCTTTTTCATTTGAATAAACGATTTAGAGTGCAACATGAGCTTAAGACGGGCAAAACGGGTAATCATTTTATTCCTTTTAAAAAGAATATAAACAAAAATGTTTAGATTTTACACCGGAGCTCCAGTGTTTACATTTTTTCACCGTAACTTTTCAACCCCTAACGCGATGCTACGGCTATTGATAGATATTGTTAGAGGCTTTGGTCCTTGTGATTTGGTTTGGTAGTTTTTGTATAGTTTTTGAGTTTTTTTCATTGTAAATAAATTCCCAGCTTAATTTCAGCCTGGGTGTCAGGAGAGTTTTTGAGTCATTGTTGAATTTAGTTTTTCTTTTTTACCTTTATGTTACATCCTTTTACAAGCCCCTAGACAGGGGTGTTACAACATTTTATTTTACACATAAAACCAGGAGTCTTTGCTCAAAATATAAATTCATTGCAACAGCTGTTCCCAAGCCTGCTCTGCATAATATGTGGCGACCAGCTCTACAATTTCACAAAGAGTCTCTAATGCTACAGGAAACTTGCAAGAAAAGTTGCAGACCTGGTGGATTCAAGTTTGATTTATATATAAAAGTGCCACATAAATAAAGGTTGATTTGATTTGATTTAGAAAGTACCCGTTTTTGTGGCGATTTTTATCATTTTATGTTGTTGTATTTCCTGCTTCACTTTTAAAGTCAGTTGAGGCTAAAGTTTGCTCTATGTTTTAGCTTTGATTTTAACGGTTAAGGTTCAATCTGTGTCACATTTTAATGACTTTTACATGAAAGCTAATGTACATATTAAGTTTAATGCAGTTGCAGATATTTTACAGAAGATGAAGGTTCACTTTCCCCTCAAATTTTTAGGGAACGCCAACTTCCTACTCATATGGGCTGTATCCTAAAAAGTAAATAATTCAGAATTTGAACCGATCTGTGGCTTGAGATATGCTGGAGACCACTGCAGCAAAGGTCATATAATTCCATATTATAGAGGCAATAGCTTCAACCCACCATCTTTTAAGACAGACAGAAAGACAAATATTTAGAGGATGAAAGGGCAGACTTGCTGAACTAGTAGTTGTGGTCACATTTTTTATGCAGATCCAGGGTAACACATTCATTGAAAATACAAATTTCTGTCAGCAGGAATGTTTTGAACAAATATTTTGAACAATTTCATTGCCAAACTCATTAAGCTTAGATTTTCAATTTACCTTGTGAATTCATATCTTAGTTGTTTAGAACAACGTTTTTGTTACATTTTTAGTTGCAACAGAAATATTTGATTCAAAGGAAGCACATGAAAACACTGAACAAGATTTTTCTGCCACTGCTGCAGAAAAATGGCAGTATTCTAAAATGTTTCCTTTTTTGACCTTAAACCACTTTATAGTCATGTCTAAAGTATTTTCTGCCTAAAGGAATCCCCATTTAGCTCCTAACATTTAATTAAGAAAAAAGTCGATTTGCAAATGCCATTAAAACTCACAATTTCAGGCTATATGCAAATATATCAAGCTCTATGTGATCCAATGAGGAACAGAAAGATGTGCTGATATGGTGCCAAGAGAACACAAATAAAATTAAAAAGAAAGATTTGATTAGTGACATAATGTGCAGCAATGAATAGTAAAATTCATCTTTAAAAGGAACAAATGATATAGATGACAGCTCTTGTTCATCCTTTAAATTGAAAGGAGACAATGCTAGTTAAGAGTTATATTCCCAGCGGTATGCTTTTTCTCGCAGGCGTCAAGCACTGCTGTTTAATGTACACTCATGCCCCATCTACCTTCTCTTCCATTATTCCACTCTCCAAACCTTCGTCTCATGCACACTTTCCCCAGGCCCCATGCTGGCCCGCTCTATTTATTGAATACATCTTTTACTCTGCAACATTTTTCCACCTGAGCTGGCAGCTGCAACTTTTATGGGGGGTGGTGCGCACAAGGCCACGGAGAGAAGAGGACCCTTACATTTTCACTGCACGCATCATGCTCCAGCGAACGAGGGGCCATCTAGACTGGAATGAACTAACAGGGAAGATGACTTAGAGTATTTTTTATTCTTGTTTTTCTTTTTGTTTATATTATTTAAGAAGGGGAACGATAGCGGCGTTCGGCATCGTCTCTACTTCGCCTCATGAAAAAATAACAAGAAGTCAATTGAAGGGCCACCAACTGGGAGGACACAGAATAGGGGGTTTTGAAAGGGTAAGTAAACAGAAAACTGATCAACAAAACAATCTATTATTCAGGGCCATTTTTTAAGACAAAATCAGTTTTTAAACGAGTGTAATTTATAATGCAAGCAAGGAATCTAAAAGTCAAGGGGTTAAAGTTAAAACTACAAATTTGTGGAAGTATATTGGAATAATTTTAGTGCAATGACAAACATGCCAGTCATCTGACACGTTGATATGATTTATTATTTTTAGAAATGTAGGATGTGCATTTTGCCTACATGAAATAAACACCACGGCGTTGCGTCCGTTCATGAGGAGAGTCGAAACTTTTCAAGACAACATGCTAATTCTGTCCTATCATGTAACCCTATTAGACACAGGTCAAAACAGTACCAGTGTGGATGTGAAACTCACTCCATTAAACTGAAGGCCGGCTTTGTATTCATGGCAAAAGAGAGTCTTTCCAGCAGAATTACACCAGCTTTGTGTAAATAATCAAGCGTTGACCTGTGGGGTTAAACCCTGTAATTGAAGTGATACTTCAAAGAGACGACTAGCACCTTCCCCAAGCGGCAAAACGCTGCATGCATCAAACAAGGCAGACAAGGGGGGGGGTCTGCTCATGCACATGCATAGACACAGACATGCACTGCCATGTACAATGAGTGCGGAGGCAAAAGAGGGTGGAAACAGTGTGCCCGGGTTGTGTGACACAGTGGGTGTGCCTATTCTGTTGTGCTACTGCTGCTACTGTCTTATTTTATTTTATTTCATGTTTTTGATAGAAATATAAAGCAAAAACTATATTCAAACTAGCAGTAAAAAAATAAACTTGTGATGATTTTACTATTTCATGTCACTAATAATGTGCATCTAGTTGCAAAACATTTTGAAATAAAATCTTTTTTGTGCAAACCTAGAAGTGCATTTTTTTGGTATTTACTTAAAATCTATTCTCAGTAATATTTGCAAACAGCAAAAAAGAGGGACACAATTTGCTGCAGACTAACTATTTATGGATGAATTGCAACACTAAAAACCCATACAAGGTGTTTAAAGAAACCCACATTAAAATGCATAAAAAGAAAACTGAGAAAACTAGAACCCATGACAACAAGAGAAAATCTGCATCTGTAAATAATAAAGAAACATCAAGAGTAACACCACCAACCCCCTTCCTTTTTTTGACAGCACCAGAAACGGCTCTGACCCCCATCTATCCCCATGGCGACAAGAACCACATGCAGACCCGATGCTGAGCCATTTTGCACCAGCCTTGCTTTGCCACAGCACAAAGTCACTTTAGTGCCAGTGCTCCTCGCCAGCAAGCTCAAAAACATTTGCCCCACTGCAATTCAATTAGAAGCTGTAAACAAGTGACAAAGGCACAGAGAGGCAGCGTGGCAGTCTCAACTGAACATGAATCAGCGAGCTGGTGGAGAGGGAGAAAATGAGCTGTCTGTTACACTGTGAGGAGTGACTGGCGTTGCTGTAATCAGTTGTTTACAGTAGTTACACTGGTGATGCCCACCTTATAGAACTGTGTGAAACAGTATCTCCTTAACCCCACCCCTCCAGCCTCCGAGCATCACACACCTCCAGCATAGAGCCGAAGCCAGCGGAGAGAGGCAGATTGATCCCTGGATTCTGCGTTGCTACAGGCCTCCTTCCCTCATTAATTTTGCTGATTCCACCAGATGGGAAACAAAATATTAATTTTATTCAGCCCTAGGCGCAGGCTCTCTCTTAAGGTGTTCACTAAATCACCAGGGTTTCATCGCAGCGCTCTGATGTCGCAGCCTGACAATAAAACTCCTGGGCCGGTGGGTGGGACAAAAGGTTCATACTGTCATAAATGTAATTAATTGTGTGGCAAGAATGATTAATTTATCAGAAAAAGAAGAAGCTGACGTGATGGGCTAAGATGCCTAGCCATGCCTTCGGAAAAAGGAAGTATATGCTCACTCGAATTATGCAAATTAATTGACACTTTCAATGTGGCATAAAATGCTAGTGCAACTACATTGCATGGTACATTAGTCTGTTCATCCAATAAAACTGCATTCTTTACAAGTGAATCCATGACTCCAAGGGCTCCAGGAGACAATTCAGTTGCAACACAGATGTGAGAGTTTGGCAGAAGGTTTGAGACAGAAAGTAAAGAAGTACGCAGGGGGGCTGAGAAAAGACATGTTCACTGTACATCTATGATTATTGAGACTTCTGACACCAAAGAGGAGGCCAAAAAGCAAACAACCCAATTGCATAGGCACCTCTGTAACTTTGGTACAACAGTGTTTCCAGCTCCACCCCCCTGAAACCATCAGGCCTTTTGTTTAAGGATAAGATGACAACTTAGTTTCTTGGTCACATCTAAACAACCATGGATCATTGGTTTTATTGCAGTGTTGCAGCGCTGCCCTCCCACCCACAGAGCCAAAGTGGAAATTGGCAATGACAAGACATGTACTTGTGCACAACACACACACCAACAAATACACGCCTAATTATAGGCACTGCTTTACCACATTCAAACTCCAGCGAAGGATGATGATATCCTCTGAGGCACAAAACTTTGGACAAACGAGAAAGAGGAAGGCCTGCTTCACCGAATGATGCTTGTTTTGTGTTGTTCGTGCAACACTGTGACCCAGAAGTTTATCTGTAGAAAAGAACAAACCCAGAAGTTTAAAATAATCACAAAAGTGAAAGTTAGACTTGGTCATAAGCTAATTTCTGTACAGAAAGGATGCTGTTTTTGACATTTTTTCTCTTTGACTCACCTTTTTGACCTTTGTTGCCATCCTTACATCCTCAAATGACCCAACAACCAAGTGACGCTGCAAAACCATCAGCATAGGAAACGGAGAGCTCAGCCAGAGAGCTACATCGCCACCTAATGAAAGCGTGAGCACGCCGTTCTCTCCCTCCCTGCTCTAAAGCCACCTCTTCACCCCTCCAGCCACTCTCCCCACCCCCCCAATTTGATATACATGTGTCAAGGCAACGTGACAAATAGCACATATTAATTAGGCACTAGGTCAGGCAAGATTGCTGTTATTAACGATGGAAAAGGGTAAGGTTGGATTTAATTGCCTGTGACATCAAAGTCAAGTGACTGGTATTTCAAGCATCATTTAAAATGTTTGATATTGAGGCCATTGTACTCACATAAAGAACATCTAAAAATATAAAAGGAGACTGATGGAGAGGAAAATACCTACATGCTCTTGCTGCAGCTATTCTGAAGCTAATAACATCTCTCTGCTGATAAATTGACTAGATCCTGATGGAAAGAACATTGCGGTTGCCCCTGACTGACTATCACTCCCTCGATTTGCTATCTCAAGCTATTCACTCGCTTTTTATATCACTTGTACACTGGGAAGGAAGAAATAATAACTTCAACATCAAGTACAGACGTGGAGGGAGTAAATTTGCCTGGTTTGTTTTGAAGGCACTTGTAATGGTGTTTTTATCACATTGTGCATCTGCTAAAAACAATGGGAAAAGACAAATGGATAAAGCTTTTGTCCTTGTAAATTACTTATTGATGGTGCACTAATGCTAAATAAGAGCAGCTTTTGTGCAAAAATATCCAAAAGATGAAAACAAATCCCGAGCTTTACCATGAAACGATTTAAAACATATCCAAAGTGAAACTCGATGTGGCTCTTCAAATCTCCTGCAAGCAGAACAGATGTCACTGAAAGGAAAAAAATCAAAAAAGAAACGCCAAACAGGCTGCAACTGAAATTTTCCATGTTGAAGAAAGACTGCTATAATCAGCTGTGTGTCATGATGACTGATGATTTGGGGCCCCTATCAGATTGTGGCTGTTGCAGGCTGCCATGGCAACGCTGTTCTCCTGTTGGGCGTACTGCTAACCCTGAAATTAGTGCCGAGGTGTGGCGCCACCCCAAACTGTGCTCCAGTCCTTTGCTAAGCCCGCCCTGGTCTGCTGTCCACAGCAACGCCAAAACCTGTTGAAAAGATAAGCTCTGCCCCCCCACACACAAAAGTGGTGGCCAGTTAGACCAAACGAGGCAGGTGAAGGGGGGGGGGGGGGGGGGGGGGTTGCTCTTAGAATTCAACGCTTGGACTCATAATTATCACTCACAGTGGAATATATAAAGGCTTTACAAGCTTTCTTGGATTTTGAACAGTTGTACATACTTTTACCATCTGCATTTGACATTTACGGCATCAGTCTGTTTGAAACAAGCCCCAGGATGGTGTCTCCAGCGCTCTATTCAGACCTCTGCTGTCAAGCTTTTAATATAAAACAGCCCAAAAGAGGACTTATAAGAGCCAGTCGTTGATCATCACAAGAAATGGCGGCTGTGCTGAAAGCCGCACTTCCTTTTAACCTCATCCAACACTGATCTCCTTTGACAGAATTGCTTCATCCTTGTGCACCTTAATGTGCTGTTCACTGTCAGTACCTCCAGCCTGCATGGAAACAACCAAGCCGAGTACACAGAGTACCATTTCTCTGCACTTGTGCAACGCAATAAGACTCACCAGGTGCGCTACCTTCCTAAATTAGGTGATCAACAGGGAGGCAAAACTGGCATCCTGATGATCCCTGCCACCCGCACCGCACAGCGTTTGGGAAATGGCCTATTATTTTCCACAAGCCTTAAAAATAATTTACTGTCCCTAAAGTCTTTGATTTCCACCAGTAATAAAAAAAGAACAATTCGGCACAGGGTGTTGGAAAGAATAGAGAACAAAAAGTCCATGTTTTGCACCTTTTTATCCATAAATTTGATACCTCAGGTGATAATAAAATTCTTTCAAAGAGGTTGCAAATTTTGACTTGAGACTATAAATGTGAAAATAGTCAAAAACTATTCAAATGACTACTTCTGAAGTATCTTTCCACCTACCTAATAATAAATATGCTGCTTTTTATCTGTTACAATACACAAAGCTGTTTGCTCTAAACCTTGAAAGTCTAACAAGACACATCAAAGTATGTTATAACAATGGAATTTTAGTAAAACTCCTTTGCAAAGACATCACTTTAAATTGGATAAATTGGTAGGTTGAATTTATTTTGAAATAAACGTTAAGAAATTCCAAATTAAAAACCAAAACAAAATGTTTCCAAGAAGAATTTTTGCAGATTTACGGCTCCATTATGGTTTATTTAAATAAACATTCATATTGCAACAAGCATAACTAAACAGGCGCAGGCCAGTGTGGTCAGGGGCTTCTTGCAAAGGTGAAGAAAGAGAAATACATATTGATAAGATGCAGCGGTGGGCCCCTGTAGTCCCTTTCCCGAGAAAGGCCACAGACTGGAATTTTAATGAGTAGGATTAACACCCCCTACCAATGCTGTTTCTCCTCCTCACCCCCCCAACACACTCTCTCACACACATGCTCACATTTGTTCCCCACAAGCACTTCTGCTCGTGTGTCTGCCCTGCACGAAGGACAGGAAACCGAGTGCCAGCGAGGAACACACTGGCGTTAATTAACAACATCTGACACAGATGCCACGCTTGTACTCGCTCGAGAGGTGGTCCAGCACTTTATTTCATTTTGGTTATTTCCTTTCATTTTTCCCCTCCCCTTTTTCTCTCCTTGCTTGATTCACTTCTTAATCTCCTTGACATGCTGTCCTCTCTTTGCGTTGGAGACGTGAGGTTTGAGGCGGCTTTGAATGCAATTAACTTTCCACTTGTCAGGCACTTTTGTTTAATATTGAATGAGCCTTCGCTCATGATTGGGAAGCTTGAAAGTCTTGTGGCAGAGATGAACATGGTGATATTCAGTGACATTCACACCTTGCTTTGCTCTAATCTGTTTGCTCTCTCTGATACCCCAAATATTGTGACACCACAAACGACACCAAGGCCCTGCAGTGCTGCCAGTTGCCCCATGTGCCACCCAGATGAGGGTTCACATTGAAGAGCCATTTCACAACATGACTTAGGAGGCAAAAGTCAAGCCTTCAATCAAAGGCAGCGAAAGAAAAGGCCGTCAGACGTTGGTAATTAGCCCGAGCTTTCACTGCGCTGGAGTTCCACCAACACGAAGAGTGCAAGTGACACGTGTGCTCGGTCCCGTATCTGCACTGCTAATCAGCCGACCTCAAACTAAAATAGATGTGTGACTTGCCAACTTGTCTGCAGACGTGTTGATAAGTGGCACATATGTCAAACCATTATTTGTGATGCAACTGTGAGGGAAGAAGCGAGCCTTGAGCTTCAGCGCCACACTGTACAAGAACAAAGAGCAGAGGTGAGGATGGGTAATAATCTCTCGCTGTCTTGAGGGACCATTCGCCCATCAGGGGCTCTATTCCCAGAGCAGGACGGGAGGACATGTGGCATTTTCTAAACCGGCCAAACACTTTCTGCATCTTCTGCTGTTCGTCTTTTGGTGGCGACCTGCACTCCCTCCTGACCAGCCTCTTGTAATGACCGTCATACATCATGCCTTAAGTGCTGCAGCCCTCCTCAGCTGATGTCACCGGCCTGTCCAGCGCTCATTTCCCTCCAACCTACTGAGTCTTGGACCAGGGCCATGGCAGGGAAATTAAAAATACATCATGTGATTCATCTTCTCAGTGTCTCCCTGCTCCAAGGGGGCCTGGCCACTGAGGATCAGTCATCTCAAATGACGGCTACCCTGTCAGTCTAGGTGTGTCCTTCTGGTTTTCACAGAAAAAAATTCAAAAACTGGATGAAAAAGTCCTGAAATGGCAGTTACAGTTTAACTTTTACACACAACGTGCACAAGCTCCTGGTTTTACTCATCAGTGATCAATAATAGAGTATTTACTGACATGTTGACAGTTTTAATTTTCCTGAGCTGGAGGATGAAACACCTGTCAATATGGAGGGAGCTCAGAGGCTGAAGGGGTGGGGCTGCTCAAATGTTATGCTGCCGCCACCTGCTGGTAAGCAGCTTTTGAAGCCATTTCACCCCCTCCCCTTCTCTGCCATTCAAACTCACCCCCTCCCAAAAAATAAAAAAGTAACCAACAATAAAATCCATGTGCCTCACGTTCATTCTGCAGCCTTTTGCTTTTTTTTTTTTCAAACACATCCGATAGATGGATTGGTGCTTATTTTTCAGCTTGTTAAAAATATTTCCTTTCACCTTTTAAATTTTTGTTTCTGCTTTGGCTGCATAATTTGAGCAGATATATGGTGCTGTGTAATTCTATCTTGCTCAGAGGAGGTTGCAGAGGGGTGAAGGTGCCCAAAAAAAGGTCAACGTGGACGAAAGGTCAGAGATGATAAATGATATATATTGCATTTTCACACAGAATACTGCAGAAAAATAAAATGTCTCATTAAGAAGAAAAAAAGGTGAACTGCTTAGGAGCTTTTTAGCCTCCTCTATTGGAAAATTCCTGCATCTATTTGCAAGACTTTGTCCAAAGATTTGCTCGATTTGGCCCAAAGCTGGTTCATTGATTCTGTCATAAAATAAAGCACATTGCAGGGTCCTCACTAATGGTCATATCCAACGTTGACTGCAGGAGGTAAGTCTAACAAAATCAGTATGCAAAAGACCTGCCCTGGCGAGGCCCGTAATTTCCTGGCAAATCATTTCTGTTTTTCAGAAGAAAGAAGAAGAAACAATGGCATTCTGAGCATGTGCAGTGTCCCCACAGAAGCTGCATTTAAATAACTTAACCCGAGACAGCAGGTGGGATGAGATGAAATCAGGTAAAAATGCAGAATAGACCAGAGCGTCTTTGCTGATCAGCTTTGACTTTACGCCCCGGCGGCGTGAGCGAGGGACAAAAACAAAGCTTTGGGCGCGCGGGACTGTGCCGCGCGCGCTCTCTTTCTAATCTGCAGCGGACAGGCTGGCCGCGGCATGCTGCGACATCTTTGTCACGACTTAACTCAATTAAATATATATCCGCCTGACTTTGTTTTGCCCAGACAGACCTTCAACTTGGGAACAAAAGTGTGGCCCTCGACTGTGAAGGAGAAACTTTTCTAGTGGATTAAAAAAAAAGTAATGATAGCGACTCAATAATGGTGCAACTAACTGTGGTTAAATGTCGCCACAGATAAATGTTTCACCTAAAGCCGGATCTATTCAAACCACCAGTCTGAATGTTAATTGCACCGTTTCCCAATTATAAAGAGCAGCATAAATCAGCGGCCTGTACGAAATTAGGCTGCACTTTTTAAGTCCCTTGCTGGTCTGCAGGAGGACGTCCGCATCACTATAAATCAAAGCCTGAAGCCTCCAAGACTGTTGCGGGATCGCCGGCCGCTCTGTGCGCCGCAGTCCGTTCAGGGCGTTCTAAAGTTAATACAAGTCAACATCCATGTCAGCTATTATTTATGGTATAATGATTTTTTTATATGAAAAAAAGGAGAAGGTGTTTATCATTATTATTTATGTTATTATTATTATTATATGTAAGCATATTGTGCACATTCTTAAAACTTAATATATTTATTTGAAGATATTTGAATTTGAATTTGCGTACATTTTTTTCTACCTAATTTAAAGTAAGATGTCTCTTTATGTCTCTTTATGGATTTCCGATATCAACATTTCTTTTTACAATTGTTTTGGGATTTTGGGCAGTGCAATTTTACTATTTTTTCCTTTCTATTTTCCTTTTCTTTTTTAAATTTTCCTCACATTACGAACAGAAAACCAGAAATACAGCATTTTAAAACACTTTTGCTTTCAAAATAAGCAACAAAACTTGCAAAATTTTATTTTAAAACCAGATATTTCAAAACAAAACAGTTTTTGAGTGAAAATCACTGATTTTTAAACCTTTTTTTCAGTTTGAGTCTTAGACAAAAAAAAGTTTTATACATTAGTTATCTTATACATTCATATTTTTATAAAAAGCATCTTTCATTCTGACACATTTTGCTTTAGAGTACCAAAAACATTGCATCTTTAAGCAGGTAATTGTTTTTAAGAGCTCCTGCCTTCAGCTGCAGTGAATCGAGAAGACTCTGTGTCTCAGCCCTCCAGTGAACACGTCTCTCTCAGTGTGTCTGCGTTATAACCTCCATCAGGGTTTCAGATTTCCCTCTTCCCTCATCTGTCCCAGCATGGAAGCCCTAATATGCATGTCTCCGTACCGAAACGCTCTGACTAAATGGTCACATTTGCACATCTTTTTTGCAGCCCATGTCCAATCCCCTCGCTCTGTTAATGTGAGTTAATTTCTTCTCCCGAAATAATACTTTGGCAAATCATTCTTACAAAGTGCTACATCATTTATTGCGAGGACTTCGGTGAACTTCCTTGAAAAATTAATGCCTTTAATTTTGGTTGATGGCAACATCAGTGCAGCTCTGTAAATTGCACTTTAATGAGATTTTGCTACAGGGGATAATCTGCAACTGACAGAAAAAACATCTTGAAAACATCTGTAGACCTACAATTTCACCCTGACGATTCGACCCCCTGTAACTCGCAGAGCTGAGGGATGAGCAGAAAAATGGTCACTTCGTGAGCGCAACTTCATAATTTAAACACTTCAAAGTTAAACTTCAAAAAGCAAACCGAGAATATTTATTTTAATGAGTGAGTATAGGACATAGGAAGCAGTTGGAGGACATGATCTTTCTGCAAGGAAATTACAATCATCTATTAGCGTCTTGTGTCCACTAAGATGTACTAAAGTAGGAATATTTCTGCCTTTAAGCTTCATACACCATGAAAACTGCTTCCAAAATGAGTTGACACACTGTAAAATGATTTTTAAAAAATCAAATATGCTTCCAACTTGAACATCTGACAATCCATGTGACAACCAATCTGAGTGAAAACCCTAAATATTTCCCTATTCTCAATTAAAAGGACCAGAAAAATCCTTTTCTGGGAGTCCCTGAACAAAGAGACGCAGCCCTCAACTACTCCAGGGAAAAGGATCTGGACGCTGTCCAGCAAACCTCAGACTAGGTCATGTGCAGACTGAGCTAAGCCAAAAGTCTCAAATTAAGCTGACTGATTCAATCTCATCAACATGACACGTTTAATGCATCTTTTTCACAGTCATTGGATCCCTTTACAACTCCACTGTGTTGATCTTGTCCTTTGGAAAGTTATTTTTCTCCTATATTTAGTGTGAAAAGAAGCAGCAGAGGATCTGTGAATGTCTTGTTACTATTTTATGGATGTGTCCAAACATTTCCACCTGGTCTCCATCTCCCTCATATGCTCTCTATTTCTTTTCCTTTTCCCGTCAGTCTTCCTAACGCCTGATCAAGCTGTCTTTAGAAACATTTGCCTTGCTGAAACGAATATAAGTCATAGTGACTCGGGATATAACCCATTCTTATTTAAAGGAGAAAAAAAGCTTGATGCTTTCCACGTGAAAAAACAATTCCAAAGGTGAGAAAGACATGTTTCTAAGTGTTTCATTGTGAGAATTTCTCTCCTTTTGGCTTCTCTGTCTGCCTCATATCACACATGGAAGAAGCATCCTGTTTGATGATTTAAACCTCAGGAGAGATGGTGGGTTTGCACCAACAAAATGTAACAATTGAATGAAAGCAACCATGCTCTTCTCCTCTTTCCACACCAACTTCTTTTTCCCCCAAGAGTGACACGATTAAATCAGTGAAGCTGATTGTTGCTGTGGTTGGTGCCAAGTTGGGATCACGCTCCCAGCACGGCTCTGGATCTTCCGCGGCTTGAGCAGACATCTCCTGTCTGGTTGGTGGCCTGGCTGCACTGTCGGGATGGCAGCACCTGTCAGAGCCAGCCTCATCATGCCAGCATCTCACTAGGAGATCCTGAACCCAAACGAGACAACGGCCTAAATGTGGCTTCTCTCCTCGTCGCAAACACTTCAACCTCTAAAAGCGCTGTTGAAATACAGTGTGTCCGGCGCGTGTGCTCAAACGTCTGTGTTGTGTGTGTGTGTGTGTTGTGGTCTTGGTCTCTTGCTTTCACTGGCTGTCTCCCTCCATCTCTCGCATGATTTCCCTGACTTGAACTCCCCAGGGGTTAGTCATCTTGGTCATCAGCTCCACTTGCAGGTCAATTGTAGCAGCAAGTGGTCGGCCAAACAATACAAAAAAAAAAAAAAAATAGAAAGAAGCACCACCACTCTGCTCGCATCACCAGTGCATGACAAGATCAGACCAAAAAGCTGGCAATAAACAAGCCAATGAGTTGTGTGAGACACTTGCTGAAGCACTTCAAAAGGATGAGGATGAGTAGAATATGTAAAAAAGAGAGAGAAACAGAAACCTGCTGCATGTTCGCATCAAGTGTGCCTCCGTGAATCCTCAAGTGAATGCAACCGGGTTGTTTTTCTTTTTTTTCTCTAGCCGCTCTCCAGTGGAGGAAACAGTCCTGCCAGGGCAAATTAACTGGAGAGCCTTGCACACAGGCCCCATAGACTAATGAAGAGGCCCAGAGGATATTTGCAGGGTCACACAAAGAAGCTGGTGGAGATGCTGAAAGAAAATTGGACACTAAGCGGGATCCAATGGGTAGCTTCAAACTACTGCGGGCCTTGCTTGTAGGGAACCATCACGACAAGAGCCGTCCTAGTTTTTAGTTATTGCATTCTCTCATGAAATGACATGATTATTCAAAGAACATCTGGGTGTTTAACAGAGGAACTGTCATCATATCGCTTTACCCTGCAGACCCACAAAGGGAAACATTTATCTGAGACCAAAGTACATTTATTGGCTCCAAAGGCACACTGTAAACCCACAGGATATTTCAATTTGAAGACACTTAACTCCGCCACTGCTGCAGTCATCGCCAACAATGTGACATTTAGAGTTTAAGTAGCAAGAATGATGGCAGCGTCAAATATTATGGACCAGTCGAGGGCAGCGACCGCATTGCATGAACGCTGCCATCCACTCATGTTTTATCACACTAGATAAATAAGGAATCCAACTGTTTGCCCAATGTGATGTAAAAATCAATTTATATGCCTGACCTTAGGTTTTGTTCTAAGCCCCACAGCCTTTTGTAATTTAGAAACCTGTGGCGTACTTATTGAACATGAGAACTGTAATATTTTAATCCCCTTCTTTTCATCCGTTTATAGCTAAATATCATTCGAGCAACCGCACAGATGGATTTTCTGGGCCCTGAGTTTTTGTTTCTCTCAGCTGAAAAGAAGTTACAAGTATAGACTCTAACAATCTGCTTTATCTGATTAATCGTATTCCGTGAGGTTGTTTGATAAATAAGGAAATGCGTCAAGGCTTGCGCAGAGTATGGTAATTAAAGTGAAAAATACTGTCACATTGTAAATCCTTAATTGGACTCCCGTTGCGATATTGAAAATTTGTCTTTGATAATAGGTGATGACAGGGGACAGAAAAACAAAGCATGTTGAATGTGTCCTTGGAAGTTCAATCTATCAGAGCATAGAAACCAGCTAATTTAGCATAGCTCATTCCAAGAAGCTCCAGGTAATGTACTTTTAATCATCTTAGTTCAGCGTCTCCATGAAACAATAAAACAGAAAGAAGCCCGACGCTCTGAGCGGATAACGTTTGAGAGGATGAAGTGTTGCTTTTTAAATAGAGAACTATTAATAAAGGCTGGGTAAGAGCTCCATTACCTCACTAACTTTTAGATCTGGCGTGTTGTATCACTAAAAGCTGGCAGCAAAATTAAGAAGTGACCCCAAAAGCAGGACTTTGTCAGTAGGAGTCAGTCAAATCAAGGGTGTGAACTGACCTCACATTCCGCTGCTTAGGCAGGTTGGAGCTGTGCACTTGTTAAAACAATCGCACATCAAAGATAAAAGTTTTGGGGTGTTTACTATTCTCTTGTTAACCGCGCTCCCAGCCATCTGTGAAGTGCTGCACACCTGCTTCACCCCGGGCTCGTAATGGCTTTTCTAAATGTGCTTTTGGGTCTTCAAGTCTTCAAGGAGAGCAGGCTGTTACAGACTTGTCATAGCAGGATCATCAAGCACGCGCAAAGCACCTTCTATTCCACTCGCACAATTATGAATATTGTAAGGCATTCAAAATGATCAATTTCGCAGCCTCTTCCACCAGAGGAGTTATTAAAGCACTTTGTGTTGACATGAATGTTATCAATGCGGTGTCTTAAAGCACTCCCAACAGAGAGAACTTAGTCATTCCCGAACGTGAACTTGTACAGCTTGAAGTAGGAAAGCTCATTTATTGGTTGCATTTTTTTCTGAACAAAAAAAGGATTTCTTTTGAATGATTTTGAACAAAATATTAGCACGTTACCAAATTAAAATCATACAATGTTCTTTTTCTGGCAGATTAATAGATCTAATGGCTGAATAATCAGAAGACCAGGAGACGACAAGCATCTAAAAGTAAGTTTTTTTGTTTTATTTTGTTTTTTTGCAACACATTTGCCCCATTTAAGTGTGAACCTTTGGAATGGACAATAGAAATATCCGAGGTGCATGGGCTGCTGCAGATTTGCTTGGCAGGAATAAATAAAAAATCTTATCAATATTCTTAACATCTTTGAAGTTTGGTATTTTTACTAATGCAGCGAAGCCAATCTGAGCTGGGATGAATGAACTCTGTCAAATGGACTTTGACAAGACCCCTCTGGATCCTTTGAACTTGCTATAGGGTCAGTTTCTGTCTGTCAGGGGAGGGCACAGCATTGTGGTCACTTTGTGGTCATCAGGCCTTCACCCCCTTTCTGCTCTCAGCCACTGTATCTGTTTCCAAATGGGTCTGACACAGGCCTGAGACGTACCCTGCTGAGGTCCTCTGAAACCAGAGACCCTTGAAGTGGACGTCTGCCTGTGTCCAGTGGGTTCCCCCAGAAACCCTTTCACATCCAAGGAGTCCAAATGTGGTTTGCAGCACGAAGACACTCTGGACACCGCCTGGTCGGTGGGCCGTACCCCTGCCCCCGACGCCTTGGCCCTACAAACCACCTCCACCAAGAGAACCAGAGCAGTTCATGAAGACCAAGGAGCAGACCACCCTGGGCTGGTCAGCAACCCCTGCTTACACCTGCCATAAAACTTAAAAGCTACAGTCTCATCCCCCAGCTTTGAAGTGTTCAAAGCATAGTTTAGTGACCTTTGATGCGACTTTGGCTGCAACACATGTTTTGCACCCAATGTATAAATGCAGGCCTCTCAGCAGACAAGGCAGGATTGTTTACCTACATGTGCAAAACGTAAGGGCCAATGCATGGCAACCATGCATGGAGCCTCAATTCCCAAACGTCAAGTTCCCCACGGTGATAAACAGACAAGTTGAAGCGGACACTGCTTTGAGCTGAACACATTTCAACCACCATGTGTTCAGCATTACTTCAAGCCACTTTCTCCTCGCCTTTGTACATTCACTAAGCTGCATTCCTATTCAGCCCGATAAACTGCAGCATGGGCCTTCTTGTCTTTCACATCAAAACAAAAGGAACTATGCACATTTGTATACTGGTCACACAAATGAACCAATGCATTAAACAATTTTCAGTCCATTGACTCAAATTTTAGAAGTTTGTGGCTAATTTATCCAGCTTTTATTTTCTTCTCTTCATCCTTTTTATGGATGTTTCCTTGGGCTGTGTCACCAAACGATTTTCGCTCAAAAACAATTGGTATTATTCATGCAGCCTGTTACAAGCATAAATAACTTCTGGGGTTTGTGTCTCTCAATCTTTCAACTATATAATTTGTTGAAGAACTCATGAAATATCCAAAGGAAGACAACAATGCAGTTTTTTTCCTGTTTCTTCTTCATCTTGTACTCAACCTATTAAGCCAAAGTTGTTTGTGCTTGAATTTTTTTCATAAAAAAGTTTTGTTTAACTAAAAATAAATAAATAAAAATGCCAAATACAACATACAGTACATATTAAATGACCTGCACGAAAAGGAAAGAAAGAAAAAAAAACACGGAAGGCTTAGGTCTAATAACAAGATCCTAAACCAAACTAAATGTTCATAAATGATATATCAATATTTCACTTCAACTGCGCATTGAAATAATTATTTTCACATATCAAGATTTATTTATAAAGCACCTTTTTTACATATGTAGTACAAAGTGCTATATATCTTTAAAAAAAAAAAACTTTTAAAATGCAAAAACAAACACCTTCACACATACACACACACACAAAATTCATTTTTTGTGTTGGAATTTTAACCCTCTTTAATTTCTATTGCTTACTTAAACTTTAACACCTATATGTATAATCAGTTTGATGTCCACAGAATTGGTTGAAAATCTTAAAAATATTTAGTTACATGTCACTTTTTATGTTTTTTCTTTATATTGATGCAAAAAAACTGTAGTTCATTCAAATTTTAGATTTTGAAGTATTTACTTAAACTGGGGTTTTTCCCTTTTATCTCAATAAATAAAACAAAGACTTTTAACCTGTTTCTATTTTTTAGATGAAATTCACTTTTAGTTTGAAGTTCACAAAGAGACTGTTATTTACCTACCATTGATCTCTGCATGTGTACATTTTTTGTCGTATTTTCATCAATTAACGCTTGAAATAAACCAATTTAATTTAAATCGACATCAACACTAATTTAAATCAACATAAAATATTAATATTAATAAAATATGAATTACTCCTTTGCATTCTCATAAATCGTAAGATCGCAATATTAACTGATTTGTGCTTGTATTTTTTTTTCATAATATTTTGTATTGAAAGATAGCACAAAGAAGTTAGTGTGTCTGAAAATGTGTTTATCTATTGTTTTTCGACTGTTGATTTCAAATTTGTAAAATAAAATTGGGTGGCGCAGTGGTTAGCGCTCTTGCCTCACAGCAGGAAGGCCTCGGTTGAAGTCCCGGCTGGGGGACCTGAAACAGAATCCCCAATGTGGAGTTTGCATGTTCTCCCCATCCATGTGTGGGTTTTCTCCGGGGACTCTGGCTTCCTCCCACTGTCCAAAATCCTGCTTCATACGTTAATTGGTTACTCTACATTGCCACTAGGTGTGTGTGAATGTGGCCCTGTGACAGAATGGTGACCTGCCCAGGGTGTACCCACAAGTGCCTGGGTCTGCTCAGGCAGACCCGTGACCCCAAAAAAGACAAAACTTGGTTTAAAATGAAATGAAAATATTTTAAATTGCACGAATAAAGGACGGTGTCTTTCAGAAGCATATGAATGCAGGCAAAATCCTGGACTTTACTTTGAAGCGCAGTTTGGAGGAAATTGAGACACACTCTCGTCCCATGAGAGTTTTTTGTATTGCCTGAATTAAAGTCGGAAAAATGTAATAGTGTGTGCTGCCATTCTGAACACGCGTGCACCACTGTAAAACCACCACTGCACATGCCTGCCTCCTCCAGCCACACAGAGAGCATCACCCCACTCACTGTACATTATAAATTGCTGGGTGTTTTACAAGACATTAAAAATTTGACAGAACAGTAAACTCACAATTACACAAGACCAGAGCTGTGTGTAAATGTCACACAAAGAAGGCTGATATATAGCTGGCCACAGGGTTTACATCCTTCACATTGCTGGTGTCTGAATGACAGGGCTCAGGATGATGTAATTATAACACAACAGGCAGCACATGGAGTTAAAATAGCATATGCTTGAGACTGGAATAACCTGGTAGCAAAACATAAGGTCTTTTTTATTTATGCAATGCGCGTGAGACCTGCTGTGAAGTCGCCTTCATTTGCGTCTCAGTTACAGTTCAACCTGAACGCAGAAAGTAGGTTTAAACACGATCAGGCGGCGTGTTTTTCCTTATTCACCAGCTCGAGCCATCAGAGGGTCGTTGGTGTCAGTTGCTCCTGTGCTATTGGAGCCAGAGGAGCCGGCCCTTCTGCTAACTATAGACTGAGAATCCCGAGTGTGTTTCTTTTGGCCTCAGGGTGGCTGTGCTGCCCACACAAATGTTGATGAGGATGAAATGGGTCTGACTGCGTGGTGTCTGCACTGTGACCTGTGGAATGTGCCTCTGAAGAGGATTCTCAGGCTGCATGACTTTCCCTATGGATATGAGTCCTCTGGCACTGTGCTGCTGCGCTCATTTGTGTCTTTATTCTGCAGTTTGTTGGGAATGCAGCACACGGAAGGCCATACCTTTCCTCGTACAAGAAGCATGGAGATAACCTTTGGTTTTTGCAACCACTTTTTAAAGCCCTTGGTTTGTGTAAAAACAGGGCATGCACAGCAGCAAAGTCAAAGCAACACAAGCAACACATTAAACACTTTGCCACTCAATGCACAGTGACTGGACATGGTGAGCAGAGTACAGTGCGTGAGACAGCAACGACATGCCAACATTAAAACAGTATGAGCCAGAAGCTGTCAAGTGTGGCTGTCAACACCTCTATTTCAACAGACATGATGGGCCCCTTAAACCTTGATGGGTATAAATCAGGGGGCCGTTTTGAAACAACAGGGTCATATTCAATCCTTGTTGAAAGTGCGTGTGTGTCCACATAAACCTTGCCAGCGTGGGATTCCCCTGAGGGCACACCTCTGCCAGGCAACACACTTGAACTTTTTGAACCAGATCCGTTTTCACCTTCTTCCCGCCTCTTGATGCTAATCACTTTTCTCATACTTTTTTCTTTGAGTTCTTTTTTTTACCATATAGGTCAAAAATTGGATTCACATGAGGCAAAAAGAAACTTAATTTGACCCTATATTCACTCACATCACTGCCCAAAGTTTAAAGCTTAATGAAAAATTAATTTCATTTATTTTATGTTAACAAAAGGTGAGTCAGCAGACTACAAGTGGGTTTTTCCATCCACTCCATAGCTCGTCAGAAAGGGGAAATCAAGCACAACAAAACTTCCGCTCTTTTTCTAAATCTTCCAACTCTCTTTTCAGAAATTTCCAGCCCCTTCATTCCTTTCACTCCAATGGGACTCTATGGAGAGCCTTTGTATTCCACAGATCAGCCTGTGTCCACTACTCCCACTCTTTTCAATAGAGTGCAAGAGGACTGCTCAGGGCTGGAACGACAGTGTTACGCATGCAAGCAGAACATCCCTCTCTTTTTGTGCAGCGGGCTGGTGAGGGGGCAGCGGGAAGGATGCGGTCAGTACGCTCAGAAATAATGGAGGGCTGGGCAGCTGCTTTGGGGACAACAAAAGGACTAGTCTCCTGTTAGTCCTGTTTATTTTTCTTTTTTTTATATCTTTCTCTTTTTTGGTGGGGCGCAGAGGAACATGAAAAGGTGTTTGGATGAAATGCGCACAGGCCTTAAAATTGAGACATTTAAAGAAGAAAAGTTCTCGGGCTCCCATAGGAAATACAGTTATAGAAAGTTAAATTTTAATTTTTAAATTCAAAATGTGATCATATTTTTACAAGCCTATAAATGTAATATTTTAAAAAGTGTATTTGATTAGCCCTATATGATTTCTGACAAAGCAAATGCAGCTTTTACGGAAAATAAATGGCTAAAAACTACAAAAACAATTTAAGCATCTGAATTATTTCATAAAGACAGTTTCAGTTGCAGAGGAAAGTATTATTAACACAAAAAACGCCAATCCGTCCATCTTTTCTTTTTTTAGTCAAGCCTTTGATCCTTGTGATTCCCTCCGCCTTTTCCTTGCGCCAGATCTGCTATGCGCAAAAAGGGGGAAAGAATTCTTCGCTTTTCCATAGAAACGCGTCTTTTCCGCCGGGATATTGATGTTTTTTCCTAGCAGGGGTTATGATATGGTGAATCAGAATTTGAAAGCCGAGAACAATACCTGCATTCAAGCTTGCTTTTTTGTGTCAGTGTCGGCTTTTGACTCCTTGCTCAAATCCTCATTTCTCACATGAATACAAATATTTATTTGGAAAATGTCAGGGCTGCAGTCGTTTCGGGTGATTTTCAACTATTAAAGGCTTTGTTGGAGCAGCAGGTTGCCGAGCCAAGGCGCTCCAGTGTGTGCGCGCCAAACAGAATGTCCCCTTTTTTGTGTTCACTGATAAAATGACATTTACACTCCTTTTACGCAACGTTTAATTTAGCTTTAACCCCGTACTTTATTAACTAGATATGATTCCCCCACCACATGTTCATTTTTCCTTTTAAAATAAGTCTTAATCGTTTTAGGTGCTCTTTTTTTACCAACACTAGCCGAAATTCACTGTCACGCACACATTAAACTCCCTCGTTTCCTTTCGGAACTCTGATTTACCGAATATTCCCCACAAGACACGGATCACAAATGCCTGCTGCTAAAATTCAGAGCAGAAACCGACTTGGCCACATCAGCCAGCTTCAAATTCCTCCAGTCGCGGAATTAAATCGACACCCGGGCCTTTCCCAGCCTCTCCTCCCTCTCCTTTCTGCGCGCTGACATCTCTGATAGACCACGCTTTCTCCCCGCATTGTGCCCGCTGTCATTTCAACAATGTACCATCTTTGGGACACCATCTCCGAGGCCTTTGATCTGCGGACCGAAAAGAAGCGAAGTTATGGGGAGGAGATGATAGAGGAGGAGTCTTTTTGTTACTTCCAAGTTCCAGGGAAAAGGAAAAGAACTGATTTAGCTTGCGAGAGTCTTTTCTCCTAAATCTGTGCACATTTCTTTAGTAATTTCAGACATTTGTAACTTTTATGGACAGGAAAATACAAGATTTTACTCACAATCAATTTTTTTTCTTGGGGGCTCTTAAACTGCAGCCCTTTAATTGGTTCAGAGTGAGAGGAAAGTGAAAATGTAACTGGGAAAATGTGGGACTGCAGACTTAATGGCAGACATATGAAATTCCACACATTTTCTTTTAGCCCTGAAGGCCCACATTTCCAGTCTGCTTTGTTTAAAATTTTGCCTCAAAACATTAATTATGACATCCTGGAAGCCCTGAGAGGGCACCGAGATTTCACAGTCAAGTGGTAATCCTTGTTATCACCCTCTGATCTTCACCTCCGAGGAGGAGGAGGAAGAAGGGAGCATGGAAAAAGGGTGCTCCTTTTGGGGTAACACCTCTGCTCCTGAAACGTGTTACTCGTCTGCAGAGCAGACTATTTTTGTGTGGAAGATGATCTCAAAAACTTCAATCATGTTCATTTCAGAGGTTTTTCTTCAAACATTTATTGCGCCAAAAGTTAGTGTGTTCATGCAGCTGTGTTCCTATACAGTATATAAAAGACATAATGGCAGGACCCCCCCTCCCACTCCCTCCATAAAATAGACAGCATGGCAGATGTAATCATCCCCATATAAAGTCATTGAATGATAGAGAAACAACGGGCTCTGCTGTCACGTGATTAATGAACCCAGCCCTTCTATTCTGTCATAACCATGTCTGTGAGTCAGCTCCCTTTCTTCTGCTGATTTTTTTCCCAACTGAAGAAATGAAGATAGCGTGCAAAAGTGACACAGGGAGGCTGCGTGGGGAGAGGGGGGGTCAGACACAAACTGTGATGCTTATGGGGAAGCTGCTGCGTGCGTCCAAACTGCTTTGGTTCTGCTACATATATCTGCACGCATGTGTTTCTCTATTCAAGGTTCCCTCTTTGGCCCACTTTTGGCCTGAGTGTTTTAGTGGTGGAGCAGCGAAGAAACTCAACCATAAAATAAGTTTTTGCTGCTTTTATTTTAATTTATATTTGATTTTACACCCTAACTGTTAAAAAATACAATAATGGTTATATTGGCACAAGTAAAAAAACCTTTTGATGTATTATATTTAGTATTTAAATACATGTAAATTATTTTTTAAGTATCCTCATATTTCATACAGAAATTAACAACAAAGTAAATTAACAACAAATAAACATCAAAATCATAAAGATATGTGGCCATGCATCTTATGTATTTTTTTCCTTATTAGTTTTAGAAAGTTTATATAAATGTATTTCTTATCAAACACAAATCTCAAAGAAAGGAAAAATAAAGCACTTCGGTCACTTCACTTCAAAAACTGTGGTAAATGATAAATAACTGACTCCTTTGTAAGGAAAATATTTTTTTAATTCCATGTGATCGTTTGTCAAGACAAATTGGCTAAATGGCTGCGCGTAATTTTGCGCAATTTTGGGTCACGAAGTGACACCAGAGACACCTTTTTGATGATTGTAGTGTTCTTTGTGACACAATAAAGCTGTTGCATCCTGTTGACTCTTGAGACTTGAGACTGTTTGCCCGTAAACGTCTTTCTTCATTATCTCCTATTTGTCTTTATCAGTATAGCTGCTTTAGGTAGACGTTGCTTTGATAGATAGTATATAAGAGTTTTTATTGACACTATAAGGCGTGAATCCCACCTCTGAGAGCTCCTCTGGAGCAGCAGGGATGCGCCTTTCTGCTGCCATGGCTGGTGAGAAGTTTATAGCTCCAGCAATAAGACGCGCGTGCGTCGAGAAGCTTGGAAACATTTTTTTTTTTTCAGAAAGCAGAGAGTTGGGATAAATTAATAATGTGTTGTTTTTTTATTATTATTGGTTGACAACTGTTTCTGTTCTTTTTTATTTAAACTTTTTCATTGTGGGCTTTTTTTAGTTTCGAGAAGAAAAGCAAAGTTTCCAAACACATGAGCCACTGTCTCTTTTCTCCCCCGTCTGACCAGGATCATCCATCCGCTAAATAAGACGTGTCGCGGCCGCTCATGTCCGCGCACAAAAGACAATTGTGATTTAGACAAACATTGGGGGGAAACATAAAGGCAAAGGTCAAGTCCTCTTTCAGTTCAAGTGTGCTCCGATTCACCTACAACACAACAGGGACAAAGGGTTGAAGCTACCTCCGTTTCTAACAGGGCGGGGCGGAGGGGTCCCGGGGGTGGTGGGGGGTACCAGCCTCATAGAGGAAGAGGAGGAGGAGGAGGAGGAGAAACGCTGGTTCTCTACCTGATTCTCATAAAAATGAGAAGAAATATCCACAAATCAGCTGCCGACTCTTGGGGTTTTGGACTCTCCACCCCTCCTAATTCAGCACAAGCGACTTTTACTGCAAAGGGATTTTTTCTACGTCCAAGACCACAACAGTTTCACAGTAAAAGCCCCTAAAAAACAACACAAATAAAACAATCATCTGATATAATTAGACAATACTTGCCTTTAAAATAAATATATTATTGATAGCATATACCTTATTTTGCGTCTCCCCATACTTTTATTTTTGAAAATGTATTTGCATTCTGTTTATGCAGGAAGCAAAGTCATCAAACATCAATATGAATAGATAAACAAAAAAGACACCCAGACACGTTTTTAACATTTCGTTACTTGTTAAAAAAAATAAAAGAAACAGAAAGTAAAAATGAAATCTTATTGCACCAAAGCACAAAGTTTTAATCCCAAATTTCTCTTGTGTTCATTTATATCTCAAAATACCGCATGCAAGGTTTTAATTAGGTTATATATTTGGATTTGGGTGGAAAAAGATAGAAAACAATTTTAAAAATCACCCAAAAATAATTTGGGTGACAACGTGCTGAAGATTAAAAATATGCATAATGTGCCAGTTGTATTATTATTATTATTATTATTATTATTATTATTATTATTATTATTATTATTATTATTATTATTATTATTTGTAGTAGTAGTATTGCTGTTGGTGTTGTTGTCTTGGCCGACTATTGTCTAAAATTTTGTGTTCTGCGTTGAGCGTATTTTTTTTATTTTTTCTCGTCAGTTCAATTATTTCCAGAACAGAGAGATTAGAAGAATAAGTAGTGGTAATTGCACGGCAGGTATAACTAGCAGGTCTAATCCCTCCTCCTCCCCCTCCTTGTATTGAGTTTTTGTGGTCTTAATGAGTGGCAGGTAGGGCTGCTTCCTGCTTTTTCTCATGCTCAAATAGGCTTCTCACTGCTTGCAGTCCTGGACCCTGGCTGCGTACAGGAAACAATTGATTTTGAGCATAAAGTTAATTATGCCTTGAAATTAGACAGCCTCTAACGTTGGGTAAGGACCGAGAGGGTTGATTTCCTGACAGCTCTTAACACAAGTAGACTACAACACAGTGACACACTAATGTTGTGAGAGGAGAATGATTTCTCTGCTCTGCCGTAGTTCTCTTTGCGAGGCCTCCTTTAAAGAAAAAACGGTTTGCTTCTAATTTATGTGTGGATTTCAGGCCCGGTGGGGATTTTCTTTGGAAATAAAATAACTAGTCTGCTGGACTTTGGTTCTGGTCTGTTCTAAGTTACTCGTGGGACACATTTACTTTATGAAGATAACTCAATCCTATTTTAAGGGATAGATTATAGTTAAAACCAAAGTTTTAGCAAGACGTCAGATTTTACATTAAAAACCAAAACTGTGTTTCTTTGTGTCTCTTCGTATTGACTGAAACTATTTTGATTGTAGTTTACTTTATTTTTCTTTTTTTGCTGCTTTGACCTCAGTGAGGCGTTGAAAAGCGCTGGAGGAGTTTTCTTTAATTGTATTAGCGGACTCGCTTTGTTTCAATACTTTGGTCTCCAAAATGATTGACAAAGTAATAAACGCGTCATGCTGCTGCATCTGATTATGCCCCGGAATTTGCATTGAATACTGAGGGGGGAATATGACAACCTTGACGCGCTGCGGATTTGCTCTGTCAAATAAACACGTCTCCAAGGATCTATTTTATTGCTCTGACAAAACCTCCATTCAGCTGCGCTTTACAGTGCGCTTTATTGAGTCCATCTCGACCCGCGACCAGTGCGTTCCGTAGTAAAAAAAAAAAAAAGAAAAAAGGTAATAACAAGATTAAGATGCTTTCTGGAAATGAAGCTCTTTTATCATTAATATTGCCTCTTTTCTTTGATTCACAGTTTCAGTCCTCTATGAGTCTCTTTACGCACACGAGCAGCTGTGCGCACAGTCAAAATGTGTAAATATTAACAAATTGTGCTATTATATTTCCGCAAAATCATAAACTTAAGATTTCGCTAATAATATTTTGCTCCAAAACGTTTTAAAAATTACAAATAAAACAAAAAATACCATTTTAAGCTGCATCAAATGAACAAAAATTCGCGTTCTGTTCTCTTTTGTTGCATAAATAGCTAAATCTAAATTCATGACTTGTTTATATGGAGGTCCTTAACATCCCATGAGGTGCCCACCTCCAGCAGGTGATCCTGGTGTCGCAACGTGTCAGCGGTGTCCTGACATGAGCATAATAATAGTTAATAGAGCGTGATAGAAGGAGTGGTATCAAAACCTAACAAAGATGTGTCAAAAGCAAGTCTTCATTAGCTCCATCTCCAAGGACCGTCGAACATTTCATTAGAGTGTAATTTATGAATGTTTGACAAATATTAAAGAGTATGTAAATACGAGAGGCGTAATGTCTTTCCTGCGGGAGATGGCGAAATGACCCAAAGTCTTCGATACTGCTAGAGTGATCACATGCATTATGTTCTTCCTCAAACTGTGCATTTGCTTGTCTGTTTGGAACATATTTCCTTCATCTGACGGGTGAAATAGTGCAGATAAAGCAATGATTCATAATGCTGGCAGCATCTGCATCACTTAATACTGGGTGTTATTTTGATATATGATGATATGGCGACTGTCTCTGTTTTTAAATCGAGTGTGTGAACTCACTTTCGCCATTATGGCTCCGGCGAAATCAGTAGGAGGGTTCTTTTTGTCCTAAAACGGTCCATTTCCTTGTTTGTGAGGCACTTAACGGAGTCAAGAAAAGTCTCTTATGTTTTTTTTTTTTTCAGTTCAAAATAACTTTAACGCAAAACTTGTTAAATATTTATTTATTTATTTATTTATTTATTTATTTATTTATTTATTTATTTATTTATTTATGTCTGCATTTATTTAGTTAGTTAGTTATGTGCTTTAATTTGATAAATTGTGTTTTTTTTTAATTATGTTTCTTCTTTACTTTTTTCTTGTTGAACTAAATTAACAAACTTTTCCATATATGTTTACCTGTAAAGGGCGGCGCGCTATTTCTACCATGGAAGAAGTTTTCTCCCTGTTAAGTTGTTTTTGTTGTCTTTTTTATTATTGCTATCGAAATGAATGAGTAAAACTACTGTCATCAAACAACTGAGTCACGCTGGGCTCTGCAGAGTGAGATGTGTTTCGGATATGATTACTGCACGTGCATGCGTAAAAACATGGAAACGTCTCTATTTCTTGCTGTTTATGCATATTATTCTTTATGAGTGTCAAACATGAGGGAAGTTTTGGGTAACTTTTTCAAGAGTCTAAGTATCTTCACTTCTTCTAATGTTTTTTCCCTTTAAATTGAAGCAAAATTATTTGAAAAATCATGTTTTTGATAAATAAAAGCTGTAGATGTGCGGGGGAAGTAATTAAATGCTGCGGGAAAGCACTGTCTACAATCAAGTATCTGCTGGTAAAAAAAAAGTGCATGTTGTAAATCCCAATGGTTTGTTTTTGTTCTTCACATGATCTCCTTCAACTGCGAGAAGAGACTCCAAAAAAAGCCTGTTTTGATCTGGGAAGTTGCATCAACAAGTTCCCTCGCGCTGGCGGAAGGGCTCGCGGGAGAGAATAGAAGTCATCAGAGTTGCTGCTAACTAGTTGAGTTCAGATTTGCCCCATCAAATGAGACATCTCACATCAAAAGAGACCAAATAAGCGGCTCGCTGATTCACTCGTGCAGCTGCATTGAAAGCAAGGCCAACAGGCGTATCGCGCGCTGAAAGGGAGCTGCTATTCAGAGCGCAGGTGTGAAGTATGTGGCACATTCTGCTATATAATGTGGAGGTTGTTAGAACTTCGTGTTCGGGCCTAAAGGCTGCCGGAGGAGGAGGAGGGGGGCTTATTCGCATTGGAAGGCTCATAAAATAACTTATTTTCCTGAAATGTGGCTGACGGTAATCCGCAAAATTTGGGGGTGTGGAAGGAAAAGAGGCGGTCTTAAGGCTCCCATTGGCATGTGCACCTTTTTTCTCCCTCCTTCTCCCCCTTTCGTGTCTCATTTTGTCTGCTACATGCAGGAACACAGCGCGGCCTTAAACCCGCCTCACCTCTTGTTGCTTAACGTTTTATTTGCGGATTTCAGTTAATTCAGCTTTAAAGGCTGTCATAAATCTTTTCGACGGAAGCAATATATCACAGTCACGCGATGTTGCACCTACACCACCCCTCTGGTTGAGCAAACCTTAACTGGTATCAGAAGACAATATTCTGATTAATTTGAGGAGGTGAATTTGCCGTTGGTCCTCGCGCCTGCGCACTCCTAAACTTCCTAGAATGCCCCTTGAGAAGCACATCATACATATTTTTATGATATGATTCATTTTTAAAAGCATATTTTAATTAATCGGCCTTTTACATGATAAAAAAAAACTAAAATCAGATTTTTAAGTGTGCCTGTATGAGCTCTGCTGGGGCCTTTGTTGCACCTGTCTCTTTCTTTTTAATTTCCACGCCAATTTCGGCCACTTCATCGCTGATTATTGTGACCTGCTTGCTGTCGGAGGTGCTGATGGTTGGAGTTGGAGCGTGGGGAGGGCGGGGGGTAGTAGAAGAAGGGGGTTGAGAGAGGGGAGGAGGGGTTGGCGAGCCTTTTACTCCAAGACTGCTAATCCCCCTATTAAAGGGGCTTTGTTCAATAATGCTGGACAGTTTCCGGAAGTCGGATTACCGCCTCCATTATTTTACAAAGAAATGATATTTCACACCTAAATGAGTCTTCAGATGCAGCTTTGGCGGGGACAAAGAAGAAAAATTAAATGAATTCATTTTCTCTTTCTTTTTTGGAACTTTAAGCCTCCCCTTCTATTTTCTGAACTCCGTTCATTGTGAATGTGTATTTCCGGTAAAACTGCACAGTAGTTCCTGTTATTTTTTTGTTTTTATTTTTTTTTTTTGGAGTGGCATTCGTGTAGGGAAGATTCATGAACGCCCTCTCACACACGCACACACCTGTTCTTGATTGTTGACCTGCAGGCTATCAGATCTGAGGCTGCTCAGACCCTGCAGGCTTTGATAAAAGTTAAGAATCATCATTTGTCTCTGCTAAAACGCACGCGCACAAACCATCCAACCAGGTTCAGATCTAAGCTTGCTCTAACCCAAACCCAGTTGCTTTTTGACTATAAGGTTTGCTCTTAAAAGTCCCACGAATTCACTCCAATGCACACGATTTTAGCGGGTCTCCCATTTTACGCGCTTCTCCACCTTCCCTCCAAATCCAGAAAGAAACCCTCAAACATCATTTAAGTGTTGCTCTTTTTTGTTTTGTTTTTGTGCGTCTGGTTTGATGCTCGCATGGAGCTGCGAGCTTTCAGGAGGCCCAGCGGAGAGGAGCTCAGAAACAGCGCGCTGACAAAAGGCTTTCCGTGTCATCTGCGTCGTTCAGACGACCCAGAAGAATCCCTCTGATATGAAGTCCCACTTCAAAGACCCTTAGAATTGAAACTCAACTGTCTTGTTCTTGTTTGTTGGGCTCCTTTCCTTACAAAGGCAAAACCTTCCTCACATGCAGAAAATTTGAGGCATCACCCTCCTCTTTTTTTTATCTGTCTCAAACTTACTTTAACTCTTCTTCTGCAGACAATAAAAGCGTTTTATGTACAAATCTTTATATAAATAAAAACGTATTTTTTTATTGAATTGAAAAAAAAAATGCGCGTCCTAAACTTAAAAGACAAGCTCTTTGTATAATTCATATAAAAGCCGAATTATGATTAAATGTATCTTTTGAGCTGCTCCTTGCAAAGCGGGTCTATTATGGTGTGGGACAACTGCGCTAAGCGGCTTCTCCTTTGATTGTCGTAAAGTAGGCCCTGAGCAAAAGAATATTTTCTTCTTCTTTATGCCGCTCTGGTCTGCAGCATAAAGGACATAGATTACCGTTTCCTACCCCATGGGAAGCAAATATTACATTCTTTAGAGCGCGCTTTTGAGTCCTCGGACTTGGCCCCATATCATTTGAGTTTGACTTGGCTATTGCTATAGAAATCTTAATTCACCATGAGGATTCACCGTCGTGAAAAAAATGGTGCTTTGTGCAAAAAACTCTTTGAAGTCTGGATCCGAATATTGTTGCCTTTCAACAAACTCTGCTCACGTCTGCAGAAAAAGGGAAAAAAACACACACACACAGGCACACAAAACACAGCTCAGAGGAGCTGAGGAGGTGCGCAACCGAGAGCACGAGGGAAATAAAATAAAATTCAAATAACTCCAATAAATAAATACTTTTTGGTGTTGTGTTGGAGCATTTTTTTCCCTTGGAATAAAACAAAATCATGCATATTTTGTTTTGAATTTTGAAGGCTTAAAATGTTTTTAAAAATAAATAAATAAAGAAGAAATTTGTTATAAAACTCTAATTTTAAAACATAAAAAATCCCCTCTTTTATCATATGATTTATTCAAAATACTCACAAAGAACAAGGCAATTCGGAGTTTGAGTGCCGATCGATTTCAGACAAAAGAAAATCTTGACGACAGGTATACAAAAGTCACAAAATGCCCACTTAAAAAAAAACATTAAGAAATCCACGTTTGAGTACCAAATATCCTGTAGATATGAAACAAGTGAATTGTTGCACAATGTCAGAAAAAAATAATAAAGATATAAACATAAATGTTTGTACAAATAGGAGCTGCAGGTGAGAAAACCTGCCCAGACAGACTTTTACAAAACTATTGACATCGACACAATAAAACCTATACAAAAATGTACAAATGTACATGTTCAAACGCGCACTTTGGTTCAATATTACAAAACTGAAATTCAGTATCATAAGTCCCCAAAATAAAAATAAATAAAAACATATTCAAGATTGTATTTACAAATTCATGTTACACCGACATGCCTAGAGCCTATAGTAATAAACCACGTTATTTTTTTTCTTTTCTCTAACAGAATTACACGACTGTCTCCGCAAGTGGAGCAGTCAGGGCGGATATGGTCACAGAGCCAGCGGGGTTTGAAATAACTGCGGTCTGAAGTTCGCACGTTTCTAAGGAGAGGACATTTCCTTCCACAGTGGTTAAGTGTCTTGGCTGTCTGTTTGGTGGCTCATTCACAAAAGTGGACCAGTGGGGCCTCGCAGGTAGGCTGGGGCCAAAGCCAAACCCATTATTTCTTCTAAATAACCTTTAGATCATTTGCGCTAAAACGCATCCCTCGGTTGCGGGTTTCTGTAAGGCGGATCATGTGCGTGATCCGGTGTGGACTGACCGCTGGGTGGTGTTTGGGCGCCGCTGGCACCTGAGCTTTGGCACACGTACCACTCGCTTAAATTGGCTGACTGGGAGGCTCCGAGCGGCTCGGACAGCACAGAGGAGCCCGCTGGCTCCCTGCCCAAGTCTGAGGAGGGGGAGACCAGGGAAGGGGTCGAAGACTCGTAGCCCGAACTGGGCGGAGGAGACTTGCAGTGCACCTTCATGTGTTTCCTCAGGGAGCTGGGGTGCGTGTAGGACTTATCGCAGCCTCGCACTTTACAGTTGTAGGGCTTATCGCTGGTGTGGACGTGGGAGTGCTTTTTCCGGTCGCTGCTGTTGGCGAAGCGTCTGTCGCAGCCGTCAAACTCACATTTGAAGGGCTTCTCACCTGTTGGTAACCATGGAGACAAGATTAGGATCAATACCGGCAAATGGATGCTGCATGAATGATTCATCCTCTTTTTGACATTATTATCAGTAATTATAATGGTGTTGATAATGATTAAAAGCGATGGCATTAATATTGTTATTCTTTTACTTAAAAGTTTTTCTGATGAGATAGAAATCAACGCTGGGGGAGGGGGTGAGCCCCCACTGTCCCGGGTTCAAATCTGGCGCGCGCACGCGTCAAAACATGCAGTTTATGATCACTGACATGCGACAGGTCTGGAAAAAAACGCATCCACCCACCCTGGGCATCAATACAGCCTCCCTGGTCTGTGGGGGAAACGTTTTTTTTTGGCATTTATTTAAAATGCCAAAGTTAAAAGTATTTGCACCTGATTAGGTGACAAAGCAGAAAGGGGAGAGTAGGGGAAGGGGGGGGGGGGGGGGTTAAAAAAATACAATCTGAATAAATTAGGCAGGAATCGTTCGCTGATTTTTCTCCACCTATTAAAGCGTTGGAGAATATGTAATTGCTTCTGTCTAATTACACTTGCGGGTGGAATATCAATTTGACCTTCAGCTGTTGGGTTGAGAGGGCCAATCAGGGATATTAGTGTAGTACAAGAAACCGTCGAGGAATAGACCCCAGGGGCAGCCCCAGTCATAACCACACTTTCGGTTAGGTTTTAAACATGATACCAAAGACCAGGCCCCTCGGGAGTCAACACACAGAAATAATTTAACAGATTTGTACTTAGGTAATGTGAGCAAATTATATGAATAATACATAGGGGTACAGAATTGCTGCAGAGGGGGAGCGCCACGCAGCCAACGATGATAAAAAAAGGGGGACTGTAGTATTAATTTACAAGTCTGACTCGACATTTTGAGGCCCGTTTTCCCTCCCATACACACAGCACGTCACTGGCTCACAGTACAGGCAGCCATATTGAATCATTATATGATTTTACTATTAATTCCGAGCTGTTGAATCTCAAATCCGCCAGTCTGTGCACAGACAGCCATGCGTCTGTGGACTCGAAGTGAATCGTTTTGCATTTGCCAAACAGATTGGTGTTTTTTTAAAACTTTAAAGTGCACATACACACTCATGGAGTTGAGAGGGAGCATACAAAAGAAAAAAAACGAATGTATTTTTTTAACAGAAATAATATCTTCAGTGTATGCAGATAGAAAAACGGAAGACAAACTCTAATTTAGTGTGGCATAACCATGCAAATATTTCTTAAGATAATAAGGGATGAGCATATTTAAGATATAAACTGCAAAAGCAGACATGAGACATCATTATATCAATTACTGCACGTGGGGACGAATCTCTCTAACTTCAGCGAGCAGGCATGTTTGGCATGCATCAAAAGCTACTTTTTGACAAGACATGACGTGGGCTTTAGTCTTTGTGCTGTGGTGTACAGGACGCTGAGTCCTCAAACTCCTGAGTGATCCGCAACCCAATCTCCATAGCCAACAATTTAAAGAAACTTGGGACAATTGATGCAACTCATACAGGTGGTTCGTTGCTCCTGTGCATCAGGAGCGCAGGCTGATTAATTGTTTTCAATCACTTATGTGGATCTTTACGCGTAACGTCAGGGTAATGTAGGATTAAAAATGGCATTTTACGCTTAAAGGTTGTGCTACAATCCTATTATGGTGCGGTGAATGCCACCATAAATTAATGACGCATTAACTTTGCACATAAAATATGCATGATGCACACAGATATGATCTCCACTGACCTGTGTGCGTTCTTTTGTGGATCTTCAGATTCTCCGATCTCGCAAAAACTTTTCCACAACCAGGAAACGGGCATGGAAACGGCTTCTCCCCGGTGTGCACTCGAATATGATTCACAAGTTTGTACTTTGCTTTGAACGGCTTGCCTTCCCGCGGGCACTCTTCCCAAAAACAAATGTGGTTCGCCTGCTCCGGTCCTCCGACGTGCTCCACCGTCACATGCGTAACGAGTTCGTGCATGGTGCTGTAAGTTTTGGAGCAAAGTTTCTTTGGCGAGTGCTCCGGCTCCAGCCACTTGCAGATCAGCTCTTGCTTTATGGGCTGCCTCATGTAGCGGAAAAACGCACCGGCTCCGTGGTGGTGGTGGTGAGCGCTCAGATTCATGTTGAGATTCAGACCGCCGTAGCCATGCAGAGGCGAAGCGGAGAACGGATCAGCCCTGGAGCTTGCTACTTGACTTAAGTGATCCGATCTAACGTACATTTCTCCAGGTAGTCCTAACCTTATTTGTCCACTCAGGGCTTGGCCACCCGGTGATCCGCTCGAATTCTGCTCGTGGTGAAGTCCGGGGAAGAGGGCTGTATGGTTCCCGGCGTCAGGGTGATGACCATAGTGTCCCGGATAGCTACCTGTTGTTGAAACAAACATTCCGTGGTGAGAGGCTGAACCAGCAGTCTGGTCAGTCAGCACTGGCATGGCTTGAGCTGTCAGATCTCTCCTGAAGAGGAAATCCCTACCTGCGGATAAAGCCTGGGCCGAGTGAGACATAGAATAAGGGACCGATGTCGCCTGAACCGGGCCAAAAGCTCCCGTTTGACTGGAGACCACTTCACTGTGGCCTGCCATATGATGATTGTGGTGGTGGTGATGGTGGTGGGGATAATGATGGGCTGGGCTGATTTTGAGGGCCGCGGAGTGCCCCATGTGTTCTGGCCCGAATGGACTCGGCCCCAGGCGGGGTTCCGCAGTAATCTCCCCAGGGTGCGAGTGAGCCATTGAGTGTGGATGGCTGCTGAACCCCGGGAAGCCTGTCACGCTCTGAGGGGTATGGTGGTGATGATGGTGATGGTGGTGAGCCCCTGCCAAGTCAACTAATCTCAGCGCCGTGTTCCGTTTGGAAAACGTAGGGTCCATCACGGGGCTTCCCAAAGCATCCACGCTCATTACTTCCTAATTTTAGAATAACTTGACAGCAGGCAAAATAATAATGATGATGACAAATATATTTTAATCGCAATGAAAAAAATAAAGGAAAAAACTTTATAAGTTAAGCCTATCTGCAGACAACATGGAATCCCATTCGGTTGAGAGGCAGCAGCAGGACGCTTTGATACTGAATAGAGATTCATGGTAGGCGCTGCAGCCCGTGGAGCTAAACAATCACCGCGAATTCTAATTGGTCAGAGCTCTGTGATTGACGTCACCGGTGACAGTTTCCAGCGTGATGAAAAATGTCTTAGTGACAGCAGCAGCCAGCACGCATGCGCAGTGCCTGAGGCAAAGCTTGGGATAGGAAAATAGTTGTTATGCAAAATATTTTTGTAACATAAAAACTCCAACAAAGTTTATCCAGATAAACGGGCGACTTTTCCCGCCGTCTATGGCGGCAAAAAGAAAAAAAGAAATACAACTGTGCAAAGAAAATTTGTTGCTCTCCATTCACTTTCACTATATGCGATTATTAAACTGGGCGGCAAATACACATACAGAATGGCACTAAATAAGTTCTACGAATCTCAAATGATACATTGAAGTGTTTGTTTTTACTCCGTCGTGCATGCCGGTCAACTTTACGCACGGATTACGCACCGCTGTCCGCGCGTAAAAGATCGGTTTTGATCGAAGAAAAAAAGTTATTCGCAGCAAAACTCGATGTTCAAAATAGTCCAGAGTGCTTAGATATGGGCTGTGAAACGTGCAGATCCAGTTGTTTGCCTCTCTCCGCGGTGAATTCTGGGGTCCGCCCGGTGGAATCCGTTTGTCTTATTAGTGAAAAGGGCGAGGCGCGATCATTGTTCCGAGGAGAAAAGTGTATTGGACAAGACCTGTTGTTATGATCCGGGGTAATTTTGCTGAAGACCGAGGACGGCGGCACATGAGGGTCACAGGAGGTGGTGCCGTTGCACAGCAAAGAGCAAAATAAGTCGAAAGGCTTCTGTAAGTAACAGCTGATGGAATCTTACACTGAAGTGTGTGAAGTATTTCGTTGTTCAGCAGATGTTGCTTGTGTTGGTGTGGATCATTTTTCTTTCAGCCGCGGTCACCCCAGTTTGCAGGTTTGGAAGACAAATAAGTTGACAAAAAGTGGATTTAACTTTTCGGGATCATTTTTAAAATATGTATATATCTTTTTTAAGTAAAGGACTTAAGCATCAGCTGTGTACAAAAACTAACAAAAATGTGCAACAACAAAAAATATGACGTGATGTGCCCTTATAAATTCAATTATAACCTGAGAATAAGCCTGTTTCAATGCAAACAAAACGTTTTAGTTGCAAATATGACTTTGCTCTGAATGTATATCTTGTAATGGTAGCAATTCTTTAGCACATGCACATTAAATATAAAACTTTTCAATTGTTGCAACAAAAATACATTGATTTTTGATTTACATACTCTGCTCGTGACTAAAAGGAACTAATCGAAGGGGACCAATATTTTTGCCTAACTTTGGGAGGATAAAGCGGGTCTAATATCTTTGAATGCTGCATGAATTAACTCGTCAAGAGCTTTGCTGACAGTGGCATATCTCGCGCGTTAGAAACTGAGTCAATATTTGGAGACGCGAGGGATCCCAAAGATGTTTATTAACAGGCCTTTACGCGCGAGATTCACGGGACTCGCAGTTGAAGCATTCTGAAGCAGCACCAGCGTAATGCAAAACTCTGCGGTGCTATTTCTGGTCCAAGATGTGCACTTACTCACTCGTGCACTCCTGGATATTATAAGCACGGTTAACTGTGTGGGATCAAAAACAAAACTACTGGGTTTTGCAACAAGCGCCTTCACACTTTCCTCACTTTGGCTTTATTTTCCCTCTAAATCTTTGTGAAAAGCTCAAATCTACACATTGTGTCACTAAAGCTGCGACTGGCTTTTGAATTATTTAAAAAATACATAAAGCAATGCCTTTTTTTTTTTACCGAGAAAGAACTTATTTTCCACTTTCTTGGTAGTTTGTTTGACCTCTAGTGCTATCTGTGACCTCGGGTTTCTACGGAAATGCCATTCTTACCGCGTTCCACCTGTTGAAAGATTCCTCCAAATGTTCCAAATCAGAATAAAGACACACGGGCAAACTTGGTAGTGTGTGTTAAACAGAAAAGTAAAAATCGTCCCCTCCTTTCTTGCTGGCAGACTTCCAGTATGCTCAAACTAGTAGCTGAGAAGATATTTTCATGCTTTTGCACGGTGTGGTTGCGCATGTGGCTTTGAACTCCATTGGCCGGAGACTCCTGCAGCGCGCGCCGCAAGTCCCACTTTGTAACCTCGAAAGCCCACAACGTTTTTTACGCACATATGCACCAGTGGTTTGCAAAGCATGAGTAAGTTGCAAGAGTGCAAGCTGCCAAACTGTTACTGGGACAATTTGGAATTGTGAAATAGTTAAACGCTGACCTGTGCATTCAAGGCGCGCTTTCACAGCATGTTGGTGAGTGTGGCGTGGAAATTCAAAGCGCAGATGTTCTGGGAGGGTTTGAGTGAGAAACAGAGACTGCGTGAAAGGCAGACAACAATAGGAATTCCTTTTAGAGGTGACAGTTTAGGAAGCAGGCATTCCAAGAGAGAGATTGTTAGACTTTAAAGGGTTTTCTATTTTAGGAAAAGACGCTCTTCTCACATTTATCCTACCCACTGGGAATCAATTGATCAAACGTCACGCGTGGTTCTCATATTGTAAGATAACATAGCTGAAAGGGTTGTGTTTGCAAACCTAATGTGTTCAAATGTTCTCGAAGAAGACCTGACATTTTCCTTTCATTGCCTGGCGTCCCCACATCGCCGCAGCCTAACGTGCTTTTACACTTTTGTTTTGTTGTTATTCAGCCCTTTAACCAAATTCCCAGTCAGCAATCCTACAATATCTGGGACTGATGATGTAAGGAGGCCAATAGAAGTGTGGGCCCTGCGCCGTGGATTGTTATTTGGTGAGTGCGTGTTATTGGGTGCAAAAAGGGCTTCGCCAATGAACGAGCGGCTGCGATGCCACGTGATCACCCCCCTCCTCTCCCATTCATCAGGGCTGGACTGTGTGTTGTCTTTTCAATTCATTTATCTGCAGGAATGATTGCGACTATCAGTCTAGAGCTCACCACCAGACTGAGTAGGTGAAAGTTGCGCCCCAGGAAGATAAACCGCAAAAGACAATATTGCATGAATACATGATTTTGCGCGCGCATCAGATGAGCGTTGTAGGGGGATTCCGAGCGCGTCGTAGAAAGTAAACAGAAAAATCTGTGGATTCGAGTTTGCTCAGTTCAGTGAGGTGCAAGAGACAGCGAGAGAGAGGGGGGAGGAAGAATATCCGTGAGTGATTTTTTGATTCCTGCTCTCAGTCGTCTCAGAGTCCAGACTGAAGATGCTCCTGGACGCAGGACCGCAGTATCCCACCATAGGAGTCACTACTTTCGGCTCCTCGCGGCATCACTCAACAGGCGAAGTCACGGAAAGAGAAGTGGCGCTGGGGATAAACCCATTCGCGGATGGGATGGGCGCCTTCAAAATAAACCACAGCTCCCACGACATCGGCTCCGGACAGACTGCGTTTTCCTCCCAGGCGCCCGGCTACGCGGCAGCCGCTTTGGGACACCATCACCATCCGACCCACGTTGGCTCTTACTCCACGGCGGCTTTCAACTCCACCAGGGACTTTCTTTTCAGAAATCGGGGTTTCGGGGATGCCACCGGAGCGCAGCACAGCCTGTTTGCCTCCGGAAGTTTCGCAGGGCCACATGGACACTCCGATGCAGCGGGGCACCTGCTCTTCCCCGGGCTGCACGAGCAAGCGGCGAGCCACGCGTCTTCCAACGTGGTCAACAGCCAGATGCGGCTGGGCTTCTCGGGGGACATGTACGGGCGGGCTGATCAGTACGGCCACGTTACGAGCCCGAGATCCGACCACTATGCTTCGACTCAGCTGCACGGCTACGGCCCCATGAACATGAATATGGCCGCACACCACGGAGCAGGGGCCTTCTTCCGATACATGAGGCAGCCGATCAAACAAGAGCTCATCTGTAAGTGGATCGAACCGGAGCAGCTGACAAACCCCAAAAAGTCGTGCAACAAAACTTTCAGCACGATGCACGAGCTCGTCACCCATCTGACCGTGGAACATGTGGGGGGACCGGAGCAGACGAACCACGTTTGCTACTGGGAGGACTGCTCCAGAGAAGGGAAGCCGTTCAAAGCCAAATACAAACTTGTAAATCACATCCGAGTACACACCGGAGAAAAGCCCTTTCCGTGTCCGTTCCCCGGCTGTGGCAAAGTCTTTGCGCGCTCGGAAAATCTAAAAATTCACAAAAGGACTCACACCGGTAAGCAGCGCAGACTAAAACTTATAATACATTTTTCTTTAAAAAATAGCTTTGAATTTATTTGCTAAATAATGTTGACAATATTTCATCAGAATTATGCATGGAGTAGTTATTTACTGCATGAAGCCTCCTTAGCTGTCATCATAATATTTGTTTATTGCTTGGAATTTAAGACAAGAGGATTTTATTACATAATTTATATTTCTATTTAATTACAGTTTATTCTAAGCAGTTCTTATTTTTTTAGAATCTCAAAATTAAAAAAAAAGTCAATTGGAAAAAAAAAAAATTACGTGTTTTGGTTTCTGAGCTTTTTTTATTTTCACGCAAAAAAAGAGATATTTGTAATGAATCACGTGTTTTATTTGTTTGTTTGTTTTGTGCATAATGTAGGTGAAAAGCCTTTTAAGTGTGAGTTTGACGGCTGCGACAGACGATTTGCAAACAGCAGTGACCGCAAGAAGCACATGCACGTCCACACGTCGGATAAGCCCTATCTGTGCAAAATGTGCGACAAATCCTACACACATCCCAGCTCCCTGCGAAAACACATGAAGGTAAAATCCAGTGTTCTTTTGTGTGATTTTTAATATCCAATTCCAGTGGTTGATATTTGTTATAATCTTTTTTTTTTCCTCTTTAAAAAAATTAAATATATTTCTGTTTTTGTTGCATTTTTCCAACATATTTGGATTGTTGTATTATGTTGTTGTATTTCCTCACCAAACAACATAATTTAAACGCCCTGTTTCTTTTTTCTGCTTCAGGTCCACGAATCCACCAATCCAGGATCACAGCCTTCCCCAGCTGCCAGTTCAGGGTACGAGTCTTCAACGCCCCCCACTATAGTGTCCCCCTCCACAGAGAACCAGAGCAGCAGCTCCATATCACCAGCAGCGTCAGCAGTCCACCACACAACCAGCCACAGCACGCTGTCGTCGAATTTCAATGAATGGTACGTGTAAATATTTTTGACAAAAAAGGAAGGAAAGAGGAAAAAAGACTGCAAAATAATAAAAAAAAGAAATGCTTTTTTTATTTTTCAAAAGTCAGCCAGTGAATCATGGACTATGGGGAAAAAACAGGAGTTCAGTTAAAGGCCGCTTTAATGTCAGTGATTGCATGGACAAAAAGGACGCACGGACCCCTTTTCCTCTTTCTTCAATACTCCTTTATTTTTACTGAAAGACTGATGAAGAAAAAAAAGAAAGAGAGAGACAGAGAGATCTGAAATAAGCATGCTATCTCCGGATTTTTGTACATAACGATTTCACCAAGTTGGCCAAATGTATTATATTATTTTGTAAATAATTCTATCACAGTTTAAGGGAATTTGTGGGGGGAAAAATGTGGTCTCTTGATATTTGGAGAAACGGTTCATTGCGATGAATAGGCTTCATGGGGGGGAAAAGAATGTTATAGTTGTGTACCAAAATGTGAATTATTCAGTATTACTACAGTCTACACGTCGATCTAACCGACTCTTAGTATTAATGTGCTTTTAGCCTCTCCAAGTGCAACATTTTTCGTCCAAGTTCCAGTTTGAGTAGCACAGTATCATTGTTGTTATTTAATGTCATGTCGATAAATCGTGTAGTGAAAGCCTGAACAAAATCCGTGTCAATCTGTTTATGTACGTGAAATATAAAAAAAAATCTCTGTCAATTGCTTTGTCTGAAAGGAAGTATTATTACATGTAAGTAGCTCAATTTTCCATATTTATCCGCATGTAAAGGACATGTTAGAAATGATCGGTATTTATGGAGAAATGCGCTCGTATGTAAAATTTAGTTTACACGAAAAATGTTTGGATACATTTCGTACTATATTAAAGGATTCAGAAACACACTCATGTTATGCTTTTGACTTTTTTCTTGCAAGGAGGTGAAGAAAAATCCACTATTTTTTTTTTATTTTTTTTACTTTTACGCACTTACTTTCTTTCCTCCAAGTGTGTGTGAGTGTGTGTCACCAAATCCCACCTTTTTATTTTATTTTTTTTCCACTCAACTTTTTGGCAATAACTCCTAAATTCACTCCTTCCCTTTTTCAGCATCTTCAGTTTATCCAAAATTAACATCAAACACTTTGCCCTCCAGGAATGTGCAAATTAAATCGATTAATCACGGCGGTTGTTCCTCAGTGTATAAACCGGACTAAGCCATTTTATGTTGCTTAGCCTAATTGTTCGGGAATCTAATTTTCAAATCTAATTTATTTTCTGTCCCGCGTTTCCTCGGATTTTATAGATTGAGGGAGAGTCAGGGAGTGAGGCTCTTCTTCTCCTCCTCCCTCCCCCCTTTCTCCTTCCTTCCTCCTCCTCCTCCTCCTCCTCATTGTGCCTGGCTGCAGCTCGCTTGACCGCCCCATTAGGCAGAGATCACATCAGCAGCCGCCACCGATCATGGTTAACGCTGCCAGTGCGCACAGAGCCACGATCTGGTGCAGCTTTTGTCAACACGCCGGACGCACCTGAACTTCTATGGGGGGAATTAAAAATAATAATTATATTAACAACATAAAGCGTCATAAACATGGGGGGGGGGGGGGGTGTCAGATAGAGGCAAAGGAGAAGATGCCTTTATATCATCTAGACTTCCACCATCTCAGATGAATTGCTCAAATGTATTGAAATGTATTCATATTTCCTTTTCACGGACTATTAAATGTGGGGATAAATGAAGGATGGCAATAAGATGACTTTTTCGACTCTATTTAACACTGGCAGCCTGGTCTCTTTTCGCAGATGCTCCATTGGCGCACTCCGAGACGCAAACAGAGCCCTCTGGAAATGTTGCAGCTTTAGAGAAAGAAGAACAAAAAAAAAAACCTCACATATGCGTTCGGAAAAATAAACATCGTGTTAAAAGCAGCGCGCAGGCACAGATTTCGCTTGGAAATGAAAACAAATGTTCTCAAAAAAATCCGTCATCATTTCAACTGTGGAAAAAAAATGACACCATAAATCTTAAAATCTTATAATGCACTTTTGTTTAAATTCAAGCTCGTTTGTCTCCAAATTTCTGCAGACTTTATATTCCTCTTAAAACCTTTAAGCCTCCAGAGAGCCGGGGCGCTGCTCTTAAGCGTGCCAGCGCAACAGAACGCAAACTATCTCGTTTGATTCCTACTTTATAGCCCTGTCGCATTACTTTACAATGATCATGCACACAGAGAAAGAAAATGCCCGTAAAAGATGTGTTGACTGCAGGCTGCAGCTGCACGGCGCGGCCAGAGATCCCAGATCAAATAGGAGCGCAGGAAAACATCCACTTCAAATGTATTTACGCACAAGTCTGGAAATGACAAGCGCTCAGATATCGAGGAAAGCGCAGGCGCCAGCGTCATGAATATTTATTAGCAGCACTTGTGGCCGGTAAACCGAGCCTGACACTCTGCAGCTGATCTGTGAGCGAAATATTAGACACAGTTTTTACAGAGGGAACGTTTTCTGACTAAAAAGAAGCCACGCATTTAGTGTATCCAAGTTAAAACGAAAACAAAAGTTTTTGGTTTTTGTATTGAAGTTTTTTTAGACATGAAAACACCAAATCAATGTGACTGACTGCGAAACGTTCAGGTATGGCTGCTCTCGCCAGCGCTCTGATCTACATGCCAGGCTGCTGTCACTCACTGAGAACTAAATCGATAACATTTGGGATCAGTTTAATTTAACTATGAGGCTGACACGTGATATCTTTTTTTGACAGTTTCGAATCCCAAAATAACTAAAAATAATAAAAATTAGTCAAGAACCTAAAGACAGAAAAAGGTCAAGTACACATATTTACTAAGACGCTGTGTTTGAATTTAAAACAGCCCCAGAGTCCTTGTGTGCAGCCATGAAACCATTTGTGATGATTATGAAATATTAAAAAAAGACAACTATATCTAAAGGATCAAGTTATGAGTTAGTGGAGATTCAGCTAAATTAAACATGTTCTTTTCCACTGTTTAAAAAAATATGTAAAGAAACTGCATCGCGTGTAATTATGCAAATGTAAATGTGGGGTGCATTACAACCATTAAAGGTCTCGGGCCTAAATTAAAACGTGTCTTCTTCAAAAATGCAAAACTCTTGATGCTTATTTTGAAATTCCCACTCTCACACCGCAGAGCACTCCACACGTGAGAGACTATGCAGGGGCGCAGAGCTGCAACTTTTAGACTTCATCCATCTTTGGGAATGAGATTAGTTTCGCGCAAAACAATGCGCCCTCCTTGACTTTACGCCTTTTTGCGTTTGTTTGCAGCACAGCAGATCTTAAGTCACGCAGCTCCTTTTTTTCCACATTTAACCGCATTACTGATTGGGACATTAATCTCCGCTTGCCACCGGGAGGGTTCGTTATGGTGAAGCATAGGCTCACGGTGACCCCCATCGCATCAGTTGTGATGCCTGACACGCTATTAAAGTTGAGACCGTGTAGGAGATTTGTGGAGGCGCTGACACGCGGCTGTCGCGTCCACCCCCCTCAGCCCCCTCACCCACTCCTTTTTGACGTGTTGCTAAACGAGGCCACTCCAATTAATGCGCCGCGGCGGGGTGACAAAGCTGCGCACCTTTTTTTCTGGAAAACACTCGCTCGGACTTGTCTGTTCACTCCAAAATAAATAAATAAATAAATAAATAAAAAGGTGCGTGACGCGCACCTGCGCAAAGCGCAAAGCCCCAACGGTCACTGCACACCTTAGGGCTGACCTCAACCGTTTTATAAAGCCCAAAAAAAGAAGAATCCACGAACTTCCGGTTCCAAATGGTCACCTGTTCAACCCCCGTGGAGCCATTTTTGCCTACATTTTTTCTCTCTTCCTATTTTCATCTTGTATTCATTTTTCTAAAATAATTAACCCATGAGAGCCCATGCTGACAAAAGAAAATACCAGAAACCTGCTCTGTGGCCCATTTGGTCTATATTGGATTCCATATAATTTTATTTTGAAGGAAAAACGGGTTGAATCAGAACCCATGCTGAATTCCAACAGCTTTTCAAAATAAAACATCACAAACGTATAAAAAGAGCTGAAAACGTAATGAATTTAGTTTGGTTTAATGTGGTTATTATTAAAAAAAAAGACTATGCATATGGTGCATTAATGCAGTGTTCAATTGAGAGGTCTTCTCACATACAGAGCAGCTTGACGACATCTGTTTATCTGATGAGTCTGAAAATGAGTCCTTATTTGCAGTGAGGATGACCAGCCAAAGATAATCAGTAACAGATTTCCGCCCCATCATTTCACATCACAGCATTTTGTCAAAGTGATGTTTCCTTCAAGAAAAGAAAATAATAACAATAATAAAAATAAGAAGAGGGAGAAATAAAAGAAAACTGTTAAGGATGTCATTACTGTTTGTACAATGAGTTTTGCTTTTGTGTTGTTGCATGATTTTTTTTTCATCTTTTTTTTTTTTTCATCAATCGGAATTTAAGAAAATGGTCAACATGACCCCATTCAGGGAATATTTGCTTGTGGTGCTATCACAGATCAGACCTTTTTCTTATAATTTAGACATCATTATAAAAAGCCAACTGTTATTAACATACTTATATGTGTGTAGACAGAGTACAGTTTAATTTTATAGTCTGTGTTCGAGTCATAATTTAAGTCTTTCAAGTCTCACCACAACAAAATGTAAAGGGTTGTTTTTAATTTTGACAGTTTAAATGTGACAAATTACCACTCTTGAAAGTCACAGTGATCTGGAGCTGGAAATTTAAAAATCAACACATATTTTCCACATTTCTTCTCCTTGGTCTGTTGAGGGCGTGAGGTCTTTTTCCTGTGGGCTGCAGCCCAGACCTTTCGAATAGTTTTGAAAGACAAGGAGCAATAAATATGACTTGTTTGGCTTGTCTTGTGTTTTGAGTGCAAATGCTTAAAATAAAAATGGATTTCATTTTCCTCCTCCCTTGTGGATAAATCCTTCCAGGAAAAAACAAGAGTGGAATGAAAGAAAATGGAATCACAATTCACATGGTTATTTGTCTTGCACACATAGTTGCAGCTGTTTTCAAAGCTCTGCTAATATTGACAAGTTTTTTTTCTGGTTGTTTTTTTCTCTGAAACATTTGGTGCTTTGTAATTGTTTTTGGCTCAGTGTTGTTTCGTCTGATTTTGATAACAGATCCATCATCAGAGAGCTCTGCATGCTGTGTGTTTTTGGACGTCATGTGTGTGAGTGTGTGTGTTTGGATATTTTCCATTTGTTTTATTCAAGCGTTTTTATTTTTTTGACCCCAAGCCGGTTTCAGAATTTTTATAAAGCCATAGTGGTGTTCAGGAGCCAAAACCTTAATTCCCACAGTAAAAACGTTACGAGTCTCTGGAAGCAAGCAGAGAGCTAAAAACACATTTTTGTAACACATTTTCCCTGACCTTCCAGTCATTATGACATCTCATCTGTAGTATTGTACCACAGCTTAACAGCAGATCAACTACATTCTGGTGACAGGTACTAACACTGCAATCATATTTCCGCGCTTCGCAGTGCATCCTTTATAATTGTACCAGTGATTAAAAGCAACATTTGGAGCACAAAATGTGGTACGAGGTATCATCATGGCAATGCTCTTGGCGTGGGTCTCTTTTCACCAGCTGCCTCAGCAGGATTGTGGCAATGCGACTGAAAATCAAGATGGAGGCCAAGAATGAGTTGGACGCTTCACGTTTCTGTTTGTACGACTCCGCACCAAGTGTCCATATCATAAAAAGCAGGCAGGATATTAGCTGTAATGCTGTCACAGGATGGATTTAGGGGTCCACACCATCAGCAAAGGGAAAGGCGGAGAAAAAATTGGCAACTCGCTACTCACAACTGAAATATGGTTTGCCATAAAAAGAGAAAAAAAGTGAAAGCATGCAAGGCTAGAGGGAGACTCAATTTGCTCCATGTGAGCATGGGCAATAAAATAAACTGTTAAGATGACTTGTTTTGCGTTGTGAAAGAGGCCAAACAATGATCAGTTTAATGAGATGTACCAAACCCTTCCTCCCGATGCACGGCACATGGGCCGACCTGTGTGCAGCAGCTGGCGGCTGCGAGTTTCTCACAATTCGATTTGACGTCTTTGACTCTGGTGTTCTTTGATGTTGCAGTTAACTGAGCGATTCCGGGTGGTTTCGGTGAGAATAGATGAAAATCTGAGATGTAACAGTGTCACATTGCTGCCAGAGCCCGCCGTGACCTCTGGGCTCTCACTGAGAAGTGAGAAAGAGGGGACACAGCAGCTCTGTGACGGCACCAGGTTTGTCCAAGGGGGACGGAATTAGTTTGTGGCGTTAAGGTAAACCTTTAGGTCAGGCACGTTTAGACTTAAAGCATGCAAATTAAAATAAATAATAAAAAAAGAAGCTCTTTGTGTGCTAAAGAAGCTGTCCACATTTTTCAACTTATAGCTTCTTTATTGCTTCACATTAGCATGTTTGCACGCACAAAATCAATCTACTTCGACTGAGTGACCAACCATTTGACAGATGCAACTGTGATCATTCAATTTTGCCTGCTAACATTAATTTCTAAACAACACGCCACACATTTTCTGGATTATGAAGTGCGTGTGTTCCATTTCTTCCAGTTGCCCGTTGTTCACTCATGATTTGATTGATAACAATTGGCCCAACTCTGCTCAGTCCAGGTGTTTGCAGTTTATTATTTTCCCTCCCCCTCCAATTAATCACTAATTGGTGTTTCCACCTGCAGCGGAAATTATGGAACGGTTCTGTCCACAATCCTTACACTTCTGCTTCCTGATTAGAATACGCTGAAAGTTAAAGTCTGTTCACAAATGCTGATGTAAAAGAACAAATTTAATGTGGTTTGTGCTGCCTCCTGTTCACACAGAATAATGTGGTGTTAAAGGATTCACTGTAAAAACTGAATAATGCCCAGGATTGTCTCTTTGGCAGAGGTAAGGTCACTGAGATTGTTTTATATCTGTTCACATATGGAAGTCATTCATTGTCAGTCTGGAATGCCTTGAATACTGTTGCATTAATAAAGATCTTTACAACAAAATGTGTCATGCTGCACCGTGTTGTGCATGTTCTGCCCGTGCAGAGTCCTGCTTTTACCGGGGAATAATGAAACCTCTCCAGGGAAAGGGCAAATAAAAACGTGAGCGCTCACAAAAGGTCAGGTCCCTCCACGAGATCAAGATCTGAAAAACAGCAAAGCTTTCAACGACTAAAAAGGTCTGAACCCGGCTCAAATTTGTCATAAATGTCTGCAGGGTGTAAACAGGAAAGCATTGATAATTCCATTCAAAATTATTTTGCACTTTGCACTAATGTGCTGCTTTAGCACAACATTTAAATATATATTGGTAAAGTTTTAGAGGTTTAAAAATCATAGTTTGTTTACTCTCGTGTTTAACAGGACAAGCACTTAGGTGTCACACGATTTGTCTTCAATTATCTTTTTTTTCCTCCTTTTTTTGTGTAAATTATGACAGCCCCCTGCCCTGCACTCACGCTCATCCATGAGACATAAAGCCTCTCACAGCAGTGGTTTGTATCTAATGGACAAGTGTTGATGAGTCCTTAAAAAAAAAAAAAACTGCTCAACTTGTGGCTGAAGCTTGTTTTCAAACTTCTGGGACGTAAGTATTCATCTGTCATGGTGTCGCAGAAAACTGTGGCATCACACATATAAGTGGCTGCATGTTGCTATCTAATGGGGAGTGAGATGATAGTTTGAAAGCAGCCATTTTTGCGTGTAATTTTAACGTGTTTATGTTTAATTAGTCCCAACTGCATTTTTATTTTCATGCTTTGTGTTATTTTCTCAGTAAATATCCACTTCATGTGTTGGTCTTTAAGTGAACGCACTATTTAAACCCTTTTTGTCCCTTTTATTTTCACAGATCTCTTTGCTTCCATATAAATTAATGACAGCCTTTGCTGGTTGTAATTACACATTCAAATTAGTTCAGCACACATTTGTCTATTAAATCAAAACCGGGAAAGACCAGAATCTGTTCATTTAAAAAGTCACAACGCCCAGTGATGCTGATAATAAAAAAGTTTCTCTCTGGCAAAAAGTACAGCATGTCCTCTTGGTTTTTCATTGTTTTTCTCTCTTTGAACTTTGCAAAGGAAGCAGACTGACACCGGATTAGCGTCCATAGAAACACATCTTCAAAATAGTGTTAGCATGGAGCCATGCAAGTTAATTATAACCCAGGACAATGCGAGGGATTAGTGTTCCGGTTTGAAGCACTGTTTAACAAAATGGTGGAGTAATGTAAAGGGTTATTGGGTCATGAGGACATTGGAGCTTAATTTCTCAAAACTTTTTTTTTCAATTATTAAAAACATTTCCGTAGCTCATTATAAACTCAAAGAAGGATTTCCTTTCTTCTTCTTTTTTAAATAAATGATTCTACAGATGAAGAGCAACTAAAAGTTCGGCTTTTTTTAATGTTTTTTTTTTTTTTTTTTCCATGCAGCTTATTAACCAAATTGTATACAACCCCATCTATTTAGCTTTTTTCAAGTTTGAAAACATCCAGAGGCCTCCTCTTAAAAAGTAGCCCCCCTCCACCCCTTACACTCCATGTTGAGCAATTAAACCCATCCAAGTTGAGGATTATTGCATGTGCAGATGGTTTGGAGAAGCATCAATCTCTGTCAGCGGTGTAATAATGCAGACATTCCATACTGGGACACTTCATGAGCAGAGGAGGCTCATAAGAGGGGGAGTTCCTTAAATCAAATAAAGACTTGTGTTTGGCTGAAGCCTAAGAACCAGCACCCCAGTGAGGATGCAGTGGGTATGAAATTATATGCAGCTCCACCCCCCCAAACCCCCACCCCCACTAAAACTCCTCACCGGTCACACTGATCATGCTTTCAGAAACGCAGCAAAGGTTGATCAAATAAATACTGCATGCAATAAAGTCTGAATCCTTGCACCATGAGGTCCGTTCGCAATTAAAATCCCAATTAAAGCAGAAGGTCATTTAAATTTAGGAGTTTTTTATGTTTATAAGTACTGTTTGTTCTTCTACAGGCAAACCAGACATTGTGGTCAAAAAATGTCTGCGGGATGTGAATGCCATGGAAAAGGCGGTGGTTTTCCAGGTCTTGGCCATCTTTGCAAACTTTTGTCGCAAAATCCTCCACACGGCTTTCTGGCACGCTCCTCCTCCCCACATCCGATCGAATATGGACTCCAAAGCACTAAAACTCTGGCAGAATTTCAAATTCTCATACCTCCGTTGACTTTGCTTGATGTTGACATCACATGTGAAAAAAATTTGCAGGAATAGCTCGCGTAAAGTATGCCGAGGATGCATGGAGACTCGGGATGGAGAACGATAAGGACTGGATGCCCTTCATCTTTCACTCTGAGCACAGGCCTAAGTCAATTTTACTCCCAGCGTGAGGCTTTCTCCAGCCCAAGTTTTGAGTAAATCCAATCAGCTGTCCACAGGATTGAGATGTAGTGTGTCACTGATGACAGAATTTGCTGTAAGTTGAAGATGCAGTGTGGTAATTTTAATAAGACTCTGCCCTACAAACTCACCCAGCAAATATCTTATCTGACAAAGGGAATGTTTCTGTAAATGCCAAACTATTAATTTCAAAACCTAACCACATTTAATTTGGCTGCTGGAATTGACGACCGACTCCAATTAAAATCGTGTGTTTGTTGTTTTTAATACGTTCTTGTAGCATTTTTCTCATTATGTAGGAATATATCAAGAAAGCTAAGCTTAAATTTGCCTTTCTGAGTATTTCTTCATTAGGTAAATCAGGAGCAGACAAAAAATTACATTGGACAAATCTTGTGAGTTTGTAATAGGACTTTAAACAGGCAGACACAAGCTCCCTGCTGCGCTCCATTTCGATTCATCCACGTATAAATGACTAGATCCATGCGAATCTTCGTTTTCCTCGTCTGAGCTGGCATCTGGCTTAAAACTGTATATCTCCGATACTGCTCGCCATTTTTGCTGCACCCGTAATGTTAGGTTGGAGTTGTGGGAGGCTGTAAGCTAGCAGAAGAGCATGTAAACAGAGGGCTCTCAGTCATGGGTGACTGTATGGGGGGGAGGGGTTGCTCCATGGCAACAGTCCTGTCCACAACTCAGAGGCAAATTTCTAACAAACTCGTGCTGCTCTATAGAAACTATGTCTAAGAAGACAGTTTTATTTTTATTTTTATTTACCATACCATACCAACTTTATCTAAAAAGCACTTTATAACAACTAAAGCTGAAACCAAAGTCCTGTACATCTTTAAAAACTAAAAGCAAATGGGCATCAATGGTTCAAAGACACAAAGAATAAAGAAAGAAATGAAGTCTTGCGGGGTTATTTAGGCTGGAAACGGCATAAACATAATTAAAAAGACCACTTGGAATGCTTTAAAAATACATCAAAAGATGATGAGAGTGGGTCTTTAAACAAATGGAATGTGTCATTTGGGATTTTGATGCAGCAAATTTTTAAAAGTTTGGACTTTATCTGTGACCTTTGTCGTGCTTTTTTCTGCTATGACCTGAGAAAATCAGCTCTGAGATCAGAGCCCCTGCCGGAGCGCCTTGGCACGGCAACATCACGTGAAATCCTTCAGTCAGCCAGGTGCAAGCTCCCAAATTATACTACCTCCAAATGTGCACCAACAGTTTTTGACAGGCAGACTGTACGGTGCTTTTCTGCACGCTACGGTGTTCCAAGAACCCAGAGCACACATGCGTTGAGTATGCACCCCGGGTTTCATTGTCCCCCCCCCCCCCCCCCCTTTTTTTTTTTTGATGGTTGTTTTTTTTCTGTTCACCTTCCCGTCTCCACTCTTCGCTCAGTTCTCTGATTGGCTTGATTCCATGCTCATTAGCATGTCCCATTATCTTCCAGAATATTCAAGGGAATGTTTCCAGTTGCTGCCACTTCAGTTATTATAATATACAGCACGGTTCATGACATTCAAGTTTCTGGAAGTGCTTCAGCTTTTTGTCAAGGTCCTCAGTCACACATAAGGGCTGTGGAGTTTTCAAGGGCATCTGTTCCAGGCAGCACAGCAGAGAGGAAGAGGTGGTGGTGGTGGTGGGCCGTTTGGGGAGGGGCTCGGAGCAAGCTGGAATGATCCACCTAGAATTTGTTGAATCAAATCCTTGCACCTGGATATAATTGTCTCGCTGCTGTGAAGGGAGTTGCTGCTGCCAGAATGGGACCAAATTAGTGGCCCGAAAATGGCGACCTGTCAAGAACTGGCAACTTCACATGGTAACATAGGATACTCAGACAAAGCAATTTGCTTGCGTTTGGTGCATATTAATTATTATTTGTCTTTTAGTGCTGCTTTAAAAAAGCCCAAAAATCTATCTGAAAACCAACATCAAATCAAAGTCGTGGTGTTGTTTTCTAATTATCTTTTGGCTGTATGTGAGCTCATCTCTTCTTACTAACATCCTCCAATCATTTAACTAGTAAAACCAATAGAGCAATTTGATATACAATCCTCCAAAGCAACAATTTAAGCACAAACTTGTGAGCAGAGTAGCACACAGTTTCTGTAGATTACCTCAAAGATCGCATGAAGGAAATAGAATACATCCTTTTTTTTAACTAAATTGTGCAACAAAGGATAAAATACTGCAACCGTGGGGGGTCTGGACAATAACTATTAGCAAAAATTAATCTTGTGGAAGATAATGTACTGCCTAAGTAATCTTTTAAAGTATTATCAGATCTGGCTTCATTTATATTGCTGCTTTAGTTCAAAGGTAGAACTCAGGTTGGGGCTTTTTATCATTATCTGAGAGCAATAAGCAGTTTAACTTTATCCAGGGATAAATTATTGATTTAAATAAAAAGAGGGGTTATATTACAGTATGACTATAAAGGGAAGCAGGCTTTTTATACCAGCTTCAGCTTTAATCTGATGTTGATTAAGTTTAGGCGTTTTTCCTGCTTTGATAACATACTACAAATGTTCAGTGTTCTTTAACTTTAAAAAATAAGTATGGTTCCAGTTACACATGGCTATAACGAAACAATTGCAAATAGTTTGAGAGGTTTCTTTTGGGATTTTGTCAATTCTTAGTTCAAGATTTTACAGAGGAAACACTTGTTATGTTTCATGTTTCCATTTTTTTTAATCATGAAACAAATATTTAATAGATTTTTTTTTAAATTGAAAAGCAAAAAAAGCATTCTAGACCTTTTCTTCTTGAACTTAGCCTGTTAGGTTTAAACCACAAACAAAAAAAAACAGAGGGAAGCAGCAGCAAAATACCAACATAGTTTAAAAACTGTACAATTGCTGGAATCACTTGGTCAGACAATAGACAAAAAGGGGGAAAGTGCACAAATCAATAAAGGACTGAAATCAATAGGCTATGTTTCCTGATGGTGTCATGAACAGGTTTGAGGGGGTGAGAAAACACCAAAGCACTTTTTCAAACAGCTTATTTCATAGTGAGAAATTTACTTTTTTGTTCAAATCCAGTTTGTTGAAGCCACAACAGAAATTTCCTCACAAATTAGCTGCATCCTGAACTAACAAAACAAAAGACAAAGGATGCACACATCATGTAATACACATTTGTTTAAATGTTTCTAATTTATGTATTTTGCAAATACCATAAAGTTGATTTTGATTTAAGAAAAATGTAATCCTGAACACAAATTCTGTTGTTGTTAAAAGAAAATTATTGCCACACGATTTGAAACCTAGAAGTTCTATGGTCTGCATGACCTACACATCTAGTTGCACCATTTACACTCAGTAAAAGAGGTTTTAAAGAAGGCGAAGGCAAAACCTGGTGTAATACATCACAGGTTTTACTTGGTTTCATTTTCATGGCGAGGACCCTCTCTGGGGACCCTGGCCTTAGACGGTACAGCACGCAGTCTAATGGTTGAATCAGCTGGCAGGTGTGCCCCAGAAGTTTCTTCACCACCTGCACGCTGAACAACCCATAAACTGTTGAATTGCTTAGCTAGATGGAGAGAAACACCTGGGCCAAGTAGAATTAAATGCTTAATGGGTCCGTCTGCTTTTGAGGATAGATTTTCTTTTTTAAAATTTTACTAACGTTTTTTAAACTTCATTGACAGAGGAAAAACAATAAACACAAACAAGCTAAATAGAATTTATCTCATTTTTACATTAATATGAAAAATGAAAGCATCTGGAGCATAAAAGGACGCTGCCATTTTTTCCTTAATTTTGGTCTTTTTTCAATTTTTTTTTGATGCAAAGACATTTCATAGTTTATTTTATAGTATGTGTTCTCCCTTTTGCTTACGTCTAAGAACTAATTCTTTCCTAAAATTGTCTAATAAAACAGACTTTTGTTGCTGATTGAGTCCGCTATATTCAATGCCTATAAAAGAAAAAAGAAACACAAATACAAATATTAGTTCACAGCAGCAGCAAATATTTTAAGATATTTGCTGATGTTTTTTTTTTCATATACATTTCTAAACCATAGAACTGATCACCACATTCTTTTAAAGGTGTTCAAAGAATAAAAATAAGATAATTTGACCCTAAATATACATGGAAGCTGCATCTACAGTCCAGACCAAAAGTTTGGACACACCTTCTCATTCAAATGAATGGGAAGGTGTGTCCAAACTTTGTTTGGTACTGTATCTCCTTATATCTGAACAGTAAAGTATAAAGACTGTAGGTTGCCTATAATGAATACGGTTATTTAAAAGTATTTTAAATATGGAGTTAATTAACACCAACAATAAGATCAGAGCTGCAAATATAAGCATTTTGATATTTAAATGGTTATGTGTCATTTAAACTCCCTCCTGCACAAGGAAAGAGTGTCAATTTTAGATTTTAATATTTCATCTACAAGGTGACTATATTGTAACAACTCTATATTTTGTGGAAAAACTATAATTTAGAATTGTTTCTTTTTTTTTATTAGGGTGCAAACTATTTTTCTGTTTCTCAAATGTTTACTTTTTCTAAAAGCTGAGGAACTTTGGTGTCTGTACACTTAAAAAATATCTAAATTAGGAAATACATTTTGCATTTTCTTTACTGTTGCAAAATTTAATTTTTTTTTCTAATTAAATGTAATTAACACTTTCTGTGAATTAATGTATTTTATAGCACTATCTGAGTAGTTGTAAAATACTACTTAATACTTTAAAATTAAAATTAAAATTAAAAGTAAGCTGCTTCATACAGCTTTTGATTTATCTTGGCAATTGACAATATTTTTTTATTTGGTGACTAAAAACAATAATAAAAAATAAATAAAAGACATGAGTCTGACTATCTTCATTATATCAGTTTAATCACTCCTGCCTGTTCACATCCCATAATGAAAATAATGTATTTTACAACAACCCAGTTTGTTATCACACACAAGTTAATTATTTAGTATTTACAATAATTACAGTGTGGTAATTGAACTGACTACATTTCATTATGGAGAAGACATCTTACTCTTTTAACTCAACAGAATCATTCCACGTCTTGAAACAAAAAGTTGTGAATTGCAGTGACTTAAACTGGCATTGAAATTATTTGCAAATATTTATGCACCAGCCTTTTTGCTTTTGATGTCACAAGTAATAATATCCTGTAAATGATCTATAATGTCACAGTAGATATGTGTGATTTACTAACGAGACAAGAAAAAGAGGACAAGAAGCACCACTGAGCCAGTTGTAGCAGGTCGGTGGTACAAAAAGGATTTTGTGTTTATTTCCCTCGCGGTGTCAGATGACATCAAATAGTCTACAGAAGCAGCTCCCAAGTGTACTTTCTGAGTGGGTCAATCCCCATCTGTGGCACACTGGTTTCTGCTTCTTGAAATTTAAACTGTGGCAGGAGCTCATAGTGTTACAGCGCCCTGGAGAAAACCAGTGATTGCACTCCAGAGCACAAGGTGATATTATGTTTAATGTGTTGGTTTATTCCTTGCGGGGTTTCTAACATCTGGTGTGATTTTAATTCCTTGAATGCTTCCACTTCAGTCTCTCTCACTGCTGCCAATTTACAGTTGAGATTTGCAGTGATCCAATGTGCCCTTCTGTTACTCCTGTTTTGGTTATTTCCTGGAACATTTGAAACTAATTGACAAATTTGACCGAGCAATTTTCTGTTTGAGGTTCATATTTTCCAAAGTAAAAATAGTTTTCACAATGTTAGTATTTTTTTTTGTCATCAGTAGTGCATCTCATGCAGCGACTGGATGGCTTAGTTGGCTGCATGTAGGACTGGCGAATGGATAAACATGCATCTATAGCAGAGCTTCCCAAATCCAGGCCTCAAGGGCCGCTGTCCTGCTTGTTTTCCAGAAACCCTGCCTTATTTGCTGCTGATTACCTTGATCAGGTGTGTTTAGCCAAGAAGGAGCCTCATTGGCAGCTTGGTTGGAAAATGTGTAGGAGACTGGCCCCTCAAGGCCTTGATTTGGGAACCCCTGGTTTAGAGTGTGAGGAGTTATGGTAGTCGAAAAAAATGTCAACACTGGAGCTAAAGCTCCGGTGTAAAACAGTGAAGTGTTCCACACAATGGGTTTGTTGTTATATTATTTTTAAGCTGTAGTATACATCTGACCTGCATTGAACAGTGACTTGCCCACATTAAAGGGCCTATCCATATCCTAAAGTACCTAGGATTGCACAAGGGTTACATATGTAATAGAATGATTATCAATGGGGGACCTTTCTGTGTGGAGTTTGCATGTTCTCTGTGCATGTGTGGGTTTTCTCCAGAGACTCCGGCTTCCTTCCACCGCCCTAAATCCTGCTTCATAGGTTAATTGGTTACTCTTAACTGTCCATAAGTGGGAATGGGAAAGTGTGTGATTGTGGCCCTGCGCCAGACTGGCGACGTGTCCAGGGTATCACCTGCCTTCACCCGCAATTGGCTGGGATAGGCTCAAGCAGCCCCGTGACCCGAAAGGGAAAAAACAGATTAGAAGAAGATGAGTGATTATGAATATTCAAAGATCATACATATGAAAGTTGTTGGTCCATGTTATCAACCACTTTGTGTGGTAAAATACCGTTTTCCAGAATCCGTCTGATTTGCTGATCTGAGTGCCCTGGGAAAAGGCTCAGAAGAGGTTGGCATTAGTAGGTTTAAAACAATAGTCCATCACTAATCAGACACATTAAGGTTCACTGTAATGCAGGTGGAACTAGGGGAGGGAACGAATAAGAAATGTTGACTCCTTTTATTGCCTTGGCGGCCATTGTGTTCCAACGTCAAGCCCCGGGGCTGGGATTTGGCTTTCTCTCACTCTTTGCCCTGACTCTGTACCTTCTAACTTCTTGTTATTCACTGATTTCTATTCAGGTTAAAGAAAACCTTTTGCCACACGTCAAAAGAAATGGTAATTCTGAGTCTTTCCTGGCTGTTGTGATGCACAGCTAACAGTTGTTGGGCTCCGCTGGTGATTCGACAGGGTTTTTCATGCTCACAGAAAGCCTCTATTTGTTTCAACTGACAGAAACAACAGACCAGTTTTTCTTTGGTGTCAATGAAAGAACATCCTGAGTCACAAGCACACAATACTAATTTGTTTTTGTCTTTTTCTGACCAATTTTCTTAAAAGGTTAAATTTAAGTTAGTTTTATTTACCATACTTAAAACATTCTTTTTATAACATTTACCAGTGGTTTATTTCACAGACATACAACATAACATCATATAAATTCTGCCACTATCCTATGGCATGAAGCCATTCATCCAACTTTTCATTATCTGTCTGCACTTGATCCTAGGAGGAGTTGCAGAGGTTGTTGGAGTTTATCCCAGCTATTATAGGGCAATAGGTGGGGTAGACCCTGAACAGGTCACTGGTCAATTTCAGGGCCATATGAGACAGACAACTCCACTTGCTCACTCATTCTAAAGGGATAACACTATCAATTACACTATCAATGAATGTGGTCTCGCAATCCATTGATTTGTACTTTAAATGTATTAAAACCACTCAGGTTGTCTCCATCTTGGTTTATACAGTGTTCCCTCATTTTTACCGAGGGAGTTATGTTCTAAAAATAACCTGCAATAGGTCAAATCTGCAAAGTAAGATTCTAGATGTTTTAAGGCTTAAAACCCCTCACTACACAGTTTTTATACTTTTCTCAGACAGATCTGAACATATTTACACTTTTCTATCTTGTTTAAACTCTCAAGGTTCAATCCTTTGAAGAAAAGCAAGTCCAGTATTAAAACAAAGATCTGTACATTTGGTAACGCATTCTGTTCAGGAGACACGGCACTGAGGAGATAAACAGTGGTCTTCAAACCAATCAGGACGCAGAACACAGTTTGCTGTTAAAAAAATTGCAATACTGCACTACTAGTTATGCAATAGAAAAAGACTACTGTATTGTTACAGAATCCTGACTCTCCAAAGTTACTCAAATTGGTGGGAATAATGATTAGGGATATCCCAACTGTCACAAATATAAATCGGGGCTAGGCAGGCAGAACTCAATAACGAGAAACAGGAGTTGTCCGGATCCAGGTGAGTTGCGGCAAACAGAGTCGGAGACAAAACAGGGTCAGGAAATTAAGAGATTAGATCTGGATATAACGCTCCGTAATGCAGGCAGAGTGTCACAAAACAATGCTTCGCACTGAGTGAGGCTCAGTACAGTGCTTGAGTTTACTGTGAGTGATTGCAAATGAAAGTCAGGTGTCTGGCATCCAGTCTCATGAATTCTGGAGACGGTTCCTGCTGGTGACCAGAGGGGGAGACAGAGCTCTGACTTCTGACACCAATCTGATCATGTGATCAAAAATTGGGGACCAGTCACGAGTTTCAGGCTCAATCTGTATCAGGTGTTGTCTCCCGATCAGTGATTGGATTTTAAATTATTTTGATAAGGGCTGTATATTTCAAGGTTATTATTTCAAATAAATACCCTGCTAGAAGTTTGCATAACATGAATGGATCACAACATTTTATTGCCATAAAGCGCTGCGGAATTTGGCAGCAGTTTAATCAGGAGGCACACAAAAACAGCTTGGTACAGTTGGTGAGATATTCACTGATTCGGTCTCCGGGGCTCAAAAGCTTAATAAACATTTTAAACTGACAGCAAGTGTCTCCCGCTTTTTTGTCTTAACGCAAACAGTGAGCTACAAAGGTGTTTGAAAGAAAATAATATTGGGATTTTGTTTCTTTTTAATAGGAACGGCGCTCTCCGTGCTGCTGGAAAAATATGATTGGAGAAACGAAATTAAATAACTAAATGAATCCATAATCTCTCAAAAACAACCAAAATAAATAAATTATTACAATGCAAGATCAACCCACAGAGGTTTAAGAAAGATTTTAGAAACCAGGATTCAATTGTTTCCATCAGGAAACAGAGACTGCCTTGTGAGGAATCCCTAGTGGTTGCTTGGTGAACTGCACCTGAATCCATTTGGTTGAGCCTTCAACTTAACTTAAATATGGAAGTAAAAACATGCCGCTTGCTATTTAGTTAAGCGTAAATAACCTATTTAGTTAAGCGTAAATAACCTTAAATAATATAATTCCTTCTTTACTTTATTTTTTTTTTTTTTTTTTTTTTTTTTTTTTTTTTTTTCTAAACTTGTCCTGTCCAACAGCTAGGCAAACAGATGAGAGCTGAGGGCCTCTTGTGTTGGACATATTTTATTCTAACAAGAGGGGTTATTCATCTTCAGACAAACCAAAGGTATGTCTGAATAAACCCCTTTTGTAATTGAGGCCAAACTTTATTAATTTCAATCATGTTTGAAAATCTTTGGTGTTGGACCGGACGGAAAAGGAAAGAGGGGAACAAGAGAGAGGGACGTTAGAGAGAGGGGGGGGGTAGGAGGGTGATAATAGGAGGGGAAGGGGGGTAAGACCATGAAGCAGCATAGAGCAGGCAGGTTTACTGGTTGTTTATCGTTACGGTACGGTTCAAATGTAGTACAAAAAGGGCGGGGCCTGTTCACACACACTCAAATATTATCAACACACCTGCTAGCCGCAGAAATGTCCACATGTCAACATGCACACAAAACAGATAGTGTTCACGAACGCATACTTATGCCTTTAAACCAACTAGTGTGAAATCTTTCATTCATTCAATCATGCAAACTATTAGTGCAAAGGTGAGCTAACACCTGTGCTCAGGTGAGTGTTTATGTTCTTCTAAAATGGATGGTGGAATGTGAAAAGAAGGAGGAGGAGCGCCCAGCCACCCCCACACCCATACCCCCGCCGCAGCAGCAGCGGCAGCCGGAATTCCCCCAGCGCCACACGGGAACAGGCAGGGAACAACCGCCCCCCGGGCGACCAAGACCGCCACCCAGGCCAGGGCCAGCAGGACCGCCGCGAGGCCCCCAGAGCCAGAGAGCAGGGAGGCGCAGAGGGAAAGAGAGCGCCGCCCCAGCCCAGCCAGGAAAGCAGCCCCCCGCCGCGCCGGAAGAGCCCAACGCAGGGCCCCACCGGAGAGGGACGCCCACAGCCCCAGACGAGCACCCCACCACCACCCAGGAGTTCCGGGCATCCCCCCGCCCCGACCCCAGGTACGAGCCAGGACCCCCCAAGGGAGACCCGCTCCGCACTCCAGGCAGCCACCCACCCGGCCCACGGTTGGTCCAGGTAGGAGCAAGGCAGGGGCCCGCCGCCCCCGCCCAGGAGGGGGGAACCCCGGGGAAAAAAGGGCGGCCCATAAGGGATGTTATAAATATGGCCCGACCAGGCTCGGCCATGTTGGAAGTTTGGCGGGGCCCAGCGCCCAGGGGCAAGGACCAGGACCCACCCCCCAGGGACACGAACACCCCCGGCTCAGGTGTAATATGAACCCCCCCACCGTGCGGAGAGAGCACCGCCGGGCCCAGGGAGCCGGCACCCAAGGGACACGGCCGCCATCGCCAAGGGGCCCACACCCCCCACCAGGGACGGGGTAGGGGACAGATGGACCCAGGTCCCACCTTCCTTGTAAAATGTGTGTGCGTGTATGGGTGTTTGAGAGGGTGTTTGTGTGCATGTGTGTGTGTTTATGTTTGAATGTATATATTGAAGGGGGAGGGGTGTGTGTACTAAGGGGGGTGCAGTTAAAATTGGCGAGTAGGGCACTAAGGGGACATCTCCTGATTACTCACAGTGATGTCCCCTCACCCTCCACACCAAGGGGCCCTAAATATCTAAGGTGCGGTTAAAATTGGCGGGTAGGGTGCCAGGAGCCTTCTTTACTTTATGTTTTATGTTAACAAAAGGATTCTGTAAAACTTTAAAAACATAAATAATTTCTGTGCTTTTAGGGCTGAAAAACACAACTTGCAGGACAACATTATTTTATCTATTAAAAGAGTGTTAGGCTTGTTTTCTTTCATGAAATTCTAAAAAATAAATCAAAATAGGCTATGAAATAACAAAACAAATAGGTAGGTAATAAAACGAAAAATGATTATTTGATACTGTAAGTTGAGTCACACTTTATGATTCAATTAGTTTGTGATCCCAAGAATAAATTTGTACTGGAATACCATTGTGGCTCAGTTTGCAGATTCGATCAGCCTATGTTAATATCTCAGAATAATCAATTGTATCCATTCTAGGTTGCACTGATATCACATCCTGAAAAGTTTGTTTTGTTATGTTCTACCTCAGGCACGCTACAGAATATTTCATGTTTCCCTTGCCAGTCACGGCAACTGATATAGTGTGGTGTGCGCAGATCACAGTGCTTTGTTCAGTGGATAAGCTCTTGCTGACTCTTCACCTTTGTGTTTGAGAGAGAAGGGGTGAACTGGAGGGAAGGGAGGGAGGTAGATTGCCTTGAAAGGCAAACATCACAGTGTCTGCCAACCTGCAAATGGAACTTGTGTTTATTCAGCTGAAGATTGGACAGAAGCCAGAACATCAGACTCCCTTTTCCCCAGCATATGTGAGGGCAGTGCATTGAAGTTTGCATTTGATACACGACAAATGAGATGGAATTGAACAGCGGGGTGGTATGGCATGACTGAATGGGGGACGGGGAGGGAAGTTGGGTAAAAAAAAGGGATATTTCTGCCAAGATTCTTCTTTGTTAAACAATTGTTTTGTGAAGCTTTTTTCCTCAATGATTTCTGTTTCAATATTTTCACACAAATACAGCAAAAAAAGAAACATTTCTGGACTGATGCATTTTTCTGTATTATTTTGGAATCTATCATTCAGTTCACAAAAGTGACCTGAGAGGAAAAATCTCTAATCAGGCATAAATGTCAGAAAAGCATATCTTTCGTAAAGCAGCCGCCTCACATTTTGAGAGCTTGTACATCTTGCATGCAAAAATATGCATTTCAGCTTTATTTTTTAATCCAGGAGTTTCAAACTTGCACCATCCAAATAGTATTAATCAAGTGATTATACAGTATCCTGGCTTTAAAAAAAAACTGCACACATTAAATACACCTTTCATCTTTTTACCCACTTCATGTGACCAAGACCTTGGGTCTGACAAAAACAGATAAAGTGGCATTATTCCAGAAGGCTCATATTTACCACGTTCATCCGGATATGTGACATTGAGAGGGACAAGCAGAACCAGCAGGGTGATTAAGGCCCTATTATCACCTGTGCCTCCAAGACATCCGTGACTTCGCCACATTTCCACATGGGCAGGAAATCTGTCTAGTTCAGCCTGGCAGTGACTTTGAAATCAACCTCTTATGATGAGTTGCGGTGAAAAGCACTTTGAAAAGCAAGATGGTGCTTACCTGAGAAGATCATCTGTTGTCACAGCACTTCGTTTTGGGGGGTTGGTCGATCACCTCCGTCAAAGTGTTTAAGTGGTGCACGTATCAAGCGGAACATTCTTTCATCTTGCTTAAAGAGAAGTAGCGAATTTATGCGTTTAGCTGAGCTCTGCTCTCACTTGGTCCTGATCGGTTGGCCTTAACGGGGGTTTGATCTGCAGCTTTTTTAATTATTCCACCTGAGCCTAACACTCTGTTGAAGAAAGTGCTGCTGTTTTCTCTAACCCGACATATTTTTCAAATGACATATTTCCTAAAATTGAATAAGGTCCTTCAATCCAACCGCTATTAGAATGTGCAACTTCACAGCACATGCAAAAAATGGTTCATTGCTGACAAAACTTTCACTTTCTGTGTATAATTAGAGATTTTCTAGAGATGTAAAGTTTTATTTTTTATTATTTAATTTTTTTCTCTTGATTTTTTTGGCACATTTTCGTTTTCCTTTCTTTGCATTTTGATACCGGGGGTTGTGACAACTGAATTTCCCCACGGTGGGATCAATGAAGATCATCTTATCTTAGAGCACTTCGTACAAACTTTTTAGCTTTCAGTGTTTTCTGGGAGCCCCAATATCTTCATCCTAAAGACAGTGGCTTTTATAAAAAAAGAAATAGTCAGTTGATGCTGTTTTGTGGCGAGCGTTTTGCAGCACCTTTAAGTCAAGGCCATGACAAATCTTTGGGGTAGATCATTTTGATGTTTAGACCATCCCACGTGCATGGGAGGGTGAAATTCTTCCACGTTCCCTGACAGTAAAAGGTCGTAATTGCCAGCTTCTGGTACGAGATCATTGCTCTTTGGTATAAGCCCTCTCACCGATGGCGTGGAAGCATGAGAACAAGTGTGTCCTTTGATTTTTTTTGAGTATTGTATGAGTATTATCATCCCAAAAATGAATTTCCTTCTAAAAATTATGACAAGGTTTCTAAAGAAAGTGTTGGTACTACAGTATCTCATTATTTGCAGTGTATATTAAACACACACCGCACATCACTGGATCAATTTCTTATGAGGAAAGCAAATGACTGATCTTTTTGTGAATCAGCCAACTGGGATAGTTTAAGGCTGCTCTGTGATTTTTATTTTTACATTTACTTTACATATGATTATGTTATTACATATTTTCATGTTCACAATCACAATCAGCTTGCTTTACAGGGTTAGATGTAATCCCAAAGTAATACAAATACAGCTCCCAGATAATGATATTCATGAGGTGCAGCGTGACTCTGTGCTCTGCCTGTAGCTTGTACCTATTGTTAAACCTTCCCATCTTCCCCTGAGGAAGAGGCTAGTGGCAACATTTAAAGAAATGACATTATCTACATATATGCCTAGCATGGGGAATTCCTCCTTGAAATGTTTAACATTTGGGGTTTTTAATATGATATTATGAAAGGTCTGAGGAATAAAATCCACCTCCTTCATATGAGCGTCAGTTTTTTTAATTTTTTTTTTTTTTTTGAAATTTGAAGCTTTAAACTTCTGCTTTGATTATAAAGATTAGTGGGATTTTTCTTTAAAAACATCAAAGCATCTGTGAGCCGTGACTCATTATAAAGAGCTTTTCTGAAGAATATGGAAACTTGTAGCCCTCTCCTATGTCCCTGTGTGCCATTTAACACAAGACAATAACCTCCTTAAGTACTTGTCTTAGCTCTGACTGCATCAGGCAGGAAAAAAGGCTTGTGTAATCAGTTCTGCACTATAAATCAAGTGCTGCAAATTTATTTCACAGTGCCCTAATTGAAAGCGCTGCTTTTTTTTTTTTTCCAGGGTCTGCAGTCCGACACAGAGTTCCATCGGATGGTGATAGATGTGGAATCTAGCGCAAACAGTTTGAACCAGTCAGTCCATGATTGATCAGCACCCTCTGGGATGTCAGGTGGATCTTTCTCCTTCAGCCAGAACATAAAAGCCTTAACGACTCTCTAGTCTTGTTGTGACTCCCAATTGTGTGTTTGCGTGTGCGCGTTTGTGCGTTTCAGGGGTTTTATTATCTGGAAGTCTTTGACCTTGAAGGTTCTGTGTGCATTTGGGCTGTGATGTCTCAATGATTTCGCTTTTCAGTGCCAAAATGTGCCTTTTATGCACCATTGACGCTGCTATACACACAGTACATAAATGTCTCATAGAGGAGGCCATTTGAATGAAAATTTGCTTGATTTATGACTGGATTCTATAGCATTTTCCATAATCACCCAGCACATTTTTCCACAGGCTTAGTAGTGGCCGTAGTGATGCCACAGTACAGTGCTGCAGCTCAACTTCAAAGAGCGTTTTGTTCACACGCACCCTCACAAAAACACCGGGTGACTTCGGTGGCAAAGGTGGACCAGCTGGGTTGTTTTGTTCTCAACTTGTGTTTTTCTTTTTTCTCTCTTTGTCTCTTGTTTCCCCTCTTCTTTATCGTTTCTAATTCTTCTGAAATGTTTCTTTTTTGCTTTTCTTCTTTGCTCCATAGATTTACACTTGCGGCGGGTGATAGAAATAAAAGCTACGTGCAGGAGACAGGGTGATGCTTGTAATTCAGGTTTGCTGTGTGGTATTTCATTGATGCGTTGGCTGATTGTCCTGTAGTGGCGATGGATGTGGCTCTTGGAAATGGAGCTGCATCAGAGGGGATCACTCGGCATCTGGCCCAACACTCTTGTGTCACAGTGACCCTCCTGTCGGGGAGGCAGTGAGGGTCACAGCAGGAGGTCTCGCTGAAAAGCAACATAAATTTCAGAGTGAGAATCAATAGAGTGTGAGAATTGCAAGAGACAGTTGGCTTGGACTCTGACTTCTTTGCTTTATAGAATTGGGTGGTGATAAGATCCACAAAATCTTTAAAAAAAAAAAAAAAAAAAGAAAACGCTGCTTTTATAATGACCTCAGATGGTTTAGTATCTCCTTTTTCAAAAACGTCTACTATTAATTCTGCAGTTTGTTGCAATTCTAAGAATATCCTCAGAGAAAAGGGGGTGGTCTGCTACACGGGGGAACCTATTCTCCCACAAGATGTATAAATAGCCCAAACTGTGGCTCCCTGTGTCAAAGTTAGGGCACCCAGTGGGGTGCAAACTTCAAAGCAACCAGGGAATTCTCCAAAACAACTGCTGGTAATTTCAAATCAGCATTCCCTCTGACAGCAATACAGCCTTCCATCTTGGTTATGGCATTAGAAATCAGGAAAAGAAAATGTCCAATTTGGAACAACATGTGTGAGACAGAGAGGTGAGACCACTCAGTTAAGATCTAAGATCTAAGATCTATTTATTATGTTCTTTCCGAAACGGTCAGGCAGAATACATTTCCCACATAATCCCAAAGAAATTCAGTTAGTTCCAACTTGTCTTTGGTGATGGATTTCAATGCACAGGAAGCAGCTGATCAAGCTTTTTTGTGCCACTTGGAGGGAAATAAAAATGACCATGTGGTGTCAAAGGTTCTAAAGACATCAGAAATTTCAGGAAAAAACATATTTTTTTGGAAAACTCGCGACTATGCCTTGAATCCTTTGTGGTCATTTGTGTGTTGCAGGGACTCATTTGTCCCTATCTGAATTCTCTGCGAGCAAACGTGAGGGGCTGAAAGATAGGCTTAAGCCAATTCAATAGAAACATGGGGTGTACATGGTATTGTGTCTTTGATGATGTCGGCCTGCGGTACATTGTGGGTAGTGGGGTGCTCTCTGGCCACAGCAGGAAGCTGGCTACTGTGTCCAGTCTTTAGGTAGCGGTGTTCTCTCCTCAGTCATATTAATTATGGGATAAATAAAAGACTCTAATCCCTCAGTCTTTGAAACAGCAGGATATTTTTTAAGAACACACTTTGGAACAAACCTGCAAAGAGACACAAGGCACATCTACGCAAGCATGTGGAACACAGTAGGTGTTGAGGATAAAAGGTACCAAATATATGCTTTATGTCATATTTTTTTATTTACAGTTCCTTTTTAGTATTCCTAAAATGCCTGATTTCAAATTTCATGTTTGATGACAACATTTTTAATTTGGTATTTTAAATGGCCTGAATCAATCGAGATTATATTTTATTTACATTCAAGATTAATTAGCAATTAGTTCAATTCAGGTTTAATAATGCTACTCTATTTAGTTTTTATTTCCTCATTCATCAATCATGCGTTCTGTCTTAGTCCAGTATAGGCTCCAGTTCCGCTCCTTCTCCTCTTCTTTTTATTTGGTAAATCTTTATGATATTTTGTCTGAAAACACGCCCATGCAGATGGAAAGTCGCCTCTGAAAAGATGAAAGTGGAATCCCTACTGAATATGTACACAAGACCGTCACCCCAACTCTGGCAGCAGATTCCAATCCAGTTTCTTCTGTGTTATCAGATTTTCGGCCTGTGCTTTGTGGGAGAAAACAGCCACTGGAGACTGGCAGCCTACAACAGGTTTTACGGCTGTTGTTTCAGGTGGGAGGTGAGTTAGTGGGACCTTTGAGTGTCAGAGAGAGATTTTACACTGCCCTCTTGTGCTCTGACACATACTGTACTGCGTCTCCCTCGCTCACGCTGACTAATTTTTACTGCTGTGTCCCTGCTGCTGAGAAGGCGCAGCGGCAAACAACAAAAGCGGCCATGCTGCAGTTAAACATTATGTAAATATCCTTTGAAATCCAGAGGGAAGCCCGACTTGTTACAAGCTCTGCTTTGCTTTTTAATCAGAGCGGTCGTATGGATCATTCCTGGAATCTGCAGGGCATAAAGTGGCATGTAGTCTATCTTCAAAACACTGAATAGGCTTCACACAATATGATTTGTGTATTGTTTCTGCTTAACAGGCCCTTTTAGAGATCATACATCAAAATAACGGGTTCAAAAAAGATCAGTATTTATGCTCCATTTTAAAAAAACGAAATAAATTGCAAAGGAAACAAAGTCATTTTGATTTGAATTGCTATAAAATGATTCAACATAGTGGATATTCTGAGCTGCTTCTGAGCTGCAGTGCTGCTGCCCTGTCACATGTCAAAAGGATAGAGAGGAGGGTGAGGAGGAATAATTGTTTGATCTGTCCTTTTTCCTGTCGCTGCCCTAATCACTCAAGACTGATTCAGAAAATGTAGGCTTGAATGTCAGAGGGCCTCCTGTGGAGAGGTGGAGCATTTCACTGGCTTTGGACAGCCATGCCTCGGTAATCACCACTCTCAACCTGGCCGGGCTCTCCAGCACTCCTCTGATTGAGCACCTCAATCTAACAAGGTGCTATTGCTGGGGCCAGAGATTCTGCCAGGTTTTGACAAACCAGTGGATTTGCACCCGATCATCATGAGACATTGCTTTTCGCAGCTCAGCCATGCATGCGGCAGGCAGCCCCAGAAGGCAGGCACACCTGCCATTTAGTGGCAAATCTGAAATGAGCTTGAAAGTTGCTGTCCCTAAGAAAATCGGATAATTCCACATCCTTTGAATGATACACCACCAGTGTAGCAGCTTGTCTCCTGTCAAGCTGCACCAAGGAGTCCTTTTAGGGAATTCAGTTACATTTCCTCTGTGGTTTGTGCCTGCATTGACCCTGTTTCTGTCTGCGACACCAGGGCTTCCCCTCAGGGAATATACATCCTGATCTCAACTGGAAGGTGGCATGCTAACAACTAACGTTAACCTTTAGGTTTTACCTTAGAGACTAAAAATAGTCAAGCCGTCAGTTTTGTTTGTCACTGATAGATCACGAGTTATACTGTAATGATTATAGAAAACAATTTAAACTGCTTAAAATATTGGACAGACTGGAATAAAAAGGAACATGTTGTAATATTTTTGTCTCAATAATGACTTTAGCTAAAAATATTTGGTAAAATAAATTGTAAAAAATTAAATGCATCAACAGTCAACAAAGTCATTCATTGCTTCTATGTTGAGATAAAAAGTTGGAACATAAACGACATTGTGACACAATAACTGACTTATTTACTTTATCCTAGCCAAAAAAAGTATTCTACAGAGTTCTACAGATCTTTTGTAAGCAGAAAAATATGTAAATCAAAATATTAATATTCATTTCTGACAGGGCTACAATAGTTTAAAACATCTGCCCTCAAATGACGATTTAGGGTTTTCTCTTTATTTTTTTGTTGCAGTGCTTTAAAAGTAACCAGTTTTCTTTTCATTCATGCCAATTTTAAACATTAAAACTATAGTTCAACTATAGTTTTTTTGAGTTGATGCCTAATTTAAGAATGAAAACCTAGCTGAATTAACAAATACTGTCACTCTAACAAAACAACAGCTTATCTTTGGTTTGACACTATAGCGACTAAAAGAATGAAAGCAACAGAAACCATGGTGGGGGAGTTAAAACATATGAATAAGGAATCCAAACAGTGTGGCTTAAAAAAATGTAAAAATTGAGCAGGAAATAAACAGATATTTTTGTTTTTTGTTTTGACTTAATCTGATTTTAACTCTGTCTTACTCTAGTGTAGGACAGTCCAAAAAATATTGCCACCAAAGGGAAAAAAATAATCAACATGAATAAAATAATATTACATAAAACCCAGAATTGAAAGTAAGTATTTGCATGCGGCTTTTTTCATTATTATTATTTGAAAAGAACAAAAAAAATGTTGGGACAGTTTAAGTGGCTCCCCCTTCAAAAATCGGTTTATTGAGTCATTTAAATCCTCCTCAAAGAGGGTAATTTGTAAAATGTTGAGTAATTGGCATTGTCATCCCCCCCCCCCCCCCCCCCCCCAAAAAAAAGAAAAAAGAATAACACATCTGCAAGAAAAATTACTAATAATTTTAAATGCTTCAAAGGGGGTAAGTACCTGCAGTGGGAATTTCGGTAGTACATTCAGAAATTATGATCAATTGTCGTTTTTATAACGGTGGATTTAAAGTGTCATAAAAGTCTCCATTCAACAGAAATAATAGCCTTGTTCAGGCTTGTGAGAGGTGAAATTCATTGTAGTCTTGCCTCTAGTTCTTTAACCTCTCATCTGTTTTCAGCTTAATATAATACAGTTGATTTATCTGTGATGGATTTGATGCTGCAGGCGTTTTTTTCTTCTTTTTTTTTTCCCTGCACCTATTCTGGAACAAATAAATAGTCTTTGAGGGTGCGGACCGAGTGTTTCATTAGTCTAGTTGGGTGGACTGAATTGTGGCAGGAAGATGGTGGTCACTCCATCAAAAGGAATTACCCTGCGTTTCTCACGAGCACATTTGTCATATGGGTCAAAAGGTATTACCGCAAGAAAAGACTCTTAACTGCTGGTAAAATCAGCGCCACGCATGTCTTGCCACAGGAAGGGAAGGTGGCATTTTCCGCTTAAATCTTCGTAGCCTGACACTGAAAAGTTGATTAATTACACAATAAGTATAACTTCAAGTCTTTGTTATAAATTAGGGTCATTAATCAATTAAAATCAGAGGAACTGAGGAAGACAGCGGGCATGCTGGCTTCTAATAGAAAAGGAAAAGAGTGACGCAGAGACATTGACCACCCTGGCTGGGGTTTTAGTGGTGCACTCATATAAACCCAGTTAAATAACAACATGCATGAATACTTGCAGCAACAATAGACGTAACCCTCTGCTAAACTGTTGATTTTTTGGTGAAGGATGATCTGGAGTATTTTGTCAAGTGTCAGCTACATTATGGCTGACAACTAAATATTTTTGTTGCACAAAAAAGGGTATAAATATTTACTGGGAGGTACTGGGAAACACATTTTTAATTACCTGCTAGTTTTTCATTATGTTCTCTGGCAATAATGTATTTTTTTCCTTTGCATTATTTTGACGGAACAAAAAAGAAAGTAGCTACTAGTTAACTGTATATTGGTCAACTCATTAACTAGTTCAGTGTAGAAAATGGGATTAAACAATGAAAGGTTGATACCCTGAAAAATAGAGTGATCTGATGTGATTGAACTGTTGACTTATATATCACAAAGTTGTTCATTGTCTTAAAATTAACTTAGAATTTTTCCTCTCTTGTCTCACAGCAAAAAGGCCCTGGTTCTCCCTGATCACGCGCGGGTGTTCTCCAGGTACATGGTGGTTTCCATACGCAGTTTAAAAATATGCATTATTGAGCGATTGTCCCAATGTATGAATGAGTGTGTGGTTTGTTGTGGACTTGCACACCTTCCACGGTATACCCCACCTTTGCCCAACATTGGCTTAGATAGGCTCCAGCAACCCTGTGACCTTGAAGAGGATTACGTAAATTTAGGAGATGGATGGGTGGATATCACTGTAATACTTATAGGATTTAGTGTAACACTTTATTCATTCATTCATTCATCTTCCGTTTATTCCCTTTCGGGGTCACGGGGCTGCAGGAGCCTTTCCCGGCCACTTGTGGGCGTAGGCAGGGGGCACCCTGGACACGTCGCCAGTCTGTCGCAGGGTAGAGTGTCCACAATTACACACCCACACACTCTCACATTCCCACCTAAGGACAATTTAGTGTTACCAATTAACCTATGAAGCCTTTTGGACGGTGGGAGGAAGCATGCTCAGGGAGAACACGCCAACTCCACACAGAAAGGACCCCCATTGATGTTCTGGTTCAGGTCCCCCAGCCGGGACTTGAACCGGGGGGCTTCTTGCTGTGAGGCAAGAGCGCTAACCACTGCATCACCACTTTAGCTATTTTTTAATCTAATTGTAATTGTACATATCTGTACACCAGCATTGTTTCAAAAAGAGTCAGTCTGCAGGTAACTTCACAAACCTTAGCTAATTCATCCAAAAGAACTCAGCAAAGCCATTCCATTTACGGTAACCCTTGTACTATCCTAGGCACTTTAACATTGGGAGTTGGGTCATCTAGACCCAATAGACAGTGCGCTGAACCTTTTTTCTTCAATGATTTGTGAACCTCACTGGTGTCCATGGATTACATGAAATCTTTCCACCTTTATCCACCTTTCTCATGGTAGGGAGAACACGTCAATGTAAGGGTGGGGTCATAGGATAGCACAAGGTTAAGCAGCTTGTTTATTGTTATTCAAGAAAAACACATGTATCCGAAACCACAAATGCTGTGAAAATATTATTTTATTTAATAAAGTGCAGCAAAAATAACTAGAGTTACCGTTTGCATCTGTCTTTGTGTTAGTAAAAATGAAGAACAGTTAGTTTTCAATGGCCTACTTGTGTCGTTGTGATGGCAGCATACCCTGCCACACCCACAAACAACATGGCGTGCTGAGGGGGCTACTGGTCGCTACGGGTGTGGCTGAGGTTCTGCTCCTGGAGCTGTGCTGTGAGGACTGGCAAAGGAGGAGCTCAAGTCTTCACAGCCTTTAAATACTCCAGCCAGGCAATTAGGAAGGCACCATCTACTGAAGCCTCCAGGGGAGAAACCAATGGACTTATTTAATGTTTATTTGCTTTGCTTCTGTTGTTCATTATTCATTTTGTTCCACTTTTGATGATTTTTCTCTTACACTAAGAGGCCAAGTTTTGTGTTTAGTCTTGTCTTTATAGTCTTTGTTAAATGTCTTTTGTAGTCATGTTAGTTCCCCCCCATGTTTCTCAAGTGGTCTGATCAGCCACTATATATGTTCCCCTGTTGTGTCTTTGGTTAGGTCAGTTTGTTTCTGTTACTTGGTCTGTTCAGTTGGTTAAGTTAAAGTTATTGCCTGAGTTAATTATGTTTCTGTTGACCTCTTTTACGGGCCCAGTTTGTTCATCTTTTTACATTTTTTGAGAAAATTAAAATTTTCATTTTTGATAAACTTCTGTTGTCCTCTTTGGCCGCTCGATCCCTCACAGTCGTGTTCAATATCTTGAAGATGTGTTTTTAGTTTAAAGTAAAGAAAGCACATATATCCCCCACGTGTAGTTTTATGATACTCAAAACCCTGCCTACAATGTTTGTTGCAAACCTAGATTTGATATGTGTGGACAGTTGCAAATCTTTGACTCTTGGGATGTTAAAATACCACATGATTAAAAATGCACCTTCCGTAAATGTTAGTATATATTTGTTGTTTGTTTTTCTTTAGAGTTTTTCTTCCTTCTTTATGTGTTAAACAGTTAAAAAAAAAAAAAACCGCAGCAACTGTAATTTTGAAAAAAAAAAAAAAATAATAATATCCACTGCTGCTTCACAATAATGTCATTCGGAAAAACATCCCAATTCTTTTGGAAATCTTTATCTCATCGTTCTCAACCCAAAACACAGTTCTTAATCATCCTGACAAATTCAAGAGACTAAGGACTCAACAACCTCTCCCATAGGGATGGTAATCTCTAGGTAATGTCTATTCAGTTACTATTTGTGCGTATCTTATGACCATCAAATTATTAACAGCTTTTCTTAGTGCTTTCTAAAACAAATTCACCAAAAAAACAGTGGTTAATTAATTGTTAATTTTATGTTTTTCCAAAAGAGAAGCAGAGATTCTGACTCTCACTGGATGTTGACCAAATGTTTCAGGAAGCTCAGCAGTCTTTCGTTGCTAGCAGCAGGGAACTGACGGCTGATGCACATGGCACCAAGCTGCACTGAACAATACAATCTGGCCCAAAAGAGGAGCAAAAAGGGAATTTTATTAGGAGACAGCTGAGTTGCTTGAATAGCAGATGAATAGCTTTTAGGTTTGCCTTGCTGCCTATCTACCTTGAAAAAGCACCTTCCCCATCCAACGCTGTCCAAAGCTGTCACAACGCCTCAGCTTCACTCAGCTTGATTAATGATAAGCTGTGGGGCACTGCCAGAAGGTCTGGTCTCAATTATGAAGGAGGCAGTAACTAGTCTGTTGTACTAATGTGCTTTATTCCACTGAAAATGTGAAAAAATATCAATATTTCTACAAATTTATCAATCTTTTATTGGCGTTCCTTGACCCCACTGCTTCATCCATTCCATCCATTCAAACTAGACCTATTCTTTATCTGAAGTACTCTGCCTCTTAATCCTTTATTAGCCATTACAATCCTCCCTTATGAAACAAAATCTTCTGACAATATCGAAAATAGCAATCATCCTTTCTAAATGCGTCAGACAGAATAGTTTTCCTTCTGTGAATTAATTTTCCTTTGAAGAAAAGATTCAACTTTCCACAATTTTTCATTAAAATCACAATGCATAGAGTTTATAGGAGGAAGATAAGTGAGTTTAATATGCACTGGAGGGTAAAGAAAATATTCTATTACTACGTGGAGTCTTGAAATTACCCCATAAAGAATCTAATATGGCAATTTGGGGAGCAATTTTTATTATGATTTTTATGATGTACCGGTCTACTTATGGTAATGAAATTGTCATTGTACTTGTTCATTGCTGCTAATGCGGAGACCATCTTTCAAATTGTACGAATTACACTAAACTGGTACGAATGAACTTCATTAATGCTGGAATGAGGAAAAACATGTTATTGCATTTCTGGACCAGTGGCTCTGGGATTGTGTCTTTTATATTGTTTTTTGATCTAATCCTGGAGTTTGAGAGAATACACTCTGTTAGGTATATAGAACTCGTCTAAAATACAAACAAACAGCAGGGGATCGTTATCCCATTTTGATGCCAGGCCAAAGTCTCATTGAGAAGAGAAATGATGTGGTTTACGACTGTCACTGAACCAACATTTTATCTATTCTAATTCTCAACATTTAGCGTCTTGTTGGCATCAATATCTTATAACAAGGTGTTGCTTTCATGATTTCAGGGGATGTAATTAAATATGGTACTATCATTTATAAATCTAAATGAAAGATGCCTCCAATGTATTTTTCAAGAAAAGCTATAGCTGAGGGCAAAATGAGAACCATTTTCACAAAAATGAGATCTTAACTTTTCTTTTTAACACACTTTTTTAAAATTATCTTTAGTACCTATACTTTTTTTCTGAAGGCCCCCTAAAACATCGACTGTAAGTCACTTCGGAATACAAGTCGCATAGCCCCATCAAAATAAAAGAATATTAATAAAGAAAGAAAATCAAAAAAGATCGTATTTCTGGGAGAAATTCATTTGACAAAATATGCACTCAAAAAACGTTCACATTGAATGACTTAAAAGAAATTATGGAAAGAATTTCCACCTGATTAGATACCTTTTCCTGAACAAAAATGAATCATATTGGTCCTACTTAATGTACCTAGGTTGGGTCAACTTAATGTATTTAGGTTCAACCTAATAAATTTCAGTTGATTCAATTTAAATACTACAGTTGGACCCAACTTTAACTTAATATTGTTGCTCACTCTAAAAAGAAAAAAGTTGATCCAATTTAAATGAATCACTTCAATTGGTAACACATAATTGAATCAAGTTTATTCAACTTAAATTTGGACGTCTACCCAACTCAATATAATATGTTGATCTAACTTATGTTTTTTGTTATTTTTTATTTAATTTTGGTTATACAACTGAAATTCACACACTTTTCTAGATTTCAACCAATGGGAATTATAATTTCCATATCAAAGACATGAATTAGCCAGCAATGTCTCGCATTACAAGGCAGGAGCTCACGTGCCGTGAACTCTGTCTTTAGTATTGGGATATTAGCAAAATATCGTACAAGGGGGTTGGTCATCATCCTCTCCCACACTCATGGTGCAAAAAGAAATAAACATAACAGTTTAAATTACTATGTAACCCTTGTGCTATCCTCGGAACTTTACCATTGGGAGTTGGGTCATCTAGACCCACAAGACAGTGCGCTGAACCTTTTTTCTTCAATGATTTGTGAACTTCACTGGTGTCCATGGATTACAAGAAAATCTTTCCACCTTTATCCACCTTTGTCATGGTAGGGAGAACACGTCAATGTAAGGGTGGGGTCATATCACAAGGGTTAAAACAGAGTAAAACAGCTAGACAACAAAACCCATGGACAAAAACTCACAATTAAACCCCAATCTGCCCAGATAGGCAAAGAAAATGGTATCCCACAATTCCTTGCGATTACTAATGTAATCCAATTTAATGGTATCATGTTGGATCAACATGATTGAAATCAGTAACTGTTAAATTGATTATTTTTATGTACAATCGACATGATTCATTCACGTGTGATTTACAAACATAACATTTATGGTTGAAATGACAAGTTAAATTTTCGTAAAGTTAATTGGCTGGTAACTTCCTTTTTTGAGTGTGGGACCAAGAACGGACACTTCATATTGAAAGGCAAATCATATTGATGGAATAGATAACAATATTAGACTGACTATATGTTTGTTACGGTTTCAGTCAGTTTGTGTTTTGTTCCTTGATTTCCTGTTTTATTTTGTAGTATTTCCTGTTTTGTTGTTGTTTCGAGTTTTACCTTGCCCCATCAGTCCTGAGTGTTTCCACCTGTGTCTTGTTGCCTTGTATGTATTTAAGTGCTGTCTTTCCCTTCCTCCTGTGCTGGTCCATATTGTATATTTCCCCGGTTTCGAGTCTGTCTAGTGTTTCGAGTTTTGCCTGCCGTATGCAGTGGTTTTGGTTTTGTCTTTAGTTTTGTTATTAAACCCAGTTTCCCTGCATCCTCCTGCCTCCTCTCCTCTCTGCGCCTGGGTACTTCCCATTTCCCCCCGTAACATTATGGACCAGCCTTACCAGTACCCAGCAGAGGGGACCTGTCTCTGGTGGACCCCTGGCTCTTCCCAGATCTACAGGGACTTTAAGGGGAGTCGCCTGGCCGTAAGGGGGGGTCGACCACATCACCGCCGCCCCCATTCTAAGTCCTCCCCTGTTTCCTGGTTGGAGCGAGACGTTCTCCGGCATCGGTCCTTCCTGGACCCTCTGGACCAGGACCTGTGGCTGTGGGAGGACCCCTACCTGGAGGAGGAGGGGGTTGAGTCCCAGTGGACTTTGGAGGGTCAGCTCCCCGCCTCCTACTTCAACGGGAGTCGACTGGCTGTAAGAGGGGGCCGCCGTCGTCGCCGCCACCCTTCTCGGCGTCCCGCCGTGGTTCCGGAGGTGGACCTGGAAGCTCCCCAACCCGGTCCTGCGTCCAGGGAGGTGAACCTGGACGCACCCTGTCCCGTTCCGGCTCCGAGGAGGGTACCGGACGCACCCTGTCCCGTTCCGGCTCCTAGGAGGGTCCCGGACGCACCTCGACCCGTTTCGGCTCCGAGGAGGTTGCTGGACGCACCTCGACCCGTTCCGGCTCCGGGGAGGTTGCTGGACGCACCTCGACCCGTTCCGGCTCCGGGGAGGTTGCTGGACGCACCTCGACCCGTTCCGGCTCCGAGGAGGTTGCTGGACGCACCTCGACCCGTTCCGGCTCCGAGGAGGTTGCTGGACGCAACTCCTCCAGTTCCTGCTCCGAGGAGGCAAGGCAAGTTTATTTGTATAGCACAATTCGTACACAAAGTAATTCAAGGTGCTTCACAAAACAGAAAAATGCATTAAAATCACAATACATCATAGAAATAATCAACGTAAAATTTACTTTAAAAGAATAAATAAATAAATAAATAAATAAATAAATAAATAAATAAATAAATAAATAAATAATAATTGAAAATTGATTTAAAAATAAAGGAAGGAAAGGAAAGAAAAGTGCAGATAGGACCTTTCAGTCATATACACGGCTAAACAGAAATGTTTTAAGTCTAGATTTGAACATGAACACAGAAGAGGCCTGTCTTACGACTTCAGGGAGGCTGTTCCAGATTTTAGCTGCAGAATATTGAAACGCTGATTCCCCTTGTTTAGTTCTGACTCTGGGAATCAACAGGAGGCCGGCCCCTGTGGTCCTCAGAGTACGAGATGGTTCATATGGCACTAACATGTCAGAGATGTACTGTGGTGCGTGGCCATGGAGAGACTTGTACACAAGCAGAGCTGCTTTGAAGTCTATTCTTTCAGGTACAGGGAGCCAGTGCAGAGACCTGAGCACAGGACTAATGTGATCATACTTCCTGGTTCTGGTCAGGACTCGAGCAGCAGCATTCTGGATGTACTGAAGCTGTTTTACAGCTCGTTTGGAGAGGCCGGTGAGCAGGCCGTTACAGTAGTCTAACCTACTGGAGACAAATGCATGAATAAGTATCTCCAGGTCTGGCTTTGACACTATGTTTTTGATTTTGGCAATGTTTTTCAGATGGTAAAATGCCGCTGATGTTACTGACTTGATATGGCTGTTAAAGTTCAGGTCAGAGTCCATGATTACCCCTAGATTTCTGACTTTATTTGAGGGTTTTAGAGACAGAGAATGAAGGTAGCTGCTGACACTTTCTCTTTGTTTCTGTGGGCCAAAAATAATAACTTCGGTCTTGTTTGAGTTTAGCTGGAGAAAGTTGTTCTGCATCCACGCACTGATCTGTTGGAGGCAGTGGCTGAGTGAATCCACCGGCCCATATTCACCTGTTGTCAGTGACACATAGATCTGAGTATCATCTGCATAGTTGTGATAAGAGGAGGGTGTCGGACCGTCCACGACCGGTTCCGAGGAGGTTGCCGGACGCCACCCCTTCCGTTCCTGCCGCGGACCCCGAACCCGAGCCGCCCGCCGCGGACCCCGAGCCGCTGCCGCCCGCCGCGGACCCCGAGCCGCTACCGCTGCCGCCCGCCGTGGACCCCGAGCCGCTACCGCTGCCGCGGACCCCGAGCCCGAGCCACTAGTTCCAGACTCTGAGCCCGAGCCGCCAGCCGTTTGCTGCTTAGACTGTCGATGCCGGATGGCGCTGCCTCCCGGCCGCCCTCCGGATCCGCCTCGCCGGACAGGGCGGTCTCCGGGCCGTCCTCCGGATCCGCTTCGCCAGACTGCTGTTGGCCCTTGGATTGGCCTTTCGGGCCCCCTCCTCCTGGACTCTTGGAGGAACCTTGGTGCGGTTCCTTGAGGGGGGGGTTATGTTACGGTTTCAGTCAGTTTGTGTTTTGTTCCTTGATTTCCTGTTTTATTTTGTAGTATTTCCTGTTTTGTTGTTGTTTCGAGTTTTACCTTGCCCCATCAGTCCTGAGTGTTTCCACCTGTGTCTTGTTGCCTTGTATGTATTTAAGTGCTGTCTTTCCCTTCCTCCTGTGCTGGTCCATATTGTATATTTCCCCGGTTTCGAGTCTGTCTAGTGTTTCGAGTTTTGCCTGCCGTATGCAGTGGTTTTGGTTTTGTCTTTAGTTTTGTTATTAAACCCAGTTTCCCTGCATCCTCCTGCCTCCTCTCCTCTCTGCGCCTGGGTACTTCCCATTTCCCCCCGTAACAATGTTTCACTACCATATTCGTATTTAGCTTCATAAAACATATTTTTAGTCTAATATAGTCTAGTGCAACATATGAGCAATCATTCAGATAAGCATTGCATAAAGAACATGCGAACGTCTTGATATCATTTCAAACCATTAAATCATCTGTGTTGCTTTTGACCTAGTCCTCCAAGACCGGTGCTTCTTCTTTTGCACGGCTCTCAGTAGCAAGTACCAATACACATACCTACAGTGCCTTTTAGTGGTTTTATAGTGGGAAAATAATGAAAACATGAGCTATTTTTTAAATCACATATATGTCGCACCTGAGTATGAGTCACATCCCCGGCCAAACTGTGGAAAAAAGAAAAAAACTGCGTCTTATCCTCCAAAAAACACAGTTCAGTTAAATTCTGTGCTATTTGTAAACAACAGTTCTTTTCCATCAGAAGTGGCAGAGCAGTGAGCCCCAGTCATAGTGTTAAAGATTATTTTTTGAAAGACAGAAAAAGTGTTAACATGCAAATACATCAACAGACTTGTGGAAATAGGCCAACATTTTGGTTGGTTAACATAAAGGGATATTTTGGCTGTAGGTAAGGGAAGTGATGAACATTTTTAAAGTTTTAAGTTTTATTGTCAAGATACCCTCCAACTTTCTTAAGTCAGGGATTCCTAATGACAGTAACGCTTAAAAGGTTAAAGTAAGACCTCAATTTAATTCAACTCTGCTGCATGAAAATATATTAGTGACAGACTCCAAAAAGTATGAACTTGAAATATACCTCGATGTAATGATGAATATTAAATTAATATTTCATGTAATTATTCTTTATTATATTTTCTATTTTCAGACTACAAAATTTATATTTGAGGAGACACTTTCCAAAATGTTGTTATTTTAACTGTACCATTTGATATTTTAAAGCAAAGAATATTTATTATATAACAGGTACAAGAAGTTAAAAAAAATTGCAAAGACCACTTTGCCTGTTATAATCCAAATATGTCTCATTGGAGATTTTTGGTTTGTCAGCTGTGAAAGCTCACCTGAGCTCTGGTGGTGAACAAACGTTTTTTTTTTTTTTTCAAAGTTAACACTCGTCTGAATAGCTTGGACCATTCTAAACCTTGCCAGACTGTACTGTACCGCTCAGTGGAAACAAGGCTTTATTGAACTCACTAGAAAAATAAATGTATTTTCCCCAGTGATGTCTTCTCCCATGCTGCGATCCACTTCCCGTTTCCTTATTTAGATTGGCTTCTTCTTTTGCCAACTCTTTAGGCTTGCTTATAGAAGTACAGTCAATGTACAACTTAATGATATGTGCACACAATAGGCTCAAATGTTCTTTACTATACTATTCTTAAGTCTATTATTGTAAACCATATCCATGTATATGACAATATATTACCTTTGGTACACAAAAAAACTTTTTTTTTTAAATATTAATTATTTTCCCGAGTTCTTTCCCAACTCGGAAGCAAGACGACTTGATCTCTGAGGGGCCGGCTTTCGCTCTGTATGGGTGCCGCCCATTTCATGTTGTCAACCTAAAGTCGGCCTCTGCAGCGTGTCTGCATCTCGCCCACATAAACAAACAACATCCAAACTTTTGCTAAGATGGATGTACATAATATGCATAAAAAATTAAAGCATTTTGCTGTTCACCGCTAGCTCTGCGGAGAAAGTGTGTGTGTTTGTGTTAGCCCGGGGGCGGTGCTAGCAACAGACTCTTCCTGGAAGGGACTGTTCTCGCTGGTCTACATCAGCTCGTTTTCGTGGGTTAGGAGGGGCTGGTGCTAAGAGTACATGTTTTTAGAATGAATGACTAGTTTTGGGGTTTCCTTTTGTGAGTAATGAACATTTTACTACTCATAAAAGCTCAAAAAATTGATTTTGCATGACATAGGCCTTTTATCTTAAAAGACAATAAAAGACGATTTAGCATTGCCTCAGATCTATCATATGGAGTCAGGTAGAACTGGAAACGTTCCACCTATGGCTTGAGTGTAACTGAATAATTGTGTTTTAAAAAACCTTCATTTTATGTGTCTTATTGTCTGGATTTTAGAATGGTTGTGAGTACATCTTGAAACTAAAGGCCTTGATATCAATGATATTTGTAGTTAAAATTCTATTTAAGGCATACTAAAAATATCTTTTCTGTCCAAGGTTCTGTCTAACGACAGAAATTAAATCACATTTTCATTAAATTGTCAAAGTTAATATGTGGTCTTTCAACACCCTTTTTTCTACCTGTGGGAATTCCCTCAGAAATTAAAAATCCATACAGTTGGGAATTTTTAATACTAATTTTATTTGACTTGAGTTTTGTCACAGTAGCCTTAGATTGAATTCCTCATTTTTACAGAGTCCCCCAGTGGTTAATGTTCATAAACAACAATCAAGAAAAATCACTTGCCTTGTTCTAAAAATCAATGTCTCTCGTCAATACCAGGTGGAGTAATTACCTGTTAAGTCTTCATTCATGTCAAAGTGAACACAGAGTTAGGCTCAATGAGTACAATCCCTTAATCTTATTCTGCTCGCTGATTGAGAAACCCAGAAACATTCTAATGTGAGTGGACAGATGTAGCGAATCAGGGTTGATTCTTTTAATTACTTTGTTCTTTTCAGGCACGGCTGGCACTTCTTTCCTTCAATTTAACGAATGGATAAAGCCAAATTCCCCCTCCCAAGACTCAGGCAGACGGTGGGGCAATTCATTGTTTTGCTACAGAAATAACTCCAACCGAAGGAAATTGGTGTAAGCTTGAACAAGCAGCAATCAGGCACAAAACAATGCATCTGAAGCTATTTAGCTGTCTGAGTGTTTTTATTTTTACAGCTGAGGAGTAATTCAGGAGCTGAAACTGCTGCTTGTTTACAGGAAGCATTTCTGTGCTTGCAAACCAGTTCATGTCACCAAAAATATGAACACTTTGACTTTTATCTGCTCAGTTTTGTTTCACAAGCAATCAAGTCCTAAAATCATTTTCTCATGAAAACACACTTAAAGATAGGCCTGGGTTTAAAAAATATATAGGAACTGAATCAAATTAATATTTACTTAAAAGTGCAATATGAATTCATAAATCCACACATCTATTTGTTAAAGCAATCACTTACATTATTAAGGCAAAACACAGCATTGATGTTGGTTTTAATGAAGGAGTTTGTAATTATGAAATGTATATCTTTGTTTGGTTTAAATCAATAACTGTATAAAAACATAAAAAATACTAAATTAGTCCCAAAATCGAAATTTAACAAACAAATGGATTGAATCAAAATTGACTCAATTTTATAGATAGCAGGAATACACAGTTAAACTCAAACAATCCATTCATCTTCCAAACTTGCTTAACCCATTTTGCGGTTGCTGGAGCCTATTCCAGCCATTGTTGGGCAAAGGTGCGGTACTTTTTTCATTTTCAACATGAAGCTGCATTTTTTGACTCAAAACTAAAATGAAAAAGCAATCCACCAAAAATGCTTTTCATTTTCTTCCTCTACACTGCTTATTCTGTCACTTAATGAAAATGAAAATGGTATTTGACATTTCATTTTCAAAAAGTTATCTGGTAAATATTTTGCATAATTCATTTAGAAATGTATAATTTGACAATTAAAATGGATTAACAGAAATGCTTTTTAATTTTCAAAATGTAACTGCATCAAATGACTCAAAATTAAAATGAAAAAGCAATATTTCCAAATGCTTTTTCGTTTTATACTTAAAAACCGCTTATTCGGTGTCATAATTAAAACGAAAATGCAAAGAGGGGATTGCATTTGCATTTTCCCATCCACCCTGCGAACATTGTCTCAATATTCAATTCGAAAAAGCATTTCCAGCGGGGAGGCGGGGCGATGACGTCACAGCTTTCTCCGTGTGTCCAGCTGCTAAGAGACACAGACGTACCAGGAGCAGTGTAGCTTTGTGTTGGCGGCAGAGAAGAGGGCTTTGTGTTGGTAGTGAACTTCTGATGATTGTACACAGCTTCTCAGGACTACGTAGCAACATTTCCGCCTTCTGCGGTCCTCCTTCGGACGCACCGCGGACACGCTTTTTTTCTTCCGACCGGCAGCTGCCTTCGCATAGCGGAGCGCGAAGCTCGCGATCGTCGAAGGTGGAAATGCTGCCACAATCTGAGAAACCATCATATGAATTTGTGTTTCCAGTAGTGTCCAGAACAAAATAAAGGCTGATGTAATTCCCACATATTTACATATTTATTTACAGCTTCGCGCTGATTTTGCTGTTCGATGACAGCTGGAGCCCCATCAACAGATAGCAGACAGATTTCACCATGCTAAACGTTTGCTGGGTGGACCAACACACACTCAACGCAAAGCTGCAGGAGACTATCTTCTAAATGTGCTTTTATTACAGTTATGATTATTATTAAGGGCCTGCTCGATCATATGTTTTTAAATCCGTGCGGTCAGACGACGCTGAAGTTGGCTTGCGATTCACAGCTTCTGATTCGCGAGGGCACTAAAGGAACATTCCGCTGGATTTTTCGCATTAAGATCCAGGAATCCAGATTTGAGTCCAGGTCCAGCGTTTTTTTAACAGGACCCAGTTTTAGGTGATCTTAATGCAGATTAAATAGATTAAACAAATAAAATGATGTGATGAAACATCATAAAACATAAAAAGAATGAAGAATTAAATAATAAAGACATGACATGAAATCCAATTAAAAGCTGATTTAAAAGGTGTGTCTTTAATTTAATAACAGTCAATGCTGTTCACGCAATTAATGTAATTCTAGCGGATTCTGAAGCTGGAAAAGGCGGCTTCGCACTGATATCCAACAAGTAAAGTAGTGATGTGCTTAAGCAATCAACATTAATGGAGAAAAATGGGTTTGCGCCGTTACGCAATACTTTACATTAGTAATTTGTTGCATATTGGTGTAAAGCCGGTAAAAAAATCTGCTATTCACCACGTCAGAATCAGCTGATTCATGTCAATCGCATAAATGGTCAAGGAGTTAGGCGTGTGAGTGTGTATTATTTAGGTATCAAAAGATACATCTATGGTGTTAAAGGGTTAAATCCATTCTAAAAGCCAAGATGAATGCAAATTCAGGTGAAACTTATAAAACTTTGAACTCACGAGTAAAAACTTGTGAAAATGCCAGTATCTGTGTAAAATCAGCAGTTTCACTTGTAGGTCAGGGGGGACAATCCGATTCCTGCCGCCTTTCGCTTTTTACTGCTTTAAGTCTCATCCAGCGCTGACAAAATACGAGTAAATGCCAACACGTCTGTGAATCCTGTGACATCTGCTATTACGTATTTCAGAGGGTTGGCTTTGGTGATTTATTTGCAGATTTTGGAAAATGAATTTAACATCACAGGATTAGAAAGCATAGGATTTATTATATCCATCACCATAGCATTGAGTGACACTAAGCTGTCTTTCAAGCATCCAAATGATACTTTCAAATTTAATGAGATCGTAAGCCCTGCCAACATATAATTAAAAAGGTTGACACAGGGGAATAAGAATGCAAAAATGTCTTACAGGACGTGCAGTAAACTTCAAGCCACCATTCTTGGGAGAGAGTTCACTTTCCTTTGCATATTTTACTCATTAGCTTTTACTATTTAGTGGCCATTTTTCAATCCCTGTATCATTACTTGTTGTATATTTTAAGCTGCTGGAATCTAAACTTTGATTTGTCGGTTTGATATTTGTTGCTGATGAATAAAGGAGCCATCGCCTGATCTTTTAGAGGTGTTTTGTCTCTTGTCAGAACACCTAGAGTGGTGGCATTTCCCTTAAAAGCTGTCTGCTCCCAGCAGGTAAGGGTGATGACAGGGTCTGGTTGCCGGCCAAAGCCTGGCTGGCTCGTGTTGTGTCATCAGCCCATTGCTTCCTGCTATCACCAGCATATGGGTAGGGACACTGTGATCCTTTGACTCTCTCCCAACATTCTTTCACCTTTGCCCACAAGCCAAGGAGGAGCATACTGGACGAGAATGTAAATATTTCCATACTTTGTTTGTCAAAACTAGAGCTATGCACCTACAACACATGCATTTGATATAATGTTCTTTTCGTGTTTGTATAGTGCGTTTTTTCATATATATTTTTTTTCCAGCATGAAATGAAGATCGGCTGTGTGTCCGTGCCCAAATTCAGCATGTTGTCTGATTTGTGAAGCTGCCTTCGGAAATGATTAATTAGAGTCCTTGAACACGGACGATGATCATTTGAACAGATCTTTCCGTTCTTTCTATGCCATGTTTTCACGCTTACGCTTGCAGTGAGGAAGTAACAATACACTAAAGCTGGCTTGGTGTCATAGCAACTGTCACCCTGAATATTTCTTATGGCATAGGCTCCAAAAACAGCATATGGTGTTGGCATTTGAACAGCATTTTTTTCCCCATCCAACGTTTTAGGAATTTGGTAGAGCTGCAGCTTTGCTGCATCGTAGCTTGTGCACAGCCTTTTCACCTTTTGCAGCGGATTAAAACCAGTTATAGGTAGAAGCAAGAAGTGGAAAACAATAACCCCCACCCCAAAATCCTTTACTGGACTCAGTCTCTCTTACACTTCTAGGGGCTGTCGGCTTGAATTGGCACAAACTGGCCAGGCTGAAGATTTCCCACTGACTGCAGAGGACTAGTTGGCCAGGCTTTCCTTGTCATTGGAAGTTAAGGCAGTCACTGATCCTAATGCTTACACTGTTGTAGCAGCATTCCAATTTTTAATCACTGCATGACTTGTCAGACTTAATGAGGGCAGTCGGATAAGAATGATCAACAAACCAAAAAAGAGAACTCCGAAGGCTGATAGTGACTCCCTGTCTCGACTATCTACTCTAGAAGACGTGTTACCAAAAATACAGAATGGGTATAAATCAAGAAGTGGCGTGTTTCTTGGTTGCTAAGGTGACCGTGAGCGTGATGGTGATCTTATGCAATCACAGCTCTATATACACATTGCAGAAATAAACTGTTGTGGGCTGACCTTTTCTAAAACCCACAAAGATAATCAGGGGAGGAAAATGCATTCAAATGCAACAAATGGAGACTTCATTCTTCAGAAGAAACCAAGTGTTTATCCAAACTTTTGTTGGGGGTCTCTCTGTGCATGAATGTGAACATGCACTTCTGTGCATGTAAAGATAAGTAATCCTCCTTTAAGGCTGAGTGTGTCTGGCGTGTGTTCTGTCTGTGGCCTCTTTCCTCTCCTCTAATCCCTTGTGTTAAAAAGGGTCAAGAGGTAAGCGGACTGGAAAAGAAGGAGTAAAACACTGAAGACGAGAGACTCTCCACCTCTCCCTCTGCATCTGGATGTTTCTAAGACAGAAGCCATCTCACACCAAAAAAAAATAAAAACGTTTTTAATTCAGGGATAGAGGAGAAAAGCTGTTGGCTTTAGGCTGTCACGTGTGTGACATCGTAAAAAATATTTCAACTTTTTTGTTATCAGAAAAAAACAGGACATCTTAGCAGTTCCAAACTGTTATTGTCATTTACTGATTATGTCAAGGTTTTTCAACTATTTATCTTTAATGATGGTTTTATCCAAAGGTATTTGGCAGTGATGGGTGGATATTTATAATTTTTATAATATAAGTCTTTTTTAGTTGAAATATAAACCTTTTTGAAACTGATAGTAGTTTATGTTGTAACAACCAATACATACGTTGTTATCTCCACTACTTATACTAGCATTTTTCTCATGATGGAGGATATTTATAAACAAAAATTAAGATTAAAATGTCATTTCTGAGATTTTTTTTTATTAAAGTCGTTGAGAATCAGATGAAAATATGCTATTTGAAAAAGCCTGTATCTACAATAGGCGGGCATCGGACTCCCTGCTCCAATTCATTCTGATGCCTCCACTTATGGACGACTGGATCCATATTCGTCTTTGTTTTCCTCGTCTGAGCTGGCACCTGGCTCAAAACTGTACGCCTGGATAGCTACAATATTGTTTACCAGCTTTGTTGCACTGAATGTTAAGGTTTGGGTTGTGAGGGGATACCAGGAGAGACTGCAAACAAAGGTATAATGGGAAATGAGGGATAACTGTCCTCTGTACAACTCATAAGCAAATTTCTAAAGAACTCCTGCTACCCTGCAGCACCTACATCCCAGGAAACCACACAGATTTTTCTTTTTTTTAATTTTGCTTAAAAGCTGTATAATAATAGTTAAATGACCACTGGAAAAACTTTTAAAAAGATGAAAAGATGACTGGTGTTATTTTGCTTAATTCCAAACACTTAGTTTGAAATGTGTTCAAATATTTAGGGAAATTATACAATTATCTATTTTAAAGGCAATTAAAGTACTGATCTGTTGTTGTTTTTTTACTCTAATTCCCCAAAGTGAAAAATAGTAGCGAAAATAATTGCAATTTTAGAACAAAAGTGATAGGTTAAAGGTCATGTTGGACAAAAAGGAGGGTGCTGTGCTTTTTTTTACTATAAATAACAATATTCATTAAAGAAGAACAACCAAGCACCCTAAAAGATATGACCACATATTTCCCTTCCCTTTGTGTTATGAGAAGAACCCTGGTGATTACTCACGGCTCCAACAGCTACAGGGGAATTTCTCCCAGAAGCTGACCCTTCAGCTCAATTCCTCCCCACATTTCCGAAAGCTTTTCATTTGTATCCCCTGGAAACCGCTCCACATTCTTTAAACTATCCTTCAAGGAAAAAAAAAGAAGAAGAAAAAGAAAAAGAGGAGGGGTGAAAAAGACCCTTACACATTTTGTTATGCCCTTTGATCACACGTTTATCTTTAAAACAGATGGCTGACCACCATCTTGTTTATATCAGGACTCTCTTTTTGAAATTAGAGGTCCAGATATTAGGTTTTGCGTCCCTTGAAATCCATGAATCCCTGATCACAGAAAAAGACTCATCTTTTCTCACCAAAGCTGTTATGCTTTAAAAAAATAAAATAAAAGCCTAATATCTCCCAATCCCCCATAATATCCATGTCAACAGCCAAAGGCTTTACTTGCCATTTTTGACTCTGATGTCATTCAAACGATTAAAAAAAACCTCCAAATGTTGATTTGAATCGTAGATTTGAAGACGCAAAATCATTTGAACTCTGAAGCTGCACAGAAGTTTCCTCAGCAGTGACCAAAATTGTGTAATTGTGTCTTAATAATACAGCAGAGCAAAGTGGAACAAGAGAATTTCAAGAGAGGGACCCTTTTTAAACTTTCAATCCATTTTTATCAGAGGAGACAAGGATCCTTTGCTTGGAAGGCTACTGTACATCAAAAGGCTGTCAGAAGTCCTCAGAGGCTTTCAAGTGAACTGACGTGCTCTTTTATGTTTTCTGGTCATTTATGTTTTCAAAATTGCATTAGCTTTTGTCTACCCCAGCAAAGTGATGGGATTTTCAAGTGCCGATCACGTTCATGCACTTTGTCACTTTGTCATACATTATGAGTTTGACACAACTTCTCGATTTATTGCCTTTCGATTTAACAAATTTCTACCTATTTGGTTTTATTTTTAGAAATCCACTCATTCAGGGCTATTTTCGTCTTTTTTTTATTTTCTTTTCATTACTTTAGCTCCTGGAGATTGACACCGCAGTCGCTAACAGCAGGTTAGCAACCCCTCATTAGTCGATGAGCCTGACGTGTTTATGAGGTCATTTTAGAGGGACAGGAGGTTATGATGATGAATGGTAGCAGGCCTCTGCCTAGACACTCTGTCCCCTTGTCGCCTTGTGGTTGCTAAGGTGGACATGAGGGCAATTTAAGTGTCACCATTTCCACCAGGGGGGCGCCTTCCCGGGTAAGTGGCTTTGCTGTAGAAAGCTGACGCCTGCCGCTGCCATCAAGGTTGTTGTCACAGCCAGCTCTTTAAGCGCCGCGTCGCCATGTTAAGAGATGAAAGTTGCAGTGAAAGAGTGACGGCAGGGACAGGAATTACAGGGGGATAGGCGCCGCGAAATGAGTTCTCAGAATGTTGCTTACACGAGAACATGCAGGAATATTACCTAATCAGTCAAATCTTCCCAAGCTGACACCTTCTGTGAGACACCCCCATGCCCCCCACAAGTGGCTCAGCCCTAGGGGAGCCCCCCAAGACAAATCTGTGGTTAGAAGGTTCTTCTTGACAGACACTCTTAAAATGATTCTGATGATTTTTGCATAGAGTGCACCTTACCCTCAATTAAAAGTAAACCGGTGAAGCTGCATATTTTGGATTTTCCAACAATTTGTATGTTAAAGTGAAGGTGAACTTAATAGGATTTTCTACAGTTGTGAACCAGAGATTAGAAAGCTTTTTATTGCAAAGCGAGAGTATCTGAACAGGGGAATGTTTTAATCTCAGATGGATTAAACATTCCAGACTGGAAATTTAAAGCACGGGATGTCAAAAAGAAACACTGCAACCTTTTTTGATTGTAAAAATCTCAAACTTGTCTTGGTTCATATAACTCCTGATTTCTTTATGTCATGACCTCTTTTAACATTTTATACATTTAATTCATTAGCAATCTTAGTCTCTAAAGGCAGATTCTAAAACATAAACAAGATTAATATTTAACACGATTGCATTTTAATCGTATGCTAATAACTGACCAGGAAAACTCAAATGAAAACACAGGGAAGCGGTCTACCCACAGCTTTTAAATATAAAATCCATCTGTAATCAGATTTGACAGTTAATCAAGTGAGACATTTGTAATGCAGACGTTTGGGCAGACATTTCTATCTCCATCAGCTTTTGCATAATAAATGTATAATTTTAATGATGTTTCTATTGAGCATCCGTGCTCACTTTACAAATGACTTGAGGTGTCTGCTGTTTATTTATTTTTCAGGGCCCAATACAGTAGATTATTGCTGGGAGCAATAATTATGAGGAGATTTCAGGCAGACAGGGTCAGGAAAGGTGGAATTTTAGGGGAAGAATGTAATTACTTATAGATTGCCTGAATTAATTTCCTAATGATGCTGGTTTTGCATGACAGCTGCCAGGACCCACGTTAGAAAAGGCGGAGTGAGGGAGTCCCTTTCATGGCAGACAAAGGGGACTATCATTTACAGAGAGTGGGTTTCACTACAGCTAAAGAGGAGAGGGTGCAAATGACATGTCAACAAAGCTCAGTGAGCTTCCTGTATGGGCTCCTGACAAGCACAAAGCATTGGACATGTGTTCAATCTCTTCAAGCTTATTCTATAAAGTGCCAATTGTTCATCTGAGTTATGTGTCTGGGAGTGTGTAGAACTGAAAACAAATGCAGCCTAAGTGGTTGTGTGCATGTACTTGTGTTGATCACAAACTTGTGTGATCGCGTGTGAGAAAATGGTGCTCCCAATGGTGAGAACTAAAGTATAATACCAACTCGGATATATTTACTTAAATACTCCATTTATATTCTACAATCACTTGAGAATAACTGTAAAGTACTCTTCAATAATATGCTATATCTGTTGTTTTTTTCCCTTTTAACCAATTATTCTAGGGAGGCATAATAATATAAAGACCATATCAGCTGCAGATTATTGCAAAGCAAGGGATTTGGCATTAGCTATGAAGGTTTCTGCTTATTAGTTTTGCTTTGACTAAACCACCATGATGTGCAACAAACTTTTATGTCCAGAGAAGGAAAACATTTTGAACTCTCAGTCATGTTCAGCGTCAAGTTTAGGAAATCAACTTGTTTTCAACAGTAATTCATTAGGAAACATCAAAATTTGAGATTGACTCAAGTTTGAACAATTAGAAGCACAAAACTTCGATCTGGAGTCTGCCCTGTTGGTTTTGTAAAAATGGTGCAGACTCTGGAAAGTTCAGGCTCAAACTGGCCGGTTTCTAGGGTACCAGAAGTCTCTCTTACCAGTCTGTTGGTGGGACTTCATTCCTAAATAACACATTTATTACAACTTTCAACCTCATGGAAACCAAATTGGGGACACTTTAGGGCAATTTTTAATACAGCTTTAAAAAGAGGCAACAACTTAATGGATTTTTATAAAATTTTGTGAAATTGTAAAAATTTTAGGGTCCCAATTGTGATACCAAAGCAGAGAGGAACTCTTGAATCCATTCTGAGAAATTTTGGAGCCACTTTAAAATCCTTTTTTAGTTTTCAATAAGCTAGACCTGCACAGAAATGGTTTTGAACGTGAAAAATATATATTTACTATATTATGTTTATTATATTTATTAATTACATAGTCCATTTTCTACCAAAAACTTCCCTACTGAAGACTGAAAGATTAAATTTAACACCTGAGATGTCACCAGGGACACTTAATCATTAATGCGATGATTGAGCCAATTCTGACACAAAGAAAAGTGGCTTTTCATACCAACCTTCCACCAATGTGCAACTTAATGGCACAAAGCCGCTTTCCTCCACGACAGAATCAGCTTATTTACATTGTTTGCATATAGTACTTTAATATTAAAAGTCTTGCAAAGCTGCTTTTTTCCAAATCCGCTGGAATTATATTATTTAGTAGTGAACGAAGGTAAAAGGGTCAAAGATGTACTGACATTTGGAATAAAAAAACAAATTTCTATGCATTTATCTTAATTGTGCCAGATTAATTTTGTCAAATGTGCACAACACTTGTTTTGGAGTTTAGTTGATCTAAGGAGGCATGTGTTCTGTTTCATTATCCTGAAAATATCTGTGAGACAAAGCTTCTCTTCCTTTTTAGTGTATCAAAGAGAAAGGCACTACTCCAAGAAGCGAAAAAGGTTTTATGTTGAGATTTCAACAAAAATCTCATCAAAAAGCAGGTCAGCACAATTTTGTAGTTGGCCTCTGTGCTTGAATCCTAAGAAATGCTGACCACCCAGTCTGACATTCTCCAACTCTTACATTTCTTGTGTTCCTAGATTTGACATCATATCTTGTGTTTATTCCCAAGATTAAGTCTTCAGCATATCCACACGCTCCCTCCTGACGCGGATCACAGACTATTATGAACTCGTTCTTCCAGATTGATGTTCCTATATCTGCCCGAATAGGAGTGCCACAAAAGGTTGGCCAATTTAATTACGTGTGCATGCGATTGTCCCCTCCTTTCAGGACCTCACACCTAATCGTGGTTCTGGATGCGCATCTTTATTTCCACTGTGTCTCCCTTGCTTTCCAGGAGGGTCAAGGGCTTCACCGGTTAACCGCTTTGACGAGGTACCCTATAATGCCTCTTGCCTGGGAGAAAGAACCTTTCACCTCATCTCAGTGTCAAAATTTAACCTTTCTCAACTTTAATTACACTAAGTAAGTTTGGAGTGTGCCGCGGTGCTGTCTGCACGACTCAGCTCCATCCTTTCTCTGATGGGAAGCCTGCATGGGAGCTGCAGCCCCCGCTGCCTCTGACACACTGATGCTACGCCACTGTGACGCTGATGTTGATGCTGATGCTGGCTCTAACCTCCCTCCTGACCATACAAACACATGCACAGCCCTTCAGACCTTGAATGTTCCCTTCTTCTTATCTGCAGATCAGAATAAAAAATGTTTATTTACCCTGATACTCCCATGTTTTAAAAAGTTGCTGAAATCAAGAAATTCAGGTTAACTTCCCTTTAGGATGGATTTCTTTTAACTATTTCCTACACACAGCCTTTAGTACCAATGTGTGTTGGGCATGTTCAGATTTTTTTCCATTTATGAGGGCAAAACAGTAGGCAGAAGGAAGACACAGCAAACAAAAGTGGATTGTATATTAAAGTGTCCATGTCCATTAAAATCAAAATATTGTGCTGTTTGGTTTTTCTGGTATTCTTGTATCATGGATAAATATTTTCCAACACTATAAAAGCACAGACGCAACAACAAAAACAAACAAAAACCCACCTATCAGCCACCCAATATGTATTTTAAATTTAAATTTAGATCACAAAAGTTCTTTAAGACCCACTCCAACCAAAGTTTTTTTTTTGGGTGTTTTTAACATGTTCTTGCAGCATCATGATGGAGGACATATAAAAAAGAATTTAAGTTTAAAACTGCTATTTTGAGCATTTCTTTATTCAAATCATCGTGACTCAGGAGCAGATTAAAAAATGCCATCTGAAAAAGCTCTGAATTGTGACTTTGCAAATGAAATGGGTAGGCCGAAGTCTCCCTGCTCCGCTCCATTCTGGTGCATCCACTTCCAGAAAAGTAGATACATTAACATTCTTTGTTTTCCTTGACTGAGCTCGGTACTGGAAACCACTTGTTCCACCACATCCCAGATGTGCTCTACTGGGTTGAGATCTTCAAACTGTGGAGGTCATTTGAGTCCAGTGAATGTATTGTCAAGTTCAAGAAACCAGTCTTAGAATATTCCAGCTTTATGAGATGGCGCCTTATCCTGCTGGAAGTAGCCATCAGAAGATGAGTACACTGTGGTCAGAGAGGGACGGACACGGCGAGCAACAATACCCACGTAGGCAGTGGCATTGTAATGCTGTTCAATTGGTATTAAAGGGCCCAAAATATGCCAAGAAAATGTCCCCCACACCATTTCACCACCAGCAGCCTGAACCGTTGATACAAGGTAGTTTGGATCCATGCTTTCATGTTGTTGATGCTAATATCTGACCCCATCCGAATGTGGCAGCAGAAATGGAGACTCATAAGACCAGGCAACATTTTTCCAATCTTCTATTGTCCAGTTTTGGTGAGCCTGTAAAAATTGTAGCCTGTTTCCTGTTCTTAGCTGACAGGTGTGGCACCCAGTGTGGTCTTCTGCTGCTGTAGCCCATCTGCCTCAAGGTTGGACTTGTCAGGCATTCAGAGATGCTCTTCTGGAGACCTCAGGTGTAACCAGTGATTATTTGAGTTACTATTGCCTTTTTGTCTAATCAGTCTAGCCATTCTCCTCTGATCTCTGGCATCAACAAGGCATTTCCACCCACAGAACTGTCCCTCACTGGATCTCTGAAAACCCTAATGATGGTTGTGGGTGAAAATCCAGGCAGTGCAGCAGTTTCTGAAATAGTTCAGCCCGTCTGGCACCAACAGCCTTGCCACATTCAAAGTCACTTAAATCACCTTTCTTCCCCCTTCTGATGCTCTGTTTGAACTGCAACAGATCGTCTCGACCATGTTTAGGTGGCTAAATGCTTTGATTTGCTGCCATGTGATTGGCTGAGTAGAAAATAGCAGTTGGGCAGGTGTGTCTAATAAAGTGGCCAGTTGAGTGTGTGTCCTCCATCATCAGAAAAATGCCACAAGAACATGTTAAAAACAATAAAAACAGGATTTTCATTGGAATGGGTCTTTAAAAGTTTTTCAAAGCAAAATAAATGAATCATTCTGACATTTATTACCGTAAGTAATGCAAAGACCTCTAATAGTTGTTTGTTTTGATTAGTATAATAATACACGTGTTTTCTGATTTAGGATTCAGATCACTTATATTGACTTTTGACTTTGTTGATTTATCAGTGGGTGTCTCTTTTACAACATCCTTAATTTTAAATCTTGTTAAATATTCCAGCATCTAGCGAATGCAGGATGATCAGATCAGAGCTATGTAAATACATATGACAATATCTGAATTTCTAGCTTTACACTTTGGCCTTATTTAACACACATGCTGAGTGCTTTACTCAGGCAGTTCGATCCATTCACAGGTAGTCGATTGCACCACTCACATGTGCACCCTTATGATAATAGGTCCTTTTAGAGTCATCTAATTCTGATGATGAATTGGACTTCCATGGAAAGCCAAAAAGGAGTTACTGTGGTAACCGCATGACCTGTCAATCACTTGCAATCAGCCTTTTTTCTCTGTTCATTGCTTGATGCGTCAAGATTGGGACCTTCTCTGTGGGGGGCTTCAAAACACTCAGAGGAAATGAAGAACCGTGTTGAAGTTCTGCGGCTGATGTTTGGAAACTTTGTAGAATGTGACCCTTTGGCTTTGGATAACTCAGAGCTGAAAATTTGACTTAGCCGTGACATTGTGGTACCTTGCTCCAGCTGATGGCACAAGGACACAAAGGCTTTTTGTTCCTGCAGGGGTAACAAAGAGCACTCCAAAAATATGACTCTGCATGAAAGGCTTGTTTTGAACCTCGGCAGTGTCCTCATCAGCTACACAAACACCATGTGCGTCTGACAAGAGCGGCTTTTGAGAAAAAAAAAGGTCACATTAAGAACAGTGGATCATTTAAATGCTAATGCTTTGCATGCGTGTCCTATTTTGCTCTACGCCTGCTTTTGTGAACATTGACATCCTCTTTAAACCATATTTTTAGAAGAAGCTTCACAAAAAGACCAAACGGTTTATGTTTGATTAGGTATATTGGTTGTTTTCTTGTGGTTTTGGGGTTTGAGCAACACTCTTTCACTTACTTTTTACAAAAGCACTCTGGCAGCAGTTTAACATTTAGGAGAAGTGCAACTAATTTACTGGGCAGGACTATGAACTGTGGCATTACAACCTCGAAGAAAAGGGGAAAAGCCATATAACCCAAGCACACAGGCTCTAAAGATCTTAATTCCCCATTAGTTCCTTATTCTCCTCAGTGACAAAGACAGGGCCCTTTCAGTCCTGTGTTCCCTCGCATACCAAAGTCATTCAGCAGAGGAGACCTTTACCAAGAGCAATGCTCTATTCAAGCCATGTTAATTACAATTTTAAACCATTATTTGTTTCAACACCTGGTTAACCTATTCAGACCTGTTTAAATCCTCTTTATTATCCCAGGTGTGATGGGAGGGCACTGAGGAGTGAAAGGTTCCTCTGTGTACCAGGAACATAATCAAACCAGTACTACATAGTCCTGAATGGCTTTTGGGATAAGATCAGATGTTACACACTCCAGTCCTCAAACAAAATGGTGCTAGGTGGATTATGTCTGAAAAGAGGATTTTGTCAAGGATGTGTCCTCAACTTTTCTTTTTGCTGCAGTGTAGCATCATGAATAGTGCACTGCTTTTTCAGCAGCTGTATTAGAAACAGACAACTCAATGGCAGGCTTAAAAGCAATTGGCTTTTGTTGTGGATTTCCCTGCATATATTTGTGTTGTGGTTAAAGGCTTTAGGACCAAGGGGCCATGCTGCGCCGCGAGGATGGATGGTGTTTCTATTGCAGGACTTGGCCACGGAGAGGTCTTATCTTCTAAGCTCCTTTTCTTTCTGCAGCTACTTTGAAGCTGTTAATAGTTACTCCATCGTCCTCTGTCCATTATGATGACATTAACAAGGCTTTACATGGGAACTTGACCCCTGCGGTGTCTTTCTTAGCATGACCACTCATTCCTTACCTGTCGTAGGTACTTGCTTGAGGATGATCCCATTTCAATAGGAAATATCAACAGTGTGGCATAATAGGACAACATGATGGGAAATGGGGGGAAACACATGAATAAAGGGAATATTACACCATTAAGAGATTTTTTTTCCCCCCCTACACTTGAAGCTTTTTCTAATTTGGCCCAGCACCTTCATCCACATTGGCCAGAGGCTGTTTGTATACACCACCCACTGTGTGGTTCAAATATAGCACAGGCTTCAAGATAGAAAAGGATAGCCATACAAGTTCTGATTAACGAATTAACACCCCCTAATGGCCCTTCACCATCCTCCCTTAAATGGATTAAGGCTCCACTCAAACACTTTCTTTTGCACAAAATTTAATTAAGATTTAGATTTGGTTTGAACATGCCAGAACAGATTCGCACAGCATTCATGATGTACTTCAATTAAGGAGCAAAGCATCTTAAGCTGCTTCGACAATAATTAGACTATCTCCTTTTTTTAATGGTATCTAATTATGCTTTATCAGTGTGTAATTTAATTTCTTTGCAAGTTATGACAAAAAAAGCCAAAACTCAGACTGTCTCTTTAAACACTGAGGTAATCTTTGGGCACTATAAGGTCAGCGCTTAGTAGCTGCAGACATTTATATAGTAAATGTGAATCCTATTCTTTTTCTAACTTAGGATATGGTCAATTACTACTTTAAAAATGTGCTAAAGTTGGCATTTTTCATGGATTTCCAAACAATGCCATGTTTATCTTGTTCTCTATGTTGACTTCTGGCCTCTCAAAGTTGTCTCCCATGTTTTTGTATAGTGATTTAAAACAACAGAATGTCCATGCCCAGCGTTAATTTACTCAAAACAGCAGGGGTTGATGGCTCGGCCACTGACCATTACACAGTAGGACAGTGGTGTCCAGCTGACTGTCCTTTTAATCGACAACAGCAGGCCTAAGGAATTTAACAGCATGGGATTCATCATTTTTTTCCCCAGAGCAAATAACGTTTATGGAAGATTTACGAGTCGCCAGAATTGTCTGCGCTTTCGGTTCATTCAATTAACGGCTGTGAATGTCTTGGTTAAAAGAGGCGACAAGACAATTGAAGGAGTCGTGTAATTATTTTATCCCAGCGTTATGGAAAACCTCTTCCCATGCTGGAGTCCCTGGACATGACTTGGTGATGTGAGGTAAATGGGTTAAAGCAGCGGGGGTGATCAAATGTGCGCCTCTCCCAGAGATGCTCGCCCCCAACATCCAGCATCTTCAATGTGAATCAAACACCTGCAGGACTGCAATTTCATTATATGGAAAATGTGGGGAGTACAAGGAAAATTAAATAACCTGCCTTGAATGCATGATTATTAAGGGGTTGTATCCTTTAAGGTCAGACACAGCAAAGAATACAGTCAGTCTGGGTTCAAGCTATCCCCGGTTCAACCCCATCCACAAATGAAAGTTTTCAACACTTTTCTGTCGCTTGCAAAAAAGCTGGGGATTGGGGGACTCAGTGAAGACTGTCCTGCAGCCAGGTTTTCCCTCTTGTTTTGTAAATTAGCTGTGAGTAATGAATTCTGGGAAGCTGTCCTGCTGCTGGGTTGTTTCCTCGCTGCCGGTCTCACCCTCGTTCCCCTGTCGGTGTTGCCTCCCCAAATCTGTCCTGATGCTCCTAGTCTGTCAGAAGGCGCCCCGGGGGGCAGTGTGATAGTCCCTTCGGCCGGCCCCCTTTCTCATTTCTGGGCCCAAGCCAGTTGAACCGTGTAAGTCCCTGCCATTGCAAAGAGGGTGACCCCAAATGGGATTGACATGTCGCAGACCTTGGATGCTAAGCCACCAGTCCAGTGACATCAGTTTCCACTGGTGGTACAAAGACTACCAGCAGGATGTTAGGAGTAAACATTCAAAATCAGACAAAAAAAAAATCCTACAAGAGAAAATCACCCCCCCCCCCTGTCTGATTTTGATGTGTAAATAAGAGCTTACCCAAATAAAATGCTTCTAAATTCATTTAGTACCAGATTTTCTCTGTGTGAACATCAAAGAATACCCTCCGCTTTCTTGTTCCTCTGCACGGCTACACTTATCCTTGTCTCTGATAAAAAAGCCTTGGCTATGACGACCACATGAGTCCCTGGGCGCACATTAGGGAGCCTGGGGGGTCCCTAAGTGTCACCCATGAAATCAGAATGTTAAGGTATGAAAAATGTGGGAGGGACTGCTAGTAATTCACATTATTGTTAAATGTTCATCCTCACTGGTGTTGACTTTGGCTTTATCGGGTGCCGCTGCCAAAGACAACGACGTTACTGCCACATCTTCAATCTGTTTCAGAAACTTAGAAATGCAAATAAAAAAAACATAAATGTCCTTCAGTCTGACTTTGACCCCTAACATTTTTACAAGATCTCCCCATTAAAGGTCACACTTTTTACACTTAAAATAAAGACTCAAAAACTGTCCGAAAGGTTAATTCCATTAAATGATACATGGGAAAATTTTCTAATTCTAACATCAAAGGTCAATAGTAATTTCTCTGCAATATTCGTCAGACAGAAACTGCAGGACATCCAATCTTTTTTACCGAGACGTCATACAAAATCCATTCTGCAGCTTCAACAGGAAGAGAGAAAAGAACTTCTCAATGGCAGATTTTGACATACATAATGGCTTAATGTCTGCGTTTGACAGAGATATTGAGGAGAGACGAGTAACTCTTAGCGAGTTGGCGTGGCCCAGAAGCTTTTTTCTGTCACAGCTGATGACAGCAACTTTCTCCATGCAGATTAAATTGGTGTTTACAGATTTGCCCTGGGTGTACATTTTTCCCCCTGCTGGGATCCACTGGCTGATGATGAGTCGCAGACCGTTTTCGACACTGATGCTTATGCCTCCATCACGCACAACTAGCGGTGGCTTACCAAGCATTCAGCACAACACTGCCACACAGCGCTCTCCACTATGGTACAGTATATGCATGCACTGTTGCCAGCTATTTGCATTTGCAGAGGATGCGACAGAAAGATGAAGCACTGTTTGGAAAATTCAACATCATTAGTCTTGATGCTGACTGAAGACTCCAACTAAAGGTCCCATAGTGTTCTGGAGGATATCAGTTATTTCCTCGTGTTGTCGTACAGCTGAAGTTGTTGCAGCTGGCAAGTGAGGAATGTGCTCAAAGTTTAAAGACACACTGGATTGTTTTCACAGATGCATTCTTTTTTTCTCTCTTTTAAAACTCCACTTCAAAGGGAACTCGGCTCATTTTGGATGGAAGCTTGTGTTTAATGCATGTGAATCCAAGGAGAGATGCGCGGATTCTCACTATCTTGATTTCTTTGATTCATGCATATGTTGTTTGTGCAGCTGCATGAGAAACAGTTTAATGGAATATTAGTGATGAAATTTATAAAAACAGTGAATAAAGAGCTGTATTGCCCTGTGGCCACAAAATAACAATGAATGATGACGTGCTGCAGCTATTGTTTTAAAGGTGCCATGCAAATATTAAGTAGTTTCTTTCATGTAATTTGCATTGATTAAACTTTCAAGATGCAATTGTGGGGCAGAGAATGCTGATTGCCTCAAGTGCTTGATGCAGAATATTTACTCTTGAGGGCACTTGGTTAGTTCAAATTAACTGCACTGAAATAGATCATTGATGGGATAGTTTAGACACGGCTGAGAAACGACTTTTTCATATTTAGGTTGCTTATTAATCTCAAAGCGACTTACTTTAGGGGGAAACAAAAAGGTGTAATTAAGTGTTGGACAAACTTCTGGACCGTCGCCACAAAGTGTCAGCAGATGAGCGGTGAATACTCAGAGCAGCACCTTCGTGTGTATTCATTTCAGGTTGTAAACAGTAGTCTCTGAGCACTGGGTTGTTATCGAGTTGTGGCCCCCGGCATAGGATTGATCCACTTCAGTCCAGCAGCAGGGGGGCGGGAGCACTGGAGGGGCTCAGCAGGGCTCCAAATCAATAAGGTTAATAGATGTGGGGGCCACGCAGTCAGAGGTGTGCAGCCTGGCATTTTCGGTGCCAATGAGGAAAATTCCTGATGACGAGGTGTCTCTTTTGGAGCCTGCATTAATGTCAGTCTGATTACCTGCAGCCGGGACGCCAGATACAGTGAGGCACAGGAGGCTGGTTTCTTTAACATTAACTGGAATTAGCTTTGAGGAGGGCCCTTCAGAACGCAGATTTTAACGTGCCACCTCTTCATCCGCTGTCCATTGAGAACAAATTGCCAGCCCCCTCCCATCTTTCCTCCTGACTCTATTCTTTCACTCTGATTTCTATAATGCCAACAGTTTCATAATCACATGATGAGTAATTTCCTCTCATTTGAGATTTAGAGAGAGAGAGAGAGGTTTCATTTAGAAGTGTCTTTTTTTCCCCTTCCTGCTCTCATTTTTCCAGGATTTCTCACATCACATTTTCTTAAGAGCATAATTGAACAAGAGGAGAAGGTTTAAGGGAGGGAAGTAATGATGGCATAGCACAAAAAGCAAAGGTTAAAAGGGTAATGATGAAAACGGAGTGGTTGAAATCTTGTTTAACTGACAGAAGGAAATCAAGGTTCCTTGTGAAAAGACTTCACGTCTTTCACAATGCAGCTTCTCCTTTCGCAATTGAATTAATTTTATTTTATTTCAAGAACAATAACCCACGGTAACAAGACTTTCTGTACAAATGACAGAAATTTACGTCAACGGAAAAAAGTTTCTACTTGAAAATTGATTGAACTGGTAAGACTAACCAGTGCGTTACCTGCAGTTATGCATGCACCTGCATCAGTGTGACCCATGCAGGCTTTACTCCCACCCCTCCAAACAAAACGCTGAAGTCATTTGCAATAAAAGAGTCAGTTGCCTCTTTGCCCCATCTTCCAGGGAAAAAAAAGCCCTTTGCATAGAAAATCAGTTGTCTCTCCCATCATGGACATCATGCCGTGTGGGATCCCATAGAAATGAGTTTTGGCATTGTTGTGTGGAGGCAACACCCCCTCTTATAAATTGAGAAGGATTAAGGGAGAAGAATGTAATAAAGGATAGTCATTTCATTGTGACAGCCATTTTTCAGAGGGGGTTGGGGCAGTCAGAGATTTAAAGGATAATCAGGCCTGGGTTTATTTCCATAACATGCATTACAGTCTGCTTCTTTGAACTTTGCTGCCACTTAGGTTAGATTTGGAGCAGGAAAAGGCAGAAAAAAGCCCTATTATCAAATGTTTAGTGTTTGGGACTTGAGTGACATTTTAGAGACATCTGAGTGAGTTATTAAACCGTTGTGGCTCTTGGAGATTACCATGCATTAATCCAAGCACTTTGAAGTGCATGCATATGTCTGTTTCTAGAGTGGAATTATAGAAACACATTATGGCTTCCAAAATACGGCCAGTGGAGCAAATGATATCTAAAGAATGCACTTGGAGATTTTTTGGCGGTTTTTCCTCACTACCATAAAATGAAATGTCTTGTTTGAATAGAATAAACCTCAAGTGGCAAAAATATTTTGCTTGCCAAGTTTCCCTACGTATGGTATCACTTTTTATTGATCATGAAGTCTGCTTCCACCCAGCCCCTCCTGACTGTTTGCTTAGTCTCTCTGCATGATTGGAAACACTTCAGAAATGGTGACCAGCAGCAGGTGAAGAGTGCTTGAGCTTTGAAGTCTGCGCTCCTTATTGATCCCGTGCATATTCTAAAAAAATCAAAGAGGCCATCAAAGGCATAGCTAAACTCTTTAAGACTCCGCACGCTGCAAAAAAAGGAGCAGCAGTGACAGCGTGAACAAGCAAAGCAGGTGGTGGCTCTTGGTTGGAGAAATCACGCCTCTGACTCCTGTCACGCTCCAGACCGACTGATGAGGCTGCTATTTTAATGCTGGACAGCAGCTCGGCTCCCAGTTAGACCGACACTTGTCTCTTATTAGAGGACAGACTGGCAACTCTGAGAATTCTTTAGTTCAAAAGAATTCACTAGGAGGCTGCAGATGCTTGGCTTCAGGGCATAAATTATAGGAATTTAACAATTAGGCTAATTGGGAAACAAGCATTCCTTACTAAGATGACTTGTGTAGTATGCTTACATTATAAGTACTGGTGAAAGTTTAACTTAACCCTTTGAGGCCAGTTGTATATTACAAACAACTTTGGCCCCAAAATTACCTTAATTTTAGCAGCTATCTTAAAGAAAAAACTTTTGTTTTTTTATAGCTAGAAATAGATTCAGGAATCAGTGGACCAATGAGTGGACCAATTAGGTTTTTAAAAAAAAGGAAGTATTAAATATTGTGTTCCACAAGTTACAGTTGTGGGGCCACTAATGTTTCTTCTTTTTTTTTAATGATAGATTTTCCTATGATGTGTCCCCCTACTGGTTTTTACACATAACAATCTGTCAATCAAACTTTGGCCAATTCAGTTAGTTCACTATTACAGGAACAATATACTGGGTTCAATTTTGCCAATGTTTTAACAGGAATAAAAACTAAAGCTAATAAGCGGCACTGCATTAAAACTTTGAATCAAAATTTGTGGACTTATTCTTAATGTTGTTACCATTTAACTCTAGCTCATTTTTAGTAAATATTTTGTAAGAAAATAAAATGGTGTTGTATTGTTTTCAATATTACTTTTGGTATTTGTTTAATTAAAATCAAGAAAAAGCCACAAAAAAAAACATTTTATCAACAGGGTGGCTAAAATAGATTGTTCTGTAGAAATTCTACTCTAAAACAACTGACTTTTTTTCAAATGATTTGTTTCTTGTTTTGTAAAAACTTGGATTAAAGTTATTGAGTTATTTTTCAAGTGAACATGTACTCTACTGAAGAGCTTAACCCTTGTGCTATCTAGGCACTTTAACATTGGGAGTTGGGTCATGTAGACCCACTACAGTGCGCTGAACCTTTTTTCTTCAATGATTTGTGATCTTCACTGGTGTCCATGGATTACATGAAATCTTTCCACGTTTATCCACCTTTGTCATGGTAGGGAGAACACGTCAAAGTAAGACTGGGGTCATCTAAGATAGCACAAGGGTTAAATAAATGTCCCTACCATAAAACTTTGACCAATCCAGAATTACAATTTTTACTACATCCACTTTAATATTAAATCAGTTATTTTTTATCTTTAAACAATATTTGCAAATCTGTATGAAATAGAAGAAAAACAATTATCCAAACACAAAACCAGATAACTCCTATTACAAAGTCCTTCATTAAGTGCCAAATCTTACGTTTTTGCAGGTTTTCTTAAAAACATCATTTTCCTCCAAAACATTAGTGTCACATAAAGTACTTGAGAACTCATTTAAGTTAAAACAAACTAATAAATACTTTTTAATAAGGTTTAATAAGGTTTGATCAACAAATGCCAAAACAAAAACGACCAAAACAGAGGTGGACAGACCTGTCCCCATTGTGACTCATCTCATTGGCAGCATTCAGTAGCAATCGCCTTAAACATCAATGGCCTTTCTGTCTGGAGAACTGATGATGTCAATGCCTCCAGATGAAGGCTGCAATGGAAACATCTCAGAAACTTCAGGATGAATCTGCATGCCTTCATCTTGGAGCTTCCCGTCTGATGTATGCCTGTCCTCGGCTCTCCTTGGGTGCGCATGGGAGTTATTTGAGCCTTTCTGGGAGCAGCGGGAATCAGCACTGCCACACTGGCTCACTGCTGGATCATTCTCATCGCGTGAGTCTTTGGCCTCTCGTGACTACGCAAGGGTCGAGTTCACGAGAGGCTGATTTAACTCATTCACCGCAGTGCACTGCCACTAGCCACATGCCTGCCAGCCCAGTGATTCTAACGCAACACTAAGTGCTCCTGAAATGAGGAGACAAAATGCCTCTTTGACTCAGTTCACAAAGATTTAATTCTTTTTTGGGGGGGTGATGGGTTCATTTATGCCCAACATTCTCTATGAGGACAGAAACCTCAGAGCTTGTTTTAGTCGTGCTGAAGCTACTGTAAAACTGATAGTGGCTTTCCTGTAAGAAAAAACAAACAAAAGTAAGACCAATCAAGAAAATTCCTTCAGTGTTCAAATGTAAAAGCTTGACTTTAACCCCTTGTACTATCAGACAAAACTGATTTTGTAGGGTTTTTATTAAGGATTGTATTTTGCCATAAATTAAAAGTTTATGGGATAATTTTACATGATAGACTGTAATTTTTATTTAGACAATTTAAGAACTTCCCAAAACATGTAATAATAAAAAAGAACTTTCTTTTCACTACATTGCTTCAAATTCAAATCTTCCCTGAAGGCAAACAAGATCAAGACTGGCTAACTTGTGTGATCAGAATACAAATGATAAAGAGAATAAAGGACTTGTGCAAGATTTGAGTTTTTCCATGCTTAACTTTGAGCTGAGATGAAAAATGTTTCTAGATAACAGTCAGTAATCTTGTGCACAAAATCTTGTTTGTTGTTGACAATTCTATTAGAATTTTGCTCTTAAATCTCTATTGTATTTGGACTTTCTCAAAAAAACTGAAAGATGCTAGACTTGATCAGGAATTACTTTCCGAAATATAGCGATTCAAAAGGAAAAACAACACTTAATGTGATGTGTTTTGTTGAACATCTAAAGCTTTGACCTCATTGGAATATGTAAAGTCCAAAAACCTTTAGAAATTGTATTTTAACACTGATACTTTAGACAAAACTATGTATGACATTCTAGAGGGTAATAGCTTAAATAGCATGATGTAGATTCACATTCAATAACATTGCCACCTTTTTTGGTTTGAGGTTATTGAGGAAAGATTTGTATTTCTTGAAAGTTTTTTTTACAAAGCAAGTTGCCATTTTTGTCCTGAGTTACTTCAAATTACTTTTTGAAACTTGCTATAACTTGTTAGTCCGCAAGCTCACAAGAAAAAAAAAGTAGAAAGAAAGCTCCACCTGGAAATCCACACTTTCTTCTAACTTAATTTTATCCCAAATTGGATGCATTAATATAAATGTTATTAGGGTCAGGTGACATTTGTTAGGGTTAAAAAAAGATTAAGTTTGTACAAAACAAAGTGGGAGTGATGGATGAAACAAACCCTAACTTGTTCAAAGTTCAGCTGCTCACCTTTTAACATCAACTAGGAAGAAGGCACATATCCCACCTGCTTCGAGATCTCTGCATGGCAGCCTGTTAGTTTCAGAGTTTGTTTTAAAAATCTGCTTTTAGTTTGAAATCTTAGTAGTCTGGAGCCTTTGTCTTTAGTTGATCTCCTCTAACCCTTTAGACCCCTCAGGTCTTCAGGTTCTGGCCCTTTAACTACTCCAAAGGTTAGAACACGGCGAGACGTAGGGTCCTCGTCTGTGAAAAAACCTTATCGGATCTGAGAGCTTCTGCCTCCTGGGAGACCCTTAAAACGAAAACCCATCTTTTAATTTTCTGATTCATTATTTTTAATAAAGCCTTTCACAAGATAAAATACTTGTTTTATCCTTTTTTTGTATACATTTTAGACAACAACTTTAAATATTGAACACTTTTATCTGATTTATTAACCGGTATTTAACATTTAGTACCTATTTATTTTCTTTAGAATAGTGCATTTTTTTCTTTTGAATAATGTTTAGATTGGATTTTTCTCCTGTTTTAATTATGTGCTGATGTAGAGTGGGTGTCAGAGGCTCCTGGAAGACACTTTGTATGAAAAGTGCTACAGAAATAAAGTTAACTGATGATTGATACTTTCAATTAGGAAGATTGTGTTTGTAAAAACAAGTTGATGAGGACAAAATGTAAGAGTCGTGTGTTTTTAAATGTCTAAAACTACAAAATGATCCTTGTATATTTTAAGAGATTAGTTTTTTCAAAGGAGTTTTTTAGAAAGTAACTTGCAAGAAAGACAAGAAAAGCTTATCCTGCCTATCCTCAAGAGACTTAACAATAATACACACAAGCGAAGCTATTGACCCATAAAACACTCTCTTTAAGTCATTGTTACTGTCGTGTTTTTATTGGCTTTGTTTCCTGAGCACTCGCATCACTGTAAGTAGCCTCTAGAGCAAAATGTCTAACTGAGACATCCAAGTGACGTCCCAGAAGACTCAACTCACGGGTGAAGTACTGTTCTCAAATTGACTGGGTAAAAATGGGATGCTCTTTCGATAAGGCTGCTTAATTTGGAGACTGAGTATTCTGGTTTCTTATTGTAAGACATCCCATGAGAGATCTACAATAGAAGAAACTGTGATACAAAGGAGATTTTTTTATTCCAAATGTTCTTACTTTTCACATTCTTTCTACTTTGGTGGAACAGAGAGTTTGGGACAAACATCTGTTACAGGAGCCAGTGATTTGTGTCCAAAAACTTAGAAATAAAAACCGCTAATCAAGTCAGTGCAGCAGAGGTTACCCGAAAATGTTCTGTAACATTAAAACCAGTGGGGATATGTGAGGTGTAAGTTTATACTTCTTTAAAACATAATTCCTCCCCAGTGTTTAAGTGAGGAACAATAGGAGCATTTAGCAGGAGCGTGAAAAGGTCTGCTGCCTGTGGCTAAAGATTGTGAGTAGGCCCCCTTACAGGTCACAGAATCCATTGAAATGCATGACATTGGTATTATCCGAGTGTCATAGATGGGGCTAATTAATATTCTATCATAAAACCTCCAAAATGTTGTAAGCAAGATTTTAGAGTGTATTACATTCATAAAAAACAAGGTTTGCCAAATATTCAAAAGGTTTTTCACAAGCGTTGCATAAAAGTTTGATTTTAGCTGAGACATGTGCATTTGTAATAGTTGTCATGTAATAATTCAATATTTTGTGTTTTAGACTTTGCCTAAAAGTCATTTTAAAGGTCAAACAGCATTGTTTCCGGTTCCAGGGAGTTCCAGGGACAAAACAGGTCTGACGTTTTTTCATTTTTTTCACTTTTCCACCAAACTCCATCAGCTGGGAAAGTGAACAGCCTGAAATGCTAATTTCTGCACGGTGATAAATCTGCAGTATGAAATTGTCAGAACAGTGCTCTGGCCCTAAGGCTGTGCGTTATTGCTTTATTCTATTAGCCAGTTATTAACAGCAATCACAGTCAACCCCCACTGCCCCCACACACAAAGCCCCTTTTACATTACATTTATCAGCCGTTGTACAAACGCTGAAAACATATGATGGCAGCCTTCAGAGCTCTGTTTCCTCCGGGGCTTGGGACTTTGAGGGGGGTGGTTCTACCCCTCTGCGGAGGGGAGCTCCAGCTGGCCTGTGGTGCATCTGTTCGCTCTGCTGGCCGGCAGTGACACCACGAGGACCACTTCCAATCTTCTTCAGCAATCAGTTTGCTAGCTTTTGTCAGCATCCATTAAGATAAGTCTTTAAAGTCAAGTGTTCATGCTGAAGTGTGAAAACTACTGTCAAATAGGTGCATGCGGTCCAGATAATCCTCTGCATCTAAACCTGCCACCTCTGCAACCAGCTCAGTGGCCTCTCTCCGTTTCCTCTTATGGAAGCAACAGCCTCCAGGCTATTTACATCGCTATCTGTAAAAGTAATTACCATACTGTTTTATATAAAGCCAAGGCAATCATAGGGTGATAACATGCAATTAAGCAGTGTTCTCTGATTTGAACGCAGGCAATCTTGTGTCTCTCCAGTCCTGAAGATAAAGTGCCCATCTCTAAATGTCAGATTCTAGTGGCTTAATCTGATTAATTTCAATTAATATTCATGTGTCTATCTCAGGACTGTTGCTGTTATTGACAATGACAAATTGAGCCAATTTTCGTCCGATTTTGGACCAGAGACACTTCATTTGGCTGAATGTCGCCTGTATCTCCAGACCAGAGTTTCCTTCATTCTTGGAAGACTCACCGCCACGGATGACTTTTGAGAATGGGAAAGTCTCAGAGGGAGCGAGACGCTCCTTGAGGGGGTGTTGGGCTGTAATTGTATGTCAGGTCATTTTTGCAAATTCCCAGAAAGTGCTGTTGGAAGGCAGTAGGCAGTCAGGGATGACAGGTGAGAGGGGGTTTTGGTTTTTATAGTGTTCCCAGAGAGAGCGGTGGCCTCCAGGGACGATGTGATCTGCCAGTCTTTCCAAGGAAGCTGTGTTTGACGGTCTGCAGGGATGAACTTGTAAATGTCAAGATACTGCAGGTACATGAGAAAAATCTTTTGTTTTGTCCTTTTAATTCACTGAAAGAATTTTTTATCAGGCCTTGGTATTCCTGTATGCGTAAAAAAAACAACCTTGCACAGGCTGCTCAAACGGGAAGACAGCTCTGTCACATTTGAGCAGATTCCTCCATCTTGCCTCAGGGAGTGTGGAGCTCACCGTTTGAAGATTAAAACATCCACTGTCATTTCCTGCTCCAGTGGTCGCTTTAGCAAGAGGAGTGGAGATATGAATTGTATTTTCCACCCCCTTCAGAGCTGATTATCGAGAGCCGGCCTTTCAGCGGCCTCCGTGTTTCATGGTGGTCTCAGGAACAAGCCACCAAAGAGGCGGAATTGGAGGGGCGCAGATCTGCGGCGCGTTGTATTTGTGTAAGCCATTGTTCCAGCTGCACACAAAAAAGTGAAGCATGGCTAAGTCCTTTCTGCTTCCTTGTGTGGCTCTTGTGTGTTTGTGCGCGCAGACATACCAGGTCCATGTGTCTCTCTTTGCAACACATACGTCTGTGTCTGTTTTTATGTGTGTAGGCCCATTGGTGTGACTCTGAATGTGGTTGTTGATGTGTTTAGAGCCTCCATTTAGTCTTCCCCTCAGCCCATCAGTGCGTTGTCAGCAACACATCCAGTAGGTGGAAGGGCCTGGGATAGGACGAGGTGCAGTTGTGGGGGGTTCTAATAGAGCCATCAGTCAAGTGCCTGTCCAGCCGACCATGCCACAAGGCGTTAGCGTTAATGCTGAGCCACACGGCGTAAGCCTTGAAGAACAAGGCTGTTTGTCAAAGGGCATCCAATGTGAAGGAAGTTGTTAGTTAAGTGTGTTTTCGCTGTCACACGGCTGCATGACTATTCCCCTGGAACGCGTTGGTGTGACTGCTTTTTTTTGTGGCATTTACTTGCACTGTGAGGAATATATTATTGCTACAGGATTGTTGAGGTTTGTTGTGTGTTTTGTACAACTATGACAGCTGGTTGTATGCAAAACTACGAATTCTGCTCTTGTGAATGCAAAAAAAATAGTTTATGTCTTTTTAAACAGGTATCTGAATCTTTGCAAGATAGTTTTCCCCAGTTTTACAGATTTAGTACCTGATTATTGAGTTAAATGTCCGTTACAGTAGCATCTCTATGACCACTGCTTTATGAGGCTTTTTTATTTACATGATGGAGTCAGTACAAGGTGAATACAGCAGGATAAAATGGAATATTTGAATAGGAAATGGCCTCGTTAATAATCTTTACTTACCACTTTTAAACCACTGATTATTGGCTGTATCAGTTCATTTAGTAAATTAAGATCTCGAAACCTTTAGAATTTTTTTAATAATCTGTTTTTTCCCATAATTATTGATTATTTTGTATTATTTATGTTTAGAAACCACAGAATCTGGATTAGACTGTTAAATAATGTGCAACGTTTTGATTAATCCATTGAACTATGAGGTCACTGGTTAAGACGCAAAGGTTGCAGTGTAATGAAAAAAAGGATTTTAACATCTGGAAAACCCAATTTTATAAGAGTTGTTTGAAACTTTTGAAGAACTATGACAACAACATATCTTACAAAGGTAATCTCTCCCTATTTTTCTTAACATGACTCTGACTAGATCACAGTTTACTGAATATTTGAGGAGTAGACAAATGATAGAATTTAGAAATATGAGAACCAGGATAACTTAGCTTAAATTTAAGTCTCTGTATTTTACATTTTATTGTATTTTTCTACTTCCTTTTGTTAAATCTCCTTCATTTGCCCTATATTCCAAAGACATGAAGACTGTTATAAAGCAGATTTTGTATGTAACAAAGTGTTGTACATGTCCTCTTTGTACTTAGTGTTGTTTTAGATGCAGAATCAGTTTATCCCAGCTGTTGCTATCAGTGCTGATGAGGTTCATATATATTTGTGCATTTGCAGCACACAGTTAGCAGAACAATCTAAATCTCAAATGACCATCATGTAAAATCTTTGAACAGTTTTTGGCTCAGAAATTCTCACACTTCTTAATGCTATGAGCCAGATTTCCGATTACCTAAAAAGTTGTGTTTTGCCTTTTCGTGAATGAAAGCTAGTTTTTCACCTTCACTATTTTCTTACCAGCCAATCAGCTTTTGTTTGTAAGATTTATAAACAACTGCAAAAACTCAAAGAAACATTTTAAAACTAGCTGTAGCAGGAGACCTTTGCAGCTATTTTAAGACTCTGGCCCAAAATGCAAGTGCATGTGTGTGAACCTGCTTCCTGTGTGACCTTCTGTGGTGTGAGAGGAGCTGCGGGAAGGCACTCACACTTGCTCTACGTGAAGCACTGGCACTGCCCAGTCTGCATCATCATATCAGCATTTTCTGCTGCATCACACTACATCTCTACAATAACTCTGTGCTGTCTTTTCTTTAGAAGCATATTTTTTCTGACTGATTATTTTGTTTGAGCACAAACTGAAAATCGGAGTGCAAAAATTACTTTTTCCAAAGTTTTCAGCCAACTCCTGTCAGTTGGAGTGACATTTTCAGACAAATATATATTTTTTGTGCTATTTCCACAAACCACTTCAGATATGCTGAAGTTATTAAAATGAAGTTGTGCTTTTTTCTGAAATTCAGCTAATTCTCTCCTGAGCAAATAGATTTTACAAAAATGTTTCCAGCACAGGGAGTATCTCCACACTTCTTTGAGAGAAGAATCTTGCCTGGAGCTGAATTTGAAATGCTTCAGCTGTTTCCAATACGACAGCTCTGTTTTAACAGAGGCAGAAGTCGAGATGTAAGGATAGCACATGTTGGAGCATATAGATCTTATGTTCACCTGGGACCTGCTGCTTGTTTAGAGAATCTCTGATCAAAGACACCCCTCCAGAGAATGGCTTTATTAGATTTCACACCTTCCCCCCAGGAGTCAGAGGAAAAACACAAAGCATACTTTTCTGCATCAATAAATATTCATTTCTTTTTGTGCAGAAGAATCACATCGTATTTCTTTTTACTTCGCTGCAACACGGAAAGTTTATCAGGTCAGAATCCTCCTGTTTCTGTAAAAGCGCTCCGGTCCCGAGTTTTTTTCCATCCTTGCAGAATTGCCCCTTCTGTACCAAGCTCTTTTAAAAGCTCAGCCTCCACCTTCTTGGTGATGAACTGCATTCTCATCAGCGTAACGACGCAGGAGGAAAAGCCACGCCATCTTTTAATTGGCTGGGATTAAGTTTGAATTGAGTAGACTTTTTGCTTGAATGAGATCTGGGCACGCAGCCAATTAAATAGAAAATGGAGTTCTCTCCCTTCCACTGGTCACGGTACTCTCTCATCATTGGAGGAAAGTGCATCTGAGCCATTTCAGATTTAATTTTAATAATGAGAATGTCTTCATTTTGCCTCCCAGCCTCCTTAAACTGTGGGTTTGCAGTACAGCCCCCCTCCTTTCCTCCCCGCTTTCCCTTAAAGATAAAAACGCCTCACAGATCATTTGATTGCACTTCGAGGAGAATCAGCTGTCAATGGCAGGAGGTAGGATGTGAGCGTGCCTCATTTCTTTGTTGTGATGCATGTTTTAGGACCATTTTCAATTAATGTCTACTTGGTAAATCCAGATTTGACTGCGGCACACATGTGTTTGACAAAGGGTGCACCAATGTCCCTGTTTCATCTTTTCAAGTGCTGCCATTGTTCGGACACAAACAAGACGGCAGAACGTTTCCTGCTCTGCCAAAATGAACTGTCTGGCCTGGGAGCCAGCTAAAGCCAGGGGTTAGAGCTCCATTTTCTTCCCTTCTTGCTGCATCACCATGACAACGGATATAGAAATCACACTGTCTGCTGGGAAGAAAGCCGGGGTGACACCACACAGTGGCACATTGGTGGCACATGAGGGTTTATTTAGGCGAGTCAGGCAAGGATGAAAAAAATCAGAATGCCCAGACAGACAAAAACTCTGCAATAACCTCATGCAGGGAATTTAAAAAACAATAGAATCTAATAGGATTCTAGAATATTTTTGACCAGCGTCCAGTGTTCAGTAACTTGTTTCAGGTCATCAACAAGACATGAGAGGCCTCTGCTGGCTGCTGAGGTCCTCACACATCTGTCACATCAGCAGCAAAACAAACCGCCCTGCAAGCGGGAATATGACATAAGAGGCGTTTAAAGGGAGCAGCTACTGTAAAAAGCAGAACAGCAGCGTTTGGGATCCAGGCGCAGCTGCGTGCAACGCATCTGATTGTCAGCGGGGTTATTAAAATTCAACGCACACATTGTTTGATGGATTTAATCTGCGAACTAAAAAGTCTTCTTCCTTTCTGTGTTTAAAAGCATGACTCTAAATCCGTTCAATAAAACAGTCAAAGGCTTCACACTGTTCACCGAACAATAAAAATCAATACCATTAAACACTTCTTTAAGAAAACCTAAGTGTTTCCCCAGAGTCCTTGTCAGTTTCTATCATTTCTTTTTGTAGTTTTGTCAATAAAACATTTGGAGGGATCTTAAATTCTTCATTACATCTCTGAAGCAGACGTTTTTTTTTTTTCTTCTTTCCCATCTCAAACATCTTAAAGATCCAGATAAACTAAACTGGAAGACTGTGCCTTTCATGCAGCAGTAAGTTGTTTCTTCCACTCTGTTCGGAGAATTCCGAACAGTCACTTCCTGAATGCATTCCAATTCCTTCACAGGCATATAAGCAATTTTTACAGTAGTTAAGCAGAGGTGGACCTGCTTCACATAATCTCTCATAGACCATCTCCACTGTTAGCCCGGTGACAAATCACGTTAAATCCCAGGCATGAGCTCAAGTACAATGTGGAGTTGGGTTTTTTGGATAAACACTTGAGAAAGCACTCTCAAACACCTCAGAGATCAAAGAAATTGGTCTTTTTTTCCAATTTCTGTTCATTTTATTTTCTACTGACCTTTAATTTCTTGCTCTAAAAGCATCCCTTTCATGCAAGACTCTAATCTCAAAACAAGAAATTCGAAGCGTGCTGTGATGCCAGAGCGTTAACCAAATCTGTTTATTTACCCCTTTTATTTAACCTAACCATTAGCTTCTATGCCTAACTTGACACTAACTCGACTCCATGAAGCAGCTTTAATTATTTAACCCCAAGCTGACCATGACGAAGCAGCCTTTTCAAAGTAACCAACAGGCTCACTTCCACTGCAAATGACAATTTTGTGGAGAAAATCGCTTTGGCGATGACACAAAAACAACGCAAATAAAAAGCTTGTATTGAATTAATCAAATTTAAAAGATCAGATATGACATACGTTTCATTTTAAAGTCAAAGTTACGATATTTTATTAAAAATGATTGAATAAACAGATAAAAGTGCACCAATCTGAACCAAAACTAAATAGATAAATAAATCGAGATTATAATGCCGGGAAAAATAATATGTTTAAAGGAAAACAAAGGGTAACCTTTAAGGGTATGAAGAACACACTCTGACCCCAAAAACTTGTTTTTTTCACTGCTGAGATTTACTTTTGACATTTCTCAGTCCTGAGGCCCCAGAACGCTGCGGCATGCCTCATCACCCGTACTCCCCATCACCTCCCACCCTCCTTTCACCCCATCCCGTCTAAGCTTCATCAAAGCAAAAGGAGCTCAAGGATTGCTAATGCCTCAGATGGCAGCGCTAGCCCTAACAACCCTGAGGTTGAGGAATTCTCTTTGCAGCAGGCTAAGGTCATTTTTTTCCTCCATTCTGTCTCCTGCTTTCTCCCTCACTTTCCCTCAAAATGCTTTTCTCTAATAATCAGAGCTTACAGCTCAAACTGGTCTTCAACTTCCTCCCCAATCCGTGCTAAGCCTGTCATTTCTGGCTATTATTTACTTTAATGGGCTTTGGCTGATCCCTGGCGACGCTTTGGATCTGAGAATAATGCAACGGAGGGTAGCGGGCCCAGGCGCAAGCGCAGGGCTGCCTGTAGATTAGCCATGGCAGATGGGCTTTACAGGGGCTTCCTGTGAGCAGGAGTGCTGATTGAGAGGGCATAATGAGTGAGGTGGTGTCCTCACAATGGACCCAGCCACCTCGCTGCACCTCTTGCGTCCAAACAACCCCCCATTCTCTGAACACCCACCCTCCCTGCACCACCTCCATCTCCCCCCCACCACCCTGCTCCTCTCATGCACCGCTCAGTGTGGAAGTCGGAGGACAGAAACAAGCACAAAGGCAACTGTAAATAACCATGAATGTTAATCCAGCATTAATTGGTTCCCTCTTAAACTGGGTGTGCACTTTTGCAGGCTGAGCTCCTCAGTGGGTCATTAAGGCATAAACCCTTCATATTGTTTACTTAACGAGGTTCTCTTTTTTTAAAGAGACGCTAACGGGAAATTGACCAGGGCTGTTGTGTTACAATCACCTCCATTGATCATGTTTAGTCTTAAAGACCCACTCCAATGGAAATCATATTTTTAACATGTTTTTGTTGAATCTTCCTCATGATGGAAGACACATATAAAGAAAATTAATCTTAAAATTGCTTTATTCAGAATAAGAGGAAAAAAATGCAGCTTGAAATAGCTTGTAGGAGTGACGTAGGTGCTCCAACAGCAGGCCACAAGCTCCACTCCATTCCGATGCATCCACTTGTAGACACATATATCCGTGCACATCAATGTTTTCCTTGTCTGAGCTGGCATCTGGCTCAAAACTTATCGGCTGGATAGCTCCAAAATTGCTTACCATTTTTGTTGCAGCGGAACTGTTAGAATGTAAATAGATGAATGATGGGAAGTCAGGGAAGGCTTACTTCATGCCAACAGCTCCCCCTACAACTCAGGAGTGAATTTCTAATGAACTCCTGCCACTCTGCAAAAACTATAGGTCCTCGAAAACAACAAAATATATATATATATATATATATATATATATATATATATATATATATTTTTGCCTAAAAACTGCATAACCATTTTCAAAAGATCACTGGGAACACTTTTAAAACCAACCAAAAGATGATTAGAGTGGGGACTTTAAAACACACAAATATTATCCCATCCTTCTTAATAATGCTGTTACTTTGAACCAGTTTAAATAAAACAGCAGCACTGTCACAGTTGCCACAGCTCTCAAGTGCACTCTCACCTGTGGGTAGTAGCACACTGCAGTGTTGACACTGGGCCCTGGGCCACGCTGGGGCAAACACTCTGCAAATGAAGTGTGGAAAGCCCTGCAGTGGTCCCGGGGTCAAGTTTGTATACAAGAGGCAAAATTTTGTTGCGTCCAACTCCCTCTGTCTGCAGTTGGTGAAGTTTTCACACAAGAACTGCTACACAATCCACAGACTCCAATTATCCCTTTCCTCTGAGCGCCTTAAGCAAGTTTTTCTAAACTCCTTTCACTTCGCTCTTGTCAAGCAATGAAAGAAAAACTAACCACCATGTCAGGAGAACTCAGCTGCCTAGCAACAGTGCTGCAGTTTATTTCTGATTTGCTTCAAAGTTTTTGAATAATGGGAATTGACAATGTTGAGCCAGTCACAAGTGTTGTTTGTCACCTCTGAAATGCAAACAAAAATGCATTGTTTTTCCGAAGCATTGAGCATGATTGATGTTGAAAAACCACAATGGTATCGTTCATTTCTCCCTTGTGTTTTTGCCAGGATTGATGTCATATCTTTTCACGGCGAGTTAAAGGTTTTGAAGGAGCATGACAACGCACAGCTTTTCATCTCGCAGCAGACGGCAGCGCGCCGCATGCATTCTTAAAACTGGTGAACTTTAATGATTCTATTCAGTCTGTGTTTCATCTCACCCAGAAATAATTTAATAAGAAACTTTGGCCTTTAGAAGTCTCTGTGTCCTGTCACAATAGTCAGAGGACAGACAAAAGACAGCCTGGATACAACAAAGAGAAAGTCCTGGATGTGAAAACCTTTGATTCTCTACACTTGCGACTTTGTAGGCTTTAATTTTTTGTTTGACAATCCTTAAAATCAGAATACGAGGAGATCTAGCTTTACTTTAATTCAAAAAATATAACTATTCTGTGATGAAATGACTAACAAAGTTTAAAAAAAGTACTTTAATTCTCCCTTAAATTGCACATTTTTAATGTGATCCTGGGACAATTTTGTACTTTTTGTTAAAACAGATGTATTAAAGCAGAACAATGTGAGTAGCAGTGTGTTTGCTCAGCTAAAGTTGTGCTTAAAGTGTCAAAAGTGTAAAATATATTTAAATAATTTCATCCACTATTATGTCATAAAATTGTGTGTTTTGTTGTCTTGAGCGCTTCATTTTCAAACGCACCATTCAATTTTAACCCGTAAGACAAACCATTTTTGGTACTTTTGCACATCTTTTTTTAAGAATACTTTTTTTTTCCTTGTTTGATTGAGAAGATAGTCATTTCTTATGCCCCAAAGAGCATTTTTCAAAGAACAAAATGACACAATGAGAAAGCCATCCATCACAAATGAAAATTAGTGTAGAAATAAATGGCAGTCTCTGCCTCTCCCTGCTTTGCCTCTCATTGGAAGCACAGATGAATCTAGAGGGAGACAGCAGAGGATAGTCAACAATAACCTCATAGACATCAAAGGCCCAGACAGAGGTGCTGGGGAAGCCCACTGAGGGCCAAAGACAAAATCAACAGCGGCTATGTCAAAGCCTGCATTTTTTCAGCAAGAACCCGCCACCCCCCCTCCCCGCGCCCGCCTGCCCATCAGCCGTGCTACTGCTGCAGGTCTGCTGAGTGAATGCAGCATCCATGCTGGTGTGTTTATAGTGCCATCTGCAATACATGGTAAAAAAAAAAAATTATCTTCGCTGCAAACAATTTCGTCCCACCTGGGGTTAACGCTGGCCTCAACAATGAAGCATTTTATCCAAGAAGGCCAAACAGAAAGACTGAATTTCCTAATTGTGAAAAACCCCACTGTTCAATTTGTGAGTCTTGCATTTAGAGCCATTTCAAAGCTCGATAAATGGAAACTAATCTCCTGCAAGCTCCTAGATTCTCCTTTATAAGCAGTTAGATATTTGTTGTGCGAAGTTGTGAGGTAATACAGAAGTCCAATTTCAGAAGCACAACTTTGATCGTATCACAAGACGAGCTCTGGTATTTAAACAGCTTTGTTCAACACACGTAATTTCCTGACAAGTCTTGTAGTGATCAAAGATGTTATTTAAATGCACCATAAAAGGAGTTTTGGCAAAGTGATGAAAATCAGAAGACTTTTGTCATTAAAGTAAAAGAACGTATACCGCAGGGTAACACACTGAGCGTCATTTTGTCTTACATTGCTTTGGTGCTCATCTGTCATCATCTACATGCTGAAATAATCAAGAACTAAACCACCAAAACAAATAGTGCTTGGTGTGAAAAAAACATATCTGATGTCTCTCAGGTTCTGACATTGTCTGAAATGTCTTCCTGCATCCATAACAAATGGCTTTCAGCCCTCATGCCATCTGTTCTTAATGAGTCCATTTTCTCTCCGAGCCATTTCCATACTGTATTGTGCATTGCCTTACATGCATTTGCATAATTGTTCAAAGATTTTGCGCCAAAATAGATATCCATGCTGAGAGTGAATGAAGGAAAGAAGAAGGGAGAGTGAGGATGTTTGTGCACAGGGAAAATTCATTTTTCCCCTCCCTTAAGTCCTCGCAGTAACCTAATCAGGAGTTGCTTTATCTGCTAATCCACATTTAAACTTTAACCTGTAGGGGGGCTCTTTATGTTAGTTAATGTAAGCATAAAAGCAGAGGCCAGTCTGAATGACTAATCAGATCCATCATACTCTGGAAGACTAAATAGCTTCCGCAAAAGAAAGTCAGAATGAGCGTGTCCTCCATCTGAGGAGAAAAAGGAGTGAACTTTAAAAGAAACAATTCAATGAAATGCAAAAGGCAAGTTCTTAATCAGCTCAGTGCTTTGGTAAATGAAGGCGTGAAGAAGGACGATCCAAACCCGCTGAAGGTCAGCTAAAGGTTGGAAATGAAACGGAGGGACAGGCGTGTAACAGGGACAAATGCTGGAAATTTAATAAAGGTAATTTGAAGAAATCTTTACAAGCCCACAGGACATGCTGCAGCTACGATGATAAATGACAGTCGTGACAGATGACATATTAGGCTTTTAATATTTCAGTACAAAAAGAGATCTAGGAGTTTGAGCTGAAAGGAAAACGTAAATGAGATAATCCAACAACAATGGTTAATTCATGGCTGTGCTACAAGCGCATCAGCTCCTCAAGTCGACAGAAATGCCAGCTGATCAGAAATAAAGGGGGAAATTCTTCTGTCTTGGAATGATCTTTGAACTGATGGAAAAAACAAAGCATTTTATGTTTGGAAAGATTCATTTGAAGCCACTTTTTCATCATCAACAATGAATATTCATAAAGGCCCTGAAACAGTGCATTATTTACCATGACATAAGTGCTCCTCGTTGGATTCTAGAGTCAATTACCTGTCACATCTGCTACATGCTAAATGATGCAATTCACATGAGAGATTAGGAGAAATTGTGACTTTTCTTTGCTTGTTTTTGCAGCATCAAACATCTGTTGACAGAGTTCACGTGCACTCCTGTGGGACTGTTTTTTTTCTTTGTCTCCTCCTGTCAAAAACACTGAGAACCTCCCTTTCCTGCACATGTGAAATCTGATGTTATGTTGAAATAAATGTAGAGTGGTGGGCTTCACTTTTACTTATGAGCCCGTGAAATCGCAAGTAAAGACCATTTTTTCTGGCCTATAATTAATCTACAGCTGGACCAGTAATGCTTTCCAATTACAATCATTTTTCTGCTTTTTACGGCCATTAACACTGTGAAGAATGGAAGTAGGATTTTTTTTCTTCTCGTGTGTGTTTCTAACAATATAATTGTCGTCCATAAGACAGCAGGGAAATGCCTCTGCATTATAATATCACACAGTAAGGCACAGAACCAGAACCTTTCATCATGCAAGAAAACCTTTCATTGCTTTTTAATCTTCCTCAACTCCATGTGATGGATCCAGAAGACACAGATGGTCCTTTACATTTCTCCTAATATTGAAGCATGCTTGATGTGTTCTTGCTGAAGCAGCCTAAAAGCCAAAACTGCAAATATTCTCTGCTCACACGATGCAAGTAATGTCTAACAATATGGAAAACCCAAGCAGCAGTGCAGGTAATCACCTCCCTGCATGGAGTGATTATCCCTTCATAGCAATAAAGGTCGCTGCTCCCCTCGACTCTATGTGTGCAGCCTGTTTATGATTCATATAGCCCCCCTATACCAGACAAAGGCCTGGCCACTTGAAGATCCCTCTGTGGTCTCCGTGCAGGAAACTGCATTGTAGCCTCCAAAGCTCTGAGCTCTGAGTCCTCTTGTCCACTTGTTCTGTTATTGTCTTGTTTCTGTCTGAGTCCCAATGCTCTTCTGTGGGTTCTAACTCCATCTAGTGGCCCCAAGTGCTCCCTTCACCGTGCACACCACTTCAACGCCATGCCAGCTATAAATAAAGCGTTCCACCTCCTATTACATTTAAGTGTTGTGAAAAAGCTGAGAACACCGTATTCCAAGTTTACAGATTTTTCCAAACACATGCAGCCAGCCTCTGTGTTTTCTCCCTTTTCAATCATTAATCAAGGTTGTTGTAGCTGTTTTTCTGAAAGACCACTCTGCCACAGACTGAGGGGTAGTAAAACAAATTTCAAAGCCAACAGTCAGAGCCTAATAATAAAAGAAGCTTTCTCAAGGGACGTGTAATCTTTGCACATCCTCCAAAGCTCATTATTACCATAATTCCACAATAAAGTTGTCTCTGTCATATTAATGTTCCTCTTTTTTTTCTTCCTTTTTAAAAATTCCAACGAAATTGTCCGGTCCATTTCTATTTAGCAGATTATGATATGTAAAGAAACAATGAGGGAAGCCGAGGCTTTGCGACTGTAATCACGTCGGTTTACAACCTCTCGCAGGACTTATATGACAGGCCAATTTCCACACTTATTAAGCCTTTGACACACTTGAAATAATCGTATTAGCGATTTTGGTGAAATTAGCTCAATTTCTGGCAGACATTCTTGAATCATCACGATAGGCCTTTGTGCCGAACTTGTGATATCTCTATTGCTGCTGCAGGCAGGAGGTGGGAAGAAGGTCTTTAGTCAGAGATTTCTGTCAAGCTGTTTGGCCTCCAAGTTCCCTGTTTGAAATCACATTTAAATTTCTCATCAAGTGCAGGAAGCTAGAATATGTGGTTTAGGAGTCATTTAGAAAGTTTTGAAAACTTATCATGGACGGAACTTTCTGACCCGCTTTCCCTCCTTATATCTAACTTGGTTCACATTTCGCTCGGTGCCAAAGGAAAACATGGCTGAAGTAGCAAACAGGACACTCGCACAGTCATAACTCACCAGTTCAAAATGAGGCCTCTCACCGGGAGCAGTGGAAAGAAGAAACACGAGGCCCTCGGCTCATCGGCCCCCTCCAGTGAGGAATGCACACACACCAAACTCGCTCCTGGCCGGGGTGCACCACATCCTGGTACTTTTATCTTCAACCCCTGACCCCTGGCACATCTGGAAACATAGTTGGGAGTCAAACATGAGGAAGTTTTCTTTTTGCCCAGCTCACAGCACTTGTGGAAGAGCAGCCTTAAAGTTCTTCTGTAACACAGTGGTCAAAGCTATTACACTGCAGAGATGTTTAATGGCTGCTCTAGCTATGAACTCTGGGATACTGGCGGAATGGGCGGTTGAGTAAGTGAGCTTGGGATGCTGAGATGACGAGAGAAAACAATTGTTTTTGTTTTTTTTGGCTGACTGGCTTCGAGACTTGGAAACAGATAAGCATCTCAGCTGGAGCTGGTCGTCTTTGATGTTCATCAACGGTGATGTGGACGCCAAGCCGGAGCCAATGAAAACACGCCCAGGCAGGATGTGCAGAAGGAACGCGCAAAAACACCTTTTTTCTTCTCAGGATCAAATGTTTTCAATCATGTCTACGCTGACCGCTTTTGTTCTGCATGTGCTAAGCGGTGCAAGCCTCGTTTTTTCTTTGTGCATCTGATAAAACTTCCAAAAGCCCAAGAGAATCTGTTTCTTCTCCAGCTCTGTTTTATTCTTATTCTAGCAGAAATTCATCTGGTGCTGGCAATCAAACTGATTGGGCCTATTTGACAGCATGAGTCGGCCTGAGGGCGTCCGAGGCTTATAAAAAAAAAGAAAAGAAAACACGCATCTGTTATGAGAATTAAAACATCGGTTGAGTGGAACGCCGGTATTCTTTTCAGCATATATATGTATTTGCAGTTTATCATGTATTTTGTGCACAGGGATTACATGTTGGTCAAGAGGAAGCCTTTGCTGAAAGCAGGGAAGGATTTATCCATCAATCTGTCTTTTGAGACTTTATAGAAAGTTACGACTTCAGCAGACCCAACGTTTGCGACTGACGGTTCAGTAGCATCGACATTTACTAGAACAGCAGCTGTTTTGATTGTATATCCTGAACTGTCAGAATCAAACCAAAGTATCTCAAGTAAATAAAGATCCCTATGAATCGTCTTTTGTAGTGTCTTGGAAACTTTTCTTTGCTTTTAAACTTTTGCCACTAATATGAGGGCTTTCAAACTCCACTTTATCTCTATAAATATAGATAAATGTTTTTAATGAGAAGGGAAATGCTTGTAAATGTCTTCAGACTTCATGCATAATTGCAGCCTGTCAGCCTAAAGCATTCAGCAACATCTTGCACACCAAGAGCAAAGAGGTTTTAAAAATCTTTTTTTTTTTATTGTGCTTTTTAAGCAGTTTTTTTAAAGAGTAACAGTATGCTGTTCCATCCTATGTTTGATGCTACTGAGTGATGGAGGTTTGAGGCCAAATCGTGTAACCTGGTTCGTCATAAGAAAGACCACTGCTGCCATCATTTCTGTCAAAATTCTGCCGTAAAGTCAGTGTGCTGTAAAAACAGAATATATTCTTTACATCTGGGGTCCTTGCTGAGCGAGGCAACGCAGGGAAGGCCGTTCCACGCGTCTTCCCTCCCTGTGGTGTCCTGCTTTACAGTCTCAGAGTCCATCGTCTGTGCATTTTGTGGAATGCTTTGCCTCGTTAACTCTTACTCAGAGCTGGCAGTGCGAAAAGACATTTTGCTCCATGGTTCTTCGTTTTTTTCTGTTCAACTTTATTTCACTTTAAACTTTTGCAGAGTAAAACAAAGTTTATAAAGCTGGCTGACTTTAATCAGACACTTATGAGTACAATTCATGTACATTTTTCATGGATGATTGAAAAGAATTCCTGTGTGCAGTTTTCAGAAAATAACTTTCCGTTGCAGCCTGAACCTTGTTTGTCAACAGGTAAGGATAGGAGAAAAAATTGTAAAAAGAGATGGAAATGTTACAAAAAAAGATGCAGCCTCTCCAGCATTCAGTTATACGTGTGTTTTCTCTTAACATCAGAAGATACTCAGGAAGGAGTCAAAGGAATGTATAGGAGTTGTACAGATTAGAGGAGGTCACAGAATCCATCCATTTCTTTGCCCACCTATTCCAGTTCTGGCTCATGGAGTTGTTGGAGCCTTCTTTGCGATTGGCGGGCAAAGGCGGGGTACACCCTGGACAACTGCTGTCCATCACAGGCCTGTTATTATTGGAAATTTACCGTAATTGATTTCTGTTAAGCAATAAAATAAAAAAAAATACGAAAGAAAACAAACAAAATCTATATAAAGATAATTCAAACTTTGGATAATTAATTGTTAGTTGATTAAAAAAAATAGAACATTAAAAGTAAAAGAGATACATCCTCATTTAAATACATCCATAAACATGTAAATGATCCCGATTTAAGTACTCTTAATCATAAAAATACATATTTGTACTTATAATACATGACACATTCAATCAATTATATTAAAAATTTGTCAAAAAGTTATTTGCTAGAAAAAGAAGTGCGAGTAAGCGAACTTACTTGTGTACAATCCCACCACATTATACTTTACTATTTTCCTTTTTTTTACATAATCATCATAATTCGGTTCATAACTTCTAATAAAGTCATTTCTTTATTCCAGAAGTCATATATATATCACACGTAAAGTATCAAATGATTACTGTATTACAATATTTCAAAAATTATTATTACTTATCACAGATCCAGTATAAAAAAAGCGCACTGCGTTATCTTTATTACCTTTTTAATGTCAAAGTCAGTGTCCGTGTCACTGTTGAACCAAGGTACAGGTAAAGTTAGGAGTTAAATGAAAGGTCCATATTCTGTGGACAGTCCATGATGACTCATTCTTTTGCTGTCAAATTGACAGTCTTCATTCTGGATTACAAGAGTTTTTGATAGACATGATGGACCAATAGACTAATTGCCTGCTTATTTATGAGATAATTCCCTAAGTCAAAAGGTTAATTATATCGGAGATAAATTTTGTCATTGGCATCAAAAATGACCTTTTTTTCTTTCTTCTCTGCGTTATCTTCGTTTCTGTTAGAAAAACAAAAGGCCATTTCCTCACAGAATTGCCTGTTTGGTTCCCAATGAGCTCCAGGCGCAGACCTTCGCTTGTTTCTTCTGTTGTTTTCCCAGGAAGTGCCTGGCTGCATAATTAGCAAACATCATCAGACAAGTCTTGGCACCACCGAGGACTTTATTTTTCCTAAAGTTTCTGCGCCCGAAGCTCCCCGCCAACCGCCAAAAGACTGTTTGTTCTTCCTGTAAATTAGAAGGCTTTAATTGCAAACATGCACTCATGTGCGCTCACACGCACTCTCACACATAAAAAGTCTAAGATCAGGCAGGCTAATTATGCTAATAGTCAATTGTTCAAGCATGGTGATGTGTTTACTGAGGGAGTTGATATGTTTCCTTTTGCTTCGTCATAAGCGGCCTGTGGACGGGTCCTCTGAGATCGCTGCACCTGAAGGCAAGAGGACCGTGCCGTCATCCATCCTGCCTAACCCATTACCCTTGGACAGGGAAGAAGATAAATATTGTTGCAGATGCCTAACTCTCTGCAAATGAGATTTTTCAAGCCAGATTTATCAAGCCTTGGCGGGGTGTTTAAGGCTCCAAAACTTGGCCCTCGGCATGATAAAATGGCAGCACATGTTTCTGAATCACCCACCACGGTGTTATTGCCAAGGGGTTATGATGATATAGTCAACAGTTTTTTTATCCTGTTGTGCAACATAGCCTCTCAGGCTTTCATATTTTGTTTTGAAGTCAAGCATTTTTGTGGACGAGGCATTTTGTTTAACTTCATCTTAACTTGCTCCATTTTTCTTTTTCTTTATGGCACGCAATGATCTATTAATCTAGATAAAAATCATTCATTGCAAAAAATTTAATCTTTGGATAGGAAAAATCGACACTTTCAAGAATTTTAGCAATGGGAATCTAAAACGTGAATAAAAGATAAATCCTAGACTCTTGTTCAATGAAGCATTTCATTCTCTCTGCGCTCCATGCAACCATCTAGAGGCAGAAAGAATTAATTTATTGCAGCATTTATACCTTGCTAATAAAATTTCACTGCTACATTTATTACATCCCACACTGAGGAGAGAGTGTTGCATTTCATTTCGCAGGACTGTTTTTTTTTTTTTTTATGTTTTCTTTCATTACAAACGCTCTGGCTTAACTTGTGAGCCACCCTGCTTGCTTTGCACTCCTTTTCTAATCTCCTCCCTGCACTAAACACATCCAGGCTGGCTGTGATGGTGTGCTGGAAGTTTTCCATGCATCATAATTGTTTTGCTAATTTACTATGCTAATTGAGTAATTAATTCGGGAACAGGAGATTAGAAGGAGGCAAAAATAAGGAAATAAATAAACAAGTAAAGCGTTGAGTGTTAACTGCTGAGGGCTATCGTTTTGTTCTGACATTAGGGATGCAGGCTGACTCAAATGCTTCAGCGTCTTTGCATTCTTTGCCCAAGGCTAGCTGGTTGATGTGCTTGGTGTGCAGGCACAGAGTTAGCATCTTCAACTTCTCACCACAAGGATTGCAGGCCTTCATCTGAAATTCAGCTCCAGCGGTGGGGGTCATGCTGAATAGTTTTTTTCTGCAAAGACAAGCAATTAAGTTGCCATCTGAGCATGTGTGAGCATGAAAGGGGATGTAGCATTTTTTATTATAACAGGGTTTCATTCCTGTTTAAAAAAACTACTGGGTCTGTTAGAACAAATATAAATACAATAAAGCAACATTTAGGAATTAGAAATGCATTAATACTAAAATGTCTGAAGTTTCTAATAGAATTTGTTGTTTTCAGAATTGTTTAGTGAACAATAATAAAACAGTAACAGGATCTTTTAAATGTAAAGTATACCAAGAGGTAAAACATTTAAATCTAATCGTTTGGACTTGAAAAAAAGGAAAACCTGCACAAATTATGTTTGTTAACCTTTCTTTAAACTGTAATATACACTACAGACCACTAGATGGCCCCCATAGAGTTTGCATCTAAAATCTGAAGTGCACATCAACCAAATATCTGCCTCTTGGAGGCGTTTTTTTCAGTCAGATCCGTCATTAATTTAAACTTATCTCACTTTTTATGTTCTGAATTTCAAAATAAATAGTTTCTCGTTAAGCTATTTTATCATGTTTTTTTTTTTCACAAATTCATTGAATGACTTTTACTAATTCTTCATTTTTTAAAGCTGTGTGCAGCCGATTGCAATTATATACTAAAATAAAGAACTTTAGTTCATACTATCTATTTGATTTTGCATTTATTTAAGTTTCATTAAAAATATTTTTTTTACAATAAGTTTTTAAGACTTTTAGTTTGTCTTGTTTTGTTTTGCTTTGTCTTTGTTTTTTATGACTCATTTATGATGTTTTCTCAAAGTTCTTTTTAGGTGGTTAGAATGTCTTCTGGTTTTTGTGGTGCATATGTTTTAAATTGAGTGATAAACATACGTGCTTTTGAGTAACGTGTAAACATTCTCCTTTTTATGTACTGTAGATATATTTCTTCATTTGGAGTTTGTCTACTCTCTTTGTAAGTGATACACACGATGCTCTTAAATTTCTTCAACAAAGAAATGAATGGATCATTGGTATGTATTTTTTTAATCAATAACTTTGTTGTGGACTAGATGTGAAAAGCCTCCCGACTGAGATCTGAAAGATTAAACCAGTTCAGCATTTAAAAGCATTGATGTTTGTATAGATTTATTGTTTCTTAGGTGATATAAAGAAGTTATCATGAAGAAAACTTTCAAGAATAAGTTGTTGTTCAATTGCACCTTTTTTGTCCACAAATGTTCACAGTTCAGACAATGAAACTTCAAGGGCTGAATAAAAACAAAAATGGCCTCCATCTGATAAAATCAGACCTGATGATTCAGAAGTTTATCTTTAAGCAGTTTTTGGAGGGAACTGCACACATTATTCAAGCGTGGAAAATTACAAGTCTTATCTGTGCAAAGGAGCACAGCGGAGAAGCAGCTGTGACTGGAAGTGATCCGGTGGCCTTTTGCCCTGATGTCAAATAGAACAGGAGCAGCTCCCGCTTCCTCTGGGAGGAGTGATAATGAGTGGAAGAGCTGAAGCGCCCACACTGCGTGTTGACATCAGTTAACAGCCCGGCTGTGACACCTTTGTTGCTTCATGCTTGTCTGATGGGTTGCTTTACTGGAGATAAAACTCCTGAGAAATACAGGAGCAGTCTGTCGCCTTTTTATGAGCCTTCAGATGACGACAGCAGCTCTGTTTGCAAGAGAGGTTCACAAGATCTTTTTTGTCAAGTCTCAAATCCGCAAATGTAAGTCAGGTCTTGTAAAAAAAAATGATAAAAATTGAGTTTAAAAAATATGTTGTGGTCACAAATCGTTATCAAACTACTTTTAAACTACTTGTGGGAACACAGTAACAGGAAGTTGGTGGTTTTGTATCCCCAATGCAAAACTGCTGCAAAGACAACTTTATTTTAAGACCTGACAATTTAGACTGGAGCTAAAACAAAAGGAATAAACAAATGAACAATTGTTCACAAACCTAGAGTCAATTCCTCATTTAAACTGTTTTAGTCCACAGTAACAATATGTTGTCTGTTTGCAGCTTTGCTGTGGTGTCAGCAAAGGTATACTGGAGCTTTGTTAACAATTTTAATCAGCCATTCTAAAAAACTCAAATGGTGCTTATTACAGGAGAAGCCAATATTTAATAACAATTATATTACAGCTCATCTAGCAAACTCATTTATAAAGGGAGCCTTCCCAATGTTAGCCTGTTGGTCATGGAGCTGAGCAGATGTCAATTGTTTGAATTTATTAACTAATTTTACCATCATCAGGAATGTTCACCTCGCTGACGCTCCTGTTTACATCCCACACCTGTTTGCCAGAATACGCCTTCTAAACCTTTTCAACTCCCCCTGTGGTCTCAGCAAAGTTGACAATGTTGTTGTACTTCATGAACTTCCTTTTAAAGATAGCAGAAAATGTAAAAAAAAAATACAAATAAAGACAAATAATCATTAATTTTGAATAATATCTTACTGAATGACAGGAAAAGTTTTTAAAACAATTGGATAAGCAGGGAACTTTTGAAAAAGTAATCTGCAATAGAACCATCCTGGATGAATAATAGTCTCTACAGACACTCCTAAAGTCTGTTCATTTATCTTTCTGAAGAGCTTTATGTGTGTTTTTAGTGTTACTGTGTGGAAAGGTTGGAGTTACCTTAGAGTTGTCTCCAAAGCAGCATTTTTTTCTGATAAAACAACCAGAATAAAAAGCATCTTTTCCCAAATGTTTGCTTTAACCATAAGGATGTCTGCAGAATTTTCTGATAGACCTCCACCTGATCCAGAATGATGCTGCTATTATTTGCTGATCCTGGCTGTCTGCTGCTGCGCTCAGATTTCCCAGTTAGACGGAAAGAAAAAGCCTTAAAATCCCTCACTGCCAGAATGCTAGCCTGCTTTAAGCTTCATAATTTTAGGATCTAAGATGGAATGTTGGTTTTAGGTCTTTAGTGTTCTTCTCTTAAGGAAATGCTCCTAGTTTGAAAGATTTGGATGCTGCTTCTGTCCCAGAAAACCCAGTGCTCCAGATATGTGATGAAGTTTTGGGTGGAAAGAAATAAAATAAAAATTATATCTATCTATCTATCTATCTATCTATCTATCTATCTATCTATCTATCTATCTATCTATCTATCTATCTATCTATCTATCTATCTATCTATCTATCTATCTATCTATCTATCTATCTATCTATCTATCTATCTATCTATCTATCTATCTATCTATCTATCTATCTATCTATCTATCTATATATCTATCTATATATCTATATATATATATAGATATATATACAAGAAAAACAATGATCTTCTATTCTAAGCTAATCATAACAATAAATATTCATATATAATATATACATTTATAATATATAAATATTTGAAGTTAACTTTAAAGACCTTTTTTTGACTTTTCAGAACACATTTTTATGTTAACTTAAAAGGACTGTAACGCTTTACAGGTTTAGGACCAAAACATGTCACTTTTGACACGGATCATCTGCATTCAAGGCTTTTTTTCCTATGTTTTATTCAACACAATCATTATGAAAAATGAGCCTGGAAAAGCGGGTGGAGGACCCAGATGCATTCTCACTGGGGAGGTGGGCTGATGTGAAACAGCTTTAATATTTCACTGACAGAGTAAACAAAATGAGGGCGACATGGTCAACTGTATGCAAACTCAAACAGGGACGGTGACTAGAGACACCAGCACTGAATGGAAGATTCCTTGGAGAACAGTCAGAAGGAATTAAGAAATGATGCACTGCAGACAGGACTGTAAAAGATCTGGTGATCTCCAGTCGTTTCATGTCTGATTTGTAAAAACATATTATTTTGAGTCAAACTACAGATTTTTAACCCATTTTAAGAGGTTTCCCTCTAAGAATAAATCTTCAAGTCTATCTAAAGTGCTTGAACCATCTCTGTTTCACGACCTGAATGAGAAACAGACATGGGAAAGTAGTTTGGAAAACACGTATGACCTTGCAAATGGATATCCACTGGGACCAACTTCATTGTTTCATGTGAATGTGTACCATGTGTGTTTGACTGCAAACCGAGGCCATTTTTAACTCAATTTTTGTGTTTGTCGTCAGGAAACATGGGAGGATGTCTCTGAGGTCACCGGAATAAAACAAGTGAGAATTTCCTCCAAGCCTTGGAAGGGTAAATAAACCATAACGACACATTAGAGGAAGAACAACAACATGTCTAAGCTTGAAAATACAAACAGTTAAATTTTCCTGACATTGTTTTTTAAATTTTAATCTAGCTGACCCGTCCATGAACAAGTTATGATCTGTTGCATAAATAGCAATTGCAATATGTAACATTCTCATTTTGCCTTGATTGAGATTTATTGTTTAATAAACACAACAGGGTCAAAATCCTCAGACAAAAGCAACACAAAATTATTTATCCGATTATCAGGGACGTTACTCTTCATCGTCTGCCTTGTTACGCCGCTTAATGGATTCAAATAATCACAAACGGCTGTAGTTAGCACTTTCTCCATTTTTCTAATCTAATTAAACAGGAACTGGAGACAAAAGGCAAATGAGCCTCTCCTGTTGTGACGGAGGTTATAGCCACAAAATGAGCCCAGGCGTTTGGAAAAAGCGAGCCGCTCTAACTGAGGAGAGGGGAGGGAAAGGTGTTTGTGTGATTGGCTGTGTGCGTGTGCGCGCGCGTCCACAAAGATCAGGACAGATACACTTTGGAATTGATGTACCACAGTGTCTCATGTCCAAATCTATATGGCCCTTTTAATCCAATGAAAAATGAGAAGTGTGCGGTAACTTTGTTAGAAGTGGGTAATGCAGCCAGGGGAAATGGAACTGGGACCAGGTTTGCAGGCCTCATCCTCATTCGGTGTAGGAGCAAATCTGATTTCCACTAGGCCAGCTATAAGGCCACTATCTGCCTGTATCTCCCAAAGCCAATCAGGAATGATTAAATAAACTTGATGGACAGTTTTCTGATGGTCTGTTAAGTGTGACGTCTGTTTAACATGCACTTGGCCATAAACGCGTTCATCTAATCAATTTTTCATCCTCATTTTCCACAGAATGTGATCTTCTCTTAGACATTTTCAATACTTATGTCCCATCATTGATGGTGTTCAGAGATAAATTTCCTTTTGAGTCTGTACAGCACACAGAGGGGAGTAAAACTCAAAAAGATGATGACTTTCTCAAAATAAGTATGACAGAAACACATATGGAAACCATTTTTGGTTTGACTTAAGCCAAGAAAACGACTAAAAAGCTAATGCAAAAATCCGACTTCATTAATCGGTATTACTGCCATCGGTGAGGAATGGTTTTCAAATAACCTTGAAAAGTGGTGGAGTTTAGACGCAGCAAACGTCTGGAAGCTACATTTTAAGAGAAACCCACCTGTCAACAATGGATTACCTGCTGTGGGTTACTGCCTGTGAAACATAACATCAAAATTAGACAATAACCAGGGTTATGTTTCCATTTTACAGATGTAAAAATGTGTATTCTTTCATTTACGCCATGCTACCAATAAATCTTTGTTAAACAAAACCTTTTTTCAGGACACAACATTTTTGCTGCTATTACTTGAAAGGCAATATTTTTTTTTACTAAATTAAATAATGATTTGTAAGTTTTCAGGTTGTTTTTCACATTTTTTAATTTCAGTCAGACTAAATAATTTTTAAACCTCATGTATTTGTTAGCAGTTTAAATGAACAAACAAGAACTACAACTAAAAATGAAATATATCACATTGACGTTCTAAAGCTTTCAAAGTTGTTTTAGGCATAATTGTGGACAGTATAATAGCCCAATTGCCTTTTTATTATTGTAATTTTAAAATAAATGTCTTATAGAATATAAAAAACAAAACTCTATATAGAAAAAACTGTGATGTGAAGCTAAATTACAAAAGAAAATTTAAAAAAAATATTTCTAAGAGTATTTATCTTGTACACTGCATCAAGATAACCATTCAAATCAATAAAATCTAAACTATAGTGTTTTAAAAAGTGTGTTATAGGTAAAGTGCAATTCACAAAATTGATAATCTTTTAGGTTTTTATATTGTCTTTCTGTTATTTCTGTTATTATTAAATTTCATATAATGATCTGCTTTATTAAAATATATATACCGGTATCTATTTTATTTGTATGAACAATCTCTGCTGTGCGTGTCTTTCTTTGTTGTGTTTTATATTCAGTTTGGCTATTAAATTGTTCTTGTTTTTTGTTTTAAAACTGCTTTGCATACGATATCATATCTAAGTGACTCTCCAAAGACATCAAAGGTGTTAGCTTTTAGTTTATTTTTAACTGCTTCTGCACGTGTGCTTTTAGATGCGTGTCTGAGCGAGGGACATGATAGGGCCCCGTGTGTGATCGTGTTGATATGGACACTCATCCAGCTCCTCCCGACTCAGCCTCCATCCACTTCACTGTGATTAATTAGGAAAGTGAGTGGAATTACTTCATCAGCAACCCAAGGGAGACGATGAAAATATTTACAGAGCTCCCAGGACGGGATTTCATTAGGAGGTGCCTGGTGGTGAGTTGCCTCCTCTCTCTTCATGCCGCCGCAGAGTGGGGAGTACTCTGAAACTTGACCCCTCATGTCAAGTCACGTGGTGCCCATTAAATGCGATAATGTCAGTGACTATGCAGACGTGAGGCCAAAAATAAGCTGCTCATTTTCTTACACAGAGAATCAAAGCACATAGCCTAAAGTAACGGGAGCTAAACTGCCTCAAAATTTGCCAGACGTTGTGACAGCGCAGAGCTAAAGCTCAGTCCCACTGAGAGAGCACAAGTGAAGCTAAAGTGGGACATTAACCATTCTCGTCTCTCAAGGGTAGAAGCATCCACCCACGCAGTCCTGGGAAATTGGTGAGCATCAGTCTTTTGGCTAATGTTTGCTTCTCGTTTTGCTTTCTGTTGATTGGCACATGAGATACCATGCTGGGATGTTATTTCCTCCAGCACTTGTTCTTCCCTGCGCAGCTATCAGCTGGGGTAAACTGACCTCAGAAACACACAGTACAAGCACCCACAGAGCGGCTGAATGCCTCTGATTATCAGGGGAAAGTAAATACATGATAAATTTGGGGTGTTAGAAAGACTTTTCCCATTAAAACCAGCACAGACTGCAGAGAGTTTACAGAAAAGTTCTCTGAACCAGCGACGCTAATTTTTAAAAGAGGACTAATTATGATAAAAATAACTAAATAAGGGTTGTTAACACTGTCATGTCACTTACCGGGAGTTTGCATGGGTTCTAAAATGTCAAACAATGAACGGTTAAGATTTTAAAGATAAGGAAGGTTAGCAAAGGCTCTTTCTTTTTTTTTTCATTAAAGAGCACAATATTGCACAATGTTTTTACCAAAAATTACAAAGCAAGGCAGAATCCAAATATCATCAATAGAAAAAGGTGCAGTTGTAAGAAAACTACTTCTTTAAACTGTCCAGATAATTTCCAAGAGCATATTGTTCAAATAAATTCTATGCATTTCTTTTAAAATTAAATACATTTCTACACCTTTTAAAGAACTTTTTTTGAGAAAGTTTGACACCAGAAAAACACATTTGATATAAAGTGGGCGGAGCAACTTGGTGTTTAACCCTTGTGCTATCCTAGGCACTTTAACATTGGGAGTTGGGTCATCTAGACCCACTAGACAGTGCGCTGAACCTTTTTTCTTCAATGATTTGTGAGCTTCACTGGTGTCCATGGATTACATGAAATCCTCTACACCTTTATCCACCTTTTTCATGGTAGGGAGAACACGTCAATGTCAGGGTGGGGTCATCTACGATAGCACAAGGGTTAAGATGATTAAATGTCCTTTTATAACTTTTATCTTCTAAAGATTGTTTAAAATTCTCTGTCAGTCTGTAATTTCAACTCAAAATAGTATGCAATTCTGTTTGGTCTTGTATCATTTATTTTATTATTTACTTATATTTGTCCTTAGAGCAGTCTCACACACGCACGCACGCACGCACACACACACGCGCGGAGGGTTTGGGGAAGAGAAGGAGGGAGTTAAAATTGTGTGCCCTGTCTAGGCTACCCCACCTTGGTGGGACATAGCCTGGGTATATAGATACTTATATTGTTACTACTTTTATTATTTGTACAAGTATTACGCCACACTTTCTCGAAATCTGATGCGGCTATGGCGTGACCCCTGAAAAAGAATTCTGGTCTACAACAGTCACAAAAGCAGCTTTAAGAAAACTAAAAACAAAGAAAAGATGCAAATATTCATCAAATATCCTGTTTTTTTTTCAATAGAGAAATTTACTGTTCTTCATGGCCTACAACCACCACTCCCAAAAAGGAAAAAGAAGATAAAACCAGAGTATTTAATTTTGAAAAATCAAAATTTTTTGGCAGTCGTTGGGAAATTCCAGGGTCTGAATATTAAGCCTTATCTACATTGTTCTATCACATCTTTGTCTTATCACTGAGTGGTTCAGAACAGACTATCATTAATTTAAATGTAATAACAAAAAACATGGCTCAAGTTTTTGTATTTCCATTTGTACCACTTGATAAAGTGTCAAAAATTACCAACGAACACTATCTTATGGATCAGATGAATGTTTGTTTACTTGTCCCTTTTGTCTGCATCAAACTGCATCATTTACCAAACTGCAAAAAAACACAGACCACAATATTTCTTTATTTAAAACATTGAAATCTGTCCTTAATAAGTTAAACTGTTGATTTTAGTTTGAACCTGCAGGTCGTTGTCCATAAACTCAGACCTTCTATATCAGACAACCTAAACACACCAAAGAAACTAACTTATTAAAGTTATTCAACCCTGATTTAGGAGATGATGAAATAAGATTTTGATAAATAATGTTATCTGAAGACAACACACATGTGACACTGATATAGTCAGTAAAAAACAAAGCAATTAGTGGTAAAATCCCTTGAAGGAGAAAATATGGAAAAAGTTTTTCGGAGTCCTCGTTAAAATCACATAAAAAGAATTTTAGCTCATTTTATTAAATTATCACTTATATTAATAATTTATGTTGTGTTTACTTCTGGGCTTGTGTACTATTTCAGGATGTCTTCAAAGGACTTGTTGTTATCAGGATGTCTGTCCTGCATGATCAAGGTGACCTGAGGAAGGCCTGACCTTTGCCTCTGTTATTTCAGAGGAAATACCACAGAACACTGATCGTTTGCTTCTAGTTTAGTTATTGTCCGTGTGTCTATAAACACAGTTGAACAGGGCATAACTCTATACTGGAAACCAGTAAGAGCCCAACCTCTTCAGTGTTTGTTCACTGGTTGTTTAGCACTAACTGGCATTCCTCAAACAGTCTGCCAAGACAAACACCAAGCAAAACAAGAAATGGGGATGGGCACACAAGCAACACGTTCAAAAATGTTCTAAATAAAACAAAAAGTAGCCGACTCTCCAGGGACTCCCAAAAAGGCTGATGCACGAAACACTCATTTATTAAACTTTATGATTTGCCTAAAGCATCAAAAACTAGACCGGAGTTACAGACAGATGACTAGTGCAAGTTTTGACCTGTGGGTCAAGTGAACTCTGAGTCCCAGAGTAAGGATCAAGCTTGCAGGAACCAGATGACGAAGAAAAATGACTGAAGAATGCAAGTGAAGGTCATTTTGAGTTTCCTTTTAAATTTTCGGATGTTCTTTCTATTTACTGTCAGTAGAGAAGCTGAGAAAGAGAAATGTCCCAGCACTCTGGAATGTTCCTGTTAAATGTTATTTGCACCATTTAGCCAGTATGATTGGACACACAGGACTTAGATGGTGGGAAAACAGTGCAGATCTACGTGGGTTCTATAAGTCTAATTTTGTTTGCATGTTTGAGCTTTGAGTTTTCTGTTCAGATAATTGACTATGGAAACTGAACCAAGTGAGTGTGACGTCACCTATAGAAAATGACTTACTTCTGATTCCAACAAAATTAAGTCAATTAAGTCGCCATTTTTCTCAATATAGACGTCGCCATGTTTGAGACACACAGCAGTAGACAGTGATATTGCTCTGAATTGGTCTGATTCAGCGTTTCTATGGCAACAGCTCTCGCCAATCAGGAGTGAGCTTGTTGGAAGACCACTTAAAAGTGGACTTTGGAGACTGTCAAACGCTTTGAACATTCGCTGTGAGACTACATACTTTTGCCGTGGCATCTGATTGGCCAATTTAAAACTTGGATAACTTGCAAATAAAAGTATAGGGAAAAAACAGGATTGTCAAGAACATGTTAAAAACAGGCTGTTCCGCAAGAATAGTTATTCAACAACAACAAAGAGGCTTTAAATTAATGTAAAAACAGAAATTCTAGAGCAATATTTAACAACAATGAAACAATAGATATGGCTTAAAGCACGTGTCAAACTCAAGGCCCGCGGCCAAATGTGGCCCGCCATGTCATTTTATGTGGCCCGCGAGACCATAGAAGTTTTTAATTTCTTAAAATAAGAAAATAAAAATTGGTGTGTATTTATTCATATCTAGGGAGAATCAGACTTGAAATATCGGATTGGGCAACTATACATTAGGACCTAAACATTGTCCATATAACCTAACCTGACAGAATCAAATTTAAAAGGATTTATGCTAGAGTAACAAGAAAACATATGTTTTCTATACAACTGTAATTATCACTTTAAAAAGTTATAATAAAGAAATAATGAGTTATTTAACATTAAGGAGTAGTTACATATGTTTTTCATTACATTTGGTTACATGTATAGGTTATATCTGGCCCTTTTAGGACAGCGACTATGCTGATGTGGCCCTCGGTGAAATTGAGTTTGACACCCCTGGCTTAAATCACTTCTTGTTTTACACTAACAAACACAAAACAAACACAAATATCCTCCTGACTACCAAGAAGAAATTATGTCTAGTCAATTTTTTAGTGATCCACAAAAGTAAAAAAAACTGTATACGTTACCTAAGCCCCACCCCTTCACATTTGGAACCATTGAAAAGCCCCAAATGTTCTCTGTTTATGACAAAATTAGTTAATTAAGTACTATGCAGTGCTTGAGATAGTCAGGTTTAGAAATGTCTTCTACAGAGAACAAATGTACTTTAGTCAGGAGGATATGATGGTCTTTGTTATTTTAGCATGATTTTTAGATTCACTTTCACTTGTAAATCAAAAGTTAATATTTTTAACCTTATTACAATCATTATTGACAACTTTTAATGTAGACATTTTACAGTTTTAGACCAGATTCTTAAAAATTTCATCAACACCACTCAGTTTCCATGTGTTGATAAAATAAAAACACTTTAATAAAATGGCCTTGCACAACTACAACTACATTACCCTTACTCTGGCCGTCAGAGTCAGTCACTGAGTGATGCAGATCTGTAAACTGTAAAGTTGTCTATTTATCATAAGCTAAAGAAGCCAGAGCAACAATCTGTTTCAATGGGAAGCTGTGTGCATTATCTATTGAATACAGAGTAAACGCTTTGACACAGAGACTGTTGTGCAAAGACCTCCTTATTTTTGTCCCTTTCCACAACCGCATGCTGCCGAAGAGGCATGACTGAGCTCTCCTTTACCAATACAACGACACATTCTGTGTTCTTTTAAGCCACAAACATTTCCTTAACTATACAAACATGGGCAGAGTTGTGTATTATCTGCATCTTCTTTGCACGTATACTGTCTGCTTCCTCTGGGCAATGAATCTCATCAGCTCGGAATACGTGCAGATGACTGACTTTTTTCTGTCTCTGAGGACAGATTTTTATGAAAGTGCTGATTCTACGTGCTTGAAAATATATGGGAATAAACTGGAACTGCAGATTTCAAAGTAAACAGATCCACATTAACAGATGAAATGGAAACTGTTTTCCTTCAGCTCTTGTTGAAAGCTAAATAAACTGCAATGATTCAGGGGAGATATGCCTTCGAATTTGTGGTGAAAAGATTATATTGCAAAAAGATGATTAAAATATTAAAATACAAACAGATCTTTGTCTCTGGTCAAAAAGGTGGAATTTAAAGGTGATTTTAGCTGAGAAATCAATGGTTGTAGAGGATATTTCTAAAGATTGTTTAATAATATTTTTAAAAACTTTCATCAGCTTTTTATATAAACTAAACATTATTAATATGTCTCACCTTCACCAGAAGGCTTGTATGATTAAAAAGTCATGTCATCTGTTACAGGTCTGTTTGTATCTTTAAGTACATGAACAGAATCTAATCAAGTATCACAACTAAGCCTTCATGTGTGATGGCAGTGTTGTCGACGCATGTGTTTTATTTACCCTTTCCAGTAGATTCTATCTTTTTTTGTGTGTGTGATGTTATCAAGACCCCACATTTCATTTCTGAATCTTAAGCCAGCCCAGAATTATTGTGCGCTGCAGTTCCTCAAATGACCCACTGGAGGCTGGCTTCGGAAAGGGGCCAGTTTTCTATTAATTAGCATTTTAAAAAGTCAAAATTTACACCAAAAATAGAACTATTCACAGTTTGGCTTTCAAAACATTTTACTGGAGGTCTATTTAATAAAACGCTCACGTAACGTTTAGTCCCCGAATCCCCAAATTCTTAAAGGTTTTAAGTAAATTCAAGTGTGTTCTTTCCTACTTCATGCTATTCTTAAGCCTTTTAAACTAAACTATATTCATATATATGATAATATATGACCTTTGGCACACTAAAGAATTTTTTTTTAATGAAATTTGAGTTATTTTTGCAGTTTTGCAGATGTTAGACGACTGGACTCCAGCTTTCGCTGCGGGTGACCTAGAGCCGGCTTCGGCAGCGTGTCTGTGTTTTGCCCATGAAAAACAAACAAAACTTTTGCAAAGATGGATGTGCACAGTATGCATTAAAATGTAAAGCATTTTGCAGATCACGCTAGCTTTGTGGAGAAAGTGTGTGTGTTAGCCTGGGGGCGGTATTGGCAGTGCAGACTCTTCTTGGAAAGGGTTGTTCTTATCTACGGCACCATGACCCACTGATTTTTGTGGATTAGAAGGGGCTGTTGCTCAGAGAGCAGGTTTTTAGAGGAATGCTCAGAAGTGCTTAAATGGATCAAAATACCACTTTGTTGTTTTTTTTTGTTTTTGTTTTTTTGTGAGGAATTAACATTATAATGCACTAGAAGCTCAAAAAGTTGATGTCACATGATATATACCCTTTAAATATACATTGGGCCTCCATATGTATGGTGCTTTCCTCCACATATACACACATTGCTTTTGAATCTTGGCTGTTTGGTCAGGCAAGGGTTTGCATTCGTCTGTTTTAGCTGCTCACTAAAGTTTCTTGCAAAGCCTGAAAACATGAACATGCCTGTTGATACGGTGACTTTACATGGGTCAGACGTGTGAGCGTGCATGGTGTTGCCCCTGTTGGTATGTGTTGTTCCTCATATAGAAACAACACATACCAACAGGGGTAAACAGGCTGTTGGAGCCCTGTTTTTTTTAATGAGTTATTTTCCTTCCTATTGATAAAAATGCTCATCTGGGTTGTATTTTGCTTAAAGCAACGGTTCCCTGACTTCCACTCAGATTTTGCATTTCTAAGGGACTTTTACACCGAGATTAACAGACATTAAAGGCAGTTACTCAATGTTCTTCATCTGTTCTTTACGTCTGTTATAGAGAATAGCTATTCTCTTGCTGTTTCTTTAGTCCAAAGAAACACAAATGTGTGTGCAATTATTAATATATTCTTCCATCCACTGGGCCAAGATCCTGTACTACATAAAATACATGTTTTATTTTTCAGTGTTGGCACTCTCTCTGAAAACAACAGCACTAAAACACAAAAAAAGTTTTTGTTACTCTGGCAGCATGCATCCAACATTTACACACCATGAGCATAAACACAGTCATTTCCATCTGTTTCTTTTAAGCCATTTTATTCTTTCTTTCAGGACTATCCAACAAACAGAAGTCTCTGCAATAACAAACTGTGGTTGTCAACCATTTCTGCTCTCTGAAAAATAAGCCACCTGTGATCCATTAAGTGAAAAGACGTGATGTTAACGATTGCTCGACTCTTTGTGTTCCTGTCTTGTGCAGCGTCATAGACTGCAGCCAGGTAATGTATACATGACATTTAAAAGAATGAATTGCCAATTAATGCAAACACTGGATTTTATGATCTTTACTCTTATATTAAAGGTGAAGTAAAACATAATAATTCCAGCTTGTTAATGAAATTACAGTGAGACAGCACAACCTTTAATTGAATTTTTGTTTTTTTGGTTATAAACCATAATTTTCTATGTTTAAAAGTAGTGAATTATGTTTATTCTAATCTTTCAGAGTTTCTAGAGTTATTAAAACATCATTGTCATTGCTGTTTCCCTCTATAGTTGTTTTCTCTGCAAGAAATATCTTTCTGCAGCTCTGTTTGTATTTTTACAGCACTATCAAAATCCTCTGCCAACAGCATCAGTCTCCAAACAAAGTTACAGATCATCCCGGGAGTAAACTCTGAGAGCCTTCAGCTTTTTTTTTTTTTATATTTGTTAGTCAAACATTTATTGAACCAGAAAGTCTCAGGTAATTTGTAGATTCATTGATTTAATGTTTAACTGTTGTCTTTCAAAAGCTCATTTTACAAACTCACACTGAAAAAGGCGATGCCTGAACACACCACAAAACAGCAACTAAATCATCAATTTCTATCAAAATATATCTTGATGGATTCTGCAATCCTGTTTGATATGGAAAACTTTTAAGATTGTTTTTTTTTTTTTACATGTGGCGCATAAGTGTAACAGCTGGTGTACAACTGTGCTGCGTATTACACACATTTAAGACCAGCAGCCTGATGTCTTTCTTTGAGCTGAAAAAAATGATTCACAATGTCATTTCAAGTGTCTGATTCAATTGCCCAGTTTTTGTTTAGATATTGTTTATCATTTATGACGTGTGCATTCACTTGTGCATTTTGCGCTGGAAAAAGAGAAATTTATCCCCAAAGAGCAATTCCGTTGGCAACAAATCAGTTGCAGGCAGGCAAAAACAAAACAAAACAGACATCATCCTTCAGTGAGTAATCAGTGGTTGGTCAGTCAGTGCAGCTGGTTGTCCTTAAGAGTGTGCATGACATCAAAATTAAATTCACTGCAACATCAGGAAAATATTTTGAAAGTGTTGATTTATCTCTGGGTAAAAAAACTTCTAAAACCTACAGTGGGGCAAAAAGGTTTTTAGTCTGCCACCAATTGTGCAAGTTCTCCCACTTAAAACAATGAAAGAGGCCTGTAAATTTTCATCATAAATATAAAAGAAATCCAGGAAATTACATTCTGCTTTTTTAATAATTTATTTGTGAAATTAAGGTGGAAAATAAGTATTTGGTCACCAACAAACAATCAAGATTTCTGACTCTCACAGATCTATAACGTCCTCTGTTAGATGATTGTCTGTCCTCCACCTGTATTACATGCACCTGTTTGAATTTGTTATCTTTATAAAAGACATCTGTCCACAACCTTTAAACATTCACACTCCAAACTCCACTATGGTCAAGACCAAAGAGAAGACTGAATCTGCGATAGGTAAGCAGCTTGGTGTGAAGAAATCAACTGTGGGAGCAATTATTAGGAAATGGAAGACATACAAGATCACTGATAATCTCCATCCATCTGGTGCTCCCCTCTAGATTTCACCCCATGGGATAAAAAATGATCACAAGAACGGTGAGCAAAACTCCCAGAACCACATGGAGGACCTAGTGAATGACCTGCAGAGAGCTGGGACCAAATTAACAAAGGCTACCATCAGTAACACCCCCTGCTAAAACCAGTACATGGGCAGGCCCATCTAGAGTTTGCTAGAGAGCATTTGGATGATCCAGAAGAGGATTGGGAGAATGTCCTATGGTCAGATGAAAAAAATAACTTTAATTACAAGTTTGTTTAAATGTCTTTTCATCATTCAGACCGAACTTCACAGTCACTCAGTTCGCTGGTGCTATATGCTACCTAATGTAAATTTCCTGTTCAAGTGGGAAACGTGTTTATTTGTTGTAGAACTGAGTTGTCAAAGGCTGAGCTGTTTCCTCGAAACGTGTTTGTCACACATGAATCTGTTTGTTACAACAGGGATGAGAACTTGAGAAAAAAAAAGATAACCAGCACCACTTTTCCCGTAGGACGGGGCTGTTTTTAGTGTCCTAAAGCCCCCAAGGCCACTGAGTCAGCTGAGTCCTCAATGTTTCCAGTGGGACATGTGGAGGTGCAGCACACTGCCCATTTATACCAAAGTGAAAGAGATTGACAGATAAAAATAAGACCAAGTTGAATTACTGATGGTAGTTCTAATTTTTGGTGGTATTTTATTTTTTGACCTTTTTTTCTACTTGCTCCTTTATAAAAAAAAAAAGAAAAAAAAAAGGCAAAGGGTGAGAACAGCATCGCTGTTCTTTTCACATGATGTTTACACAAGAGGAGGCTGGCAGGGCTCTGGAACAGGTTTCAGTGCTTCTTTTTCCTCGACACCCATTCTCACATGCAAACACACAGTTACACACACTTGTGGTTTGTGACAACATTCAGCCAAGCTCCCAACTTAACAATAGCAGCAGAGGGCCTCGATGATGGATACACACAAACCCCTGTATTTTCTTGGGAGACTAAAAAAAAAATAGCAAGAACAAATATGACAAAATACGTTCACGACGGGTTGAATAAATTCAAAGATTTTCACACAAAAGAATACTAAGTTGAATGTATTTGTTTCAGCTTCCACCATCTGAGTTTCCTGTCATAACATAATAAAAAATCACTTTAATAAACACAAACAAACCTAAGAGCAGCATAGTCATGTCTTCTTTTATCTTCGTCTATAAGCTTTTTGCTGAACAGATGGCTACCTCAAGGAAGTAAAATACATCTACATGACATGTTTTATTGAATTGAAAAGTCATCCAGCTGATAAACCTCACGGACTGAAAGGAAGTATAAATGCATTTTTATCCCCTGCAGATCTAATTAAGAACTTAAGAAATTTATGGGAGAGGTTACATTGTAAGAGAAGTAGCAATCCTCCCCCACAATCCCCTCTGTATTTTTCCCCATCCCTCCCAGAGCGTGGATGTAAAAAGACAACCTTGGGGAGCAGAGACTTAAACAATGTAGAAAGCCCTCACAGGCCTTCCAACTAACTTCCCTCCAATCTCTAAGAAACTTCCTGTTTGTGCAGAAAAAGTTGTTGTCTTTTTAAAAATCTGTCCTTTTGCTCTGATCCTGAGGAGTGTGGCCACAGCACAAATTCACATATCCAGGGTCAGCCTCTGGGTCTGTGATTTCCGTGACGCCAAGCAGGAACTGAAAGTTAAGAGCAAAAGGGCAATTTGGAGCCTTGCAACCCAGGTTTTGCATCTAATCCTGCCTTCTTCCAGTACCAATAAAAAAGGAAAGAACACAGAGTTGATGTGGCAAAACATATGTCGTGTTTTGTTACTCTTTGTCCCTTCAGTCCTCCCACACAAGTGTTGTTTTTGAGTCACAGTTTGGACTCATGCTAGCAGCACTAACAAGGCAGGTCCTTACAGAGTGAGAGGTGCTGTAAATATTTAGTGAGCCTTGAATACGCCACAGGGGATGGTGGGAGAGCTGTCCTTTACACCTACACACCTCACTGAGAAAATACAAAGCCTGTAAAAGTCCCATTGCAAGCCCGTTTTGCCCATCTGAAGGTCATATGGCCAGTATGTACTGTAAAAGCTGCAAAAACACACCGGGCATGTGACGCATGTTCAAGAACACGCTAAACGCAGGCCTATGGTTTTCCCACTGGACAAGCAGGGAGGGACTTCTTCTTTTTACTGTTTTTACTTTTACTATCACCACAACCAAATACGATGAAAGTCCAAACATGGCTTAACTTTCAACATGCATGCAATGGTTGTTTTGTACATAGAGCCTAGAAACTATTGTAGCTAAGCATTAACGCAAATGTGGGAGCCTGAAACATTTATCTGCGTTTCGATAGATTTTTCATTAGAAGTGGCAGCCTGGATGCAGAGGGGGGTGTGAATGGATGTATGCTGTCAGTGCAAAGCCCGAACTCTGCTGAACATTTGTTGCATAAAATGCATTTTATGTATGGCATATAAGAGACCAGGGGTCCTACTATGACTAAAAATACATTTAAAAATGTATTTTTCAATATCTAATATCTCACAAACTATCATTTATTTAGACAGTTCCAACTTTTCAAAACATTTACTCATTTCAGGAAATACGGGCTGCAACATTTTTGTACAAATACTATGAAAATGTTTAACACTTTTTCTATTTTCTTTTAAGATTCTTTTAAGAATATGAAATACTGCTTGTCTTTGTGGTTTAAGGGGTTAAAAACTGGTCATTCTGTAGCTTGAGAGCAGATTTATTGTGAGAACATAGCTTATAAAGTTGATTTTTGGCAAACTTTTATTCTCATGGGGAAAATATTACAAGTGGGAACTGAGGTGGACATGGAGCGCATGGAACAATGAATGGTATTTACAAAGCAGAAGCAAATTTTCAGGAACATGTGGCCTCCTTAGACTTCAAAAAACATGTTTGATTTGCATATACATATTAAATGAATTACATACATTAAAAAAAAAAAAATACTACATTTTTTTGGTCCTCCAAAACAAAATAATGGATTCATAGATGGGAAAGAAAGCCAGATGGAAGTGCCCAGTCAGAAAAGTAGATCCTAAAACCACAGCAGTCTGGATTCATAGCATCATAACTAAAGTCATGTACTACTTTAAATATAAGTTTTATCAATTTTTTCCCCCTCCCTACTCCCTAACTACTGAAAAACTATGTATAGTTGGACTGGATTTTAAAAGCAATTCAGACACCACGCTCACTCCTTTTTTTTTAAACGACAAATATGACAACACCTATTTGATGAGGTAAAAACCTAATAAATGAGGATATTAAAAAGACTGAAGTGTGACCCATGTGAACGTTTGTTCTAATCAGAAAAAGGTTTTCTGTGCCCATGTGCACAGGTGAATTTTAACACGACCATTGATCCGATCAAGATATTCTGCCCATGTAACGACGGCTAATCTTTGCCCCTCCCTCCTTCCCGGCTTCCACCTGTGGGCTCCGTAAAGGGGGGTTTTGTTACCTGAAAGTTTTATGGAAATTTCTCATGGAATTGAACGGAGCCTTATGCCAAACGAAAAAGATGTGAATGCCAACTTAAAGAATGTGGAAAATTAAGTATGTCAAATAAATATTTCTTACTGCAAGAGTTGTCTGACTGAAATACTGTTACACCATCATGTTGCTGTATGGTCACTATTATTATTATTTTTATTATTATTATTTGAAATTTCTTATTAAGAGGGGCTGAACAACACTAAATCAATTTCTATTCACCATTTCACAACAATCCAAATTCAAATTTGATTAAACATTAAAGAAAACCTCCAGATGTTTTTCGAGTGTGGCTGTCACAGCACCTCCTCACTCCAAAATAGACTGATGGGGACCTAAATACCTAACAAGACTTTAAATCAACTTTAACTTATTAATTGTTTGGTATATTCCCACTCAAACTTTATGTCTGTTTGGAAAACTATTTCCCATAGCTAATTCTTCTACTAAACAAAGCTGGATCTTTGCTGGTAACATTATAATTTCTAACAGTAAAAACTAAGAAAGTTGTTTTTCTAATGTAAATATGAAAGAAATTGCTTTTAAAAAAATCAATTCATGGTTTTACAGAAATCAATAAAGCATTTTCTAAAATAAGATTGATTCAATTGAATAGATCTTCTTCTTAAACCCTAAGAATCACCTGTAGAGTTAAACAAATAAAGACGGAAAAGTATTTGCACCCAAACACTTTGGTCCAGCAAAGCTGTATAGATTTGACAATATACCTGGATGGACAAAAAAAAAAGGTTATGCTGCCCCTTTAAGAACACTGGACCTTCATCTTAGAGCACTCCAAAATAATAATTTAAAACATCAACTCTCAGAATAGTTGGCTCTGATGTTCACTTTTCTGTCAACCTGACTTATTTTTCTCAATTCCTTGTTTTTCCGTTATAAAATTCTTAGCCCTTTAAACCGAGCATGTGATCCTCTGAGAAATACTTTAAATCCCCGCAGATAAACCAAAAACCTTGGCAGTGCCTTAAAAGGTAACCTAGAACATTTTTCACACTGCATACTCCTCAAGCTCTCAAAGTGCTGAACAAATTCCAGTGATTGGTGGAAAAGAGGCATTCGTTGCATCATTTCCACCTGTGCCTTGACTGCTGAGACAACTCCAAAATGTCTTCCATGTGGGAATAATGAGAAAACAAATATCAGACTGAGAACATGAAGAATATTTTAGGTCGACCCGTTTTTTCAGAAAAACACACAATGCTCATTAGAAGCAAACGTCTGTAAAATATATGTTGCAATACATGTGAGAATTCTAGGTTTTGGCAGGGATTGTGTTGATCTGAGGCTAATATAGACCATATGCAGACTAAAACATTGAATTATTTGTCATTCAGAGCAAATTCTGCTATAATTTCGCATGACAGGAAATATGCAGCGTTAACTTGTCAGAGCATTTTTTTAATGGTGCCACAAGAGATGTATGGAGTGATATTTCTGCCTCCATGTTGCACACAAAACTTTCTAAGCAAATGAACATGTTAAATATTTGCTTTTCAATTATTTTTTATTTTTCTTTCATTTTTTTTGTTTTTGCTTTCCAAAACGTTTTTTTTTTTTGCTTTCAAAAACGTTTTTAGCGTTTGCAAAATGAATGTTTTCGCATGCTTTGTTATCAAATCTTGCTTTTTTTCCTATCCTTGATTTTGCTGACTACTTTGAGCGCGTCTTAGCGTGATAAAACTGCCACAGCCAAAAAAGTTCTCGCATGCATTGTTTCTTATCTCACTTTTTTCCTATCTTTGATTTTGCTGACATTAGTTTCAGTTTGACATGACAAAGCTGCCAACAGCTGCTGATTGGTCCAGATTCTAACCAATCAAATCGCCACATTTATCTAACATGGTGTCTGCTACCAAGGCTCAGAAACTGAAGCAGCTTATCCTCAATTTTGTCTTTTTGGATGAATAGATTTTCATTAAATATGTGTTTCCAGCGGTGTCAGACGATATAAGGGCTGATGTAATTCCCACATATTTACATCCAAGATGCTCATTGCGGCATTGCCCGCACTGAGTTTTAAGCTCCCCCACAGCCAATGTTTTTAGCACGTATTAGCCTAATGCTAACCCTTCTTCGAGGTCCTTGCAGCCAAGACAAAAGCACTGACCGCACGGATTAAAGAAATTATGAGCGAGCAGGCCCTTAATAATAATCATAACAGTAATAAAAGAACATCTAGAAAATACGTGTTGGTCCGACCAGCAAACGTTTAGCATGGCGAAATCTGCTTGAGCTGTTGATGGGGGCTCCAGCTGTCCTCGAACAGCAAGATCAGCACAGAAAAGCATATTTAGGAGATAGTCTCCTGCAGCTTCGCGCTGATTTTGCAATGAGCATCTTGGATATAAATATGTGGGAATTACATCAGCGTTTATTTTGTCTGGACACCACTGGATATATCCCATATTCAATGATGATTCAGAGTTTCTCAGATCTGCGTAGCAGCACTTTCCACCTTCGGCGATGCGGCTGCCGGACTGAAGACAAAGCTAGTCTCGGGGAAAGTTTCGACGAACCGTGGTGCATCCGAAGGAGGTCCGCGGAAGGCGGAAATGCTGCTACGAAGTCCCAAGAAGCTGTGTGCAATCATCAGGAGTGCGCAACCGTCACAAAGCCCTGTCCTCTGCTGCTAACACAAAGCTACAAGTCTGGCCGCACTGCTCCTAGATATGTCTGTGTCTCTTAGCAGCCGGAAACGCGGAGATAGCACTGACGTCATCGCCCAGCCTCCCCTCTGGAAATGCTAAGTCGAATTGAATTATGCGACACTATTCGTAGGTGGTTGTGAAAATGAAAATGCAATCCCCTCTTTGCATTTTCGTCGTAGTTATGACACAGAATAAGCGGTTTTTAAGTAGAAAATGAAAAAGCATTTTGGTGGATTGATTTTTCGTTTTAATTTAAGTCATTTGATGCAGCTACATTTTGAAAATTAAAAAGCATTTCTGTTAATCCAATTTAATTGTCAAATTAGACGTTTCTAAATGAATTTTGGTACACGTTTACCAAAGAACTTTTTGAAAATGAAATGTCAAATACCATTTTTTCTTATCATTGTAATTAGGTGACAGAATAGGGAGCCGGTTTAGCTCGTGCTGGTTTGCGGCGCCTTCCGTCTGTGAAACCAGGGTTTGAATCCGGGCTGCTCCCTGTTCCCTTCTCTACTTCTGTGCCGGTCCCAAGCCCGGTTGCATTGAGAAGGTTGCGTCAGGAAGGACATCCGGCCTAAAACATTGCCAAGTTTACCATGCGACTTGTTCGCTGTGGCGACCCCTGATGGAAAAAGAGAAAGAAGAATTAGGTGACAGAATAAGCAGTGTTGAAGTAGAAAAGGAAAAAGCATTTGGAAGGATTGCTTTTTCTTTTTAATTTTGAGTCAAAAAAATGCAGCTTCATTTTGAAAATGAAAAGGCATTTCTGGTTTTGACTTTTATTTTTAATTATGCTTTAATTATTATACAAATGCTTCCATACTGTTCAGGGATTCTGGCGTTTTCAAACGTTCAGGCCCGTTTCTCTCAGACTAAAACCCAGAAGGAGCAGCAAATCAGCTAAAATCAAACAGAGTTTTGTATTTATGTTAGTGACCAAAGTGTTCAAAACATCTGCAGCAGAAAAAAAACGTCTGAGCTGCGACTTCGTCCAGCCGGAAGTAACACTTTCTAAGATTTGTATCTGAACTATTGTTTTATTTTAATCAATGAATGTTGACATATTAAGAGAAAACCCCATTTTTCATGAGTATTTTTTTTTACTTTGGACAAACGATCATGAGTTCTAAAACATAAGACACTGTGAAAATGAACATAAAGTGAAAAATGCTTCTACTGCTAAATACATTGAGTCTGCTTTGGTGAGCCATCATTCTTTGCTTGTTACTAGTGTTATTCTATTCCAAAACACTTGTGCAGCATCTGAGCCTTGGTAGCAGACACCATATTAGATAAATGTGGCGATTTGATTGGTTAGAATCTGGACCAATTAGCAGCTGTTTGATGGCAGCTTTGTCACATCAAACTGAAGCTAATGTCAGCAAAATCAAAGATAGGAAAAAAAAGTGAGATTTGATAACAACGAATGCGAAAACATGTGTTTTGCAAACGCAAAAACAGTTTTTGAAAGCAAAAACAATTTTGAAAGCAAAAAAACAAAAATTGGAAGCAAAATAAAAAATAATTGAAAAGCAATTATTCAAAATTTTCATTTGCAACTTGGAAAGTTTTGCGTGCAACGTGGTGGCAGAAATGTCACTCCATAGAGATGGAGCAGGTACTTTTCTGATGCAGAATCCCAGGATCTTTCTTTAGCCCTCACACAGGATTGTGTTTCCATAAACAGGTGGGCTGTGTGTTGGGTGGCATTTTACCGCCTGTGTTGTTGTGCCACAAAAAGCTTGTCCTTCCCTGCAGTGCTCCGTGCTACCAGTAATTACCTCAATTCATTCTACCACAGCTTAAGTGCTTACACAGCTAATCTTGTTAGCCTGATTTGATTAGCCAGAACATCACCCACCATCACACCTCCAGGGTACGCTTGAGATGGAGCGTTGTCCTCTTCCTGGCCTGACTCACCACTAGAAATTGTACAAAATCTTGGAATGAATTTCTTTGGATGATGTACTGTAGTGGGACTTCCCTGAAGTTTCACAACATGAACATCCAAGCGTTCTTCAAAATGACTTATGAAAGCTTAGATTGCCAATCAGCCAACAACAACTTCAAATAAACATTAATTATCTGAAAAAGGTATGATTAAAACTATTTTTATTATATTCCCAACATCATTTCTCCCCCACAACAAATACCCTTTTTAAAATCTCCAAAATCTGTTTGTGCTCCTTGTCAAGGAATGTAAATCTCTGTTGCAGAAACGGGTGTTGCAAAAACATCCTGTCCCCACTGAGAAATATTTGCTTTGTGGAAAATGCAACCAGAGATTCGATCCTAGGAACATAATTCTCCGCTCGCTTCCTGAGAGCTCCCATGGGTCAGATGTGGAGGGTTGATAGTTCTTGTGACAGCAGACCGCAGGATGCGGTGCAGATGCTCCCTGGTGTGACTGGATACCCAGAATGACAGTGTTCTCTCAATTCTTATCATCTACAGTGACAGAAGATGAAATAGAAGCTGATGGAAATCTCTTGGAGGTGTTGACCCCCTTTCGTCTTGTCCTCTAAAACCAGGTCTTCCTGAAAAATGGCTGAAGCGCTGTTCACCTGCATGTCTTGTATTTTCAAAACCCTCTCGCATCTTTGTGTCAAGGTGCCCTTTGACCTATTGCAAAATCCAAAAGGGCGTATGACGTGGAAATCCTTACAAGCGTGATCATTCTCCAATGACATGGTTACACCTGAGTGAGCAAAAGCCACCAAACAGGACGTCCGTTCAACCCTGAGTGTTTTTTTTCCCCGGGCTTCCCTTTTAACTCTTTTTTTTTTTTTCCAGCCCATCATAATCCTTTATGATGACAAGAGGTGAGTCCACATCTCAACACCTTTCTTGACCCTCTGAAAGAAAAGAATAGAAAGGGAGAAAGAATTTTTGCAGGCAGTCCCTAAAAAAAGACCTTCCTTTGTAACACAGATGGATTACATGTGTCAAAAGTGTGCGGGCTTCAGATTCCTTCCCTCCATTCCAGAGGGCATACGTGAAGCTTTTGTCTCAGTCATGCCTCAACAGTCCAGTGCACACACGATGAGTTTCATTCCAAAACAAACTCCTAATAATTTACGAGCAGAAAATGTTTATGCTGCTGTGTGCTGAGAGGATCCCGCACTAATATGTGAGATATGCATTTGTTGGCTTGTGCCTCACACTAAAAGAGACAAACAATACAAAACAGGAGAAAATATAACTGATAAACGAGAGACAGCTAAATCCCACACTGCAAAACAGGAAGTGTTCCCCAACTCTCTGTCAATCTGAACCCTCCCCTTTTCAATCTTCAAAAACATGCACCCTGATTCAAACTAAGAGGCTGCTTGTTGCAGCTATTAATACTCTGCGATGACAGGTCTAATCACTATGGGAGCCTTCCAGGCCAAGTAGAGGATGAGGGACAGGGGACTGTCATGATGACATGACATTAAAGACATTGTGCACATGACTGTGTCATGTTCATCAGAATCATCACGATTAAACTGCAACCGATTTTGATCATAAAACATTTCAAAATAAAAGTGAGTGAACAAAAATAAGCATTACAAAAACAGACAAAAGGGGAGGGGGTAACGATTAGGAGGGGATAGAGGGAGGAGTGGTGCTTTCGGGTAAGACCTGATTCTTTAATCGTAAGAGCTGTTGGTCAAACTGGGATAGGATAGATGTCTGGCTCCAGACTCATCCATTCATTCATCTCCACTGTGAGAGAGAGAGAGACAGAAAGGGGGAGTTTTTGGGGGTGGGGAGGGGGTTGTGAGTATGTCAGGCGGCATCCCTGCTCGTCTCGCTCCAGCAGCTAAGTTAAATCAGAGGCAGTCACTGGCACTCTGCGGTGGTCTCCCTATCTGAAAGAAAGCATCAACAAGCTCTCGGTTCAACCAGCACCCCAGGTAAGAGCTCCCACAGCCTCCCTTTTATAAAAATGTTTGAGAAATGTTAAAAAACAGGAATAATATGAAATAACTGATTTAATTTGTCTTTTTTTTCCCCCTTTTTGGACTATTCCAGTTAGTTTCCTGATGTAAAACAAGTTTAAAACTATTCAAGCACTTATCTTGAGAGGCCTAAAAGAACAAAAACCTTCACATGTTGCTGTTTTTGTGTAAAAGTTCAGCAACTTACACAAAACTTGAGACATCTTTTAATAATTTACAGTAAGAAGAAACCAAGCCTGCCTTTTCTTTTTTGCTAAAAAAGCTGATAAAGAGTCACTGAAATTCTCACTAATAGACATTCACAACTCCTTCACAGGGACAAAACAGAAGCTGTGAAATCAGGTGTTTCTGTGGATGTTTATAGAAAAACCTGTCCATGTTTGAGAAACAAGGGAAGGAAGCTGCTGCTAGAAGCTGGAGATATAAAAGCCTCTTTTTAGATACTTCTTTGCGAAATAGAAGCAAAAAATGAAGAGTAAGTCTTTCTGAACTGAAGGAAAACTATATAAAGCTTTCGTTTAAAATAATTACATTGTAAACAGAAAAAAATCAAATAAATTGAAATAAAATACTAATCTGCAATCCATCTTCAGTTAAAAATAAACATTTTCTTTTTTTTTAATCAGAAGAAAGGTGTGTGTTCCTGACACCCCTGCCTTAATTTAATGTAATACTTTAATTAAAGTGACACTTTGTGAGTTGAGATTAAGGAGGAAGTGAGGCCATGGTTGAGAAGAGGCACACTATTAAACACCCACATTATTAATCTAAAGGGAGTAACACCGGCAAATTAAGCTGTCTGGGCAGGTTTGAAAGTTGCATGGCTCATTGGTGGACTGAGGTGCTAAACTTGTGCTCCTGTGGTATGTTAAAAGGATGGTAAAAGAGGGAGGCACTTATTGTTGCAGAACGTCCTGTGGCTCAAATGGCGTTTAAACGAGCGGATGATCAGGAGGTGGAAGGCTTTGGTTGTGCACCGAGGTAAACCTTACTTCATAATGTGCTGGTATAAATCATTAACTCCATCAGGCAGACTTTTAGTGGGTCTCTCTATATGGACAGCCAGATGGTGGTGCTCCTGTCAGAGAGGGTTGGGGCTCGACCCAAACCTGGAACAGCTAAGCTGTGGGGAACCTCCAACGTTCTTTGCTGGTTGTTGTGATCCCATGCAGGAAAAAGCTGCATTAACTAACCCAAAGTAGGATGTTTTACGTTGGATGTTATTGCCATTATGTCAGTCAGGAGTCAAAGCAATGCTGCAGGCAGAGATGTTCCCAAACTTCCTCCAAATCCTGATTTTATTGTTCACTGTAGGGAGCATTGTGTTCAACCAACGCAGGGCCCCATCGCCTCTTGTCTTGTCTCAGAGGATGCAGCTTGCTCCGGGATCTTGTGAAGTAGATGTTTACCTTCCTGTCTGTGGTCACCCAGGGTTTATGGCTACCATTTAGTAATGTGCCATCTCACTCATAGGTGCACACTGAACACAGGAGCACTTGATAACCTGCTCTCTATACCACCTTCTGTCTTTACCAGCTTGCCTTTTTTATTGGACTTTCATAAGTACATGCTCAACCGTTGCTTTCATCCCTGTGGATGTAGCTTCCCCCTAGTGGAAAAGTACTGAAGGGTAGCAATCAGCAGCTTTCATTCAAAGCAACTTAGAAAGTTTTGTCGCCAGTTAAAGAGCATTGTTGGAGTTTTGCCCAAGACTATTCTGACCGTTTGAACCAGAAAAGATCAGTCAACCAACAGACCAGCTACTCTTTCATATTAACGTCTATTTGAATAACATTATTTATGTTGTGAGGTCACTTTTAATCTTTTTTTTTCCTGCATTTGTCACCATTAGAAGTCAGCATCAAGGAATTTATTGGAACTTTTGCGCATTTGTGGCTGTTCACTGTTATGATCATCACACAGGGAAAAGAACAGGCTCAGTAAATCCAAACGATGACATCTGTGCAGGAAACTCACAGAGATATTCCATTATTATGTTGCCCTTGGCACTCCCTCGTCTTCCACGCTCAACAGTCCTCGCCTCTGCAACCTGCATCCACAGCTTCAATGGATGCCAGGGTTTTTTTTTCATGGAAACACTGGAAAATGAAGGCATCCTTGAATCTGAGGTCAAATAGTTCCAGAGTAAGGAAGGGCTCAGACTGTCTTAATGTCAACCATAGGCTGCAGGAATCTGGAATGTTTTTCTAAGCTTGAATTGGCAGTTCTTGTACCTAACACTTGGAATAGGAGACATATTCACTGAAGTGTTGTTTTCCTGCAAAAAGGAGTTTTTCTTTCCATGTGAGGAGTCAGCAGCAAGGTGGTATGAGAAAAATATGTAGCACTAGAATGCCATCTTGTGGCCAAAAACCATCTTTGGTTGGTCAAAATATAAGAAAGAGGTTCTTATTTGAGCTTGAAGATTGTGATTTTTAAAAATTCTTCTTATTTTTTTTCTAATAGTCTTTTTTATTTTCACTAGCAAAGCTTAAGCATATTTATGACTTTTTACATTCACAAACATTTAACAAGTAATTAGGGCAAATGTGTCTTTCATAGCGACAATGTTTTGTAATATTATTCTAATATTTTCCATCAGCCTCGCTAATGGCATCAAATAAGCATTTCTTTTTTAACATAAATACTATCAGCAAAAGAGGGGGAGGGGGGGGGTCTGTTTTAAAGCTACATTCTGCTTCTCTAAATGAAGGGGGGAAAAAAAGCCCGGAGGCAAATTTTCTGCAGCACGCAGGTTTGATTTTCTCACAGAGAGAAGTTTCCACGGAGCCGAATCCCCGCTGTCCTGTTTGTTTAGGTGTGCGCTGATTAGAAGTTCCCATGCTGTGTACAATGTATCTCTGCACACCAAGGGTTTGAAACGTGACATGTCTTTTACAGTGACTGGAGCTTCACAGCTCTCTGCTTGTTTCCTCCCTGCTTTCTCAGAACCTCAGTGTTTAATGGTGTTGTTATCCAAGCTCACACTTTGCCATGCAGCCTCAATTAACACAGGTCATAACACTGAGCATAAATATTCTCCTTCTGGGCTTCTGTGCGTCCACCCAGACGGACAAACCATTTGATAAACTCTACAGACTTTTACTGTTGCCGTCATTAGCCGAGAGGCGATTTAGAGAAGGAGCCAGAATGGAGAATGTCTAAATAACGATCTTTCAAAGAGCATTTTTGGAATATTGAATAACATGTGACATCTGTTTTTCATGGCTCTTTATTTTACAGAAATAATGTAAAGCTTCAAAATGGCTTTAAAGTGCAGGTCTTTAATGAGCTGGTGTAGGGTGAGCACTTTCATGGCTGCTCGTGTGGATTAGCGTTTATGGACCATGCCGGCAGTAATGACGGCTCTTCTACAAGACTGTCTGTGACATTTTTGTTGTTTCTTTTATAGGATCCTCTGAGGCCCTCGCCCAAGGCCTGTATCAGTCACCACAGACACACCCCGTCGACAGGGCCCCCTGCTAAACAGTCCCAGGATTTGGCACTAAAAAGAGGAAAAATGCAGAATCAAACGGCGTGGGCGACAAAGGAGATAAACTTGACATGTGGCATGTCTGGAAGCCACAAATTCATCTTCACCCTGGTGCCCATCGTCTACAGCTTCAACTTTATCATCGGCATCATCGGTAACACCATGGTGGTGGCTGTCATCTACTTCTACATGAAACTCAAAACGGTGGCCAACATTTTTGTCCTCAATCTCGCCATCTCAGACCTCACGTTCCTCATCACTCTGCCCATGTGGGCAACGTTCACCGCCACAGAGTACAGCTGGCCCTTTGGAGGGTTCCTGTGCAAGACCAGTGCAGGACTGGTCACTTTTAACCTGTACACCAGCGTCTTCTTCCTCACTGCTCTCAGTACTGACCGGTACCTTGCCATTGTGCACCCAGTGCAGTCACGGCGGTTTCGCACCGTGGTGTACGCACGCATCACCTGTGTAGTGATCTGGCTTTTTGCCTTCGTCCTGAGTGTGCCAACAGCCCTCACCAGGGACGTCCATGACATCAAAAACCCCCAGACCACCGTGTGTGGCATCCTGCACCCCAAAGCCGAAAACAGCGAGAGGCTGAAAGAGCTTCTTTTGGCTATTGGTGTCTTGAAAAGTCTGCTGGGTTTCCTGGTGCCCTTCATCATCATCATCACCTGCTATTGCCTGATTGGACGGGCACTGCTGCGAGTGAAACACATTCAGAAAAACTCCCGCTCCCGCGATGACGAGGTGTTGCATATGCTGGCAGCAGCTGTCCTGGCCTTTTTCCTGTGCTGGGCGCCCCATCAGGTCTTCCACTTCATGCAGCTGCTCACCCAGCAGATTCTGGTGGAGAACTGCACCATGCTGGAAATCATCGACACCGCCATGCCATTCACCATCTGCATCGCCTACTTTAACAGCTGCATGAACCCTATCGTCTACGGCTTCGTGGGACGCAACTTCCGCAAGAACTTACTGCGTTTGCTCCGCTGCTCTCCAGGTAGACCGGCGGGGCCCCACCAGAGCATCAGTTCTAAGATGAGCGCCCTGTCGTTCCGTGCCTCAGAGGCACTGAGCCTTACGGTCAAAAGCAATGTCTCCACTGATGTTAAGTGACAGTCAGAGGGAAAGCAAGACACAGGGTACAGTTTTGCTCTCGGCACTCTTACAGCCTCATGGTTGAGAGGCAAGGGACAGAGAAAATACCATGCTGTATTACCAAGCACTGAACCATTCATAAGGCTTTCAAATGTAGCCTATGCCAGACTCATACAAACCATTAATGTGTTGCAGATCCACGCCATTGAGACTCTTTTTAGCTATGTCAATATCCCCAAAAATAAAGAACGGTAAGATAGTACCATGAATAATGTATTATTTATATAGAGATATGCATGTTGTCCAGGATTTCCTCACTTGAATTTTTTTTTAGATGTGTTGTCTGATGATGATTGTGTTTTCTCAGCAAACCCTGTGTGAATCAGAATAGCTGATTAGGCTGAAACATCAAAGTTTCAGGAACTTTCAAGCTACAGTCACGCCGCTCTCAGCAGCGTGGGTTCAAGTGGCCACTTCCAATGAAAAGTCCATGGAAATGCACCTAAATGTGATTTTCGGGCGTCTGTGTTTAAAACTCTCATGTTCACATGTAGCTACGCAAGTTTCTGCAATCGTTTTCGGGCTCTACATGCCAAACCAGGAATTAGTAAACACGCATGAAAGTCAAACTAGGTCGAATTTTGACCAATCTGGGACTCGGATTCGGTAGTGTTGAATGGATGATGTCCCTTTTAAATTTACAGAGGTACCAACTGTTTGGAAATTGATCACGGAGGAGAAATTAATAATTACGTTTTCCATAACATAAAGTCTTTCATATGCGGGAATAAAGCTGTGAAAGAAAACGCGTCTGTAGCTTTTACAGGTGAAATTTCCCTCATCGGCTGTTGCATGCTCTGCCAACAGCTGCATGAATTCCCTTTGGTCTTGTGTTGGAAACCTGTAACCTTAAATGTCTTACTGTAACATGGCGTAGACTCGTGCCTGTCCTGTGAGATGTCACTGACAACTACTGTGCTCTTTGTGAAAACTTTGCATGATGAAATGTCTGGGAGTGACATACAGTAACAATCAGTGTGAGACACAAACGCTCCAGGTTGAGTGATTTATGTGTAATATTTATGTGTTGATGCTTTTTTTTAACTGTGCAAGTGTACATTTTGTGTATACATGTTAGAAAAAAAGAAGATAATAAAAAATACTATACACACAGAACTGGGATGATTTCTTTTTCCTAGAAAATACAAATATGTCAACTAGAGTTCAAAAACAGCTTAAAACAGAGAATCTTCATTTACAAAATAATAATCAAGTGACCTTGACTAAAAGTTTATCCTAAGTAGTATTAATCATTGACTGATCATCAGGTAAGACCTTGTTTCTTCACATAGTTCCTAAAATAACTGCTGCACTGTGGCATCTCAGACTGGGATTGGTGGAAGGGCAGCAGGCGGGGGGTTATAAGCCCTGTCCACAGCAGAGGCCGACTTCACTGCCAACATGAAGGTCCTGCTGTTTTTCGGACTGGTGGCTGCTGCCCTGGCTGATGTCACGCGTTTTGATGGGTATTTTTTTTTTTACTTTTTGGCATTTAGAAAAAGGCTCCAAATTCTTTAAAGAATGACTGCGGTTTATGGACTGAAAAGGATTATCCTAACAGGAGGCCAATCAAAGCACAACACAAGTTTGCTTTGTGAATAATAGCGAATTATTGTAAATTTGAGAAATTTTTAGCTCATGAGATAAAATCAAGTTAAATAAAGATTTATCGGTCAATTTGTATGTCTTTTAAAAAATATTTAAGCTATGATACTTATCTTAAAAATATAGCCAAAGGAAATTAATCCAACAAATGTATGGACAAACATTTCTGCACATAAAATATATTTTTTGATCTTCTTATGGTTTACACTGTATAGAAGTTGTTTTATTCTGCATTGAAGCTGCTCCACATTTGTTTGTTTTTTTGTGAGGGCCCAAAAGGACTAATAGACTTTTAACTCTACTGAAGAGTCACAGCTCAGTTTTGAATCCGTTTATCGTCTTTCGATGCTGTTGCTTTCCTCATGGCCTCTGTCTTTTGCTCCACAGAGAAAAAGTCCTCCGCCTGAAGCCTGTCCTCGCTGAACATGTGACCCTCATCAGGGATCTGGCTGAGAGCATCGAAGTACTAGCCTGCACGATGTCATCATATGATTGGCTTATAACGAAATGAATAAATAAATTCAATCTGGCTGCATTTGGTAGATTTTGCACTGCAAACCAGTTCCTATGTGTATTTTTGTCGAGTGTTACAACATTGTGTGTCAGTGCCTTAATACTCAAGTGTTGGGCTTTGGTGCCATCTGCAGGTGGACTTCTGGAGCCCTGACAGCCCTGAGCTGGTGACGATCGACATCGATGTGGACATTCGGGTGCCCGCCAGATACCTCTCCATCGTGTACACCACCTTGGGTCAGAGCAGCATGGCGCATGAGTAAGTCACCAAATAAAGAAACAATAGGCTTTTCCTCCCTCAGGTGAAGCTAAAGCAACACATTTTCACTTAGGATTCTCATTGAGGACGTCCAGGTTGCCATCAATCGCCAGGCTGACAACGGGATCAGTCCTAAAGAACTGCACAGCTACACCAAATACAACACTTGGGATACTGTAAGAATGTAAAAAGAGCATTGTTTCTTAAATTTTGCATTGTTTTTTTTCCAAATTATAATATTTAACAGTTTGAATTCACTTTGATTTAACTCCAGGTCCTGTCCTGGATCAACTCCATCGCCTCTTCCAACCCTAGCCTGGTCAGCAAGCAGGTGATTGGAAACACATTTGAGGGACGCCCCATGACTCTCCTCAAGGTATTTTAATCTTACATACAAGCTGAATATTTTAATCTTTTTGAGGTTATGCACAAGCAAATCTAACAAAAATCACAATTTACCAACCACAGCTTGGTAAATCCTCCGGCACTACCAAGCCTTCCATCTTTTTGGACTGCGGCATCCACGCCAGAGAGTGGATCTCTCCTGCTTTCTGCCAGTGGTTTGTGAAGGAGGTAACAAGGACTCTCTGATATTTATTGCAAGGATCTCCTTCAGAGCTTCTTTCAAACTGTGAGAAGCTGTTTTGAAATCCTTTGCAGGCTTTGGAAACCTATGGCAGTGACTCTCAAATGACCAGCCTTCTTGACCAGATGGACGTCTACGTCCTGCCCGTCTTCAACATCGATGGCTACGAATACTCACACACGACCGTATTTAACTTCCGCTTCAAACCTAATTTGATAATCCAATTATTGTATTTAATATTTAAGATCCTGTCTTCTTTTTGGAACCTTACAGAACAGAATGTGGAGAAAGACCCGCTCCAAGTTATCTGGAAGCAGCTGCCTGGGCACCGATCCCAACAGGAACTTTGATGCCGGCTGGTGTAGTAAGTGCAGCAGAGAGCACAGTCACATATCCAAAGGGAGCATGTATTATGGATTTAAAGTTTGTGGGCCTTGTAAGAGTCAAATCAAATAAGAAAGGAAAAAGATCTGGGCAGCAGATGGTGATTTGTTGCATCATAAATCCAGGCGTACATCGAAACCTTGAATCCTGCTAGTTTTAATTCTAGTTTTTAATAATCTGTATAATCAATTCAAGCCAAAAAAATCTTTTAAAAGAGGTTTATCTGTCTTGAACTCCTTCTGACAAATGAGATTGGAGAAACTGTTTCAATTATCGTCAGCCATCATGAAGGGTTTGTCCTTGCAGCCGTCGGAGCCTCCAGCAACCCCTGCAGCGAAACCTTCTGTGGCTCCACCCCCGAGTCTGAGATTGAGGTCAAGAATGTGGCTGATTTCATCCGCAAGAACAAGTCCTCCATCAAAGCCTACCTCACCATCCATTCCTACTCCCAGCTCCTGCTCTTCCCCTATTCCTACTCCTACAATCTGGCTGCCGACCACAGTGAGCTGGTGAGTCACGACATCCGTCAGACACTCACAGCTGAGTCCTTTTAGATCACTGGGAATTGCTTAAGTCTTCTTAATCACTGGATCCTCAGTGAATCAGTCTGTTTGTGTAAAGAGTCTTGCATAACCTGAGTGTAATAAATCTTCTAAATGTGTTTCTGGAATCAGTCCAGTCATATTGCAGACTAGATCCTATCTACGGGCTACACAGCTGCTGCAAATCCTGTATTCGCAGCTCACACACCACCCTACCATGTCAAAGGGCTGTATGGTTAACCCACACTGCTCCACCTCTCTTTACCTGGTGCAGATCACACATCTCTGCCACTCCTCTGATTAATGCTGTCTTTATACACTTTAAAGAACAAAAGAACTCCATCACCATTCATCTGTGCCCTCAAGAGTATAATTTCCTGCCTGTGCGTTTCTCTGGAGGTTTCATTTCCTCCTGTAACTCGCTGAAGCTTTGTGCAACTTTTTTGCAATATCTGGACAATGTTGGGTTTAAACAAGTGAAAGTTGATGCTGCAGGGTGCAAAAAGACACAGTTTTCTCAGAACTTGCTTGTTCAGCTCTTCTCCGGTCGATGGCTAAATTCTTTCACACGACTTATGCATCTTTGTTTTTGCTTTTTCCTTATTATGTAGATGAGCGTTGCTCAGGGAGCCTCTGCTGCTCTGACTAGTCTGTATGGCACCCGCTATACCAGTGGACCTGGTGCTTCAACTATCTGTAAGTGCAACAAATGAAGCAGGTTGCAGTTTCTTTCAAACAGACATTCGGCAAAGACTTGTCTCGTTACACCTCTAAGACGATGATGTGTTCATGATGCAGAAGTCTCCTTTGGGGGCTGAAGCCTTCTACAGACAACAAAAGGCAATCAATCACAGCAACTTCTTCTCTTTTTTTGCTCCCAGACCTTGCTGCGGGAGGCTCTGATGACTGGGCCTATGACCTGGGGGTGAAATATTCCTATACCTTTGAGTTGCGTGACACTGGTTATCACGGCTTCCTGCTGCCAGAGTCTCAGATCAAGCCCACATGCGAGGAGACCATGCTGGCCGTCAAGTACATTGCTGCCCATGTGCAGAAGAACCTCTATTAAAAAGCGTAGCAGCCAGGACCCCTGCCAACGCACTGCCTCTGCCCCAGCCCCTAGCCCCTCCAACCTCTCAGCCATCTCATGCCCGTATCTATGGATACGGACACCACCCGCCATGTTTCCTCACTGTGCTTGACAGAGTGTCACGATGCAAGTGCAAACAATAAAATCAATGATCCATCCCCACATGCTGAATCTCATTTTTTCTTTGAATCTGATCATAAAACACAGTTTTTGTTTTTTTTCTGTCAACAAAAATACTGCAATTAGGCCTTTTTGCATTCTGAAAGTCTATTTTGGGAAGTTAAAAGAAGTGTCAATTTTGGTTAATGCAAATTAAAAGTTTTCAGCAACAGAAAGCAATACATGGTAAAGCCTCAGATTTACTCACTTGGTCTTATTTGAATCGTCTTGTCCAAATGGAACCAAGAATCAAACGTGTCGATGTTTGGAGAATCAGACAGAGCATAAGATTAGCTGGAAATTGGCCCTCATATTTCAGGATAGAGACAGCCTGATAGTATTGGCTAATGTACAAAGATTACTTAAACAGTAACTGTATTTTCTCAGCAATGCTTTTCAAGATTTTTGATTGATTTAGCACACTATTCTCACCTAATCACAAGTTTTTTTTGACACTGTACAAGATAAAGGCTAAAATCAGGGGTGTGACAATTCATTTTTAACAATGATTCGTTGCATATCAAAATTTGTGTTTGCTGATACAATTCATGGTCGATATTGGTTCATCTTGGTTCATCCAATTTGATCCAATTTACTGACCTAAAATTGATCCAGGACATCTTTATCCAAAACTTCAAACAGTGTGACTCAGAGATAAATACCTGGGTACTGAACAGTGCAGCTGATGTTTTCCAGATTCCTTGTCTTTCTTGCAAGATAATCAAGTGTAAATTAAATATGTGTGCAAACAAACAAGTAAACAAGAATTAATGGCAAATCCACTCACATTTTAGCTTCATAAAAGTTCAGCCCACTGTTTTGTTTTCCACAAAAAAGTATTACAAACCGAGCATTATTAGAACCACCCTGTATGGTCACATCTTTGCAAGTTCAAAGAGTTTGCACACATTGGACTGTAATGATGGCTTGATCTTTTTTTTTTTTTTTTTTTTTTTTTTTGCTGCTTTCACATGTGTGTTGTATGCTACTTGGTCGTTTTTAGCGTTATAGTAAAATTGACCTACTGTGTCTCAATCCAAATGTTTTTTTTAATCGTTATAATTGATTTGTTTTGTTTTGAAATCATTTTATGATGCAATAGTTTGATTTAATTAACAACTTGCCTCAGACAGACTGATATGGCTATATCGTATGAATATAAATCAGTAAATTGATTAAGTCGATTAAACGTTACACCCCTACTAACAAATAAAATGGGGTTTGTTGACTTTTTGAAAAATCCTTCTTGCAGTTTCATTTATTGTCCACCAGATTACGCCAAAGTTCAAACAAAATCTTTCCAAAGAGAAGAAACTAAATTGTGTGCTACCGTTTTTCTAGTTACGTGTAAGACAGTTTGTTATATTGAACTTTAAATAAGTCAATTATAAATTAAGTTAAATTCTAATTTGTGTGTGAATGTGTGATTACTGGCCTCTCTGACCTGGCGGGGGTGTTGAGTTTCACGCGGGGAGCAGGTGGGCGTGTGCAGGGACAGTTACGTGACGCAGCGTCCACTGTCTGTATGGTATAAATACACCTAAGCGTGCTCAGTCGGCCCCTCTCTCCTCTCAGCTGCCGCCTTTAAATCAAAGCTGCGCGGTAGCTAGATCTCCACCGGCAGTCATGGCAGGTAAGGAACTTCTGGAAACCTGTTAGCTGAAATGTTTGGAGTGCCGCGCGACTTTTTGTAAACTAGCATAAAGTGCCGCTTCTCTTGTTTGGTGCTTAGCTTGCTGAATTGACTCAAAATCTTGTTTTGTTGAATGTTGTAGCTTGTATGACATTAGTCATTAGTCAAAAACTGGTTAACAAGTCATTTAAGCTAATAAACGTCGGTGACTGACATTTTCGTGAAAGTGCTCAAACTTGTTTTTTTCCCCCTCCAATTTTTATGAAGCTTAGCTTTGGAACTTTTGAGTTCATTTGTTTAAATTTAACACATATGGGTTTAAATAGGTTGTTTTCCCCTAACTTTTTGTAGTTTGAACTACATTTTTGCTACTCTACTGCCTCCACCAATTAAAGTAGGGGGCGTGAGGTGAGGCGCCTGTGTGGAGCCGGCAACAGCTTTTTCTGGCCTGCCTTGGTACTGAAAGCCATTGTTGGCTGAATATATACAGCTCCAAGGCAGTTCTCTCATTTTTCCCCTCCTCCTCCTTCACCAAGGCTTTTAAAATGCAGCTCTTTGGGGGAGATTCATGGTGAAATTCACACGAGCTGACTTCATCCGTTCTTTCTCACAGACAGTCGGTCATTGTTGAATTGAAGGCCTGCCTTGGCAGGTATCTGACAGTTTTCCTGCCTGCAGCCTGAACTGATGAAATGTGAACCACATGGCAAATAAATGTCATCTCTGAAGCGTTAAAAACTTTTTTACAGAATATTCCAACAAAACCTGCTTGTGTAGTTTTGACATGTTGTGCCAAAACGTAACGATTCCTACTTTGTTTTTTGCAAGGATTTGTAATTTCCACTGTCCGAGCATGAATGCTGTTAATTTAACTTGGGGTTTTCTGTCTTAAAGTTTACCATCTATGCAAATAAAGATAACCAATTAGCTTCAGTACTTGAAAATGGATTAACTTGAGTGATTTCTTCTTGCACCACATTTGCTGAACCCTCCTTTAACCACTGATTCTTGTTGTCTTTGCAGATCAGGCCTTTGTGACTTTGGCTACCAACGACAGCTATGCTCGGGGCGCCATGGTTTTGGGCAAGTCCCTTCGTAACACCAACACTTCCAAAAAGTTGGTTGCATTAATTGGCCCGCATGTGTCGGAACCGTGCCGGTGAGCTTTAAGTTTTGTCTCCCATCTCGTGTCAGATCTGTTGCGCTGGGTTGGCTGACGTGGTTTTAATCTTCAGGTCAGTGTTGAGGATGATCTACGATGAAGTGAAGGTGGTGGATCTGATGGACAGCGGTGACACGGCTCACCTAGCAATGATGAAGAGGCCTGATCTGGGAGTGACCTTCACCAAACTCAACTGCTGGACGCTCACGCATTACTCCAAATGTGTGTTCATGGATGCAGACACTCTGGTGAGACTGGCCGGTTGTTGCTTTCACCCCCCAGAAGGAATTTTTTTGTGTGTGATCGGTGTTTACCTGTATCCTAGGTGCTTTCCAACATAGACGAGCTGTTTGACAGGGAGGAACTGTCGGCTGCTCCTGACCCTGGCTGGCCTGACTGCTTTAACTCGGGTGTGTTTGTGTTTCGTCCTTCTGTGGAGACCTACGGAAAACTCCTTCAGTTTTGCACAGAACACGGCAGTTTTGATGGTAAGTTTGACATTTTAAAAACCCTTTACTAACAACACTTGGAAGATGATTGAAATCAGTATCATTTTAAGAAAGTAAGTGGTGCACATAAACTTGGAGAAAATTTTTTTTTTCCTCTACCACTATGTGCTGAATTAAAAAAAAACAAATGTCCCAAAATAAAATGTAAAGCACATGGATGGTAGCTTCCATCTCCATGACAGCAGATGATGCTCCTTGCCTCGATCATTTAACCAAAGATTTGAATTTCGATTTGACTCCATTGTGGCGATTGAACTAAACTTCTTGGTGTTGCTCCACACAAGGCTCCTCTGTCCAGCACGCCGCTCTCAGGGGGGGCCTGCTGGGCGCTGGGGAGGCTGTTGCGTATGAAGGGGCCGTTCTGCTCACAGCTCTGGTTGACGTTCAGAAAGGTTGCTCTGTGAGATGTTCTCAAAATGAGTTGTGGTTGTTGTTCTGGCTCCCGCTGGCTAAAAAAGGATCTGTGCTCCGCACTAGCGTGCTGAATGTTCACCACATGTGGTTTCTTAAAAAAAAAAAACTCTAATCCTGGAGCTCAAACTTTTCACCAAGATAAATAACATTCATTGCCTGTCATATTAAATTCCCAACTATCTAATCAGAATTGATTTGACTGTTGGTGGGTTTTAGCTACAAATGTAATGGTGTAGATTTGGACACTTGATCTCCTTAAATGCCTAAACACGAGAACTGATTTTTAGTTTCATTGATTTGAGCTTTTGGAGTTTTTTATATTTGTCCTTTGAGTAAACAGAACATGAGTCTTTGGATTTTGTGCATTATGAATAAAATTGCTTTCATCCATTGAAAAATAATTTGATATGCTTATAAGGGTGAGTGTGGAATGACAGGCTGCCTTTTCTGATTGTTGTATGGCTGCACAACGTTTAGAGAAACCCCAAACAAGATGCAGTTTCTATTGGGAGCCATTGGTAATGAATGAACAATGGCTTTTTTTCCATTGTGGTTCTGTGAAAGAAAATTCCATCAGAGGGTGGTTTATTTGAAAATTAATTAGTGGAACTTATTTAGGCCAGCGCTTCTGAGCACCGCCACGTCCTGGCTTCCACCAGCAAAATATTTCCACAACTACTTACAAAAAATGTTCCCGACTCAATTAAAAGCAATTTATTGATGTCTGATTAGTTTCTTCTTCTGGCATTTTGGTGTGATGCCGCTGCTTCTGCACTCGAAGGCCTGTTGATGGGTAAAGCTGTTTTATTTATAGCTATGGAGGGTCTTTTCATGTGCAGTCGGGCATGAGTAGACGTCCCTTTGACCTTTAGCATTTCACTTCCACTCCTGCAGTCTGTGCATGATTATATTGAAAAATAGCCGAGGAAGAAAATGAGAGGTTGAAGCCCGGAGGCCGTCTGTGCATCTGTGGCTCCGCTGCTCCTCGGCCAAGACGAAGCGGCGGGGTTAGCCGCACATTCTTGCAGAGCTCCGCTCATCCCCACAAAATGAAGAACCTCGGCTTCAGAGAAAGTTTGGAAATCCTCTTGAAGGTGTGGGATCAGGAAACTGCCTGTTATTAGTGCCGTGGATTTGAAATTCTGGAAGCTGCCAGAATCAGAAATGGTCACTTTAGTAACGTACTCCTGTGAATGTAACTGAATATGCTGGAGTATATTTGAGTTTTTCTGTTTGTAAAAATTCCAGATCCGTATCATCACTTGCAGATGTGAGGACGTATGCAGCAGTTGCAGATCAGTGGAATTTATTTTCAATGTTTTTGTAGTTAAATGGACCAGAACCTTGGAATTGTTTGCAGCAAACTCCCAATATTCCGTCGACTTTTCCTAAATCCAGTCTGCATGTGCTGGTTCTTATGTCCTGCAGGTAATCTCAGTCTGCATTCATAAACTCTGGCAAATGTAGCTTCTCCTTTCTGTACAAAGCTGGAAACTTCTGACACCAGTAACTGCGGGTAAAAATGGAGAATTGGAGGTTTTTATCAAGAGTTTCAAACAGTGCTGTTTGGGTCAATATTGAAGCTTAAAGGTTGGAGTTTATTTCTCTTCTACACACAGGAGTCAAAGGTTTTTTTTGTATTGTCCACCCCATCCCCCAGCTCCTCTGTTGGCCAGATCTTTATGGTTGGCCTGCAGAGCTGGTGATGCCGTTCATGCGGTTATTATCGACCCACAGCCAGCATTTCACCACTCGAAGCAGAACTTTCTCCAGGCCTGGCAGCGGTGTGTCGTTTTTGGAAGTTGGCGTGCAGATGAACTGACTGAACTGGGCGCGGTGGAATACCTGCATTAGTTTCATCAACATGCAGACTACGTCTGTTCACAACCTTTAACTGCTTGTCTACTGGAATGAAAGCTGATTAATCATGAAGGAGGTTGGCCCTCTTTCATTCAGAACGGGGAAACTATGCATTTCCAAATGACATCCTCCTCATCTGCTTTATTTTATTTATTTTTATCACACAATCGAAGGAAAACTCTAATAGACTTGTTTGACATGGATCCTCATCGCATGTTTACCCTGAGGGGGTTTTCTTCAATCAGTGGTGAAAGTCCAGTTTGTCTAAAAGTGGAATAGAGTTGGTGTGGGAAAATTCCTGCGCCTGCTTATGTGACTGTCTGTCTGCCCGGCAGACGTTCAGTCAGATGGAAGTCTTGACAGAGCAGCTGGAGAAAACGCCTTTTCAAATTGAATAAACTTGCCTCAATGAACACATGAGCGCTTTCTCCAAACTCATTCTCAGACTTTGAATTAAAGTGCTTAGGTGTCTAGTCAGTTATCAGATGTATTTTTGGAGACTTGAAGTCTACATGAAGTGGCTGAGTTTGAAGTTGGGTGTGAAAGCATCTCTGGTCAGCTTTCTCCATCAGCCTGAGCAGACCAGCCCCTCCACACACCTTTCCTTCAGAGGTTCTGTAGGGGCTACCTAAACTAAAATGCACAAATGAATTGGTCAGTTTAGACATGACGGACTTGTTTTCTGTTCCAGGAGGGGACCAAGGTGTCTTGAATGGCTTCTTCTGCGACTGGGCAACAGCTGACATATCAAAACATCTCCCCTTCATTTACAACCTGAGCAGCGTAGCCATCTACACTTACCTTCCAGCATTCAAACAGTAAGTCTCTGAGCAGCTTTTACCCTCACGGGGTAAGGGTGGTTATAGATTTCGGGGGCGGGGGGTCATTTGTCTGGTCCTGGTGTTTTCCTGTATTCCCATAAGTCAATTGTTACGACACAGGAGTTTGCCATTGGTCCAATCATGTGCACCGGAATCGGGGCCAAGATGTAAGCAGAAGCCTGATCACATGAGCCCTGATCACATCGTGACACGACTTCAAGTTACGAGGGAGATGAGCAGTAAAATTCCAGCAGCTCAACTCGAGCCCCCCCCACCACCACCAGGCACTAGGCATGAGCTGGATATCCATGCTGCGCTCCCAACAGCTGATGGCACTCCTAAAATAGAGATTTAAAGACCCCCCAGCTCTGGTCATTGTGTCTTAAGCCCTCGCTCTCATCCTCATTGGGGGGGGTGTCAACACTTCACTGCATGGAAACCATCGTCGAGCTCTTTCGTTTAGCATTCCTGTGCAATCCAAATCGGGATAATGGAAGGAAGGGACATATCTTTCCATGTTGGTTCTTGTCAGCAGTAGCACTGAGTGTTCTGGCGTCAAAACAAACCCCCCCCCCCCCCCCCCCCCAGCTCTAAACCCCAACAGGCCTCAGACGCCATTTTTCCCAGAGACTGCTTTGCCAACTCTGGTACAAGCTCAGAAAAATGAGCATCAGCCTCCCGTTTGTCTTTCAGGTATGGTGGAAATGCCAAGGTGGTCCACTTTCTTGGGCAGACCAAGCCATGGAGTTACACATTTGACCCCAAGGCCAAACAGGTTTCGGGCAGTGGGCAGGAGGCCGCCGCTCATCCCACCTTCCTCCTGGACTGGTGGACTCTGTATGCCAGCTCTGTGGTGCCGCTGCTGCAGGAGCAGTATGGAGACCAGCCCTTCTTCTCCGGATGTCTTGATGTGAGTTTTCTTACACTATTCCCAGCTCGTCTTTAATGAAAGTCCCATGAGATGAAAACGGTCCATCAGATCTGCAGCTTTAATAAAACAGGATGTTTAGCGGATCCAGTGAGGAACGCCTGGTTGGAGTAATTCTTGTGCTTTTCTCTTATCTGCTCTAAAGTCCCAGCCCAGTGGCATGGTCAGTAGTCAGAATGTACAGGTATGGAGAAGATTTGGTTTGTTAATAACATTGTCTTGGTTCCTGATTCCCTACTCACTACTTTGAAATCAACATTTTTGTGTGTTGTGTTCATTTTTTTTAACCTGGAAAGATCACATGGTGGGTTTGGTGCTCCTCACACGGGACTTGGAATTGTGTGGCGTTGAATTTTCCGCGTGGATTTCTCGTTCTTGATCGTTTTTTCTTTTGCCCTCCTCAGGGTGAGAGCAGCTTTCCCCCGGCGCTCCCTCCCCAGCTTTCCTCAGAGGAGCGGAAGGAGCAATGGGAGCAAGGCCAGGCTGACTACATGGGAATGGACTCCTTTGACAATATCAAGAGAAAGCTCGACACGTTCCTGAAATGAGGTGGAGGTGGGAGTGACATGGAAATTCAAAAGCACCTGCAGTCAAATGTCATGGTCAACAGAGAAAACACTAAAGCTGACCTTTATCTTTCTGACCCCCCTCAACACAAGACCATGTAGTTCTACACATGTTTGGGGGGGGGGGGGGGGGGCTTACATTAACTACTTTAAACTGTTACATAGTTTACCCCGCTACACTGAAGAAAATGAAGGTTTACACCGTAAATGCACTTTTCCTCTTCTGGATACTTAAATCTCTCTGCAGCTTGTTTTTCCAAGTCTGTGCTTTATCTTCTTTTTTTGTGTATAAAAATAAACATTGCAACAAAGGTTGAAGTCTGCTTGATAAATGTGTTCTGTATACCTCTGTGCTTTTCTTACTTCTGAATTGACAGGTCGTGTGTGACAAATGCGTTTACAGCACTCCTAAAGATGTGTAGTCATTTTTACTGAATGTGGTGCCTTAAAAACTCTGTACTGCTGTCATCTTAGAAGTCCTCAAGCGGCTGATTTTTCTAGAACAATTGAACGCTGCACGTTTTTATGACCAGGTTGTTGACTGTACCAGAATCTTAAAATAAATTGAATTGGGGAAAAAAAATTGTTTTGGTCATGTGTGAGATGGATGGATCCTTCCTGAGGTGGGGAGTTGTTACAATAGTTTAAATGCAATCAAAAGTGGAAACTAAGTGGTTTGAAGGTTTCATTAACTCTGCAAGCTAAAAATGTCTTAAGTAAATCAGAATAGTCATGCACGGCCTTGTAGCTTTGGCTGACTTGCAGAGCTGTTGCTCTTTCTACAGCCTTGTCGGCGTCATGGAGGCTGAAAATGGGAACCGTTGGCAAAGCAGACAAATCCTTCAGGCTACAGAGACGTCTGCTGGATTTACCTTTTATTCAGACTAAAGGTCCAAATGAGCAAAAGTAAAACTAGGAGCTTCAAATGAGTTTTACTCGTAGGTCTGTACAAGATGTGCTTTTCCTTGGAACTTTTTTTTTTTTAAAGGAATAAGCCTGCATTTGGGCTTTTTTGCAAAGGTAAACTTTGGAGTAGGCCTGCACAATATACCGCAAATTTATCGTTGCAATATCCAGCTCTGCAATAGGGATATCGCAAAAGACTGCAAATATCGCAATAAATCGTAAACCCAAAATATGTTAAAACAATCTTATGGCAGCTTGAAGCATTTAACGAATCAAATAAATCCCTTTATGCTTAGACCAGATGGACGCCTTCCCATTGTTTACCAATCAGATGGAGGCCTACGTTAGATGTTTGTCACCTGTCGAAGAGGGTCATTTGGAGTATAATTTTAAACTGTTGCAATGAAATGGGAATGATGTTTTTGACATTTTTCTATTTTTTTATATACCGCAAATTATATCGCAATATTAATCTCTAATATCGCATATCGCAAGTTTTCCTCATATCGTGCAGCCCTACTTTGGAGGTTTTTCCCCTCGAATGATGTAAATACCCTTTTCAATTAGGTTAACTAAAATGCAAAGCATGACTTGAATAATTTTAAACTGAAGGGGAAAAAACAGGATTACTTTGTTTTGTAAATAAACTAATAAAATAAACCTTAAGCATCTGCCCTGTATACATGGCCGGCCCTCCCTATACGCGAAATACGCAGCCGCGTAGGGCCCCGCCACCACCAGGGCCCCGAAGTGGCGAAAAAAAATAAAGAGCCAAATCTGGCAACCCATTTCATAGCGCGTCCGTACCAACGTGCGCTCTGAATGTTGTGCAAAAGAAAGTTGGCTGCACTTTAATGATCGCCCCCTTCAACACACCTGAACCAATCTGGCAACCCAAATGATGACATTACGCCAGTCTTAGCAACGATTGGTCAACATCATTTCATCTGAGCCTGGCACAGTGTACATTTACGCATTTTCTTTCAATAAAGTCTGGAAAAAGAAAAAGAAAACGAGCGCATTTTGTCACGTTGATCAACGCGACAACAAGAGAACTTTATGCCAAAGAGACTTTATCCATCAGGAGCTGAAAAAAGATGAAGAATTGAAACATCAGTCACAAGGTAAGTTTGGAGGATGTTGGGGCCGTATTCATCTCCTGCCTTTCTGTGCAGCTGCGCGATTTAAGTAAAATACTAATCAATCCGAGGTGAAGATTGCACAAAACTATCCCGTTGTCGTAATTTCCAATGGAAAACTTGAAAATAATTCTGATACCCAAGTTTCCAAGATGAGGTCAGACATGACTTTCCAAAACGGCAGAGAGCAGAGAAAAGCAAATAATGACGACAGTGGCTGATAAATAAATGTTTTAACTCACGTTATCGTATTGTTTCATTGTTCTAACACATATTTAGTGCGATCTGCATTTTCCGGTTTATGTCTATATAAAAACTGCTGTTTATCTGTTAGACAGTCAGGTAGTCTAACTGACTTTTACAACAATGAGTGTGTCTTAAAATCTTGCATTAGCATGAAACATGGAGAATCAAAACTGCCAAATACAAACAGGAAATGGATTTTCTCATTTATAAATGACGAACAAAATAAATTTACTAATTTTAAAATTATGAACATACGAAATAATAATAAAGAAGTGTATAAATGTGTATATTTCCATTTCTACTCAAATTAGTGTTCACATTTATTATTTATAACTGGGTACATTTATTTCTTATTTGTATTTTGCAGTTTTGGTTTTACATAATGAGGATGTTTTGCACAGTTTCTTCTGCTCTGAAAAAGTATTGGAGGTGGTGCAGCGTCCACATCCCAAGATGTTCCTGACATCACTGAAGATGTCATCTTAAGTAACTTTAATAGAATGTAAAGTATTTTAAAAAACAGTGTCTGCATAACCCCTTTTTTCATAAACAGCAGCTGTAGAGAATGAAGTCCCAAATTGTTCATATTTAGATAAACAAATATGACCTCATGCAAATATACAATCAAACAATCAATCTCTCATAAATATATAAAAAGATCATGAAATTGAGAAAAACCTGCACACAGATTTTAAATGAGCCAGTAAACTATTATTGGTATTCTTATTTTATTAGCTTTATCGTTGATTATTGTATAATAATAATGCTTGTTTTTTAGCTGCAGAAGAAACTCCTGTCACCACATCTTCTGTTGAAAGGGAAAACGCTGATGCTGCTGCTGGTAAGTTTGGTCCAGCTGAACGGCCAACCACACTCTCTGATCCAGTACGAATGGATTTGGTGCAAAGAGGTCCTTTTCAGACGGATAAAGACTCTGACTTTCTCAAATCCCCATCATTGAGCTGTTGTGTTTTTTATTTTGGATTGTTTTATCGTTATTTGATTTTCTATTTAGTTGCTGTTTTTAATAAGTTGGAGTTTTGTGAATGTCATTTGTTGAGTGCCAAATGTTACATTAAAAACATATATCTATATACATTTTTCATTCATATTTTTTTCTTTTCACTTTTTAATTTTTTTGGCACCACTAAATGTGCATCCAACATGCAAGCAATAAACTGTATTCAATTCTTCAGCAGCAACAATAATACATTCACTAAGTGTAGTAATAGAGAGATCTCATTTATATTACAATAACAGTTGCATTTTGTTGGTGCTGCTGATCAGTTAGAGGGCCCACAAATTAAATTTGCCTCTGCTGTCAATCAGACAGACCTCCGCATCACCACGACGCTCCGGCACCCCTTTTACACTTTGTGCCGTCAGCCAGACCACACCAAACAGTGTGGTCCAGCCTGGAAGTTCTCATCAAAACGTCTGAACTTCCTGTGATCAGTGATGATGTGTGAAGTTGCTCCAGAGTCGACCATCTAATGTCTGCTCCCTCGGTCACTCGGAAAGCAAACTCCTTCTCCTGGTTTATCGTCTCGCTGCAGGCTTTGTGTGCGTCGTCTCGTCCTCTGCAGGTGCTGTCTGCGTCTGCAGGTGCTGTCCCGGTGCGTGCTGCTTTTGCACAAGCTGCACCACAGTTTGCGCTGGCAGGTTCTGGCCAGGTGTCCCTACAGGCCGCATCTGAAGCATACAAAGTCCTTTGTCGCCTTCTCTGCTCCTCGCTCACCTGGGCTGGCAGGTCTCCCTCTGGTGCACGTGGGCATTCATCACGTTGTCACCTGCGGCGGTCGCGCACATCTTTTCAGTGTCCTCACAGCTCCGTAGCTTTGTTTTAAACTTTGCAAATGACTTGGTCTCATCCTGTTGTGTCACATGGATTGCAAATGGTTGGAATGACTCAGGTAGCCCCTTCAGGATCATGGCAACCAGCCGACCATCGCTCAGGGTTTCATCAGCGTTTCTCAAGGCCGTGATCGCTGTCTCAGCGCAGATTATATATTCTGTTACGCTTTCATTGGCCGGCTTTTTCAGTGAAGTCAGTTCAGTATAAAGACTGATGTTACGAGGCTTTCCTTTATATTGGTAGGTGTCTCTCAGGATCTGTAGCGCCTTGCGGCCGTCATCTGCTGCCTCACGCATCACCAGCGACAGTCTCTTGTCATCCAGAAACTGGATCAGTTCAGCACATGCCTCCACATTTTTAGCTGGATCCTCATCGTCATCATCAGGGTCAGGCGCATTCAGAATGGCGTCTTTCAATCCTTGTAGTCGAAGGTGACCCAAGAACTTGGTTTCCCATAGGTCATAGTTCTTCTCATCTCCGTCGAACAGAAGCCGGGACCAGCGGCTTGCATCAGCTGTTCGTCTGCTCATGGTGTCAACTTCCTCACAAAAGTGGAAAACACACTTTATAGTGTCAGGCGTCTCCTGAGCCCATAACCTGTTAGCAGGTTGGTAACGGTGCGGTGCTGCTGTAACTGGGTGGAGTTTTCTGCTCTGCGTTGTGTTCCAGTGAATAAAAGACCACGCTTGGATGCTGAGTCAATCTCTTTTAATCTTGGTTAACAAAAAACAAAAATTCACAATGCTGTCCAGAGTTTCTTCTGTGTTTTTCCCCCTCGGCCAGAGCTCGCAGCAGTCTCAGTGCGCATTCTCATTAGCACCTTCCCCCCACAGCATGTAGAGTAACACAAAAAGAACATGATAAAATGAGAAAACTGCACCGTACCTGGTTAACAGAAAAAAAATGTAATTAAATAGAGAGCGCCATACTTTAGTGAGACGGAGTCGGAGATTTTAATGACGGCGTATGAAGATTATACTCCCATCAAAAAAGTAATATGGCTGCATCATCAGCAAAAGAAAGAGTTCCTGCTTGGAGAAAAAGAACAAAGTAAACACACGAGTTTCTATCACACGCTTCACCAAAGCCTCCATCCACTTTCAGGATGTGAACCAACACTCTTTTAAGGAAAAAAAAAAAAAAAAAACACTTCCGGTGAAGCAGCAGCAACTGGTGATGTGAGGTCGTCAACTGTCAATCAAACTTCAGCTTCAAGGTTCCACTGATGGAGATGAAAGGAGACAGTAGAGCAAGAAGGTGCTGGTTCAAATCCCAGAAAGCACCAGATGGAGGAAAAACGGTGATCGACAAAGTGCTGACTGATGTACAGAACAGTGCGATGGAACTGACTTGATCTCCAAAGCAGAGAAGCGCTGGTTCAATTCCCCGTCTCTGTTTTGTTGTTTTCGCTTTTTGCCGCTCCTTGACAGTCATCAGCTCAAAAGAACAAAGCAACACAGTCCTGCCGTAGACAGATTAGCACAGTGGGAGTGTTTCTGTCCTTGAAGCGGGAGAGTGCAGGTTCAAGTCCCAGTCAGGGACATCGAGGTGTTCAGTCGCCTCACAATTCAAGCTGTGGCTAGGAGGAGTCAGGACGCCAGGAAAAGGGGGCTTCATCTTTGCCCCCCCTCCCTGAGGAAGGAGGACCAGGAGAAGAGGATCCCAGAAGAAGATGTGCATTTAGATAGATCCATGCAGAATGCAGCTTGGATGTGTGCAGGGTCTGTGTACCATAGATGCAATACAGGTAGAGCAACACCTGGAAGTGGTGGGCAGGTGAGGGATGGTGGTGTAAGTAAAAATTTTAGACTATTAATTTAATTAGCTTTATATATTTCTACAAATTATTAATAATGCTGCAAGCACCAACAAAGATTTATTAAGTATAGTACCATAATGTAGTGTTTGTACTGTGAAGGTACTATCATGATCTAGTTGCTGCTTCTAGGTATTAGAATAATAGTACAGTCTAGTTGGTTTAGCCCTCCTGTTGGTTCTAGTCTTCTAGGTACCTGTCTCACTACCAGTTAGCTGTAGCTCTAATATCAACCTTCATCACCTATATATTATAGCACAGAAGTCGTTGATCTCCTCCCAGACTAAAGATGAAGCCACCCCCTTCTCAGCATCCCTGACTCTTCCTCACCCCAAGCATGAGTTGTGATGCAACTAGCCAGGACTTGAACCTGAACTCTACTGCTTTAAGGACAGAGACACTCCCACTGTGCTAATCCGTCTACAGCAGAACTGTGTTGCTTTGTTCCTTTGAGCTGAACAAGCTCCACATGTTTCAAAAATCAACAATCAGGTTTAAAGACACAGACTATGACATCTACTTCCTAAGGACCCTTATTCTAACTAGGAATTGAACCAGCACGTTCTCACTGGAAGCACAGAGACACTGCCACCACACTACTCTATCTGCATCAGAGCAGGGATTCTGGTCCATGAAGGATCTTCACGCAGAGTCAGCGTTTATAGCGACGGTTTGTTAACGAGTCGGGAATTGAACCAGTCACTCCCGCTGCACTATTTAAAGCACCACACAGGTCCCAAAAAAATGTTCTTTTTCAATTTTTAAACTAATTTGGATTTATTACTACATGACAGTTGTTTACTTACTGGTACATCCTTTTATCCGTTTGTAACGTCACACTTAAAATAAAACAAAGTCAAAGCGATTTCATCATTACACAGAACATTCTTCTAATGCTTTATTTCTGCTTTAGCTATAAAAAATGCCCCTATAAACTTACTTTGTAAAAATTTCAAAACATTTAAGGCATGACAAAATGTCGAAAGCTTTTATCAATTTAGTGTCTATCCATCTTCAGAACCAACTCCTTTTCAGGGCCACATAGTTGCTGGAGCCTATCTCAGCTGCTTTTGTGCAAAGGCAGGATACGCCACGAAAAAAAACTCCCTTTTATGTTTTTGCTTTCATGTTGATGCTAAATGTGGGTAATTTTGGAGCCAAAGAATGCACATTTATTTTTTGGTGCATATTTATAGGCATTAAGGGATGAATGCATTGTTTTTGTCTATTATTCAGGATATGTACTTATTTATTTACCTTCTCTCATGGTATATTTGGGATGCACGAGCAGCATTCCAAGGAAACGGATATCCAATCTTGGAAACGTTCTGAGGGTATGCACGGATTTCAGGCAGCAACACCAGCTTTACATGTCAAAATGTAAATTGTTTTCGCTATTCTACTCACAAATGTCATAATGAAACACTTTGCAGTTTTTGGAGGTTAACTGTATATATTTCATACTGAAAGCAGTTTAAAAAACATTTTAGTATCCAGTTGTTCTCAAATAAAACACTTGAATTTTACTTCCGTTCAAAGTTTTTTTTTTTTACTTGCTGGTATTTGCATTAAATGACATTCCAAACAACTTTTTTTTCCAATTTTTTTTAGATGTATGTACATAATATGCAAAGTTTGCTGAACTATAAGTAAAAATAAAAACAGAAGAATTTATAAGGATATGAAAATTACAGGCAAAAACATTTGTAGTAAAAGAGAAACAATTTTTAGTTTCCTCACAAACCAACAAGGGTTTTGTTTAATTCACACAAAGAATAGAGGATGAACCCCTGAGGACCAGACTGTGTGGACAACCTAGCAGCCCCTCCCTCAAGCTCTTAAATTTTAGTTCAAGTTGGAGACTTATGTCATAAATAACCGGAAGACAAAAACGATTTTTAGAATGTTCTCTAAAAATTGTGTTAAGAGAAAATGGCCGTCCCTGGTACACATGATGCGCTGTCCCCTAATGGGTTAGTGCGGGGGTCGACAACCTGCCGTTCAGGAGCCGCATGCGGCTCTTTAGCGCTGCCCTAGTGGCTCCCTGGAGCATTTTCAAAAATGTTTGAAAATGTAAAAAGATGGGGGAGAGAAATATATATATTTTTTTTAATATTGTTTATGTAGGAGGAAAAACAAGACACAAACATTCTTAATGTTTTCCACTGCTGTAAGAATGTGTAGAATAAATATTAAATTTCAACATTCACAGCCTGCGACACACGTTTCTACCAGCAGGGCAGCGTTCTAAGCAGGAAAAAAGCATGGAAACGAACCACCGTCAGTTCCGTGCATTGCTTTGTAACAATTCACCCTCCACTCAGCAGGGGAACGTCACAACGCCGTTCTACGGCTGGGGCATTAAATATCAAGACAATCTGCTCTCTAATATTACCAAGAAAAAAACTCATTACAGTTTGTTGGTGCTGCTGATCAGTTAGACGGCCCACAAATTAAATTTCGCTTAGGGCCCCCGGAAGACCAGGGCCGGCCCTGCCTGTATAGCAGAAACGAATCAAAGCAAAGAACCTTAGCTGTGATTTTTGTTTTAACGTATTCAACCGTTACAGATAGTTGTGGTTTCGTCAGAAATGGATCAGTTTCCAGCATCTCTTTAAAGTAAACTAATTACCAATAATCCATATGGTCATGTGTTTTTGTCTACTTAGATATTTTGTAATATGAATATATTCTATCTAGACTGTAATCATCTTCAGTTTTTAGAGCCTTTTCACAGGGTTCAGTTTAAGATTTTATTTTTAAATTGTAAAATAGTGCTTCTTTAAGGATCCTTTCAGGTGGATGGGTCAGATAAAGTTGTTTTAAAACTTCATCTAAAACATTAGACTCAGGATTATTATTTTTTTAGCCCAGGAAGAGTAAAGATTAATGTAAACAAGCGTTTGATCATTAATATTTTGGCTCAGGGGAAAGCTTTCCTCTGGTGAAACTCGAAATTACGAGTTGAAATAAACGCATCACTTCGGGTGATCATCATCTTCCGGGTCATACAGTTCCGTAAGAAACCGAGTGGACCGTTATTTTGTGTCAAAGCCACACAGAGCTAACATTTTTACATTTTTACACAAACGTTTTCCAACAAACTGCGTCCCCGAAGCGAACGGAAAAAAACGCGTTTGTGTTTTGAAGCTGGGGTTAGGGGGCGTGTCCTATCGTCCCCCCGTCAGATCTCTACGCCTGGAAAACAAGCACCAGTCCGCCAAAATGGCTCCACAGTCCATGGTTCGAGTGGGGCTTCTGGTGTCGTTCTCCGTTTTCCTGACGGTGACGTTGGGATTCGGACTACCGGCCCTGCTGAACGCAGTCATGAGGCTGCTGGGACTCCCGGAGACGAGCGTGACCGAATGCATCGTGGTGGTGTACGCGCTCTTCGTCCTGTACGTGGCGATGCCCCGGATCCCGAGAGGATCCGTTGAGGTAACCCCGTTGATTCCAATCAGATCGATTGTTTTCCACTAGAATGAAACGAAGCAGTGACTTTGAGGGGAATTTTCCATAGTTGACTTGAAGACTTTCGTTGATCAATTTGCATATATATAATGTAGCTCTTGCTATTTGAACACGGTCGGACATGTTTGTTTCTAGGTGAAGGGCAAAGGTGTCCTGATCACAGGCTGTGACAGTGGATTTGGTCACGCGCTCGCTAAGCATCTGCACAGGCTGGGCTTCACAGTGTTTGCCGGATGCCTCCTAAAGGTCAGTTTGACCCCCCCCCCCTCCGCCCCCCTCCAGTGAACCAGAATGAGCTGATCCATCAAAAGCACACATTCCTCCAACAGGAAATGCCTGAGAAACCTGGTTACAGTTTGACTACACTGAGAATAAACAGTCTGCAGGATCTGATCTGCATCGAAGCTTATTGAGTCCCAAACATTTTACAAGTGAAACATTCTAAACAAGATATTTTCTGAGTCGGTTGCATTTGCAAATCAGATTCAGTTTCAAGGCAAATATTAAAAAACAAAACATTAGCTACACAAACTGGCCTTAACAGGATAAAGGTGGAGAAGGTGCAAAGGCGCTGGAGGAGTTCCATTCTGATCGCATGAAGGTGCTCCAGCTGGACGTCTGCAGTGACGGCGAGGTGAAGGCGGCGGTGGAGTTTATCAGAAACAACCTGGAGGACTCTCAGAGAGGTATGGCATTCTGGGACGGCGGAAAGACCAGGACATATGTAGAAAATTAAGCATAAAATGGAATATTTCTGCTTTCAAATCGTTGTGAATCAGGAGCAGATGAAAAAAATGCAGCTGGAAAAAGCTTGTATCTGTGAATTAGGATTGCTCCTAATTCACAGGAATTCTGATGCGTCCACGTGCAGACAAATAGATCCATGAACGTCTTTGTTTTCCCCGTCTGAGCTGGAATCTGGATGGAAACTGTAAGGCTGGATAGCTCCGATATCGCTCGCCTTTTTTTTTTATCGCACCGGTAATATTATGTTAGGGGTGTGAGGCCCCGGGAAAGAGAGTGTAAACAGATGGATGATGGGAAATGGGGGCAGGCTTACTCTGGACAAATAATTCAATCCACAGAGGCGGATTTTTATTTTTATTTTGGATAAAAACTGCATAATCATGATAAAAAAATACAGTTAAAAATTATCAGGGTGGATCTTTAAACACAGTCAAAGGAAGGTGGGCTCAGGCGCCTCTCTGTGCTCTTCTTTCCACGCAGGTCTGTGGGCCGTGGTGAACAACGCCGGCGTGTCCACGTTTGGAGAGGTGGAGTTCACCTCTGTGGACACCTACAAACAGGTGTCTGAGGTCAACCTGTGGGGAACCATCCGGGTCACTAAAGCGGTCCTGCCTCTGATCCGCAGGGCCAAAGGTAAACTGGAGGATGGCGTCTTCCTCGTCAGCATGACGGCTGCAAAAATTAGACGTCCAAAGTTCAGAAATTCAGACACAAGACAGAAATCTTTGGACTTGGCAAAGAATTTAAAAAGTTATGCAAGTCAACTATTGAGATTTGGTGCACAGAGTCAGTCTGCCATGCAGACTTTGAAGGTCAGCTTGTAAAGAAAGCCACTAGCATCTGTTTCCAGATACACTTTCTTTGTTGCTCTTTGTGTTTGAGCTGAACACCCACACACTGATCCCAGCTCCTCCACAAAGCCGTGTTGCAATTTCAGAGATGGCCCGCTGTGCAATCACTAGAAAATAATGATTCCAATTTGCAGCATGTATTCCAGATACAATCACAGGATTTCCTGTATGGTTGTAATGCTACCTGCTAAAGATTAGCAGCTAAAATTCTCCAAAAACAATGACTAACCTGCACAGACTATTGACAGAAACACAACACGACTTGGAGCTCTGATGGTTATGAAAATGTCCACTATTTAGTGTTTTTTAAACAAGTTTATTGTGTTTAAAGTTGGTTCTGATAGTCCCTAATGAAGCTGCATTCACTGACAAGAGGAAAAGTGGGTTTTACACATTCCTTCCGTAAAAACTAAGAGAAAATAAAGCAAATGCTTTTTGTAATATAAAGGTTGAGCTAAAATACTCATTTGTTTTGAAATCTCCCCGTTCAGACACTTTATTTCCCTTCATTCAAAGAATAAACTAAAAGGTTTCTATAGCTTATGAAGATTTTAAAAGGCAACAGAAAAGCACTAAAGTGAAATGAATAAACCATACAATGCTACACATTAAATATGAGTAATCTTAAATTATGACACAACTTATTAAACAACCGATGCCTATTAAAAAAGGAAAAAGAAAAACAAGTTTTCTTTTATTTATTTTATATTATTTATTAATCTTTTTTAATCTGTAGGTAATCAGCACCCACTTTTATTTTATTCAATTAAGAAATGAAAAGCACGATTAGCAATTGTTTATTACCTAATCTATAAGAAAAAGCGCAATTGTTAAACATTAAAGTGGATTTAATCAGCTTCATTGTTTAGATGGAGCCCTTTTTTCGGCTGTTTCTGTCACACAGTTTTCACCTGCAGAGATCCCGCTCCGTCTCCCTGCAGGTCGTGTTGTCAACATCGCCAGCATGTACGGCAGGATGGGCAACATGATGCGCTCTCCATACTGCGTATCCAAATACGGCGTTGAGGCCTTCTCGGACTGCCTCCGCTACGAGATGAAGTCCTGGGGGGTCAAAGTGTCCGTCGTCGAGCCGGGGAACTTCATCGTGGCCACTGGCATCCTGACCCGGGACGTGGTGGCCACGACGGCGAACAAGCTGTGGAGCGAGGCGCCCCCGGATGTGAAGGAGGATTACGGGAAAGCCCACTTCGAGCACCTCATGGCGTTGATGCGTTCCTACTGCAACAGCGGGCAGAAGGACGACGCCCCCGTCATGGATGACATCACAGACGCCATCGTGTCAAAGCGGCCCTACACGCGCTACAGCCCCATGGAGCCCCACTGGTGGATCCGAATGCAGATAATGACCCACCTGCCTGGTGCCATATCTGACTTGCTGTACTTCTGAGAGGACGCTGATCCAAATCAAGCGTTTCCCCCCCTTCCGATCCGGTTCTACAGCATCAGGCGGATCCGGCTTGATGTGTAATAGGACTGAAATCACTTAAAAGATGGCACTTTGCTTTTTATCTATGCAGATCTATTCTGAGAAGTAGTCACTACTGTTAGCAGCTCTACGACGTGCTCATAAATTCAACACTTCTTGCTGTGATACTATCTTTGAAAAAGAATAAGTATTTGTGTGCTCATCCTTTTATACTTTTTATTTTTCTTGCCTCATGGGATCATTTGGAGAGCCGCTGGCCTCGGGACCAAAGCTGAAAGGCTCCTGCTGTTCTGTAGTGAATCGCCCCGGAACAAACGGAGGTCAGCTACTGAAGAAAGAAGAAGAAAGAAAAAAAAAGCCCTGGTGAGATCTGGCCAGAGTCACCCAAACGTTACATAAGAACACAAGAACAGTTTGTATCGCTGGCTCCATCAGATCTGGCTTGCTACTGTAATATATTGGGGAGACATTTCTTCCCCTTAAAACCCGCCTTTGACAGCACAATGCGTTTGTAGTATTTTTGAAAATGGATCGATGACCAGAATCATTTTTCAAAATAAATATAAGAGTAAAATAAATATTTAAATAAATTACATTTGTGTCGAATTAATTCTTTTGTTTTGGCAGAACCTAAAATGCCAATACTGACAATGGCCAGTAGAGGGCAGTCGTGCATTGAAAGTTTTCAGCTGTAAAAGTTCATTTTCTGCAACAAACACGTTTTTTTTTAAACTTAGGTAACTAACGAATAAGACAGGTTTAATTTTATGATCTTTATTACATCTGTTGAACATTAAAACTCTAAATTATTACACCTGAAAACAATCTTCCCTCCGTAAAAACAGTATTAAGAGCAAGACACATTTTTCACAGCACTGCCTTTGTCGCTCCACAGCCTGAATCTGATCACTCTCACAGAAGACAAAAAAAAAAAAAAAACAGCTTTTTGAGACATAGAACACTAAAGCAGCACAAAAGCACCAAACTTAAACATGAGTCGCGTGGTTCAAATATTATCAAGACATGGATGTGAAAATTCAAGGTTTTCTCAGGCTTTCAGCAGTCAGGAAACTGCGCTGTAGTTTTTCCAAAGGGGTGGAGGCGTATTTTCATAAACTATCTTAATAATATTTGTCACAAATGACTTCTTTTGAAATGGTTCTGTACAGGTGTGAGGGTCTGCTCATGCCGCCTCCCGTGTTGAAAACAAAAAACATCCCAGTCACCATTTTGCACATCAGCAAAATCTTTCAGAATTATGAATTCTAATATATATATATATATTTAAGTGGCTTACCTGCAAAAAAGTAGAGTCTTACGCTAGTCTCACATACAGAAACGAAGCGTTTCTTCAACACAGCGTGACGTAGTTAAGTTGAGGTGCTCGTACATTAGATTCAGGCCACGATTACATCACAGCTGTGGTTATGTTTGCTATAACATATGGTCATACTGTACACGTAAGCATTCACTGTTCACTTAAGTAGTTATAGATGATGCGATCAGCTATGATAAGGTCACTTAAAAACTAAAGAGCAGGGCCTTTTGTTGTTTTTTTTTTGTAAGGAAAAAAACCCCCAAAAGAAAAAGATCGTGACATTTCCAGCCAAGGTGAAAGCAAAAAAGCTCAACAGGGAAACACTTTAGTCCTACAAGGACGTGTTCCCAACACTCGGTAATCAACCGACCGACCGACACGCATGCAAAACGTCAACCAAATCCCAGCAGCGATGACAGAAGTGGGACGGCGGAGATAAAAAAACAAAAAAAACTGGACATGAAAAACTTTGGTTGCCAGGAAGTGGTGAAGGCACGTGAAAATCTCCTTTTAAAAGTGGGGGCATGTCCCATCGCCATTTGACACGTCAGCATGAGAAATGTTGTAGGAATGAACGGTGGACATAAGAAAACAATAAATAAGCAGCGATAAAACCAAAAAACTAGAATTCAGCTAGTCTGGATAAAAGGATGATGAGCGACTGAACCAAAACAATAACTGCAGATTCTATGTTTAAAACTTGAAATAAATAGAAATCTGATTGTTTAGTAACTTTACGACTAGCTTTAGTTTGTCAAAAAGAGTTTTTTTTTTTTTAAAACAGCTCACAGCCAGTTTGTGGGGTTTGAATTTCGTCCCATTTTCCATCGTCCACCGACACCGGCCTCCTGTCTATGACTAACGTGGGTGTGGCGACCCCGATATTGTCATCCAGGGGAACATGCAAGTCCAAGTCTTCTCCCTAGTTCCTCATTCTCTGCCTTCATAACCCAAAAAACCCTTTTTCCTTGTGCTGTTTCGGTTGAAAGGCCACAGCTGCAGAACTCATTGCAAACACGACGATGACCGCCACCATCATCATCATCATCATCATCATCTTAAATTCGACTGCAGCCAGAGCGACCAACTGCCCTTCAAAATTCAAACCCTGCATTCGCTCAAGGAAGTATTCAAGCGACTTCTCCCAGCAGAGGGGGCGCCACGGTGTTTGAATGGAAACAGTTTGTCCAAACATCAAAGGAAGAAAAGAAAAAAAAACGGATTCTTTTTCGTTCATTCAGCCATAAGGAAATGTCATATGGAAAGCCTTTGTGCCTGCTTTACCAAGAATGATGTCGATGCAACACAACCTTTGGGCGACCCTCCAAAGTGCTGCGCTCCCCTGGCTGCTCTGTGATTTAGGAGCAGTGACATCATCCTCTTTTTTTTTTTTTTCCTTTTGCTCAAATATCCTCTCTGGCATCAGCTGTCTTCCACATGAGGCAAGGGTTAAAAAGACGGAAACGTTTTGGAGACTCGGTCCGAACCCCGGCGATAAATAAGACACTACTTTCCAGAGCCGTCAGATCTGCCGCCTCAGCTTTGCAACATTCACGCGTTCACAGCGCCCGCTGAAAACCTGTGCCCATCAGAAATGAAAAAAAATAAAAACATGGATCCTAACATGTCAATAAATATAGTTTGGTCACTTGTTGGCGAGAAGGTGTGGATTTTTTAGTGTGCACACAAAAAAATAAGCATTAAAACAGACGAAACAAGAGCTGTGGGCGTGGCTCTGAGGTGCTGAAATCTAAGAAATGAAATAAAAATCACCTTTTTAAAAGACACTGTTAAAAGATAATATGGTATCAACAAATAAAAAATAATAATAAAAAAAGAAAACCTAAATGAAACGAAGTTTGAGAATGAAACATCTGGATAATTTAAAATAGGCGACCCTTTCTCAGGGATTTGTAGTCTTTGTTGTCTCTCCTGCGCTCCTCCCACATGTCCTCTTGGAATGCTCACAAAGCGGCTGCTTGAGTCCTCCTGACGTGTTCAGTCTGAAGTGGGAGGGCTGAAATGTTAGCGTGCGGTCTGCTGGAAGTATCTGCATTATCTACGCTTTTGATTCATACGTAGGAGTGTGAGTTTGTGTGGGAGAGGCGTGATCAGGAGGCAGCCATGGCCTTGATCAGGTACAGTTTGTCTCCCTGCTCACTGGTGAAGATGGGGGCTTTTTTGTAGTGTTCGACAAGCTCTTCCATAGAGTTGAATTTGCGCTGTCCAATGCAGTAAAGGTTGTCCTTCAGCTGCACTTTGAAATGCTTGTTCTTGCTCTGGGCCTTCAAGGAGATGGAGAAGTCGTTTGGCTGAAACGAGAAGGAGACGGAGGTTAGGAGGAGCATTTCACAGCAGCTACAGACCAGACGGAGGTTGGATGAAGACCTGGCGACTGACCGACGACTCGCTGTCTCGGATGAGGAAGTCTCCCTCGATGCCTCTCTGGTTCAGGGCCACCTCCGCCTGGTGGCGCGTCACCTTTCCGTAGTACCACTCTTTCCCCGCGAATCGCCCGCTCACCGACGGAGAGATGTAGTCGCAGTCTGGTGTGGGAGGCCCGGCGAGCCCCGTGGATTTATGGGAGCTGGAGTCCAGCACGGTGACGTAGTTCTTAGGCACCAAGCCCAGCTGTCCGTCTGCTTTCCGGCACTTCCACCACTCCGGGTCGTTCTCCGGTTTCTCCACGACCTCCATCACCTCCCCTTTTTCAAAGTTCAGTTCCTCGTCGTTACCAGAGTTGAAAGGGTAGAGCGCCTGCACCGTGTGCAGCACCCTGTTCCCGTTGGCCGTGCTGCTCACCACGGCCGCAAGCTTCTCCGTCAGCGATGCGGCGGGGTCGCCGAATCCCCCCATGACCCCTCCTCCCGCCGTCCCGTCCACGTCTTCGGTCACGTAGTTGGACGGAAACCAACCGGACCGTCCGCTGTAGCTTCCTCGCCACCAGCCGTCGCTGCACTTCTCCATCACCACCACCCGCGTGCCCTTCACCAGCGAGAGCTCGTCTTCGCGCTCCGCCGTGTAGCTGAACTTGACCAGAGCGGGCACGTTGAGGTCGTACAGACGCTCGCCATTGTCCATGCTGGGGTCGGTCTCGGCGTTGGACGCTGAGTCTCTCATTCCTCCTTTTTTACTCTTCACCTTTCCGATGCCTGCAGGGAAATTAGAAGAAGATTCACAAAAAGAAGACACGATTTATCGACTAAACTACTTCAACCAGGACCCGAGCCTTCTATTGGTGCACGAAGAGGCTCAACGGCAAACACACCGACTATTGTACATCACTGCAGACCCAACCAGGAAAACCAAATCCCAGACAAATACCAGCAGCTAATCAGTATTTGGAGCTGTGCTCAAACACAGGGAGGGTGGGGAAGCAGGGTTAAATATCATTCCTTTCCACATGGCAGTGCCTGAAAGCCCCCCCACACTCTAAATCCAAATACATTCTTGGGGATTAGGTTGGGTGCTGGGGAAACAAAAAAAAACATTATGCTGGTGTTAAAAAGCAAAGTTTTTTTTTAGAAAGTGAGTGGGATGGAGACGTGTTTTGGCCTGAACCTGTGGAAGTGGAAAAATGAACATAGTAATATTTAAGCTCTGGGATTTCTGAGGGGAAAACTGCTTTGTACAAAAAAGGTTTAGTAATAGTTCCTGCCTGCATCCTGGCATCCCATAATCGCCTGCGCTGCTCCAGCACCTGCGGCCTCTTACTCACATCCTTGCTGTTGAAGCTCTATTATGCTTTTTGCTACAAGATTTCTTGTCTGCACTCCTCTTTTGCTAATCAGCCAGTTAAGGGTTTGGATTTCAGTGTGGAATGAGAACGGGTTTTATCAGAAAACTCGCAGCGATTGTTCCCCGACATTCCCGACCACCAGGAATAACCACAGACAAAAGGTCAAGTTTGACCTTTTCGTCCTGCCAACTTCTCGACCCAGCCCTCCGTGACTTCAAAAACGAGAGGACAACAATGCCCTTAGATCCGGGTGCTGGTGTTGGAGAAAATTTCCACCTGGCAGGTTAGGACTTGCGCAAAACAAGTGTAACCGGCAGAAGACGCAATGCTGAGATCATGCCCTCTGCCTGGCGCTCATGGGACCAAATAGAAGCCGTAACATCACAGTCTGCGGCGTCTCCCATTAAGCTGCTGCTGCCATTACAGCCCATGATCTTCCAACCAGGCTGAGGCCGCGAGGAGCCAAACGCTGATACGGTGCAGCGATTTCAAATGAGACCTTTTTTTTTTGTTTTCTTTTTTTCGATGACGTTTGCAAGGCCATTGCTTGCATAATCAAAAGACAGCTGGTTGAAATTATACAGTGAGTTAGGGTGGAGTCTCCAGGGCAGCGCGGGGAGGGATGGTGATTCTTATGCGAGCGGGGAACCACAGATAGACTGGTGCTGAAAGGTGCCTCTGACTCAAGGAGAGCAGACAAATTTCATGGTAGCGCCGAGAGTCCAACGTCAAATTGCTTCCAGGTAGACCCCTGTCATTAGTCCCACCACGGTCCCTAACTACAGGCTGCAGGCTGGGTGTTAAGAGCTGGTGTCTGGGGGTTATGTGTAGCGCAAATGCTAGTTAAGCATCTCTGTGACTCAAAGAGACAGCAGATGCTTTTTTCTTTTACGTTAAAGGAAAATAAGATATTAAAACAAATGGATGACTTCCATTTGATTAGGTTGAAAATGATTTTTTTAAATTGGTTTTAGCTCCAACAGAGTGGGAAGAACGTGACTTTTTTCCATCTATGATCAGGTGTCTGTGATTGGCTGCTTCCTGCTGAAGTCACCCAAACACTTTGCATTAAAAAAGCAAAGCCGCAGCATTTGACTAGATTCTCAATCTGCAGTAGCGCCAGAACGGAAAGTTAGATTTCCCTGTCCAACTACAGGCCGATGATGGGATGATAAGAGCTTGTCACTGGAGGCAAATGCATCTGCTGCGCTTGTGTTAATTGTAAGAACTTGCTTTTTGGTGGGAAGAGCTGCCGGCTGACGCTCCCTTTTTACAGTTTGGTAGATAGTATCTGTTCACGTCAAACGCAGAGGATGGAGAGGCTCTTCCAGCTGACGGCACAGCTGCAGTCTTCTCAGGAAACTGCAGAGAGGTGTGTGCACCCACTGAAAAACTCTTTTGGGGCCAAAAACTCCACAAGGTTTGGAGGAAGAAGTTATGAGACAAATCAATCCCACAAAACACCAAAATAACCATTTTGAAATCTAGAGAATGTAGATAGCAGCGGATTTCCTGATAACTGAAGCTAGTAAAGTACATTTTTAACTAAATCAGCAAAATCGGACACGTGGGAAAATCTGACTGAAAAAGTATGAATTTTTCTGCCTGAACAAAAAGCCAACAAGACAATGAGAGGTTTGCACAGTAGAATAAAGTCAAATCTAAACATATACTCCCCCTAAATAAGTTACACTTCGCTCGTTAACTGTCATTTCTTTTTCCTGTGCGTAGCCGGAGAGGAGTACCAAGGAAGGAAATTATACTCAGACAGATGGCGATAAATCTTTGCAGACAAGGAGCAAGTCACGCACAAGCTGATGAAGTTTTAATAAATGATGCCGAGCCGAATGAGGGAAGGAATGTGCCGTGGAGATTGTTTGGCTGCCAGTGACACACAGGAACTAGTTTGTTTTCAAACTCTGGCCTCCCTACGTCGGCTGGCTGTCCATTGTCTGCCGGGGGCCTTTCGACCTCCCCGCTTCCCGCCATTCCAGAGCTCTTCCTCTGCGGACAACAACACCCGCGTCAGGCTGTCTGACAGCGCCTTAACACCCCCCTTTTGCTTTCAAACCCTCCACCTTTGTTCAGGCTCATCAAAGTACAAAACACTCTTAGCACACTGGTGCACCACAGTCGTATTCTACACACATATTCCAATCAGGCTGTCCACATTGGGATGCGACGGGCGCAAAAAGGCCTTTTTCGTCGCTTTCAAGTTGACATGCGTCTTTGGAGTGCATCACTGCTTATTACACCGGCACACGTTAGACAACACGCCACTGACGACACAGTGTTCAGTCCAGAGAGCTAAGACGCACAGGAATGTTGTGATGAATCTTTGTTGAGGCTGCCTTCAAGGTTTGGCTTCAAAGACGCAACTGAAAGACTTGAAAGATACGCAGGAAGCGCGCCGTCTTTTCAACTCCAGCCATCTGAGACATCTGACGCCGGCATCTCTGTGACGGAGAACGGCTCGGGCAAAGAAACTTAGTTCTGTGAGTAGCAGCGATACTTTCCTTCAAGAAACGGACCGAATAAAACATTTCCAGGATTCAAAACTCTTTAGGCAGGATCTGTCAGTCTCACATTGGGCAACTTTAAAGTCTGATTGTGAAACCTGTTGTAAATCACGGTTATGTCAGCTTATTCTGAGCATATAATCCACAGGAAGTGGAACTAATGTTGCCGAGAGAGAACTTTCAGTGGATTATTTTGTTTTTTTTCCGCCTCTTTTGTCACGACTACAAAAACACTGGAGCAAGAATGCATGTGGTGAGGCAAGAATGCAATGAAAGATTGAGATTGCAATTATGAAAAAGAAGAGAAATAAAAGCAAGAAATGACATGTCTACATGTCGCCTTTGTAAAAATGAAAAAAGGGCTTTTTCTGATTCATGTTTGCAACTTGGTGAAATAATTTTGTTTGAAAAAAGAACATTTTTATCAATCATAAACTGCATTATTTTCCATTTAGACCCACTTGGTAAGGTTTTCCAATAACTTACTTATAGTATTCTGTATATCTTTTGCTAGAACGTTTGTTTTTTTTAATCGTAGTTTTTCCCTCCGTTGTTTAATCACTTTTTCTAAACACTGAGATCTACAAAAATATATTTATATTTATTTTATAAACTAAATATAACCTGCAGCAAAATTATAGCTACATACTATGGTTTGAGGTGAATTAGGGGTCATAAAAAGATGGACTAAAAAAACAGGGAAAAGAAAAAAAAACTGACAAGAAGTCATAATGACTCATTACTGAGTGACATATCATAAACCAGTTCAGTAAGCTCTTTTGAGGAAGCCGTTGCTCAATGATGGCGTTAGTCAAGTTCTGGAAAACAGAAATTGTTGGATTGTTGCTACTATAAAAAAATAAACACTTTAAAAAACCTGGGGTGTGATCAAGAAAACATGTTTCTGTAGATTTTTTAAAAATGTTTCAAGGGATAATCTGCAGCCCGTTAGGTTCAAAGGCAGCTGGGCCAAAGCAGGCTGTGCCCCCCCCCACCAACATGTTTACAGTGCTGGCTACTGTTCAACAAGTTCAGACCACTACTCACTTCCTCTGATTGGAAAAGGATTGGACAGCTTTACAGCAGAGGAAAAAAGAGGCTTTAGTGACAGTGTCCGGTCTGCCGGCTGCCTCTTAGTTCTGATTATGTGTCGGGCTTTTGGGGGTGCAGCGGGTGGGGGTTAAGCGATTTCCAGAAAAGACGCAGGATTTGGGAGTGAGGGACGGCGGTGCCAGGAGAGTCCGGCCGGCAGCCCCACTTCCTTCTCGCCTCCCTCTTCCTCTCCGCCTTGCACTTCTCCAAAGCTCTCCGAGCAAAATGTGGCTCAAATTAGAGTTTCCGCTCGCTGGGGAGGCCGGGAAACAGGAAAACAGAGGGAGGGGACCGAGAGAGCAAAAGGCAGAAAGACCAACTGCTCTCAGTTTACACAGCCAAAGCATTTATTAGCTCATCTCTATCTCCCCCTCCTTCTGGACTACAAGCAGGCCAGTTAGCAGCACACAGCGATGAGCGTTCACAGATGATAGACAGGGCCAGCAGATAACGCCGAGCAGCTACAAGGTAAGATTAGAGCGGCGTGTACGCCGGGCCCTTCTGGAAAAGTGTGTCAGTGCTGGAAAGTATCAACAAACCGCAAGTCGTCACAGGTGACGGCATTCCTCTGATAACTGCAGGAGATGGGAGCCCGGCCTTCATCAGTCAGCAGAAACCCCTTCCTCCTCTTCACACAATGACTACAGTGTTCCAACACCAAGCACCCCTCATCCCTTCAGACCGGCGGTGGGGCGTCAGCCCCCCCCCTCTTCACAGGAGGACTGAGCTCGCCCTCAGGCTAGCATGAGAGCACCCACTAGTTATGCCTTGACATATTCCAAAGCAGGGAGGAAAACAGAGCCGGTTTGATAATCTAATCCACCCAGTTGTAGTTCACAAAACTAAAACAAACAGGAGGAACAAACTGAAGCGGGATTATGGAGCTGTGTGAGGCTGAAAGGCAGATTTCTGCTGCAATTACAGGCTTGGGCTTTTCAAACACATATCCACCCAGCCTCCCACAGACACAACCTCTAAAGCCGTCTTTCTGCCAGATCGACATGTTAGCACAGACAGCGGCCTCCTCCCTCGATGAATGAATGTGAGAAACCTGAAGCTGGAAGTCTGAGCAGAAACAGAAAGCACCGACTTTTCTTTGGTTTCAATCCTAAAAAAGGAGAAGGACAAACACTGCCCTAAAGTTCAGGGCAAACTTTTGTTTTTTTTCACAAGTCAGAACCCCCATCGGGCGACACGGAAGGCAAGTTAAGTGAAAAACTCACGGAAGAAATGTTTGAATAGGTTAGCCATGTCCATTTTGGGCTTGTCCTCTCCCCCTCTCCGCCTGACTCTTTGGTGGCCCCCGCTCTCTTCCCACTGCAGCCGTAGAGTCATTCCATGTGAACACCCAGAGAACTGGGCGGAGCAGGGAGCAGGCCGGCCCACTTTTCGATCATGTGGCCGGGACTTGGCCAACGAGAAAGTGAGACAGAATGGCCTCCAGTTCAGCTCTGGAAGGGAGGCTGCAGGGGCCTCATGGAGAGGGGGAGGAAGAGGAGGCAAGAGGTTTGAAGCTTCAACTCAAAGACAGACAGAAAAGAAATTAAAGATGAGAGCCAAAATAAAAAGTCTGACGTTAATTTCCTCCTCAGATGGCAGCAAGTCGTATATTAAGACGCAGAAAAGATTAGAGGGGGAGGAAAGAGCGGCGGGGTGAGTCAGTGGCCGAGGAGCGTCACATGACTGCACATGTTTGCAGAGACACTCAAAACTTTACAACCAAGGAAACCTGAAATTCTCATGCAACAACACTCAGCCTAATGCAGAATCACCATCCACTTACGCATTCTAGCACATGATGACACCCACACAAAAAAAACCCACAAGAGAAGAACAAGGGGACTACAACACTAAACTAATGCACAGCTTTAAAAGACCCACTCTGATGAAAACGGTGTTGTTTTTAGCATGTTCTTGTGGTATTTTACGGATGATCAAAATTGCAATCCCAAGTATTTCTTTATTCAAGTCTTTGTAGAAGAAAAAATGCAGTTTGAAAACACTTGTACCGTATTTTTCAGACTATAAGTTGTTCAGAAGTATAAGTCGCAGCATTAAAAAAAGAGAATGAAGAATATATGAGCCTATTTATGTTTAATGATAAATAAAATTAAATAGAAGATGCTCTTGAGTACAAGTTGCACACCTGGCTAAACTCTGGAAAAAAAAAAAACTACGACTTATACTCCTAAAGAAACAAAGTGGTGACGTAGGAACTACAATCGGAAGGCCACTGGCTTCCTGCCCCGCTCCATTCTTATGCATCCACTTGTAGACGACTAAAACTATGTACGTCTTTGTATTCGGTGTCCGACTGTTAGTAATGTTAGGTTGGGGGTGTGAGAGGCTGTGAACAAGGTGATCCGTGATTGGTCTTCAAATTAAAGATGATTTTAAAGGGTTAGCCTTCATTCCTGAGGGGTCTGCCACAACACAGCTAAATAAATACCAGTCTAATCAACCAAATGACCATTGCAAAGAAAACCTAACAGCACTGTAGGCATTCTAGCTTCAAATAATGTTTTTATTTTTATTCTTATTTTATTTTTTAAATATTTTATTTATTTATTTTTTTTCACGTCTCATTTTGAGAAAGGTGTAAGAAAAGCTTTATTAATTAAGTTTAAGGAGCGTTAATACGTTTTCTTCTCTCTGTTCCCCTTTCGTTAGGGCTGTAACAAGTATCCGAGTACTCAAATTCTCGCGATCTGCTCCCGAAATTCAAGTACGAATTTTCGCAATGTCTAAGATCACTGATTCACGATCTTTTTAAATATAATTGTGTGTGGTAAAAATAACATTCAGGCACAATGTATGTATTGCTCTAAAATGTAGAACAATGTTGGATTTTAAGTTTACAAAGTAAAAAGCGCAGTGCTACTGTCAACGGAAGTAAGCTAATCTTCAAAATAAAGTGTTGGTAAAGCTTCCTATTTTCAAAGTAAAACGAGTGCTTTTGGTAGTTGAAAAATAGAGACTGAAGATCTGCTTATTAATATAAGTTCTGAAAAAAACTAATGTGTCTTACATTCTTTTGATTGCGCTAATTATTTCAACGCAACGCAACAAGCAGATTCTGCCACAGAGAAAAGTAGCTTTTCATACAAATATGCAATGTTTTAGAACATAACGTGATGCAGAGCTTTGATAATGAAAAACTGTGGAGAACTTTTTCAGGATTTGTTGTTCAATGATCGAGAACAACAGTAATGTTCGTTGTTTTGGTGTTGCTCCTGTTACTGCAGAATTTTACCAGGTTGACGAAAAAAAAACTTATTTGAAGGAATAAGGTAAATATATGTGGATCAAACCATGCTTATCCAGGTAGTAAAAGTGAATATTATGAGAATAATTCTATACATTCATACTATAAAACACTGGCCAGTTCTTGCATGCAGTTTGCAGAACAAAAAATAAAAAATAAAAATGGCACACCCCAAACCGCAGGAAGACAAAGTTAATGGGGGCAAAAGATAAGTGCTACACAAACACTGCCATGAGAGATATATTTATGAAATGATGAAATAATTGGAGGATGCTTTCACCTAAACCAGCTCTTTTTATTTTGCTGAGGGGAGAAGTCCCTGTGGGACCTGCGCTGTTTGAAACATTCACCCACTACAGACAAACATCTTCAGCGCCACCGAATAACATCATGTCTCCCAAAACTATTAGCGTTTTGGTCCCAAATGGCATCAATGTCACCATTTGCTGCTAGTACTTTACTGTAACAACTGCTGCAGACAAGGTACAGTGAAACCACCGTGATCTAATCTAAACCACATCGGCCTGTTGCATAAAACATTGAGCAGAGCTGCTTTGGTCAGCTTGTGTATTCGGATCATGATTTGACACCAAATTAAAAAAAAAGGCCCTGAACTCTTGGAAGAAACAGGTTAGAACACCCTCCATGAAAAGAAATTCCTTTAATGTAAACTTTGTTTAAAGACAACAGAACAAGAAATTCAAAAAGAGAAGGAATGTGAAGTTATCTCACAGCGCTTGAAGACTAAAGGTCAAAGGTCCGTGTGTGAATCACGGATGATTCTAATTATGTGTTAGCGAGAAGAGGTAAGCTAGGACTAACTGTGACCTTCACTGACACGCACAGTTAAATGTAGCCTGAAATCTGTTTTACAAGGCAGACGGTCACAACAGGAAATCTCACTGTGATAACCAACACCTGTGCTGGTTCACTTCCAGACATAAGAAAAACAAACCGGAAAAGTGGGAAAAAGATTGAAAAAAAAGAGAGAATTGAAAGTCTTGGAAAAGAAAAAATATAACAGGAACATCTAAAATCTGAAGAATAACCTAAATGCCTTACCTGAATACATGCTCCACGGTAAAAGTCTAAACCTAACAGCAGATAAGTAGGTTTGACTCTGAAGTCTTCTGCGAGGTTAGAAGCTGCCTGAGCTTCAACCAATCAAGAATAAGCCTAGACGCATCTGCATATCGACGTCTGAAGATCACAACCGTGTGGTCACAGAAAAAGCGAACTTGCCCAGATAGAAGAGAGAAGTATAAAGCTGCAAAGCAACCACAATGTCTTTTCAGCTCACAGTGAAGCTGGTTAGAGTCGGGTGCCATTATTCTATGTGATTTTTTATGATTCTCCACTTAAATGAACAAGTTCATGTTAGCAAATTGCATTCAGAAATCCTTTTTTTTCTTTTTTGTACAAAACATCACTGGACAAAAAAACGTTACCGAGTGTGTCTTTGAGATTCTTGACAATAGAAGCTTTCCTGGCGCTGTTTTTCCTCTCCACGTAGTTGGACGGAACAAAGCCGGTTTTGTTGGTAGCGTTTCTGACCCTCCACCAGGATTTGGAGTCATCCAGCAGCCAAAGGCGCTCATTTTTTTTGATGTCCAACTCCTGGTCCTGCTGGGCCATGTAGTCGAACTTGGCGATGACGATCACCTCTTCATTCATCTTTCACCAGAGAACTGAAACACGAAGAAAACGATGAAGCATTTGCACCATCAAAGCAGCAGATCTTAGTGAGCCTATCGTCATTCTAAGGTTACTTTGAGTATAGATCACACACATCACTCCTCTTTGTGACACATTCTCTAAAAGTAGAAAGAAACTACTGAAATGTTCTCACCTGTACTGCATCAAAGCTGAGAACTTCAAAGACTCCAATGCTTCTGTTAACCTAAGAAGAGAAGATACATTTAAAGACTGAATGAATGATTAGTGTTATCAGTCAGAGGATTGATTTATCTGTTGCTGTTTTTATAATATACTTGAAATAAACCAAACTAAGTTTTTCTTAATTTCCACTAATTTCCACTTGGGATGCACCAAAATGGAAGTTTGTGGCCAAACCAAATAAAAATGAAAACACTAGGCCGGAAACCGAACAGTTACTGAATATCAAAATGTGGATGTTGAGTTTGTCATTATTTTTTAAACACTGCATAGTCTAGAATACATTTTAGACATGATTTTCAATTAAATGTTTATTTTATATCTTTTTATTTTTTACAGTAGCCAGTGTTTTTCATTAATATTAGGCTAGGCATTCAAACCAAAACGTCAATTCCAACACTAGATAAGGTAATAATGTTAACATTATTACAATAAATGTATTTGTCGCTCTCAACCAATTCAGAAAATATCTCCCCAAGGCTGGTATTTTAAAGAAGGCATAAGATCATCAGTGCGCGTTGATTAACCACTTTGATTGCGTCACACGCCACTATTCAGCCTTACTTTGACTCACTCCCATCGATGGCCAAATGTGTCTTTATTGAGTGCATCCCTACTGTCCACCCTGTTGTAGCCCATATAATATTTACATCATCCACTTACCCAATTTCCCAAGATGGGATCAATAAAGTATCTTTATCTTATCTAGAACCTGGAAGACCTCAGAATTTGCTGCACTTATTTCCACATCTTTGCAGACTACATCTAACCATCAGTTGTCTCCCTAATGTCTTTTTCGGTGTTTCAACACAAATAGCTGTAAACGTATAGAAAAAAGGTGTTACTTTTTTCTCTCCTAATATTTATACAAGGGATGGTTTCCTTTAAGGAGAAGCCCAACAACTGCCCTTTGTGAGCCCAGAGGATGTCAAATATGACTGTTATGGGGGGAAGAAAGGGGGCACTGTGCAAAAACAATGTCGAATTTTGGTTTAATTGTAGCTCTGCTGAAGCGTATGCAGATGCGGGGCTTGCATGAAGGGCATAACAAATGAGCGGGGCTCAGATTCTCCGGGCGATATGAAATATGAATGTGATCCGCTGTGAACGCTTTTTCATGTTCAACAAAGCGCACATTCACAACTGCACGGTCTTATGACCCAAACACCGCGTGGAGCAATCTGGCTTTACTTAGGTTGACCTTGCAGATACTTAGTTGAGGAACGGATGAGCGAGGCTCCATTGACGTGGTCCCTTAGCCGCTCTGATGTCACGGGAGTGGATGAAGTTTTGGGGAGCTGACACGGACTTCATTGGTAGAGAGCTCTTGGGGTTTTATTTTTTTATTTATTAAATTTACCAGCAGTGGTGTCTAGTTTTCAGGCACGGCTGACCTAGAGATGATTCAGAACCTGATCTTCAGCTAACATGAGACAAGCCTCCCAAACTAATTTTCAGTATTAAGTCAAAGGAAAAGTTTTTTTTATTTATTTATTTCATTTTTGGATTTAGACAAACTTTCAAAATATATATTTTTTGAAAACAGACAAATATTCAACTCTTACAACTGCATGAATTGACATCTTTGGTGTTTACTGTTGTTTAGTCTGAGGGTATGTTGTTGAGATGAATGTTTTTCCCCATTAATTATTTAATCATCATCACAAGGAGCCATATAAGGGAGTGGCACACTAAAACAAAACCTTAATTTACCCTCCTCTACAGTCTCATTCATTTAAACAAAGGCGACTCCACTCCCTGGGCTGGGCTCCGTCACTCAAACAAAGCAGACCAAAGTGCACATGTGTCCATTTACATCTTCAAGATCTCAGCCCTTTTGCTCTCTCAAACCCCTGAAAGGCAGAATTGTCTCCTGCTTTCAAAAAAGAACTCTGCATCCTAGCCCCAACATCTCTGGTTGCCATCACTCCCTCACATGCAGCTTTCACCTCAGATTGGAGACTTATGACAGTGCAGATGGACAAGAAGGAAAAAAGATGTGACAGATGCCCTCAGCTGATGATGCTGCAGTAGGCTAAGCCAAGGCCATTCCCTACTCAAAAGCATTAAATACCAGGTCAGACAGGTCAAAGTGCTCGAATGTGTCACACTCATATCCACTATCAAATCCATGTACACAACTACCCACCAGAATGAAAAGGCTGCCCAGTCCATCACTGAACAAATATCCTGATCCAAACCTCCACAGTTTTTCAAGACCTGCTGCAATGACAATTGTGGTTTTTTACATGTTCTTGTAGCATTTTTCTCATGTTGGAGGACATGTATAAAGAAAATGAAGATTCAAATTGCATTTCTGAGTGCCTAAAAATGTAAAAACATAAACTACAATGGGCGGGCCACGAGCTCCCTTCTCTTCTTCATTCTGATGCATCGGTTTCAAGACAAATAGATCCATGAACGTCTTTGTTTTCCTCGTCTAAGCTGGAATCTGGCTCAAAACTGTATGGCTGGATGGCTCCTATATTGTTCTCCAGTATTTGTTGCCCGCTAATGTTAGCTTGAGGTTTTGAGAGGCTGTAAGCTAGCAGGAGAGCGTGTTAACAAAGGGAATGATGGGAGATGAGCCCCTGTTTACTCCACGCCAGTGGTCTCGCCCACAACTCAGAAGCAAATTTCTGAAGAACTACTGCCGCTTTGGAGAAATTGTCCCAGAAAAACGGCAAGTTTTATCTTTTACCTAAAAACAGGATAATCACAATTAAAAGACCACTGGGGACGCTTTTACAAAAAAATCAAAAGATGGTTGGAGAAGGATTTTAATCAAACATCAACAATTTAGGACAGGGGGTCTCATTCCGTCAAAGGGTGTGACGGTAGATTGCGGACCATCAAAGATATATATATATATATATATATATATATATATATATATATATATATATATATATATATATATATATATATATATATATATATATATATATATATATATATATATATATATATATATATATATATATATATATATATATATATATATATATATATATATATATACAGTGTGTATATATATATACACACTGACCAAAAATATAAACGCAACACTTTTGTTATTGCTCCCATTTTTTAATGGCATCAAGTATAAGTATACGCCATTTGAACTCAAAGATGTGAAACATTGTCCACATACACAAAATAACCAATTCTCTGAAATATTTTTCACAAATCTGTCTAAATCTGTGATAGTGAGCACTTCTCCTTTGCCAAGACAATCCATCCCACCTCACAGGTGTGCCATATCAAGATGCTGATTAGACAGCATGACTATTGCACAGGTGTGCCTTAGACTGGCCACAAGACAAGGCCACTCTGTAATCTTTAGTTGTATCACACAGCACAATGCCACAGATGTCGCAAGTTTTGAGGGAGCGTGCAATTGGCATGCTGATAGCAAGAATGTCCACCAGAGCTGTTGCTAGGGAATTGAATGTCCATTTCTCCACCATAAGCCGTCTCCAAAGACGTTTCCGAGAATTTGGCAGTACATCCAACCGGCCTCACACCCGCAGACCACGTGTAACCACACCAGCCCAAGACCTCCACATCCAGCATGTCCACCTCCAAGATCGTCTGAGACCAGCCACTCGGACAGCTGCTGAAACAATCGGTTTGCATAACCACAAAATTTCTGCACAAACTGTCAGAAACCGTCTCAGGGAAGCTCATCTGCATGCTCGTCGTCCTCATCGAGGTCTCGACCTCACTCCAGTTCGTCGTCGTAACCGACTTGAGTGGACAAATGCTCACATGCCATGGCGTCTGGCACGTTGGAGAGGTGTTCTCTTCATGGATGAATCCTGGTTTACACTGTTCAGGGCAGATGGCAGACAGCGTGTGTGGCGTCGTGTGGGCGTGTGGTTTCCTGATGTCAATGTTGTGGATCGAGTAGCCCATGGTGGTGGTGGGGTTATGGTACGGGCAGGCATATGTTATGGGCGAAGAACACAGGTGCATTTCATTGATGGCACTTTGAATGCACAGAGATACCGTGACGACATCCTGGGGCACCATTGTTGTGCCGTACATCCAACAACATCACCTCATGTTGCAGCATGATAATGCACGGCCCCATGTTGCAAGGATCTGTACACAATTCTTGGAAGCTGAAAACATCCCAGTTCTTGCATGGCCAGCATACTCACCGGACATGTCACCCATTGAGCATGTTTGGGATGCTCTGGATCGGCGTATACGACAGCGGGTTCCAGTTCCTGCCAATATCCAGCAACTTCGCACAGCCATTGAAGAAGAGTGGACCAACAATTCAAAGGCCACAATAGACAACCTGATCAACTGTATGCGAAGGAGATGTGTCGCACTTCATGAGGCAAATGGTGGTCACACCAGATACTGACTGGTTTTCTGGGTCCCCTGACCCCCTCAATAAAACAAAACTGAAGATTTCAGAGTGGCCTTTTCTTGTGGCCAGTCTAAGGCACACCTGTGCAATAATCATGCTGTCTAATCAGAATCTTAATATGGCACACCTGTGGGGTGGGATGGATTGTCTTGGCAAAGGAGAAGTGCTCACTATCACAGATTTAGACAGATTTGTGAACAATATTTCAGAGAATTGGTTATTTTGTGTATGTGGAAAATGTTTCACATCTTTAAATTCATACCATAAAAAATGGGAGCAATAACAAAAGTGTTGCGTTTATATTTTTGGACAGTGTGTATATATATATATATATATATATATATATATATATGTAGTTCTTTTTTTTCGGGGGGGGGGGGGGGACTTTATAGTGCATTATTTTTTCTCTATTTCACTACAATGCTCATAACACAGAAGTTCAAACAGTTTCTTAATAAGAGTATGGCATGCATGTTTGAGTTATTCCTTCAACAAAAAACTTTTTTTTAACTTATGATAAACTAAATTTATATTTATTGCAATTTATGAGACAATTACAGATGGAAGCCTCTAAAGACAGAATAAGAGAGCATATTAGTAGCATGCAAGCATGTCCCAGCAACAAGGCAACTAGTGTTACAGTCACTTAACCATCACCTCATACTACTGTCTAGAATAACATAGAATTAATTTAAATCTGGCACTATTATAAAGACACTGTATTACAGAGACAATAGCTGATTTTTTTACCCTTTGAAAATTCTGTTTTAAATAGAAAATAAATCATTTTTTACTTTTTTTTTCTAATCAAAAAACTACAAGTGCATCTTAGAGTTGAGAAAGAGATGCACGGTGCAAATCTGCGAGTCGTTTAATTACTATGAAACACAGTCACATGAGTTCACCACATCCTGCAGTCAACATCTGCCACTACAACCCCAAATGTCTCAGCAAAGAACCAAAAAATAGGACCCTGGTCAAATAGCGCCTCTAGTGGCCAAAAATACATTTGTTTTGTCTTTTTTATTGAGGATTTTTAAACAGAAAAAAGGAAACAGCATTGTCACTGAGAAGATTTTGTGCTGAACGTTACTATTTATCACTAATGAGAGAATGTAAACATCAAGTCACAATAGTGAGTAGAATAAACTCTGAGGGAATGCAAATGGGATCTTCCCTCCTCGCTGTGGGAACTAATAGTGTCACGTTGTTCATTAGAATTGTTGAGGCACTGAGACGGCTACAACATGAGCTCACAGAGGTAGACAGGGTAACCTAATCCCTGTGACAGCCTGCTAAAATCACAGGGCTCTGCTGCCGTCTGGAATGTGCTCACTGCTAACTCAGCCCCACTGGCCGGCTGCACTTCCTCCTACTTCAACTAAAACTTGCTCTTTGGCCATACGGCACTTCGGCTTCAGGAAAAACCAAGAGATAGATGCCGACTGACCAACGGATTGTGCTCTTTTTCACAGGGAACTGCAGCAGCTAAAGCCCATGAGACCACATCTCATCCCAGATGACCTGGATTCTTTCAAATCTAATTGTAGGAGAGAAACAAGGGGTCATGGGAGACTTGGCAGGCCAGCTGTGACACAGGAAATGTGGACACAAGGGTGACCGGATGATGGGAAAGTGATGCAATCTGACAGCGAGCAGGCTTGAGTTCAGAGGGTTTCCGATGATTTATCTTTGCATCGATGCATGTAATGCACCCTTAAATAGATGAGAAGACATTTCTGAGCAGTTTAAACATAAACTGCATCGTTAGAAGGAGAAAACGCCTTTTAGAAAACTTTTTTTTTTCCATATTAGAATCAGAAAAGACTGCACTCCTGACTGTGTGAAAGCTTGACCACCCCTTGGGATTCCTCTCAGCCTTTGGGAATAACAAAAATAGCCCCCCCCCCCCCCCCCCCCCCCCCCCCCCCCCCGACATGTATGAGTGGAAAATGGAAAATTTCAGAAAATCTAGAAAAGCATTTTCAGGAGGAGAAGAAAGTGATTTCTCAAAATGTTACTTATTGGAACTACAACCAACCAAAGCGTACCAGGTTTAATCAAAACGCATATCGTTAATCCCATCAAAAATCCAAATGTGATGCAAAATCCAAAACCACCACACCAAACTCAGTCAAGTGTTTTGACTTCACACTTTCAGTTCGCCGTTCATAACAGCTGCATGCCCTCCTATATGGTTTTAACTGTGGTGCCCAAAGAGGGAGGGGGGGACTAGTCAACTGGATGGGGTTCTTCTTGTTTCAAGGATGCAAACTTAAAGACAAACTGTATGAAGTCATATTATAATCTGGTTGTGGGAGAAATTGTTAGGTTTTTGTAATCAAATGAATTGTGGCAGTTTCCAGACAAACCCCAACGCAACTGAAACTGATGTGGACACAGTTTTGTGTTATGCAATGTGGTCTCATTGGATCCAGTTTCCCCTAACAAGGAGAACATATTTCCTCCTAACATATTTACCAGTTCCCAGCATCAGTACTCTTGGAGAAGAGGTCGATGTACATCCTGTCCTCCTCTGACAGACTTTTCTGTTTATTGTATCATAGCCTCCTATAGCATGCTATATCAAGTGAAAGAAAGGAGCACAAGAGGCTATTATCTGGTGCAATCATTGGTTTTACCAACGTATTAATCCATCTACTTTCAATCAGGGTGTTCAGCACAATCCTTTTCACTTATAGGCAATATCATCTTAAGCATTATAGCCCTTCCCAATGTAATGACAAACAAAATATCTTCTTTTTTATTAAAAAAGGTGAAACTAAGACTAAATAGCAAATGAAAATAACAATACAGCAATTTTCCTCAATAAGGAGTTATGCATTTCTCTTTTTTCCTATCATAAAAAAGTAGAAATATAAACAAAGAAGGGTATCCTATCAATTCTACTGCTTTAATTTGAAGTTTTGGCAAATGAATTTTAAAAAATACCTAATTTTTTCCCCAAAAAAGTTCCCTTCATGGGACGAAGCTCCAGAATTCCCTGGAGGCGTCGAGACCAATGACAGCAAACATAATAGTTGAAATGATCAATATTTCATAGTGTGATTTTTTTTGTACCCTCTGTGTCTAAAAACAGATGGTAACAAAAGTCTGACACAGGAGGAAAAGGGGAAATTTATAAAGTTTCTTGTTTAATTCAAATGAATCATAGCTGAGATTTCTGCCATGCAGCTTCATTTTCCAAAAAGAAGGGTAACTACATCAACTCCACTTCGAGTAGAAAAAAATTTAAAATAGAAAAGAAACTTGCCGACTGTTTTGGTTTGAAGTCTTATGTCTTGTTGTTTCTCGTCACGCAGTGAGTAATGATCCATGTCCAACTTCTGCAAACATTATGGTTGGTATCTGATACAAAGTCTGTGGAAATATTTTTAGTTCAGGACCGGTTACTATGACTACCCAAACTAGTTCCTGAGACTTGACTCTATCAATGAGTCGTAAAGACAACAGAGGTTATAAATAAGGGCCTTTTTGAATAATACATTTTTTCTCATTGGTCTTTTATTCCTTTTTTATAAAACAAATCGAACTTTGATGGAACTCTTGGAATGTTTTTTGGAATCTTGCATTTCAGTACCATAGACGAATTAGATTTTCCTGAAATCACCTTTACGCAGTCTATGTACGTCAGACATGACAGCCAGATCAAATTCATTGAGTTTGCTGAACAGTTATAACACCATAACAAACAGAAACCAGCACAACACAACATGCTGGTTGTAATTGTGTGCTGCTATGTTCTTTGCATGAAAGTGTACTTTATAACGTCAACTTGTTTGTTTATTTCCAGATTATTCCCACAAACTAACAAAATGAACAGTCAACGTTGGATTTTTGCTGGTACCAGATATTTTTAAACATGAGTTTTCCAATAAAGATATTTAAACCTTTGGTTTCATTTCTTAAAAATATAACCCAAAGGAGAAATAAGTCAAGTCACAACTAAAACTTCTATTTAGGGATCTACCAAAACCCAGCCACTAAACAAATTTAGATGGTCAAAACAACGTCATTTGACTCAAATCTTAAATTGGGCTTTAGTTCAATTAAACCTAAACATTTAGGGAAACCAAATAAGACATTCACTGTTGGGTAATCAGGTCTCATCAAATTTTAGAATTTAGTACAGATTTTGTCACTTGGTGAAATGAGAAGGGTCAGCATGTGAAGATAATCTAGAGCAGAAGTGGTGCAGTTGAGATCCAGAGGTTGACTTGTACAAGGACATTTTCTTTTTAAGACAGGGGAGATGAACCATCTTTCTGGGCTTTGTATGTATCGCTGAGCCGTGTGCTCCTGCGCGTTACTCCCGTTCAATGTAGCAGCTGTTCACTATGTGGGACGTCTAATCCCAGGAATTTTGAACTCATGTTGGCGCTACAAGTAAGGTGTATTAAAACAGGGGGAAAAAAGGAAGAACTGACTGGCTGTCACAACAAAGCTGACATGTCATAGCCTGTTGGAGGCGCTCTAATTTATTCACACGTATCACTGCCATAGAGTCCAACAAGAATTATAAAAATCTACACAGTGGCCATAACTAATATAATCATAGGACACTAAAATGACAAATTCCTGTAGGTTTATGATCAGATTGTGAGTATGAGCTCTAATATGCTTCCACAAAAGGACTAAACAAGCAGCTTAGGACACGAGTGTAGAAGAACCACAGGTTGGAACTTGTGCATGACCATTTTTAGAGCAGGAGGCATTTCAGATGACATGTTCATCCAACAAAAAAACTGAGCTCTGCACAAACAGCAAGTATCTCGATCTCTGATAGGACACAAAGGCCTCAGAAGTACCACTGAAAAAAAAAAAACTCAAGCAAATTGTCCCTAACTCAAATCTGATATTCTAAAAAATTATACGTTTATGGCGTATTTGAATTTGAAATGATCTATTTCTACCATGTGGATTCTAAAATTAAATCAAGTAACTTGTGGCAAAAGATTCAATCTATGGTTAAAAAAGCAAACTACAGGGATGATAGAGGTAACGAATAAATCAAATCCATTATCAAGTTTCTTTAGGACAGTAAATAAGTCAAATGTGATCATGACATCACATTCATTGCATTAAAAAGTCTGATTATGATTTCTCTGACAAAAGAAGACAAAAACCAAAAATTCCCTGGTTTTGATCTATGAAATACTGTGCTCATGTGTACTAATAAGATAAAGTGTCTTGGGCATGTAAGTAATATCAGAAAACATGTCAGATGACGCCGATATTTACAGACATGCAGTGTCGTGTGGTATATGGCCAAGCCAACCCTCTTTCTCAGGAGTTTGGCATGTGTACAGAAGAAGTTAAGGTGGTGTTAGTTAAAGCATTTTGTACTCCTCTGTAAACAGAGGACAAACTATAAAAAAAAAAACAGTATGAGAAAGCTGCAGGTGGCGTACAATGACCATCTAAGAGTGCTTTTAAATAAGCAAAGGAGGACGAGTGCTAGTGAGCTGTTTGTCTCTCTCAGAAATGCCACTCTCTGGGCTGGCATGAGCTCACTCATGTTCAGGTTTATCTGTCGGCTAAAGGCTTCAGATACTCTCATCTGGGCCATAAGTAACATTACATTTAGTTCCATTCGCTTCCAGTCAAATTTGTGGAAACACTGGACAAATAAAAAAAAAAACTGTAATTTTATTTGTCCTTGTAACTCATGTTTATTGTGCCTTATCTATAATTAATTTTTTTCATTTTACTTTATTTATTTCTTTATTAAATTTATTAAGTTTGACTATTGTATTCTTAATGTGTGTAGGCTTGATATTGTGTCTTTTTAATGTAGTGGGTTTGTGTACTTCTTCTAGTGATTGGACAAAAACTCTGAAATAAATTCTATCCATCCATCTATCATCCATCTTTCTATCCATCTATCGATCTATTCGTCCATTCATCCATCATCCTTCTATTCATCAATCTATCTATCCATCCATCCATCCATACATCTATCTATTTATTTGTCCATTCATCCATCGATTGATCCATCCATCCATCGATCTATCCATCATCCATCTTTCTATCCATCTATCAACCTATTCATCCATCCATCCATCATCCTGCTATTCATCAATCTTTCAATCCTTCCATACATCTATCTATTAGTCAGTTCATCCATCGATTGATCCATCCATCCATCCATCTATCCATTGATCCATCCAACCATCTATCTATCCATCATTTATCTTTCTATCCATCTATCGATCTATTCGTCCGTTCATCCATCCATCCATCATCCTATCTATCCATCCATCCAATAGTCACCTTAGGGGTCAAATTGTATTGTTTTTAAATCACAAAATACACAGATTTCTTCCTTTTTACAACAAAATCAGTGATGTAGAGTTTTCAATTTGATAGTATGCTCCTAATCAGAATTGGAATAAAAGCGTAAAAATTAAATAATTATTTAAAAAAAACAATGCCTGCAAAGGTTTGTTTTTTTATCATAATGGAAACGTATTTTCTATAAAGACTAAAATATGACTAATTTCCCTTTTTTGTCATAACTGCAGCAGGGTTTGTCCATAACAATATGAAGTCACTGTTGCTCAAGTGCCCACATCCTCAATTTTACTCGTCCAAAGCCACTGAAAGAAAACCCCCAAACCATCATGAAGTATGACCGAAATAAAGCACAACTGAAAGTACTTATTTTAACAGGAAACCTTATAATTAACCTAAAATTAAAATCGATAGCAGACATTCAAACCGCACTCAGGTGCTAAACCTTTGCAGAAGTGAGAAAAAGCTACCACAAAGAAAGCCATTAATGGAAACTTCTCCTCAGAGTACATCCAAAACTAAACAATGCGGCATATCTTTTTTTTTTTTTTTTTGGATAAACTATCTAACAAAGAAATCTTCTCTAGATTGTGTCTATTTGCACAAGAAAGGGTTATGAAATGTCGAAACATGTTGACATGCAAGAGCAATCGACGCAAAAGGGTTTTTCAAAACTGAATCCAGAAAAAAAGAGGAAATGCATTGAAAAATGTTGCAATAACTCTATTTGGGAGGGAAAAAAGGAGAGAATATCGACATTTAAAACGCCCCACTTCTTTACATTTTTAGCAAAGAACTCATGAAGAGAGATCAGTAAAACGACTTATTTCACGAGGCAAACTGCAAGCCAGTGGAGTTTTCTGGCTCTCATAAAATGCCCATTTGATATTTTCCCCTTCGACTTGAGTTCGACTTGGTGGAGACAGGAAGTGCAGGCAGACGCAAGAAAAGAGATGACAAAAGGATATTCTATAAAATGAGATCATCATTCCATATCCAGAAGGTTTTAGTGTAATAACATATGTGTGCAATCGGTGGGGATGAGGGGGGAGATCCACAGAAGCAGGCCTTAGATGAAGACAAACTACCGTTACTGCAAAGCGTGCACGTCTACACTGAAAGCCGGCTTCAAGAGGAAACCTCAACAGTGACAGCTGACAGCTGCAACTTTTCCAAGCACCTCAACCTGTGGCTATTCCCGTTTATGGGTATAAAAATGCACATTTTAGCACGTTAAAACAGGCTGATAAGACATCACCCCCTCTTTAAAGTGTGCCTAACCTCCACATGACTTTTTAATCTGGACAGGATTCCAGAAGACAAAGTGTTTCTCTCAGAAACCTTCAGTGTTGACAACAACAAAAGAAGCCAGTGTTCAGCAGCTGCTGGTGTTTGGATATGTTACTCCCTTGCATCCCATGAACATCCCCATCCAAAGGACTTCAAATAAACAAAAGAGAAATCCAAAGAGCCATTTGGTTGGGGAAAATACTGGCACCATGAAGAAGCAACTCTAGGTGGATTTTGGGAGACAAAAAATGCTCTTTTTTCAAATAAAACATGTTTGTTATTTTTTTTTGTGTAAAATCATTTTTTTAAAAAACGCATTAATAATGATATTTTTGATACAAGCTGAGATGGAGAGGAACTTCAACCCTTAAGCTTGAACTTTATTTTAAGATGCTACAGTCAAAATAACACAAGTCATTAAATAATATTACAATATATGCAATAAAATGACACTATACAGTCACAAAACGCTTCATTTTTTTTACTAAATGCTTTCAAATGCGTCAGTCTTTTGCTAAACTTCAGTTTTTAGATTTAATGTCATAACTTTAGCTTGACAGCGTGTCAATACATCCAACGTGGCTTAAAAAAAAGAAAGAAAGAAAAAAATGTATACCGCAGAGGGATTACATGAAACCGTTACAGCTACTAAGGCTGATTAGTATTTTTGATCAGTTTGGTTAAGTCTTAACCTTTAGCCTGTGTGAGCTTTAATGTTGGTTTCAGTGAGATCAGGAGCTAGTTTATATTACTCAGGACAAACGTTTCAGCGGCAGCAGCGTGGATCTGCAGGCAGCGGGGCATAAATTCAACAAGCCAGATATTTATTCAAACCACGTCTCTTACCTGACTACTGATGGCCGCCTCCAATTCTCTCTTCTCTCTGGAAAGGATTTTTAGAAAAGGGTCTTAAGAAAAAATACTCGAGAAAAAAAGGATGCCCGCTAGCTAGGAGCAAGTCACCATAACCAATCCAAGAAGCTAGCCTAGCTGAGGAGACGCTTTGCTCGCTAGTGTGGCATTTCTGCATCAGACCGTATCACTGCTACTGCACGGCTAAGCTAGCTAGCTAGCCGCAGTCTCAGCCTCCCTTACTCCAACGGGATTGGCTGCTGGAGAATCCACTCCGTTCCTATTGGACAACTCACCTGTCAATCATTTACACTGCAGTTGAATGTTCTGCTTTGTTTTAGGAAACAGTTATTTCTACTCGGATAAAAAAGAAGAAATCAAAGAGAGAAAGCAAATTAAAATAAAGAAATTATATTTGATTTTTCAGATAACGGGTCAAATTAGACCAATCTGTACCTCAGAAAAGTTGTGTGTAGCCCCCACAACAATCACATTCCTGCATGTTTCAAGAAAAGTTAATCATTACATTTGATTTTACATGCACTGATATTCAACCAGCTACTGTTTGTTTGAAAACATATTGTTACATTTAGGCTGATATTAAGGCTATTATCCTAAATATTGAAAACATGAATTCCATTTTTAACCTTAGTCAGACATAGTTTTGTAAAAAATACATTTTAAATACAGATTACTTTCAAAAAGGGTCTAATACAACTGCTGAAAAACAATCCACTTTTTTTCCTGGAAAATTTGTTTTGTTTCGTATTAAAAGTGAAAGTTCATTTGACAAGCATTAAAGCAAATTGTTAGAATTTAGGATTCTGCAGTGTTTTAGACAATCATGTTGTTTTTCATGACCAACAAAATGCTCAGTCACTTGCAGAGTCAAGGCACAGACACACCCAAATAGATATTGGCACAATAACTCATCCTCCAACGCCTCTGAACTCAACGCCCTCCCCTCAAACAATGACATATTTAATAAACAGGTCTGTGGTGAAGAGAGTCGCAGAGTAATTTGGAGGGTTCTGCAGCTTGTTGCAGGATGCAATCTGTTTCCTGCTTAAGCAGATGGACCTCTACTACAAGTTCAGTCTACCCGCCGAAAGATCCCAACTCAAAGCAAGCCTGCAGCAACTGCAGCGCTTGTTATGGTTCAAACACACACAAATCCATGTTGTCAAGCTTTAAGCTTTATTTGAAACAATGAGCCTGCCAAAATAAAAAATAAAAAGGTCAAATAAATAAAAAAAAAAGATTATGGACACATTGGGTTCTCCACTTTAGAACGGAAAGACTAAACTAGATTTTGTTTTTAATTTGAATTTTGACACTAAAACCACTTTGTGGAGTTACAGATAATGGAAATTTGTTCTTTTTAAAACTAAGTCAGGTGACAATGTTTGTGCAAATTCCACAGATATTGTCCGGTTGTTGCTGACTTTAAGATAAAATGTCAAATGTTTTTTGTGATTTCTTTAAACCAGAGAGAAAAGGGAAGTCATCAGATGGTGTTAATTTATCTTTTTTTTCAACTAATTATCCCAATAATTGAATTTGTAGTTTACTTGCTTCTACTGCCCTTAGCAGTCAGATTACTGAAGTAGATCATGAATGCCACCTGCTGGGCTGTTAGTGAAGCATGCTTGTTTTATAGTGCCAGACGTTAATAAGACATGACCTCCTTTATAGCCTTTATAAATACCCAGAGGGAAGAAAAAAAAAAAGTCAAGCTCAGCGTGAATGTCTAAAGATGGAAAGAAGACGTCACCCGTGAGACACAGACTCAACCAACACAGAAAAAGCTGATGCTCTCATATTGTTAAAGGGAACTTTAATTCAATTCAGTGCACCTGCCCCTGGCTATTAGCTTGACGTACATTAGAGAATAAACAGAAGCCACAACCAGAGCTAATCACCATTAATCACCAGAGTTATTATAAAAGAAAAGCAGCTGAGGCCAAAGTTTTAGTTCTAACCTTAAAACTTTTGTGGTTTTCATTTATAGATGCCCTTTTAAAAAAAAAAAACATCTAAAAGCTTGCATGAGAATGAAGGTTTCAATACTTCTTACCTCAGTTTGTTTTTATTTTATTTTTTTGTTATTTTAATTTAATTTTGCAATATAATTTACCCTGCAAAGGTTTCCACTGCATCAAGTCGATGCTGTGATTTAATTTTAGTCTGTAATATCAGATTAGTGGTATTTTAAACTAAATTAATCTATACATACCTGGATTCATGTCTACTTCAGTTTCTAGAGCACTTTGAAGTCACTGCGAGAGGGAAATAGTCACCGTATCACATTTGCTTTTTATTACACACTCAAATATTAAGACAAGAGTTACACAACTGGCACTCGTTCAACAGCACAACAATACAATTTGATCAGATGAAAATCCAGACATTCTTTAAATTGCACAACCAGGTAATATTGTAAACAAATAGACTGACATATTCATATTTATTTGATGGGTGAGTCCAGGATCTCTTGATAATCCTGCCGGATTGCTCTGCTGACCCTGTACAGCTTGACTCCCGTTAAAGTGAACACACTGACCATGATGACCAGGCCTCCGATGACATCATACACAGATGGGATCATCCTCAGAACAATGAGCTGCAGGAACATGGCAACCACGATCTCCAGGTGCTGCACTGTGCTGACTAAGGCCGGATGGAACCTATTTAGAGCATAGTAAACTCCAAGGAATGCCACAGTGGAGCAAATGCATATCCCAATTAAATACCCCCACGTCTCCCCATCCAGAGGAATGATAGGCTCCTGCATAATAAACATGGTGGAAGCACCCCACACAGTGCCGGTCCAGCCGAAGGTGAAGAGAGCCGTCCACATGCTGACCCGCTCCTTGATGGCTCTGTAGACAATCATGGAGAGGGCCGCAGTCACGCCAGCCATCACTGTCATTGTGTACCCGAAGGCTTCTTTCCAAAAGCTAAGCCTGGATTTTTCCTCATCTGCGACATTGGGCACCATAACCAGGCACAGACCGAACACGCTTCCCACTACTGTCACCACATCGGTGTAGCCCAGCCTCTCATCCAACAGCAGGAAGGCCAGTATTGCACTAAAGACTGTGGTGGAGGCGCGCCACATGATGGTGCCATTACTGGGTGGTACTATGGCAAAGGATGTGTAGGCGCAGGTGATTGAGATCACATTGCAAACCCCGTATAAGAAGAGGCGAAGTCGGTAACCCTTAGGGCCAAAGGGAGCCTCATGATAGTAGAAGACCACCAGGATGGAGAGCACTTGAATCACAGAGCGGATGAACAGCAGCTCCAGTGAGGGAACTTTGGAGCGGTCTGCTGCCAGGCGAGTAATAAGCGCCACACAGCCATGAGCTACCGCTGCTCCAAACAGGGCCATCCAGGTCACCCTGGAGGCCAGCACGTTGGCCTCCCCAAAGCTTGCCAGCTGACCCTCAACCCCCTTATCCCTTTGCACACTTGGCTGCTTTGGCTGGGTCTCCAAGGTTCCAAAGAAAGTCCTGCCACCTTTTGAGTCAGACACCAGTCTTTTTCCAGCATTCGCTTCTGCAAAGGCGCCAAAGTCCTCAAAAGAAGGTGCATCATCATAGCCTTCATCACCAGGCTGAGGGAAGTGAGTGGCATACTTCACAGTAACTGTGTTGGGGTGAATTTTGACCCGCTTTTTTGATCCATACTGGAGCGAGGAGGAAGATCCGTCCATGGTTCCTGGGCGTCAAACAGGTGAGTCTGAAAACCCGAAGCACAGAAATTCATTGCATTTATCCTAATGGTTTCCCACTCTCATGGTGTTTTTAAGGAATTGTTTGCCTGCAATCATCAGTGGCGTTCTCAAACTCCTCCCATGTCCCACACATGCAGAGAACACTCAAATATAGCAAGCGTTAATAAAATTCCCATGTGAGCTCAGATCTGAGCCACCCAACCAACACTCTGAGGCTGATGCAGTCTGATGGGGATGCCGTTACATAACAGAACTCCACAGAGCCTTATACATGAATGTGTGCCACTTATGAGATGAATGAAGCAGCGCACCGTAAATAAACAACCTTGGCTAAAAGACTGGACTGAAGGGGTTCCTGAGGCTCTTTCCTGTTAAACATAGCTTTAGCTTTTCTGTTTGATGTAGGAGATCATTAATTGGACTAAACATGCAAATGAATATGTTATACATCCGTATTTAAAATGAAATAAAATAAAATATCCTGCAGGAATTTGAAGCAAATCTCCCTTAAAGACGTTTGAAAAAAGCCTTCGGCACAGCAGAGTAAAGGGTGCAAACCACAAGGGGGCAGATACGCTCTTCTTTATTAGCCTTCTTCACATCCAACACAAAGTAGCTCCTCCCTATTCAAACATAAATGGATGCAAAATAATTGGGCTGCTGCTGATTTACAACAGTAATTTTCTCACTAACATTCAGCCTCATAAAAACATTAAATGCGTTTTGTTTTTTTGTCCCTGTAGTTCAAAAACTGATGGGTTTCATTATTCCAACAAAATACATGAACAAATTGGGGAAAATAGACATAGTAGATTTGCTTGATTATGTTAAAGTTGATAGCAATTAATGCACTATTTCATCGTGTTTCTGATAAATGCAAATCATCAAGCCTAATAACTATTGTAAAACAATTTGTGTTAAAAAAACTACTTTCATTAAGATTTCAGACGATAAACGTTTAAACACTGTACCTTTTTCTCTTTGAATGAATTCTCAATGATGCTGCAGGAGCCAGATTTGTGTCATAAAAGCAGGTCTGGTCGTGTTTCTCGATCCCTATATTTGCTGGAGTGCAGCTGCCATTTCCCCATCTTCCTCCTGAGGGTGCAGGCAGCCTCCTCAGCCTCCTCCACGGCGGCAGCGAGCCCTGCCTCTGCTGCTGCTGCTGCTGCTGAAGAACCTGCAGCTGCTGCTGAGCTGGACGACGATGACGGTGGTGATGAAGGTGGGGATGGAGCCGAGCTGTCACTGTCTCACAGGCAGTGGTTACATTCTGCCGCTCCCCCTCCCCCCGCGTGCTACATTTGCTGTCATTTTTTTCAAAGTGGGAGTGGGGGGGGGGGGACCATCATGATGTTCATGCTGATGAAGATAGACTTCTTTTACACTAACAGGTCAATGATAGGGATTACTTACAAACCGTAATAGATTACAAATGACTTGTTATTCAAAGATAGTTCTTTACCAGCTAATTTTACAATCTGAGAATCATAATGTGCTTGATTGGTGACTATAAATCGTCCCTTAGGTGTGAGTGTGTGTGCTCCCTCATGGGAACAAGAGGATATAAAAATTGTATAGATGGGATTGCAATGGTGCTACTATTTTTTGTTTTATTTACTGAAGCAGAACAGTTGTAATGAAGGCTGGGACCTGTCTGTGTGAGGTTTGCATGTTCTCCTTGTGCTTGTCTGAGTTTTCACCAGGGACCTCCTCCCATAGTCCAAAATCATCCTTCATAGGTTAAGTGGTGTCTCTGTATTGCCCTTTTCTAAATGTTTGTGTGGGTGTGTATCCCTGTGAAAGAGTGATGCGTTCAGGGTGTGCCCTGCCTTTGCACAACAGTAGGTGGGTCGGCTGCAGAAACCCTGTGACCCCAAAAGGAATAAAGTGGGTTCTAAAGGTGGATAGATGTATGGCATGACAGACAGAACCACAAACATTCCAAGCTTGTTAGTAGGACAGATGTAAAGACATGATCTTTGAATATGGATGTGACTTCTGCACCAGTAAAACTTTTTTTAAGCGTGTAACTCCCTACTCTGGTCAAAGAACATTTCAAAGAGTAACATTGTCACACATCAAATAAGGATTAGCTCCTAACCATCCAATAATAAATAACTAGTTTAAATCCATGGTGTGCTATGACAATTATTATTCACAGGTAAAATGACACTCCTGGCAGGTTTTTGCCTTTCCTGCATGAGTCCAGTTTTGAAGTCAAAGTTGCACATCCACGTTAGACAAAAAACACAAATGAAAGCCTCATACACATTCAGTTCAAACACAACTGTTAAGCACAGGGGTGGTGGGGTCATGATTTGGGCTTGGTGTCTGTACTTAAAGGACATTTTTTACAGCACAAAATTGTGGAGTCAGCCCAGAAAGCATTCATCTCTCAGATGAAGCATAGCTGAAAAACAAAAATGCAGTGAGGACTCCAGTCAGTCTCTGATGTATGAGCTCAAAGGAAAAGAACATAGATGTTTTAAAGGACCTGTCAGTCCAAAATATAACCAGTCTAAAATGCTGTGACCTAAACACCAAAGAACCACCAACCTCGATGATCTGCCAATGACATCTAAAGAAATGATTGACTGATAACATGATAGATAACACTTAACTGAGTGACAGCCTCCAAAATATTTTAATGTTTTTAGTAACTCTGCAATCCTGATATTAGCTTTTCACACCTGATGAAAACAACATTTTCATTATGTCAATCAATTGAACTCAACTGAATCATAAAAACTGCAATATAATCAAAAAACACTTTATAAACCCTTAAACAGGAAACAAACTGATACAGTAGTTTGTGTCAATCAATGAAAACACATTTGCTATCACTGTTGGCAGGGATGATTTTCTGCAGAAATCAATGCTGCAGTGGTGTTTTATCATCACACTTTCCCATGTGTTTAGCAACTTTGTCTTCAGGCAGGATTAGCTCCAGAAGTTCCAGGCAGATCCGGGTAAGAACCAACCTTTTTTCATGGGTTTGCAGCATCTTTGACTCTCTGGCTCTGATGCTGCTGCTCCAACCGATAAGTGGAGTGCAGCTCTTCTTTTCACAGCACGACACCATCTGTTCTTACCAAGAATAACAAACTGTACTAATTTCTTATGTATTTTGTGTCTCTTCTTTCTGTGCAGAGAGAGAGGGGAACGCCATCTTTATCTGTACTTTCAGCTCTTTCATCAAATTTTCACAGAGATCTGACCTGTGGCGTTTTTTTTTTCAATGCCCCGCTGGGATTTCAGACTTTTTTACATGTTCTTCTGGAATTTAAAAAGGTAGACATGAAAACAAACCCAAAAGCTGCAATAACACTCAAATTAGGATATATTTAATTCTGCATTAAAAGAAAAATCTCTGAATATCAAGAACCCTGGCAAACAGACAAGGCAATGCAGACAGTTGGCAGTTAGTTGCAACAACTTAGTATGCAAGAATACATGTGTCTGAAACACCATAAAAAGGCCATGAAGACACAATTTATGCTGGGATCGGCATGTTAGTAAACATAAATTTATGGACACCTCAAAGTGGAAGGAGCTGAAAGCACTGGAATTAGCCCGTGGAGTCCCCCTCCCCAGGCAATACAACAGGAACCACAGCTGGAAATTCACATCCCATTGCCAAACCAGCCCCCTGAAAACGGCTGTTTACACAGGCGAACAGCACCATAAAGCTTATTTGTGACGCTGAGGCAAATTACTTGGAGTCAACACTTAGATTAAATTCCTCACGGTCACCATAAATATAAAACTGAGAAAGACGCAGTTTATTTGACATACTCTGGTAGGTTATTAGGGTGAAGCAAACGCATTAGAATGATGCATTTCCACATTACACATTTAAAGAGATGGTTTACTCTGAGCGACATTTACTGCAACGGAGAACTTACAAATGTGCACCTCAGTATTCAGGCACACTTTATATGTTAATGTGGATAAATATTGCTCCATCTTTCCCATCTGAAAGACGTGCACCAATTGTAACACACCATTATTGTTTTTTGTTCATAACCAGGCAGTTTTATGTACACGTGCATGCAATTTTTTTTACGCTCAATCCCAAAAAGCTCACATGAGGGCAACGGTGAAAGCATTTCTTTGATACAGAAAAGTATCTAGACTCACCAAAAATGTGACTCCAAATTAATGATCTCATGTGGGTTTCAATCAGAAAATAGGGTTATGGTAGCGTTTGCAAAGATTACTGATAAAGTGACTGTTCAGAAAAAAACTGATGACAAAAAGGCAACAGCATGTGATCCTTTTCATCAAAGCAGGCAGTAATCTCTTTTTTACCATCACTGGTATCATCATTCTAGAATGATCAACTCGGGAAACCTTATAATTATGAATCATCATTAAAAATGAGAGTGTATTGCTTCAGAACAGGTTAATAAATCTGCTTTCCCAATCTTGCAAAAACAGCAGTCGAGGAGGAAGCAATCTCCACCTTTTCCTGCAAAAGCCTCAATCAGGTTTGTCTTTCAATTCGTCATCCATGAATTAACATGTATGCGGCCAAAACTGCTTATGCAGCTCCAGATGTGGTGGCTTCAAGCAACCTTACAGCTCACTGAACCACAAGGAGGACTGGGGTACAACCGCGCCACGTCGTTTCACTTCACCATCCAGGGCTCCAGATGGGTTTTGACATTTCTGATTGTTGAAGGGAGGTGAAATGCCGGAGGATTTTTACAGGAACTGCTCTATTAAGTTAGCAGACACTGGAATAAACAAAACCACAACCTAAGCGTTTGTTTTTAATTTAATTTATATCAACTTGGGGGCTTGTTTCTTTGCTTTTTAAGGAGCTAAACTGTAATTTGTTCTTTGACAAACAAACTTCCCGTTTGCAACAATGTTTAAAGGCATTGAGATTTACATGTATTGATTGTGAGCTTTCATTTTCTAGCTCCTGTACAGTAAACATACAAAGCTCATTTATCTTCCTTCTGGAGGTGCGGTCATCTGTCCTTGACTTGGCTTTTACACTCTATTTCTGTTTGTCTGGCAGCAGAAGACCAACCACTTTCCATTCTAGCTGGAGGTGATGATGGGTGATGACAACTTTGTCATGAATTAAATAAAGTGACGTTCTTTGTTAATGTGGAGCCTAATCACCAAAATTAAATAAAAATTGATGACTTCTGTGATCCAAAAATATGAAAACATACTAGTTTTATGTTTATATTGTGCCTGTTTTTCTGACTTTTAAAAATCAAGTGCTATCCTGTAGCAGATAGTTGTGTAGAGCTGTGTGTTCCAAGTGCTTCCTAGCATGAATACATTCCAGGAGGTTGATCCCAGAATATCTCGTCCCGACCAGTCATCCCTCTGGTTTCCTGTGTTTCTACAGACTCCTGAATCAAACGGTGCCTCCCCCTCCCACAACTCATAAATAGGCCATCACAGCAGTTCGCTCCAAACGAAGTCATGTAAATTATGTATGAGCCGAGGAGGGTTCTTCTCTCCATGTGATTTTTCTCCAGCAGCCCAAAAAAAAAAAAAGAAAAGAGAAGAGTCTCTCCTACCATTTCTAAAACTAATACACTACTCAAGAGGTGTGTCAACTCTTAGAAAAGTAGCTGTGGCTTTATATCAAAAATATGTGTGTGGTCTTTTGTATCATAGTGAAAATGGAAATGAGGATGAAGAAGAGATACATTCTTTGATCTCAGAGACACACTGTAATTTAACAAAGTGGGTTAACATTTACTGTACACAATAAAAAAAGCTTATTAGATGAGGACTTGTTTTTGAATTTAATAGAACAAATGCTTTTTTCTCATTGATTTAAGTACTACAGCTGTTTTAACAAAAAGAGCACAAATATTTAGCTTTTTTTGAGCAATAATTGCAATGTCCAAACAGATTTCCTAAAAGCCTGCAGTTCCCTCAAAATATGACCTTATAATCTGCCAGATAATTCATGTTTTTATCTGTTTATCTTTCCTTTTTTGCTGACTGCATGTGTGACGGCTTGTGAAGACTTCAGCAGCCAGGGCTAGCTGCTTTTTCCCCCCCAAACACCCTGCTGGGGAGGCTAATCATTGCTATCAGGGGAGGCAGAATTCTTTTTTTCAGAGTCGCTGGATGTCAGAGTAACGTCCACACTAATGTGAAGACAGCTCCACTTGTCAGTTTTTCTAATCTGTGTGGACTCTGCTTGTGCCACTACATTGCAAACAGCCTCAGAGCCTTCCTGTACGATTCATGCATCCTTGCACCATGCGACACAGCACTTCTCCTCTTCGTCCATCTGTTCACTCAAACAGGGTGCAGGCTTGCTTTGTGCCAACTCTCCACTAACAAGGAGGTAAAGATAATGGCGGCTGGAGGAAGCGGACAGTCAATAAGATGCTTGTTCTGCAGGTCAATAAGGAAAATTCCTCTGGCTTTGATGGGGAGGCATGGGAACTGTGACAAATCACTGCATGTAGTGGTGGCCCTTCACTAATTTGCATTCCTTGAGGATTCGGATAATAAACCTGCAGCCCACAAATGAATAAAATTGTCTCTATGCTGACTGTTTCAAAACGCAGCTTCAAACATTTCCATGACAGCCTGAAAGGTGTTGCAGAGACGCCTATTTATAGTCTAATGAGAATGTTTTCTACTTCAGCACCACACCGAATGTTTCTCACCCAGTTTTCTTTTAATTTTCTTCACTTTGCACAAAAATAAATTTGATCTAAAGTCTTTTCATGTTTGGGTCTATCAGCGTGTTTTTCTTTTTCAATGTTCCTTTTCAGAAAAAAGCTTTTCACACCCCTTTTATTTTCTCCCTTTTCTTCTCCCAAAATGATCCTCTTCTCCTTTTCTTTATCAATACTGAGTAAGCCTACTGACAGCTTTTGTATGTTATGGCAACTCTGTTTGAGGATGTGGGGACCTGAGTTCTCGGATCAATATTCTGTGGCATACAGGAGCCACATTTGAAGATTGTTTCCAATTGAAATCAATAGTTGCTGGTCTTGAACTAAACATGCTGACAGCACCAAGCAAACATTGATACAGTCCTCTCTCTGGTTCTTTTCTTTCATATTCCCTATTAAAAAAAAAGACAATCTGACGTTTGAGGAACTTAAAAAAAACCTGTAATTCAGCCAAATGTTAGATCATATTATGTTTATCTTTTCTATTGTCATTATGATCCCATATAATTAGATATAAATGGATTGATCAATCCGATCAGACAATTTTAATCTAAGATTTTTACATCAGGAGTCCAATAGCTCCCCCGTGAACTGCCACCTTAACGTGGTGGGGGAGTTTGAGAGCTCGGGTGATCCCAGGAGCTAAGCTGTCTGGGGCTTAAGCCCCTGGTAGGGTCTCCCATGGCAGACAGGTCCTGGGTGACAAGCCAGACAAAGAGCGGTTCGGAAGCCTCTGATGAAACGTAATACCGAGGACCCGATTACGTCGCCCGGATTGGCGTCACCGGGGCCCCGCTCTGGAGCCAGGCCCAGGGTCGGGGCTCGCAGGCGAGCGCCTGGTGGCCGGAGCTCTTCCCACGGGCCCCGGCCGGGCACAGCCCGAAGGAGCGACGTGGGACCACTCTCCCATGGGCCCACCACCCGTAGGAGACCTCAAAAGGGGCCGGTGCAATGTGGTTTGGGTGGCAGTCGAGGGCGGGTGCCTCGGCGGCCCAAACCCCGATCATGGAACCTGGCTTTTGGGACATGGAATGTCACCTCTCTGGGAGGGAAGGAGCCTGAGCTGGTGCGAGAGGTTGAGAGATACCGTCTAGATATAGTCGGGCTCACCTCCACGCATAGCCTGGGCTCTGAAACTCAGTCCTTGGAGAGGGGTTGGACTCTCTACCACTCTGGAGTTGCCCAAGGTGAGAGGCGGCGGGCTGGCGTGGGCTTACTCGTGAGCCCCCAGCTCAGCCGCCATGTGTTGGAGTTCACCCCGGTGGACGAGAGGGTCATGTCCCTCCGCCTCCGGGTGGGGGACAGGTCTCTAACTGTGGTTTCGGCTTACGGGCCGAACAGCAGTTCGGAGTACCAGGCCTTCTTGGTGTCTCTCGAAGGGGTACTGGAAAGTGCCCCAACGGGGGACTCCATTGTCTTCCTGGGGGACTTCAATGCCCACGTGGACAATGACAGTGGCACCTGGAGGGGTGTGATTGGAAGGAACGCCCCCCCCCCTGATCTGAACCCGAGTGGTGTTTTGTTATTGGACTTCTGTGCTCGTCATAGTTTGTCCATAACGAACACCATGTTCGAGCACAAGGGTGTCCGTTAATACACCTGGCATCAGGACACCCTAGCCAGGAGGTCAATGATCGACTTTGTAGTTGTTTCAGGCGACCTTCGGCCCTGTGTCTTGGACACTCGGGTGAAGAGAGGGGCAGAGCTGTCCACCGATCACTACCTGGTGGTGAGTTGAATTCGCTGGCGGGGAAGGAGGCCGGAAAGACTTGGAAGACCCAAACGTACTGTGAGGGTCTGCTGGGAACGTCTGGCTGAGCCCTCCGTCAGGGAAGTCTTTAACTCCCACATCCGGGAGAACTTCAAACAGGTACCGAGGGAGGTTGGGGACATTGAGTCCGAGTGGACCATGTTTTCCGCCTCCATTGTCTCTGCTGCTGCTCGGAGCTGTGGTCGCAAGGTCTCTGGTGCCTGTCGCGGCGGTAACCCCCGAACCCGGTGGTGGACACCGGAAGTAAGGGATGCCGTCAAGCAGAAGAAGGAGTCCTACCAGGCCTGGCTGGCCTGTGGGACTCCAGAGGCAGCTGACAGATACCGGCAGTCTAAGCGAGCTGCGGCCCGGACTGTTGCGGAGGCGAAAACTCGGTCCTGGGAGGAGTTCGGTGAGGCCATGGAGAAGGACTATCGGTTGGCCTCGAAGAAATTCTGGCAAACCATCCGGCGACTCAGGAGGGGAAAGCAGTTCTCCACAGGCACCGTTTTCAGTGCAGGTGGGGAGCTGTTGACTTCGACTGGGGACATTGTCGGGCGGTGGAAGGAATACTTCGAGGATCTCCTCAATCCCACTGACACGCTTTCTTTTGAAGAAGCGGAGAGTGAGGACTTTGGGGTGGGGCTGTCTATTACCCGGGCTGAAGTCACTGAGGTAGTCAACGAGCTCCTCAGTGGCAAGGCCCCGGGGGTGGATGAAGTCCGCCCTGAGTACCTCAAGTCTCTGGATGCTGTGGGAGTGTCTTGGCTGACACGTCTCTGCAGCGTCGCGTGGCGGTCGGGAATCGTACCACTGGACTGGCAGACAGGGGTGGTGGTTCCCCTCTTTAAGAAGGGGGACCGGAGGGTGTGTTCCAACCATAGGGGAATTACACTCCTCAGCCTCCCTGGGAAAGTCTATGCCAGGGTACTGGAGAGGAGAGTCTGTCCGATAGTCGAACCTCGGAGTCAGGAACAACAGTGCGGTTTCCGTCCTGGTCGTGGAACAGTGGACCAGCTCTACACCCTATCTAAGGTGCTGGAGGGATTGTGGGAGTTCGCTCATCCAGTCCATATGTGTTTTGTGGATTTGGAGAAGGCGTTCGACCGCGTGGGGGGGGGTGCTCTGGGAGTATGGGGTCCGGGGAGCCTTACTGAGGGCTGTCCGGTCTCTGTATGACCGGAGTAGGAGCTTGGTTCGCATAGCCGGCAGTAAGTCAGACCTGTTCCCGGTCCACGTTGGACTCCGGCAGGGCTGCCCTTTATCATCGGTTCTGTTCATAGTTTTTATGGACAGAATTTCTAGGCGCAGCCAGGGGCCGGAAGGGATCTGGTTTGGGGACCACAGGATTTCCTCTCTGCTTTTTGCAGATGATGTTGTCCTGTTGGCTTCATCGAACCGGGACCTCCAGCGTGCATTGGGGCGGTTTGCGGCCGAGTGTGAAGCAGCTGGGATGAGGGTCAGCACCGCTAAATCTGAGGCCATGGTCCTTGACCGGAGAAAGGTAGCTTGCCATCTCTCGGCGGGTGGAGTGTCCTTGCCCCAGGTGGAGGAGTTTAAATACCTCGGGGTCTTGTTCACGAGTGAGGGAAGATAGGAGCGTGAGATTGACAGGCGGATCGGAGCGGCGTCCGTAGTTATGCGGTCGCTCCATCGGTCCGTCGTGGTGAAGAGAGAGCTGGCCCGAAAAGCAAAGCTCTCAATTTACCGGTCGATCTACGTTCCAGTACTCACCTATGGTCATGAGCTATGGGTCATGACCGAAAGAACGAGGTCCCGAATACAAGCGGCTGAAATGAGCTTCCTCTGTAGGGTGGCTGGGCGCTCCCTTAGGGATAGGGTGAGAAGCTCGGTCACCCGCGGGGAGCTCGGAGTAGAACCGCTTCTCCTCCACATCGAAAGGAGCCAGCTGAGGTGGCTCGGGCATCTAGTCCGGATGCCCCCTGGACGCCTCCCTGGAGAGGTGTTCCGGGCATGTCCCACTGGGCGGAGACCCCGGGGAAGACCCAGGACACGCTGGAGAGACTACGTCTCTCGGCTGGCCTGGGAACGCCTCGGGGTCCCCCCAGAGGAGCTGGAGGAAGTGGCTGGGGTGAGGGAAGTCTGGGCATCTCTGCTCAGTCTGCTGCCCCCGCGACCCGGTCCCGGATAAGCGGAGGAAGATGGATGGATGGATGGAGTCCAATAAAGCACAACCACTATAGCAGAACTGTATTCATTATGATGATTGATTTTCTTGATGATTGATTTTCTACAAAATACATTCAAATTCTTTGTTATAATCAGACTCCATGATTAATCTTTGAGTTCTGATATACTGCAGTAGGGAGAACCCCTCTCTGTGGTGGGAGGCTTTAAAAAAGGACAGGTAAGGTGTTAATTATGGAAAACGGGTTTATTCTTGGGTGCTGCTGACAAATCAATTTTCTTTCATTTTAGTTAGAAGTCATTTTTGCTCGGGGCGTCAACTGTTTTTGTGTACACCTCAGCTCGTTCGGGCAGGAGACAGCTTCAATTTGAAAGAGAATATTTCATCAATCTCTTTTCCACCGTGGCGGCTTTTAAGTCTCAAACATAACAATGACAAATCGGCCTCATCTGCTTCTCTCTCTCTGCTGATCATAGTTTCTGTGAAGCTACAGACAGAGCGTGAATCAAAAAGATGCTTAAATTCAACCCAGTGTCCGTGTCATTACCATGGGGTCTTTTCTCCCTGATAGTCCTCATCGCTTTGCATGATTTCCCACAGATACGAGTGACCTTTGTAACAATGCTAGGATATCTGAACTATGATTTTGTGATGGCATATTTTGCCACAGATGTTCTTTAGGTCAGGTTTGGAGGGAAAATATATTAATCTGACACACTAACTCAGGAAAAAAGTCATTTCATATTTTCTTGGCTTAAAATAAAACATTCAGTCTTGAAAATGCATCCCGACCATCTTTTGATCTATTCTAAAACTGAACACAGTCAAAAAACCTGGATTGTTTTCAGACAAAGTTGTGAGTGTTGTGGGCGGACTGTTGACGGGGGTAACCCCGCTCCCCTTCCCCTTCCCCTTCCCCTTTGCTGGGAGCTCAGAGCAGGGAGCTTGTGGCCCACCTTTTCTCTATGTGACAGAATTCGAACAGGATTTTTTTCTTGCTTTGTAATGATTAGAATAAAAAAAATCCTCAGAAATGCCATTTTGAGCATAACTTTCTTAATACACGTTCTTCATCATCAGAAAAATGCAACAAGAAAATGTTAAAAACACCAAAAACAAGATTTTCGTCAGAGTGGGTGTTCACAGGCTTGTGTTTACAGGAAGATAGTTAAACTGGCTAAAAAACAGGTACATCACGCGTTTCTATCCAAAGATATTAACATGTCCTCATTTATTTGCCTGAAAGTGACTTGCAAAATGAGCAAAGGCGAGATTGAATCATCTTTCAGAGGTGTGACATGTTTTGCATGTAATCAGAGAGCAATAATCATTTTCATGCTGGATGAGTCATCGGCTCTCCAAAGTGTCAGCTTCTGGCATCAGATCTAGGTTCTGGACAAAGAAACTTCTCCCTGAGCCAGATGCTAACAATTTCTAATCAACCTCAACATCAATCTAGATGTGTAATTTGACCTGCAGGTGCAAATTGCTAATTGGCAGCATCGCACCACATTGCTCACTGATCAACCGCTGTCACAACACACTGGGATCAGTGTTATTACTGCTGCCACAGTCTGTGGTGCCATTCTCACTGCAAGCAAGATTTATGATGGTGCAGTTCAATTCATTTTGCACCTCCTCATCTGACTGAACCATTATTTGTGTCTCCAGTAAAATGTGTGATGAATACATGAAAGATCTGTCCTACTGTCAGCAAACACAACAACGCAGTTCCACTTTTATGTGCATCTCTGGGTAGGTGATCAGACCCAGGGACAGACTTACCGTTGGGCAAACGTAAGTGACTGTCCGGGATGAACAGTTAAAAAAATCTCCCATTCTTATTTAACCATGTCATACAATACCCAAATCAAAATCAAATGTAATGAAAGGGTTTCATCCTACCCGTTCCTTTGTAGGACTATTCCATCAACATGATCATTCTATGCAATAAAAGAAAAGAAAACAAAGGAAAACCATTTCCTGACATACTAAAGTTAGTAAAACCTTTGGCACACCAAAGAACTTTTTTTTTTTTTAAGGAACACGAGTTATTACCGCAGTTCATTTTCCTGCTATGAAAGTAAGACGACTCGATCTTTGAGGCACCAGCTTTCACTCGTTGTGGGTACCGCATATTCCATGACATCAACAGAGTCGGCCTCGGCATCGTGTCTGTGTTTCACCCACAAAAACAAAAAAACATCCAAACTTTTGCAAAGATGTACTTATAAAATGAAGGTGTTTTTGCCGTTTTACCAAATTAAAGGTTTATATTTTGTTATTGTTTGGCTGGGGCCCGCAAATTGCCAAGTCCACAACTGATCAAAGCTAAAAGGTTAAATCCAGAAACAACCCAAAGCAAACTCGTGTGTTTTCTTTATTTTTTAATCTTTTAAAATCATTAAGCTTGTTATGACATCATCTATAAAATCAGCACTCCCTGCGTAGATGAAAGGTTCATGTCCTGTCACGGTGCGGCACTGATAACTATGAAATTTTGTTTTATGCAATCTAATTTCACAGCTGGCTAGATCCATAATGCCTAAAATGAGAGCAGCTTATT